>NC_064925.1:328738261-330006261 GCF_023897955.1 Schistocerca gregaria | reverse complement strand
ATTTCTTCTAATAGTTATCCTCAGTTGTATGTGTGCGTTGTTATTTAATGGGCAAGCCTTCATTTTCCCTCTCTCTTCTGAAATATCATTCATTTTTAAGTGCCATTCCATTTCCCTTACACTTTCTATTCTCCTTAAATTCTACTTTGTCAGTAACAGACACCACCCTAACAACCTGCACGAGATATTTATAGTTCACAATCTGACATGCAAGCCGGCCATGAACTAGTAACCAGAAATGGCTGAACCACCACACCAAGTCCTAGATCAGAGTCTAAGCTTGTTCCTTGTAAGGAGAATATTGTATCCTCAAAATATTGGTTGTGGTGACAGACTGGTATGCAGATAGCCTGATATATCAATTAGGCAGGGAAGTAAGTGACTGTGAGTATCAAACAGAAGTTGTAGTTTGATATGTAGTGTGGCTAGAGGTGTGCATTCTGCAATTTTGTTATAGACAACTAAAACTGCAAAATGGATTCAGAAAATGTGTGCTGCACAACTGACAAACATCAAACATTTTGGTGCATATTTTTTGCATATAATCTCCAACTGTGAAAACTGAAAGGGTATTACTCTTGGCAGAAATCCAACAAGGAATTTCTTCAGTTAGTTAACCCGACATCACCTCTTTTAACTACATCCTCATTACATAGGCATTCTCACAGATACTGGATACTGAGTTGTCTTCTGGTGTTTCCTGGCAAATTTTATGTATTGATGACCTCATTATTTCAGCATTTGTCGTAATTGATAGCCAACCACTTGTATTTTTGGTAACATTATGACATTCTGAAAAAAAGTTGGCACTTTAGACTAACTTGTGCTCTACCAACTAACATATTTGAGGTAGTACCACTGTTTACTGCCATATATAAACTTAATTGCAGCACTTGACTGCTTTATTTCAAACTCCCATAGGAATGTATGGCGTAAGAAGGTATTTGATTACTGAAGTTATGATCATGGTGTTTTTGGAAAGCAATTAGGCCTAGAAGAGGACTTCCAGCCGAATCTGCTTTGTGTTTTATTTGCTTAACAAGTATCCGGAGTGTTGATAAAGTGAATAACAAGTAATTCGAACCAGGGTAAAGGAAAATTCTATTATTGAACAAATAATAAATGTTGATATTGCTGACATGAAGTTGTGTTATGTGTACTGCTGAGGCAGTTTGTTTCTCTTGATTATAGCCAGTAGGATAATGCTGTATGGTAGCCAATGAGAATTGCTGAATCTAATTATTTCTTTTGGTGGAATATGTGGATTGATTTGTGTTTGATATGGAGACCAGGAAGAAAACTAAATGTGCTGACTGACTTGTGTCATAGCCCGAGGTCATGGTTAGATTGTAATGTGACAATTTGGTTTTGAATTGGCGAGGACTGAGAATGTAAGGAAACTAGATATGCTGATTGATTGAGCTGCAGTGTAGCCTGGGGCCTAGGTTAGGTTGGAATGTGAAAGTTTGGTGGGGAGGTGGCAAAACAGAGTTTCAATATATGAAATAAGATTGCTATCATACATTACTTTGTAGTGTAGCCCAAGCTATATGTTTATCATTGCAATCACCTACTTGTATTTCTTAAGCCAAAAATTCCTGTGATATGGTTAAATTCTAACTCATTGGAGAGGGGGAAGAAAAGACAGCTAACTTTATTTACTAGCAATAAGTAGTTACAAATGAACATTCTGATCAGCTGCTGACAACTGACTTGTGATTTGTCATGTTCATTTCCCATAATTCATCACAGCAACAGTCAACAACAACCTCATGCAATGGAAGAGCTGCAGTACATTGTAAGTTCACTTTTACTGTCTGTGTCTGTCTGTCTGTCTGTCCCTTCTTTTTTGTAGGCTACATATGTTCTTTTGCATCATTTTTTTGTTATTAACACTTATCTCGGAGTTTGAGTTATTCAGTGTTTTGTAGAATTTCAATTTCATACTGCATATTGAATCTCTTGTTTATAATTTATTGAGCTGTAATAGCTATTGTAATAAATGATGTTGTTGTTGTTGTTGTTGTTGTTAATAGGTATCGTAATATATGTTGTTGTTTGTGGTGGTGGTGGTGGTGGTTGTGGTGGTGGTGATTATTCTTAGCTTCTAATGCGATGGCCACTTTTAATATTAAGTTTGGTTATACGACTAGTGATATTAACAGGGAAGAAGCATGTGTCAAATCCTCTCGGCCATTTTATGAGTTAGTAACTTACGGCTAGTTTCCACAGGTGTGCGGTAACTGTACAGTAAAATTTATCTCAGTGAGAGGGCAGGAGGCAATTGTCCGGTGTTCACTGACCAAGGATATGAAGACAAAAGAGACACTGCTTAGAAGTAGCCAAGAAGACAGGTAGAGTTTTACAGCTGCCAGCATTCAACTTTAAAAGTTTCTTAGTGTAAGTTGTAGAAGTGGCAATATTGATACAGATGCAGGCTAGTGAAGCGGAAACTTCCTTTTCACCTCTCAAGTAAGGCTGATGGCCATCTAACTCAGTGTCACTAAATTTCTAGTTGCACTGGGGTGAACAATCACAGTGATGAAGTTAATGCTACATCCAGCAGCAAGATACAGTAGCATTGTGTGACAACCATATCAAGGAGTAAAACCAACATTGCTGAGATCTGGGTTCAAGAAACTTACATCTCTCAAGTGGTGGCTTGTTAAGTGTTGCTAGTTTTTGTTGCCATATGCTGAGTGGCTCCATTATCTGTTACAATGGAACTTAGTAATTTTCAGAGTCCCGGACTTTTAGTGTAACTATCCGGATCAAAGGAGTATGCAAAATCATGATAAAAATCTGTGTCAAGTTGAGCTTAGTGTGACTATGTTTGGCGGCTGTTAAGGTGAAACAATTAATAGCAGGAAACCTCTGGGATATGTCACACCATTGTGGATTGCTCAAACAGGCAGGACTCTGTCAAGATTAACTTCTGTGTGGTATTATTGCATCTGTAGATTAAACAAGCTGAACATTCTCCCTTTCTCTCAGCAGTTGGGTGATACTTCAGGGAACTTGGCTGGGTAAAACTTAGGGTAATCTCATGTTTCCACACTGAAGGCAGTTCGATGCTGTCAATCCGTTGTTACGGTAAAATGTGAACTGTTCGAAAATTTAACATGTGGTCCAAAGCAAAAATATTCTGTGTCACAAGTAATGAGGGTCTTGGCTTAATGCCTAATCATGAAAATTGTAGACAACTTTGCGAAAAAATCCTCAAGTTGCGCTGTTTGCTAATGGAGTGGATGGCTGTTGAAGTGAAAGTCACTAGCAGGCAAATTCTTGAGAACTGTAAGATTTCATGCTTACAAAGGTCTGCAATGTTTTGTATTAGTCAACTATTATTTTCTTACAAGCTTGTGGAAGTAAAAGGTTTCTAATTTTTTCTCAAAATATATTACCAGTGGAATGCTTTTACCGTGTGTGAGTAATAACAAATACACAACCAAGAGGTCAGTAGGCAGCATTCTAAGATGTAAATACCTCAGAATGCCTGTGGTTTGTATCAGAGCATTTAATGGTTCAAATAATGTGCTTGTATGTGAAAGGAGAAGGTGGCTAGTTGGTCATTTTACTTTCAGAATGCATATATTGTATTGCAGGAACCCTTAAATTTGCAAAGGGCCAAATTAAGATATTCAACTGAGACTCAGTAAATACAGATCTCAGTAGCTTAAATTCGATTATAAAGCACGGAATCCCATGATTCCCACTGTATGCTATTAGTAAAGATTACAGATTTTGCCTAAGTCCACGGCATGTAGCAATTCATAAGACAACTGAGCTTTGACTTTCACTGTAAGGAATGTCACCTTTGCGTCATGTTGAAAGTCATAATAGTTTGTTGTTTGCGCATTAGTGAAAAGCATACAGTGCAAATTATTGTGATGTGAGAAGTCTGTGTCAGTCTCAGATGACTCACCTTAAACTGAACTGAATTTTATTTGATCCTGTAGGATTACATGATGTACATTTTAACATCATTGATTATAATTAACAGTCCTTACAAATTTATTATGAACACTGTAAAATTCCTTTTTCATCAGATAGCCCTTTAGATTCTGTGAAAACTTAGGGTCATGTATGTCGTCATGCAGATTTTTAGACAGACTTCTTAATAATTTAATACCCGAGTACTGGGGCACTTCTTCAGGCATTGTCAGTTAGTGGTGTATGCTTTGTATGTCATTCTTCCTCCGTGTTTTGTGGGTGTATACACTAGCATTTGTAGTCTGCCTTGCACTCTCTTCTGTGACGTATAGTTTTATCTGTGTATGAGGAGGAAAAAGTTAAGATGCCTAGACTTTTAAAGCAGTTTCTGCATGTTTCAGAAGTCTTTTGTCTTAATACAATTTTGACTTTCTTTAGTCTGAACATCCTTTCTATTACTTGATGTTTCAGTTTCCCCACGCTACCACTCCATACTGCAGGTATGGTTCGAAGAGTCCATGTTGTACTGTGCACAGAAGGTGTTTGTCTGCATACTGTGCTAGCTGCCTCATTATAAATATGATGGAGCTGATTTTTCTGCAGACGGAATTATATGTTTCCATTTCAGCTTGTTATCCACAGTAATATCTAAGAATTTCGTGGATTCTACTTCTTCTAGTCTTGAATCATCCACTTCTAAACCCATGTGTACAGCCTTCTTTTTATTTGTGAACACTGCATGCATAATCTTTTTTTAGGTTTTATAAGAAGTCCGTTTTCCAGGAGCCATTAAGCTGTGGTGTTCGCAGATATGTTTGGTCATTGCTCAATATTGTCATGCCATCTGCATACAATATTTTCTTCTCTTTTTCTTCAACACCTACATCATTAACAAACAGATGAAACAGCAATTGCTCCATTACTGATCCCTGGGACTCTCCATATTTGGGGGTTTCGGTGTCTAACTGATAAGCGTCCCCTGTTGATACATATTGCTTTCTGTTGCATAGGTATTTCATCCACTCCCCTGCTTGCCCTCGAATACCATAGTTTTAAAATTTTCTTATCAGTATTTCACGACCAGTATTGAATGCTTTTGGGAGATCCAGAAACATTGCAGATGCAACTTGTTCTTCAACTAAGGACTGTGTAATGTATTCTGTCAGACTGGCATCGCTTGTTCTGTAAATCTGCTCTTTCTGAAACAGTGCCGTGATGGTATGAAAATGTTGTATTTGTCCAGATAATCAGCTAATCTGTTATACATAAGCATTTCCAGAATTTTTGAGAAACTCGATATTAGTGAAACTGGCCTGTAGTTGGTGGGGTTTCATTGACCTGATACCTGTTTCTTTGTTTGGTCCAGCTTTTTTCTGTGTTTCATCATTAATTGTGTTCCAAGCTGCCTTTTTGTTTCTTGAGTTCATTATGGTAGCATTAATTGCTCTTGATTTTGCATCTTGTGTTATTTTTCTATACTTCCTTGTAGCATTTTATAATTTTCAGCTTCACTCCACTGCCTCGGATCCTGTAGCTTCCTTCCCAGTTCTGTTATTTCACTAGTAATCCACTTTGTCTTATTCTGCATTGTAATACTTGATTATTGTCAGGCAATTAAAACTAAGTAGTGAATATCCTTGTATTTGTACCCACTGAGTTCACATTTTTCACTCTTTTTTAACAAAACCAGGCACATAGTAAATTACATTAAGCAGTGATGCCATATCAACAGCTAAGTGTCCTAATTTACGCACCCTACTTGACTGAGAGAAAAAGTCAAAGGAAAATAGGCATCACCTCCTCTTTGCTCAGGTGCCTCAGCAATTGCAGGAGGCAGCCAACCATCACTGATCAGCAGTGGCCTGAAAAAAAAAAATTGATAATTGACATTACTGCCACACCATTGACTCAAGGAGCAGCTACACGTACTATTGCAGAAAGACGATAGGCAGCAGGTATCTTCTGACCCCCACCCTCCACACTGTGGGGGCTCACAACTCTCTTGTGAGTATGTGCTTAGCTACCACAGGTCCCCAGCCTTTGCAGCACTACTTCCTTTTATATTCTGCAAACCAATACCACATCCCCCCCTTCCCGTGGGTTCGGGGTTACAATAGGCCCAAGGTAACCTTGCCTGTCATGAGAGGTGACTAAAAGGAGTTCCCATTTTTCAGCCTAATGAGTTATGGTACCCTTTTACAGTTTGACCTCCACATCTTCCAAAATTTTCTAAAGTGCGGGCCATTTGGGGCAGGACGCCTTACGTGATGCACCGTATATCCATTGTGCACTTAGACCTTCTGGACCTTTTTGCCATGGCTCAGCCTGCAGACTGGTTTTCTGGGCATGGACACATTACAGGGAACACCATCTACTTCCATAGTCCACTGTCCTCTTTTGCTCACATGACAATATTAGATTTTTCCGCATCCAATATCCAGCACAGTAGCTAGCCCGTCGTGGAGAGGTGGTCATGTACCCTCTTGGCCGTAGCCCACCGACTACACAGGGACTGCACTACTGGTGCCTGAGCTGCAACCTACCCATGTATGCCAAGAAGTAGGTGTCTGTCTTCTTGGGGCATCAGGACTCACGGCAGTAGTCATCGCGCCAGGTGGCCATTGCTGTGGCTGCGTGATGCCTGTGGGGAGAGCCCCTGATCAGAGTGGGTGGCAACAGGGTGGATGACCTGCAATGAAGCAGATGAAATTATCAGATGCTGACGGTCAAACGTCCCCAGCAATCTCTGAGCGAGGTAAGGAGCAAT
This sequence comes from Schistocerca gregaria, assembly GCF_023897955.1. Taxonomy (NCBI): domain Eukaryota; kingdom Metazoa; phylum Arthropoda; class Insecta; order Orthoptera; family Acrididae; genus Schistocerca; species Schistocerca gregaria. The sequence continues at coordinate 329,999,561 of NC_064925.1, read as the reverse complement.
ATAATGCTGAGAGCTACAGCCCCAAGTCATTTCCTTCTGTGACTACAGCATGGGTGGAATATAGGGCTCAGGATCACAGACAGCCATATTCTTCTCAATACTTAGCTTGCACAATGTCTGATGGGAAATCCTTTTTAACAACAAAGCTTCTATTTTTCGTTGAGCACTTGGAAGGCAAGTTTTGGGAAATGGCGGGAATATAAAAAATGAGGAACGGGTTTCTCGAACCATACAGCATCCCCTGCCCATTCGTGAGAATTGCTTGCTTGTGGAAAGCTGGGTGATGTCCTGATCTCCATCACCCCCCCCCCCCCCCCCCCCCCCTTCCTCCACAAGAGCTTAAATGTGGTTCAGGGCTTTATATTCCATAGAGATCTCCTCCAGTCCAATAACAATGTGCCCACTTTGTCCAGCATGTGTATAGGGGATCTAAGGACAACAGTTTCACCACCGGTGCCTTCATCTAGGCCTTTGGTGATTCACTGCCTGGAAAGGTCAAGGTGGTGGTATATCGGCATGTCGTTAAACCCTATGTTCCTTCCCCTATGTGGTGCTTCAAGTGTTGGATATTTGGGCACATGTTCTCCCGTTATAGTGCCAACCCCGAATGGGACTGTGGATATCCATCGCGCACAAACATTCATTGTGCGCCTCCTCCCATTTGTGTCAACTGCAGAGAGCATCATTCCCCCTGTTCACCGAATTGCGCAATTTTTCAGAAAGAACGGAAATTAATGGAATATAAGACTCTGGACAGGCTGACATACCCAGAGGCGAAACGGAAATATGACCACCTAAACCCTGTGTGCATGATCTCCTCTTATACTGTAGCTATGACGACATTTCTCTCTCTCTCTCTCTCTCTCTCTCTCTCTCTCTCTCTCTCTCTCTCTCTCTCTCTCTCTGGCAATGGTAACCTCAACAGCTGTACCTAGAACAGTGGGTCCTCAGGGCCACCAGACTATGCCTGCTCCCCATGTTGGTTGGGGGCATTCTTCCTTCCATTGTTCCCCCAACATCTACTTTTGGAGCAACAGGAGAAACAATAGCCTCCTCTGGCTCCTCCCACTAGGAAGGGGTCACTCGGGACGTTGCCATCAAAACATTCTGCTGCGGTGAAGCTGGACACCAGTCAGTGGCTGAAGGAGCAGCACACTGCTGATCGTAGGGCTTCCCAATCATCATCGGTTCCTGAGACATTCGGAGAAGCCCTACTGACCAGGGAAACAGAAAGCAAAGGAGGAGAGCCAAAAGAAGCAGCCTTGCAAGAAAAAAGAGATACTGGTGGATCCCACACTGCCGCTTCTGGCAGGCTCCAATTCTGAGGACGAGGTGGAGATCCTAGTGTCTCCTGAGGCCCTAGATCTCCCCAGAGCCTCAGAACCAATGGGCCCAGAGACCAAAAGCCCTCAACAGATTGCAGAAAGTGCCCCTCAGGCATAAACTGCAGAAAATGTCATCCTCCAGTGGAATTATGGTGTATTTTTCCCCCACTTCACTGAATTATGACAAGTCTTCAGTGTTACACCTGCTTTTTGCGTTGCCATTCAGGAAACCTGGTTTCCAGCAATGCTGACCCCTACCCTTTCTGGCTATTGGAGGTATTACAAAAATCATACTGACTGGAACAGGATGTTAGATATAGTCTGTATTTATGTCCTCGCCTCTATATATAGTGCACCTGTGCCTTTCAAAACACCTTCAGAACCAGTGACTGTCAGGGTGAAGGCAACACAGGAAATTACCATCTGTAACATTTACTATCCTACAGGTGGTAAAGTACCACAACATGTACTGACTGCACTTATTTCCCAACTTCCCCCACTTTCTCTGCTTCTAGATAATTTTAAGCCCCATAATCCTTTGTGGTGCGGAACCAAGATTACTGGCCATGGGAAAGATGTTGACAATCTACTAACTTAACTCGACCGTTGCCTTCTAAATAGACGTGCCCCTGCTCATGCCAGTGTGGCGTGTGGCACGTACTTGGCAATTGATCTCTCCATTTGCAGTCCTGGCTTTTTACTATCCGTTCACTGGGGAGCTCACGATGATATGTGGTAGTGACCATTTTCTGCCCTTCTTGTCCCTCTCTTAGCATCACTCATCTGGAGGCTTGCCCGGCTGTGTTCTTACCAAGGCTGACTGGGACGCTTTCACCTCGCTACCACCGTTGAATCTCCATTGGATGGCAACACCGATGACTTGATCCAGGCCATCATTATTTACATTGTTGTTGCAGCTGAATCAACAGTCCTTTATTTCTCAAATCATCCATGGTGGAAGTCAGTGCCTTGGTGGTTGCCGGAAATCACTGCAGCCATTAGAGACAACCGTAGGGGGGCCCTCCATCATAGATAGCACCTGTCCCTGGAGCACCTCGTTGCTTTCAAATGGGTCTGTCAACTCATCAAACGACAGGAGTAGTAGTGTTGAGAACAATACATCTCCACCATTGGAACATGAACCTCTCCTTCCCAAGCTTGGATCAAGCTCAGATGCCTCTACAGATATCAGGCCCCTGCAGGTATACCTGAAGTTTCCATACATGGAACTGTATATACCAATCCAGACGTAATCGCAGAGAATCATGCCGAACATTATGCTCGAACCTCTGTCACCCCACCATTCATCTCCTAAAACAGCGGGTGTAACGACACCTATCTTTTGCTCCATGCCACCCTGATCCATATGATACTTCCCTGAGTTAGTGTGAGTTTCTCAATATCCTTGTCGATTGCACTGACATAGCCACTGGATCAGACTGCATCCATTCCTAAATGATTAAACATCTGTCAGCTGATTACCAGTGCCACCTCCTTGCTGTCTTCAACCACATCTTGAGTGATGGCAAATTCCTATCGCAAGGGGCGAGAAAGTACCATCGTTCCAGTGCTAAAACCTGGTAAAAAATCTGTTAGATGTGGATAGCTATTGTCCTATCTGCCTCATGAATATTCTGTGCAAGCTGCTCAAACATATCGTGAGCCAGTGGTTGTACTGGCTCCTTGAGTCTCAAGGCCTTCTGGCTCTGTCGCAGTGTGGTTTTCACCAAGATCGCTCCACCACTGACGTCTTGGTATCCTTGGAGTCTAATATCAGAACAGCCTTTTCCTACCGTCAACACCTTATTTCCGTCTTTTTTGACCTGATGAAAGCCTACAATAGCACTTGATGACACCACGTCCTAGCTACTTTGCACAAATGGGGTCTCTGGGACCTGCTCCAGATTTTTATACGGAACCTTTTTTTTGCTTCTCATTTTCGGAGTTAAAGTTGGTGCTTCTCACGGTTCACTCCATATCAAAGAGAATGGGCTCTGTACTGAGCAAACCCACTTATTTTAATTGTCATTAATGGCCTTACAACTGCAGTGGAGTCATCAGTATCCCCATTCTTGTACACTGACGATTTTTGTATTTCCTTCTACTCCTTTTCTATTAATGTGGCTGAACATTGACTGCAGGGAGCCGTACGAAAGGTGCAGTCATAGGCCCTCACTCGTGGCTTTCAGTTTTCAACCGCCAATACTTGCGTCATCCACTTCTGTCATCGTATGTCCATCCACAACCGGAACATTACCTTGATGACCAGCTACTTAATGTAGTGGAGATTACGCTTTTTGGGACTGGTCTTCTATGTCCGCTTAACTTGGCTTCCCCATCTTTGTCAGCTTAAGGAAAGCTGCTGACGGCATCTTAATATTATTCGATGCCTGAACTGCACCATCTGGGATGCTGATTAACCTACACTGCTGCAGCTGTACAAAGCTGTTTACAGCCTCATCTTGACTATGGGAGCTTGGTGTATGATTCAGCATCACCCTCAATGTCGTGGCTCCTGGATCCTATACACCATTGTGGAGTTGGAGTGGGAGCTTTCCAAACGAGTCCAGTGAACAGCTCACTTGTGAAAGCTGGCATTCCTCCATTGTGGATCATGTGACAACACTGCTTGTGGTTTATTCACATTCATAGATCGCCTCAACATCCAACTTAATGTCAAGTACGTGCACAGTAGTATCCCCCTGACCGTGCAGGGATCTCTCTGTGAGTGCCAGAAGTGTCCCCATGTGTGTCCAGGAGTATGTGCGTGCCATGACTGGGGCATCAGGACTCCAAGCAACAGATTACTGGCCAGGTCGCTGTTGCTGAGGCTGGGTGTGACCATGGTGGATGACTTGCGTATGCTTTGTCCGTCATGTCCATAAGAGGCCTTTGCTACTTGGGCCTTCATCTTGGCCTTTGAGGGTGATTTGCCTGAAAAGGTCAAAATTATGGTATACCGATGTGACCTGGAACCATATCTTCACCCTCACCTCATGCAGTGCTTCAGATGTGAGGAATTGAGACTTGTCTTCATGTTGTGGCACGATCCAAGTTTCTACAGATTGCGGACGACCATTGCATGCAAACATTCCTCCTCCTCCTCCTCCTCCTCCTCCTCCTCCTCCTGTCTGCGTCACCTGTGGAGAGCACCACTATCTCTGCTCACCTGATTGCACTATCTTTCGCAGAGAGATAAAAGTATAAGAATGCATGATCGGACAGACTGGCGTACCAAGAAGGCAAGGAAAAATGAGCCTCTACATCGTGCATGCACGACAATGTTGTACACTACAGCTATGACAAAGTCGCCCTCTGTGCCAATGGTGCTGTCCCCTACCTCCACCCACATTGGGTGCAATGGCTTCCCACCCACCGGAGATGCCAATCCCCAACCCCCTTCCAGAGGTGCATCACCCTCATCTGGCTTTTCATGCCAGGAGGGATTCCCGTGGGACACTCCCCTCAAAGGTTTCAGCAGCCAGTGGCTGAAGGAGCCTCAGGCTGCTGATTGTAGGACTTCACGATCTTCTTCAGTCTCTGAAACAAATTCAGAGAAGCCCTCCCTGTCGTCCAAACCCCCTAAAGAAAAGAAAGACAAAAATAAGTCTTCCAAGACGAGGAAATTATGGTGGCCCCCATACCACAAGATCCCACATGTTCTGTTTCAGTGGCGACAGCAGCAATCTTGGTTGCCTCTGAGGCTCCAGATCACACCACACGAAGTGTCTCAAAACTTATGTCTCAACCAATGGCAGCAGATGACCCAGGGACGTAACCTCCTGCCGCTTGGTCTCTTCATGTCCTCACATTGCACCAGCAGCACAATTCTCCAGTGAAATTATAGTTGTTCTTTCCACCACCTGGTGAGATATGACATCTCTTAACTTCATCTCCTGCTTTCTGCATTGCCTTTCAGGAAACTGTTTGCAGCAATATAGACACCTGTCCTTCACGACTACCAGGGATACAATAAGAATTGTTCTGATCATTATAGGGTGTCAGGTGGAGTTAGCACGAATGTTCTGAACTCTGTATATAACAAACTTGTGCCTCTTGATACAAGTTTGGAAGCTGTGACTGTAGAGGTGAGGCCATTTCAGGATTTTACCATCTGTAATGTTTATCTCCCTCCTGGTGGTGGAATGCCTCAGAAAGTATTTTCTGCATTGGTTTCTTAGCTCCCCCCACCTTTCCTAATCTTGGACAACTTCAGTGCCCATAACCGTTTGTGGGGTGGAACCATGATCACTGGTTGCAGTAAAGAAATAGAAATCTTACTGGCAGTTCTCGAACTCTGCTTCTTGAATACTGGTGTCTCCACACATTTCAGTATGGCAGGTGAGATGGGTTGTGCACAATGCCGACTGGGATGCTTTCACCTCTACTTTCGTTCAGAGTTCCCCACTAAATGGGGGCTTTGACAAGGCTGTCCAGAATGCAACAGCAGCCATTCTTTGGCAACCGACTTAGCCATCCTCTATTCTTCAGGATCCTCCTCCTGAAGATAGTACCTTGGTGGACGTTGGAAATCACAGACGCCATTCTTCACCATCATACGCGGCATCCATGAGTCAAGCACCTCATTGCCTTTAAATAGCTCTGTGCCTGAGCCTGCCATGTAATAGAGCAACAGAAACAAGAATGCTGGGAATGGCTTATTTCAACCATTGGACCACATATGCCCTCTTTTTGCAGGTTTGGGTGAAGATCAGATGCCTCTGTGGATACCAGCCCTCTGCAGGTGTACTTGGCATATTTTTGAATGGTACTGTTTTCACTGACCCAGATGCCGTAGCCAAACATTTTGCTAGAGCAGCTGCATCTGAGAACTACTAACCTGCCATTTGTGTCCTTAAACAGCAGATTGAGTCACTGCATTTAAGCTTCACTCCATGCCACCTGGAGCCCTATAATGCTCCATTCAGTGAATGGGAATTCTTCAGTGCCTAGCACTTTGCTCTGATGCAGCTCCAAGTCCAGGCTGAATCCACAACCAGATGCTAAGCACCTACTAGTGGATTGTCAGCATGATCTCCTTACCATCTTCAGCCGTATCTGGAGTGAGGAGTTCCCATCGCAATGGCAGGAGAGCATCATTGTTTCTGTACTGAAACAAGTAAGCATCCCACAGAGATGGACAGCTACATGAGTGGAGTCTCTGGAGCCCAATTTAGACTTTTGTCCTGAAGATCTTGTTGCACAGGTCGTTCTGTATGGGATCCCAAAGGTCTCTGCTCTATATCAAATGTCACCTCTTTTAGTGGCCATCAACAATCTAGCAGTAGCTGTGGTGTCTTCAGTATCACTCTCTTTGTATGCCGACGATTTTTGTGCTCCTGTAATGTGGATGTTGCTGAACGCCGACTGCAGGGCACCATTCAAAATGTGCTGTCATTGGTCCTTATACATGCATTTCAGTTTTCTATCACCAAGATTTCTGCCGTGCACTTCTGTCACCATCGTACTGTTTGTCCACAGCCAGAACTTTACCTCGACCTGAGTGTTTTGAAGGCTTATCGCATGTTGGAACAGGTCTTTAGTGCCCGGCTGATTTGGCTTCCCTATCTTCGCCAGTTTAGGCAAAGGTGCTGGCTACACCTTAACACACTTCACTGCCCAGTAACACTAGCTGGGGTGCAGACCACACTACCCTTCTTCACCTTTACAAAGCCATGATCCTTTCCCTCCTCCTCTTAATTATGGGAGTCTGGCATATTGTTTGGCATGACCCTCACTTGAAACAGAAGCCTTTTGGACTGGTTCTATGAACAGCCTACTTGTGGAGGCTGGGGTCCCTCCACTACTGATCAGGTGCCAACACCAACTACTCACTTATGCTATACATGTCCATGGCTACCAAAAGTATCCAAACTACCATGTTCTTTTTCCTAGTAGAAAGGTCCATCTCCCGTAACAGACTCAGAACTGGTGCCACAATTTCAGTTCGATTACAGTGACTGTGCTCTGAATGCCAACTTCACTCGCTGCCGTCTCTTGTCGGGGAGAAATTGTGTACACCCGCATGGTGTGTGCCCCAACCTCTGATGTCTCAATTTATCCTTTGCACCAAAATTTTCAGTTGACCCCATGGAGCTTTTCAGTGCTCCTGGCTGTCCTCAATGCATTTCCAGGTTCAGAAGTGGCATACACAGACACCTTAATGGTTGATGGACTGGTTTTGCATACACACATGTAAGATGCAGTGAACTATGCTCCATGCTTAGTGGATGCAGTGGCATCACTGCTGAGTTGGTGGACATCGAACGAGCTTTCAGCCAAGCTTGTTCTTGCACCAGCAAGAAGCTTCTTATCTGCAGCATCTCCCTAATCAGCCCTCATGCTATAGACTAGTGCTACACCTGTCACCCATTAGTCATAATTATCCAGTCTTCTTTCTGGCTCCATCAAACTGGACAGCCAGTCGTCTTTGTTAGGATGCCTGGACATGTTGGCATTTCAGGGAATGAAGATACTGACTGCTTGGCAAAGTTGGCTACCTGGATGCCAGCTTTGGAAATGAGGGTCCCATAACTGGACCTTTGGTTGACTCTATGCCATCAATTGCTGAATGTCTGGAAATCAAATGGTTTGCCCTGGACTCCCCAAACAAACTGGGGGCAATAAAGAAGACCACAACCACTTAGCAGTTGTTTCTTCACACGTCTCACAGGGATTCCACTGTCCTTTGTCAGCTACACACTAGCGAAACTTGGCTGACCCCACAGCCACATTCTCTGACACGAGGACCCTCCTTGCTGCCATTGTGGTGCCTGTCTGACAGTAACCCACGTTGTACTAGACTGCTCCAGTTCAGCTGCTTTGCTGTAACTACTTGACAAGCTATTTCTGGTGCTAGGAAACCACACCAAAGCATCTTAACCTGGTTTTGTGTAAGCTACTGGAACGTATGTTATGTCAGCGGTTGGGTTGGGTCCTGGAGTCACGTGGCCTACTGGCTCCATGTCAGGGTAGTTTCCGCCAGGGTAGCTCTACTGCTGATAACCTTGTGTCCCTCAAACCTGCCATCCAAACAGCCTTTTCCAGATGGCAACATCTCGTTGCCGTCTTTTTTGACGCACGTAAAACATATGACACAACATGGTGACATCATATCCTTGCCACATTGTATGAGTGGGGTCTCCAGGGCAAGTTCTCGATTTTTAGCCAGAACTTCCCATCGCTCTGTACTTTCCATGTGCAAGTTGGTGCCTCCCATAGTTCCATCCATATCCAGGAGAATGGAGTCCCACAGGGCTTTGTATTGAGTGTCTCTATTTTTAGTGGCCATTAACAGTCTAGCAGCAGTTGTCGGACCGTCCGTCTCACCTTCTCTGTATACGAACTACTGCTGCATTTCGTACTGCTGCTCCAGTACTGGTGTTGCTGATCATCACTTACAGGGAGCCATCCACAAGGTGCAGTCATGGGCTCTAACCCACGGCTTCCAGTTTTCAGCCACAAAGTCATGTGTTGTGCACTTCTGTCGGTATCGTACCGTTCATTTGGACCCAGAAGTCTACCTTCATGACTATCCACTTACTGTAGTGGGGACATATCAATTGTTAGGATTGGTTTTGGACACTCAAATTGACTTGGATTCCTCATCTTCGTCAGCTTAAGCTGAAGTGCTGGCTGCACCTCAATGCCCTCCATTACCTGAGAAACACCAATAGGAGTGCAGATCACTCTATGCTGCTGCGGCTCTAAAGAGCCCTTGTCCAATCCCAAATTGATTATGGGAGTGTGGTTTACGATTAAGCATCGCCCTCAGCGTTGCATTTACTCAACCCTATGCACCACTGCAGGGTTCAACTAACGACAGGAGCGTTTAGGACGAGTCCAGTGACCAGCGTACTGGTAGAGGCTGGAGTACTTCCGTTGCAGATCAGACGTGCACAACTGCTCGCCACACACATTCGTAGTTCTCCTGAGCATCCACATTACTGTCTCCTTTTCCTGCCCGCAGCAGTCCATCTCCCGTATTAGCGACCCAGGTCAGGTCTAACATTTGCGAGTTGCGTGCAGTCCCTTCTCTCTGAACTGGAGTCCTTCCCTTTACCACCTCTACTTGCGGTCCGATCATGTATGCCTCCATGGTGTACACCTTGGCCGCAGTGTCGTCTGGACCTATCATGTGGCCCTAAAGACTCAGTTAACCCTGCGACTCTCCACTGTCACTTCCTCTCGATTCTTGACGCGTTCTGGGGCTCTGAAGTGGTTTACACAGATGGCTCGATGACTGATGGTCATGTAGGCTTTGCGTATGTTCATGAAGGACATATTGAACATCACTCCTTGCCAGATGGCTGCAGTGTTTCCACTGCAGAGCTGGCGGCCATATCTCGTGCTTTTGAGCACATCCACTCATGCCCTGGCACGTCATTTTTGCTGTGACTGACTAATTGAACATCCTATAAGCTATCTGGTAGTGTTCACTCAGGAGTCCATCTATGCCCTGGAATAGTCCCGTTGTTCAGTGGTGTTTTTCTGGACCCCTGGACATGTTGGAATCCCAAGCAAAGAACTTGCCAACAGGTTGGCCAAACAGGGATGCGGAAACCGCTTCTGGAGATGGGCATCTCTGAAACTGTCTTACGCTGCAGGGTTTTCAGGCTTTGGGAGATGGAATGCCATAACACTGCACACAACAAGCTGTGTATCATTAAGGAAATGACGAATGTGTGGAAGTCTTCCATGCGGTCCTCTCATGGGGAATCAGTTGTCCTCCGCCGGCTCCGCACCAGCCATACATGGCTAATGCGTGGTCACCTACTCCGTCGCAAGTACCCATCTCTGCGTCACTGAAACTCCCAAATGACAGTCGTTCACCTCTTGCTGGACTGCCCACTTTTCGCCGCTCTTCAGTGGATTTTTGACTTTCCCAGCTCCCTAGCTTCAATGTTGGGCAATGATGCCTCAGCAGCACTTTAGTTTTAAGTTTTATCCGTGTGAGTGGGTTTTTTACTTCTATGTAGGTTTTAGTGCATGTACTTTGTCCCTCTGTGTTCTCCACCCAGTGCTTTTAGGGTGGAAGTTTTAATGTGTTGCAGAGTGGCTGTCTTCTCCTTTTTATCCTTGTGGTTGGCCAGCCACTGTAATCTGCTTTCTTGTTTGACTCTCTTCTGTTTTTAGTGTCTCTGTTGTTTTCTTATTCTCTTTTGTTTCTTTTAGGGTTCATTGCCTTTCCTTTGTTCTTGTGGTTTTTTTCCTTTCTTTCCTTTTTGTGTTATGTGTCTTGTCCATTTCATTCTCACACTAGTGGCATTGTTTTATTAGGAACAAGGGACCGATGACCTTGTAGTTTGGTTCTTCCTCCCTCTTTTAAACCAACCTCCATTCAACCAACTTGATTTTGTGTTTCACCAGTGAAGGAGGTTTCTATTTGTCTCTGTTAGGTGGGGCACTTTGGCCTCATTGACCGCCTGAGGATTTGTTTGAAGGGGCATCCCTTGTCTGCTCTGGCCCAGAGGTCCCATGGCGGCCCTTGTTTGATGGTCTGGCCGGGCCCCTACCCTTCCCTTCTTTTTATTCTCCTTGTTCTTTTATGTTTGTGATTTTTATTGTTTTACCTTTTCTAAACTCTTATCATATTATCTGTGTTGCTCATTTCCTTGAGGTAATGGACATTGAGGTGGTGCTGGTGGGATGCAGAGGGTGCACGTCCACAACTATATTCTGGGTAGAAAGTCTCGTACACCTTACCCCGTCTCCTGCTTCTCCTTGATTTTATCTCTGTCTTTTGCTTCCTCTCAGTATTTGCCTTTTGTATTTTCCTTGTGAGGGCTATTCCTGATTCGATACATAAAGGATGAAGGGACTGATGATCTCACAGCTTGGCCCCCTTAATGCTAACAACCAACTGACCGATCTCTTCCTGTGTCCAAACCAAAACGGGCAAATACTTCCATTAATGCTGTAGTAAGTGGCAACTTTGCACAGGACACAAATTTAATTATGATTTCATCAGTCAGAAACTGTTCTCCAAAAATGTAATTGTGAATGGAATTTTGAAAGTAAGGGGCTAAGAGTAGAATGTAGAACTTTGGGTGACAAGATGCCATTACCTTATAGCTCTGATGGCTCTGCTCAGAGGAAGTTTTGATGAATATACCGACCAGTTCCTCTGTTATTTCATTAAATGTACTTAGTTTACATTGTTGTGAATTATGAAAACTGGAGAAAATCTTAAATATAGGCACTGAACAGCTTTCATGTTTCAGCAGACTATGCAGTACATACAACAGTTGCTGCTGTCATTTATGCATCATTGTACCTAACAATATTTTAGATATTTCACACAAGTGATATTGACAATATACTCAATACAGTCAGTAAACAGAACAGAAATATAAATTTACTGTTGAATATGAAAACAATGGTAGCATCAACTTCGTAGACCTAAACATTAGTAAAGAAAACTATTTACACACCTTCAGAGCCCACAGAACATAAATAGACACCACAATACACAGCTCATATTACCACCCTACAAACACAAATTGTGTACATAGCACTATTTAACAAGCCAATAATATGACAGTGGGTAAATATGCAAAGCACAACAGACTCAGCACAATCAAATATATAGCTGCAGAAAATGGCTTTCATGACACACTTACTGCCAACCTCTCAGAGAAAAGTAAAAAACAACAATAAAGCAACTGCTACACAGAAAATAAAAAGAAACCCTCCACTTGCATACCATTCACAAGCAAACACTCCTACAGAGTAGCAAATATTTTCAAACTGAACAGCATTAACATTGCTTTCAAAACACAGCAAACTGCTACACACACTGAGACACAACACAAATACACACACAATTAGGCATTTACAAAATAGTCTGTAGGGCATTCAAAGCCTACCATGTTCGGCAAACTCTGCGAAACTCCCAAAAAGTGATAAAATAAATAAATAAATAAATGCCTACCACACACTGTTACGATAATTTTCGCATGTCCTTGAGTGTGTGACCAGTGTGTGTAATGTGGGTAACTATTGGTAATTTAGCATAATTGATTGATCTTCATATATTACGTGAAATGGACAGGGAACACCAGATGGAATTGTATGAAGAACTAGAAATTTTGAGTCTTGATAAAGTACATAGTAATCATAATTTTGCTAAATTATCAGGCAGATAGTAACAATGTAAATTTCTTCAGTAGTTTCTGCAATGTGGAATGTTTGTTTCATTAATGCAGAGAGAGGGAAACCATTTATTATTTATTTATCGCATGGCTTTACCAGCACAAGTGCGGTATTGACATCATAAATTTACATAGCATAACATATAAATACAAATATACATATACACACATACATAATAATATAAACAGAACAAACACCAGTCATTATTAAATCTGAGCAAAGTTGGAATATAATCACAGCTACAATTCATCAAAAAGTTATGTCCAGATGTGACAGCCATTTAATGGCAGCAGGGCTGGCCTCCACGAAGTCTCTCCAGTCACCACAGAATCTTCGCAGTGGGCAATCTTGCACTAGATGATGTAATGTTTGTTCATCAGTTTCACAGTCACCCATTGGGTTATCATTGGCGCCCCATTTGTACAGCATGGATTTAGTTCTCGCGTGTCCAGTTCTCACACGGTTAATCTGGCACCAGATTTTACGAGGAAGCTGCATTCCTGGTAGTTGTTGGCTGGGGTCCTCTATATTGTCGGTTAATGTTACTAATGTTCGACTTGGTTTTCCAGGATTTATGACAGTCATAGGTATTTCCTTGGGCAAGCGTTCTGTCTTCCCATATTGGTGCTCTTGATTTAAGGCGATATCGACAGCGGTCATCTAGTACTTGGTGTATCTCCATGATTTATTTTTTGCCTTTCCTGAATTGTTGCCTGCTGTTTACAGATTTCAGGTGGATTGATGTTTGAGAGGACATGAAGCCATTCTAGGGGGTGTTGACTTCAGTGTCACTATTATTGTCCTCATGGCTTCATTGATCTGGGCGTCAATCTTCTTTACATGGGTACTCATACTCCACACAGGGGCATAGTACTCTGACACGGAATAGACTTGTGATATTGCTGCAACTCGTAGTGTATTTGCATCCGCTCCCCATGTGGTACCTGCTAATCTCTGGATAATGGTATTTCGGGTTTTCAATTTCTGGCTAGTTAGTTCCAGGTGTTTCTTGAAGGTAAGTGATCTGTCAAGAGTTATGCCTAAATATTTGGGAAATTTGTTATGTTTTATTAGTTTTCCGCAGAAAGTAATATTTAGTTCTGTCTGCTAGTCTGTTATTTAAATGGAAGGTGCAGGTCTCTGTTTTATTTGGGTTTGGGCAGGTAGTACTCGTTTAATACTTATAGGTCAGCAGGTAGAGTTCTTTCACCATCTTCTAGCCATTTGCTTGGAGTAGCTATAGCCATGTCATCAGCGTAGCAAAAGTTACTTGACTCAGTGTCTGTCATGTCACTGATGTAAACCTTAAAAAGCAGTGGAGCCAATACAGATCCTTGGGGAAGTCCGTTTTTTATTCTTTTTGACTTGCTGCTTTGTGACCCCAGGTTTACTTTGCAATATTGGACTTTCAGCATTTTTTCCAACAGGTTTGTCAATTTCAAGCATGGAATCATGGTGGCAAATTTCAGGATAAGACCATCTATCCATACCGTATCATAAGCTGCACTGAGGTCAACAAAGACTGCTGATGTTTTGACAAGACTGATGTTTTCAATCCTTTTTGGAATCCTGATTCTATGTATGATGTGAGGACTAATACTGTGTGTAAACAACCTCCAAGATGGTGTCTCCCAGGCAACAGGCTGCGTCAGCAGCACGGCAGAAAGTTTACACAAACTGCGACCAAACTGGACGGAGAGTCCCTTATGGTCAAGAGCAGCAAGTGCATCCTCAGCGAAGGAACCATCTGAGCGCTAAGACAATTAATATCGGACCATCAGTCCATATTATGCAGTTAAATATAGAAGGCATCAGTTGCAGTAAATGTGAGCACCTGGATAGAATGACTAAGGAACACCAAGTTGATGTAAAGAAATACATTTAGCTGAGGGAAAGCATTGTCATTGCTTTACTGAATAACCAAGAAGTACCAAATAATTGTACTATTTAATGTGTGCCATGATATAAATATGCTTACATAAAAAGATTGTATTTTCTTTGTCTCTACCATCTAGGCAACTGAAATAAGTTAATTTTAGTAATTAAGTCTTTGGAATGTAAATGTGAATGTGGAGATGTTAAGTGATTGTGTTTATTACAAGGCCAGGAGTGCCAGCTAAAATACAAGTAAATACATCAGTGAAATTTTTTAAAAACATAACTCAATGTATAAACTGAAATAAATGAATCTTTTTGTACAGGGTTAAACTTTGGTTCATTGCCTTGCAGGTACACCCAAAAAATAATCCTCGTCACACTTCTAATTAATGTGTATGTAATTAATGCATCTAATTTGTCTTGCTACTGAATAGTAGTGAAAAGTTACTGAAGTAGTAAAAATTGTTTCATAAATCTATTATATAGTTTCTGACCTCAACCAATTGCACACAATATGGATAAATTTAAGGTAAATTGGTCAATGAGAGGAGGAGAGAAGAATGTACAAAAATGTTGAGGAAAAGACTGTAATACAACAATATATGCCACTTAGGAATAAAATATATAATGCAGGAGAGCCAAGATGAAATGGCTGCAGGAAAAGATGAAAAAAATGAAAAAGAAATGGTTTCCAGAGGGACTGATAAGGCATTTAAAAAGGTTTAAACAACTGTTGGTAAAATAATAGCAGTGGCAACAGCACAGATAGTGCAAGAGGAGTTCTACTAAACACAGAGGAGAGAGTAGATAGGTGGAGAGTGTCCAGTGGAAGTCTCTACAAGGGTAAAGGAACTGCTGTGTAAAGTGATTAAAGAAGAAATGAAAGTTAATATGGAAGACATAGGGTATCTGATATTAGTCAGAGTTTAGTAGACCTTTGGGAGACTGAAGGTAAAATAAGGAGGAAGGCTTCCAAAATTTCTACAATCATTCTGGGAAATGGCAGCCAAATGATTATTCGAGTTGGTTTGTAGAATCTGAGTTTGGAGACATACCATCAGATGTTCAATAAGATATCACCCCCACAATACTGATGATAATAAGGGCAGATAAGTGTCAGAACTATCCAATAATCAGTTTAACAGCTAATGCATCCAAGTTACTGACAAGAATAATATACAGAAGGCGGAAAAAAGTTGATTATCTGTTAGATGATTAGTTAAATTATAGGAAAGGTAAGACACCGGAGAGTCAGTTTGGACACTGCAGTTGATAACGAGAACAGAATTTAAGAAAACTTGGGACACATTCATATGGTTTGTCAACCTACAGAAATTATTTAGCAACATATAATGGTGCAAGATATTAAAAATTCTGAGGAAAGTAGGTGTAAATTGCAGAACACCAAAACTAATATATAAGGGGCAATCAAACAAAAACCAGACAGATGGAAAAAAGGGAAGTAAACCATTTGTTCTTTAAAAAGTAATCACCCTAACTGTTAATACATTTATCCCATTGTGACATAAGACAGTCGACACCTTCATGGGAAAATGTTTGTAGCTGCCTGCTGAACCATGATTGTACCTAGGCGTGCACCTCTTTGTCTGAAGCAAATCAACAGGCCCACATTTTGCCTAAATTGTTTAGAGTATCCTGTATAGATTTTGTTGGGAAGCCCTTACACAAACTCTTCAGTCTTGATCTCCCCCCATGTGATTTCCATATTTTTGTAGACCTGAAGGAAGCCATTCTCGGCCATTGATTCACTTTGGACGAAGAGGTGAATGCCTGGGTACAGTCGTGGTTGTATAGGCAATTACAAGCATTTTTCTATGAAGGCATTGACCATTTTGTCTAAACGTGGGATAAATGTATCAGGTTACACCAATTACTTGTGAAATGACAACTGAACTTAATTTTTCCACCCATCTCATTTTCATCTGACTGTCTCTTATACAGTATGAATAAGAATCAGTGAGGCAGAAATAAGAATGAAAGACCAATGACACAGTGCTCATATTAGGAAGGGTATAAAGCAGGGTGTAGTGTTCAGTCTAAACATTGAAGTTGTGATGACGGAAATGGAATGGTTCAAGAGTGTGATTAAAATTGAAGGTGAAAGGATATCAATGTTAAGATTCATGATGGCATTATTGTCACGAGTGAAAGAGGAAGAATTGTGGGACATGTTAAATGGAATGAACATTCTATAGATATAATACGGATACATATAAACTTAGCATCAAAATTGAGGACAACAAAGTAGAAGAAATAATATAATTCTGCTATCTTGGGAAACTCCTGTCCAAACGGAGTCTACTAGTAACAAACATTAGCTTTAATTTACGGAAGAAATTTCTGAGATTGTAGGTTTTGGTGTGCAGCATTATAGGGAAGTGTATCTTGGACTGCAGAAAGACCTGAAAAGAAGAGAACTGAAGTGTTCAACAAGTGGAGCTAGAAGGATGTTGAGGGGAAGACAGATATTGGAACATATCAGACAAATAATTGTAGGTGGTGTATGCAGTTGCTATCTGAGATACATGGTTGGGATGAGAGAGGTATTCATGGCAGGCTGCACCAAACCAGTCAATAGACTGATAACTCCCTAAAAAATTAAGTTTAGTACCATTGGCACAATTGATCACGTTCCTGGATTTGTTGGTGAGTATTTCTACTGAGCACATAAGGTAGTTTTACTGTTGCTTCAATTGTTGGCACTCACATCTCATAGCAGGTACAGATGAAGGAAAGCAGGAACTTTCTACAGTGATGCAATTTGATGATATGCCTCAAAGTATAGGACCACAGCTACCTGTAGCAGAAGATAGTAGTGTTACATATCCAGGACCTGGTGGGTTATATTCACAGTGCAGGAACTAAGGTAAGATTCACATGTGCAACAAATTTGATTGGAAATGAAATTCATTCAAAAGCTCCTTCAAGAGGATTGCTAGTCTAACAAAATTTCCGACAAAGGCTCACCACTCTTTGGTGAGTAGGTATGTTGCAAACATACCTGACAACGCAGATTGCACACTGACAGTACCTGTGCTTTTTCCTCCTTGTAAATCCCCGAAGTGTGTGTCTGTCTTATGTGGGACATGGGGACTCTGACAACCTCCATGTCATGTGGCAGTTGGTCAGAGTATGTAGCATTGTGGTGGACCAGTTGCAACAAAGGGAATCAGACTGAACTACACAGTTTCCATTGGGCCCCAGCAGCCTCCTGAGACAGATCAGCTTACTTTAATGCAGAAGGTTATAGCCCCAATCCGTATCTCTCATGAGGTATGCATCAGGCTGAAAACCAACCTGTCAGATAACAGGGGGGGGGGGGGGGGGGGGGCGGTGGCGGCAGAGGCAGAAAAAAACACACTCACACACACAGGGGGGAGGGGGAGAGAGAGGGGGGTATAATATTCCACAGCAACTATATATTTCAAATTAAGGATGTATTACACACACTTTGGGAAAAGTGAAGTATTAATATTTTTATTTATTTATTTTTATTTTTTTTTTCTGTCTGATTCAATGAGTAGGCTCTGGAACATTTATGTTGGGATTTGAGGGTGACTTATTACAGGATAAAGTTAATATTATGATTAGCTTATATCATGCAAAATCCTTTGCACAATCTACCATGAGGTGCTTCAAGCATAAAAAATTTGGCCACATGTTATCTTCTGCAAAGATTAACAGACGACCTCTGCACAAGGATGTCCCTGGGTACAGCTGCCATACTGCACTGATTTCAGGGATACTCACTACCCTCTCCTGGTCTCCGACTTGACAGGTTGAAAGAGGGCACATGTAAGATATGAAAGTTCGGTTTTTGATCATCAGGAAGTCAGGAAAAAGGGCAGTCGTGTTTACGCTGTGCAGATGACATTAAGCTACTCTCAGAATGTAACTCTTCCATTTTTATAATGAGAATAAATATTGTCTCCTCATCCTGTAGTGATCTTGGGATACTCTGTAGTGGTGAGCTCTGCACTGGCGTGATTGAACAGTGCTCATGTAAACAAAATTGATGTCCAATTTAATGGTACTATTTGTATCAATTTGGGAACAATTATTTCTAGTCCCACCATCTGGCTGCCTGTTGTGAGCCACTCCCAGATCTGCAAAGGAAAGAAATTTTGATGAGGGAATAAAAAAAGATCCTAGCAGACCCTAGGCTACTGGTGCTTTCAGACATCCCTGGTATCAGAATCAATAGACATCCTCTTTCATTTGCTGTCTCATTTGGGTTAACACCCATTCCTGGAGGAGGAAATGGTTCCGGAATGCTCCAGCAATATGCCAGTTATTATCTTTTATCACTGAGAGAGTCCATGGGTTTAATCAACCTCACAAGATACGCTAACTCCCAGCCGACTGAGAAGGGAACTTGGAAAGACATGAAGATTCACTTTTTAAATTGCGAATTCTGTCCTCACCAGCATGTGACAGTGGTGCACAGAGGAAGGCTATCCAACATAGTAGGGAAGAATGGAGTGCCAGGGAAAGTAGAGGGGGTTTGAGGAATTCCTGTTGGCAACCCCATCCATCAGATATGTACAAGGACTAGGTGTTTGTTTGTAATTAAATAATAAGTGTTTAGAAATAATGTAATGTAATTCAGCATTGAAATATTCGTGGATGCCATGTGCTAAATAAATATATTACTCTCCTCATCATATCACCAATCTTTAGTGGCCACCTTATTTCATATGTTCATGTGAAGGAAGCCCCCCCAAACGCACCCTCGTACCTCTACATCTGTGCTGTGGACCTTTTCCCCTTCCTTTTGTGCATTCGAGACGTCTACTTGACCGACACCCCCTAGTAGAGGGTCAATTTCTTTTGGCTGCACTGTCCAGACCACCTCTATTTTGCACCCTAATGACAGCCAACAGCTGCAAGAGCCACCAGATAGGGCAGTGGAACAATATCTTGAAGCTGCCCTTACTGAATCCAATCCCATTAGTAAGGAGGAGGATGAGGGCAAGAAGAAAGGAGAAAATAAGGAAGCAAAGATGAAGACAGACCATGTTGCCCAGACTGCCCAGGGTACACCACTGCTGCTGTCAGTCAGGACAGCCAACAAGTAGTACTGACACAAATCGGATCATGATGCTTTCACACTGTTATTGGATGAAACACGTAAATACACTGAAGTACCAAAGAAACTGGTATAGGGATGCATATTCAAATACAGAGATATTTAAACAGGCAGAATATGGTAATGCAGTCGGCAATGCCTATATAAGACAACAAGTGTCAGGTGCAGTTGTTACATCGGTTACTGCTGCTACAATGGCAGGTTATCAATATTAAAGTGAGTTTGAACATAGTGTTGTAGTCAGCACTCAAGCTTTGGGACACCGCATTTCTGAGGTAGCGATGAAGTGGGGATTTTTCCCATATGACCATTTCATGAGCGTACTGTGAATATCAGGAATCCAGTAAAACATAAAATCTCTGACATCGCTCCTGCTGGCAAAAGAGCCTGAAGAACGGGACCAACAATGACTGAAGAGAATCGTTCAATGTAACAGAAGTGCAACCGTTCCACAAATTGCTGCAGATTTCAGTGCTGGGCTTTCAAGTAGTGTCATCGTGCGAACCATTAAACAAAAAAAAGCATTGATATGGGTCTTTGGAGCTGAAGGCCCACTCGTGTACTCTTGATGACTGCACCACACAAAGCTTTACACCTCTCCTGGGTCTGTCAACAATGACATTGGACTGTTGATGACGCAAAACGTTGCTTGGTTGGATGAGTCTCATTTTAAAAATATCTACTCCAGCTCTGCAGGATTCATGGTGTCAGTTCCCTCCAGTTCTACTTCGGGCATAATAAGTCAAGTTCATGCCAAATCATGGTGCGGCACTTCTGCAAGCTTGTGGGGGCCCTACATGATATTAGGTGGTGTACTGGTTTCTGTAGCTCATCAGTGTATAATCCAATGGTATTGTAATAGCTATTGTTGCCACCTTGCTGAATTAAAGACCAGCTCTTACTATCATTTTACTCAGTGGCTTGATAGCTCTTCAGGAAATGTGATTCATTATAACATGCTCATCTATTGTGTGTTGAGCCTACAACAAGAACCAAAGTTACCCTGAAAGAGTGTCTGGCCTGGTGTGTACACTGGTCTTTGAAATCAGCTTTAGTGACAAAATACCATTTAATACTACAATTGAAGTCTTGGCAGTACACATACAAATAAAAATAGAATTCACACCCACACTTTGCAACATCATCTCACCCAAGTCCTCAATCCCTTCACCCACCAACCCGAGAAAAAGGTAACACATCCTGAGATCGTAGATTTATTGTAATCTCGCAGTTACCCCTGCCCTTTCTTGCAGAAGGTGGCTTTAAAGCCCACAGCTCTTTTTAGGGCAGCTTTGAACCGTTAACTGTCATAACTTATTACAGCAGCTGTCTTAAAATTTTGTCCTTTGAATGCTGAATATTGGCTCCTGTACTCATTTTAGTACAATACATGGCTTCTTTTCAGTGTCATCTTTAATGGTGTAGTCTGAAGCTTTAGTTTTATTCTTTTATTCAGTGTAAGTTTTTAATGACAATTGAGATAGTGATCACTGCACGATTTTTTTGTTACCCCCACATTGATACTGAACTGGACTCCTAAGGACTTTAGCACTAACCTAACACTAGACGTGCCTGCCCTTCTACCTGTTGAAGAATTCCTCTGCCACACTACCAGGAAGGTATAAAACGTAAGCATCATCTGTCAAAAGATACCCATGTCACGTTTTTATGTCCTAGAGCCAAAGCCTGCCACCTTATAAGAAATTTGAGAAGTAATGGGAAAGTTTCATTTCACCCATTGAAATTTATACATCTCTCACAGATGTGCCAAATTACAGTGTATTAGTGCCAAAAAAAAAAAAAAAAAAAAAAAAAAAAAAAAAAAAGTGGCAGATATAGCAGACATCTGTAAAGATAGCTAAGTCAAAATCTGACCCTACTGCCACCATCACCAACCACCTACTGATGCACTTTGCTCAGACATCAGTGTTTGATATGTTTGATACCTGCTCTTCCCACCTTTCATGTCCACAAAAAGTGAGTGGGGGCTACTCTTTCTTTCAATATGAAACATTTGGAACCCTGTAACATCCCTGTTTCTGAGAGGTTACTTCTGTGTGCATTTGAAATGTGCCAAAATACAGCTCTGGACCCTGATTGAATACATGCAAAATGCAGACACAATTTCCTCGCAATGTTCAATCAAATCTGGCATGTGGCAAGTTCCCCCTCCCAGGGAGGGTAAGAAAGAAATTCGAGAGGATCCCACAGGAAATAGATATAGATCAGTTTGTATAATGTGTGTCCTCACACGTGATTTGAGTGCATGGTAAGCCAGTGATTATGCCAGTCCATGAAACAAACGGTCTGTGGCCTCCTCCTTTGAGAGGAGGGGAGGCTATCTGAGATTACCTACTCCCCATGGAGTGTGCTATCAGAATGGCTTTTGTGCACTGTCAGCATCTCATTGCATTCTTCTTTGACCACCATCTTACATGAATGGCTTTCAAGGCTCCCTCACACTCTTCACCCAGGATTTTTCCTGTCAACTACTCTACAGAGTCCAAGTCAGAAATTTCTACAGCTCTTCCAAAACCCAGGTGAACAGAGTTCCGCAGGGCTCTGTCCTGAATGTGACTCTCTTCTTAGTAGCAAATTTGAGTGATATGTCATCCGTTAGTTGGATCCTATTACATTTATTTCCCAAGCATCCTTCCTAGTATCTTCCTCGGCTAGCCAATCCAGGAGTTCATTCCCCAGGAGCTGGAAATGACTGAGGAACCACAGGAATACATCCATATTGGCTGGGCATGGAGTCACTGTAGATTAGGAAAGATTCATGTAACTGGGTATGTATGTAATGAACATGCATGGCAGTTACAAACTGTGCTATAAAGACACTGCATCCATTAGACATGGTGTGTTGTTTGTAAAGGTGTAGCCTGTGTGGTCTACAAATCTCAAGCTATTGATACAAATAATGTCTGAATTGGTGTACTTGCTGAGTACTGAGAAAACATCTCGTGAAAACCTGAAGGGTCTATCGTATCACTTGACCCAAGAGAAAAATCCTGGTGAATTAGTGATTAGGTACGCAGTGCACCATGGAGCTCTCTCTCTCTCTCTCTCTCTCTCTCTCTCTCTCTCTCTCTCTCTCTCTCTCTCTCTCTCTCTCTCTCTCTGTGTGTGTGTGTGTGTGTGTGTGTGTGTGTGTGTGTGTGTGTGTGTGTGTGTGTGTAGTGGAGGGGGGGGGGGCGGCAGAGAGGATATATATATATAAAAGTGGCATGAGAAGAGGTAAGCAGAAGACAGAATGGATAGACTGTAATAAGGAAGATACCAGAATTCCAGACTGAGGCCACTTATCTGGAAGTTGAACTACTGTATCGGGAAACAGGTGTCGATTCTGATATTCTAGATGCAATGCTTGGTGCAGTTGAGAATAAAATGATAGCACCTCATCCACAAGAAGGAATTCGTGGCTTTACCATGAGGCCAGACACATGACTTATCTGGAAGGAACCAGTCACAAGCTTCATCCCATAAGGGTGGAGTGGGTCTAGGAATCATAGTGCTGATGATGCTGATCGGAGGCCATGCTACGATGATATAAACATAAGAGCTTTGTGAAGTTGTGCCCCCACGAGATGTTATTGAGACAGTGTAAGGCATTAAGTTTTAGCTAGCACAGCCATTTAAGCTGTTGTAATGGGATAACGAAGTTAGCTTCTCACCAGATATAATTCCTAATTGATATGTCTTGATCACATGAAGCAGTTTCGTCATACAGTTAGGGTTTTGGGTGCGGATGATCGGCTGTATGTTGACAAATGTGTACTACATGTTTTGGTAGCAATAAATTGGAACATATGTAAATGCTCAACATTCTGCTTTCCTCATAATGCCTTTAGTTGCAGGGAGCAGAGGATGTAGTGTCACAACCACAGCCAATAAGCTATGGAGTATAGAAGAGCCTACAACTGTGTGGCAGTCTGTCCTTCTGTTCCGCGATCCTATGCCATCTCAATATTGGTCACGTCATTCTGACACATGGATACATCCTATAAAAAGTTGTCTCATCCTGTTGTTGTTGTGCTCCTCTGACAGTTGCCCTTAATCTGTTGAACTGCTTTCACACCACACTCTTCAGTGGGCTATTCCTTGAAATCCTAGCTGATACTGTCTTGGAGGCGAATAAGATTTTATCAATCTGATGACAAGCTGCATTGCACCTCCAATTGCTCCTAGATGACGTATATGCTATCCTGTCCTATTATCTTTTATCCCCTTACTCTTTTAGTAATTCGTTCTTAACACTTTTTGAAATTGCAATATTATGTGAGTTTTAAATTAACCCTCTTTGTGGTTTAAAATATAATGATTTTCTTCTATGATATGAAGTTGAAACTAAACAGTGTTCTGTTCTGGATATTATCAAACTATGAGAAAGCCATTGTGTGAGTTTTGCAAGGAGGAAGTGGATTCTACATCTGTATTTAATGTTCTATCCATTATTTTACATTTTTTCCAACCAACCACCCTTCAATATGTCATGCTACCCATTACAGCTTTTAAGAATTAAGATTTGGTTTGTAGTGTTCACATTATCTCACGTAACCAGTACAATTTGTTGTTGTTTACTTAAATCTAATGATTGATTGCTGCACCTCTCCATGCTAGTCTGTCCGGTGCAAGTCCCCATTACAACCTACATCTGCTTGAACATGCTTACTGCAGTGAAGACTTTGTCTCTCTGTACACTTTTTACCCCTCACACTTCCCTTTATTACCAGATTAACGTTTCCTTGTTTCCTCAGAGTGTGTCCTATCAAGTAACCCCTTAACCTAGTAAAATTGTGTGATGAAATTCTTTTCATCCAAATTCTATTCAGTTCCTCATCGTTAATGATTTGATCTATCCATATGATCTGAAGCATTCTTCATGGTTTTTGTTATACAGGCATTTTACTGTGGCTTAAGGTATGTTCCTATGTCTGATATTTTGTCTACTAATGCTGGACAGCTCATCAGAAGCTATAAAGATGCAGCTGGTATTTTCAAGTGATAAACAAGCTCAGCAAGCCAAACTTTTACATGTAACTGTGCAGTGGTAAATGCTGACCATGAAAGCCTTCATTGTATAATATTTGGCATTCTTAAGTAGTACTGCTTTTCAAAAGATCTTCCCATCTTGTCTTTATTATTTATTGTCCCCATTTCTGTTCACAATACCACTGATTTCTAGGCGAGAGGTGAGACACCACAGCCCACCATTGATATGATGGTGGCCCGCCCTTCACATTTCATTCTTGTAAAAACATTTTACCGATCTTTTATTCTTTTCTGGAAAAGAGAGGGCAAGTCCTGGTAGAACTTGGTTCTTTTGATAATGCAATTGTAACTGTATTTTTTAAAAAAAGGGAATATTTGGCAAATAAATAATGAGAAGTAATTTTGTAATTCTTTTTTTCCCTTCTTGTGGCCCTTCTGTAGTCACTATGAGGGGCTTGCAGCCTGCAGTACTAATTAGCCTGTAACCCGCTGTTCTAGATAAATATTTCTAGGAAACTTATTATCATTTAAATTTATGTTAGATATTAACATCTCTCTTTCAAGTAAACTGGTGGAGTGGGTGTAGAGAATTGTCATAGCCTGCTTGACTAGCTTGTTTTTACCAAAATAAAAATATTAGCCACCCTCCACAGTTGACGTAAGTAACAGCAGTGAAGTGGTGTGTACGGAATCAGTGCTGTAAGGTGGTTTCAAATCGAAATGCAACGGAGAGGCAGAATAAAACTTATCTTGTTTTAATATGCCAATGACCATAGCATGAACAAAGTTACCAATTAGTTGGGCTACCAGAGTTGACTGTTCAGCATGACTTAAAGGAATGGGGTATCATTCACAGCCATGTAAAATAGTGTAAGAACAGTGACTGTAAATAGATCTTAATTGACAGGGACTGGAGACAAGTGTCATACCTTGTCAATTACAATTGGTTTCAAGCCCATCAGGAATTGTTGCTGTAAGTGAATGCTGGTGCACGTCAGCCACTTTCTGAGAAAGTATTGCAAAGTCCCAGTTTGGCAGCCATGGCTCCCAGAGGAACAGGAAGCTGCTCGTCTTCTCTGGACCAAACAATACAAACTGGGCAGTAGCTGACTCATGGCATGTAGTGTGGTCAGACAAGTCATCATATTGCCTCTTTTCAACCGTTGCTAGACGCTAAATTCAATGACAGCCCAGGCATTTGACCCACAACATATAGAGGGTGTTATTACACGTTGGGATGGCTGACTGAGCAGGGGGTACGAAGAACCAATTCCTTGGCCATCATGCTATTGTAAATCAGTGGTGACAGCAACATATTTATTGAGCAGAATTCATACACCTGAAGCAGACAGTGTCCCAGTTTTGTGCAATGATCCTGTACTGTGATGCTTGTCTAGGTCACCTCACTGCAACAGGATATGGCCAAGAGTGCAAGTACACTAGAATAGATTGAAGGCAAGAGTGGAAGAGTGTCATCAGTGCCTTGGTGGGCACGTGGCTACATCAGGTGTGAATGTGTCAAATAGACAGTAACTCGCTGTGAGTTAGGTGCACGAGGCACATCGGTGCAGTCAGTGTTCCAGGAAGCGGTTGATGTCAGCCAGCAGCAGCCGCAACTGGAGTTGTCATTTCAGGCACCTGCAGCTTCAGTTCTAGGCATGGGTCATAGACCAGCAGCTAGCGAAGGTGGCAGCTAGTTGTAGAATGATACAGGATGACCTGCATTGGGTCAATGGCTGGCATGGAGGCATTGTCAGTGTAAACAGCTGTTGGCCAAAGCAGCCATTATTTATATGTGCTCATCTGGTGTTTCTATGAAAGGTGGTACTTCTTGTCAAGTACAGAGCTCACGCAGTAAGCACCAAGGTCCAGCATGTAGTAATCACACCCACTTATAGTTCCAAAGTGGAGGCTTTTTGCCATGATAGCTCAGTGTTCACAGTTATTTTGAGAGTACATTCTTGCTGAACACAGGACCCGAAACCCTTGCAGTACTATTTTCTTTTCCCATGCCGTAGCTCTAACCCTCTGGCTATCTTATCCCAAGGGGCTTATAGCTTTTTAGTGGGTATCTGCGTGGCAGTCTTGCTGCCATGAGCCATTGCAGTACTCCTTCCTTTCCTGTGCGGTACTTCTGTTCTCTCCCACCTTATCTGTCTTGATGTAGGATGTATTTTATGTTTATTACCTTTCCCCATATTTTGTCTATGGTACCGGCTTACATCAAACTTTCTCACTCTTTTACAAAGACCAGGGAAGTGGCCATGCCATGAGAGAAAAGAAAAGTAAATAAAATGCAAGAAATAATCATCTTAGTGTGTAGTTTGTACCTGTACTAGTGGAGAGTCATTTTTGAGTAGTGCTGAGGTACACAAAAACAACAATGATGAATTCAAATTATTAGCAAAAGATTAATTTGTTAAATAATGCATTTATTCTGTGAAGGAGTATCTGGAAAAACAAACTTGTACTTCCACCTGATGTTATATTTGTAAAAGTCTTAAATAATACAGTAGTATATGATTATTTCTAGTTGAGAAATAATTCTTTTTGTGTAAGAAATGTTTCTAGCACATAAGGACTAGCTCAGTGTATATTGTACAAAGTGTGACACTAGATGTACATAACCATTAAATAAATGAATAAATACGTACATAAAAATGATGAATCTGTTCAATTTCAGTTATTTCTATTTGATGCTCTGATATGCACAGCAAATCTCTTTCACTTTCCATCTTTGCTTCGTGTTGCTGTATGGAAATGAGAAGTTCATCCTACCTCTTAATTAGGCTTCTGATGTTTTGGTGGAAGAAATAAAGAAACCAGTGAACTTAAAATTTAGCCTCTTAAATCTGCTAACATCAGCAGCAGCAGCAACAACAACAACAACAACAACAACAACAACAAGAGTATTAAGTGTGTAAATTTTGAACCATGACTGTCTCTTCCTTTTACTGCATTCTAAACGCAAGGTGAAAATTTGCTCTGTTGTCTGGCCGTGCAAGCTTATCTATATGTTTTATTGTGTTCAAACTTCAATTTTATGTATGTTAAGATGTTAAATGGAGATTGTTCTTATGTTGATTCCTTTTCATGGGCACTGCAAGTAGAATCGCAAATCCCTCTAGAGGGGCCACAAGTCAGTCAAATTGTGGAGAGTACCGAGTGTGAGTCCAGCAAAAAGTCATTGCAGGATTTCCTATGCTTCAGTGTCCCTCCCCATCCTCCATTCCACCCCCTCATCGAAGTGACGTAGTGACCTGCAATTCCTTCCCCCCACCCACCTCTAATGCTCTTCCTTTGGCACGCTTCTCACAGGCGTTCTTCAACCTAGTATTAAGTCTTTATGCTGATGTGATGGCTATTCCGTAAGTGATAAATTTTCCCCCTAAGGTAAGTCTTTCTGCTCTCGGGATTGGAGTGACTCCTTACCCTCTCCCTTAAAACGCACATCCTTTCGTCTTTCCCTCTCCTTCCCTCTTTCCTGATGAAGCAACCGTTGGTTGCGAAAACCTGAATTTTGTGTGTGTGTTTGTGTTTGTTCATGTGTCTATTGACCTGCCAGCACTTTTGTTTGGTAAGTCACATCATCTTTGGATATATATACTACTGTCAACATTTTGAAGGAAAAAAATTATATATTTCAAAATTTTATTTGGGAAGGACACCTTAGACGGCACTTTATGCATGGCATAATACTCTGAAGCACCAAAGGAACTGGTGTAGACACACACATTCAAGTACAGAGTTATGTAAACAGGCCGAATATGGAACTGCGGTCATTAACACCTATAGAAGACAACAATACCTATTGCAGTTGTTAGATCAGTTAATGCTGCTACAATGATAGGTCATCAAGATTTAAGTGAGTTTGAATGTGGTGTTATAGTCAGCATGTGAGCAATGGTACGCAGCATCTCCGAGGTAGCAGTGAAGTGGGGATTTTCCCATACGACCATTTCACGAGTATACCGTGAATATCAGGAATCCACTAAAATGTCAAATCTCTGACATTGCGCTGCGATCAGAAGATCCGCCAAGAATGGGATCAGCAATGACTAAAGAGAATCATTCAACATGACAAAAGTGCAGCCCTTCTGCAGATTGCTGCAGCTTTGAAT
The DNA here is from genome assembly GCF_023897955.1 of Schistocerca gregaria. NCBI lineage: Eukaryota > Metazoa > Arthropoda > Insecta > Orthoptera > Acrididae > Schistocerca > Schistocerca gregaria. The sequence goes on along the minus strand of NC_064925.1, from coordinate 329,970,981 downwards.
GGTGGGCCATCAACAAGTGTCAGTGTGCAAGTTATTCAATGAAACATCTTCGTTATGAGCTTTCGGAGCCGAACGCCCACTCATGTACCCTTGATGACTGCATTGCATAAAGCTTTATGCCTTGGCTGAGTCTGCCATCACTTACATTGGACTGTTGATGACTCGAAACATGTTGCCTGGTCAGATGAGTTTCGTTTCAAATTTTACTGAGCGGATAGACGTGTATGGGTATGGAGACCACCTTATGATTCCATGGACCCTGCATGTCATCAGGGGATTCTTCAAGCTGGTGAAGGTTGTGTAATGGTGTGGAGCGTGTAGATATGACTCTGACAGGTGACATGTACATAAGCACCGTTTCTGATCACTTGCATCCATTAATGTCCATTGTGCAGTCTGACAGACTTGGGCAATTCCAGCAGAATAGTGTGACACCCTACAGGTCCAGAATTGCTACAAAGTGGCTCCAGCGACAGTCAAAGCTTAAACATTTCCGCTGGCCACCAAACTCCTTAGACATTAATATTAGTGAGTATTTTTGGGATGTCTTAAAATGTGCTGTTCAGCAGAGATCTCCACCCCGTCACACTCTTACAGATTTGTGCACAGTTCTTCAGTGTTCATGGTGTCTGTTCCCTCCAGCTCTATTTCAGACATTAATCAAGTCCATGCCAAGTCATGTTGCAGCACTTTTGCTTGCTCATGGGGGCCCTACAAGATATTTGCAGGTGTACCAGTTTCTTTGGCTCTTTAGTGTATGACCACCCACGCATTACAATGGCAATCCCAAAAGTAAGGGCTGGCTGGAGTGGCCGTGCGGTTCTAAGCACTACAGTTTGGAACCGCGAGACTGTTACGGTTGCAGGTTCGAATCCTGCCTTGGGCATGGGTGTGTGTGTGTGTTGTCCTTAGGTTAGTTAGGTTTAATTAGTTCTAAGTTCTAGGCGACTGATGACCTTAGAAGTTAAGTCGCATAGTGCTCAGAACCAAAGTAAGGTCTCCTATTTTTGCATAAGTACAGAGACTTGTTTGTTTTTACAGTGGTTTGCATCAGTTTACAGCTTGAACATGTAGCTATTTTTCGACATAATCACCATTTCTGTCATTGCATTTTTGTAGACACTGTGGCAGTTTTTGTGTGCCCATGTCATATCAGCTCACCCCCATGCTGTTCAGAAAGTTATGAACCTCTTCTTTCACCTTGTCGTCGGAGCTGAATCGGTTTCTGGCCAAATGTTCTTTTCACGTAAGGAACAAGTGATAGTCACTGGATGCCAAGTCAGTACTACAGGGTGGGTGGGTGGGTGATTGTTCCACTGAAACTGTTGCAGGAGAACAACAGTTTGCTGAGCGATGTGTGAGCGAGCGTTGTCATAAAGAATGTGTATGCCCTTGCTCAACATTCCTCTTCTCCGGTTCTGAATTGCCCTTTTTTTCAGAGTCTCACGGTACCTGCCAGTGTTAATCGTGGTCCCAGTGATTCATGTCCGACGACAAGATGAAAGAAGAGGTTCATAACTTTCTGAACAGCTTGGTGGCGAGCTGGTATGACATGGGCATACAAAAACTGCCACAGCGTCTACAGAAATGCTTCGACAGAAATGGTGATTATGTCAAAAAATAGCTAAATGTTCAAGTTGTAAACTGATGTAAACTATTGTAGAAATAAACAGTTATATGTACTTATAAAAAAAAATAGGAGACCTTACTTTTGGGATTACCTTTGTATCAGTATGTGGATGACTGTTCTTCCCAAAAGGCCAGTGTGGTAGCCAATCCAGCCATTTTTTAATGAATAAAAGGACCCCAACCCATGCCACCTTGTCTGCAATCAGCTTAACACTGTACAGTCCTAGTTTCATATTTTGTCATATAATGACATTTCCTCAACAATTTGTGTGATGGTAGCAGTCACCCAGTCATTTTATCAAGACTGTATTTGAGAGCGACTGTCAGTCTACTAAGATATGCTCCCTATGGAAAGCCAATGGGGAAAATTACTCTCCTCAACCCTTTGCCATCATATTCCAAAAAATTGGGGGGGGGGGGGGGGAGAGATATTAATGAGATGTGCAAGAAACTGTGAATGTGATAACCCTTGTAACTCATAATGCAATAACTCACTCTCCCACACCATCTCGATGCAAGTTTATATCATGGTGGTCGTACAAAATAACAAAGGTCAGCAGAAACGGGCAAAGAGCATTACAACAACAAAGGAGACATGCCTCCAGTAATAGTCTAGTGTTATATAAACAACTATGAGCAAAATCACATACTTTAATTGAACATTGGATCAGGATTTGTGGTGTCGTATTGAGGTTAAATGTACAGTATATCAGTTTTATTTATTGGGGCCACTGGGGCTCGAGGCAGTGGCCAGGTGGCCTGTGCTGTGGCTGTGGCACCTGTGGGGTGAGCTCATACTCTGAGTAGATGGCATCATGGTGGATATTTGGTGTCCTGAAATGGACCAAGTTGTCAGCCGGTCATTACGAGGTTCTGACAGAATCTTCAGATAAATTGCAATTCAGTGCATATCATTATGACCCCTAGGAACTTTCCACCCTTGGCCATGCCATGGGAGGGAAACAAAACCAAGTGACTTGCAGGCACTTACTTCAGGTTTGCACCTGGACAGATGGAGGGTCCTTTCTGTCTACTAATCTAGTGTTCTTTGTGGAGAAAATTTAGTTGGTGAACTCATTTCCCGTAGTAAATTTAGGATTCATCTGAATTAAGATAACAAATCCTTTACTGTCCCGGGTGTCACTGTCTTCTAAACAACTTGGTGATGTCCTGTTACTATAACAGCCCATAAGAACCTCATCATGAAACAGACATAAATTTTTCACCAGGACCTAACTCCACAAATGGATGAAGAACCATGCGAACACTTCGTACAATTTGTGTATGTCGAGCCCGCCAGATAATTAGGGTGACAATGGTATTTTTTTTTTATTTTTTTTTTAAGGTGGTTTCACAACCAGAGAAGATCGAAATCATAGTTTACCAATGCAGTGTGTATCCGTATTTCACACACATTGTACTGTACTTTGGACTGCAATACTTCAGGCATATTCCGTCCTGATGTACTTATTATTCGATTTGTGGAGATTGTGGCCAGCCAACCACTTTACTAAAATTCGCCATGTGTGCTGTCACCTATCTGTATCAGTTGTGGGAAATACCATCCTTCCTGCATTCTGAAGTGTACTACCCTAATCAAGAACACAAATCCAGGAAATGGGGGATACCAGTTGCATCTCCTATTTTGAGGCTCAGAAAAAATTCACTCATTTTACCCAGTTTCAGTGATATCAACTTTTATCATCACTTGTTGCCAGGTTGTGGGCAGTGTGTGGCGTATTTACTACCTCAAAACTTACCTCTGATAGTCGTGCAAATAAACTTGACTCTTCCTTTCATGGTTCCTGCAGCACTATTTTCAGGAATCACTTACCACACCGGCTGGAGAAGCATCCTCCTCCTCCAGTGTCTACAAGCTATATAGCTACCTTTTGGAAACCATGTCTGCAGAAATCTGCAGACACGTTACCTGAGACCAGCCAGTGGCTGAAGATGCCATGGACTGAGGGTCACAGGGCTGCCCACTCATCTTCTGTTCCTACAACACAGTGGATAAGCCCTCACAAGATTCTCCTTTGCCAGAAGTTGTGAGAGAGAAAAAGAAGAAATCCCAGGAGGTGACTGTAGTTATCCCGAAGATGTGAGACCCCTCACATTGTTGGACTTGCACTCAATGTTTGTCGATGTTGTTCCACTCCCTCCAGTGACAATGATCCTTTGGTGACCTGTCCTCCTATTTCTTTCACATCAAACCAGAACACTCTCCATGTGATGATTCTGTGGAACTGCAATGGATATTACAGTCACATGTCAAAAATGCTGCTGCTACTACTACTACTACTACTACTACTACTACTACTACTACCACCACAACCACAACCACAACCACAACCACCACCACCACTTCCACTTCTACTTCTCTCCTCTTTTTCTGCTCCTGTGTTGTTCTCCACTTCAATGATAACCTTCCCCAACTCAAGGTTACCATGTATTCGGTTGGAACTGTACTGACTGTGAGAGAGTATCTGGTGGTGTCTATCCATTGGTTCGCATAAATATCATTAGTGAGTGGATTCCCCAATGTCATGTTGGAATCAATAGCGTTACAAGTGCAAATGACCCAACGATTACCATTTTCAATGTTCATTTACCTCCAGACAGAGCACTTACTTCTCTTGAGATGATCATTTAAATCCAGTTACATACTACACCCCACCCATTCTGCCTTTTCCCCTAATTGGAAATTTCAAAGCCCACCACCCCCTGTGGGGAAGATACCACTGAATGACAATACTGTTACCCACTTTAGTGCCATTCATGGCACCTTTTGGGCTGTCGACCATGGAGTTTCTTCCCCAATCTTGTGGCTTTGCTACAGTGGTCACTTCATGACAGCGACCACTTTCTGGTCGGCAGACAGATCCACACTGGGAAGTGGTCACTAGAACGTAAATCTGTAGCCACTTCCCACTGAACTGAGTCTGCAATAACAAAAACAACTGCAATAGGTATTGTTGTCTTCTATAGGCGTTAATGACCGCAGTTCCATATTCGGCCTGTTTACATAACTCTGTACTTGAATGTGTGTGTCTACACCAGTTCCTTTGGTGCTTCAGTGTATTATGCCATGCATAAAGTGCCATCTAAGGTGTCCTTTCCAAATAAAATTTTGAAATATATAATTTTTTTCCTTCAAAATGTTGACTGTAGTATATATATCCAAAGATGATGTGACTTACCAAACAAAAGTGCTGGCAGGTCAATAGACACACCAGGAACTTGGAAAACAAAAAAGTTGTTGTTAGATCAGTTACTGCTGCTACAATGATAGGTCATCAAGATTTAAGTGAGTTTGAATATGGTGTTATAGTCAGCATGTGAGCAGATGGATGATATAAAGGCAAGGTGTGTATGCTCCAGGAAGAACTTGGAAATTTTTTCATCCGGGAGAAAACCGGGAAAACCCTGGGGATCTTTTAAAATTCCGGGAATTTTTCATTGTTTTGACTTCAGCTAAATTTTTGTAATTTTGTCTGGTAAGAACTGATAAACAGCAAAATGTGACAGTCTTGAGGAGAAAGGCTATGAAATACTTCATAGCAATAAACTGCAGCTGATGAGTGTGACATCACAACATTCGTTTCAGCATTGCCTGTGGCCTCATGGGCATGTGCAGTTGAGTTGCGTATGGACAGTACCTTCTCCCGTTGTAGTGGGGATGGGGTTAGTCTCCGCGTAAGCTGTGTTCACCTTTACTGATTTTGCTGTTTCCCTTCTTTTATACTTCTCACATCAAATGAAAACAAAATGGATTTCTGTGGGTGGGAGCCATCAAGTGAACATAATTACGTATTAGTTTCAGTTTTCTGATTTTATTTTATTTCCATGTTTTTGGCAGTCATGCATTAATCGCTTTGCAGAACAGTGAAGTTATTTTTGTCGGTTTTCTAAATAAATTTGGCTTTCATTTCTCCAGAGGCAGTCAATTTATTAGAAACTAAATGTTCCCGCACTGTTGGCTGTTTTCAACTACTCACTGAATTTCAAGTGCACATTTCCGCCTTCTGGCACATATAGCATTATGCCATAATAAAGAACCAAACATGAGATACTACAGTACTGATACTCAAATAAAATTTGCATCCTGAAAATTGCACCGAAAAGCTTAATAGGTTGGGGCCTACTTCATTGTGAATCTGGACATATTAATGTGCACTGTAAGACAAATTATGCAATTTAGTACGGTTTACAAAATTCTGATGCTCTTACAGTATTCTAGTACTTTTAAGAAGTCATGGAAGATCTCGTAGTATTATGTATGTATGAGCATACAGGCTTCCTACGTCATCATAGTTGCCTACACACAGTAACACCTGTTTTCTGGCACACTCTGGCAACTTCTGAAACAAAGCTATTTCTAACAGGTCGCGGGAAAATATTGTGAATGGCGCTTTGAAAAGCGTTAGTTCCAAAGTAAAATTTCCCTTTACACAAGGTGAATTATGTTAGTATGCAAATGTACAATGAATTCCTTAAACCACAGTGTGTTTGACTCTCATTTAAAACTAGCCACTTAGAACAATTTCTAGCACAGAATACCAAAGATGCATTTATTTAAAATCTTACTGGCACATTTGTGTGATGCATCATAAAGTGTAACACACGCAAATAAAGACAATGTTATATGTGAAAGCTTAGCTTTTCTTGTAGTTAACACTATGTACATTAATTTAAACCATTAACTTTTCCGATTTGTGTGTTTATGCTACTTAACAGTGATATTGCTATTGGCTGGCTACATCAAGTTTCATATGCTCTGAATATGTGCTGTCAGTGGCTGGCAAGATCACATAACATAAGCTATGATCGGCTTACGAAAGCGCTTTTCAGTCTTAGATTTCAGTGTTTCGAGAACTAACATGCTGTATGTGGTGGAATTCAAATCTGTATTTTCATAATACGAATACGAAAATATGTAAAGTAAATGTTGCTGCACATCACAGATCTTCCTAAAAAATTTTCCAAGTTTTTTCGTTCTCTGAAGTTCCACACTGTTGTATAAAACCTTTACCATTCAATGGATTGATATTTTTACAGCTTCGAGGGAATGTATACTGTCACTTATCATGGAAAGGTGTATTTTTCACCGTGGAAGAAGTATTTTCACATGGGGAAAAAAGTGCATTTTTAATATATTTTTTTTCCTTACACCCTGAAATGGCAAATTGGTTGCAGTACATTCGACGGGCTAGTTTTGAACAAAAGGATTATGCACAGGAGATGGGAGTATTTATCACTTGTAAGATCCAATGGGCTGCCGCATAGTCCATCCCCCGGTCTAGTAACCACCTCAGATGACTGCCTTTACCTTGGTGGGATGTCGACTGTCGATTGGCAATCAGGGTCAGACGAACAGCTCTGAGGAACTTCAAACACTGTCCAACTACAGAAAAAACCTTCTTGCCTTCAGATCTGTTAGAGCAGATGCAAGGCAAGTGATAAAAGAATGGAATAGGGCTTTCTGGAAGGAATTCATGACTTCCAGTAATCGGTCCACTTCACTGTGCAAATATGGATCTCAAAACGATGGATTTCTGGCAAGGACAGTACACGTCCCCTTACGGCCTTGTCAAGTAATGGGGTCTTGGTGGACAAGCCAGAATACACGGCTCAGGTTTTAGCTGAACACTTCTTTACTGTCACTACATCATCCAGACAAGCTCCTGCTTTTCAGATGTTCCTTAGGAGTGCAGTGATGAGGTCGCTCAAGTTGTTCTCGCATAATGAGGAAGTCTACAACCTTCCATTCTCCATGTGGGAACTTGAATCAGTTTTGTCTGTAGCCAGAGACACTGCTCCAGGACCTGATGAGATCCATTATGCCATGCTTCATCATCAGTGCCCTGAAATGAAAGGACAGCTCCTCTCTTGTTTCCGTCAGATCTGAATTGGACGGTACCCTACAACTTGGAAGGAGGCCATATTAATTCCATTCTGGAAACCAGGCAAGGATCATAGCACACCTAACAGTTACTGGAGTGTAGCCCTTACCAGTTTTATGGGTAATACTCTTAAACATATGGTTAACTGCCACCTCGTCTGGCTGCAGTTGACCAGCAGACTCAGCTCATTCATGACTCCTTATAGCGGCCCCAACGCTATGGCAAGGAGGTGAATTTTTGCTGGGTACCTGGCCACATCGGGATAGAGGGGAAAAACATGGCTGACAAAGCTGCCAAGAAGGCATGTCAGGATAGTGTTGTCCATCAATGTCCCATCCCATTGCACACAATTCATTTCAGTTTCTGATAGATGAATTGTGCATCATGGGAGACTGAATGGTTGCAGGTGACAGAAAACAAAATGCAGTCCCTCAAATTGACCACAAAGGAATGGCAGACCTCATGTCGGCCGCACTTCTGGAAGGTGGTTCTTCTTACCAGACTGTATCAGACATTGCTCTTTAACACATGGTTTTCGCCTCCGGTGGGAGGATCCACCCCTCTGTGATTTTATTATTATTATTATCATTATCATTATTATGTACCACTTTCAGTTCAGCATATTTTGGCAATGTCTGTCATATGTACTGATATTGGGACAGCCCTCAGTCCCAGTGAAGATCTGCCCACCATCCTCACAGATACTGATTCCAGTGTTAAAAGAGTGGTGAAAATTTTGGACCGGCAGGTGTCATCCCTAAATTGGTGGGGAAGGGAGGCAGACTTTAATACTTTATAAAGTGCTCCTCATGTGGGGACACACTTCGCCCCACCCATGAGACTAGCTTGTTGACTTTTCGTCAAGGCACTGATGACCATTATGTTGAGGGCCCTTCACCACAAGTCATAGTCGTCATCACCTGATTATATTTGTAATCAGATCATTCAGTGCCTGAATGTAACTCAGGATATTCAACCATATGTTGGCGACAAGGCACAATGGCAAGATAGTATCATCATCCCAGTCCTTAAACTAGACGAAAACTCCATGTCCACTGACAGCTACTGACTGATTAGCCTTATTAACATGCTCTGTAAATTGCTTGAAAGGATGTTTGTTGGACAATTATGCTGGGTTCTCGAATCATGGAGCCTTTTGTCTCTGTATTAGTGTGATTTCAGAAAGGATGATCCACAACCAACCATCTAGTTAGGTTGGAAATGGCTGTCCGACAGGCTTTTTCTAAACTCCAGCATCTTATTGTAGTCTAATCTGCATAAGGAATACAACACTATGTGGCACCATCACATTTTACTTATCCTCCATGACTGGAGCTTTTGGTACTGCCAACAGATTTTTAAACATGAGTTTTTATCCACTGTTGTTTCAGATTGGAGTTGGCTTATCCCACGGCTCACCAATGGTCTGAGAAAATGATATTCTGCAGGCCTCTGTGTTGAGTGTTACACTTCCTCATCTCTATCAGTGAAATTATGACCTCTATTAGAACAGTGGTCACAATCAGTCCATATGTCAATAACCTTTGCATTTGGTGTAGCTCGCAGTGAATAGCCTTGGCTCAACACCAGCTCCAAGGAGCCACCCACAGTGCCTCTGCTTGGATCTTTTTTCATGGCTTCCAGTTCTCTCCCGTGAAAATGCTAGTAACCAGTTTCTGTCTCCAAACCACGGCCCATTCTGACTCAGAACTTCACTTGGATATCCAGTGCTTGGCTGTTATTGCACAGTCCCGATTTTGTGGGACTGCTGTTTCATAAAAGACTGACACAGCTGCACCATATTTGTCAATTAGACTACATGCATGCAAAACGTTAACACTCTCTGCTTCTTGCCTACACCTCCTATGGTGCTGATCACAATACTCTTCTCCATATTTACTTGGCCCAGGTCTCATCTTGATTGGGCTATAAAATGGAACAACTGCTAACTGTTGGGGAACTGCCTTCTCGAATAAACTCCACACTATCAAGAAGATTACTATTGCATGGAATATTTGTTCTATCTCAGAAGGAATCAACCATCCTATGTCATCTCCACATTGGTCATACCAGATTAACATACAGTTTTATTTATATAAAGAGCCATCATCCACATTGTGGTTGTGGAACCTTACTTACAGACAGTAGCCCACATTCTTGTAGAATGCCCCCTCCTTTTGGCTCTCCACACTAAACTTCGTCTTTCAGATTCCTCATCTCTGATATGGACGGATGACATTAAGAGTTCTTTGTTTTCTCTGAGAATGTTTTTGCTCTTGTTCTAAAACTCTGTTAGGGGTGGGGACAGGGTGGTTGGGGTTGTCGTGCTACATCTAAGGGAAACATTCCTAGCCTTCCAAAATCCCAAACACTGGTCTGGTTAGATGGTTCATTGATGATATCTTCACAATCTGAACTCGAGGCCAAGGCACTCGATCCTCATTCCTTCAAAGCCTTCTCTTCAACTCAGTACGCCACCCTCTTGGACGCTGACCTCCTTTTCTCTGATTGCTCCATCTGTATCTCTGTCCACATTCAACCCACCAACCATCAACAGTACCTGCATTTCAACAGGTTTTTTTTCTTTTCTTTTTTTTTCTTTTTTTTTTTTTATATATATATAATAAATTCCATACAACCTGGCCATCTGGAAACAGCATGTCTGTAGTGACAGTATGCTGAAGGTCTCTCAGACAGGCACTGTCCACCCCTCCCCCCACCCCCCACCCCCCCTCCCAACCTAGTCCACAAACAGATTTCTTGTGCCATAGTCCCACACATACAATCCCCCCTCCATGCTGAAGAACCAGCAACGTCTCCCAATACCACCTTGGACTGGAACAATTGAACCACAGTCCTTCATCAGCACTTTGATTATCCATTGTCATGCTCTGAAATGAAAGACATTTCCAAGATCCTTCCCATCCCTCCTAAAGTGGTGTTAAATCACCCACCTGACCTCCACAGCATCTTACTCCATTCGTATGTCACTCTCAATCTCAACTCTTAGCTGTAGAGATTCTATTCCTGTAGAATACCCAAGTGCAAGACCTGCCCGATCCACTCACTCAGCATATGCTATTCCAATCCTGTCACCGGCTTATCCTACCCCATAAGAGGCCAGGCCACCTGTGAATGCAGACATGTCATGCACCAGCTTTGCAGCAATCATTGTGCAGTTCTTTGTATTGGTATGCCTTCCAACCAGCTGTCTGCCAGGATGAACAGCTACTGCCAAACTGTGGCCAAGAGCAAAGTAGACCACCCTGTGGTACAACATGCAGCTGAACATAATATGCTTAATTTCAATGGTTGCTTCACAACCCAGGCCATCTGTATCCTCACTTCTACCACCAACTTTTCTGAACTGTGCAGATGGGAGTTATGTCTCTCTGCTCCATAGTCATCTTGGCCTCCACTTATAATAAACTACTGGTGCCACATCCTCCACCCAACAGCAGTTTCCACCCCCTCTGTCCTGTCACCTCCTCCTAGTTCACATCCCCACACCCTCATTGTGCTCTGCTCTCTGCCAGTGTACCAACCACCTTTTTCCCTGCTCTGCTCCTCTTCTTTACCACTTCCCACCCCTCCCACCACCTCTACAACAACATTTCGAAAGCATGCCTTACAGCATTGTCTGGCTACCATCAGGTCTGTACATACTCTGCTAGGCAGTTCTGAGGCCCCTCTCCCCTAACCAATAAACTGCTATCCCTCCCCCTTCCCTGCACCCCTCCAGATTGCTGCTTGTGTTTGACATAACACCATTGCATTCTGGCCAGAGCAGCTGTACATAGAGGTCATGTGTCCGTGAGGTATACATGCTTGTGTGAATGTGTGTGTGTTTTCTTTTCTGAAGAACACTTTGGCCAAAAGCACTACCTGTAACAGTCTTTTCATTCTGTCTGCATCTCAAGGTTCATCTTTATAGTGAGTAGCAACCTGTCCTTTTCATAATATTGTTACTTTTAGCACCTGACAGAAAGTCCAGTAACATCCCTTTCACAGACTGGGTATGAAACGGTGCACTAGCACAGCACTAAAATACATTTGCAAATCCAGATTCCCTACACAAGCGAATACTTCGCCACCTTAGTGACGATGACAGACATCCCCTCAAGGGAACATAAGACTCTTCATGGATGTGTGTGTGGCAAGGAAGTGGCCCCAAGTTATCGTGTTGTCTCCATCCTTTCCTGCACTGAAATATCTCATTCTCTGACTTCATCCTTCTCATGCTCTTTTTCTCATTGTGGCAGCCTTTGATGTTGATGCATCTATTTCCAAGGTTTTTACTTCCTTTCCTTGAATGTTCTTTCATTCGACACTATTTGGCTTTTGACCTTCATTTTTCTATAGACTTGTCTCATTGGGGAAGAACATCTTAAATAGTACCTACTTCATGCAGTGTTAAAGATAATCTGTGTAGTATCGTATTTACACTTCATAGCCAACACAGTAGCCAGTCTAACGGGGTGGTGTCATTATGTATGTAACCTTCTCATGAGGCCCCTGACAACGCTGGAATCACACTGCTGATGTGAGCTTCTAGGTCCCCATTCATTCCAAGGAGTAGATACCCATCTTCAGGACTCCCGGCAACAGCCATTGTGCCAGATGACCTTTGCTGCAGCTGGCACCTGCGAAGAGAGCCCTTCATAAAGCCCTTCATCACAGCAGGTGCATCATGATGGATGTTTTGCACATGAAATTTATTAAATTACTCCAGAAAAATGACCATTTTGATCTGGCATCTCTTCAGACAGGAATTAAAACTTCAATGTTGGCAGTTACAGCCATAGTGCTTTCTCACCCTGGCAACACCATGGGAATATGGACGAGCCAAATGTCTAGGATTAAAATAATTTGTTCAGTACCTAGTGTGGACTCGAACTGACGGGGGATACTTTTACTGCAACAAAGCCATTGTTTTTTGTGGAATATTTTGGATAGAAATTTAGTGAAGTTGAGTCACTAGAGAAAATGTGCAGTGAATCACTATTGATTAAAGCCTCTTCGGCTGAACAATCTATAGCTTTTCAGGCATGGGTCAATCCATACCAAGTGGTCCAGCACTGGTTGCTTGACCATCTCAGAAAAATTGTATATTTGCTGGGTGAATTCCCCAAAGTTTAGCAGTCACAAAAATATTTTAAAAAAGAATTTATTGTTTATTATTTTGAAATGGCGATGATATTTGTTCCAGGCTGCATGCGGTTTTTCATATTTGCAAGAGTCTACATTTTTTACAATTATTCAGTAGTGGATTGTCCTAAGCCTTTCAGATAAAATACATTTAGTTCAACACACTCTGGGCTACAAATTAACATCATTATCACTTAGCTGAATGTATTCTTTAATGTATTTTTAATACTTCAAAATTATCAGCCACAAATTAAAAACCTCAGTTTTTGAAGAGTAATGTTCCAAAGAAAGATTAATTTCTCAGCTTCAATATCTTTTCTATCACACTGTATATTATAGTTACTTTTTATAGACTATCAATGGTGAGCAGCTTATACTAAAAAAAAAACACTATTTTTAAAAAATGGATTTTTAAAATTTTTCCATTTTATGGCCTGCAATATCTTTGTTGGGGGACCACATAAAAATCTGAAAATTTCACAGTTAATAGACCTTTATGATATCAAATTTCAGCAAAAATTTCAACTTTGAGATTCAATTGGAATTTATTGAAAAAAATTAAAAACACGAGTCAAAAAATATGTTTTTTTAACTTCTGCGATATCTGGCAGGCTAATCAAATAAAGTATACCAATTGCATAATGTAACACACCACATTACACTAGCTAATGATTATTTGTTGAAACAATGCTGTGGTAATTGTTTCAGCAGGCTAACAATTGCATCTGCAAGCCTATACAAGTCTGATCGTTGTCTGCCCCCTTACACCAACAGTTTTCTGCTCACACTTATTTTACCTAGAAGTTCTTGAAGTGTGCAGTTGAAAAATGGTATCTCAGTGTTCTTTTGGTGTTGTTATCAATGAAGCACGTCATAAAAGTGTGTATGGAGTGTATCCTAAAGACATTACTTTAATCAAAGATTACAGTGAAGAAGAAAGTATTGTTTTACATATGAGTCGGCCCAAAGATAGAGTCAACATCCAAGTACTGTGAAATGAAATACTTAAAAATTTCATCGCCTTTTTAGCCAGTCTTGCATGGACTCTTTTGAGAAACATAAGAAACCTGTAGCCAGAGGTGTGCGAGAAATAACATTTGATCATTATTCTAAAAATAAAAGCCCTTTTGTCAATCTCATACTAGGAAAATCATTGTGTCCAACATGTTATTGAAAGATATTTGTAATTCATGAGAGAAAGGGTTGTGAAATCTCAGATTCAGAATTTTGTAACTTACCAGCAACCATTAAAAAAGTAGATACAGCTTGTGAAATCCTGGGTATATCTCCTGTTAGTAAAATTAGAAAATTAAGTCAAGATAAAAGACCCAAGTGCCTTGAATACAAAAACTGAGAAAGTGGCAGCTACAGTCAAAAAGAATTTGGAAGTTTCATTTCATAATATAATTTGTACTTAAACAGATGGAAGTTCTAAAACTTCACCAACCGAATATGATGATTTGATAGAAAAACTAAAAACTAAATGCAGAACTTTAAACAAAGAGGATAAAATTATCAGTTTACTGCTGAATTCTTGGAGTTGAGCAAAAGTTAGTGATGAATTTAATGTGTCAGAACGTCTAGTTAAGTTAACAAGGCAATTAGTAAAAGAACAGGGAATTTTACCAGCATCACAAAAGAAAAGTGCATCTAATGTGGTAGATGAAAACAAAATCTATAAAGTTATTAATTATTATGACAATGACAATAACAGCCGTTTGATGTCTGGCAAAAAAGACTGTGTTTCTGTGAAACAAAATGGTTCTAAGATTCAAAGACAAAGAAAGTTAATATTGTGTAATTTAAATGAACTATTCACTGAATTTAAAAAAGAAAAACTTGACATTAAAATTTGAAGATCAAAGTTTTGTGAGTTGAGACCAGAATGGTGTATTGTTGCAGAGGCATCTGGCTCCCATAATGTTTGTGTTTGTTTGTATTATCAGAATTTAAAGTTGTTGATAGCTGGGTCCAATCTTAGAGTTGACTATAAAGACCTTTTGGAAGTTATGGTAAGCAATATTACCAGTTACAATTGTATGATCAAGGGAAAATGTGAAGATTGTCCAGGGAAACAAGCCTTACTTGACATTTTCGAAGAATCCAAAGACGACGATTTGATGCCTGACAATATAAAATACAAACAATGGGTAATGCAAGACAGAACTGAGATGGTGACAGTCATAAAATCATGAGAAGAGTTTTTTGAAGTGTTAGTGGCTAACCTTGAAAATCTGAAAATGCATCATTTTATTGCAAAAGCACAAATTAAATTTTTGAAAGACGAAAAGCAAACCTTGGCAGTTGATGAATGCTTAGTTCTTGCAGACTTTTTGGAAAATTATTCCTTTGTTGTTCAAGATGAAGTACAAGTGCACCACTGGGTAAACAAACAGGCCACAGTTCATCCATTTGTATTCTATCATAAAGATTAAGATAAACTAATGAGCCACAGCTTTTGTGTCATAAGGGCTTACCTTGAACACAACACTACAGCAGTGCACATTTTTCAACTAAAATAAACAAACTACATTAAACAGCACCACCCTTCCATAAAAAATCTGATTTACTTTTTGGATGGGGCAGCAAGTCTATTAACATCTCCTTTCATAAAGAAGAGTTTGAGTTTGATGTAGAAGGGCACTTTTTCGCTTCACGCCATGGGAAGAATGCTTTTGATTGTGCCGGGGGTACAACAAAGTGGGCTGTCACAAAAGCAAGTCTCCAGCAGACTGATGACAATCATATTGTAACACCTCAAGAAATGTTTGAATTCTGTAAAAGACATGTCAAAGGAATTACCTATGTTTTTGTACAATGTGAAGAAATACAAGAAGTCTATGACAGTTTGTTGAAGGAAAGGTGCAACACTTGTCAGAAGATTAAAGGCACTCGATCTTTTCATTGTTTTGTACCCCATTCCCACAACTTAATGAAGTGTAGATCACATCAACTTCACCTGATAGTGAACTTCATCAGTGTGGAAAATTTGTACAATTGGTTGTTCAAAATAAATAGTGGCATGTGTTTACGATGAACTGTGGTGGATTGGCGAAGTTGATAATATTGACTGACAAAACCAAGATGTAGATGTTGTATTTTATCACCCTCCAGGATCAAGGACATCTTTTTAAAAATTGAGAAGGATCAAGTTTGGATGCCACTTAAAAATGTACTAAGGAAGTTGTCTCCCATGGAATTTACAAACGTGACCGGGCGAACTTATAATCTAACACCCAAACTGAGTGGACAAATTTCTCAAATGTTCAGTGAGCAATGTAGTAAAAACAAATAACAAGAGAACAATATAATGTAATTAGTAGGCTTATTTTCAATAAAAAAGTAAGTGATCATAGATATGATTAAATTATGTACTGTAACTGATATATTTTATTCCATAAGCCTAGATATAGCAGATGTTAAAAAACATATTTTTTACTCGTGTTTGTAATTTTTTTTCCATAACTTCTGATTGAATCTCAAAGTTGAAATTTATACTGAGGTTTGATATCATAAAGGTGTATTAACTGTGAAATTTTCAGATTTTGATTTGGTCCCCCAACAAAGATATTGCAGGCCACAAAATGGAAAAATCTTAAAGATCCATAGTGGTGTTTTTTTAAGTGTAAGTTGCTCACCATTGATACTCAAACATTACTGTTCAAAAATTGAGTTTTTTTTTTTAAGT
The DNA here is from genome assembly GCF_023897955.1 of Schistocerca gregaria. Classification (NCBI taxonomy): domain Eukaryota; kingdom Metazoa; phylum Arthropoda; class Insecta; order Orthoptera; family Acrididae; genus Schistocerca; species Schistocerca gregaria. The sequence goes on along the minus strand of NC_064925.1, from coordinate 329,954,613 downwards.
TTGTGTCTGATAACTTTGAAGTATTAAAAATATATTAAGGAATACATTCAGCTAAGTGATAATGATATTAATTTGTAGCCCAGAGTGTGTTGAACTAACTGCATTTTATCTGAAAGGCTTAGGACAATTCACTACTGAATAATTGTAAAAAAAAAGCTAGATGCTTGCAAACACAAATGGCCTTGAACAAATATGGCCACCATCTCAAAATAACAAACAATACATTTTTTAAATATATTTTTGTGACTACTAAACATTGGGGAACTCACCCAGCAAATATAACATAGTCAAGCAACCAATTATTTTTTTTCTTGGACCACTTGGTATGGATTGACTTGCATGTGAATGTCTGGGTGACATACCAGTGACACATCCCACCATCCAGGAGGTGCTTCCGATGCTCTTGGTTTGGTCATAAGTCATCCTGCTGCATGGTGGACTTAAAATGCAACTACAGATGACCACTCCATGAAGGCAGTCCCGAACAACCACTGTTGTATGTAAAATGCATGGAATGCCATTCTCGGCATTCACTGGTTTTCCCAGTCTTCAAGAAAGCGAAGAAAATACAGGAATGTAAATCTATTGACTGCCTGTCATATACTGAGAGGTGCACAAAAAATATGAGTGCCAACATCCTGTTGATATGACATCCAATTAGGCGACAGTAGTGAATGCAGCAGACGATCAAGTAGGTAAAAAGACGAGGGCTGGTACAAAATCCGTGGGTAACAGAAGAAATACTGAATTTAATTGATGAAAGGAGAAAATATAAAAATGCAGTAAATGAAGCAGGCAAAACGGAATACAAATGTCTCAAAAATGAGATCGACAGGAAGTGCAAAATGGCTAAACAGGGATGGCTAGAGGACAAATGTAAGGATGTAGAGTCTTATCTCACTAGGGGTAAAATAGATACTGCCTACAGGAAAATTAAAGAGACCTTTGGAGAAAAGGGAACCGCTTGTATGAATATCAAGAGCTCAGATGGAAACCCATTTCTAAGCAAAGAAGGGAAAGCAGAAAGGTGGAAGGAGTACATAGAGGGTCTATACAAGGGCGATGTACTTGAGGACAATATTATGGAAATGGAAGAGGATGTAGATGAAGATGAAATGGGAGATATGATACTGCGTGAAGAGTTTGACAGAGCACTGAAAGACCTGAGTCAAAACAAAGCCCCGGGAGTAGACAAAATTCCATTAGAACTACTGACGGCCTTGGGAGAGCCAGTCCTGACAAAACTCTACCATCTGGTGAGCAAGATGTATGAGACAGGCGAAATACCCTCAGACTTCAAGAAGAATATAATAATTCCAATCCCAAAGAAAGCAGGTGTTGACAGATGTGAAAATTACCGAACTATCAGTTTAATAAGTCATGGCTGCAAAATACTAAAGCGAATTCTTTATAGACGAATGGAAAAACTAGTAGAAGCCGACCTCGGGGAAGATCAGTTTGGATTCCGTAGAAATGTTGGAACACATGAGGCAATACTGACCCTACGACTTATCTTAGAAGCTAGATTAAGGAAAGGCAAACCTACGTTTCTAGCATTTGTAGACTTAGAGAAAGCTTTTGATAATGTTGACTGGAATATTCTCTTTCAAATTCTAAAGGTGGCAGGAGTAAAATACAGGGAGGGAAAGGCTATTTACAATTTGTACAGGAACCAGATGGCAGTAATAAGAGTCGAGGGACATGAAAGGGTAGCAGTGGTTGGGAAGGGAGTGAGACAGGGTTGTAGCCTCTCCCTGATGTTATTCAATCTGTATATTGAGCAAGCAGTGAAGGAAACAAAAGAAAAATTCGGAGTAGGTATTAAAATCCATGGAGAAGAAATAAAAACTTTGAGGTTCACCGATGACATTGTAATTCTGTCAGAGACAGCAAAGAACCTGGAGGAGCAGCTGAATGGAATGGATAGTGTCTTAAGAGGAGGATATAAGATGAAAATCAACAAAAACAACACAAGGATGATGGAATGTAGTCGAATTAAGTCGGGTGATGCTGAGGGAATTAGATTAGGAAATGAGACACTTAAAATTGTAAAGGAGTTTTGCTATTTGGGGAGCAAAATAACTGATGATGGTCAAAGTAGGAAGGGTATAAAATGTAGACTGGCAATGGCAAGGAAAGCGTTTCTGAAGAAGAGAAATTTGTTAACATCGAATATAGATTTAAGTGTCAGGAAGTCGTTTCTGAAAGTATTTGTATGGAGTGTAGCCATGTATGGAAGTGAAACAAGGACGATAAATAGTTTAGACAAGAAGAGAATAGAAGCTTTCAAAATGTGGTGCTACAGAAGAACGCTGAAGATTAGATGGGTAGATCACATAACTAATAAGGAGGTATTGAACAGAATTGCGGAGAAGAGGAGTTTGTGGCACAACTTGATAAGAAGTTTGGATCGGTTGGTAGGACATGTTCTAAGGCATCAAGTTATCACCAATTTAGTATTGGAGGGCAGCTTGGAGGGTAAAAATCGTAGAGGGAGACCAAGAGATGAATACACTAAGCAGATTCTGAGGGATGTAGGTTGCAGTAGGTACTGGGAGATGAAGAAGCTTGCACAGAATGGAGAGCTGCATCAAACCAGTCTCGGGACTGAAGACCACAATAACAACAACAACAACAACAACAACAACAACAACAACAACATAGTAGCCATCCCCCCACTATTTCAATTTTTTTAACTAGTTTTCCCACTACCTTCCATGCTTTTTGTACCCATGGCGACGTCTTCAGGAGACACTTCCCGAACCTGGTTGGAGGAGCATCTTCTTCTTCTGGTCCCTCTCGGGACCCCTCTCCTTGGAAACCCACTGATCAGAAGCTTGACACGAGCCAATGGCTGAAGGAACTGACACCTTTGGGTCCCAGAGCTGTCTTGTATTCATCCATCCCCACACTCATCTCAGAACACAAGAATCCTGACTGCCCAAGGCTGTGAAGGAGGGAGAAAAATAAGAATCAGGGCTATTCTACTGCAACAACAACTGAGGTGCCAGACCCACCATACAGTGAAATGGTTGTGCTGCCATTGGTGACAGACAGTGATCCTGAGGTGTGACGAGTCCTGCTGGTTACTTCATGTTTAATCTGGGCACTGTTACCATGCTCATTCATGGAATGTCATAGATATCCCCTGCTGGAAGTACACCACCTTATTTCCTCCTCTTCTACAATTTCTGTTGCTCTATAAGAGAAACACTTCACTGCTGATCATTCCCTAATGCTCTGTTTTTATTGTGCATTTTTCCCTGAGAGGGCATCTGAAGGAGTCTGCACATTGGTTTGCACAGATATGGTGAGTGGATTCCCCTTCATACCAGATTAGAAGCAATAGTGGTATGAGTGCAGTGATCAACATTTACGTACCTCCAGGCAAGCCAGTTACCATGGGTTGTGACCACCTTATCTAACTTCCACTTCTTGGTGATTTCAATTCATAACACCCCCTGTGGGGGAGTTCCACTTCTTCTGATCGACACCTTCTACTTGACCAATTATCTGTGTTTACTCAGTGTTGGGACTCTTTCCCACTTCACTGCTGCCCATGGCACCTTTTCAGCTACCAATCAAATGATCTCTTTCCCCCAGTCATGTGGATTCACTACATTGGCCGCTAAAGGCGATCTTTGTGACATTCACCACTTTCACATGATCCTGTCACTTGCTTGCCACCACCAGATGGACCAACTACCACACTGGGTGCTTTGCGGAGCCAACTGGCAGTTGTATGTCATCGCTGTTACATTCACTCTCTCTCTCTCTTTGAGACTGGCTCAACAAGGTTGTGCAAGACATCTCTGACACAATCACCACACCGCTGGAACTGCTATTCCCCTTTCTACAGGTCACCTGCATCACCAGCTGGTGCCATGGTGGACCAAAGACATTGCAATAGCTGTTCGCTATCACCAAAGAGCCCTGCAGTGTTTCAAGTGAAATACTTTGCAAACCAACCCTATCAGTTTTAAAGGACTTCATGCTAAGGCTTGCTATCTAATTAAACACGGTGAGAAGGAAAGCTGGAAGTGCTACGTCTTGTCCCTGGGCTGCCAACAGTCAACAACTGTTCTGGTCCTTCAGGTTGGCTTTTGTACTGATGCATTAGGTTTTGCTGAACACCTTGCAACTCACTTTTTGATAGCAGTGACCTCCTCTTCTTATCTGGCTTCCAATCTACTGTAGAAATGGCAAGTCGAAGACATATCACTGTGTTTTACCCTGTGTTAAGATGAATTATATGTGAATCTTTTGCTGAGTAGGACTGCTTCAGGTTTTTACCTTGTCATTACATACCCCTTGAGGCCTTGATTCAGTTCATAATCAAATGATCCAAAATCTGAATGTTACTCTCTTATCCTTCCCTTCACAGTATCAGGTACCATTGTAGCAGAGCAGTTCTTAAGTCAGGGCAAAAGCCTCATGTCTCGCAATGACTGCTATCTGATAAGCCCAACACACTTGGTCTACAAACTGCTTGAAATAATGGTTTGCTGCAGATTAGGTTCTAGCATCTTGGAGCCTTTTGTCTACCTATAAGTGTGGTTTTCAGGAAGGACAACCCACAACCGACCATCTGATCCAATTGGAAACAGCAATCTGATAGGCTTTTTCTAAACACCATCTCATTGCAATAATTTCTTACCTTTGTAAGGTGTATTACACCACTTGGCAGCATCATATTGTACTAACGCTTCCATGACGGAGAAGTTCAAGGCTCATTATCAATTTTTATTCATTAGTTTATATCCCATTGGTTGCCCAGATTTGATTCGGAGAACAGAATCCCACAGGGCTCAGTTCTGTGTGTCATGCTCTTCCCTATTGGCATCAATGGGGTTAGTGACCTCTGCCAAACTGCTAGTTACCCATGCTCTGGATGTCAACAACTTTTGCTTTTGGTTCAGCTGCCACTCGTTAGCCTCGGCTGAATGCCAACTCCAAATCATCATCTGAAGGTGCCTCTGTGTGGACCCATTCCTGTGGTTTTCAATTCTCTCCGGCAAAAATGTGGGTCGTGCACTCATCATAACACGATCTACCCTCACCCAGAACTCAATTTGGGTAGCCAGAAGCTCTTGTATAGTCTGTTGCATGGCTCTTCTTTTTTATATAACTTTGGCTTAGCTGCCCATATTCATCAAGTAAAGACTAGGGCAGGTGGAAACTTAATGCTCCCTGCTTCCTTGCTGACACCTTTTAGGATGTGGGTCATACTGATCTTCTCCTTATTTGCTGGGTCCTGGTCTCATCCCAACAGGACTGTTGTTGCCGGGTTTACAGCTCGATGGCACTATTGGCTTTGGAATTGTTGGACCCGTTCATCACTGTGGAGTTCATCTGGCCACTGGTACCTACCGGACTAGTATCACAGATAATCTCCTTGCTGAGGGAGGGATCTCACCTCTTGCTCTCTACGTAATTTCCTGATCACCCAATATATACCATCATTTTTGCATTTGAGGATGTTAACATCCTGTTACCCCTGCTCTTAGTCTGTTTACTACAGTTCCTGTAATTTCTTTCTCAGCTGTGGCATCAGTATTGCCTTCAGTGCCTTCATCTTACCGTTCCTACACACGTTCGTCATCAGCACGTGTACTTTGTGAGTGGCAATAAGTGGGGATGGACTGCATTTGGATTGAGGAACTGATGACCTTACTGTTTAATCCCTTAACCATCAGTGAACTAACCAAAGATAGCAAATACAGAGCCTGATGATGATTGACAAGACGAGGCAAAACTGGAGTTTTTCCTACCCAATGGAAAGAAAGGATCATTGTACCAATAAAGAAACGAAGTAAAAGCCTCCACAACATAGACAGCTACAAACTGTGACCATATGCAAACTCCTGAAACAAATGGTCAGTCACAGACTTTGTTGGTTGTCTGGAAACAATAAATTTGCTTTCACCATTTCAGGTCAAGATTCACAAGCAACTATCTTTTATAATTGGAATCTCATGTCAGGGAGGCATTTGCACTTGGACACCTGGTGGTAGTAGACTTTCCCACCTTTCAAAATGATTGACACAACATGACAACACCACATCTAAGTGACATTACATAGGTGAGGCATCCGAAGAAATCTACCAACTTTTATCAAAAAGTTCTTATCCTTTTGACATTTCTGAGTTACAGTTAGTAATCAACATGCACAGGAAAAAAGTTTTCATACCCTCTTCACAGTTTCCATAAACAGAATCGCTGGTGTTGCTGGATCAGACATATTATCAGCCTTGTATGATGATGACATCTGTCTGCACTGTAGCTCTGTATCATTATGCTCAGTAGAGCACCATCTTTAAAGGGCCATCCAGAAGACATAGTTATAGGACCCAAAGTCATGATAATAGTTTTTGTTTGTATCATTTCTGCAGAATGTGATCTGTCCATGCATACCCTGAATTATAGGTCCTATTGGATAATAAAGGGCTGTTAACCCTCCTAGGCCATGATTGATTACTTATGGGTCAACAGCTTCTTATGTTTTAGATCTGCTAGACTCTGTGCAACACAATGGCAGAGTCTGTCTTTGAGCTGAAGCTTTCCACACAAGCCCTGTTGAAGCAGGCATTCTACTTTTAAAGATATGCTTTCAACAATTATTAATTAATTATGCAATTAAGATTTACTACACAGACCAAACAGTCCCTCTAACACAATGCTTTTACAGAGTCTCACACTTGTTGTCTTAGGAATCATTTGAAAATAAGGAGAAAAGCAGTGGTTAGACTGAAAGAGAACACTTTTTTCCCCCCTCTCTCTCCCCTCTTGTGATAACTTGTCTTCCAACCTACACTTGGAGCTCTTCACGTGGTGGATTTGTCATCTAGTAATTTGAATGGAACATGATACAGCATCAAGGGTCACAGAGGTCCTCATATTCATCACTTTAGGTTGTCTTCTGCTCTTCATGACTAACAACCATTAGTCTGATATATGTACTGATGGCTCCGAGGATGATGGGAAAGTCACTTAGCATTTATTGGTAATAATGTCTATGAACAGCATTCCCTTCGCACTGGATGCAGCACCTACACAGCAGAATTGGTAGCCATACACTGAGCTGTTACACAAATGCAACTCAACATACCAGAAATAAACTACTGTGCTTTTACACCTTCAGTAGTTTGAAGGCAGTTGAAAATTACGCAACAACTCATCATTTGATCTGACATTCACAAACTTTCATATGACCTTGACAATAGAGAAACCTTCATGGTAGTCCTCTGGGTGCTAAGGCACGCAGGCATCTTGGGCAAAGATTATGGTGATATATACGCTAAAGAATCATCTACAGCAGCCCTGCTGCCAATACAAACCCCAGAAACTGACTTACATGTACATCTCAAATGCCATGCGTTACAAAAATGGGAATAAGAGTGAGTGACCAACATCTGACCCAAAAAACTTTGAAAAAAGCTGTAAAGTCAGACTAACAATGGAACACTTTTGGCTGAAACTGCTGTTCTCCCTCCAAATGAGCATACTTCTGAACTCCGAGAATTTTGGTCAGTATACTGTAGAAGCAGAAAAGCTCAACACCTTCAACTTCAGTAAGGGCACCATAACTTGTAGAAATGTAATGGATATGGACACAGCTGGACTGGAAAAAAAAGAATAAGAAATGGAAGGTGTAAGACACGATAAAGTGTGTGAATGATGAACTATACAAGAGTGCCAATTTCATTCTAAATTTGCTGTCCTTCCAGAATACATCAAGGTCAGATTTATTCGACAGAAGATAAGGCCTTATGTACCCAGTCCAATGTGATGCTATAAATTTCAAAGATATGATTACTCCACCATATGGCGTAATGGTGAGACAACGTGCAACAAATATGTCCATGAAGCAGGATCATTGTGTTGAATGCCAGAAATCTGTTAATTGCTCAGTCACCCTGCTTGGAACAGGAATTAACCAGTGGTTTTAGAAGAAGGAAAAACTCAATAAAATGTAGTCAGGAGAAAAAGAGAGATAGAGATAGAGAGAGAGAGAGAGAGAGACTCAACTTAATGTGCATCCAACTATGAGAAAAATTGTAGGCAAAGTCAATGTTGCCATACAGATGGCAGTAGCTACTGACACAAGCATATGAATTTGTAAATGTGTAAAGGTTACACAGAAACTGAATTCCTCTAGTTGATAGAAAGAAGTAAGAGTGAGAGCAGAAAACATTTACATGTCTTAGAAATTTGCAAACTGGGTGTGTAACCAGCATGTGACAGTCTTCTTCAGCTGTTTATCATTGTGGCAGTGGGACAGGAATTTCTCGAGTTCCAAGAAAAGATGTAAATAGGGGGAAGCAAGACTTGTGCATTGAGTCATATGTGGTAAACATTGTCATGGATCAGCACAACCCTGAACTAAGCATTCCATATATCTTCCTTTGAACTGACTGTCACAATTTTTTCAGTGTTTCACTGTAACAGTCAGAACACTGTGTGCATCACTCTGCCCTTTGAACTTCATTTTGATTGGAGGTCAACTGTAACACCTTACATCAACTGCAGCTGGTTTCCCTAGTCAGGTAAGCAAGCCAAATCTTATCGCCCATGATGATCCTGTTGAAAAACTTGTTGCCATCATTGTGGTACTGGTGCAGAAATGCCAGTGCTTCTCACAAGAGATTCACTTTGTATTGACTATTCCATAGAACCATGATTACATGAGGGTTCTCCATAATGTACTGCCTCACAAGGTCATTGTCATTGAGGAACCATCGCCCACAGCCCTCTTCAATATGGAGATTTTGATGTCCAGAAAATTGCATACACCGGCAGTACCATTTTTTTTTGGTATGTGACCTTTGGCCCATGCACCTGACACAGGTGACAATGATTTTCAATCTGTGCTATGTTTTGTGCATTAAGAAATGTTATCGCAGATCGAACCTCACAATCGGTAGGAGTAAGGTTAAGAACTACCATTTCCAGCCACAGCTGTAGCACTACTGACAACAGCTGAGATTTGTCCCAGTGTCATATGTTTGTTATGTTATACCTCTGTCACGCGTGCTATATTTGTAGATAAATACATATACTTTAAAAAATGTGGGAACTTAATTTCTGAATGACCCTTGTACCCACAATAACGCCTATTCTATGAGGAGCATTCAGTAAGTCATGCAACACACTTTTTTTATCGCCCAATTTCAGTTGGATGAAAAAGTGGAATTTGTTGAGAGACATCATGGAATATTCCTCTTTAAGACCCTACAGTTTCATGAAGTTCTGATAAGTGGCAATGCTATGTGTAGCCTTCAAAATGGCATCTGCAATGTTTCTGGCATTTGTAAACTTAAAGAAAGCTTTCAACAATGTTCACTGGAATACTCTTTCAAATTCTGAAGGTGGCAGGGGCAAATAGCGAAAGGCTATTTACAATCTGTACAGAAACCAGATGGCAGTTATAAGAGTGGAGAGTCATGAAAGGAAAGCAGTGGTTGGGAAGGCACTGAGACAGGGTTGTAGCCAATCCCCGATGTTATTCAATCTGTATATTGAGCAAGCAGTAAAGGAAACAAAAGAAAAATTTGGAGTAGGAATTAGAATCCTTGGAGAAGAAATAAAAACTTTGACGTTTGCTGATGACGTTGTAAATCTGTCAGAGACAGCAAAGGACCTGGAAGAGCAGTTGAATGGAATGGATAGTGTCTTGAAAGGAGGATATCAGATGAACATCAACAAAAGCAAAATGAGGATAATGGAATGTAGTCGAATTAAATTGGGTGATGCTGAGGGAATTAGGTTAGGAAATGAGACACAAAGTAATAAAGGAGTTTTGCTATTTGGGAAGCAAAATAGTTGATTATGGTCAAAGTAGAGGGGATATAAAATGTAAACAGGCAATAGCCAGGAAAGTGTTTCTGAAAAAGAGAAGTTTGTTAACATCGAGTATATGTTTAAGTGTCAGGAAGTGTTTTCTGAAAGTATTTTTATGGAGTGTAGCCGTATATGGATGTGAAACATGGAGGATAAATAGTTTGGACAAGAAGAGAATAGAAGCTTTCAGCATGTGTTGCTACAGAAGAATGCTGAAGATTATATGGATAGATCACGTAACTAATGAGGAGGTATTGAATAGAAATGGGGAGAAGAGGAATTTGTGGCACAACTTGACTAGAAGAATGGATCGGTTGGTAGAATGTGTTCTGAGGGATCAAGTGATTACCAATATAGTATTGGAGGGTAAAAATCATGGAGATAGACCAAGAGCTGAATACTCTACGCAGATTCAGAAGGATGTAGGTTACAGTACATACTTGAAGATGAAGAAGCTTGCACAGAACAGAGTAGCCTGGAGAGCTGCATCAAACCAGTCTCTGCACTGAAAACAATGACTACAACAGTAACAACAACAACGAAAGTGTGTTCCAAGCAGAGAGCTGCTACTAAGTTTCTTTCCCCCCCCCCCCCCCTTCCCCCCCGGGCGGGGGCCACAGTCATTTTGTGGGTACGTGTGGAGCCCATGGGGCCCCGAGCTATTGCAGTCTCCTTTCCTTTCCAGGCTGCATTACCATCCCTGTTCCTCTCCCTCCCTGTCCTTGCTCCTTTGTCCCTGCCCCCTTTTCCCTCTTAGTGGACTTCTTTATGTCAACCTGGTTATCCTCCTGGCTTTGTTTTTGTCTGTGCTATTGTATAGTTTGCTGTTTTCATCTCCTTTTCGGTATTTTTGGTCCCCTTGGGGTTGGACCCCCATTTCCAAAATTTTCCATTCAGTGTGAGCCATTTGGGGATGAACTCCTTACCTAGCTTCCATGGTGCAGGTTCCCCTCCCCTCCCCTTTTCCTTTGCATCCTGGCCCTCCTCCTGCTAGGTCACCAGCACGGTAGCGAGTCTGTGCGATGGGGCTGTTAAGTACCCACTTGGCTGAGGCCCCTGAAACCACAGGGATCATACTGCTAGTAACCGAGCTGTTAACGCCTCATGTGTGCGGAGTCAATGCTCATCACTTTGGGGCACCAGATTTCTTGCCAATGGCCGCTGTGCCAGACGGCCCTTGCTGTGGCTGGGTGGTGCCCATGGTGGTACAAGGGAGGACGCCTTGTCCGTGAAGTTGTTTTGGTCTGTGCTATTGTTTAGTTTGCTGTTTTCATCTCCTTTTCGGTCCCCTTGGGGTTGGACCTCCATTTCCAAAATTTTCCATTCAGTGTGAGCCATTTGGGGATGAACTCCCTACCTAGCTTCCATGGTGCAGGTTCCCCTCCCCTCCCCTTTTCCTTTGCATCCTGGCCCTCCTCCTGCTAGGTCACCAGCACGGTAGCGAGTCTGTGCGATGGGGCTGTTAAGTACCCACTTGGCTGAGGCCCCTGAAACCACAGGGATCATACTGCTAGTAACTGAGCTTTTAACACCTCGTGTGTGCGGAGTCGATGCTCATCACTTTGGGGCACCAGATTTCTTGCCAATGGCCGCTGTGCCAGACGGCCCTTGCTGTGGCTGGGTGGCGCCCATGGTGGTACAAGGGAGGACGCCTTGTGCGTGAAGTGACAAAAACTTCACCATCCTGGCCATCCTGTGGCTGTCTCTAAGAGTGGTAGCAGATGTGACACTCCTTCTGATCCTTCGGCCCTCCCCTCCCTGGCCACCCCCTAGGAGGAGGGTCAAGCTCGCCGGCTTGGGTTGAAACCTTTCCCTCGGTACCTGGTTTGTACCAGGACTGATGGCGGAAGTTTTGCCACGACCAAGGGGGATGTCCTCCCAGACAAGGTCAAGGTAATGGTGTTTTGGTGTGATATTCCACAACCGATCTTACTACCAGGCCATCTCTTGCTACTGGCATCCTGAAAATAGACCTTTGCTTGGCATTATGTCGTCAGGTTTTGGCCCGTTGGGATGCAGAATGGCACACTCTTTCTTCGCTGAACAATGTCAGGGCAGTCCTCCTTATGGGCCTCTCGTAAGGCCTCTGTCATCCTATGCCGACTCCGCTTCGGCCATACTTGGTTGACTCACAGTTATCTCCTCTGTCGTGAGGACCCCCCACCCCTCTCTGTTGCTGTGGATCGATGTTGACTGTGCCTCACATCTTATTGGGCTGTCCCAACTTAGCCGCCCTTCAATGGACACTTAGCTTACCGGACTCGTTGCCCCTGGTGTTGGCTGGCACTGTCTCAGCGGCAGATCTTGTTTTATGTGTTATTTGTGTTTTTTTTTAAAAAAAAAAAAGAGAGAGAGGAACCTTCCACCTTATCAGTGAATGGAGTGGATTGCAGGCCCTTTTGCTCCCCCCTTCGCCCTGACTGTATTGGCTTCACTGGGCTTGGTGGTTCACCCCGGCCCTCTGCTATCCCACTCCTTTCCTTATGCAGTCTGATATGTCTTTGGCGTCTCTCTTGTCTCCTGTGCTTCTTCCTTCATGCCCCTGTCATTAGTCACTTTCTTTCTCTCGCTTCGTCTTCCGCACTTTTCCTACCTTCCCTGTCAATAATTAATCATTTTATGGACATTGTAGTTCCCTCTTGTAATATGGGATCTTATCAGATTTAGTTAATTTAAGGTCGGAGGTGCTGATGACAACATAGTTTGGTCCATTCTCCACCCAACCAACCACCCAATCTTTTGGTAGAGAAGCAGAACATCGCAGATATTCATAGGTGCTTACTAAATGTCTACGGAGACCTGGCAGTGAACAAGAGCATGGTAAGTTGTTGGGCTTCCATCATCATTGCAACAAGATTGCACAAACTTGCCTGATTCCTGCATGGCTGCCAGATGCACACAGCTGTGACTCCTGCATTGTTGAAATATATTATACCAAGAGATTGACAGATCATGAACGCTCACCTCACTGAGAATCCCTGTTGGTAGTGCTGACACAATCATCAACCCTTGAGGGTTATCAAAAGTGTTTTCCCACTAGTTTCCTCACTGACCAACAGAAGACCATAAAGAACAATGAAGGCCTGTCTGTGTGGAGTTGCTTGCTCATTATGAGGCTGATCATGACAATCTTTTGTCAAACATTGTCACATGCAATGAAACAGGTTTGTCACTTCAAACCAGAACCCACAGAGTGCCGCCCCCCCCCCCCCCCTCCCTCTGGTGGTTCTGGGGGTTAGAATAAGCCCGAGGTACACCTGCCTGTTGTAAGAGGCGACTAAAAAGAGTCTCACACGTTTCGGCCTCTATGTGATGGTCCCCTATGTTGGGTTTGACCTCCATCTTTCTAAATTTTCCCGAAGAGCGAGCCAATTGGGGAAGGGCGCCTTACATGGTGCATCATGTTCATCGTGCATTGAGATCTTTCTCCCACTTACTCGCCGTTTGCATTTCAGTACCGCTCATTCTCCATATCTTGGGCGAGGACACCTTCCTGGATGCGTTTTCCAGTGTCACTTTCTGCGCTGACGATGACCATGGACTCCTTAGCATCTGATATCCAGCATGGTAGCCAGTCTGTTGTGGTGAGGCCACCATGTACCCTGTTGGCTGTAGCCCCCTGACAACACAGGGATCGCTGTGGTGATGCCTGCGCCGCTAACTCCCCACCTATGCCATGGAGTAGATGTCCATCTCCCTGGAGCATCAGGACTCCTGGCAATGGCCATCCTGCCAGGTGGTCCTTGCTGAGGCTGGGTAGCACACGTGGGGAGGGCCCCTAGTCAGAATGGGTGGCGTCATGGTGGATGACACACCATAAAGCATTGTACGTCATCTCTTGCTGGTGGTCAGCCATCAGCAGTCTCTAAGCAGGCAAAGTCTAATTTCAATGCTAATAAATATAACCCCAGATTGTTCCCCTCCCTGGCCACCCCATGGGAGGAATGCCAGGCTAAGGATGGCAGTGAAGCTTATTCATGCCGATACCTTGTATGCATGAGAGTTGATGGGGAATCTTTCATATCCATAAAGCACTTGTCCAAAATGCGCTCTGGTTCGGTCTTGATAAAAACAGCTACCTCTGCCCAGTTACGGGCATTACTCACTTGTGACAAGTTGGGGGATGTTTCTGTTATTATCAGGGTACAGGGTATTATCTTCCACAGGGATCTTCTTTTACAGTCCGATGATGAGCTGCGCGCCAACTTAGAGTGATGAGGTGTCCATTTTGTTCGGCATGTCCAAGGGATAATCAGGTTGCCACCGGTGACTTCATCTTAGCTTTCGAGGGTGATACATTACCTGAGAAGGTCAAGGTGATGGTGTACTGCTGTGATGTCAGGCCCTCCCCTGATGCGGTGCTTTAAGTGCTGGAAGTTCAACCATATGTCTTCCCACTGTACTTCCAACTTCATATGTCAAGATTGTGATCGTCCATCCCATCCAAGTAGTCCACGTGCCCCGCCTCCCATCCATGTCAACTTCAGGGAGCACCATTCCCGTTGGTCACCGGACTTTAGGATTCTACAGAAGAAGAGGAAAATAATGGAATACATGACCCTGGACTGACTGACCTACACTGAGGCAAAAAAGAAATTTTAAAGGTTCCATCTGATGCATGGGGTGAGAGCTTAAATATTATGAGTTTTAATGATTTAGTGACCTAACCGTCCTCCTTTGGTAGGAAACTTACATTCACAATAAAAGGATTTGAGGGCAAAAGACATCATAAAGGGCCTTCGCCACTGAATATGGTTCACTAAAAAGCCAAAATTTTTCCTAAACTTCCTAATGTCACTGTCGTTATGTATAAATAGACCCTCATTAATTAAAATTTTGTTATACAATGTGATATTAAGAACAAGATGATGCTGAGTGCCTTCTTTAGTAGCCATAAGCACATGTTAGAAACTATTGTCCTCCCATTGCAGTGCTTCAGCAGTTCCTTCTGTTACATAAACATACAAAATATTGCCTCTTGAAAGGTCACTTGCATCTCATAACAGTACTAACATGCCAATAACACAAAAAAAAAAAAAAAATTTCTGCGTCTGATACTTTTGCCCTACCTTCTTTTCGCCTTGTTCTCCTCCTGAATTACCAAGGTTGAAGTATTTCAAGTCACTGGAGCATGTAGTGATTTCTTGATTTGCAGATATTTTTCAGTTGTTTATATCATAGTACTCTTCAGACTGTTTAACAGTAGTATGCTGCTGAAGTGCTATTTATGATTGTTCAGGAAACAAGATTACATTCTACTGTTTACTATGGTCCTACAGAATACAACAATCAAGCTGATAGAACTAACATCAATTTTTGCACTTTGATATGTTCTTTAGAATTTCATTCTCGCACCTCTGATTTTCAATGTATATTTCATGATACTACCTTTTCTCCCCAGCCCCATTCCAACCCCTGTAATTTGCAGAGGCATGCACAGACATCTATCCAAATTACTCATCAGAAATTATCCCAAGAGAGTGCCTTAGACTTTGACTGTATGAACGGGAGGAGACCAACATTTCAGACTACATGAAGGGAGGAAAGTCAGCTCTAATAAGTGATGGCTTTTAAAATTACCATAGCTGGCTGTGATTAAAAAATTGACCTGTTAAAAGTCTTTTATGTGTGTTGTAATAAAATCAGCTCACTTTTTTCTGTCCCAGTCAAATAATTTGTCTACCAATCTCTGAATTCAAGTGCAGATACATCCTCAAGAAAAGCTCATCCTATGGTAGGCCTGAGGTTTTTGTAGATTTCAGTGTGTGGAACACAAATGTCATGATTAAAATTGTCTCCTAGCTCAGGGTTAAAAATGTAAGTTGGGACTTAATTTTTCACCCATATTGTTACTGTTAAAAATAGGATATGTACGTTAATTGAACTTATCTAGTTTATTTGAGCTGCCCTTGCCTTACTCTTGTAGCAGCCAGCAAAAATCTGTCAATGTAGCAGTAGTCCACAATCCTTGTAATACTGTTACACGAGAGGAATGTCCTGGCAGGACCGCTTGCTGCACTGCTCAGTGAGTGGACCGCAGTTCTCTGGGAAGACACCAAGGTGGGAGTAAAGGAACGGCATCAACAGGGTCATGTGACAGCCAGTGACAACAGTGTCATGCATGCAGCTGCTCAGGGGTTAGTGTGGACTCAGAAGTGAGCGTCCCCAACAGCTGGTGGGTCTGTGGACCAAGGAATATCCCCTTTGTGATCTCTCTGCTGAGTCTTTTGTAAATACTGAAATGCTACTTCATTTCTATGTACAGCCTTGACAAATGCTGTTATGGGTCCCCAGTTAATGTGCAGTGGTGGGAGAACAATTCTGTTCAGAATCACTAGAGGTTCTTTGGCAGTACGTTTTGACTTGGACACCAGAGCTGTTCGTGGTGGCTATTCTCTCTATGTGTAGTGTTTGGGTGAGTCAACAGCATCACAGTGACTTTGAAATACCTGCATACCAGCCATTCATGCTTATTGTAATAGTTTACAATTGATTTCGTATTTCATTACTAGTGTGTAACACTACTGCCTTCAGAGCTGTTTTCGAGCAGTCTATGAAGAATTTCACCTGTCTCGTTGTATGTTACATTCAGGTCTTCCAGCAAACCATCAGTCTCATTGCAGAATGTAATGTCACTTTCAGCACTAAAAAGATCCTCAAGTTTTTTCTGACACTGTCAGCAAGGAGATTTCACCGCCACAGTTGTGATGCAGTCATTTCCGCTTTATGTTTTGGAAGGTGTAAATTCCTAGTCAGACCACCATGTACACTTTGTGTGGTTCTCCAGATGATGATGATGGTGTAAATATAGGGACAGTGTCAGTGGTGGATAATTATATTTTTTGGCTGTAAATTTCGATTCACTGACATGACTATCAATGCTCGATGGTGGTACGTGTGGAGAAAGAGAAACTGGCAGTTCTTTGCCACGGAAAATATGTTTTCACTTAATGTGGAAAAGAATGTTCTTTCACTTGAGGTATAGTGTATTTCCATGTGGAAAAAAATTGTATTTTTAACCGAGACATCTGGGAATTTTTTTTTATCTGTTTATACACCCAGAAAAAAGTGAGTCTGCTTATACACCCAGAAAAGGTTGAAAATTTGTGGACCATAATTAGTCCACTAGTCTTCAGAAGGAGGAGCCGTTCATATACATTTTACTTGTAATTGCTGTTCCTCACACATAAAGCAAGGCAGATGATAACAGTAACTCATTTGTGTTGTGTGCCGATTGTGTAGCAACCCGGGCAGTATTTAGGCACAATGAACAGCACACAAACTTTTCCACTGTTTTATCAGTACAAACATAAATGCATTCGTATAACCCATTCATGCAAAAAAAAGAAAAAAATTGGTCATATACATACTCCTTCAGTAAATTGTGGGCTGTTAACTGTATACTCATTGCTCATTAGGGATAAGTTGGAATTATTTAATTGTGCTGTGGCCATTGTTCTAGATTTTGAAATAATCATACTGTCATAGATGCAAACTTGTTGGGACAATCGATCCAAGGTAAGTATGGGCAGGACAGGCTTCCTTGAATTTCTTATGCATATATTAAGGCTTACTGACTTATGGTCACTGGATGCCACATGGCTGTTATTCCACCTACATGTGACTTCAACATTGACTTTCTCACTCGAACTATAAACAAGGCGACATTGTTCAATCTTGTAAAATCTTATCATTTGCATAGACTTAAGAGTCTGTGAGAACAACACCTACACCCAAGACGGCCCTATACCAAATTCTTGTAAATAGAAATAAACTTAGATGTGAACAAGTATCGGCTTATCACAGTTTCTCATCCTGCTTCTCTAAAGTATTTGAAAAACTGTGTACAATAGAGTTATGGGCTTCATTAACAAAAAAAATGCAATACTGAGTATATCTCAGCATCGGTTTGGAGTCAAGAAATCTACACGAATGACTGTATGTGACTGCGTTAACACAGTACTATCTTTTGGGCTTGAAACAACTCACTACAGGCATATTTTTAGATCTGTCAAAGGCATTTGAAACAGTGGAGCTCAAAAATTGAACATTACGTCATCAGAGGACTGACAAACAAATCTAGATTGCTTTGTTCCCAAGCAGTTGCTTACAGAAGGTCAGTATGATGTATAAAAAGACTATGTCCACAAACTTCCACATTGCACAAAAACATAAACTCCTCTCAACCACCTGCACCCAGTTAATAATCAACCAATTAAAACTAACATCCAGAACTCAGATTCTTGAATCTGTGGCTTCAACATAATTTGAAATGGAATAAACACATTGATCAGTTACATAGTAAAATAAGTGTTGATGCCTTGAGTTTACTGCAAGAATGTACTTGTCAGAAAGCAAAGTGCATTCTGTGCGTACATGCAGGCTCACATTGGATATATGACGTGTTATTGTGTGGTAATTCACCAACGGTCATTAGCACATATAGAATCCAGAAAAGATCCATTAACTTCATTAATGGAAGCAAAATTAGAGAGTATCAAATCCATTTTCAGAAGACAGGAGATACTAACACTACATAACACATATATTTTTGGGACGTGGAGGAGGGGGGAGGGGAGGCAGAGCAGTTGGTATGGTATGGTATGGTATGGTATGGTATGGTATGGTATGGTATGGTATGGTATGGTATGAATACAGACTAAAGAAAAAAAAATTATGAACATTATACTAGAATAAACTCCAACTTCCATGTGTTACATTCTAAGACACAGCACATGTGTCCTAAGCTTTTCAATAAGTTCCCCACAAGTATAATGTCTGTTGAAGGCCGCACACAGTTTGTCAAAGTCATGAAGTATTATTTGTTGTCACTGTTTTCACTCTAAAAGTGAATGTGCTGGTTGTTATTAAGTGCAGCACGTGGATTATTCACTGCATAAAATCTTATACAAACCCGTCACAGCGTATCGTAAATCACAATCTACCCAGTGTAAAAATCAACATATTTTGTCTAACATCTGTAATCACACTGTGTAATGACAGGTCACTTGGAACAAACAGGCAAATAAATAAAGTAGGGTCAAATTTATTGAGCTGAGAGTAATACCTTATCTGGTGTGGTGCTATAAATGTCATAGATATTGTCATCACAGCAGAATGGCAAGATGTATTGGAAAAACATCATATGACAAATGCAGAAAAAGTGTCTGTGAAGGAGGATCATCATGTTAAATGCCAGACTTCTGTATAAACTGCTTAGGTAACCACACTCTTTGTAGCAGGAATTGCCCTTTGTAGAAGAAAATGAAATTCAAGGAAAAGGGACCAAGAGAATTTTTTGTATTCAGAGGCAAAATAATAATAATAATAATAATAATAATACCACCCTTGGAGGCCCGGGAAAGGAATAGGTCTTTGGTATGTTCTGCCAGTCGTAAAAGGCGACAAAAAGAACAAACCACTAATAGGGCTAACCCCCTTTTTCGTGTGATTAGTTGGTTCAGGACAGAACTAAAGAAGCCTTGGACAAGCGCCGTCATGGTCGGGGACAACGCTTGACCCCTATGCCCGCCCACAATGGTAATGACACTGCTAGTCACACGGAAAATGATTTAAATCCAAATAGAGGTGTTTTGCAGGAAATGCTTCCTGCAACCACCCTAGAAGGAAAACAAAGACAGAGGATGAGATGGTCAGATGAAGTTAATCGACACCTCATGTTCTGTTATTACCAAGCGACAAACTTAGGAACCAACACAACTGGATACAGATCACAAGTACACACAACATTTATTACCAGATACCCAGAATTAAAATTTTTAACAGAACAACGACTAGCTGATGCGATCCGTGTAATAATAAGAAATAACAGGATACCCCAGTCAGAATTAGAAAACATCAAACAACAAGTACAACAAATACTGGAACAAAATAATGTGCAATCAGAAGAAGAAGAAAATACAGTAATGGACTCAAACATCTCAGAGCAAACAAACAAAGAACATGCATCAATTAAACAATCAGAGGAAAACAAGATCTTAAGACAGCCACAAGAACAAGCACAAATAGAACACGAAGTGACACACATGTTAGATATAGAAGAAAAATTTCAGCTGACATATATAGAATACAAAGACACGAATATAGACATTAGACCAATGTTGCATAGACCACCAAATAACCCACAAGTCGAAACAACAATAACAACTATCAACACAATCATACACAACAAAATAAATGAAAATACAACTATGGAAGAGTTACAACTACTGGTTTATATAGGAGCACTCACTACACTAAATTACACACTATGCAAAGATCAGAACCAACCAACACACAGAGGAAACTCACAAAACCAGCATGGCAACACAGGCTACAGATCAGAATAGAAAAACTGAGAAAAGACATCAAACAGCTAACACAATTTATAAGAAATGAATTGTCAGACAAAAAACAAAAAAGGTTAGGTAAAATCTCACAACAAGAAGCAATAGAGCAATTAGATGAAAAGATGCAGAAATTACAAGCATTGGCCAAACGACTTAGAAGATACAAAAAAAGTGAAAATAGAAGGAAACAAAACCATTCAATACAAACCAAAAGAAATTTTACCAGACAATAGATAACACACACACACACACACACACACACACACACACACACACACACACACACACACACACACACACATTAAAATAGACAATCCACCAAACATAACAGACATGGAACACTTCTGGAGCAACATATGGTCAAACCCGGTACAGCATAACAGGCATGCGCAGTGGATACAAGCAGAAACACGCATACAATATGATACCACAAATGCCTGAAGTGATAATTTTGCAACATGAAGTCACCCGAGCAATTAATACTACTCACTATTGGAAAGCCCCTGGAAAAGATAAAATAGCAAATTTCTGGCTAAAGAAGTTCACCTCAACACATTCACATCTAACTAAATTATTTAACAGTTACATTGCAGACCCATACACATTCCCTGATACACTTACACATGGAATAACGTATCTGATAAGTAAAGATCAAGCAGACACAGCAAACCCAGCTAAATATCGCCCCACAACATGCCTACCAACAATAAACAAAATATTAACTTCAGTCATTACACAGAAATTAATGACACATACAACACAGAACAAAATTATAAATGAAGAACAAAAAGGCTGTTGCAAAGGAGCACGATGGAAATATATACGAAGTAGATCCTAAACTGATACAGTTTCTAAACATAGTAATGAAAAATTGGAAAACCACACTTAATATCCAAACAAATTCAAATAACATCACATCACAGCCAATACAGATTAAGCGTGGAATATACCAAGGAGACTCATTAAGTCCTTTCTGGTTCTGCCTTGCTCTGAACCCACTATCCAACATGCTAAATAATACAAATTATGGCTACAATATTACTGGAACATACCAACACAAAATCACACATTTGCTATACATGGATGGTCTAAAACTACTGGCAGCAACAAATCAACAACTCAAACAATTACTAAAGATAACAGAAGTATTCAGCAATGATATAAATATGGCATTTGGAACAGACAAATGTAAGAAAAATAGCATAGTCAACGGAAAACACACTAAACAAGAAGATTACATATTGGATAACCACAGAGACCGCATAGAAGCGATGGAAAAAACAGATGCCTATAAATATCTAGGATACAGACAAAAAATAGGAATAGATAATACAAATATTAAAGAAGAACTAAAAGAAAAATATAGACAAAGACTAACAAAAATACTGAAAACAGAATTGACAGCAAGAAACAAGACAAAAGCTATAAATACTTATGCTATACCAATATTGACTTACTCATATGGAGTAGTAAAATGGAGTAACACAGACCTAGAAGCACTCAATACACATACACGATCACAATGCCACAAATATAGAATACATCACATACATTCAGCAACAGAAAGATTCACATTAAGCAGAAAGGAAGGAGGAAGGGGATTTGTTGTTGTTGTTGTCTTCAGTCTTGAGACTGGTTTGATGCAGCTCTCCATGCTACTCTATCCTGTGCAAGCTGCTTCATCTCCCAGTACCTACTGCAACCCACATCCTTCTGAATCTGCTTAGTGTACTCATCTCTCGGTCTCCCTCTACGATTTTTACCCTCCACGCTGCCCTCCAATGCTAAATTTGTGATCCCTTGATGCCTCAAAACATGTCCTACCAACCGATCCCTTCTTCTAGTCAAGTTGTGCCACAAACTTCTCTTCTCTCCAATCCTATTCAATACCTCCTCATTAGTTATGTGATCTACCCATTTAATCTTCAGCATTCTTCTGTAGCACCACATTTCAAAAGCTTCTATTCTCTTCTTGTCCAAACTAGTTATCGTCCATGTTTCACTTCCATACATGGCTACACTCCAAACAAATACTTTCAGAAACGACTTCCTGATACATAAATCTATATTCGATGTTAACAAATTTCTCTTCTTCAGAAACGCTTTCCTTGCCATTGCCAGTCTACATTTTATATCCTCACTACTTCGACCATCATCAGTTATTTTACTTCCTAAATAGCAAAACTCCATCACTAATTTAAGTGTCTCATTTCCTAATCTAATTCCCTCAGCATCACCCGATTTAATTTGACTACATTCCATTATCCTAGTTTTGCTTTTGTTGATGTTCATCTTATATCCTCTTTTCAAGACACTGTCCATTCCGTTCAACTGCTCTTCCAAATCCTTTGCCGTCTCTGACAGAATTACAATGTCATCGGCAAACCTCAAAGTTTTTACTTCTTCTCCATGAATTTTAATACCTCCTCCAAATTTTTCTTTTGTTTCCTTTACTGCTTGCTCAATATACAGATTGAATAACATCGGGGAGAGGCTACAACCCTGTCTCACTCCTTTCCCAACCACTGCTTCCCTTTCATGCCCCTCGACTTTAATAACTGCCGTCTGGTTTCTGTACAAATTGTAAATAGCCTTTCGCTCCCTGTATTTTACCCCTGCCACCTTTGGAATTTGAAAGAGAGTATTCCAGTCTACATTGTCAAAAGCTTTCTCTAAGTCTACAAATGCTAGAAACGTAGGTTTGCCCTTTCTTAATCGTTCTTCTAAGATAAGTCGTAAGGTCAGTATTGCCTCCCGTGTTCCAACATTTCGACGGAATCCAAACTGATCCTCCCCGAGGTCTGCATCTACCAGTTTTTCCATTCGTCTGTAAAGAATTCACGTTAGTATTTTGCAGCCGTGGCTTATTAAACTGATAGTTCGGTAATTTTCACATCTGTCAGCACCTGCTTTTTTTGGGATTGGAATTATTATATTCTTCTTGAAGTCTGAGGGTATTCCGCCTGTCTCATACATCTTGCTTACTAGCTGGTAGAGTTTTGTCAGGACTGGTTCTCCCAAGGCCGTCAGTAGTTCTAATGGAATGTTGTCTACTCCGGGGGCCTTGTTTCGACTCAGGTCTTTCAGTGCTCTGTCAAACTCTTCACGCAGTATCGTATCTCCCATTTCGTCTTCATCTACATCTTCTTCCATTTCCATAATATTGTCCTCAAGTACATCGCCCTTGTATAAACCTTCTATATACTCCTTCCACCTTACTGCCTTCCCTTCTTTGCTTAGAACTGGATTTATCGACATAAAAAACCTACATTATGGACTGGTATACAATTTAAGAAAATTCTTTATAGAACGAGCAGAAACTAGCAAAATCCACAAAGCAATCACTCATATAAATACATCAGGTACACCACTGCAATTTCATAACCACTTCTACAACCCTTTAGATCACATGGCATCAACAGAAACGAAGAAAGTAAATTGGAAAAAGAAAAAACTACATGGCAAGCACCCGTATCATCTAACACAGCCACACATCGATCAAGACGCGTCCAACACATGGCTAAAACAAGGCAATATATACAGTGAGATGGAAGGATTCATGATTGCAATACAGGATCAAACAATAAACGCCAGATATTACAGCAAACATATTATTAAAGATCCCAATACCACAACAGATAAATGCAGACTTTGCAAACAACAAATAGAAACAGTAGATCACATCACAAGTGGATGTACAATACTAGCAAATACAGAATACCCCAGAAGCCATGACAATGTAGCAAAAATAATACATCAGCAGCTTGCCTTACAACATAAACTTATAAAACAACACGTTCCCACATACAACTATGCACCACAAAATGTACTGGAGAATGATGAATACAAATTATACTGGAACAGAACCATTATAACAGATAAAACAGCACCACATAACAAACCTGACATCATACTCACCAATAAAAAGAAGAAATTAACAGAACTAATTGAATTATCCATACCCAATACAACAAATATACAGAAGAAAACCGGAGAAAAAATTGGAAAATACATCCAACTGGCTGAGGAAGTCAAAGACATGTGGCATCAGGATAAAGTTGACATTATACCAATTATAATATCAACTACAGGAGTCATACCACACAATATCCACCAGTACATCAACGCAATACAGCTACATCCAAACGTATATATACAACTACAGAAATCCATAATTATTGATACATGTTCAATTACCCGAAAGTTCCTAAATGCAATGTAACATATACCGTACAGTTAAAAGGAAGTCACACTTGATCAAGATCCGTGTCACTTTCCATTTTTGACCAGACATAACATCTGAGAAAAGAAATAATAATAATAATAATAATAATAATGCTCTGCAATGTCACATTGTCTCAACTTAACCTAGATAACCCTGACGTCCTTCTGGAAGGACGGCGTCACTCACTGTTGAAATTATTACTTTTGCGAATAACGCATTGTTGCAACGGACTATGATGCATTGTTATATGAAGTAGACCGAGTCAGTTGCGCACTGCTACAGTCAGTTTGACACTGTTGCCATGGACGAACTGACCAACCTTGTCAACGATGTGTATGTGTATTTTCTTTCATATTGCATAAATAATTCTGAAACTTGTCATATCATATCTTCAAGAATTAACCTATATTATTTATGGGTTCATATTATGATTGAAAGTTTTCATTAGTTGTAATTCAATAATGTTTTCAACCATCCTTCCAGAAGGATGTCAGGGTAATATGTTGTCATTTTGTATTTACAGAAAATTATTTACACTGATGGAACTTTTGGACATGTTATAATCAAATGATGAGTAAATACCTAACGCTGGCACGTGTAGTAAGGATTATGAAACAAAAGGTATGGGGTACGGTGTGGTAATGACTTATGTCAACCAGTTACTTCCACATGTTCCATATCGAATATACTTTGATAACCTCTTTAGCAGCGTTGAACTACTACATGACCTAAAACAGAGGGACGTGGAAGCAACAGGAACAATAAGAGGAAACAGCTAAGAATTGTACTCTTATTATCTGTGGATAAAATGATAAAAGAAAATAGAGGATCATATGAAGTTTGTTCTGATTCAGCATCTGGGATTTCCATTGTACATTAGAATGACAACAATGTTGGTACTGTAGCCACCAACTTTGACAGAGTGCAACCACTATGCTCTGTAGCAAGATTTTCCAGGGAACAAAAGAAAAGGATTAGCGTGCCTCAACCTAACTTATTACACTCCTACAATGCTCATATGGGAGGCATAGATCGAGCTGACCAAAATTTATCCCTATATAGATGTTCTGTAAGAGGGAAAAAGTGGTATTTCCCGATCATTGCACATTTTATAATCATTGCAGAGCAAAATGGCTGGGATCTTTACACACTCAATGAAGAACCCGTAGATCATCTGAAATTTCGTTGTCGAATTGTCACTGCAATTCTTGAAAGTAACAGAAGAGTCACTACTAGCAGAGGACGTCCTAGTAAGAGGGCAAAACTAGATTCTAGATTTGATGGAAGAGAACATTATGTTGCTGAATTACCAACAGATAACAAAAAAGAAGAAGCAGCTGAAATGTCAAAGTTGCCACAAAAAAATTACTATTTGCATAAAATGTGACTAAACACTTCACATTTGTTGCTTTTTGTCTTATCATACTAGTGCATAAAATATGTGTATAGGTTATTTTCTTTGTTTTTTGTATTTATTAGCTGTTTTAGTCTATAATTCAAATTTATTTATGTTTATTTGAAAGTATAAAAACCAAAACAAGTTAGTTGTGCAATGTCATATACTTTAAAAACATGTTCCCTTATTGGACGCCCAATTTTGGAAATACTAAATAAAAATAAATACTCAAAATTGTTTTTACTTTCTTCCTTACAACCTTGTGAAACATTGTAGACAAGATATAAATCAATTTTGAAAAAAAACTAATAATTCAGGTCTATCTGGGTTAATGTGTATCAACTGTGAGAGAAGAAAGTCAAAGTCAGTGCTGCCATGAAATCACAGGCAGCAGACAACATGTCAATGTATGTGGAATACTGCCCATGTTATTAATTCTGTAACTATTACACCAGTTCCAGCAGAAGTTTGCTACCAAGCTGCAAAGACAACCATAAATGACAAAGCATTACAGCTCACCACACACCATCAAGTCATAGCTGTTCTGATTTACACAACATCAAGAATAACTGTGTTCTCCCTGTATCTGCCATTTCATGAACATTAGTACAATGAGTCCCTTGAGGATGTCATTTGCAAACTTCCCTCCCTTTCGTGCATCATGTGCAATGGGACTCTGTGTACGCAGACGTAGAGTAATGGATGATTCGTGTTGTGAAATGATATGTGCCACCTCAGTACATGGAAAACATTTCACCACTGTAAGCATATCATCCACAAGACTTTGACTCATCAGTTTGATGTCATCCATTAACTGATACTGTCCATTAAGAAATGGTAGAGAGTTTACACTCAGGTGGCCATTTTCCATTTGGGTCTATCAGCATATATCACAAGGCCAAGTGAATGGCTAAATAAAGCCAACGTGCCCCTTTACAGCAACCGGGTTGTATTCCAACATAAATACAACATATATGACATGTAACTACCATTATTAACAGGGATGCTGTTGTCATACCAAAGATGTGATCAGGAACAGTCAAACAGTGCTGCAGAAGGTCCAGCATAATTTCTCTGCTGCCAATCTTGCAGCTTTTCATATTACCTCAGGAAGAGTGCAGTTCATTATCAAAGAGAGGGGAAAACAAGAAATAGAGAAACAGAAAAGGAAAGAATTTTAAATGTATTACCCTTTTCACACCACCCACCAGTAACGGTAGAGGAGTCAATAAGGAGGATCAGTGGATAAGGTGAGACAAGTGTTGCAGTGGCCACACAGTAAATGTCGAAGTGTTTCAAAGAAATTACATTTAATGCCAATGAAGATCCCACATTCCGCTGCATATGGCAGTTAGCCAAGAGGACATGGATTTTCAGTACCACCAGCACTGAAGAGTACAACCACCCCTTTCTTCCATTTTTTTCCCCTGTCTTCCTTTTTTTCTTCTCTCTCTCTCTCTATCTCCTCCCCCTCCTTCCCTCACCCTCTTTTTTTCTTCTTCTTCTTCTTCTTCTTCTCTCTCTCTCTCTCTCTCTCTCTCTCTCTCTCTCTCTCTCTCTCTCTCTCTTCTCTTTCTCTTTCTCTTTTTCCACCCCATCCCCCTCACCCCCAAGCTACACTGATAAGCCAAAACATTTTAACCACAGCTCACCACAACATTGGATGCCACCTAGTGGCATTACAGGCATATGACATGGTAACAAAAGTGTGTAAGTGCAGGAGACATGGACGGGGGACCACCCTAGGGAAGATGATATCTGCAAATGAGGAAATCCATTGAGATAGCGGTTTTGGCAAAGGGTAGGTTATTACTATGCAGAGCCTGTGAATGAGTATCTCAAAAATGGCGAAAATGGTCGAATGTTCATGTGCTACTGTCGTGAGCATCTACGGAAAGAGGTAGAAGGATAGAGAAACTACCACTAGGTGCTAAATGGCGGATGTCCACAACTCTCCACAGAATGTGGAGTTTGGAGGTGTGTCTGATCTGTAAAGTAGGATAGATAATGTATGGCATGTCTGCACAATGCGGGTGCACACACGACTCTTTCAGAGCAGACCATGCATTGTACATTGTTGAACATGAAGCTCTGCAGCAATTACAATTGCAGTAGGCACGAGACCAATGGGATTTGATCATCGATCAAAGGAAATGTGTCAGCTCTTTGGGTAAATCATCTTTTTCCTACAGTAGGTTAACGGTCATCACAAATGCTTTCATAGAGCTGAACGGTGGTGCGAAACATGCAGTGCATAACGGAGCAGTATTATGCTATGGGAGGCAATCTCCTGCACTTGCCAGGGACTTGTGGTAGTAATCGAAGACATGCTGACATCTACAAACTACCTGCATCCTGTCATGTTTCATGTCTTCCCTGATGGCGATATATTTCAGCAATATAATTTTCCATGTCTTGGAGCCAGAACCATGTTGCAGTGGTTTGAGGAGCATTATAGCGAATTTACCCTGATGTCTTGGCAACCAAATTTCCCTCATGTAAATCCTATGGAAACCATCTGGGTCACTATTGGGCATCATCATCACGTGCACAAATCAGTGGCCTGTTATTTAAATGAATTGAATGACCTGTGGCTTTGTATAGACATTTAATGGCACATACTTCAACATACCTACCAACAAACTGTCAGATCTCTGATACGCAGAATCAGTGATGTATTTCATTCCAGAGACAGACAAAGAAGTTATAAGCAAGTGTTCATAATGTTTGGCTCATCAGTGTATAGTATGCATTACCAGTGGCTTGCAATATGACACCAAGGCCGAACTGTATAAGGAGATGATGTGACATTTGAGTTGGAGAACTCCTTCCTCATGCTTGTTAACATAATCTGGTATGAGGACAATACACAGGCTCTTCGAGAGAAGCAGTTATAATCCCCTCCTGAAATCCTGAAAGGCTCATACCAGCTGAGGTAATTATTGCAATGTAACACTTACCATTTAAATAGGGATGACATTAGAATGGATCATCAACAGCTACTTAGCATACATTCTAGAAACAAGAAAACTCACCAGACACCTTTAGTGCACTTTTCTGTACGTACCACTCTACACTCAACAATCTAAAAACCCCTGAGGCAGTGATACAATAGCCACTTTTTGCATAGATGATACTTCATAGGGATGTATTGTCATCATACCCAGAAATCAATTCAAAGTCTGAAAACAGAAGTGTCAGTGAAGTACAACACTAACCACAAAAAGTGTTTTTATTATGGACACCAACATACAAGCAGAACAAAGGAGTTTTCTGAATGAAGAATGCTAGTATTTACCCAAACGTTACATAGTCAAGAACTAGCAGCCGCTATAAATGCAAGAAACTTCAAATACCTTCTAGAAATAAAATAACAGATACAGTATTTGATGGTGATTTGAATGGGCGACCCAGAGCATGCCAGCTAGCACTGCAAATTGGAAGTCTGCATTATTCCATCTCCTGGAGAAACAGTGATTCACCATTTCAGGAGGAGCTGACTACAGCTTTGTAGATCTAGAGCTTATCAGTGGTCTTCTGTTTGCCAGTGCCAGAAGATCCTCACATTTGGGTCATTTTTTCATTCTCTACACTATGGTGAGGTAGCCCCTCCCATCAAAGATTTACAATAATTGAGTGAGCCTACAGTTCCATTGAACAAAAAGCCCCCCCCCCCCCCTGTTTGGTCTCTATCTCATGACTTTAGTAGGACTTCATACTGAGAACATGGACAATGTCTCGGTGCTTTTGACTGATTGGTTAAAGTTCATAATAATCAGTTTGTATGTAACATCCGATAATCAATGAAGGATATGATACAATCTGAAGTAGCATTTTAATACTTTTTCTGATAGTCTCATATTCTGAACAAGGATAAAAATCCGTATGAAGTCTCTCTGGCTGAATCTCACTGGCCAGTGCTTGACGTTATATATCTTAGTCAATTAACCTGTAAGAAGGCTGCACTGACCAATAAATATAAACAAGCTGAAAATAATTTTAATCAAACTTAGGGATTCCAAGTAAGAGTTAAATGAGTTTGCAATGATTTCTGGCTTGTGCTAAAATTTTGACAGTCAAAAAACCACAATTTATTTTTACTTTTTTTCAGTTTCTCACTTATGACTCGAAAAGATACATCCTACAGAAAATTCTCAAGACATTGAAATGAAAGAGTATAAAATTTTGTGTAGGATGGCACACTTAAAAATTAAAATTGTTTTAGCCACAAACAATCATCAAAGGTTGACAATTTTTACCAACTAGCTGGAAAAGTGGGTGATGCTCATGTTCCAATGCCTTTGACTCAAAAAAACCTACTCCACATGAAAAGTATCATCCGGATGGAAGTTGTAGATCATTCAGTTGTGCTTAAAAAGGATTCCTAAATTTTAAATTCACTCGCTCTATTGCAAAGATACAAATAAAAATGTGGAAGTAATATTTGTAGTTCTTAATTCCTGCTAAGATTTTTTCGTGAAGTCAA
Organism: Schistocerca gregaria; assembly: GCF_023897955.1. Classification (NCBI taxonomy): domain Eukaryota; kingdom Metazoa; phylum Arthropoda; class Insecta; order Orthoptera; family Acrididae; genus Schistocerca; species Schistocerca gregaria. The sequence continues at coordinate 329,924,317 of NC_064925.1, read as the reverse complement.
ATTACTTTTGAATCCAAATCATCCACATTCGTCAATATTTTCATATGGTTTCAGCACTTCAACAGTTCATTGAAGCTGAGAGAACTGGGGATTGCAAGCTGCAACTATCAAGTATAAAGAATGTGATACCTTATTAAAAACAAAGATTCCAAGACTTACCAAGCGGGAAAGCGCCGGCAGACAGGCACATGAACAAAACACACAAACACACACACAGAATTACGAGCTTTCGCAACTGGCAGTTGCTTCGTCAGGAAAGAGGGAAGGAGAGGGAAAAATGAAAGGATGTGGGTTTTAAGGGAGAGGGTAAGGAGTCATTCCAATCCCGGGAGCGGAAAGACTTCCCTTAGGGTAAAAAAAGGACAGGTGTACACTCGCACACACACACACATATCCATCCGCACATACACAGACACAAGCAGACATATTGGCCTTTAAATATGTCTGCTTGTGTCTGTGTATGTGCGGATGGATATGTGTGTGTGTGTGCGAGTGTACACCTGTCCTTTTTTTCCCCTAAGGGAAGTCTTTCCGCTCCCGGGATTGGAATGACTCCTTACCCTCTCCCTTAAAACCCACATCCTTTCATTTTTCCCTCTCCTTCCCTCTTTCCTGACGAAGCAACTGCCAGTTGCGAAAGCTCGTAATTCTGTGTGTGTGTTTGTGTGTTTTGTTCATGTGCCTGTCTGCCGGCGCTTTCCCGCTTGGTAAGTCTTGGAATCTTTGTTTTTAATATATTTTTCCCATGTGGAAGTTTCTTTCTGTTTTATTTACATCGTCATGAATGTGATACCTTACTTTTACACAAGTGGCCATTTGAACTATGCCAATTCTAGTGAAATTTACTTGGAGGAACGTGATAAAAAGCTCACTCCTTCCAAAGACAAGTACTTTGTTGTCATCAGATGAACCTAAAAACACAGATTAGGCTTACGGTCAGACGTGACTATTGAACAGGTTCTCATGATGGTTATGTCCTCATGTGGGGCTTGTCACGTGAATGGGGGATTACAGGTGGAACTGCGGCTTGGTGGACTGCTGGAATGTCAACAGCAGTGATATTACACACCAAAATCTAGAATTCTGTGGTGTTCTGTAAACTCATCAAAACAACATATTGATGTCACAGGTTCTTGGCTGAAGAGGGACAAAACTGATGTGGAGAAATTCTGCGGACAAAGGCATGGAAAGTGTCCAGTCAAGATGAATAGTGATCCAGCCCCTGTCAGTCCTTATAAAATTTTCCATTGAATCCTTTTCCATATGAAGTCACCACAACAGCTTGAGTCATACTTCACCTTTGAATTACTCGCATATCAATTAATTCTTTTTGCCGACAATGGAATAATGAGCAAGGCAAGAAAGGTGGACCTATTTAAACTGTTCAGCCCACTCCGTGTTAAAATCACAACAGTGCACACTTCGTCAATGATGGTGGGTTACTCTTACACCAAGTTGCATGAAAAACTGATGAAGTGTTTTACATCATCATTGAAAAGTACATGAATTATATCAAAAAACATTTTAGGTCCAATTGTACCACACTGGTTGTTGGATACCCTGAAGAGGGAGCTGAGAAAAGCATAAAAAATGTACTGAATGTGCCCAAAGAGAGCTAGGTCATCTGCTTCTCCTGCATTTTATAAGACAGTGTCACCAATTACAACAAAATAATGTGTCTTACTAAATGAGCTTAATAAGAAACATCTTGTCTCAAAGTTGATAGAAAAATAGTATGATGAATGGTACCAAGTCAAGCAGGCCATTGAGGACACAGACCTCTTGATTGTTGGGACAGCCATAGAAATGTTGAAACAGGTAACTCAACGTCTTCATTGGTGGGAAAGATACTGATGTTTTGGTTCTTCTGACTGACGATATGGCTGATGGTAGTGAGCATGGAGAATCCTCTTGAATACCATGCTTTGAAGCCTGGAAAAGGCAACCAAGAGACATTAATTTACTCGACCATCAGTTCTAAGCTCTCAGAAGTAGCCAAAAACATGTTTCTTCTTCTTCTTCTGCCTTTAGTGGCACTGACACCATCACTTCATTTTCCAACAGGGAAAAAATCAAATTTATAAACATATTTCAAAAGAACGCAAAAGTCCAATATGTCACATCCACATCAGACATAATGGATCACAAGGTCACTCCTGTTAAGGTCACTGAAGCACATATGTAGTTTAATGAAATTTGTCTGCAGCTGTTGCTGAGAGATTAATGGAAAAAAATCTTTCAGTTTGGCATGTTTGCCTCCTACTGAAGCTGCTACTAGCCAGCACTCTGCCAGGGTCTCCAGCAGGTTCCGGTCTGGAGAAACAGTCAACTGGATAAACTGAAACGAGAATGCAAGACCACAAAAAACAGTATGATCCCCATCACAACCACCAGTGCTCCAGTAACTGCTCAACACAATATCTTATGTTTGCAAGAAGATATACCATGCAGCCTGTTCCTGTAGGAAAGTGTCCATAAAATGCCTGGCTACATGCAGTGATTGCAAGGGGCTTTCGTGAATTAACTCTCTAGCAGAAGAGGACATCTTCCTTAATTCAAAAAAGTTCGACAGTGAGATTGACATCACCAAGGAGGAAATGACATTTCGTTCCCAGGACAATGTCCCCCCAGAATACAGAAAAAAACAGCAAAAAATAAATTGTAAATGAATATAAACACAGAACAATAATTGGTAAAAGAATATTTGTATGAAGTTTATCCCACATCAGTTTTATTCTGTAACTGAAATATTTTTCCATTAATAAAATCTTTCATTTGATATGTTTTTTTTTTTTCATTTTTAAACCTGTTTAGTATCATCTTGGACTGGCATGGTAATTGATTAATATGTATCCATAGAGCTAACTATCCAGGCAGGTAAGTAGTTAGGTACCTAACTAATTTGCCCCTAAATTTGAATATTTGGATGAATGTGGATGATATGGGGTTCAAAAGTAATTTGACTTCAAAAAAAGTTGTAGCATGTATTTTGAATATTTTCACATTTTTATTTGTATCTTTGCAAATGAGTTGGTGAATTAAAACATTTTTGTGGCCATTTTTGAGTTACATGCATTGCATCATGAGCATAACTAACCTTTCCACCAAGTTGATAAAAATTACCGATCTTCAATTATCAATTTTAGTTGAATGGTTAAACCAATTTCAGTTTTTAAGTATGTATTCTCCACAAAATTTTATTTGCTTTCGTTTTGGTGTCTTGAGAATTTTCTGTAGTATGTTCTGTTTTTGAGTTATAAGCAAAAGACTGAAAAAAATAGTAGTCTAAAAACTTCATGGTTTTTCGGTCCTCAAAAGTATTTTGGATGCCTGATATTGTTTAAAAGTATTTCCAGATTGTGTGTATTTATTGGCCAGCAAAAGTCTATTTTGCCCACACCAATAGAACTCAGTTCTCTTGGGTGTCTAGAGAAATGCACATTTGGTCCTGGTCTTTCATGTAGTCATCCTGAGTATCATCTGATAGAAATGGGAACCGTGTACCCATTGCCATATCGTCCTCGTGATCATGTAGCAGAAGATTGGTGTGAAGGCTGTAGTGTCTTACTTTGCTGTGTTACATGTGGATGTCATGGTGGGTACTATTGTATCCCAATTTCTCACTTTATCATCAACATATAAGAGTATATCTGACAACATCTTTTTAAAGCTTTCTATGAGGTCATTCGTTTGTGGATGGTAGTCAGTTGTCATTCTGTGAGAGTTATCACATTGTGAAATTACTTCTGATACTAGACTCAATGGAAAAACTTTTCCAGCCATCATAGATCATCATACAGGGTTCTTCGTGCTTCAGGATGATTTCTTGTACCAAAAGCCTAGCCATTTCCAAAGTTGGGATAGTTGGCACAGCTTTGGTGACAGTATAATGGGTGCTGTAATATGTGCAGATTACTATAAATCAATTGTGGTTCATTGGCTTCAGGATTCTCCCCAAGAAGTTTATTCTTATCCAGTGGAATGGCTCACCTGCATCTGTGTTTGGTGTCAGATGTCCGGAAGGTAATTTTGAGATGTGCTTCCAACACTGGCACTCCTTATAGTGCCATGGGCCACATCGTGTGTCTTTTCACTTCTTCAGAATTCGAAACATCTGAAAATTGATGCAGAATGGGTAACACTAGCAGATATTGTTCCTTGGTCAGGTCAGATTCTATTGGCATTTCAGTAATAGTGTCTTGTCCTGCATTGTCTGTAGTTGTATCAGAACACGATTCTTCCTCAGTGGCACTAAACTGCCCTTCCTGGACTGAATTTGGGTGTCCCTATCTTTTGTGAGCCTGAGTAGTTTTTTTGTATTTACCAAAACTTCAAAGTTTAACTGAGCATCTAGATTGATAACTGGAACTTGTGTCATTGATAACAGCAGGATAACATTTTCAGTGGTAAACAACCATCCAGAGCAGTGTTTAATGTGTGTGCCTGTTGGAATAGCTTCATAAATCTGGACCTCTGATTTTACACACTCTATTACTGCTTCTGATTTACACAAGAAATCATCCAAGAATAACATGATTACATTCTATTGAAGTGACATATTTGAAGGACTGTGTTCTGTCATTTATAGTTATTCTTGCAGTTCCTGTTCTTGTTAACTGAATGTATTCCTTACTTGTGACCTCCACCGCTATTGCTTTCACATCAAAAAATCTTGTCTTCTTCTGCTGACAGTGATAAGAATTCAACATTAGAGAAAAAAGAAGTCCCTGAGTCAACTAACACTCAAACAGGTTGACCATCGTTGATGACAATGAGGTTTTCAAACTTCTTGGTAACTGTCGTCTATGGAGGATTTTCATTTGTGGTGGTATCACCTCAGTAGATAGTCATTTTGCATAGTTTTCCTGTATTCAGTGGCTGTTATCTGACAACTATATGAATGAGCTTTCTGGGATTGTCTTATTATTATAATGTGATCCTCTCAGGGTGGTTTTGCAATAGCCAGTCAAGAGACTTGCCCAGTGCTGTCTGTCTGTGGTTTTTCTTTGTTCTCTGCCTTGCCTTCCTGTCTTGAGACGACTCCTGGACAACTGCTCACAGGCTTCAGTCTTTCCCATGGTAAATGTATATATAAATTTTAAATGTGTACATCACATTTTTAGTATCTTCCGTTGGGCAAAAATTTCTCTTAATTTTAAGGATTCAGTAAAGTTCCTGGGCTACATTTTGATGAGAAGCTCCCCTAGGTGCCATATCTGAAGCATCTCAGAGAAAGAGCTCTCAAAACTTTGACTGTCTTAAAGGCTGTAGTGGCAGATACTTGAGGGACCAAGGAATAAGTTCCTCATGGTGCAATATGCCTATAATGCCTAGTTAATTCCTAGTCTCTGCCCTTTAATCTTCTTGGGCAACCGTCAACAGAATCTTCTTGGCCAACCAACAGCAGAGCATATATATGTAAACTACAGAAGAGCACTAAGATCGTTTTTGATTAGAACAAAGAAGCAGTTTGTGGAATTCAAGTGTGGTGGACCAGAATGTTGTGACACAGGGTTGGCACAAGTATCTTTTGTTGTTAATAATGAGGCAAAGGTTTTTTTTTTTTTTTTTTAATTTACAAAGTATGAGACATCTTGCACACCACATTTTATTTTTAAAGAAGCCTTTTATGAGTTTTTAGGGGAGCACCAAACTCAAGCAGTTTTACCCTGACAGTGCCTGTAGGTTTAGATATCCAGATAAATTTATATACTTTGGTGCATAGCTCGATGCACTCATAAAGGCACTGGAACAAATAAGATGCAATTGGTGGAATAACTTTTGCATCTGCTGTAATGTACAAAGTGCCCTACAGACCCTTCATTAAATGTGCTCAGAAGACAGTGGTCCAAAACATACAAGATGCTCACTTACTCCAACTGGAAGGAAAGGAATCAATTATTGACACAATTATTTAATTGGATAGATAAAAAAATCTACTCACCAAGTGGCAGCAGAACACACACATAAAAGACTGTTGTGATTGGCAAGCTTTTGGAGCCAGTGGCTCTTTCTTCAGGTAGAAGGGTTGAAGGGGAAGGAAGAAGGATGAAGGAAAAGGACTTGAGAGGTTTTGGGAAAGTGGTAGATTTTGGGAAAGTCACACAGAACCATGAGTCAGGTGAGACTTACCGTACGAGATGAGAAGGAAAGACTGATTGTTGGGGACTGGATTGGGCGAGATTTGAAAACCTGAGAGCTTAAAGGTGGAAGACAGGGTAATATGCAAGACAGAGATTAAAACATTTTGTACGAGTTAATAAGAGTGAGAAGCTAAATGTATTGTATGCATCAGAGGTGGGAGGGGACAGTGAAAAATAGGTGAGAAAGACAATGAAAGATGTAGAAAAGTAAAACGGAGTGAAGCAAAGACTAGTTACAGTAAAGAAAAGCTGAAACGGAAGATGTTACCGTAAATTAAGGCCAGGTGGGTGACAAGAACCAAGGACATGTTATAGTGTTAGTTCCCACCTGCAGAGTTCTGAGAAACTGGTATCTTGGGAGGAAGAATCCAGGTGGTGCTTGTGGTGAAACAGGCGCAGAGGTCAAGAGTGTTGTGTTGTAGAGCATGCCCTGCAACCGGATATTGTGAGTTGCCAGTATATACCCTCTGCCTGTGCCCATTCATCCTAATTGATAATTTGTTGGTAGTCATGCCGATGCAGAAGGCTGAACAGTGTTTACATAATAGCTGGTCTATGACTTGTTGTTCCGCAGGTGGCTGTCTCTTTATTTGTGGTTTCAGTTGCCTGAGAATGCAGTTGTGTATATGAGCTGTGTTTGCGTGCATGCATGCGCGCGTGCACGTGCGTGTGATGTTAATGAAAGCCTTAATCTCTGAAAGCTTTAATTGTTGAGTCTTTTTGTTGTGACTATCTCCGACTCAGCATCTCTGCTATATGGGAGTAGCAACTTTCCTTCTCATAATATTGTTACATTCCATCCTGGATTTTCCATTGTCATATTTAATGTAAGAGAAGGTCTAGGTTTTAGACTTGTCCATATCTCCTTTGCATTGTTATCGTTTTGTTTGAATGATAAGTCTTCACCCCAAACAATCTGAAAATTTTGCTCCTAATTACATGTATATTAACAACTTAAAAGTTTGGAAAAAATGGTGAGTGCTTACTTTGCTGCATTTTTACATTGTTTCACTATTTTTAAATTTATGTGGGATTGTAGGGAACATAGTATTGGGTTAATGTTGTTGTCATTCTGTTTAAACACTCCTTGTTTTATAGTTGTACATTCACTGCAGTTTTCAGCTTTATTAGCAACTCACGTAGTTGCTACAATTGGTGATTGGGCAGTTCAGTGTGCAAGTTGGTTGAAATAGGCCATATTAGATGTACTTTCATATGGCTCCTCAGTATTAGACTGACGACTTTGCTGTTTGGACTCTTCCCCCAAACAATCCTCAGTATTGTATACTAACATTGTCAGTGTAGGGAAGAAAAAAAGTAGAAATTAAGCCCTATTCACCTGTCCCCTCCATAAATCTGTATTCACTACATTTATTCTTCATGTTTTGGAAGGATGGGTAAGTAAAAATTTAGCTGTTACCCCATATAATTAACCCAAATTGATGCTTTGTATGTAACATTTTAGGTTTGTTGCAGATATCAAATGTCATATGTAGACCACTTATTCTGTACTCACTTATAGGTCCTTACTGTTGTTCTGCATTTGACAAAATACTATTTTCGTACCTATGTAAATATTTTTTGTTTGCTTTCAGGATTCTGGGAGTGGCACACCAGTCACTTTGCGGGTTGATGCAGAGGGTTTTTACCTTTATTGGGTGGATCAGAACAAGGTAACTGTGCCTTTTATGAAATGATGAGTTGTCAAAAGCAGTTCCTTCTTGTGTGTTAGCTTTGATTAATACTTAAAATTAATTTAGAAACTACTTCATAATACTTCAGAAACTTATAGACAATCCTGCCCTTTTAAATTGATGCTTATAATGTAGGAACAGTAACAAGTACACTTATGTTGAAGTCTTGTTTTCTTAAAATCCCAGTGATCAACTGCAGATGCAAAGTCTTGGAGTTAAAAACATTCCTTAAAAATGAATAGAGCTTTTACTTAAAGCTAGATAAAGAAGCAGTAGTTTCATATCTCAAGGAGGGAATCATAACACTTACCTCTGGGCAGGAGCATGTAGAGCAACTATGACACAGGTTTAAAAGAGTTGTTTACTAAGCACTGGTTAGCTATGTTCCCAGTAGAACCGTTCATCACAGGTGGGGCCTTTCAAAGGATAGTCTCTATAAAGAAAGTTCTAAAGAAATGGCAACTATTGCATAAAGGTTGTAAAACAAAACACAAGGCTCTACATACACCGATGAGAAAAAACATTATGACTACTGCCCACTACAGGATTGAATTGCACCTGATGGCATTGTGGGTATGTGACAGAGTAAGAAAAGTATGTGAGCAGAGCAGAAATAAATTGGCAATCATTCTAATCCTGATTGGGGCCATGCAAATGAGGAAGTCCACTGACATAAGAAACTTTGACAAAGGGCAAATTGCTGTACCGCAGCACCTGGGAGTGAACATGTTGAAAACACGGAAGCTGTTCAGCTCTTCATGTGCTACAGCACCTGTGAAAGTGGTTTAAGGATGATGTAACCATGAGCAGACAAGAAGATGTTGGCTGTCCATGCCACATCACAGTACTTGGAAGTTAAAGACTTGCCTGCTCAGTAAGATAGGCATATTTGATGACATAGTACAATGCTGGTGCAGGCACAAGTTTTTCAAAGCACACTGTTCAGTGCATCGTTAAACATGGGACTGCACAGCGAATGACCCATGCTTGTTCCTCTGATGACCCAGCAACATTGTCAATTATGATTGCCGTGGGTATGGTTTCACGAAGATTAGTCTGTGGATGAAAGGAAATATGTTGTCTGGTCAGATGAATCAGGTATCTTGTTACACCAGATTGATGGTTGTGTCCGAGTACACTGTTACCTAGGTGAATGGCTGCTTCAAGCATGTTCTGCACAACAAACTCAAGTCAATGGGGACATTCACCTGCTCTCCTATAGGATCTGAGAAATGAATCACATACACCATGGCAGTTGTAGACTATGTGAATATTACTGCAGACCATCTGCTTCCTTCATGCTTGATGTCCTCCTTGATGGCAATGGTATCTTCCAGCAGGCTAATTATCTGTGTCACAAGGCCACAGTCGTACTACATTGATTTGAGGAGAATGATAGTGAACTTGAGATGAAATCTTGGCTGGTGGAATACATCCAAGAAATTATCTAGTGCCAGCTCCACAACCACATACCACCAGCCTATAATGTATGGGAATTGCATGAGCTGTGAGTAGACATCTGGTGTCACATACCTCTGGAAACATACCAAGAACGTGTGGGAACTGCGCCACCCAGTATCACTGCTGTATTGTATTCTAAAAGTGGCTCAGTTCACTAATAAGCAGGTGTTTTGTCTCATTAGTGTATATAGAGAGCCTACTTAAGAGTGGTTAGCTGTAAAAAGTGCAGCTATGAAGCTCTTTATGATTAGCGTAGCAGAATCTTCTCATAAAATATACCACTACCCCCAAATACAATTTGGTCATGTGTAAAGGCAGTCATTGGCACAAAAGTTAGTGTCCAGACACTCATGGAAGTCACAGGAACTGACATTGAAAGTAGTGTAGCACAAACAGCAATATTGAACTCTGTTTTCAAAGTTTCTTTTACAAAGGAATATAAAGAATTACTACCCCAGTGTAATTTCAAACCAGTGCAAAGATATATCATATCAGTAAAATTAAACAAGGTTTCAACACACAATGGAATTCTTGTCAGATTCTATACATAATTTGCAGATGAGAGAGCTCCGATTTCAACCATAATAGAATGTTGATCCCTTGAACAAAAAACAGCCTAGTCTTTGGAAGAAGTCACAGGTCTCACCTGTCTACAAGAACAATATCTGAAGTGACCCACAAAATGACCATCCAATCTCTCTAATACCCATCTTTGTAGAAGCCTAGCACATATTCATATCTCAAATATAATTAATTATACAAACAGGATGACCTCAGTCATACTTATCAGCTTGCTTTCCAACAGCATTGATCTTGTGAAACGTAACTCCTTTTGTTTTTTCTCACATTATGTCGTGAAAGCTGTGGTTGGTCAGTCATGTAGAGCATTTGACTCAGTATCACACCAGTGTTAATTACAGAAGTACTGTCATGTAGGGTCTCAAACAAAATTTATAACTGGTTCAAGAATTTCTTGGTAGGGAGGAAATAGTACATTTTCTTGGATGTAGAGTCATTGACGGAAGTAGTAAGTTCAGGTGTGCCTCAGGACAATATATTGGAACCCTTGCTGTTAATTTTGTGTATTAATAACCTGGTTGGCAATATTAATATTAACCTCTGACTTTTGCCTGTGAACCACTTATCTGTAATGTGGTAGAATTTAAAAATGGCCTGCACAGATGTTCAGTTAGATCTTTTGAAGTTATGGTGATTGACAGAAAAGAATAAAATTGTACACTTCTCAAAACAAAGGAAAGTAATATCCAGTGACTAATATAGCAGCAAGCCACAATTCAAGTCAGTCTACTCATACAAATACCTGTGCAGAACAGTTTGTGAGGATATGAAATTCAGTGATCACATAGGCTCAGCTGTGGGTAGTTCATTGCTAGAATAATAGGAGGAGGAGGAGGAGATTAGTGTTTAACGTCCCGTCGACAACGAGGTCATTAGAGACGGAGCGCAAGCTCAGGTGAGGGAAGGATGGGGAAGGAAATCGGCCGTGCCCTTGCAGAGGAACCATCCCGGCATTTGCCTGAAGCGATTTAGGGAAATCACGGAAAACCTAAATCAGGATGGCCGGAGACGGGATTGAACTGTCATCCTCCCAAATGCGAGTCCAGTGTGCTAACCACTGCGCCACCTCGCTCGGTAGGATTTGTGAGGATAATAGGAAAACACATCAATCTACAAAGGAGATCGCTTAAAAAATACTTATGCAACCCATCCTAGAATATTGTTCAAATGTGTGGGATGCAAACTAAGTATATCTAAGTGTGCATATTGAACAAAAAAAGGGCATCCCAAATGGCCACAGGTTTGTTTGACCCAGACAAGAGTGCCATGGAAATACTGAAAAACCAAAATTGGCAGATACATGGAGATATGGCCACATATTGTGAGAAATCTACTTCCAAAATTTCAAGAACTAATATTAAATGAAGAATCTAGGAATATACTTAATCCCTTATGAATCACTCCAATAGGAAATGTGAAGGCATGATTAGACTAATTACAATGTGCACAGAGATACTCTTCCCTCAGTCTGTATGTGAATGGGAAGAAGCCCACACTTCTTGAAACAATAGTAAGTACCATCAGCCAAGCATTTCATGGAAGTTTGAAGAGTATATTTGTGAATACAGATGATTGGTATGTTTCAGGAATGAATTTATGAGAGTGGACTGAAATCCTTTTTGGTCAAGAGACTAATACTGTTGCCATAAATATATTATGAGATTGCTAATAATATTCACCTTACAGATGGATAGGCCAGATGCATTGAAACAGACGTAGTTTTTACAATTTCCCATATAAAGAAAAATAATAATAATAATAATAATAATAATAATAATATGAACCCAAGTTGTAACACTATAATGCACTTTAACAGAGACTCCAGTGACACCCAGTGTAACAGTGCTGTAATGCCATGTAACAAACATCAAATAACAAGTAATTGTAATCAGAGTGTAAAATGACACTCATTACAGATTACGACATGTAGAAAGGGAAGAAAGAGCTATAGAATGGTCAGTTCTTTCTGGAGATACGTGATGCAGCAGTCAGAGTAACTCCATCTCCCATTTATATAGTCTTTGCAAGTCCTCTCCTAATACTTACTGACTTACTGAACAGTTGTGGTAGAACTGTCTGCTAAATTTGCATACAAGGGTAAGGCCTCAGACATGCTCAACCAATATGGCTTGTGTTTGGCAACATTTTTTTTCCGCTAAACACCCTTCTTCCCACCCTCCCATTTTTTAGAAAACTACTCCTAAAGTTCATCACACAATTGACTAAAAAGTGACAGGATTGTTAGATAATTGAAAATTGAGCCTTTCTCATCATCACACATGTCAACAAACACACATTTTCCGCGAAATTGAGAAAAGAAACTTTTGGGACTGCCACCTGTGTATGCATAAGGTTAACACCCTCCAAGAAATGCTGTGCTGGCCACGCAGTCAGGGCATGTGCTGGGTGATTTGGGACCTGTGTTCAATTCCTACATGCACCCTGCAGGTACACCTGCCCCCTCCTGTATAGTTTCACAAAACATATTTAGTTCTGCAGATATACAACAAAATGTCACTGCAAGTATGCTCAAGGTTCATAACAGACCAATGATGAAGAACATTCCAACTGTCATATATATATATATTACTGGAAACTCTCACTGTTCAAAATTCAAAACTACCCAATTATGAAGAATCAACGAGGATAACATACCTGGATTCATGTACCTGCCCCATGTCTTCATGTAAACAAGGCATCATTTGAGAACTGTCCATGTTTTCTTGTAACAAATTGGGAATGGTCTGTCTCAGAGATGCTTCTTAGATTGTATACAAGAAACCTGCCAAACATGAGCCAAATCAGTTGACCATATCTGAAGTTGCCCTTTTCAGCAAGGTGGTAAAGGCAGCCATTGACTGTAGTGTGGCTCATTGCTTTCTTATGCAGGTCTAAAGTCCATAGACAAATTTCTATTCAATGCAAAGTTTTTGTGAAGGGACTAACAAGCCAAACTCTGTGATGTTGTGAACACCGTTGCATAACCTTATCCAGGACAAGTCCAAGATTCTGGAGAGCATTGTATCAAAATCCCAGTATTACAGAAAATGGCACTTGCTGTATGTATTAATTTGACATGTACACTTTGTTGATCAATAGTCTTCTTGCAAAAGTTGTTGTTTATTCCAAGAAGTATTGTTTTATGTTCTGTGATTTGGAAAGAAACTGCCTAAACATCACTATATACTTAATATGACTGGAAAATGCATATGCAGTTGCACATGTGAATAAACCTCTTTGATGTTCTCTCTCTCTGTCTCTCTCTCTCTCTCTCTCTCTCTCTCTCTCTCTCTCTCTCTCTCTTTGTTATACAGTGTTAGCTTGGATCATGATTTTAAACACTTTGTTCTGGAATGAGGAAATAAAACTATTCTCAAAGATGATATTGCTTACTGTGTGCAGCACTTGCAGATGGTCAATAGTAGGAAGAACAAAGTATCTCAGTGTAAAGTGAGCAACATGGGCTTTGCACATAAATATGTGCAATTAGATGTATGATGATCTAGTCTCTAGTCCACAAATCTTAGAGGATTGTATATTCATACTAAAGACAATGGACACAAATACCTATTAGACTGCTGCTGCTGCTGCCCCCACCCTCCCCCACCCCCACCCCTTACCCCCACTTCCACATCTCCCCCTCCTCATATATAGTAAAATACACAGTTGTTGAATTATCATTTGAACATGATTGCAGCCTCATTGTTTTATATTCCTGCTGACATCTTCATATGTTGTTTGATTCACTGCTTTCATTGATTCATTGTGTGTTTGAAATCTTCATTGTATTATTTTTAGCAAGTATTTCAAAGTTTGTTTTTGTTTGTGGAATTATACGGTCCAAATTTGTACTTAATTTGTGCTGGCTATCGCGGTGATAAAGTTTCTACAGTAGTGCTGTTGACGTCTCTGTATTCATTTCAGCTAAAAACACAGTTTTTATTCCCTAGTGTAGAACCCAAAATGATACATATGTAAATTATTCAGATGTGAAATGATAAAAGAGAAAGCTTATGAGCTGATGCATCAGAGGCAATTAAGAACTGAAGTGATATTTGGAGACAGTGATCAAGGTACCTGTTTGCTTATGTTATACAATATTGGACTGACATTTTAAATAATAGAATAAATTAAAAAAATAGTTGTGTAGGAAACTGGCTAGAGGTGGGAGGAGTAAGTAACAAGAAGTAGAATAATGTGTAGTGAAACCATGAACATGATGGTGATATACAGGTGATGATACATTGGAAACATGGAGCAGTGTGTTAGTAATGCCAGGAATTGGGAGGAAGTCAGTAAGTCAGAAAATAGTTTTTTTGTACTCAGAACTAGAATGTATTTATATCTTAATGTTGGTAAAGCTGTGAAACAGGCACCAAGGTTGTTGCTTTGATACTAAAGAGCATAAGCTACATTTGTATATTCACTGCCATGATGCCATTTCTTGAATTTAGGGAAAGTACAGAATATTGAGCCACTCTGACTTGGTGAAAAATCTCATTGTTTTCAATGTTGGAAAAGCAATAAGGAGTTACTTCACAGACTTTCAGTTTTTTACTGATATTTGCATTGTGTTGTGTTGTACTTTGGTATTTTTTATTTTGACAGCCCACATTTGACTTGCAAATTATTTGTATTGTAATTTATTATAAGTTATGTTTCAGGAAATATCTCTATAATTATGTATTTTTTGCAAAACCATCATTGCAGAAGGTACATAATACTGAAATTGTTGATTTTACTTTGACATTTCCAGTTGAACAGTTCTTTCACTACATGCAACACTGATGGATTAGCATTTGATTACTGTCATTATTTTTGGTTCGCTGTTTAATCTCACTTACTCTTGACTTTTCCCCTGTAAAATTTAATGGCTGTTGGGGCTAATCAGCTTAAGTGGCTGTGACCTGAGGCAGCAGGCAGTTAAATCAAGGGTGTGGCTCTTTCTCCAAGAATAACACAAGGAGTGGATCATGTCTCACCGTTTCTGTCCCTGCACCTGCAGTAGAGTAGAATTTATTTCATTTTATGTGTAGTGTAGACATTCCATGGATCCTTTGTGTGTGTTGTTCAGATGTGGGAATAGTCAATCCAAATATTACAAATAGTATAATCATATTTAGAATATTACAAGAGAAAAATATAAATAACTACTTACAAACACTGTATTGATCATTTATAACAGGCAAAGATGTTTCTAGTAACAATTTTGATCACTGTGATACCAAAGCAACTTATCTTGTTTATCACTACTTTCCACAAAGAGAACATGTAGATTTTATTTACTTTTGCTAAAGAACCCATTAGAAGAGTAGGAAGGCTCATCAAGCAATGACTCCCTTACATTATATTGTAAAAGAGAGTTGTTATATTTTATGCATTCAGTGTTAATAAGTAGGGAATTGCAATTTAGTGCTAGCATATTAGTTTCAATTGTGCTAGCAACAGATTCTTTGGCTTGCAGTGCAGATAAACCTTTTGCCTAATGTTACGGCAAAAGTACACACACAACAATGATTTTCACTTTTATGGTACTAGGCAGAAGCATAACCTACATGTCAATACACTGAGGGGTCTGTATTATACTGACACCATCCTATTTGAAACAGGTATCAGATTTACGTAGGTTTAACGGGACTTATAAAAAATAACTGTAAAAAAATGAGTTTTTAGTTTTTGTCTTAAAAAATTCTCTGTAGTGTTCTGAATGAGGAAAAAGTTTACTCCCAGGAAAATGGACCACAGAAAGTACCAAAATTAGAGGAATTTAAAAGTGGCTGGACACACCACGATGTCTGCATGGCACAGAGTCAGTTGTGTTGAAAATAAAGTTTCACTCTCATTTGCTTCCTTTTTATTACCTTTTAGTCCCTTAAGTTGGCTAATCTGTGAAAGCTTTGCAATTGCTAATCTTTTAATTAGTCATTGTTTGCTGTTGTTTTGGTGCGAATATTTTGTATACAGTGAAGTAATTGTTTGCATGATTTTCTTATTCCACTTGAAAGCAATGGGAAGAATTAAGAAATTCAGTGCTGTTGTTGTTGTGGTCTTCAGTCCTGAGACTGGTTTGATGCAGCTCTCCATGTTACTCTATCCTGTGCAGGCTTCTTCATGTCCCAGTACCTACTGCAACCTACATCCCTCTGAATCTGTTTAGTGTATTCATCTCTTGGTCTCCCTCTACAATTTTTACCTTCCACGCTGCCCTCCAATACTAAATTGGTGGTCCCTTGATGCCTCAGATCATGTCCTACCAACCAATCCCTTCGAGTTAAGCTGTGCCACAAACTCATCTTCTCCCCAATCCTATTCAATACCTCCTCATTAGTTATATGATCTATCCATCTAATCTTCAGCATTCTTCTGTAGCACCATATGTCTGCTTGTGTCTGTGTACGTGCGGATGGATATGTGTGTGTGTGTGCGCGAGTGTACACCTGTCCTTTTTTTCCCCTAAGGGAAGTCTTTCCGCTCCCGGGATTGGAATGACTCCTTACCCTCTCCCTTAAAACCCACATCCTTTCGTCTTTCCCTCTCCTTCCTGAAGAAGCAACCATCGGTTGCGAAAGCTAGTAATCCCGTGTGTGTGTTTGTGTGTTTTGTTCATGTGCCTGTCTGCCGGGCGCTTTCCCGCTTGGTAAGTCTTGGAATCTTTGTTTTTAATATATTTTTCCCATGTGGAAGTTTCTTTCTATTTTTTATATATATATATATATATATATATATATATATATATATATATATATATATATATATATATATATATATATATATATATTGTTTTTCTCCCAGATCTACGGTATGAATATCAAGTAAGAGACATGTAATCATTATGTAAACTTGGATCTTTATCCACTGCTGAATAAGTTGCTAAATAATAATTATTAACTATTTAATAAATAATTGTTTACTCATCTATTCATCTGTGGATAAAGATTAAAAATTCTTACTGAGTCCATGGCCCTATAATGGTGAGCTTTGAACATATCACAGAATATGCCAGTTGGCAACTTCCTAATATTAAGCAACTTTCAGGACATCATTTGTGAACAATAAAACAGTTTTGGTAACCCAAGCTGTTTTTGTTAGTTAAGAGTAGATTTTCAAGATGCTCTGGGGATGGGGGGTTGGGTTGTTTGGGAAAGGAGACCAGACAGCGTGGTCATTGGTCTCATCGGATTAGGGAAGGATGGGGAAGGAAGTCAGCCGTGCCCCTTCAAAGGAACTATCCCGGCATTTGCCTGAAGCGATTTAGGGAAATCACGGAAAACCTAAATCAGGATGGCCGGAAGCGGGATTGAACCGTCGTCCTCCCGAATGCGAGTCCAGTGTCGAACCACTGCGCCACCTCACTCAGTGATGCTCTGGAATCCTATGTATAATTTCTTTGTACACAATTATGGGAAATGTCAGCTAGGTCAGTTACAATAAGGATTTGAGAAGATAAGTACTTCCTACTGAGTGTACCACTAGTGAACTTGCCAGAATAGTATCAAATATAAATTACATATAAAGCAAGGGAGCTTGCTAGGCAACTCTGCCATTTCACATAAAAAATCATTTGCTACTGGCAGGTGCAAATAATTGATGATTTCTGCAGGATTCATGTCAGGTCCACCCCAGTTGCAGTCTAAAGTGGCAAGTGCCTGACACACATTGCAGTGCCATTTGAAGAAATGAAGTATTTGTGTTTAACTTTGGTTTATTGAAGTGCTTTGAATATACAGTATTTTTTTTTTTGTTTTTTTTATTTCTCTGTCTGGTGCATACATGAATAAATCAGAATGTTTTCTGACAGTTGAGTAGGATATGTACAGCTGTGAATGTGAAAAGCGTTGATTAACATGTGGCAGCAAACCTGCAAATCTAGTGAATTCAAGAATTCATTTGTATAATTGACAACTTGTCTTGATTCCTTACACTATCAGCTTCACCTGATATTTTTTTCTAAATGATAAAAGAGTTGGCATTGACATAATTCATTTTGGCCTCTAATATAGCATGTAAATTTGGCTACTGATGAGTTTTGCAATTCTGTGTGATATTTGGGAAAGCTTTGCAAATAAATTGATCCGTGGTTGCTGTGATTTTACAGAAGTATGTTTGTGGTGTGATACATGATCATCCAACCTTGCTTCCCACTGCTTGACTCTTTCAGATGAACAGCCTCGAGCACTGTGTACACAGGAGGATTCCAGTCTTTCTTACTGTTGCTCATCTGTCTCAAACAAACAGGCTTGAGCATTGCATACTCTAGCTGTTTCCCGTCTTGCTTCCCATTGTTCATCTGTTACTGAAGATATTTTATTTTGTGTAGATCAGCCTGTCGCTAATAATTTAGGTAGTATAATTGATTTGACAGTGAAAATAATGATTTTTGATGACTATGACAAATTCACTTGGGAAGAAATGATATCTTCAATCTAATGTTGACCAGCAAATACAATTTCATATCTACAATCTAATGTTGACCAGCAGATACAGTTTCACAATCAAACCACATGTTATGTTACACTTAAACTGAAATGTTGCTGTATGCATTTGAATCAATTCATTTATGTGATGCATGCACACTCACATATCAAAAACATATGAACTGCTGCTAAACTACATGAAATACACACATTTGTTGAAACAACTGGTGCATTGCCTAAAGTAAAATGGATGTGCTAATGTAGAAAACTTCACAGGCATTTGCACAACAACTCACCAAAGTTTCATCACAATCTGCTGAATGGTAAAGGCATGATTAATGGACAGACAAAGCAACATTCATTTTGATTTAAATAGATGACATATAGCTAACATTTGACAAATTTATTTTGGCAAATAAATTTAACTTGACAAGCATAAACAAAATATGGCAACCTTTAAACCCTTTTAAAACTAGAATAACAAAGTAAAATTTTCTTTTAGTTTTAAGAAATAACATTAAAAAATTCTCATCTGTTTAGTGAACTAATAGCTTCCATTTGTTAATTTCACAAAACAGCCAACCTTAGCCTTTTGTGATTGAAACATTTCCTTTCCAATATCAACACATTCCAATAAGACAACCTTTACCCATATTAATGCTGAATGACCAAATGAAAATATGTTTCTAGTTTAAGAATTAAACAGTTCCTTGCCGACAGATAAAACTCTGTCAAGTCAGACAGCCTTTAAACTTTTTAAAACTGAATACCAAACTGAAAATATTCTTCAACATTTAAGAAATGGCAGTAATGAAGTAGACAGTTAATCAGCCACTAGCTTGCTCAGCAAAATGGCAGTCTTAAAATTCTTTTTTTATTTCAAACTGAACAATTCTTTAGCAGTTGAAATGAGGTAGCACACATTACAACATTGTTTTCCAAGCAGATATTACACACCACATTAACCTAGAACAATCATTCAGCAAACTATGAAACTTAACCTGCCCACTGTCACTTCCCACTTCTGTTGTCAAGTTTGGTAGCTGGACATCTTTCCCACAACTGCTGCGTATGTGTTAGTTCGACAGTTCACATTCCTTGCTCCTACATTCAAACAGGGCCATGGACCACTCTGAGGGTTCTTGCAAGGCAGCTGTCATTATAACTGCCCTGCATTCCACATGGAGTGGCAATGATGTTAATGCAACTTGTGGCAACCTTCACAAGTCATAAACATGCAATATGTGGGGTTAGCGTTCAAATCTTCACTTTACTAGCCACGTTACAGTACAACTTCCAGCTCCACAATCACTGCCAGCTGGCACCTACCCCTGATGTCTATCGAGAAGCCACTCGCACAGTTCGTACACCCTCTGGCTCAGCAGAGACAACACTCCCTCCACACCCACATTAGGCAGAGACATTCAGAAAGAAATTTTTAGTGCCAACATTTTCACACTCACTCATTCCACAAAGACATCCTAAAATAGAACATAAGGGCAAAATTGGCATGATGTTTATTATTATTATGGGCAAGAATACCCTTGTTGTACAGTCAATCTGCAGATTCATAGTACTCAGACAAATCATGAAAGATGTTTGTGGTCTGTTAATTTACCAATCCGAGAATAAATACAACTTTCTATTGTTTGTTTGCTGTGGTGATTCTTCTCTGAGGAGGCTGGGCTCTGCCAGTCACAAGCCACAATAAAGGGATTAGTGATGGAGGAGTAACTACTTTAAAAAAGTGTTCCCATTAGTGATTCGTTGTAAGCAGCTCTTGTCAGGGTTAACAGTGAAGACCAGAAAAGTGTATGAGGTGACTGAGACCAGGTTCCCTTTGTTTCCTCCTCCCCCCTTCTCTCTCTCTCTCTCTCTCTCTCTCTCTCTCTCTGTCTGTCTCTAATTGTGTGTTATGCCATTTTGTGATAAGAATTATTTTTAGTGTCTTACTTAACCTTGTTTCTGTTGTATTTGATGGGTGTGTGGAAGCTTAATAACTTTTTTCTTTGTTTCAAATGCTAGCTGTTGCAGAAAATACTGACACTCTTTATTTTTAAACAGGAAATGGACATGCTGGACATTACTTCTATTAGAGATGCGAGAACTGGAAAATATGCTAAAATTCCTAAAGACTCTAAGCTGAAGCAGATTGTTACAATGGGATCCCAAGACACTTTAGAAGAAAAGACTGTTACCATTTGTTATGGTTCTGATTTTGTTAATCTTACATATATTAATTTTTGTTGCACAAAGAAAGACATAGCACAAGTAAGTTTTGGGTAATACAATAATACTATATTATGTGTTCTGTATTTAGGAAGATATTTAAGAAATGGTGTAACATGAATAAAAATGTAAACTTAGAGAATCAGAATTTATGTGACATGCTATAACAATTTTTCTGGTGACTTCTGTAAGACAGTGATTTTATTAAAAGTGAACTAAATACATGTTGGGGTTGAGTTCATGCCTGAAATTTTGTGGAGAAATGCTTTTTTTACATTTTGCATGTCAGTAAAGTTTTTTTTCAAAAGAAAAAAAAATTATTTGTACTTTGCACAGACCAGAATAACATACTGCTTCCTTATGTTTTGCTTCCACATATTCCAGCATATTCCAAATTCAACTTTCCAGGCACGCACTTAGTGCTACAATTGTTACTTGCAACATCATGGTTTGCTTTTTTTATTTGCTTTAATTATGTCCCAATAGTAGACTGCTGGACTGCTGCATGTACCTGCTTTTTAGTACTGTTATCCATATTTTATAGAGCATTATTATTTCCTTTCTTCATTCCAGTTGATATTGTGGTGGTGTTTTTACATGTTTCTGAATTCTCTGAACAATTTAGGGTTAAAGTTACTAGTAATTTATTCAGTTTTCATATTTGAGTGACTGTGGCAGATGTATGGAATTGGTCTAAACAAGATTTCATTTTCTGATATTTAAAATTTTCCCAGCATGTAGAATATCCCGTGAAATTTCAGGAGAATTTACTGATATGGAAAGCTGTGACTGGAAGTTACTGACATTCAACAGTGTTCCCAAAATTTCATAGAACAGTTCATTTTGTAATCATCTGGGCCTGCTGCATAATAAATGTCTTTCAAAGACATAATAAATTTTGTATGACCCATTATGGTGCTATAGACATTATTTTTTTATTTGAACTATAGGCCTATTTCAGCTACACAACCATCATCAGGTTATATGTTATAGAAAATTTAATAAATTTTGATACATTTGTTATATGACAAAATTTATTATTTTATTGAAAGTTCATTTTGTGTTTAGACATGTATGGACACTATTATTGATGTCCCTCTGTTACCTCTGTCACGTCTAGATCAGTCCTGTAAAAATCAATATTTCGTGGTGGATTATTAAACACTGTTGCTACACTGCATTTCTTAAAAAATTTTCCAGTGCAGTTTTGTCCTTTTATTTAAAGATTGAAGAAAGTTGCATGTGTTCTCAGCTGCACATTCTGGAAAGCATGACTTGACATTGAGTTTTGTGGATTTAAAGTAAAGAAATCTCTCAATAAGCACAACAATATAATAATTTGTGTACAATCCATGAACGAAATGTTGCTGATAAAAAAAAATGGAACAGAATGCTAATAATTCTACAGAGCTTTTGGACAGAAATCTTACAACAGTCAATAGCACTGTCCACAGACTGTAGGAACCTCTGAAGAAGCTTTTTACACAAACCTTATAAAAACATACATTGTAACCATCAATGGTTTTTACACAACATGTATGGTCCCCTGACAATTCAGAAGTTGCATATTTTTACTAAAAATAAATAAGAACAACACAGCTTCTCATTAAAATCCACTCCTGGAAATTGAAATAAGAACACCGTGAATTCATTGTCCCAGGAAGGGGAAACTTTATTGACACATTCCTGGGGTCAGATACATCACATGATCACACTGACAGAACCACAGGCACATAGACACAGGCAACAGAGCATGCACAATGTCGGCACTAGTACAGTGTATATCCACCTTTCGCAGCAATGCAGGCTGCTATTCTCCCATGGAGACAATCGTAGAGATGCTGGATGTAGTCCTGTGGAATGGCTTGCCATGCCATTTCCACCTGGCGCCTCAGTTGGACCAGCGTTCGTGCTGGACGTGCAGACCGCGTGAGACGACGCTTCATCCAGTCCCAGACATGCTCAGTGGGGGACAGATCCGGAGATCTTGCTGGCCAGGGTAGTTGACTTACACCTTCTAGAGCACGTTGGGTGGCACGGGATACATGCGGACGTGCATTGTCCTGTTGGAACAGCAAGTTCCCTTGCCGGTCTAGGAATGGTAGAACAATGGGTTCGATGACGGTTTAGATGTACCGTGCACTATTCTGTGTCCCCTCGACGATCACCGGACGTGTACGGCCAGTGTAGGAGATCGCTGCCCACACCATGATGCCGGGTGTTGGCCCTGTGTGCCTCGGTCGTATTCAGTCCTGATTGTGGCGCTCACCTGCACGGCGCCAAACACGCATACGACCATCATTGGCACCAAGGCAGAAGCGACTCTCATCGCTGAAGACGACACGTCTCCATTTGTCCCTCCATTCACGCCTGTCGCGACCCCACTGGAGGTGGGCTGCACGATGTTGGGGCGTGAGCGGAAGACGGCCTAACGGTGTGCGGGACCGTAGCCCAGCTTCATGGAGACGGTTGCGAATGGTCCTCGCCGATACCCCAGGAGCAACAGTGTCCCTAATTTGCTGGGAAGTGGAGGTGCGGTCCCCTTACTGCACTGCGTAGGATCCTGCGGTCTTGGCGTGCATCCGTGCGTCGCTGCGGTCTGGTCCCAGGTCGACGGGCACGTGCACCTTCCGCCGACCACTGGCGACAACATCGATGTACTGTGGAGACCTCACGCCCCACGTGTTGAGCAATTCGGCGGTACGTCCACCCGGACTCCCGCATGCCCACTATACGCCCTCACTCAAAGTCCGTCAACTGCACATACGGTTCATGTCCACGCTGTCGCGGCATGCTACCAGTGTTAAAGACTGCAATGGAACTCCGTATGCCACGGCAAACTGGCTGACACTGACGGCGGCGGTGCACAAATGCTGCGCAGCTAGCGCCATTCGACGGCCAACACCGTGGTTCCTGGTGTGTCCGCTGTGCCGTGCGTGTGATCATTGTTTGTACAGACCTCTCGCAGTGTCCAGAGCAAGTATGGTGGGTCTGACACACCGGTGTCAATGTGTTCTTTTTTTCATTTCCAGGAGTGTCTAATAGTTCAGTTACGGTGTTTTTTTTTTATTTTTTTTTTAAATCCATCATCAGGTTACCATTTGGTTATTTTATACAGTCTTGCTTAGTTCACCTCTCTTGGCTAGGAGGTGACTATACTATACATCACACAGCTAGTCAAAATGAGATACACACAATTTTGTGGCTATTATACAGTAACTTAAATAACTTTCCTATTACAAAATAAAGCAAGCAGGTACGTAACCTGCATTAAATACATTCTCTAATCATGATGAACATTCTGTTAAGGTATATCTAACAAATACTGATGAAAATCATTCAGGTTTATCATAAACACAAGGCTACATTATTTTGTAAACAATTCAAAAGTAAATTAAAAAGAACCAGATACCAGTATTACATTTAATCTACTCAAAAGTTCCTAATCTACTCAAAAGTTCCTAAAAATACAACAGTTGTACTTTATATGGATCTTATCATTCCCATCACTTTCCAAGCAGTTCCTTTGGAAGTGTGTACTCTGCTCCCAGCAGTTTTTCCATGAACTAAAATCTCCATGGAATGCCTTTTTCTGGAGACAGTTTAGTACCACTTGTGGTTCTACTTGAATCTCCTTAACTGTGTGAAATCTATGTCTTTTTAACTTGAGTTTCATTCTGGAGGATAAAAAGAGTCACTCAGTACCAGGTCAGGTGAAAATGGCAGGTGAAGAGCAACTGTCATTTTATTTTTTTACAGAAACTGATGGATGGTCAGTGCAGTCTGGGATCTTGCATTGTCATTATGGAGGAAACAACTGCCTCTGCGTCTCTTTACTGGATGCTTTTTTCTTACTTCCTTCCCCAACTACCTGAGGAAATCACTGTAGAACTGCACTAACAGACTGGCAAAGGAGGACAAACTCCTTGTGGACAATTCTTTGCATGTCGGAGAAACAGATGAGCATGGAATTCACATTACTCTTCACTTACCGGGCTTTCTTGCAACAAGGTGGCGATGGACACTATCATGTGATGACTGTGGCTTGGTTTCAAGATTGTACCAAAATCCAGCTTTCATACCAGTAATAACTTTCAAAAGAAAGTCCGATTCACTTTCAAGCCTTCCTTTACGTTCTCTGCAGACTTGCATGTGTTGCTGTTTCTGCTCATTGCTGAAAATTCTCTTCACAAACTTTGCAGCTATTCATAGCATGTGCAATTCATTGGGCACAATCTTCTGACTTGTCCCAGAAGACTGTCCTATGATTCCTATGATCTTCCAGAAACGTATTTCGAACATCAGGAACATCTTCAGGTGTAATGCTAGTTGATGGCTCTCCTGAATAGGGATCATCATCAGACGATGTTCTGCCCTCCTGAAAATGTTTAAACCAGTCGAATTTAGACTGAAAACTAAGTCATTTCTCCAAATACTTGGCTCAACATGTTCTGTGTTTCTGCAGCAGTTTTTAAAAACCTGAAATAAAAGTTTATGCACACATATTGCTCCTGGACATCTGCCTTCATCAATTTCTCAAGACATACAACACATGACAAAGGGAAATGTGTGTAAAAACTAAATGTGACCGCTTGGCTCAAAGCCACTTGAGGCACTGCCACAAAAAAGATGTGTGAGATACCATATGGTGGCATTTCATCATACCAAATAGACTTCACAGGCTGCACATATATTCTGGTAAAATTTGTGTTGCACCTCATATTTCTTGAGAGATTTGAATCATTTCTTGAAGCAACTTATTAAAAAAAATGGTAAATTTAAATTGTAGATATAACAGGAAAATCACTGTCAGCTGCATGCTACAATATCTAGTGTGATACATTAAGTAAAGTTCTTAAAAGACTGACAGATAGGCACAAGGGAAAAATGGACCATCTGGACAGTAGATTTAAATTCACTACATGGAACCAAGAGAGAGTACAGCAGGACCCAGACGTAGCTTTGTCATTCAGTCATAAATGAAAACCTGTATGAATAGTTACCAGTTGTATTCAAAAGGTAGTCTGGAAATCATTTACATCTTCTTATCTGTAAGTGATAGCTTAACACAGCTTGTATCGAACAAGAAAGAAGTTACACAAGAACATAATGTATTACTCATAAGTTTTAATATGACTGGACAACACAATATGAGGATTCAAAACCTGAATTGGGGCAGGCACACTAGTTTAACCTTGAACCTCACAAGGCCAAATTTGAAGTGAAATTGAAACATGGACCACAGATATAGCATTGAATCGAAATTTTTGTGTCATATTGGAATCCACAAGTGCTCTTATATCATAACAAAATGATGATCTATCAAAGGAATTTGCTTATTGCACAGTATATGTGTGAAGAATATAACCTAGATATATCAACAGAGGAGACAAAATTATTGTTTTTACAGGAAAGGACCATATACGAGCTAAAAAAGTTGTTGCTTATAACCTGTTGGGACAGATTAGATGTTTCTATTACCTGGGTCATCACATTACATGTGAGTTACGGTTAATGATGCCGAGAAGAAACTAGGAGAATTCATAGATGTGACTGAAATTTTAGAAATCAGGCTATTAAATTGTTTAATTGAAGTGAGTTGTGTTCTAAATAACAACAAGAATTTAGTAGCAAGATTTATACAGATTAGGAAATAAAATCTATAAAATGAAATATAGTATCAACATTAACAGAATACGTAATCAGTGTCTGCCTCTTAAAATGTTATGATACATACCTGCAGGGGAAGTTAAGGAAGACTGAGGAGGAGATGGCTATCACAGCAGGTACATACCTAAGGTTCGAAGTTTAGAAGAATACAGTAGATATAGTGTCTCAAAAAGAATCCTGGCATGTTTTCCTCCAAAAACGGTATTGCACACTATGAAGAGCACATTGCAATCACAGCGGCCGTATGTGGGTGTGCACTGTACTGCTGAATAAGCACATCCTCTCCAAGAAACACCAAATGTGATTGCTAGCTGTGACTGATGATCTCCCACACCCTGAAGCATGGAGTAGAATCTGTGTGTCACGGACAAATGCGCTCTGGTATAGGTTGTTCACCAGGTCTACACTATACAAATGTATGGCCATCACTCGCATACTTCATGTCATCTTTGAAGACAACATAGTGCCAGTCCGTTCTCCAGTCAACTCTTTCATGACACCAGGGTAGTCATGCTTGGCTGTGTTGCTTTGCATGGCCAGAGGCAAACATGATCTTAGTCCTGCTCAGGCAGACTGTTCTCAATGGCCCTTAGTTACACAGCAGGTACATGTGCCCAGATTTCTTCCCTGGACCATCCTCAGCCAGCAGTTACTGCTCACACAGTGCGTCAGCTGTGAAATGTGTGTGTACTACATGGATGTCAAGAACCTGCCTGTGGATGTGGGAATATTTCACAGACCACTACAGAAAGTAGCAACACACCACTGAT
Source organism: Schistocerca gregaria (assembly GCF_023897955.1). Classification (NCBI taxonomy): domain Eukaryota; kingdom Metazoa; phylum Arthropoda; class Insecta; order Orthoptera; family Acrididae; genus Schistocerca; species Schistocerca gregaria. The sequence goes on along the minus strand of NC_064925.1, from coordinate 329,897,357 downwards.
ACACTGTGCCCAACATGTGCAACAGTCTGTTGATACATCCATCCAGCTTCCTGCATCTCTGCAGTGCGACCCCATTCAAATGGCTGAAGTTGTTCAACAAGAGTACATACTCTTCAGCAGAGTACCCCAGAGAGAATGTTGCAAACACTGTTCACTTCTAAAGTCAGCACAATTACTGCTTACAGAGTCAAACTGGAGGGTGTTGTGACAGGCATCCTGAATGCCATCTGATCGACAATGGCCCTGATGTGTCCTGCCCTCTATCCTTCCCATCCCTCCCACAGTGGTATTCTGCCGACCACCGAATCTACACACTATACTCGTCCATCCTTACACAACCACTGCTCCCAATCCCTTACGTCATGACTCATACCCCTGTAGTAGACCTAGATACAAGACCTGTCCCATACATCATCCCACCACCACCTACTCTAGTCCAGTCACTAACATCACCTATCCCATCAAAGGCAGGGGTACCTGTGAAACCAGTCATGTGATCTACAAGCTAAGCTACACCCACTGTGCTGCATTCTGTGTAGGCACGACGACCAACAAGTTGTCTGTCCACATGAATAGTCACTGACAAACTGTGGCCAAGTAACAAGTAGACCACCCTGCTGCTGTACACGTTGCCAAACATGATATCCTTCATTTCAATGACTGCTTCACAGCCTGTGCTTTTCTGAATTGCATAGATGGGAACTTTCCCTGTAATACATCCTACATTCTCATAATCCTCCTTGCTTCAACCTTTGTTTGTCACTGTCCTCACCCATTCAGCCCCTTCCCTGTTCCCATTCCAGCAGTACAAAGCCGTCATTCCACAATCACACCCAGTCTTTTTATTTCTCACCTTTTCCACTACTTCTCCCACCCCCCCCCCCCCCCACCCCTCCACCTTACCTGTAGCACTTCACTGTTCACCACCACCCCCCACCAAACTATCCCTTCCCCCTTCCTGCCCCAGGTTCCTCCTTGCCCCCACCCAGTCACCACTTCCATCATGCACTGGTGCTGCTGCTAGCAGTGTGGTTTTGGTTGCTTGAGACTGCAGTTGTGTGTGTGGGAGGAGGGGGGGGGGGGGGTGTCGCGCGCACTTATGTGTGTCTATTGTTGATGAAGGCCTTAATGGCTGAATGTTTTAATTGTGAAGAGTCTTTTTGTTGTGCCTATCTGCGACTCAGCATCTCTGCTGTATGGTGAGTAGCAACGTTCCTTGTCATAGATTGATACAATGGTTTCAGTGTAATTTAATTTTATGCAGAACAAAGCTATAGCTGTCATTACTAAATTTCTACTTTGTTTATAAAGAGAAACCACACACATCCAAAACACATTAAACAATTTCAATAAGAGGAATAATATTCACTCGTAATGGACATTTGTATTGAAATATGAGCCCTTACAGAAGCAAGGTTTACAGATGACCATAAAGAAAATCTTGTGCTGCCTTTACAACAAATGACACCATTTTTATCTGTTCTTGTGATATTATATTGTATGGTAAATACATCAGTTAGAAGTAGAAATATTTGTACATATTTTCTTTGTGGTTTTGTAAGTATTCCGAGTATTCACATAAATATTTTTACTTCTGTAAAGAAAAAATATTTTTTGAAATGTTTATTTTAAAACTAACATCCTTGAACAGAATTTCAGTACACAACAAGAAATAAGAAATTACTTTTGTGATGTACATATGCACATATTCATCTTTGTTGTGTGGTGTTTGAAACCTGATAATTGGTGAGGGCAGTTCACACAAGTGTACATAAATATTGATCAGTTTGTTCAGACCAATATTTACATTTATGACCATGAGTAGTGACTACGGTGCTTCACATAGACAAATGATCTCAAAAATTGAGATCTGTGTAATGTCAGTGGGTATTTTTCTTCTTTTCTTTCTTTTGCAATATTAACAGTCAAGACAAAACCAGCTTCGGTTGTTAAATCTGCTTCCTTTATAAACATGTACATATTTCTACTGTGACTTTGAAGTTTTTCCTTTAGTTATGTCAGTTTAGCTTTCCTTAACAGAGAACAAATAGCAAAGTCTGCACTGAAACCAGTCTGCTTAGTGTCATGAACAAAGTTTCAGATTACTGATATTGAATTGTGACAAGACCATTTTACACAAGGGACACGTTGCTTTACTCTCTCTCTACATAAAAACAAATTCTTATTGCTTTCTTTACTCAACACTGTATCCTGTGCTTGATATTTGTGTGTCTTAGATAGCATTGTAATGTTTAGGGCACCAGCAATAAACACAACGATGGAAAATCCAGGATGGAATATAACAATAGTATGAAAAGGAAAGTTGCTACTCATCATATAGCAGAGATGCTGAGTATCAGATAGGCACAACAAAAAGATTGTCACAGTATAAGTTCTTGACCATCAAGGTCTTTGTCAAAAATAGACGACAGACACACATGCATGTGCGCGCTGCACGCAAACGCAACTCACACACACACACATGTGTCTGCAGCTTCTGACAGCTGAAGCCACACTCACTTATATTATTATTTACTTATAGAGTGACTACTAACTGACGCGTACAAGAAGACAAGGTTGTGCATATACAGCCGCATATAGTTGAGAAAAACCACATTAAATTCACACAAGAGCTGCACGCAGCTTGCGAGCCATGTTGTGTGTGCATATTACATAGACATAGTAAAATAATTTACTTGTTATGGTATGACTACCATATTGTTAATTGAGAAAATAGAGAAGGAATAATCCAATAAAAAAAGGTGTTGTATTCATGAGAAGGCAGATATGAGAGAGAACTGTGCATTATAAATAACAAGACAGAGGGGCGCTCTACAGACTGAGTGGCACTATAAACAAATAACATTTTCTGTATTAGGTGTAGGTAAGCCTTGTGAACATTATCATATATCTGTTACATGGTCTGTGTCTCACTGGTGTATTAATTTTAATTTCTGTACATGGATATGTATTTTTTCAAGTACGAATGTGCTTGCTAGTAAAAGTGACTTTGGATCCCTGTTATGTCATACCTCAGATTTCAGTAGATTGAGTTCAGTGGGTTAGATGACAATGTGCCATTTCCACATATCGTAACTGAATCCCACATTTATTCCCTCTCAGCGCCACAAAGCCAAGGACAATGTATAGAATCATCTCAATAATAAAGCATCAACAATGTCTAATCGCTGTACAGTGTTTGCTTTTAAAGTGACTAGTCTCTACAAATAAGAGCACTTTTGTGTTATCATTTTGTTACTTATGCTATACCCTGCACATCAGTATTCTCCCTCCTCACTGTTGATCACATTTTTGTGCAGGGTACTTTTTATGTGATCTAATTGGAAATAATGTTTCAACTCTGTTATTTTGGGAATAATTTTTGTTAAAGAATATAATGTTTAATGATAGAACTGTAACGAGCCCTTAATAGTTGAATTGAAAATGTACTGTACCACTGCTTCACAAAATTGTTGCATCAGACCATATGGTATACCGTATGAAGATGAAAAGCGAGATCAGAGAAACTCTGGAGTAGAAAACTAATTAGCTTTATATCCATTTTACTTTTGTGAAAGTCTTTTTAGTTTCAGGAAAGTACGGAACAAAGATTAGTGTCTAAAGTCCCATAGATGACTTGAGATGGGAAGAAAGGAAAGAAATTTGCTTGTCTGATATCCATACAATGACAAATAAAACTGAAAATAATAATTCCTAGGTGTACTTTTTTTAACCAACTTGAGATTTTCTTGCATCACACTGCAATTGATTGATGCAGGATGAAAAATTTTGGAGGATTTTGTTCTTGTAGACTATGCTAACTTTTGCCCTTTGCTGTCAATTATTCAATGGCATACTGTTTGAGAACAACAAACATAATCTGTATAAGGTGTCATCTACATATTTATGGGCCTAGTTTTGCAAGGATGGGGCAGGTACATGACCATGGCTTTATAGTAGGAAATTCCATGACATTTTCTGAGTAATTCAGAGAAACCATGAAAAACCCTACCCAGAATGGCTGGATCCCCTAGAGCCTCTGTTCCCTCAAATACAAGGCCAGACTGATGAAAACTGTACAACCTCATTTGTTTTATCCTGAATGTACATTACAGTTTTTGTCACATTCTTGCAAAGAATTTATTTCGTAATATAAAAAGTTGAAGCTACACTGTTCATTCAATTCTCAACACCATTCACAGAACACACTATATGCTGAGTTCTGGACCATGACAATGGTGATTGATTTCCATTTCTTGTACCACAACTTCCCATTACCAGTACAGGCTTTTGTCTGTCTCCAGTTCTTGTTTTGAAATTTTCCACTATCTTCCATAAAACATAACACACCCAAAAACATTAGAGAATGTGCCGTGAAGAACTTTATGTATATTGGACTGTTTGCCATTTGCACCATTTACAGTCATTATTACAATTTCCACAGAAGTATGTTTGAGATCATCTCTTTAGTTATCACCAAAGGATGTTAGCATTAAACGTAACCATCATATTGGAAGCTGAGTTAACATATTAAAAACAGCTGAATATAATACACTAAGAAGTCAAAACTGATATTGATACTTTGGTGTTCAAAAAATTTATTGTCGAGATGGTCATTGTGTTTCTCTAAGGCGGTATGGTATGTCTTGTCCGTGAATGTCCATTTTGGCTTTAGCACAATTAGTTACACTCATAAAATTCTTTCCAAACTAAATATACTGCCAGTGATGCTTAGTAAGTCACTGGTCATTGGTCTTCACATCTAAATTTTCCACAGATATTCAGGATAGCTCTTGGAAAACAAGATTATACAACAAAATGTTTATGCTGCTATACCGTTTAAGCTAGTTTTGAGTTTGTGACAAAGTTTGATAAAAACAATGATGTCTGTTTTTTAATGCTGAAACTTAATTCACTGATTGTTACAAAAAGTATCTGTGACATACCAGGAGAGGCACTCACATCCTGTTCAGTTGTAATTGTCTAGTTTGCTATGTACAAGTTCAAATCATTTGAAGATGTCTTGCTAAGAAGTCAAAACAGATCATGAAACTGTTTGTGTGACTTGAGGCTGAAATTACACTTCCAAATAAGTTATTACATTTGGAAATGTGGTTTCAATTTTGTTCTAATGATGGCACATGGCACTAGGGGGACATCAGATATACTGATAGTGATTTGAACATCATCCAACAACAGACAGCATTGTGGCAAAGCTACCAGAGTGCCATCTGTGTTTACACTCTTATAGGGAATGCTCGCAGCCATAAGGCTCAGTGTGGTGTAAACATGTGAAGCAAGCAGACAACCATGCCACAGAGGTGCATTTTGTGAAGCCACTGAGTGAGTTTAAAAGGTACCAAATTGTGGCGTTCCAAGTGGTGGAATGGTTGTTTTGGAGAATTGGCACACTAGTTGGACTCGCTGCATCAGTTGTGTGATGTTGCCAGTGTCAGTGGTCATGTGAACATTCTCACACTCATAGATGAGGTTCTGGATGTCTACACAACTCAGATACCCGTATTGTATCATCGTATTGTAAAGGCATTATTGTTACATTGTACAGCTACCACAGCACAGATAAGAGGGCTTGTGAGCCCAGTCATGTCACACAAATTGTTGCAAACCAGTTATTAGCAATGGGACCACAGACATGTTAATGTCTAGCACATATTCCACTTATGCCACAACATCAGTAAATTGGAATCTCTGAAAAAGTGAACTGTTTTTTCTTTTTTCCCCCAGCATTGTATAGTAAAAAATATCAATGTCAACATATGGGCTGCATGCCTAATTTGAGTTTTCTACTAAGAATCACATTGTATTGCACTTGAGAACGTTGATTTCATCCCATATGAGTTCTTTTAATTTCCCAATCTGTTGTGTCCCTTTCCTCTCTTTCCTTCTTCCCTCCTTGAATTTTGAATTACAAAATAACGACAAAATTCTTCTTGTCGTTCTTTCGTATTTCCTCAACATGTGTCTTTTAAAAGAAACTTTGCTCTCAGTTATGAAATTTCCATGGTTTCCAACCATTACACTTCCAGTTCCATTTTGTTATTAGTGCTGGTGACATGTTTATCTTTCCAAAAATGAGCAAACTGTCATCTCATTTGGATAGTTTTCAATGAGAAGTTTTGTGTAGACTGCATCGAACAACATCTTTCATCTCTCTCATTTCTTGTAACACAAAAATTAAGCACAGAAAAAAATTGAACCATATAGTTAGAAGTTCTTGCTACTATGGATGCTGTTGTAATGTCATAGTACAAATTGTGGTCCCTTTCCCTTTCTAAAAGAAATCAGTCTTTCAGTCTTCCATTAAATTTACTATGATATAAATAGCTACTATTAAACAGAGGCAAATCTCTGTAAATGAGATTTAAGCTGGTTAACTTTTCTCTTAATGCTGTTAACACATACAGTGTTTCAATCAGACTTTTTTCTATATACACAAATGATCTGACAGACAGAGTGAGCAGCAATCTGCTATTATTTGCTGATGATGCTGTGGTGTACAGGAATCTGTTGTCACTGAGTGATTGTACCAGGATACTAGATGACCTATACAAAATTTCTAATTGGTGTGATGAATGACAACAAACTCCAATTCCTTAATGTTCAACTATAGAATCATTAAACTGCTACATTACACAGTCAGGCTGAGTACATACCTTGGTGTAACATTGCAAAGCAGTAAGAAATGGAATGAGCATGTAAGGACTGTAGAAGGAAAGACAAATACTTGACTTCAGTTTGTTGGCAGAGTTTTAGGAAAGTGTGGTTCATCCATAAAGGAGACCACATATAGAAAACTTTTGCAACCCATTCTTTAGTACTGTTCGAGTATTTGGGATTCCCAACAGGTTGGATCAAAATGAAGACATCAAAGTAATACAGAGACAAGCCGCTAGATTTCTTACGGTAAGTTTAATCAATACACAGTGGCTTTCAGAGTGTGTAGATGTATGTGTAGATTCAAGAATAATATATGCTACACATTCTGATACCTCAAATTGGCACTTGTTATACTAAGACTAGGCATACAGAGAACAGCCCCACAAGACATGTGTGTGTGTGTTTGTGTGTGTGTGTGTGAGTGTGTGTGTGTGTGTGTGTGTGTTTTAAGGGTAGGCCACAGTTTTAAAATGATTGAAACATTCATAAATATAATAATGGGAACAAAAGTGGCTGCCGCTCATGCAACTTTGTTCTTGCATTGAAGGAAGTAAAGTTTGAAACCATTGAATTAGGTGAATATCATCATTTTAAATTACGGATACTAACTGAAAATTATACTGGTCTTAGAAACAAATCCAAATCCTTTTTGCTTAACAATTCCTTGCTGTCCTTAGCTTGATGAGTAGACCAAGTTACTAATTTTAAATGTATATGAAGCCAATTCTTGTGTAGAACTACTTTTGTGCTGAAGAAATGTGTTATATTTTTGTAAAGCAGTTGACACCTTCCAAATGATTTACATGAAGCCATATTTTCACTGTCAAAAAGTATCATGCTTTTATAAACCTAATGACATCTTCCAAATCATAAGATATTGCGACATATGAGAAACTAAACAGCCCTGAACAGATACAGTTCAGGAAATATATTAAATTTGTTTTGTACGAGCATATGGATAATAATTCAGTTTATAATAAGTAGACTTAAAGCAAAACATCCAGTAAAAATAGAAGAAGAATAGGAGACAGTTAATTTAATCAGTAATTGCACAGAGTCCTACTAGTAGTACTGAAAAAAATGCAGGGGGTGCAAGATGTTTATTTTTCCTGCAACACGAAATAACAAGGGTCTAATGGTGCTTATTATTTATCACTATTGCTTTCTTTTGCAACTCACAAGTGATTTAGTTTCTCATTATGGTTTGATGGAGCACAGGTAATAGTTGAAATCCATGTAGCTTGCTTTTTTGCTATCAATTTCCTAAGACAAGCGCAGGTGCAGATTACCCTGCCTAGTTATATCTTTTCGACAGACTATATTGAACCATTTAATTCTTGGTATTAAAGGTCACATAATTGAGTACCTCAGAATTTCAGTGTAAAAATTGTGCTTTGGTTTGCAGACACTGGGTAGCAAATTATTTCAGTGAATTATCACGTTTATCCTTATGATTCTCGCACATTATATTGCATGTTGAATATTTTAAAATATTTTCATGGAAAGCTACCATTGGTTAATCATGGTTGAAAACAATTTAAATTCTTATCTTTTTCAATGAAGTTATTGTAAACTACTGTTTACAATGTGGTGTATGCCATAACATGGTAGAAACAAAATCAGTATGTGTTTTAAATTTATTTGTTTAGTCAATAAAACAACATTATGATGCAATTACTTGAAATGAATTAAAAACTTGTGTGTTAAAATTTTTACTTACATAAATCATAATGATGCAATATCTTTGCAAACTTACCTTCTTCTTATTATTATTCTTATTCTCTTCTTCTTCTTCTTCCTCTCCTGTGTTAGCTGCTTCATCTCGGAGGAGCAGTTGCAGCCTATGTCCTCAGTTTTTGGAGGATGTATTCCATTCTCTGTCTGTCTCTATAGTTTTTACCTTCTACAGCTCCTTCAAGTGCTGTGGCAGTTATTCACTGATGTAACAGATGTCATACCATTGTGTCCCTCTTTCTTGTCATTATATTCCTTTCCTCGCTGATTCTACAGAGAACTCCTCATCCCTTACATTATCAATCCTCCTAATTTTCAACATTCTTCTGTGGCACTACATCTCAAATGCTGCGATTCTCTTCTGTTCCAGTTTTCCCACAGTCCACGTTTCACTACCATACAATGCTGTATTCCAAACATAAATTCTCGGAAATTTCTTCCTCGGATTAAGGCCTATGTTTGATATTAGTTGACTTCTCTTGGCCAGGAATACCCTTTTTGCAAATGCAAGTCTGTTTTTTATGTCCTCCTTGCTCCATCCATCGTGGGTTATTTTGCAGCCTAGGTAGCAGAATTCCTTAACTTCATGTACTTCATGATCATTAGTCCTGATTGTAAATTTTTCACTGTTCTTATTTGTGTTACTTCTCATTACTTTCATCTTTCTTTGATTTACACTCAATCCATATTCCACACGCATTAGACTATTCATTCCATTCAGCTGATTCTGTAATTCTTCCTCACTTTCACCGAGGATAAGAATGCCATCAGCAAATCTTAGCATTGATATCCTTTCACACTGGATTTTAATTCCACTCCTGAACATTTTTTTGTTTCCATCATTTTTTCTTTGATGTATAGTCTGGACAGAAGGGGTGAAAGACTACACTCCTGTCTTACACCCTTTTCAATCTGACCACTTTATTATTGGTCCTCCATGGTTATTGTTCCCATTTGGCTCTTGTACATGTTACCGAGCAAGGTGGCACATTGTTTAGCACACTCGACTTGCATTCAGGAGGACGACGGTTCAATCCCATGTCCGGCCATCGTGATTTAGGTTTTCTGTGATTTCCCTAAATTGCTTAAGGCAAATGCCAGGATGGTTCATTTGAAAGGGCACGGCCGACTTCCTTCCCTAGCCTTCCCGAATGTGATGAGACCGATGACCTCACAGTTTGGTCTCTTCTCCCAAACAACCCAACCCCTCTTGTACATGTTGTATATTACCAACCTCTCCCTATAGTTTACCCCTGGTTTCCTAAGAATTTTGAACATCTTGCATCATCAGAACTGCCTCTTTGGTTCCTTTACCTTTGCTAAAGCCAAACTCATCGCCATTCAACACGTCCTGTCTTCTTTTCCTTTCTTCTGCATAGAACCTTTTGCAACACATCACTCTTAGCCCTGCTTTTCCTTCTATATTTAGCTGGCAAATCCTGAGGCAAGGTCCCAGTTTTCTTGTCAGCTGGTCATGAGAATCACCGATGGGTTTCGTCTTTGCCATTTCGAATAGGATGTGCTTTTAAAAAGCCAGGGGATCAATATGATTGTCTGGCTGCCAGTTAGCACTAGTTCATTTAGTTTATGTCTATAATTAGATGCTATCCAGGGTAGACATGTAGTATTCTACTACGGATGCGAAATCTTTTGCATATTATTCTTGTCAACAACTTGGACGCATGAGCTGTTAAGCTGATTATGCAGTAATTCTTGCACTTGTCAGCTCTTGCAGTCTTAGGAATTATGTGGATGATATTTTTCCAGAAGTTAGATGGTGTTCAAGACTCATACATTGTGCACACCAATGTGAATACTTGTATTGTTTGCAACTTACCCGAATGATTTTAGAAATTCTGATGGAGTATTTGATTTTAGGTCTTCGAAAGCTCTTTTAAATTCTGACTTTAAAACTGAATCCCTTATCTTGTCTACATCGATTCTGTTTCTTCTTCTGTAATATTGTAAGACAAGTCTTCACCTTTTGAATGTGAAATTCTCATTGTTCTCTTAATGTTACCACACTTGTTTTTCATTTCATCGAAGGTTGTTTTGGTTTTTCTATATGCTGCTCCAGTCCTTGTGACAATCATTTCATCGAAGGTTGTTTTGGTTTTTCTATATGCTGCTCCAGTCCTTGTGACAATCATTTCTTTTTTTGATTTCTTTGCCTTTTCTATGCAGCCATTTTGCCTTAGCTTCCCTGCACTTCCATTTCTTTCATTCATAAGGAACTGTATTCCTGAATTTCCCTGGACATTTTTATACTTCCTTCTTTTATCAATAAACCAAAGTATATCTGCTTTGTACCCATGTTTTTCTTTCCAACTTTCGTGATTGGCCCTGTTAGAGATATCCATTCCTCATCAGCTGAAAGCCTACCAAGCTATTCCTTATTGCAGTATCTATGGTGTTAGATAACTTCCAGCACATCTCTTTACTTATTAGTACTTCCAAATCCAACTTCTTTGCACAACTAAATTGTGATCTGAGTCTATATGTGCTCCTGGTTACACCATACAGTCCAGTGTCTGATTTCAGGAGCTCTGTTTGACAATGATGTAATCTAACTGAAATTTTCCCATATCTCCTGGCATTTTCCAAGTATACATCCTCTTCTTGTGATTCTTGCATAGAGTATTTGCTATTACTAGCTGACAATATTATGAGATGGAAAGTTGCCACTCACCATATAGCAGAGTTGCTGAGTCACAGATAGGCACAACAAAAAGATTTTTACACTTAAAGCTTTTGGCCACTGGCCTTTGTCAACAATAGACGCACATATGCACACACACACACACACACACACACACACACACACACACACACACACATGCAAAGGCAACTCACACACGACTGCAGTCTTGGGCAACTGAAATCAGTATCATCATATACTTTTCCTCATCATCAGCTCACAATGTCAGCACATATATCTGAAGTATTGTTGTTGGTGTTGGTTTATTGTTGATTCTGATGAGAACAACCCTTTCACTGAACTGTTCATAGTAACATACTCTCTGGGCTACCTCCCTATTCATAATGAATCCTACTCCCATTATGCCATTTTCTGCTATGTTGATATTACCCTTTACTTCTCTGAGCAGGAATACTTGTTTTCTTTCCATCACTGATCCACTCTGTACCTAGATTTTGCTTTAGCATTTTCGTTTTCAGATTTCTTAGCTTCCCTACTACATTCTAACTTCTGACATTCCACGCCTCGATTCGTAGAATGTTTTCCTTTCATTGGTTATTCAGTCTTTTTCTCATCGGCCCCCTCCTCTTGGCACACTCCGTCCAGAGATCAGAGTGGGGTATTTCGAAATCTTTTGCCAACACAGAGATCATCATCAAACTTTTTCAATTACGGACCAGATGTCATGTGAGTACACATTATTTCTATTGCCTTCTGCAATATAATGGCATTGATCATTGCTGGTTCTTCCACCTTTAGGGGCAGTTTCCCACCTCAAGAGCAAGACACTGCCCTGAACCTCTGTCAGCTTCTCTGCCCTCTTTGACAGGGCCATTGGCAGAATGAGAGTAACATCTTATGCCAGAAATCTTCAGCTGCCAATGCTGATGATTTTCATTCAGAATTTAAGTCGTGGCCTGGTTCGAATCTAGGACAGAGGATGTTCTGATTAATAATCAAAGACGCCACTCCTAGACTATGGGTGTGTCTTTAACATTTACAGATCAAATTAATTCCTAATTAGTTGCCTAAATTTCCTTCTCTAAATTCAGAGTGCCATCCTGTGATAAACAGAGCAAGACTGGGTTGCACTGACCTGTAATAACAGTCTGAATTTTGAACCATTTCTTCTTCATCTTCTTAATTTATTTCTGTGCCCATTTTGTGTGCATTGATTTATGTTGTGTATCTGATGCTGTTGTCACAGATTGTTTATCCGTACTCATTTGGTGCTCATTTCATGGGCCACTTAACCTTCTAACATATAAGTAAAACTGGTGATTTCTCAAACTGGGGAACAATCAAGAATGGGGTGCCGCAAGGTTCGGTCTTGGGTCCTCTGCTGTTCTTAATATATATTAATGACTTGCCATTCTATATTCATGAAGATGCAAAGCTGGTACTTTTTGCCGATGATACAAGTATAGCTATCACACCCAACAAACAAGAATTAACTGATGAGATTGTAAATGATTCAGAAAATCATTAAGTGGTTCTCTGCAAATAGACTCTCATTACACTTTGACAAAACACAGTATATACAGTACCACACAGTAAATGGAATGACACCATTAATAAATTCAGACTTTGATCAGAAATCGGTAGCTAAGGTAGAATATTCAAAATTTCTAGATGTATGCATTGATGAGGGGCTGAACTGGAAAAAACACACTGAAGATCTGCTGAAATGTTTGAGTTCAGCTACTTATGCTATTAAGTTCATTGCAAATTTTGGTGATATAAATCTCAGTAAATTAGCTTACTATGCCTATTTTCATTCTCTGCTTTCGTATGGCGTCATATTCTGGGGTAACTCATCATTGAGTAAAAGAGTGTTCATTGAACAAAAGCGTATAATCAGAATAATTGCTGGAGCTCATCGAAGATCATCCTGCAGACGCTTATTTAAAGAGCTATGGATCAACACTGTAGTCTCACAATATATATATTCACTTATGAAATTTGTTATTAACAATCCGAATGAATTCAAAAGTAATAGCAGTGTACATGGCTACAACACTAGGAGAAAGAATGATCTTCACTACTTAAGGTTAAATCTAACTTTGGCTCAGAAGGGGGTAAATTATACTGCCACAAAAGTCTTTGTCACTTACCTAATAGCATCAAAAGTCTTACAGATAGCCATATAGCATTTAAAAGGAAACTAAAAGAATTTCTGAATGGCAACTCCTACTCATTAGATGAATTTTTGGATATAGTAAGTGGGTAATTTCCTCACCCCCCACAAAAAAGTGTCATGTAATATTTTGTGTAATGTAATATCTTGTATTGACACTTTTTATTAACCTGACACGTTCCACATCATTACAAAGTGTCGTATTTATGATCTATGGAACAAGTACTAATCTCTTATCCAACTGAATTCTGTTTTTGTGTTATTTTGACATAAAACAGCTACAGTTTCAAAATAGGTGGTGGCACCAAAGGTTGGTGTAGCAGGAGCAAAATTTTTGAGCAAGTTGTTTATTTCAAGATAAAATCAATATGCCTTAATTGAGTGTAGGTGGAATTACAGTCCATGGAGTATACAATATTGTGCAAAAAGCGACCATACCAATCAAGAAATAGCAGATAAAAATGAAACAATTCACCATCCGCCTATATCGTTTACTTTTAAAGTACTAAAGAAAAATCTTGATATTGTTGTTGTTGTGGTCTTCAGTCCTGAGACTGGTTTGATGCAGCTCTCCATGCTACTCTATCCTGTGCAAGCTTCTTCATCTCCCAGTACCTACTGCAACCTACATCCTTCTGAATCTGCTTAGTGTACTCATCTCTCGGTCTCCCTCTACGATTTTTACCCTCCACACTGCCCTCCAATGCTAAATTTGTGATCCCTTGATGCCTCAAAACATGTCATACCAACCGATCCCTTCTTCTAGTCAAGTTGTGCCACAAACTTCTCTTCTCCCCAATCCTATTCAATACCTCCTCATTAGTTACGTGATCTATCCACCTTATCTTCAGTATTCTTCTATAGCACCACATTTCGAAAGCTTCTATTCTCTTCTTGTCCAAACTAGTTATCGTCCATGTTTCACTTCCATACATGGCTACACTCCAAACAAATATTTTCAGAAATGACTTCCTGACACTTAAATCTATATTCGATGTTAACAAATTTCTCTTCTTCAGAAACGCTTTCCTTGCCATTGCCAGTCTACATTTTATATCCTCTCTACTTCGACCATCATCAGTTATTTTACTTCCTAGATAGCAAAACTCCTTTACTACTTTAAATGTCTCATTTCCTAATCTAATTCCCTCAGCATCACCCGATTTAATTGGACTACATTCCATTATCCTCGTTTTGCTTTTGTTGATGTTCATCTTATATCCTCCTTTCAAGACACTGTCCATTCCGTTCAACTGCTCTTCCAAGTCCTTTGCCGTCTCTGACAGAATTACAATGTCATCGGCGAACCTCAAAGTTTTTACTTTGTCTCCATGAATTTTAATACCTACTCCAAATTTTTCTTTTGTTTCCTTTACTGCTTGCCCAATATACAGATTGAATAACATCGGGGAGAGGCTACAACCCTGTCTCACTCCTTTCCCAACCACTGCTTCCCTTTCATGCCCCTCGACTCTTATGACTGCCATCTGGTTTCTGTACAAATTGTAAATAGCCTTTCGCTCCCTGTATTTTACCCCTGCCACCTTTAGAATTTGAAAAAGAGTATTCCAGTCAACATTGTCAAAAGCTTTCTCTAAGTCTACAAATGCTAGGAACGTAGGTTTGCCTTTTCTTAATCTAGCTTCTAAGATAACTCGTAAGGTCAGTATTGCCTCACGTGTTCCAACATTTCGACGGAATCCAAACTGATCCTCCCCGAGGTCTGCATCTACCAGTTTTTCCATTCGTCTGTAAAGAATTCGCGTTAGTATTTTGCAGCTGTGACTTATTAAACTGATAGTTCGGTAATTTTCACATCTGTCAGCACCTGCTTTCTTTGGGATTGGAATTATTATATTCTTCTTGAAGTCTGAGGGTATTTCGCCTGTCTCATACATCTTGCTCACCAGCTGGTAGAGTTTTGTCAGGACTGGCTCTCCCAAGGCCGTCAGTAGTTCTAATGGAATGTTGTCTACTCCGGGGGCCTTGTTTTGACTCAGGTCTTTCAGTGCTCTGTCAAACTCTTCACGCAGTATCGTATCTCCCATTTCGTCTTCATCTACATCCTCTTCCATTTCCATAATATTGTCCTCAAGTACATCGCCCTTGTATAGACCCTCTATATACTCCTTCCACCTTTCTGCTTTCCCTTCTTTGGTTAGAACTGGGTTTCCATCTGAGCTCTTAATATTCATACAAGTGGTCCCCTTTTCTCCAAAGGTCTCTTTAATTTTCCTGTAGGCAGTATCTATCTTACCCCTAGTGAGATAAGCCTCTACATCCTTACATTTGTCCTCTAGCCATCCCTGTTTAGCCATTTTGCACTTCCTGTCGATCACATTTTTGAGACGTTTGTATTCCTTTTTGCCTGCTTCATTTACTGCATTTTTATATTTTCTCCTTTCATCAATTAAATTCAATATTTCTTCTGTTACCCAAGGATTTCTAGCAGCCCTCGTCTTTTTACCTACTTTATCCTCTGCTGCCTTCACTACTTCATCCCTCAGAGCTACCCATTCTTCTTCTACTGTATTTCTTTCCCCTATTACTGTCAATTGTTCCCTTATGCTCTCCCTGAAACTCTGTACAACCTCTGGTTCTTTCAGTTTATCCAGGTCCCATCTCCTTAATTTCCCACATTTTTGCATTTTCTTCAGTTTTAATCTACAGGTCATAACCAATAGATTGTGGTCAGAGTCCACATCTGCCCCTGGAAATGTCTTACAACTTAAAACCTGGTTCCTAAATCTCTGTCTTACCATTATATAATCTATCTGATACCTTTTAGTATCTCCAGGGTTCTTCCACGTATACAACCTTCTTTCATGATTCTTAAACCAAGTGTTACCTATGACTAAGTTGTGCTCTGTACAAAATTCTACTAGGCGGCTTCCTCTTTCATTTCTTAGCCCCAATCCATGTTCACCTACTATGTTTCCTTCTCTCCCTTTTCCTACACTCGAATTCCAGTCACCCATTACTATTAAATTTTCGTCTCTCTTCACTATCTGAATAATTTCTTTTATTTCATCGTACATTTCTTCAATTTCTTCATCATCTGCAGAGCTAGTTGGCATATAAACTTGTGCTACTGTAGTAGGTGTGGGCTTCGTATCTATCTTGGCCACAATAATGCGTTCACTATGCTGTTTGTAGTAGCTTACCCGCATTCCTATTTTCCTATTCATTATTAAACCTACTCCTGCATTACCCCTATTTGATTTTGTGTTTATAACCCTGTAGTCACCTGACCAGAAGTCTTGTTCCTCCTTCCACCAAAATTCACTAATTCCCACTATATCTAACTTTAACCTATCCATTTCCCTTTTTAAATTTTCTAACCTACCTGCCCGATTAAGGGATCTGACATTCCACGCTCCGATCCGTAGAACGCCAGTTTTCTTTCTCCTGATAACGACATCCTCCTGAGTAGTCCCCGCCCGGAGATCCGAATGGGGGACTATTTTACCTCCGGAATATTTTACCCAAGAGGATGCCATCATCATTTAATCATACAGTAAAGCTGCATGTCCTCGGGAAAAATTACGGCTGTAGTTTCCCCTTGCTTTCAGCCGTTCGCAGTACCAGCACAGCAACGCCGTTTTGGTTAATGTTGCAAGGCCAGATCAGTCAATCATCCAGACTGTTGCCCCTGCAACTACTGAAAAGGCTGCTGCCCCTCTTCAGGAACCACACGTTTGTCTGGCCTCTCAACAGATACCCCTCCGTTGTGATATTATCTTCCAGAAATTAGTATTTATTTGCTCATTACTTATTTCTTGAGGAGTAATGACCACTTTTATGTGTAGTGCAGTATATATTGTTCTTTTATTCCTGCACTTAGTGGCTGTTCTTCATTGACATCCATGAACTTAACATCATTTTATTTGTTTCCCTGTGTTCTCATGGCATCACCAGCATTTAGCATGTAATTAATCAGAATGGAAGAATTCTGAAGTTGTCCACCACCAAAGTATACAGCTAGTTAGGAAGAAACAGCAGTATCATGATCATCACAAATATATTTATGTGAGGAGGATTGATATTTATTTACTGTTTATCCAGAAGTTCCATAACATAATTTGTTGTCAAACACAATCACCAAGCCATATGACTGTAGGAGTCCCATGTTCTAGTGACTGCTATGTCACAGACTTCTGAGCTATCCAAATAATTTCATGACCATTCATCCAGCACCAGCAGATTCATAAGACACTCTTTAACATTAAATTTTACTGAATGTTCTCACAAGATAGTCTTCTGTAAATAATATAAATGTTGTGTGTTACGATTGTTGAAGCACCTACAGGTAGAGAAAAGCTAAGCTACAAATCAGAAAGCCAATAATCACAACTATTAGAAATGAAATGTAAGGACCTTAGTGAATAATTTTCATTATAGTATTTACTGTTTCATTTACTAAAATTGAAGGGATCAGCAGAAGAAGTGCTGAATAGGGTTTAGTCTGATAATGTTATATGCTGTTTTCTCAAGCACACCACATGCTGGTGACAGGTAATTCCATATGTAATGCTACAAAGTGTTTTCTACGTTATAAATTCTTTTATTTTATTGTATTTATGTTCTTGTCTTTAGTCAAACATATAGCAAATCATAATATGTACATTAGTGTGGCGTAGCAGTGTTGCCCGTTGACCTCCTCAGTTGTCGCTCTGTGAATCTTTCATATTAATGTGTGTTCTCTTCTGTTTCAGTTATGGACTGAAGAAATTCTGAAAATAGTGTACAATATGCTTCAGCTTAATAGCTCAACACTGAGATTTTTGAAGAAAGTTCATTCTAGACTTACACTATTGACAGACAAAACTGGAAAAATTCCAATTAAAAAGTATGTTAGTGTATTTTGATATTATGGGTGAAAGAGAGGAAAGAATATTACAATATAATCCACCTTGTCAGTCTTTTGATCTCTTTATTTGTGTTTTCAGTGTTATAAAAATATTTACACAAAACAAGGAGGATCGAAAGAGAGTTGAAAAAGCTCTGGATATATCTGGGTTTCCATCAGGGAAGGTGAGGATTTAGAGTTTCATTATTTGTTATGCACCTTCTGAAATGAATATAATTTATTTACCATGCTTAAATACATTTTACTTGTGAATGAATTAATGTAATGCAAAAAAAATCTTTCAGAATGATGCTTTAAGTCTACAGAAATTCCAGTTTGAGGACTTCTTCAACTTCTACAAAAATCTGACACAGAGAACTGAAGTAGAAAAAATATTTGAGGAACTGTAAGTACAATTCCATCTGATATGAGATTGACATTAATAAGAATGATTCTGAAGTAAAACTGAATCTACCTACCATGTTAATTTCAGCTGTGGCACACAGAAGAGAAGATTTATGACAGCAGCACAGTTTGTGGAGTTCCTCAATAAGACTCAGAGAGATCCGAGACTGAATGAAATACTCTACCCTTATGCAAACACATCTAGAGCTAAGGATCTTATTCAGCAGTATGAGCCCAATAAGTACAATGCCCAACGTGGTATGTTATTCATTTCATTTCATTTATTATCATCCTTTTCATCATTTACATGATATAGGAATTGTCATAATACTGTCCAGAATATGCACAGCAGAATATTACAAATTTCTATCAAACACACAAAATTAACGTTATGTTAAAAATTAAAACATTGAATTAAAACACATAAAATTAATATTATATAATATGTTGAATAATAAAACATTGAATTAATGTGTTGTTCTTTTACATGTTCCTTTAACATGTACCGTATGTGATGGATTTATATATATTTAGCACATTTTGGAAAACACATATTAAACATAATTTTAGAGTTAAAAAGAGTATAAATGAGACATAGAACTGACAATGAGAACATGATATTAACAATACAACTATCAGTTAGTTATTTAAGGATTCAAAATATTCCTATATGCTATAAAAACATTTATTTATCATAAACTTTTTTAATTCTGACTTAAATTTTCCTTTGTCTTCTGTTCCCCTGATGTAGAGTGGCAGAGCATTATAAAGCTTTATTCCATAGTGGCTCACCTGTTTTCCAGTTTTTGTTTTTCTTGTTCTTTCTACATGCAGATTCTTACAGATACGTGTATTGTAGTAATGAAGGTCTGAATTTACATGTAAACTACTCAAGTGTGTTCTTGTATGCAGTATTATTTTTAATATGTACAAAGATGGTGCTGTAAGTATGTTTAGCTGCATGAACAAGGGCTTGCAGTGTGTTTGTGGGAAGCTGTGTATAATAATTCTGATGGCCCTTTTCTGTAATTTAAAAACCTCTCTCAAGCGACATTTAGTTGCAACCCAGAATGTTATTCCATAGGATATAATAGAATCGAAATAAACCATATACACTAATCTTGTACATTCTCCACTGCAAACTCTAGAAATTATTCTCAGTGCAAAACATGCTGAATTGAGTTTTTGGATATGTATATGACATGGTCTTTCCAGCTCAAGTGCTGATCAATGTACATGCCCAAATATATTGTAGACCAAACTTTCTCGATTTCATGGGCACTCAATGATGAATGGTGATCATCCTTCTCATTTACTTTACCATACTGTATGTAATCTGTTGTATTTAAATTGAGTGTTAACTTATTAGTGTAAAACCACTGTTGCACACTTTTCAGCTGTTGTGAATAAGGATTTGCTGTCATAACTTATAATTATGCTTGTATCATCTGCAAATAACATAATTTTTGATGATCTGTTGGGACTTTCAATGTCATTTATATAGATTAGGAATAATAGGGGACCAATAACACTACCCTGAGGGACACCTATTGCCACTTTCTTAGCATCAGAAACCCACTTTATTTTTTGCGTATTCTGAGATGAGGTGAGTTTCACAACCTGAGTTCTATCTTGGAGATAGGACTCAAACCATTTCCTCCCAATTCCTGTAATGCCTACTGCCTCCAGTTTGTCAATGAGAATTTGATGATCTACTGTATCGAAGGCCTTGGAAAAATCTAGCTTGATTCCTACCACACATTTGTTTTTGTCTAAATTCATAATAATTTCTTCCGTATAGGCCTGTATAGCTGTTTCTGTGATGTAACCTATACGAAAACCATGTTGATTACAGTTTAGAAGATTGAAGGTGTCAAGGTAGCTTACGAGTCTAATGTCCATCAGTTTTTCTACCTTATGTATATCCCCATTTTTGAATAATGGTTTAACCTTAGAAATTTTCAGTGTTTGGGGCAACACACCTTCACTGAATGATAAATCAGGGTGTATACGTGGGCAAGGAAAAAAAAAATTCCGGATTTCTCCCAGATTTCCCGGTTAAAAATGCATTTTCTCCTGGGTGGAAGCATGGTTTTTCCCTGTTAATTGACAGTATATTTTCTTTTGTAACTGTATAACAATCAATCCTTTGAATGGTTATGGTTTTATACATGGGCGTAGAATTTCCCGGCACTTTAGAAGACGCAACACCTTTTGGAAAGATGTTTGATGTGCAGTAACATGTACGCTGCATATTTTCGTATTACGAAAGTATAAATTCGAATTCCACCAAACATCACATGTTACTTTCCGAAGCATTGAAATCAAGATTGCGATGTGTATTTGTAAGCCAGTCATAGCTCATATCACGTGATCTCGCCAGCTGATGACAATGGATATTCAGAGCTTCGGACATGTGGTGTAGTCAGCCAATAGCAACATCACTGTTAAGTAGTGCAAACACACGAACAGGAAAAGTTAATGGTTTAAATTAATATATATAATGTTGCTACAAGAAAAAAAAGCTTTCACATATAATATTGGTCTATAAGACCAATACACTGCAAGAGAAGCTAAGCTTTCACATATAATGTTGGTCTTTTATGCACGTATTACATTTTAAGATATATCACACAAATGCGCCAGTAAATTTTTTGATAATGACATAAAAATGTGATTTTCTGGGCTATAAATTCTTCTAAGTGGCTCATCATTAAAGAGCTGATTTTTAAATGAGTCCCAGATTCCCAGTGAAGTAGGCATCGACCTGATATTTTGAATGTGATTTCGGGATGTAAATTTCCTTTGGTACCAGTACGTTGTTATCTCATGTCTGGTTCTTTGTTATGGCATAATGCCATACGTGCTAGAAGATGAAAATGCACACTTGAAATGCACCGAAGAGCTGTAACTAGCCAATAGTTTGAAATTAAACTCTTTGTTTCAAATATATTGACTGCCTCAGTGGAAAAGATTGATAAAAGAAAATTTCTTCAGCAAACGCATAAAAATAACTTCATTGTTCTGCATGGAAATTAATGCTTGACTGTCAGAAAGGTGGAAATAAAATAAAATCTGACTAATAACATTTTTTAGCCTTCCGTAATTATGTGAATGTATTTTAATTCACATGATAGCTCACGGCCAAAGAAATCAATTACGTTTTCATTTGACGTGAGTGCCGTAGACAAAGAGGAAACAGCAAAATCACTAAATGTAAACATGGGTTACATGGAGACTACCCACTTCCCTATTATAACTCAAGACTGCTCTGCGCATCAGAGCCGTATCTACGATATTTCTGAACTGGGGCAATAGTAGACAGTGGTGTCCCTCGAGCGTTTGAGATAGGATGTTAAAAGTTTAAAAACAATCGAATTTTCAAAAATACATTCATTTTGTAGCACACATCTTTCTGAAGACTCTGATATATAAAACATATGTGTCCGAGGAATTGTAAGACATGTTATGTGATCTTAAGTGTGCCAAATTGCAGCGCCAGACCTCTTTACACACCATTCTTCTATTGCACGTCACTGTATTTCAGTCTGTGGAATTGAAACGTATATATTTTGTACTGGATGCCAAGAAACTATATTCAGGACAGCGAAAGTTAAAATGTCCTATGGTGCCTCTCCTGCTTCCGGTTTTTTTTTTTTTTAAACTCTTTCCAAAATTTGCTCTCTTTATTCCCTGTTAGCTAACAACTTGCTGCTTTGTGTGACTTAAAATTAAGTATAGGAAACATAAAGCCAGTAAAGAGAAGAGACAAGCAAGACAGTACAAATTTCTTCAATTCTTAGCTCCTAGAATTTTTTTTGTCTCTTATCTTGCTACAGTTTTACATGATGTCACTGTCTGAGAGTTAAATTAAATAGGCCTTTTTAATACTGCAGCAATTGTAACACACGCCAAATAAACAAGACTATTTTGGCAGAAATAGTCGTTTTTATAACATGACGGAATATAATTCACAAAGTACCAATATCAAATGCCTAATAGGCTACCACAAGCAAAAATCTTTACGTTAGGAAATAGTTTCACAATTCATTCAAACACTCCTGTTTCTCAAGAATGAGATCGAAAGTAGTGGTTCGAAATTTTTACATAAATCTGGAATAGTCTTATTCTTCCATAATTTGTGTGATGTCCCTGTTTCTTCTCCTTCCTCATTCTAACAAACAATGTTGTCATCACTAATTCTGTATCTATTCCTCCCAATGTCAAAGCTTATTTGCTGGTTAACTTCACTAACTCTGCCAGAATCACCAGTTTAGTTATCCCGCGATTATTCTCCTGTTAGGCATCGTTACGTGTTTGTACAACACGTTTTCCATCCTACTTCCAGAACAGACCTTAAAGAGGCTGCTAGCCGGAGACTGTACAACTGGCCCTTGCTAGTATAGCGATTTGGCCAAAATTTTTCTGTCAAAATTTCATTTTCTTGGATACACTGAGAAGATAATACATAATCTTTCTTACCTGTTATTCCTGTTAGTCGTTTATTCGCACTCTCATAGTCTCTATCTTCGCTGGTAATCATAACAACGCTCACTATTCGCAAACACAATCAACCACATAATCAGACAGTGGTTGGCTTTCTTTCGTTTGGCTGTACTCTGATCAGTTCGTATATCCCCTTTTGTCCGCAGGAAAGTTCATTTCTTGATGTGACGAGGATTCCAATGACAGAGACATCACATACACTATGCACTCATTCACAAATCAACTTATGATTCATTCAGAAATCAACTTAGAATGTGTTCAACAATGTTCAAAAACCGACAGGGACACATTTCAAAGTCATACAAATAATCGATAGACCAACGCGCGCTGGATGCTAGATGCTTTGTGAAATAAGGTTTATATGAATTTGTGACCCCCCCCCCCCCCCACCCTCCCCGTCCTCCTCCCACTCCTAGACCCAGGGCTGCTGTGCAATCTGGCAGCTTCAGCGCCCCAGTAAAATTTTTCCTTTTTTTTTTTTCTTTTGCTGCAACTGCTTACACAGCCAACAGCCACGTTTCTGTAGCCAGAAGTGGAAGAAGATACTACTCAACTACACATGCGCATGATCCCACTCGTAACTGCTAAAACAAATCTAATGTTAACAGTTGTGACGTCATGCTCATCGGAGGCAATTTGTTGTTACGAAGCATTGCATACTCTTCCTAAAGCCTTTGACACATTTTGCTGTTGGCAGTCGCTTGTATGACCACTGTGTTTTGTTGCTGTATATGGCACATTTCCTTTGCAATTTAAGTTTTATTCTAGTTTTTTCTCTCGTTCATGTTTTATTGCTGCAGTAGCAGGATACAGTAGTATCCTTTGTCAGAGTATTGTTTCTTACCAGTCAAAATTACAAAATTTTAACTCAGAACAAAAACAATGAAAAATTCGCAGAATTCAAAAAATTTCCCGGGTTTTTCCCGGTTTTCTCTCGGATAAAAAAATTTCCGGGCTTTTCCTGGATCTCCCAGTTGTCCTGAGTTGTGACACCCTGTAAATTGGCAATTTGTACCAGTGGTTCGAAGAATTGTGTGGCAACTTTTTTTATTATTGTCACTGGCACTTCATCCAGTCCTGCAGACATTTTGGATTTCATGTTGTTAATTACTTACGAAAGTAATGTCAGTGGGAAAGAAATATAAACGGATTGAGTGCCAAATAGGAGGAACAAAGTTAGAACAGGTGGATGGTTTCAAGTACTTAGGAAGCATATTCTCACAGGATGGCAACATAGTGAAAGAATTGGAAGCAAGGTGTAGCAAAGCCAATGCAGTGAGCGCTCAGTTACGATCTACTCTCTTCTGCAAGAAGGAAGTCAGTACCAAGACTAAGTTATCTGTGCACCGTTCAATCTTTCGACCACCTTTGTTGTATGGGAGTGAAAGCTGAGTGGATTCAGGTTACCTTATCAACAAGGTTGAGGTTACGGATATGAAAGTAGATAGGATGATTGCAGATACTAGCAGATGGGAACAATGGCAGGAGGGTGTCCACAATGAGGAAATCAAAGAAAAACTGGGAATGAACTCTATAGATGTAGCAGTCAGGGCGAACAGGCTTAGATGGTGGGGTCATGTTACATGCATGGGAGAAGCAAGGTTACCCAAGAGACTCATGGGTTCAGCAGTAGAGGGTAGGAGGAGTCAGGGCAGACCAAGGAGAAGATACCTGGATTCGGTTAAGAATGATTTTGAAGTAATAGGTTTAACATCAGAAGAGGCACCAATGTTAGCACTGAATAGGGGAACATGGAGGAATTTTATAAGGGGGCTATGCTCCAGACTGAATGCTGAAAGGCGTAATCAGTCTTAAATGATGATGATGATGATGATGATGATGATGAATTACTTCCAGTATTTCATATTTATTAGTAGAACTTATTATCATGCTATTGACTACTTTTGGAGCTGTTGTTTTCTCTTCATTGGTAAAGCTCTTGCTTAATTTGTCACGTACACTTCAAAAGTAATTGTTAATGTAATTGGGCAAGACTTCCTTCTTTATTTTAATGTTATCACTAAATTTGAGTACTATATCCTGGTCTTTAGAGCTTTTTCCTATTTCTCTTTTAACAATTTCCCATGTGGTCCTTGATTTATTGTCTGACTTCCTTATTAGTCTATTGTTACTTAATACTTTTGCTAGATTAATTACCCTTCTATATACCTTTTTTAGTTACTAACATGTTTTTTGAAATTAAGGTCAGTATTGGTTTTCATTTCAGAGTTTATTCTTTTCATAGTCTTGAAAGAGTTTTTAATGCCAGATGCGATCCAAGAATTTGTGTGTCTATGGCTAGATGAGTTGATTTTAACTAATCTTTTTGGAAAGCACATTTCAAAATTTGTCATGATAATAGAGGAGAAAACATTGTATGCAGCATCTGTATCAGTTTGTGACAATGCTTCTGCCCAAGATTGGTTAGTCAGTGTGATACCATATTGGTTGCAGTTTTCGGGAGAGAAAATTCTCTTATACATATGATGTACTGTTTCTGCATGTATTGGAACTGTCAACATTTTAATAATAAGTGCGTTATGGTCAGATATTCCTAGTTCAATATTCAAATCTTTTGTATCTGGGCTTTCTATATATCAAAATATATTATCTACAATACTTTCTGAAATGTTTGTTACCCTTGTAGGACTGTTTATATTAGAATATAGGATGAAACTGTGTATAATATTGAGGAATTTAATTTTAAATGGACTATCTACCAACATCCTCCCCCCATGAACCATGGACCTTGCCGTTGGTGGGGAGGCTTGCGTGCCTCAGCGATACAGATAGCCATACCGTAGGTGCAACCACAATCGAGGGGTATCTGTTGAGAGGCCAGACAAACGTGTGGTTCCTGAAGAGGGGCAGCAGCCTTTTCAGTAGTTGCAAGGGCAACAGACTGTATGATTGACTGACCTGGCCTTGTAACAATAACCAAAACGGCCTTGCTGTGCTGGTACTGCGAATGGCTGAAAGCAAGGGGAAACTACGGCCGTAATTTTTCCCGAGGGCATGCAGCTTTACTGTATGATTAAATGATGATGGCGTCCTCTTGGGTAAAATATTCCGGAGGTAAAATAGTCCCCCATTTGGATCTCCGGGCGGGGACTACTCAAGAGGATGTCGTTATCAGGAGAAAGAAAACTGGTGTTCTACGGATCGGAGCATGGAATGTCAGATCACTCAATCGGGCAGGTAGGTTAGAAAATTTAAAAAGGGAAATGGATAAGTTAAAGTTAGATATAGTGGGAATTAGTGAATTTTGGTGGAAGGAGGAACAAGACTTCTGGTCAGGTGACTACAGGGTTATAAACACAAAATCAAATAGGGGTAATGCAGGAGTAGGTTTAATAATGAATAGGAAAATAGGAATGCGGATAAGCTACTACAAACAGCATAGTGAATGCATTATTGTGGCCAAGATAGATACGAAGCCCACACCTACTACAGTAATACAAGTTTATATGCCAACTAGCTCTGCAGATGCCGAAGAAATTGAAGAAATGTATGATGAAATAAAAGAAATTATTCAGATAGTGAAGGGTGACGAAAATTTAATAGTAATGGGTGACTGCAATTCGGTTGTGGGAAAAGGGAGAGAAGGAAACGTATTAGGTGAATATGGATTGGGGGAGAGAAATGAAAGAGGAAGCCGCCTGGTAGAATTTTGCACAGAGCACAACTTAATCATAGCTAACACTTGGTTTAAGAATCATGAAAGAATGTTGTATACATGGAAGAACCCTGGAGACACTAAAAGGTATCAGATAGATTATATAATGGTAAGACAGAGATTTAGGAACCAGGTTTTAAATTGTAAGACATTTCCAGGGACAGATGTGGACTCTGACCACTATCTATTGGTTATGACCTGTAGATTAAAACTGAAGAAACTGCAAAAAGGTGGGAATTTAAGGAGATGGGACCTGGATAAACTGAAAGAAGCAGAGGTTGTACAGAGTTTCAGGGAGAGCATAAGGGAACAATTGACAGGAATGGGGCAAAGAAATACAGTAGAAGAAGAATGGGTAGCTTTGAGGGATGAAGTACTGAAGGCAGCAGAGGATCAAGTAGGTAAAAAGACGAGGGGCAGTAGAAATCCTTGGGTAACAGAAGAAATATTGAATTTAATTGATGAAAGGAGAAAATATAAAAAATGCCGTAAGTGAAGCAAGCAAAAAGGAATACAAACATCTCAAAAACGAGATCGACAGGAAGTGCAAAATAGCTAAGCAGGGATGGCTAGAAGACAAATGTAAGGATGTAGAGGGTTATCTCAATAGGGGTAAGATAGATACTGCCTACAGGAAAATTAAAGAGACCTTTGGAGATAAGAGAGCCACTTGTATGAACATCAAGAGCTCTGATGGAAACCCAGTTCTAAGCAAAGAAGGGAAAGCAGAAAGGTGGAAGGAGTATATAGAAGGTCCATACAAGGGCGATGTACTTGAGGACAATATTATGGAAATGGAGGAGGATGTGGATGAGAATGAGATGGGAGATGCGATACTGCGTGAAGAGTTTGACAGAGCATTGAAAGACCTGAGTCGAAACAAGACCCTCGGAGTAGACAACATTCCATTAGAACTATTGATGGCCTTGGGAGAGCCAGTCCTGACAAAACTCTACCATCTGGTGGGCAACGTGTATGAAACAGGCGAAATACCCTCAGACTTCAAGAAGAACATAATAATTCCAATCACAAAGAAAGCAGGTGTTGACAAATGTGAAAATTACTGAACAATCAGTCTAATAAGCCACAGCTGGAAAATACTAATGCGAATTCTTGACAGACGAATGGAAAAACTAGTAGAAGCCGACCTTGGGGAAGATCAGTTTGGATTCCGTAGAAATAATGGAACACGTGAGGCAATACTGACCTTACGACTTATCTTAGAAGAAAGATTAAGGAAAGGCAAACATACATTTCTAGCATTTGTAGACTTAGAGAAAGCTTTTGACAATGTTGACTGGAATACTCTCTTTCAAATTCTAAAGGTGGCAGGGGTAAAATACAGGGAGCGAAAGGCTATTTACAATTTGTATAGAAACCAGATCGCAGTTATAAGAGTTGAGAGACATGAAAGGGAAGCAGTTGTTGGGAAGGGAGTAAGACAGGGTTGTAGCCTCTCCCCGATGTTATTCAATCTGTATATTGAGCAAGCAGTAAAGGAAACAAAAGAAAAATTAGGAGTAGGTATTAAAATCCAGGGAGAAGAAATAAAAACTTTGAGGTTCGCCGATGACATTGTAATTCTGTCACAGACAGCAAAGGACTTCGAAGAGCAGTTGAACAGAATAGACAGTGTCTTGAAAGGAGGGTATAAGATGAACATCAACAAAAGCAAAACGAGGATAATGGAATGTAGTCAAATTAAGTCGGGTGATGCTGAGGGAATTAGATTAGGAAATGAGACACTTAAAGTAGTAAAGGAGTTTTGCTATTTGGGGAGCAAAATAACTGATGATGGTCGAAGTAGAGAAGATATAAAATGTAGACTGGCAATGGCAAGGAAAGCGTTTCTGAAGAAGAGAAATTTGTTAACATCGAGTATAGATTTAAGTGTCAGGAAGTCATTTCTGAAAGTATTTGTATGGAGTGTAGCCATGTATGGAAGTGAAACATGGACAATAAATAGTTTGGACAAGAAGAGAATAGAAGCTTTCAAAATGTGGTGCTACAGAAGAATGCTGAAGATTAGATGGGTAGATCACATAACTAACGAGGAGGTATGGAATAGGATTGGGGAGAAGAGAAGTTTGTGGCACAACTTGACTAGAAGAAGGGATTGGTTGGTAGGACATGTTCTGAGGCATCAAGGGATCACCAATTTAGTACTGGAGGGCAGCGTGGAGGGTAAAAATCGTAGTGGGAGACCAAGAGATGAATACACTAAGCAGATTCAGAAGGATGTAGGTTGCAGTAGGTACTGGGAGATGAAGAAGCTTGCACAGGATAGAGTGGCATGGAGAGCTGCATCAAACCAGTCTCAGGACTGAAGACCACAACAACAACATCTACCAACATATTGACATTAAAGTCCCCACATACAATTATTGATGACTTCTCATCATGTATGATGCTCAGTAGTTCTTCAATCTTGTTTTAAAAAATTTCTGCGTCTCCACATGGTGATCTATACACTGACATGACTGTTATTTTCCTATTTTTTACATACATTTGCACTGCTGTTGCCTCAAAATGTTTTTCCATGTTCAGGATTTCAGCTTCAGGCCTGTTTTTCACTTTAATATCTGATTTCACATAAATTCAGACACCCCGATTCTTGGTTTCCTTTCTAGAAAAGTGGCTAACCAAGGTATATGGGGAAATATTAATGTTTTATAATTCATAATTTTTGCGCCAATGCTCTTGAATACAAATACAATCAACACAATATTCACTGGCCACAATCTCGAGATCTAGAATTTTATTTTTGAGACACTGTAATTTTAAGCTGCAGCAACTCGGTTGAGAGGAACTCTTACTTGTAAATTCTGGTGACAATGCTTTCTTCGTGTTGAGGCTGGGTACCAAAAATCCTTTAGGGACACAGGCTTCCTGCATCTTGTCTTTCTTTCTTCTGGGTGTGTTGCAACTTTTGATGCTGGAATTCCTGTTGTATCTGATGACTCGCTGGCCGTAAGCACATTTCTTGCTAATGATGCCGCTGTATAGTCTGTAGCTGCTTCTGATACTGTTGGGGCTGTTGAGGAGGCTTCATTTGCTTCAGCTACTTTTGTGGCAAGTGAAGATTCTGGATCTGTTGCTGGTGAATCAGCTTCATTTTTATGTTGGAGAATTTCAGTTGCTGTGATGGGTGGTGGTAGTGGTATGGTAGGGCTATTCTTGTCTTCAACTGCTAACACTGCGTTAAGTATTTCTCAACTAATGAATGCTTTTCCAAGTTTACTTCTGTGTAGCCCAATCCTGCTAAAGTGATTTCTATCTGAAGATGGTACATTCGCGTATGTGGCATTCAGGAAGCTTCGGCATATTTTTTCAAATTTTCTATTAGTAACAGCGATTTCTTTGTTGACACAAGGTTTTTCCATCAGATCATGTTTTTGTGGTATACTTGCAAAATAGAAGTTCACATTTGTTAATTTTCTGTAGTTTGCTTCTTAGCGCTCTTTTGTCGATTTTTCCCTCATTCCACCGATTATTAAACAGTTTCTTCCAGGCTCCAAGAAATGTTCACAGCTTTTTAGAATTTCATTCATGGGAGCGCCTGGTTTTGTTATTCCACTAACCTTAAATATAGTTTGCATGATACCAGCTAAGCCCTTTCCATGACTGTCTGAGAGCAGGCAAATATCTTCTTTGTTCTTCTTACTTGAGTTTGGCATATTCTCATGACATGTTCCCTGCTAATTATAGTACCAGTATTTCCTTGCTTGTTATTACGAGACTTCGTACTTGACTGGTTTTTAATTCTGCATTTAGTGAAAGTACTTCGTTTCTTTCGCTATTTTCATATCTTTTAGGCTCATCACAGTCAGTGCACTTCATGTCATCTTTTTTTTTTCTCCCTGTTATTATATGTGTTCTCTATTATGAGTTCAGAGAACCATTGTTGTTCAATGAACTGTAATATTTATTAGTTTAATGAATAGTGGCAGGAAAATGTGCTGTGCATAACAAAAATAATTGGCACAGATACAGAGAAACATATGGTCAGATGAAGCCATATTATATGTCATTTTGGTTTCACAAATAATTAACAAGAGGTCCCTTTTCCTTTATTGAAGATGCTGTGCTTTTTATGACTTTTCTTAAAAATTGTGATTATACACTAATCTACACATGGACTGTCCCTAATGGGTAACTGTCAGATCACTTTTGCAAATGACCCTTTTTTTTTTCAACTTTAAGAGACAATTTATATGTGTGAAAACTGTGTCGAAATCCATCTTAAACTAATAATTTTATGTGGAAGTCTTTTCAACTAATGCCACTTTGGCAACTTGTGTGTCTCCAATTACTCTAGGTATACAACCAAGAGAAGGAGACCCACATTTTAAAGTGAAATTCGAACCCTGTGTCATTCCTGGAGTCTCCTCACATCATTGAGAGGTGAAGGCTAGATTAAAAGCGGATTGGAAACTTGTATGTTCAGATTGGGATTTGGTCCTATGACCTTTTGGTTTCTAGGTGCACAATTTTCTAGTGGAAGGGATGACAGCTGTCAGAATGAAGGTACTTTTGATGGTTGGTGGGTGTAATGTGGATAAAACCATCAGAGAGGAGGTCAACATCTAGGAAATGGGCACACTGGGTTGAGGAGGATCAGGTGAAGTGGAAGGTGTGGTTGTGAAGGAGTATCTTGGTCCCAATTCCAGATCATGAAGATATTATTAATGAATCTGAACCAGACCAGAGGTTTGGGGTTTTGGGTTGCTAGGAAAGTCACCTTTAGATGGCTCATAAACAGGTTGGCGTAGGAAAGTGCCATGTGGGTGCGCATAGCTGTGCCACAGATTTATTTGTATACTTTTCCTTCAAAGGAGAAGGAGTTATGTGTTAGGATAAAGTTAGTGTGGCATATGAGGAATGAGGTAGCGGGATTGGAGTCCAAAGGGCGTTGGGATAGGTAGTATTCAGTTGCAGCAATACCATTGGTAACGAGCAGTGTGTATATGCCCAAGACAATGAGAGAATCTGGGAAAAATCTGAGAATTTTTTCATCCACAAGAAATTCAGGAAAAACCTGGGAATGTTTTTAGAATTTCAGGAATTTTAAATTTTTTGGTTTCCAGTTAAATTTTTGTAATTTTGGCTGGTAAGAACTGACACTTCAGCAAAACCCTTTACTGCAGAATAGCACTGCAGCAGTAAAACATAAATGACAGAATAACACCAAAATCAAAGTTTAGTTGCAAAGAAAATCCACCATTTACAACAAGTAAACCCATTGAATACCCAAGCATCTGCCAACATCAAAATGTGTCAAAGACTATGCAATACTTTGTAACAACAAAATGTTTTGGGTGCATCATTCTTGTGGGCCTTGTTGAAATGAGCATGATGTCACAGCTGTTTACATTTTGAACAGGTTGCAGGAAAATAATGCAAATGGTGGTTTGATAAGTGTTACTTTCAAAGTAAATTTTCTTCTATGCGAAATGAATTATGTTATGTGTGAAAATATGTGATGAATTTCTTAAATCATGAAATGTTAGACTCTCATTCAAAACGTAAAAGTGAGGACTTCCCATTATGAAAAATTTCAGGCCCAGAAGACCAGCCAATTCATGCCATTATCTAAACTTTCGCTGACACATGCAAAAAGAGGCAAAGTTTCAAGATTAGTTTTTCATATTTCTTTTAGTTCTTACATAGATTACAAATTAAGCAATAAAAGTGGCAATAAGTATAATTATCCTTCAAACAAAGTGGAAAGTGAGTTCCTGAGCAATTTGACACATGACTGACTTTTCTGTAGGACGAAGTGCTGGGCAGAACATGGTTGTATTCACCCAGATGGCTCATGAAATATTTTATGCACAGCAGTGAAATTTATAATCGTGCTTGTCAGAAATACTCAGCTGCTGCAATTTAACCTGTGATCTTAGGGTCCTGCCTAACCATACCCACTCAGGGTTAGAGGGGATTGACGGGCTTAGCTTTTCTTGTAGCTATACTTTTTGTATATTAGTTTAAACCATTAACTTTACCTATTTGTGTGATGTTGTTATTGGCTGACTACCTCACATATGCTATGCTCTGTCTGCTGGTATTGGCTGGCAGGATCACAACATGGGCTATGATTGGCTTACAAAAACACATCACAATCTTAATTTCAGTGCTGTATTTGGTGGAATTCATGTTTATACTTTTATAATATGAGAATGTGTCATGAAAATGTTGCCACTCATCAAAGATGTTTGCAGCATGCATTATTTTTTGCTGGGTTTCGTTTACTAAAGAGCTGCAAAGCTCTTCACTGGTGTATAAAATCTCTATCATTCAAAGGATTGATAAGTTATGCAGCTCTGAGGGAAAGGATATTGTCACTTAACACGGAAAAAATGTACTTTCAACAGGGGCATAGTGTATTTTCACTAGGCGAAAAGTGTTTTTTCACCCAAGAAAAAGCATATTTTTAACCAGGAAACCTTCTTCTTCTTCTTCTTCTTCTTCTTCTTCTTCTTCTTTTTCTTCTCCACATATACACCTTGAGTGAGGAATTTTGGTGTATAGGGATGTGGCGTAAATAGACAACAGTAGTGAACCAGGAGGTAAAGAGTTGGAAAGTTGGTAAAGGAAGTGATTTGTATGTTTGATGTGGGAGGCTAGATTATGGGCAATTGGTTGGATGTATTGGTAAATGAAGTCCAAAATCCTTTCAGTATGGGCATAATCACCAGCTACACTGGGCATCGAGGATTGTTGGGTTTGCGAATTTTGGGGAGCATGTAGTAGGTGGGTTGTAGTGTGTCACAGGGTGCCCCACCTAACAGCTCTCTTGTCTCTCTCCCACCCATATCCTGCTATACATCCCCATTCACATCCCCACTCCTGATTGCTAATCATGTAACAGCCAATTTCCAGTTGGAGCTATCAGTGGCTGAGGTCATTTGTGCATTAAGTGCACTTGCTTGTGTGTTTCCTTTGCTAAAGAAGGATCTGACCAAAAGATGTAATGTGCAACTGTGTTGTTTTGTTGTGCCTGTCTGCAACTCAGTGAGTCATCTGTACACTGAGTAGCAATCTATCCTTTGCTAATAATGTTAATATTCCAACCTGGCATTTCCAAAAGATCTTTTCAGCATCATTTGAAAATGCTGATCATCTCTGTGGAATGGTTGTTTTGGGTGTATAACTCACCATTTGTGAAGGAACAGTCATGTGTAGGTTGATGATGTCTCTGTTTCAAAAATTATGCTTAACTTGTATGTATAGAAACTCTTCTGAATGGAATTGAATATCACTTGATGGGGCGTATGCTGTCTTTTATATAATTTCCTAGGAGGTGGGTGAACTATTCAAACCACCAAAGGCACTAATAATGCAGAGACCAATGTATTTTTGCTGGAAGGATTACATACATGACCAATGAGGAATTAATGACATTTACTTTTTTTTTTCTTTGAAGATGTTTTAAAATTTGCAACATCTGGAAAGAATGACCTGAATGAATCTCAGAGGATATACTAGATGTAAATGATTAAGATTGCAGAGAAACAAACTACATATCGACCAGGCATTTTTAAGTCATTGTAAAGAGTAATGAAGTGCCAAACTCTGTTAATGAAGAACTACCAAATGAAATAAAAATGTGAAAGTGGATGCCAATAACTCACTGACATCAATAGAGGACAATATAAGCATGTGAGTCTCTGTGAATGGGACTTAATGATCTCTCTCTCAGGAATGTGTTGGTGTTTTGGCTTGTAGATGACATGCTATTATAACAGTGATATCTGTGTGTGTGTGTGTGTGTGTGTGTGTGTGTGTGTGTGTGTGTGTGCGTGTGTGCACGTGCGTGCACATGCAAATTGTTATCTTGGTTACCACATATTGATGATGGTCTGTACAGCACTGTACTGAGGAAGTAATCTAGTCGTAGGTATTGCCTCTCCTTGTGCAACTATGCTTTTTTCCGGCAGAACAGTACCTGAAAATGTGAGTCAATTAATCATGGGTGCACCTGTTTCATGGAAATGTACATTTGTGTGACAATTGTTACTTATGAAATATGTCTGGAATGGGGTTAGTTAGTTGCTTGTTCATGACTATGCTACAGTAAGCATTGTAGATGCTTTGTGGATTCACATGCAAATAGCTTGAAGAGAGATATCCCACAAACATTTGCTGGCTGGTGTGATTCCATGCAGCAGCATTTAAAGACTGTAATGCTGCACAAGGGTTAGATGGTAGTGGACATACATCTGCATTGGGAATGAAAAATATTATGTTAAAAGATTTAATTATTATACAAAATCAAATAGGGGTAATGCAGGAGTAGGTTTAATAACGAATAGGAAAATAGGAATGCGGGTAAGCTACTACAAACAGCATAGTGAACACATTATTGTGGACAAAATACATACGAAGCCCACGCCTACCACAGTGGTACAAGTTTATATGCCAACTAGCTCTGCAGATGATGAAGAGATTGATGAAATGTATGATGAGATAAAATAAATTATTCAGATAATGAAGGTAGACGAAAATTTAATAGTCATGGGCGACTGGAAAAGGGAGAGAAGGAAATGTAGTAGGTTAATATGGATATGGGGGAAGAAATGAAAGAGGAAGCCACCTGGTAGAATTTTGCACAGAGCATAACTTAATCATAGCTACACTTGGTTCAAGAATCATAAAAGAAGGTTGTATACATGGAAGACGCCTGGAGGTACTGGAAGGTGTGAGATAGATAGTATAATGCTAAGACACAGAGATTTAGAGACCAGATTTTAAATTGTAAGACATTTCCAGGGGTAGATGTGGAGTCTGACCACAATCAATTGGTTATGAACTGTATATTAAAACTGAAGAAACTGCAATGAAGTGGGAAATTGAGGAGATTGGACCTGGATAAGCTGAAAGAACCAGAGGTTGTAGAGAGCTTCAGGGAGAGCATTATGGAATGATTGACAAGAATGGAGGAAAGAAATACAGTAGAAGAAGAATGGGTAGCTTTGAGAGATGAAATAGTGAAGGTAGCAGAGGATCAAGTAGGTAAAAAGATGAGGGTATCCTTGGGTAACAGAAGAAATATCGAATTTAATTGATAGAAGGAGAAAATATAAAAATGCAGTAAATGAAGCAGGCAAAAAGGAATACAAACGTCTCAAAAATGAGATAGACAGGAAGAGCAAAATGGCTAAGCAGGGATGGCTAGAGGACAAATGTAAGGACATAGAGGCACATATCACTAGGGATAAGACAGATATTGCCTACAGGAAAATTAAAGAGACCTTTGCGGAAAAGAGAACCACTTGCATGAATATCAAGAGCTCAGATGGAAACCCAAGGGAAAGCAGAAAGGTGGAAGGAGTATATAGAGGGTCTATACAAGGACGATGTTCTTGAGGACAATATTATAGAAATGGAAGAGAATGTAGATGAAGATGAAATAGGAGATATGATACTACATGAAGAGTTTGACAGAGCACTGAAAGACCTAAGTCAAAACAAGGCTTCAGGAGTAGATAACATTCCATTAAAACTACTGACAGCCTTGGGAAAGCCAGGCGTAACAAAACTCTACCATCTGGTGAGCAAGATGTATGAGACAGGTGAAATACCCTGAGACTTCAAGAAGAATATAATAATTCCAATCCCAAAGATTTTCACAGATGTGAAAATTACCGAACTATCAGTTTAATAAGCCACTGCTGCAAAATACTAACGCGAATTCTTTACAGACGAACGGAAAAACTGGTCTAAGCCGACCTCGGGGAAGATCAGTTTGGAATCCGTAGAAAAGTTGGAACCTGTGAGGCAATACTGACCCTATGACTTATCTTAGAAAATAAGTTAAGGAACGGCAAACCCATGTTTCTAGTATTTGTAGACTTAGAGAAAGCTTTTGGCAATGTTGACTGGAATACTCTCTTTCAAATTCTGAAGTTGCAGAGGTAAAATACAGGGAGCAAAAGGCTATTTACAATTTGTACAGAAACCAGATGGCAGTTATAAGAGTTGAGGGGCATGAAAGGGAAGCAATGGTTGGGAAGGGAGTGAGACAGGATGCTAGCCTCTCCTTGTTATTATTCGATCTGTATATTGAGCAAGCAGTAAAGGAAACAAAAGAAAAATTTGGAATAGGAATTAAAATCCATGGAGAAGAAATAAAAACTTTGAGGTTCGCCGATGACATTGTAATTCTGTCAGAGACAGCAAAGGATTTGGAAGATCAGCTGAACGGAATGGGCAGGGTCTTGAAAGGAGGATATAATATGAACATCAACAAAATCAAAATTAGAATAATGGAATGTAGTCAAATTAAATTGGTTGATGCTGCAGGAATTACATTAGGAAATGAGACACTTAAAGCAGTAAAGGAGTTTGCTATTTGGGGAGCAAAATAACTGATGATGGTCAAAGTAGAGAGTATATAAAATGTAGACTGGCAATGGCAAGGAAAGCATTTCTGAAGAAGAGAAACTTGTTAACATTGAGTATAGATTTAAGTGTCAGGAAGTCGTTTCTGAAAGTGTTTGTACGGAGTGTATTCATGTATGGAAGTGAAATGTGGACAATAAATAGTTTGGACAAGAAGAGAATAGAATCTTTTGAAATGTGGTGCTACAGATGAATGCTGAAGATTAGATGGGTAGATCACATAACTAATGAGGAGATATTGAATAGAACTGGAGAGAAGTGAAATTTGTGGCACAACTTGACTAGAAGAAGGGACCGGTGAGTAGGGCATATTCTGAGGCATAAAGGGATCACCAATTGAAGGACAGCGTAGAAGGAGACCAACAGATGAATACACTAAACAGATTCAGAAGGATGTAGATTGCAGTAGGTACTGGGAGATGAAGAGTAGCATGGAGAGCTGCATCAAAGCAGTCTCTGGGCTGGAGACCACAACAAGTTGTAAATGAACTTTCCTTGCTGCTGCTGAAAGAAGTGTAGATATAGATTTGGATTGATTGCCAATGCTGCTTAAGAATTCATTGTATCTGTAAAAACAAGTCATGGCCGTGGCATAACTAAGAACGAATTCTGAAAAATTTTGATGCTGATTCTTTCTAGTGAAGCCTTTAGTTTTCCTGCTATCATGAAATTATCTTAATTTCCTTCATCATAATTGATGTTTTTAAAAATCCTGCAACTGTGTCATCTATAATTTAAAT
Source organism: Schistocerca gregaria (assembly GCF_023897955.1). Taxonomy (NCBI): domain Eukaryota; kingdom Metazoa; phylum Arthropoda; class Insecta; order Orthoptera; family Acrididae; genus Schistocerca; species Schistocerca gregaria. Next base: position 329,859,530 of record NC_064925.1, on the reverse strand, counting down.
AATAAAACATTGCATCTGCTATATTTTTTTCATCTATAACCTGATGTGTTTTGAATAATTGTTCTGATTGTCAAGTGCTAATATTTACATTGGTAAATTATGTGATATTTACATGTCTGTTGTTCTGCCTCTCTCATCCTGCAGTTTGTCTTCTTGTGGTTTTTTGGCACTGTGCCTCCTCCATCCTGTGGGAACCCACACATTTACAATCACAAATGTTACTGATGCAATTTTTTTTGTTTAAATCATTTTACTTACCTATGTTCAGTAACATTGAATTTCATTACCTGTAAACGTAAAAATTTTAAGGTTCTTTCTTGTTAACAGGGCAGCTGAGTTTTGATGGATTTTTGCAATATCTAATGAGTGAGGACAACCCGATTATATCAGCTTCAAAACTAGACTTGTCAGATGATATGGACCAACCACTTCCACATTATTTTATCAACTCCTCTCACAATACGTACCTGACAGGTGAGTTAAGTGTCAATTAAAATGTTGTTAGTTTGCTGTTGAATTCATAAATAAAGAAGCACGTCACAAATGAAATACTAATCCATTTTTCTTTTTTTAAAATAATTAATATACATTTTTGTCAAAAGGGAGCATTCCATGTAGGCCCCCAGCTGTTTAATAAGCTCCCCACAATATAAAGTCTATTTGAAGACAATATACTCACCTTTGTAAATCTGGATCACTGTTTGCTCTCTGTAAAATAATACCTAGAAGAGTAAATGTGCTGATTATGATTAAATGCAATACATGAACTATTCAATGAAGCAAGATTTATATATATCTGTTGCAATGTATTGTAAACCATAATCTACTCTATGTTAATATTAACATACTTTTTCTGATGTCTGTAGCACACTGTGTGACATCACATCATATGAGCCAAATAAATAAGTAAAATTAAAAAATGAACTCAAACAGCTGCTAATGACAAAGAGTTGCATGCTCTAACAAACTTTGTTAGTCTAAAATAGGCTGGAAAGAGGACCAGTGATAAGTGAGTCCATCAAATAATTCTGTGGCTAAATTATATTCCAAGAGGAGCATCAAATTAATGTTCTATGAAATCTCTGTTAATATGAAGATATTATTGCGACTTCCTTGGAAGTTTTTAAATTTCTCTTGCTTTAGAAATTTGTTACACCTATATCTAGCAATTTGTGGACATGGACTGATATCTTTCCACACACATTTTGTCATCACCACTGCTCGTAAACTTGAGACTTTCAAAATGTTTTACAACTGAAGTGTGCACAGAATATGTGAAAGTTCCATATATTTAATTATTGTATGCTTTTGCTTAACTTGCTTCATATTCAATAGATTGAGCAGGTTTGCTATGAGTTCATGTTGCTGCAACCAAGTATGTAAAATTATTTTGTATGTGCTATAAATTCCGTTTTTATATTGCTGTCATCCCATCCATCTCAAAAAATTGCTTTGATATGGTATGACTGTCCATGGAAAGCACACTGCAGTGACAAGAATTCCCTTGCCCAGTATGCTGAAATCTCACTAAGGTCTTCACAGACAGGCACAACCCTCCCACCCCCGCAAACCTTGTCCACAGACAGATTTCCCTCACCATATCAGCACACACTCCTAATCCTCGTACCATATGAGGAGAATCAGCTGCAAAGGGCATCTGTTCCTTCCTCCAGGATCATTCTGCACCATAATAGTATACTGTATCCTCCACTGTGGCTTTGACTATTTGTCACCATGCATGGAAATGAGAAACATTCTATCCACAATCCTTCCAACGCTCTTTTCAAGTGGTATCCCAACATCCACCCAATCTATGCGATATCCTGTTCCATTCTCATGCCACACCGACTTTCAACCCCTAGCTATATGGGTCATACCCATATGGAAGAGCCAGTTTAAAACCTATCTAATACACTCATCAAGCACATACTACTCCAACCTCATCATAGGCTTATACTATCCCATTAGAGGGATGGCCAACTATGAAAGCAACCATGAAATGTACCAGCTCTGCTGGAATATATGCACTTCATTTTGTGTGTGCCTGATCACCAACCAGCTGTCTACGTGAATGAATGGCTGCTGCCAAACTGTGGCCAAAAGCAGAGTTAACCATTCAGTGGCAAACATGCTGCTGAGCCCAGCACACTCAGTTGCAATGGCTGCTTCACAACCTGTGCTATCTAGATCCTTCCCATCAACACCACCTTTTCTGAACTATGTAAATGGCAACTGTCTTTGCAACAAATCTTTTCTCCTCATAACCTGTCTGCCTCAAAACCCTAAATTCACTCATCCTGAATGCACACCCTCTTACCCACAGTCTCCATTCCTCTGTTCTGTCACACCCCTCCAGATCACTTCTCCTTAAGACAGTTGATCATTGTGTGTTGCACAAACTCCCCGGTGTAGGTGCCGATGTCGTGTTCCTGTCCTCTGCACTTGCAACCCTTCCTCAACCCTTCCTTTTGCTGACTACCTCCTTTCTCCCCTCTCCAACTCTACCCAATACATTCCCTCACTGCAGCCAACCCACAGAGTCCTGGCATTGCGTATTCAGCCAGCGCATTGTAGCTGAACATGTGTGTGTGTGTGTGTGTGTGTGTGTGTGTGTGTGTGTGTGTGTGTGTGTGTGACATTGAAGTGGAAAATGTTGTTTGTAGTTAGACAATAAGCTCTTATAAATGTGTTACTGGACAGAACAAACAACACTAGAGAAAGTATGTGCATCTGATCATGACTTACACAGAGCAGAAGTAATAAGTCTATGCAGTTTGACCGTTCCCTCTCTTTCCACCATAAACATCTAAGGGGCAGTCAAATGAAAATGAGACAGGTGGGGGGTAAGTAAACTGTTTGTTATTTACAAAGTAACACCATATCTTTTAATGCGTCTATCCCACTTTGAGACAAAATGGTGAGTGCCTTCAAGGAAAAATGTTTGCAGTTGCCTTTGGAACCATGATTGTACACAGGGGTGCATCTCTTTGCTTGAAGCAAATCGATGGCCATGAATGTCATTCTTCATGGCTCCAAAAATATGTAAATTGCATGGGGAGAGATCGGGACAGTATGGAGGATGGTGTAAGGGCTTTCATGTGAACTTATGTAGTGTTATCGAACCATCGTCAACAGTATATGCGCAAGCATTATCCTGCAACTGAATGATGCTGTCCCGTTTGGACTTCATGGTACACTTTGGTTTTTGCAAAGTGTCCACATACCACTCTGTGTTAATTGTTATGCTGTATTCTAGAAAGTCAGTGAGCAGTGGGCTCTTATAGTCATAGGAAGATGTTGTCATGACTTTCTCCGAGCTGGCATGCATGGCTTTGGGTCTTCTCAGTGGCAGTGAATCCATGTGCTTCCATTGTTGACTCTTTTTGGCTCAAAATGATGATGCCATCTTTCATCTCCTGACAATATGGGTCAGGAAATGATATTCTTCATCGTGATATCATTCTAGATGCTGCATTGATGTCAACATTCTCCTCTGTCAGGCTATGGGGAACCCTGTGCACATAGATTTTACAGAACTTCATATGCTCTGTTCTGATGGCATGAGCAGTACCACATTGATGCCCAACATTAGCTGAATGTCTTCCACTGTCTGCCATTGGCCATTTCTGACAGCGAGATTCACTGCACCAATGACAGCACGATCCACTGCAGCAATGGCAAAAGAAGTAACTGTTAATAACAATAAAAAAGCTCAGCATTCAATACCCATTAAAATTATCTTACAATTATAACAAGCATCTTTTGAGACAACTCAATTTTGTTATGACAAGCCACCAGTGTGGTTTGACTCTTGACATGAGCAACTTCCCAAATGTTGGTATTCTGTAATTGTTCATATGCATTATGAAAATATAATCATTATAAAACCACATATGTGTCTATACTGATGTGAAACTGGAAGTTGCAAATAAAGCACCTTCTTACAGCTATGTGGTGTTTTTTGTTGTTATTCACGTCTCTAAGCTGTGGTTGCCCTCCCCAGAAAGTTGTTGACACAATGAGCTTGTCCTGGCCGACTGCTGTCTTTCAGTGACATATTGCATCCTTAAAATCATTTACTCCACACAAGCACTCATGCACATGAGATACTGTCTTCAGCCTACACAGATATTCGGGCATTAATTTCACTTCCTGGCACTCCTTGCACTGTCAGAAACCACATTACATGTCCTTGTTCCTCTTTCTTGGTCTCCAGAGTGAGGTCAGATGCACAAACAACTCACTGATCTCATGTCAAGCATGTGTGACATACAAATGGTACAGTGAACGTGCATGTTGTTAATTCCTTATACGCAATAGAGAGCATCTCTATGCACACACCTACCTGCACAGCCATGTCTGTGCCATATTGTTATATAGCCTGTCTCATTTCCAACAAACTTTATGGGCATATTATTTACATATCATATGAGGACAGGAGAAAAAACTAGACAACTATTTACATTATAAACAGATGCACACAGTCTCATGATCATAATGGGTGCATAGACATAACTCCAGGTTTAACATCCAATTTCATTGGGGTAGATGAAAACATGCTGGTTGCACTCAGGGAATTTTAATTAGCTGGTGCTGCATACAGGAAGTATGCTCCTGGCATTGACTGTTTCTGGCCTGTTGCATGTTGAAATGACTGTTTTACAGACTGATTGCTGTTTGCTAAGATAGTTTTCTGGACCTCAGTTGCTAGGGTTCTGATAATGAAACATCTGAATGAATTGGTAATCCTTTTTTTGTTTCTTTAATTATTATTATTCTTGTGTATACATTCACCAAAGAATGAAATCATCTTATGGATGATGGTGGAATATTAGTAAGAACCAATGCCAGTACATGTTTGTAGGATGAATACACCATGAGGTGAGGTACATTGATTGATTGAGCTGTGTGACAATTATTATTGTGTGAGTACTGTTTAGCATGGTGGGAAAGTAGCATTCTACATCTGAGTGTGAAAGAGTTAAAGCTGAAGGTCTGAGAACTACTGCAATGACATTTCAGGCAGCACCTGTTAACTTGTGGAGGATATTGTTGCAAGCTTTGATTTTAGTTGCCACTTTCTGCGGGTGGGTTTTGTATGTTAGTGACCTGCCTAGGGTCACATCTAGGTTTTTTTTGGAGTGTTGCAGCATTGGTGAATCTGATCTTTAAATATCATGTTAGGTTTGTTGTTTATTTGTTTATTACATATGTGGGAAGTTGGTATGATTAGTCTTTTGGTAATTCAGCCAAAGAGAATTGTTTTTGACTCGTTGAGAAACGTGGTGTTCCCCAGTATTTATTTATAACTGTACCTGAGACTTTGTATGTGTGGAATTAATTTTTGGCACATAATGCTTCTTTGTGTACAATGTTTGAGGTAGTGTGATGGGGGAGATGAACGAAGAACTTGTTTGTGTTAGTAACATGAGAGAGGAATGAAGAGCTAGGTAAGCAAATAGCAATTGACACTAACGTCCACACTCACAACACACAACAACTGGCCTTGTGCTTTGTTTAATGTCATGGCCTAATATAAGCTCACCAGGAATTCTACGAATTTAAAGTGAAATATGCTCGCCTGCACAACTTTCTGTCAGAATTACTGCTTCTGTGATGTTTACTTTGGAGAGATGTAACTCTGTGAGAGGAGGGTTCTGCTGAGTGAGATAATGCTTGACACTCTTGATCAAAGTTACATTGCTGCTCACTTTCAAGAAGAGTTTCCAAAGAGCGAGTTAACGCAGCAAATCTTGCCACACTGTCTTTATTGGATTCCTGAGACCACATAGTCCTCAGTCTTTCAGCCATTCTGGTTTGTTCAGAAAGACTTGACTATTTTCTAGTACTTGCCTGTAAACAAAATTTGCTAGCAACAAACATAAATAAAACATCATGAAAAAGGCAAAGCAGTATCATTTGGTTTTAAATACACAATGTGGAATTGGTAAATCTGCTTATCCATGCCTAGTAAATTTGCTGTTGGTTTATATATTCGTAAAGATAAGAATGCAGTGGTTAAATATGTCACTGATGTAACTTCTGAAAATTGATTTGTCATTGAGTTAAAAAAAAAAAAAAAAAAAAAAAAAAAAAAAAAAAAAAACTAACAGCACCATCTATTGGTTCTTAGGTGTACTATAATGTTATTGTTAAACATCCAAACTACCAGGCTAAGCATATGATTTTGGATAAAACTTTAAATAACATTCAGAGAATGAAGCTTTCACAACCAGATAACATAGCTGCTGGTAAACCTTTTGGGATGTAAAGTCGTGGTCTGAGAAACTCTTCTGTTCCTGATGTTTTGTCCAGGTCTGCACTGGACATCCCCAGAGGTGCTCCTCCACTGAGTCTTGCTGACTGACTGGTCAGATGTCTTGAGAGTGACATAAATTCTGTAGGAAAGAGGGCTGTGGTCAAACTAACACATGATGAGCAGAGGTAATTCTTGTCAGAGATAAAATTTAACTTTGATTGTCATCTTGTCAAAGAATAAAACTGTCTAGCAATTCTGCACAGCTACTGTCCATATGTTGCTAAGTTTCATTGCATCCTCATTCCTATTTAAACTATCCTGATGCTTATAAATTTCAATGGCTTCTCTACATAGTCATGGGTAATAATTTGACATTGTGGATAAAATTTCTGTTTCAGAAAACTTCACTTTGTGGTTTCCTGACTGAAGAGCATGCTCTGCTACAGCTGATTTCTCTATTTTTCTAGTTGGCAAAGGCTTTTGTGTTATTTTAGCCGTGTATTTACACTCTTCTTAGTAGTTCCAATATAAACTTTACCACATGTACACGAATTTTGTATACACCGCATGTCAACAGAGGAGGGCATTTATCATTCACAGATTGAAGTGCTTGATTTATTTTCTTTGTTGATCTAAAAACCAATCTGATGTCATCTTTCTGTAAAATCTTACTGATTTGGTCTGTTACTTTTTTTTTTTAAAAAAAAAGGGGGGGGGGGGGGTAGGGAAACTGTATTTCTCCGTCATTGTGGTTCATCCATGTTCTTTGGTCTTCTGTTCCTCGGTCATAAAATCCTCTGTACCTTTTCCCCTGAGTAGCCATTTTTCTCAAAACCCTGCTTCAGATGTTTTATTTCAGCATCCAGGTGTTTTGATGTGCATATTCTGTTAAATAACATTATCATTGTCTTCTGTGATCCAATCTTTGTTAAATAAAGCTTGTATGTTTGCCCAAGCTACATTCAAGTTACCTGTGATAACCCCATGAAAATTCATGTGGTAGTTTTGGAAATTAGTGTGTTCAAACAGATAGACATGATGTTTTAAATGAAAATTTAAGTCTTAATTTATTTCTGTGATTCATTTTTGAATAAATGAAGCCTATGTGTTACCCCACGATACATTCAAGTTACCTGTGAAAACCCCATGAAAACTCATCTGTTACTTTTGGAGATTAGCATGTTCAAACAGACATAAATGTTGGCTTTGGATGAAACTTTAGATCACAATATCTTTTATCTCATGATCTGAATTTGATGAAATAAAGAGTATTTGTTTCCCCAAGCTATGCTCAAAATGTGTAAACCCCATGAAAATTCATCTTTTAGTTTTGGAAATTAGCATGTACAAACAGAGAACATGGCAGTTTTACAATTTTATTATTAGTACAGAAGTATTCATCCAACATCTTCAGATCTGATGTTAGTGTTGCTTCTGCTTCCCTAAAGCTTTGATTAGGAGCAATCAAAATAATATTATCAGCATAAATAAATTTGATAGACTTTGTTTTGAAGGTCGTGTTTACAAATTAAAAAGTTGTGAAATAAAAACAGAATTTTGTTGGATACCCTCTTTTATTTTATGAACCCAACTTCTAGAGTTCTCTATAAACACCTGGCAGTATCTGTTGCCAATTACAGTGGTTAGTTTCTGACATGGAATAATACTGATGACTTTGAGCAGAAGTCTGTCATGCTAGACAGTATCATAGGGATGCAGTTAGCTCTGAGAGCACCTCCATGATTATTTTCTGCTTCTGAAAGCAATTTTTGATATAAGTTACTATTGTTAGCACCTTTTCCTTACATACTCTTTCTGGACTGAAATCAGTTTGCTATTTAGAAATGTGTTTGTTGATAGCTGAGCAGATTCTGTTATGAATGAGTTTTTCCAGGAGCTTGACTGGTACACTATGAAGGACAATGGGGTGGTGCTTTTGAGGAACCTTTTTTTGGCTGTAGTATAGGAATTATCTTAAATTTCTTAAAGAGAGGTGGCAGATGACCTGTCTCTAAGATCTATGAAAGGAAAGTGTTCAGCAATTTGGCAGTAACAGTATCACAGTGCTACAGAAACTCAGGATAGATACCATTAACACCTGCTGCCTTTCTAGATTTCATGTTCTTTGTAACATGTGTGGTCTCTTTCAATTGAAATGTGTTCAAAAACTCAGATGTTTGTGGGGCTGACAGTTTCTTTACTTTTGAGATTTCGTCTCTTGTCAAGTCACAATATTAGGATCGCCACTGTCCGCATTCCAGCCAGGAGTGTATTCTGTCCATCAACCTCCTAGTATGCATCATTTTGCTGCACTTATCAGTATTCAAGTGGAACTGTAGTAGTTATTGGAAAATAGTTTTATCCATTTTTATTGGCATCTGTTTGTTTGCAAAATTCAGATGATTTGACTTCTTTGAAATTCTATCTTAGTTTTGGACAGGAGAGGAAGATGGGTATGAACAATGCTGTCTGGAGAATTATTGGATGATGCTGACTATTGGGAAATCTGGTTAGGATTCTGTGGTGCACCTCATTGGCATGCTTGGAGACTGTGTGATAAAGCTTAAGTCAGACATATAAGCCTTGTTTCATTGGCCACTAAAGAAGGTTTCCTTGTCTTTTGTATAGGTGTGAGGTTTTCTGTTTCCATCCAGTCGACATGTTTTGTGCATTTTTGTCAGTTTCTTGATATCCCCAGAGTATAATACCTCAGCATCATGCAGACAGTTCATTGAGACATACCATTCATGGTCAATCATTGTCATGTTGAATAATGGCACCACGAAACAGTCACACAAGAATTGAGACATATGGGATGAAGGATGAAAACCACACCACTCCATATTTTGGCTAATGGTACAGCAACCTCTTGAGATGTTCAAGAAAGGATAGACAGTCTTAGTTGCAAAATGGTTTTTTAGTTATTTAATTTGTGATACATTTCACTGTCACAGGAGCATCATCAGACTTCATAAAAAAACACTTGAGGACTACTGGCAAGTGTACAGAAAGCCCAGTAATCACCAAACATGGTATGCCATTCAATAAAGTTTACAGGACGCATCCACTGGGTAAAAACACTTAAGGGCAACTGTCAAGAGTACAGAATGTTCCACAATAACTGTACTTGCAGCCAAGATTGCCTATTCTTTCTTGTGGATGAAGAATGGAAGGATGTCTGTGATATACCATTGTGCCATCAAAGTTACTTAAATCACTACCTGCTGTTACCTGATGGCTCCCCACACCATATGCCAGGAGTAACACTGCTGTGACTCTTCAGAACATGGGAAAAAAGGGACCTCTTCCCAGGCTGGTGCCATAGTCACCAACAATGATCATCCAATGTAGTGCAGAACTGTGATTTAGCCCTGAACACAATGTGACACCATTCATTGGCAGTCCATGCTTCCGGGTCATAGCACCACTCTAGACACAGCCATTTATGTTGTGTTAACAGCAGCCTACACATGGGACAGTAGTTCCCTAGTCTAGATGCTACTTGTCTCTTGACACTGGGGTGGGATACATACAGTGTTGCTGGGATTCCAATAGTCATTTGCAGATGATTAGGCACAGTTATGAAAGGGTTATGTGCACAATATGGCCATCCTCCCTTACAGCGGTCAGATATAGATATCTGAAATACGATGATGAGTATGCCTGCACTCCCCTTCCCTTGGAGTCGAACATTGGGCAAGTGCTATCTCTGAATGCTCCACAATTCTGGATATTATTTAATTGGACAGATAAAAAATCTACTCACCAAGTGGTGGCAGAATACACACACACACACACACACACACACACACACACACACACACATAAAAGATGGTTTAGTTGGCAAGCTTTCAGAGCCAGTGGCTCCTTCTTCAGGCAAAAGGACTGCAGAGGAAGGAAGGGTGAAGGAAAAGGACTGGAGAGGTATTGGAAAAGGGGTAGATTTTGGGAAAGTCACCCAAAACCATGAGTGAGGATAGGCTTACCATACGGCAAGTCTCCAACCACATCTTCGTGATGCTTTGATGGATATCTCATTGCTTCTCTTCTTGTCAGAGGTACAGGTAAATATTATGTGTGCAAGAACAATAACATGCCTATTCCAAAATAAAATTCTTAGTCAGCCTCAGATTAGTTTCCAAAAGGGTCTCTCTACACTCTACAGAGTAAGTCACTTTTAAATTCACTGATCAGATTATACAAAATTTAAATGACAAAATATTGCCAACTTTTATTTTCTGTTACTTGTGAAAAGCATATGATTGTGAAGTAAAAAGTATTCCCACAGAGAAACTTAAATAATATGGTATCAGAGTTCTCACTGGTAATTGGTTTTCATCCTATGTAATTAAAAGAATGCAGTGTGTGACATTAAGAGTATACAAAACAAAAACAGATCTTCAGAGTGCTGAAGAGTCAGTATGAGTCTACTACATGAACCAATACTGTTTCCACTCTTTTCTTATTATACATAAAAGATTGGCCATTTTTTATTCAAGAAGCAGAATCATTCATAAACATTTCCTCCATTTTTCCCATGGTTTCATTGGTTGATGATGTTCTGAGATGTACAGGGTGCTCGTCATGTTCAACAACTCAAAATTGTTACACCATTTGTAAACTCACTGAAATCAATATATGAAATTTCCAAAACTTTGCTGCATTTTATTCTTTTCTTATAGCAAAATTTACTACTAATTCTCCAGTCCACATTTATGCAAAATAAATATTCTCTGATAATGACCAAAACACATCTAACATTTTTGACAGACATGATGTGGCTAATACTCACAAAAAATAAAAAATAGCACATATCATATTAATACAACATGTGAAATTACAAAATTCCCATTACCTTTTGAGCACACATCATGTAGACACACATGAGATGCCACAACCACTTTTTCAAGAGGCAGTAGCTCTCCTCCAGAGAAAATGAGAACATTGCCAGAAAATTACTGTAGATGAAATAAGTTTTTGAGAAGGAAAGACTCAACTGTAAATATACAAATCTGATATGAAGATTTGATCACATCAAGATTCTCGTGTGTGGCAGGGGAGGGGGGGGAGGGGGGGGGGCCTCCTCTCCACTGTCTCCCACATTTTCCCCCTTATATATTGCCCAGGCTGGCTGTGTCCTTTTCCTAACATCTAACTTTAGAAAAATTAGGTATTTTGTCATGTTAAAATTACATTTTTTCCAGTTATCTTGTGTTTTAGGTCATCAGTTGACTGGGAAATCAGCTGTGGAAATGTACAGACAGTGTTTACTGGCTGGATGTCGATGTGTTGAGCTTGATTTCTGGAATGGACGAACAGAGGAACCTGTCATTGTTCATGGCTACACTTTTGTACCTGAGATTCCTGCAAAGGTACTCTAATTATACTATTATATTGCTATAAAGTGAGTGTGCGTGTTTTCCAATAGTGAGTGTAAATAATGTTAAACAAGAAATATGTCTTACCTATCAATTAGCAACAAACTTACACAGAAAAATGAAAAGCTTTCTGAATCCCACTGAAAAATAAGGAAATCATACATAGAAAATGTTACATTACATTAATTTTTTTTCAGTTATACATTTCAAACTCAAATCACACAAATGGTGTCATCACTGCTTTCAACTTACCACCAAGTTATCTTCAGATGTTATGAGTATATTACTCAGTAACAAGCCATCTGAAGAGGTGTGGTGAGATGCTCATAGTGTAAACATATCAGTGCTCTATTTTTTGGGACTGGTATATTGTGAGTGCTCATGAGCTGTTGTTATGTAATATATTCATATCATCTGGTGATGGCTTGGAATAAGCCAAAACCTGTAATGATACCATTTGAATGAATTGAAGCTGGAACACACAATAAAAAAGTTACAAAATAATCATTGTGCTTTCCCAAGGCAGTATGCTCAGTCTGTGTAATGAAGGATTTAGATAAAATAGTCACTCAGGATCTGGGATGAACAAAAATCCAATGGATAGGGTAAAATTGGGTGCACACTTATGGTGGTATTTAACAGCTAATACATTTATCTGATGATTCTGGTGATGGAGGGTTTTTATATTTTTTTAAAAAAAGTCTTTTTATGCCAGTGTCAATTCGTGCTTTCTGGCAGTTTTTTTATGATCATAATAACAGACAAGGCTGGGTAGGGCACAAAGCACTGTTTGCTCAGATGGCTATAACTTTAGTAAAGTATATCATGGCAGTTACACAAATGGAGTAGGTAATAGTATGAGAATACTAAAGGTGAATTTTGCAGTTACTGCTGTTCCAGATGTGAAACACTGTTCAACAGAGTTGATGGAAAAGAATTGTATTACATTTGCACTTTGCCCAGGCTTAGAAAATAGTGTTAAAATTTCTCAAGTTGGAAAAAGAATTTTCCATATGATAACCATATTTTAGAGCATAGCTTAAGAGAATTAAAGCACTGTCAAAAATTCTGAATGTAATGAATAGCCACAGTTTGGAAATTTTAAATGGTATGATATGTTAAGCTGGCTCTTCTGCACTCTGGTTTCAAAGGCATATCAATTTTAGTAGGTATAGTGATACATTTCAGGTGCGGAAACATAGATAAATTATAAAATGGATGTGAGTTATTGGGAGTATTATGTGTCTGCTGAAAGAAAAGTTGTCTTTACAATTTTAGTGAAGACAGTGCAAGACACTTACATTCTTTCTATAGTTTATTCAGTATTACCATTTCTACCTCCATGCTTGAGCCAGTTATCTCAGCCATTATGAAGAAATTAGAATTATTTGGATTTCATGTTTTATCAGATACATTCTCTGTATTCTCTTTAACAAAACCCTTAACGTAATTTGTTGGAGGTATCTTTGTCATGTGTGTTTTATGTGTAAACCTGAGTCAGTGTCAGTGTGATACTAGTATGCTTAATTAGAGCTTCAACATATAGGGGATAATCAAATGAAAATGACACAGATAGAAAAAAGTGAGTAAACTGTTTATTGTTTCAGAAGTAATTACCAATTAATTCAAAAGTAATTTATTCCTCTGTGGAACAATGTGTCAATGGCCTTGCCGCAGTGGATACACCGGTTCCCGTGAGATCACCGAAATTAAGCACTGTCGGGCGTGTTCGGCACTTGGATGGGTGACCATCCAGGCCGCCATGTGCTGTTGCCATTTTCGGGGGCGCACTCAACCTCGTGATGCCAATTGAGGAGCTACTCGACCAAATAGTAGCGGCTTCGGTCAAGAATACCATCCTCCACTGAGAATGACATGGCAGTCGGATGGTCCCGGTAGGCCACTCGTGGCCTGAAGACAGAGTGAGTGGAACAATGTGGTCATTGCTGTATTGGAGAAATGTTTGCAGTTGCATGGAGAACCATGATTGTACCCAGGTGTGCACCTCTTCATCAAAAGCAGATGAAACCAGAGATGTGTTACTTCAGAGCTCCAAAAATTTGGAAATTGGGTGGAGAGAGATTGGGACTCTATGGAGGCTGCATTGGCCCATCCGTATGTAGCCAAGGTTGTTTCAGCGATGCTGCAAAAGTTTCACTGGGAAGTCATTATGCATACTCCACTAAGCCTCGAACTCTCCCCATGTGATTTCCATATTTTTGTAGCCCTGAGAAAAGACATTTGTGTCTATCGATGTACTTTGAATAAAAACGTACATGCCTGGGTACAATCATGTTTCCATAGCAACCACAAATATTTTTCCATTAAGGCTCTGACCATCTTGTCTCACAGTTGGATAAATGTATTAACAGATATGATGATTAGGTTTGAAATAACAAGCAGTGTACTTACTTCCCCCATACCCCCCCCCCCCCCCCCCCCCCCCTCCTCACCTCTCACCTCGTTTTCATTTGACTGGCCCTTATATTCGCTTCTGGACTTTACAAAATTGTCCTAATTTTCCACAACAGTGGAAAATCTTTATTCTTATTAATGCTGACAATGATAGTTCTCAAAAGCTAGATAGTTCTCAAAAGCTCAAAATTTTATAGGGAACTGATCAGCATCATCATCTCAAACAGTTTCCAGCCCCTGCTTGGTCTGTTTGGAACATAAGCCTCACCATCTTTCTGTGTTTAGTTCGGTCCTGTCCTCACCTCCTTTTTCTACGTTCCTGCACACCTCTCAGTGATCTATCCCTTGGTCTTCCTCTTGGTCATTTCCTTTGCATCTCCATTTGATGTACCTTCTTGGGAATCATCTTGTTTTCTTTTCTCTTTAAGTGCCCATACCATCTTAACCTTGATGTTCTAGTCTGAAGAGTTCCTCTTTTACTATTTCCCTCACCCATTCGTTCCTCACTCTATCTCTCCTTGTTACTCCTAACCTACTTCTAAGGAACTTCACTTCACATGCCTTGAATTTGCTTACATCACTTTTCTTCGTCACCCACATTTCAGATTCATAGGTTAAAGTTTAGGTGTAGTAAACTATATATATTTATATATATTTTGATTATTGATATGTCTGCTTGTGTCTGTGTATGTATGTATGGATGTGTGTGTGTGTGTGTGTGTGTGTGTGTGTGTGTGTGTGTGTGTGTGTGTGTGTGTGTGTGCGCGAGTATATACCTATCCTTTTTTCCCCCAAGGTAAGTCTTTCCGCTCCCGGGATTGGAATGACTCTTTACCCTCTCCCTTAAAACCCACATCCTTTCATCTTTCCTTTTCCTTCCCTCTTTCCTGACGAAGCAGCCGCCGGTTGCGAAAGCTCGAAATTCTGTGTGTGTGTTTGTGTGTTTTATTTATTGTGCCTATCTACCGGCGCTTTCCCGCTTGGTAAGTCTTGGAATCTTTGTTTTTAATATATCGTGCGGATGGATATGTGTGTGTGTGTGTGTGTGTGTGTGTGTGTGTGTGTGTGTGTGCGCGAGTGTACACCTGTCCTTTTTTACCCCCTAAGGGCACTTGCCCTTGAATATATCCTGTCTTCCCGTTACCCAACAGGCCTCAACCTCCGTTAATTTCAAGTTGCCGCTGCTCATACCTCACCTGTCATTCAACAACATCTTTGCCCCTGTACTTCCACCTCGACTGACATCTCTGCCCAAACTCTTTGCCTTTACATATGTCTGCTTGTGTCTGTATATGTGCGGATGGATTTGTGTGTGTGTGAAAGTGTATACCTGTCCTTTTTTGGAATGACTCCTTACCCTCTCCCTTAAAACCCACATCCTTTCGTCTTTCCCTCTCCTTCCCTCTTTCCTGAAGAAGCAACCATGGGTTGCGAAAGCTAGAAATTCTGTGTGTGTGTTTGTGTGTTTTATTTATTGTGCCTATCTACCGGCGCTTTCCCGCTTGGTAAGTCTTGGAATCTTTGTTTTTAATATATTTTTCCCATGTGGAAGTTTATATATAAAGATGATGTGACTTACCGACTTACCTAACAAAAGTGCTGGCAGGTGGATAGACACACAAACACAAACATACACACAAAATTCTAGCTTTCGCAACCAACAGTTGCTTCTTCAGGAAAGAGGCAAGGAGAGGGAAAGACGAAAGGATGTGGGTTTTAAGGGAGAGGGTAAGGAGTCATTCCAATCCCGGGAGCGGAAACAAGCAGGTGCGGATGGATATGTGTGTGTGTGCGAGTGTACACCTGTCCTTTTTTCCCCCTAAGGTAAGTCTTTCCGCTCCTGGGATTGGAATGACTCCTTACCCTCTCCCTTAAAACACACATCCTTTCGTCTTTCCCTCTCCTTCCCTCTTTCCTGAAGAAGCAACCGTTAGTTGCGAAAGCTAGAATTTTGTATGTATGTTTGTGTTTGTGTGTCTATCGACCTGCCAGCGCTTTTGGTAAGTCACATCATCTTTGTTTTTAGATATATTTTTCCCACGTGGAATGTTTCCCTCTATTATGTCCATATATATAGGGAAACCTCCCTCGTGGGAAAAATATATCTAAAAACAAAGATGATGTAACTTACCAAACGAAAGTGTTGGTATGTTGATAGTCACACAAACAAACACAAACACACACACAAAATTCAAGCTTTTGCAACCCATGGTTGCTTCATCAGGAAAGAGGGAAGGAGAGGGAAAGATGAAAGGATGTGTGTTTTAAGGGAGAGGGTAAGGAGTCATTCCAATCCTGGGAAAAAAGGACAGGTATACACTTTCACACACACACAAATCCATCCGCACATATACAGACACAAGCAGACATATGTAAAGGCAAAGAGTTTGGGCAGAGATGTCAGTCGAGGTGGAAGTACAGGGGCAAAGATGTTGTTGAATGACAGGTGAGGTATGAGCAGCGGCAACTTGAAATTAACGGAGGTTGAGGCCTGTTGGGTAACGGGAAGACAGGATATATTCAAGGGCAAGTGCCCATCTCCAGAGTTCTGATAGTTTGGTGTTAGTGGGAAGTATCCAGATAACCCGGACGGTGTAATACTGTGCCAAATTCACGGCCAGCACATCTGTGTGTGTGTTCGAGGGTATACCTCCCCCTTTTTCCCCCCACGGTAAGTCTTTCCACTCCCAGGATTGGAATGACTCCTTACCCTCTTCCTTAAAACCCACATCCTTTCGTCTTTCCCTCTCCTTCCCTCTTTCCTGATGAAGCAACCGTGGGTTGCGAAAGCTTGAAATTTGTGTGTGTGTTTGTGTTTGTTATTGTTTCTATCAACGTACCAACGCTTTTGTTTGGTAAGTTACAGAAACTTTGTTTTTATATTCTTTGCTTTTTTGCTTCTTTATTCCAAACCAGGGTCCTAACATTTCACAGGAATGCTTCTGCCTTCCATCTTCACTGATCTCTTTCTCATTTCTTCCATTTTCCTCTGGCACACTTCCCAAGTACTTAATTAACAGTTTCGACCTTCTTCAGTTGTTCACCTTCAGTGCTCCTTCAGCTAGTTGTTATATCTTTCTTTCTAGTTGTAACCAGGATCTCACATCTGTTTACATTAAATTTCATTCCATACAGTAGTGTCTCACAGTTTTTTTTCAAAGCATCCTGCCATTCTTGAATCTCCTCCTCCCTGTTTCATCCACAAATACCTTTGTTTTCGTCTTATATTCTCCAGTTTTTTCTGCCATCTTAGTAATCAACTCATACAAGACCAAAATAAAGAGGGGAGGTGACACTGCACTGCCCTGTTCCCACCACTTGTTTGCTGAAATCAATCCATCCTTTAATTTCACCACTTTTACACAACTCAGACTTTCACAGTACTTCTCCTCCACTCTGCTTGTTATCTCTTTTCCTAACTTCCTTCTATTTTTGTGCTTCCTATACTTTTATTCTACAGGCACCATCAAATACCTTTTCTGTATCAAGAAAGCTTCTACATGGGCTTCCCCACATTCATAGAGGAGCTTGTGGAGTTGCCTTACTTCCAATTTGAGGTTAACAGTTGACCTCCCAGGTCTGAAAGATTTCGGTGCTACATTCCTACTGTATCTCTCTGAATTGATGTGGCTTATAAATCAAAGGAATGTTATTATATTAAATTTCAGCCTCCAGTTGCACAAGCAAAGAAACTTTACCTAGGTTTTGGCTATAATAATGTAGCCATCCTCAGAAATGTCACAATATAAAATTAAATTAAAACATGCCAGATATTGGCAGTGTCAAACGTAAAATGTTAATACTACAGTACATTGTCATAAGACTACATCACTTCTACTACTGTTTTACCATTAGGTCGCACCAATGGGCCAGACAGGTGGCTCGCGGGCGCTGAGTTGTAACTGGGAACCGTGGGCAGCAACACTGCGAGCTCAGCTGGTGGTCATGCACATGCACATGCGGAGCAGTAAAAACTTAAAACCAGCAAATGTTAAATGAGATTATTATGGAAAATAGCTTATTACAATAGTTTGGACTATTAATGACATTAAAACCATAAGTCACTGAAGTTGCCGTTCCATAAAAAGCAAAAGACATATAAAAAGTGTACTGTACAAAAGTATTAAACATTAATTGATAACATTATTTGTTACAACAGCTAGAAATGTTACTGGCAAATAAATCATAATAAATGTTAGTACTAGTTAAAGTTACAGTTCTATGAGAGGCAAATGACATTACATGTCAAAAAGGAACCTTTTAATAAGCAAATGCCATAAGTTAAGGTTAACATTGCCTGAAATGTGTGGAATTAACCTAAGAATTAATGCCTGTGAATAATAATAAGGATAATTGTCTCATACAGGTTAGCAGTTAGATATACAGTATGTGATCAGCAAGTAATAAATAAGAAAACCAGTAGGCTGTATGTCATAGCCAGCTACTGACGTAGGTAGAAGACTTTATAAAGTAATGGATTTATCAGATAATAGGTGCGTGCAACACCACAAGACATTATGAAGACAGTATAGCCAGTGCAGTTATACGAGGGTAATCCCAAAAGTAAGGTCTACTATTTTTTTTATAAGTACATATACCTGTTTATTTCTACAATAGTTTACATCAGTTTACAGCTTGAACATTTAGCTATTTTTTGACATAATCACAATTTCTGTTGATGCATTTTTGTAGATGCTGTGGCAGTTTTTGTATGCCCCTGTCATACCAGTTCGCTGCCATGCTGTTCAGTAATTTATGAACCTCTTCTTTCACCTAGTCATCGGAGCTGAATAGCTTTCAGGCCAAATGTTCTTTTAACTTAGGGACCAGGTGATAGTCACTGGGCGCCAAGTCAGGACTATAGGGTGGGTGGCTGATGATGTTCCACTGAAACTGTTTGCAGGAGAGCAATGGTTTGCTGGGTGATGTGTGGGCGAGTGTTGTCATGGAGAATGTGTACACCCACGCTCAACATTCCTCTTCTCTGGTTCTGAATTGCTGTTTGAGTTTTTTCAGAGTCCCACAGTACCTGTCAGCGTTAATTGTGGTCCCAGTGGGCATAAAGCCGACCAACATTACCCTTTTCTGATCCCAAAAAACGGTTGTCATGACTTTATCGGCAGACTGTATTTGTTTGAATTTCCGCAGCTTTGGCGAAGAACAATGCTGCCACTGCATGATTGTTGCTTGGTCTCAGGTGGAAAGTTGTATGACCAGTTTTCGTCACCCATGACAATTGAATCCAGAAAGTTGTCCTGTTTGGCTGCAAGGTGGTGAAGAAATGTGGAGGAAGCATCAACTCATTGCCACATGTGGTCCTCAGTCAGCATGCGTGGCACCCATCTTGCAAACACCTTCCAGTACTTCAATGTTTCCATTAAATTTCTGTGAGCAGTGCTTCAGGAAACCTCAGGAACCAATGTACAGAGATCATCCAGGGTGATCTGCCGATCTTCATGCAGGCTTTGCTTAACCTTCAACACTGTCTCCTCAGAAACTGGCGGTCTCCCGCTCCTTTGTTCGTCGTTTCGGTCTGATCAGCTGCAAACTCACTACACCACTTACGAACATTTTTGACATCCATGGATGACTCACCGTACACTTCCGTCAATTGGTGATGGATTTCAATCGGTGCAGTGCCCTTTGCATTCAAAAATCGAATAACTGTACGCAATTTGGACTTAGCAGTAACATCCAATGGGAGCTCCATTCTCAACGGCTGCCAAGCCAAGACTGAGCACCTCAGTGCGGCATATGCATGTTTACACACAGTGCATTAAGCAATCTTCATAACAGTGTGACCAACTGCAACACAGAGTTCTGTACTTATAAAAAATAGGAGCCCTTGCTTTTGGGATTACCCTTGTTTGCAAACTTTATGAAGCTCTTAAATATAAATACAGTATTTTATGTGTAACAAACTGTGAAACAGCATTGAACATAGGTTAATGTATTAAATATGCAGTGTATAATTGGAAAATACCCGAAGCTACTAATAAGAACAAAAAGGTTGTATGTCATAGCCAGGTATTGGCGTGGATAGTGGATAATAAGCAATATACAGTATTCGATTTAAAGGGTTAATAAGTGATACATAGTGGCATACCACACCCCAAGTCATTATAAAGGCAATTTCAAGAATGCATGTTGTGTGCAGAGATACACCGTTTGAGGTGAATCAAATTGTGAAACAGCCTTAAACTTATAGAAAATACGAATACATGAAATGCGTATGAAAACATAAAGATAAGAGGGCAATGGCATCGGGCAACATAGAAAGTTCCGCATTGTCATGGTAGATGTTGCATGCACCTGTTATCTGATAAATCCATTATTTTATAAAGTCTTCTACCTACATCAGTAGCTGGCTATGACATACAGCCTACTGCTTTTCTTATGTATTAATTGCTGATCACATACTGTGTATCTAACCGCTAACCTGTATGAGACAATTGTCCTTATTATCATTCACAGGCATTAATTCTTAGGTAAGTTCCACACATTTCAGGCAATGTTAACCTTAACTTATGGCCTTTTCTTATTAAAAGGTTCCTTTTTGCTATGTAATGTCATTTGCCTCTCATAGAACTGTAACTTTAACTAGTACTAACATTTATTATGACTTATTTGCCAGTAACATTTCTTAATGTTGTAACAAATAATACTATCAATTAATGTTTCATACTTTTGTACAGTACATTTTTTATATGTCTTTTGCTTTTTTTAGAACAGCAGCTTCAGTGACTTATGG
Organism: Schistocerca gregaria; assembly: GCF_023897955.1. NCBI lineage: Eukaryota > Metazoa > Arthropoda > Insecta > Orthoptera > Acrididae > Schistocerca > Schistocerca gregaria. The sequence goes on along the minus strand of NC_064925.1, from coordinate 329,838,727 downwards.
TTTTAATGTCATTAATAGTCCAAACTATTGTAATATGCTATTTTCCATAATAATCTCAGTTAACATTGACTGGTTTTAAGTTTCTATTACTCTGCACGTGCATGCGTGCGACCACCAGCTGAGCTCACTGCGTTGCTGCCCAAGGTATCCAGTTACGACTCAGCACCCGCGGCCCAACCTGTCTGGCCCATTGATGTGACCTAACAGCAAAATATTAGTAGAAGTGACACAGTCTTATGACTATGTAGTACTAACATTTTAAGTTTGACAAGGCCTATATCTGGCATGTTTTAATTTTATTTTATATTGTGACATTTCTGAAGAAGGCTACATTATTATAGCTGAAACCTAGGTAAAGTTTCTTTGCTTATGCAAGTGAAGGCTGAAATTTAACATAATTACATTTTACAGTTGCTGACTCTGCTGCACCATGCTAAAAATATTCAAGGGAATTTTATTTATAAATGCACCTATGGAATTCTGTGGAAAGCTCCTTTTTTTGTGCATGTAACAGATATCAGTGTTGAGTAAAAAGTTACATGTGTCATTTCTGAAGTCTGCCAAATATCTTCATTGTTTTCCTTAGGTTATTGGCTGGTTCAAATATTGAGACTTGTAGCTTGTTTCTGATTTTTCATTGTGCCAGTTAGCTGAATCTACTGTCTGGGGAATGAGGGAATTGTTTAAGTTTTATTTGCTTGTCTTCTGAAGAAAAGTCTTGTTTGTGCTCAAATAAAGATCTGAGAAATGCATTCAGCGTACACCATATATTACACACAGTTCCAAGTGAAGCTTTTCTGAATTATATGGTTGATACACTCTTGAAAATTATTCACATACAATCAGGATTACCATTACATTTTCATTACTTTTATTTAATTTTTGTTCAATTGTACATTTGCACCATACTCAAACCATTTTAAAACAAACAATTAGCATAATAAAATATTATAGTATGTAATTCCTAAGATTATCATGAAAACAGTAATAATAAATATATAATGTAAGAATTAATATAAATCTGTGTAATGAACAGAGAATGGAGAAGATGTTAGTCAAAGTAATTATTTATTTCTGAGAGCAGGGCAGAACAGAACAGAGCCTCTTGTAAATCGATTTGTTCCATTTTTCCATACATTAGCTTTTCAGTCTTTTAAAACCTTAATTTTCTTTTTATTCAAACTAGAGTTTCCTGTAGATTAGATTATCTTTGTAACTGATAGATATGTAAGTTCACAATTCAGCTATGTCTGTAGCTCCCTTTCTTTGTCTTACAGAACAACCATTGGTGTATACCTTACACCTAGTAATGATGCCTATATTCACCTTGTCTTGCACATGCACAGAGAAAAGTGACTTTTTTGTTGTGACACTTCTGCATCATCACTGAATCCTTTACACCAGTGCCTAGACACTTATTTTCAGGTTCTTAATCATCAGTATGAATAATTCAGCCCATTTGTCATACATGGTCTTTCTAATCATACCTGATGATATAATTATTGCTCTGTTGAGCTTTGTACCACATGGAGGTACACTGCCTACAGCTAAAATAAAATTATTCAGTTAAGTTAATGTAAGTATTTCATGTATCACGAAACATTCTGTTGTTGACATAACATGTGCCATGAACAACTGACAGGTGTTGATTGTGACATGCCTGTAAGAAAACAGAAGGCAGGAACCTTGTTTCAGTAGTCCACAGAACAGTATGAATAATCAGTACAGTGATGTATGTCTGTAGTACTGATCATGGGTGTTCGCATAAAAAATGTTTCACGTGAGAGAACAGATTTATCTTGGATATATGATCTTCTTGGAACACACAGATATCATTCAACATGTAGCTACATCATTTGCCTTTCTATGCTCACCAGCAGTATTAGCTCTTGAAAACATATGTGTAGGAGGACAGAGATATGAGAACACCAAAACCATGACGCATTACTGTGCCTAATGTGATATAGGATAACCATGGCATTCAAAACAGCTTCCAGTTATCTTGGAGTGTATAAAATTGGGCCCTGTAGGGTTTTCATGGGAATCTACACCATTATTCCTGCAAATCAGCGTTAAGTTCTGGTAACAGTGACTGAGGTGGATAGCTAAGACACACCCCTCTCCCTAAAGCAGACCACAAAGGCTCAATAATGTTGACCTCTGACAGCTGTGGTGGCCAGGGATGATGGAACAATTCATTCTCATAGTCACAAAACCAGTCCTGGATGATGTAAGTGTCCGTCATCTTAGAAGACAGCATCACCACTTATGAACAAACTTTGTACTGTGGCATGGACTGCTGAGCCAAAATGATCACATAATCCTTGGCAATAATGTGACCTTGCAGGGTAACCATGGCGACCATGAAATACCAAATATGGCTGTTCAAATCATCACTGATGCCCCACCATGTTTCACTCTTGGGATGTAAACTCAACCAGATGTTGTAAACAGTGTGAAACAAGACTCGTCCAACTAAATAATATTTTTCCATTGCTCCATAGCCCAGATTTTATGCCTTCAGCACCGAACTTCCCTCTTACAGGCATCACTGATAAATGGTTTTGGAATTCCATCTCACCCTACATTTCCATCCTTATAGAACTCCCTTTTTGTTGTTTTGGTGCTGACAGTGCCTCTTATTTTTGTCACAATCCTCTTCAATGACTGTCCATCACAGTCATTCAACACATATTTTCACCCAAGCTAGGTCTTAGTGGATGAGGTTTATTACTATCCCTGTATGCAGTATAAATCATTGATGTAGTATGTCTTGAAACACCACACATTTTGGCTACCTGGGTTATGAAAGCATCCACCATACAAGCACCAACATTTTGCCCACATTTTAAAGCACTGAGGTTGACATAATGTACTCACAACTACAGGACAATTGTTCTAATTGTTACTGGCACTTGCAATGTATTGGGGATATTGCATAGGTGCCATTCATGGTGAAATACAACAGTGCAACCTGCAGGCTTGGGTAGCACCTATATTTATCTTCAAGTGTGCATATCTTTTTGAGTTTCCATATTTTTGTACACTCTCGTATGTGTCTGTTATTATCCATTGTTACAAGAACTGTATGCTGATAATCACTGAAACACAAACTGAAATCCTTGAAGTCAGATAAGTTTTCAAAAACTGTTCAGTTGATACTGGAAAATTGTGATGAATTCATATACTGACGAGCAAGAATGTTCTCAGCATTTGCTTAATAGAATCTTGGTCCACCTTTATAATGCAATACAATTCTATATTGTGTGTGTTCAGCAAGTCCTTGGTAGGTTTCTTATGGTATTTGGCACCAGATGTTTACATGAAAGTCACACAATTCTTGCAAATTGTGGGCTGGTGTTTTATGGGCATGAAGCTAGTGCTCAGTAGCATCCCATATGTATTCCAACTGGTTGAGATGAGACAAATTTGGTTGCTAACACATCAGCATGAGTTCACTTGCATGCACCTCTGACCATTGCAGTATGGTGTGGGCATTTAACCTGCTGGTAGGTCCTTTTGCTGTCAGATAAGGTATTAAGTGTACTTGTGTTGTTCAAAGAGCACCAGTATGAGTTTACACTACTCCCCTTCACCCCCCACCCCCACCCTGGCCATCAGCTCCCCAGATTTAAGCCCAATGGAGAATCTGTGGAACTGCCTTGATCAACTGTTTGCGCCATGGATCCTCAACCAAGAAACCCAGTGCAGTTGGTCACTCACAGGAGTCAAAATAGCTCCACATCCCTGTTGGTACCGCCCAGAACCTCATTAACTCTCTCGCTGCATGCCTTGCAGTGGTCCATAGTGCAGAGGGTGGTTATTCAGGCTTTGGACAGGTAATCACATTAATGTGACTGGACATGTATAATTAAATTCTTCTTCTTCCATATGTTTTCAGAATAAATTATACAAATAGCAGTAATGATCATAATTTTAAAATATAATTACAGCTTCAAATTAAATTTGAAATAAATCTTGCATCAATTATATGTATTAGTTCTGTTTATGAAAAAATATGAGAATGAATTATGTTTTTAGATTTATGATTTGTATTCCGTTCGATCGTGTCGTGAATTTAATGCAAGTATTGTATTCTACAGTACTTGGCACAGATAGGAGCACTGATCAGCTCCATTATGTAATAAAAAATTTTTAACTTACATAACATATTAAACAAGAAGAAAGCATATCCGAGAAAGTATCTGCAGGGGTTATCCAAAAAGTGATTTCCCATTTGGCCTTTTGCTGTCAGATAAGGTAGTAAGCGTGAAGAGATGCAGGCGATCTGCAACAACGTTCATGTAGTCCACAATTGTCACAGTGCCTTTGATTACCACAACAGGTGCCTTGGAAGTCCAGGTGATATCCCACATAGCATAAAACTGCCCCAGCAGCCTGCATCAGTGGCACAGTGCGTGACCTAGTGTAACACTAAACATGATTCATCTGACCAGGAAAAATGTTTTCATTGTTCCATGGTCCAATTTTGAAGATCCCATGCCCACTGATGTAACTGATGATGTCATTGAGTCAATATGTCCGCCCCGGGTAGCTGAGTGGTCAGCGCGACAGACTGTCAATCCAAAGGGCCCGGGTTCAATTCCCGGCTGGGTCGGAGATTTTCTCCACTCAGGGACTGAGTGTTGTGTTGTGTTGTCCTAACCATCATCAGTTCATCCCCATCGACGCGCAAGTCGCCGAAGTGGCGTCAAATCGAAAGACTTGCATCAGACGCGTGGTATACCCGACGGGAGGCCCTTGTCACATGACATTTCATTTTCATTGAGTCAAAATTGGAGTGCTTAGGAATCATATGCTGTGGAGCCCCTTATTGTACAATATGTGCTGAATGACGAGCTTCAAAACACTTGTGCCTGCACCAAAACAGTACTTTGTGGTCAAAATCTGCCGCAGATTGCCATCTGTCTTATTTTACAAAGCAGGAAAGCCTCCAACCTCTACATTCTGTGGTGTTCAGTTTGCATTCTATATGTAATAATACATATATAATGACAGATAGTATGCAAACTACACATTACTTTGAGAGCTCCCTGTTGATCAGTTATAACACAATCAGGAAGAGATGTGTTGCAGGATTCTCTAAAAACTTGGATTATTCATTCCTTAAAATTGAGCTTGTTTGTATAGAATGTTGAAATATTCCATATATGATTTGACAAATTGTTGAAAGGATAGATTGCTACTCACCCTAAAGATGTCATGCTGAGTTGCCCACAGGCACAGTGAAAAGACTGTTACACATTAAGCTTTTGGCCAAGCCATCATCAGAAAATAAAAATACAAACACAGTCACACAAGCAAGCATACCACACACACACACACACACACACACACACACACACACACACATGGCCACTATCTCTGGCTGCTCAGGTCAAACTGAAACTGAAGTGCATTGAATGGGAGCAACAATCCATAGTGGAGTGGGGAAAGGGAGAGGTATAGCAGGATGCAGATGGGGAAAGAGGAAACAGTTCTGCTTGGCAAAACATGTGTAGCAGTTCACCTACTTTGTTTCTTCATTTGTTGTCCTCAGTGTCGACGTACTGCGTTGCTAAACTGGCTGAAAAATGGGGTTTGTAATTTTGACACTGACTACGGTAAATAATGTAGCCGACAGATGCACAGTTATGTTTCACAGTCTTATACTTTTTCTATTAACAACCCCCGAATAATACACAGTGATATGGCCAGTGCACTATTCTTTAACCTTAGATAAGCCTCATTAATAGGTTTCAGGCGAATATCTGCATACTGCTACAGTAGTTTCTTGTTGAACATCTATGAGCAGTAAAAGCCTAACCACAAAGTTCACAGTTCTTGAAGAATAGAAAGGTATGCATGGAGCAGACACTGTCACTGTTTTAACACATGGCCTAATTGTGTAACAATTATTACACTGTTAAGTTGATACATTGTTGTCATTCTAACCACCACGGGTTCCTTGTCTCAAACTTGGCTGTGGACTGCTTGTTTCGTGACCAAAAATTGGGCCCTTATATATCATCTCAATAACAGGACATGAAACTATACATTGTTTATAGTTAAATTTACAGAATTTACAATTAAAACTTAACTCATTCGATTAAGTGAATACATTAAAAAATTGGTTCTTTTTAACAGTTTCTTCTACTACAAGAGTTATACCGAATTATTTGTTTAGATCGTGAAATTAACAAATATAGTTACAGAAACAATACTTTTGACAAAACTGTTAATTACTTTGGAGTTAATGAAGGGCTGACTTTGCTAACATGTTTTCAAATAGAGCCAAATAAATACTTTACGATTACCAGCATTTCATCTTCCAAACATTTATAATTATTACAGAATTTATAGTTATTTATATGTCAACAATCATCAACAATGGAATTTAAGTTATGAAACAATTACTGTTTTTGCCCTGTAATGAAAGATACTAACTAGGAATAGTGAGAATAAATTAGAAAATCAATTACATACATAAATCTAAGCACAAAATTAGATCTTGTGTTAAATTCTTTAAAACTGATGACCAACCTTTCTCTTTTATTAAAATGCAGATTATGTTCACATATGTTAGTGGTAAATTGTTAAAAGTTAAAAAATGAGTTGTAAGAAAGCGGATGTCAAAACAAGAGGGGAAGTAAAAATATCTCAGATTGCTTCGTCGCACATGCAGGGACTAGAGGTGACAGGCAAGGCTCCTCATGCAATGTTGGAAGGCTGTGAGGGTATTAGGAGAAGGAAAAATAGGGAGCTGAAAGAAGATGGACAGAGAAGGGTAGAAAATCAGTGTGTGCATTGGCTGAGACTAGTGAAGAATGAGGGTGAAGGAACATGAGTCGGGCCCCATATTCCCTCAACCTCAATGTGTGCTGTTTTCTGCCAGTGCACACACCAGTTCTTCCTCCCCGCTGATCTTTTCCCCTTCTCTGTTCCCCTCCTTTTCCACTCCCTTTTTTTCCCTTCCCACCCACCTCCACGACCTCCTGAGGTCACATCAGGTAACCTTTTCTGTCACCTCTAATTCCTGTATGTTCCGACAGGCAGCATTGTTTCCATGGTCCCCACCTATATCCTGCTATATCTCCCCCTTCCTCACTCCACTATGGGTTAGTGCTCCTGTTTGAAGCATTTCAGTTTCAGTCTGACCTGAGCAGCCAGAGATAGTGGTCAAGTGTGTGTGAGATGTGCTTGCTTGTGTGAATGTTTTTGTGTTTTTCTTTTCTGATAAAGACTTTGACTGAAAACTTGATATGTAATAGTCCTTTCATTGTGCCTGCCTGTAGCTCGACTTGTCATCTTTGAGGTGAGTAGCAATCTATCCTTTCCATGATTACTGATATTCCAACTTGGACCTTCCATTGCTTCGTATATGAGTTGCGTGTATTAGATCAGTTTACATAGAAGTTTCAAGAATCCATTGATTTCTTTCGGGGGAAAAAAAACTGTTTATAAATTATTTTAGTTCAGAATAATATATATCAAAAACTGTAGCATAAACTTCATTGAAAACCTTCATGTAACTTTTACGACCTGAAATAGGCTTTTGACGTTGTGACGTTGTGGAGATACTTGCAGATGGTGTGATTGTACTGCATTACATATCAACTGCATCAGTGACATAATGTTTAAGTGGGAGTTTGTTTTGAACTTCCTGTATATATGAATATGTGTGCATCAGACAAGGGGTTAGCAGGTGTTATTTATCCCGAAATAATGAGTACCTCTGCAGAACATTGTTTTGATCGGGGAGTTATGTTTTATCATGCATGATGCATTCTGTGCTTTGGATAGATTCTCGAGATTACAATAATCAAAACAAAATAAATCAGACTTTAACTAGAATAGTAATTATCATGAACTCTTTCTTTGTTGTGAATAAAAATCATCAACTGCTCTTGTGCTCTTTTTGAGGAATAATACTACTAAGTGCTAAGTGTATGCAAGCATTTTAAGCAAGAAGGAAGTTCAAAATAATAATTAAAAAACTATAAGGTACTCTTCTATTTCGTGTGGCTCTTCATTGAAATTATGGCTTGCTAAAATAATCATTGTCACATCTAGGAATATGATTAGGCTCTGTTTGACAATTTGATCACAGCATGATTAAGTTTCTTCATCATTCTTTTTATTTTCTTTGTTTCATATTTCCATATTGTCACAAATCGGTCTCCATTCAACCTACTTCTCTCAGCAGATGTCTTCCAACTATGTGCTAAGTAAAATTCAATAAGAGCAAAGATACAATAAGTCACAGTCAGTTTTTTTTAGATGCAAGGAGATTAATACACACAATCCTGTCACATTAATGTGGCCAATACGTTGTTCGATGCCAGTGCAGTAACCACTCACAGATGGCAAGTGTGGCACTAGCAGTGGACAGAATATAAAGTGTATTGGGGGGGGGGGGGGGGGACTGATGCTGAGGCAACTGTGGTCATAGATGAAACGGGTGAATGGTGGAGGTGGGCATGTCTGCTGATGAGTAGGTATGCAACTGTTGAGTGACTGACTGTTCAGATGAGCCAATGGGCTACCAACAGTGTCTCCTCAATGACCATTCAGCAAATGTTGCTGCCTAGTTCATGCATCCATGCTGACTGCTGTTTATTGGCAATGAAGGAGGGAATTTGCACACTGGTACCACCAATGGACATCCACTGTGTGATGACAGGTGTCCTTTTCAGATGATGTTTTATGCTCCATCAGACAAATGACTGTTGATGTGTATTGCGTGAAATGTCTGAAAGCAATCACCTTCCGACAATCATTGGAAGATTCATGCTCTAGAGAATGTTTTTATGGCTTTCCCTAGGTGATCTTATCAGTCTGGTAGGCATGATGGCTCAACACAATTATGTGTCTATACTAGAGATCCATGCCCACCCCTGCATAGAGTTTGTTTTTCCTCGGCATAGTGGCATCTCCTTGCAGGGCAGTACAATGTGTCACACAGCTCGCAGTGTACTTGTGTTGTTCAAAGAGCACCAGTATGAATTTACACTACTCCCCCTCACCCCCCACCCCCACCCTGGCCACCAGCTCCCCAGATTTAAGCCCAATGGAGAATCTGTGGAACTGCCTTGATCAACTGTTTGCGCCATGGATCCTCAACCAAGAAACCTAGTGCAGTTGGTCACTCACAGGAGTCAAAATAGCTCCACATCCCTGTTGGTACCGCCCAGAACCTCATTAACTCTCTCCCTGCATGCCTTGCAGTGGTCCATAGTGCAGAGGGTGGTTATTCAGGCTTTGGACAGGTAATCACATTAATGTGACTGGACATGTATAATTAAATTCTTCTTTTTCCATATGTTTTCAGAATAAATTATACAAATAGCAGTAATGATCATAATTTTAAAATATAATTACAGCTTCAAATTAAATTTGAAATAAATCTTGCATGAATTATATGTATTAGTTCTGTTTATGAAAAAATATGAGAATGAATTATGTTTTTAGATTTATGATTTGTATTCTGTTCGATCGTATCGTGAATTTAATGCAAGTATTGTATTCTACAGTACTTGGCACAGATAGGAGCACTGATCAGCTCCATTATGTAATAAAAATTTTTAACTTACATAACATATTAAACAAGAAGAAAGCATATCCGAGAAAGTATCTGCAGGGGTTATCCAAAAAGTGATTTCCCATTTGGCCATTAGGAAAGACAGCTATCATTGAACTATTTTGTAACATATTTTCTATTAAAATTGAGACACTTGTCATACTATGGGCTCACATTTGTTCTTTATGTGTTATAGAACTCTCTCGCTTTGGAAACAGAGCCATTGTTTGACAATGGAACAAGTCCTTCTGAGTTGTGAAAATGTTTATTTTACTTAAATTACATCAGATGTAAGAAAGTGTAGGAAACAGCTGGCACAAGATCAGTAATATAAGATGAATGGTGAAAAACTTCCTGACACAACTTTTGCAGGAATTGTTTTGTGTGCTGAGCACTATGTGAGCAAACATTGTTATGATCGAGCTTAACACTGGTAGTGATGGTAGTGTGCCTCTTGGTCTGACTGACAATTTCCACATTGTTCCATGTAATAGTTGTAATTGACTCACTGAATAGAAAAGGGAATACATTCAAAATCCTGATTTTTATGGAGACAGTAAAAACTATTTCCTCCCATATGGTGCAATAATCAAAAACCTCTCACTTAGGTATTTGTAACATGAGTCCTCATACATTCATTCAGAAATTTAAAGAAATTGTGTGGCATAAATTATTCCAGCAAATAAACTTCAAGGGTGCTGAATAAGTTTCTTTTCCTACCGAAATTGTGGGGGAAAAAAAGATAATGTAGATACACAAAATATTAAAACACAAACATGGTTGGACCAATATTATTTAATATACATTAGACAGTCAAATATACCCATACACTCTCATTAAATAGATGTTTATACAAAGTCACATACTTGTAGTAATCATTGATTGTCTTTATTGAATATTGCTTCAGCAGTAGACCATGTTCATCCCCCTGAAAAAATTTACAAAAAACAACAAAACTGTTGTTCTGTCTGGCAGAAGACCTCCACCAATTATCTGACTCCTCCATCTATAAACTCTGCCAGAGTGATCCCGTCTCAGACGTTCAACAGAAACTCCAATCCTTGCTTAAAGCTTTAGGCCCTTCCCAGAACGTCTCCCCTGAATCCATTTCCCTCCTCGTCCCTATGACATCCCACACACCCACCCATTGTGGTTGATTATTGTGGCCACACTGAAAGAATATCAGCCTTCATTGACCAACACTTCGAACCAATTGCCCGTAATCTAGCCTCCCACGTCAAAGACACCAACCACTTCCTTCACTGACCCTCCACTAACCCCAACTATTTAGTTCCTGGATTCCTACTGGTCACCTATGATGCCACCTCCCTCTATGCCAACATCCCTCACCCCCATGGTCTTACCACTATTGAACACTTCCTTTCTCAATGTCCTTCAGACTCTAAACCCACTACCTTGTTCCTCATACACATTACTAATGTTATCCTAACCCACAACTACTTCTCATTTGAAGGGAAGGTATATAAACAAATCTGTGGATCAGCCATGGGCACCTGCATGGCACCCTCCTATGCCACCGTTTTTATGGTCCATGTTGAGAAGATCTTCCTAGTCTCCCAAAACACCAAACCCCTAATCTGGTTCAGGTTCATTGATGAAATCTTAATGGTCTGGACTCGAAGCCAAGACACCTACCCTCATTCCATCACAACCTCAACACCTTCTCTCCCATCCGCTTCATGTGGGCCTCCTCAACCCAGCGTGCCATCTTCCTAGACGTTGACCTCCTCCTTGCTGATGGCTCCATCTGCACCTCTGTCCACATTAAGCCCACCATCCACTAACAGTACCTGCATTTTGACAGCTGACATCCCTTTCACACCAAAAAATCTCTTCCATACAGCCTGGCCACCAGGGGACAGTGTATCTGCAGTGACAAACTCCCTTGCTTATTATGCTGAGAGTCTCACCAAAGCCTTCACAGACAGGCACTGTCCTCCAGACCTAACCTACAAGCAAATCTCCTATGCCATTTCCCCTCACATCCCCAATCTCCCACCATCCCCAAGAACCAGGCACTAAGGAGTGTCTCCTTCATCACCAAGTTACACCCTAGAGTGGAACAACTGAACCACATGGCTTCCATTACCTATCATCATGCCCTGAAATGAGAGACATCTTGCACGAGATACTTTCCACTTCTTCAAAAGTGGTGTTTTGTTGCCCAACCAACCTCCACAACATCCTAGTCATCCATATGCCATCCCCAATCACAACTCCTTGCCACAAGGATCATATCCCTATTAAAGATGCAGCTGCAAAACCTGCCCAATCCACTCATTCAGCACTTTCTGTTTCAGTCTCTTCCAGGTTTGTGCTACCCCATGAGAGGCTAGGCCACCTGTGAAGGCAGCCATGTCATTTACCAGTTCTTCTGCAGTCATTGCATAACTTTTTCTACTGCTATGACTGACAACCAGGTTTCCACCAGGTTGAACAGCCGCTACCAAACCGTGGCCAAGATCAAAGTTGACCACCCTGTGGCACAACATGCAGCTGAACATAACACACTTGATTTCAATGACTGCTTCACTACCTGTGCCATCTGGATCCTCCCCTCCACTACCAGCTATTCTGAACTGCACAGATGGGAGTTATCTTTACAACACATTCTCTGCTCCCGTAACTATCCCAGCCTCAACTTATGGTAACATAATGTCCATACACCCTCTGCCCAATAGTTTCCACTGCCCTGTCCACCACCTCCTCCCCATTTTCATCTCCCAGCCTGTTTATTTGCAGCCCTGTGCCAATGCATCTGCCCGTCTTTCTCCACTCCTCTCCTTTTTTGCTTCTTTTTTCCTCATCTCACTACCCCAAAACCTCCTGATGCTGCTCCTGTTGGCAGTGTAGTCCCTGCGCACTCGACCAGACAGCATTCATCTCTTCCCTGCCAATACACTGCTATCTCTTCCCCTCACCCACCTTTTACAGAATGCTGCTTGCATCCTATGTGATAGTTGCATACTGGACCGACATGATTGAGTGGGTGGTCGTACTTGCATGAGGTGCTTGCTTGTGTGTGTGTGAATGGTGTGTGTCTCTCTTTTACTGGTGAAGGCTGTGGCCAAAAGCTTTATGTAAGTGTCTTTTAATTGTGCCTGTCTGCAATTTGGTGTGTCTCCTTTACCGTAAGTAGCAATCTGTTTTTTCCTACATTGTCAGTATCCCTCTCTCGAAAAACTGGTAGGTTTCTGGAATGTGCTGGATAATCATAAATAGATCTGAGAGCTTGCTTACCTTAATGGGAACCTTTATAAGGTTTTATTGTAGACTCCATTAACCCAGGTTACTTTTTCAGCTTGAACGTAACTGTGACTAAGCTGTACCTTGACATATCTACTAACTCACTGCTGTAAGCCTTGTGTCTACATTTTCTTACAGCAAGACTTTTTCGCAATTTTACAAAGTAGCTAGGTCACCACTGTTTGTCATCTATTACATTCCTATTTTTGGCATATTTAGCTTCAAAAGTTTGATTACTGTTTCAGGCAATGTGGATGATGGTTTTGTATTTGTCCAGGGAGTGAATGAGATCATCTCGCCTCACAGTTAATTTTACATCATCAAAAGCTTGAATGACAAGGCTTAAAGTTGTGTCCCCTTATTGAGTAATATTGATGACAAATTTGTTTTGTCCATGTGTGGCAAGACATGATTTCAGTTTTGACCCCCACATGCAGCAGTGAAAAAAAAATGAAGTTCTTGTATTTCCTCAGGGGTGTGACTGTTTATCAAATCCAAAACAAAGAAACATACTTAATCACATCCTTTATTTGCCACATCTTCTGGGTGAGCATAAGATACTACCTTATCATTTTCCAAATCATATATATTAAACACAAAGTATCACAATCTCTTCAAGCTAAAGCATTTTGAAATGTGCAGACGGATTTTGCATGTAGCCACCTACATCAAATATTGTTTTTGCTAAGATGTTTAACTTCTAGCAACTATATATATATGGGGGGGGGGGGGGGGTTGCCTTTTGTGATCTATGAGCTCAGCTATTGCAGAGTGTTTTGCTGCATTGTTCAGTGTGTCAGATTTGATTACAGCCCATAGGTCTATTCTGTTTGAACTTTTAAACTGAACGTTTTAAATTTACTGTAAGCTATTCATTTAAGTAAACTAGGTAGAAAGTTCTGCCTAGTATGTTGTGTGTTTGGGGTATGAAGTCAATATGATAGGGACTGAAACTTCCTGGCAGATTAAAACTGTGTGCCGGACTGAGACTCGAACTCGGGACCTTTGCCTTTTGCGAGCAAGTGCCCGTGAAAGGCAAAGGTCCCGAGTTCGAGTCTCGGTCCGGCACACAGTTTCAATCTGCCAGGAAGTTTCATATCAGTGCACACTCTGCTGCAGAGTGGAAATATCATTCTGGGATGATAGTCAATCTTAATGATATTTATATGAATATCTGAAAGAACAGACACTGTTGACAATCCACAGCTGTATGAAATAGTTCAAAATTTAGTTGCTGGCTGTGAATTCCTTAACATCAGCTGTATTAGGTATAAACCTGCTACCCAATAATGACATACGAAAATTTGTACCAGACCGAGACCCAAACCTGGATTTCCCACTCATCGTGAGCCGTCGCCTTAACCACTTTACTACCTGTGCACATTTCCTGGACCAGGCCAAACTTGCATATATCACACTGTTACATTTTTAGATCAGAGTCCATATATTACATTGGGTCAGTCCATGGAGTGTACACAGATAATGTAAATGATTAATGTGACTGCTCGTGATAAGCAGGAAATCTGTGTTTGTGTCTTGGTTCAGCACAAATTTTTATATGTCACTGTTAGGTAGTAGATCTATACTTAATACAGCTAATGTCAAGGAATGAACAGCAAGCAACCATATTTTGAAGTATTTTGCACAGCTGTGCATAGTAAACAGTGTCTGCTCTTTCAGACACAAATGTAAGTATTACAAGCCTAGGCAGGTAAATGTCAATAACAACATTGGTCTCAATTCCTTGTTGTCTCATTCTTTCTGTTGTGAGAATCCAAGTACTGTTGCAAGCATTATTTGATGAATTTAATGAACCATGATATAAGGTCAGTGTGACTTATGAAAGTTTGGTTCAGCCCAGGGAGCATGTACAGTTAGTTGGAGTGGTTAAGGTGACCACTCAAAGATAAGCAGGAAATATGAGTTTGAGTCCCAGTCCAACAGAAATTTTCATATGTACCTAACAAAGCTGATGTCAAGAATTCACAATCAGTGAATAAATTTTGAATCTTAATGATGACAGATTCTAACAGAACATTCCCATAATTTTGACATTTTCCCCTTGTGTTATTTGGAGATTTTCCCCATGCTATAAAGTTTGTAAGCCTAATGACTGCCCTGTATGAAACTGCATGGCGGATAATGTAGGTTTTTATGGCAGTCTCCTTTTTATGTGTACTATTCTTTAATCAAAACACTGAAATAAAAATTCATTTTGCACATAATGATCAATACTGGGCAACATCAGATCTTTTAATGAACCCAAATAAATATGTCTTTTTGTCTGTTTTTAAGCTAGTCATCACAAAAGGCTCTTACAGTACCTTGTTTTTCTTCTTTTGGAAACATTTCTACATATATTTCTCTGATGGGAACAAATACATTTCTTTCTTTGCCAACTCTTTGTAGTGGCTGTTTGTTTTCATATTTTTTTCTCTCGTATTTTTTATCATGGTATAAATAGTTCTGATAATCTGTGTTCATGGCAGTATGGTGTATGTAAAACTGTCATTCATTAATAAGTCAACTTTATAATCTTTTAAAGGACTGACTGGAATCAATATCCTACAGGCTATGGGCTCAGAAAGAGATAAGTGAAGATCCACATTGATAAAGTTTATCTGTTCAGAAATTTGTAAATCGAGATTAGTGGTATCTGCATGGCATGAAATTTTGCCACTGCTACCCATGATTCAACCATATTTTGCTTGTGTTTAGCATGGTGGTATTGTATTTTAGCAAGGAAAATTCAAAATTTATTTGCTGAACTGACTGAACGTATCGAAGATGACTTCAGATGGCTGGACTATCACTATTTAGTTTTTAGAAGTTGACTGCTGCCACTAACTC
The DNA here is from genome assembly GCF_023897955.1 of Schistocerca gregaria. NCBI lineage: Eukaryota > Metazoa > Arthropoda > Insecta > Orthoptera > Acrididae > Schistocerca > Schistocerca gregaria. The sequence continues at coordinate 329,823,030 of NC_064925.1, read as the reverse complement.
CAATGACTGGAAATTTGTGACTGAAATGCACCTAAAATGTGATGGACTGTGAGAAACAGTTGCTGGCACTGATGAAGATCCAAAGAGTATACAGAAAGAATCATCCAAAATATGCTTCATTATAAATTTATCTGTATATCAAAAACTTCTGGAAGCAACAACTGCTAAAGAAGCATGTCAAAATTTACAATCTGCATTCAAAGGTAATTGTTTCTCTAGTTATGTTGAGCAGCTAAATGCTTGATAAATGTACAGTTGTCTTCTGAGACAAATATGGAAGTGCATTGGTCAGCAGATTTGGAGCATTGGTGGGAAAATAGACAATGACCTGGTAACAGTGAACATGCTACGTGGACTTCCAGCAGATTTTCAACCCTTGATTATGGTGATTGAGAGTCCTATTGTCCTTATTACTTACAATTTAGTGGGTCAGCAGTTAATACAAGAATCAATGAAATGTTACTTTGCTTTAGAAACTACAGATTCAGCAGTGGCAGCAAGTAACCAGAGCAATAAACTCTCTGGTATTGGGTGCTGCAGAGATGAATGCCTGCCAGAGAAGATGTACATAGATGACCATTAGCTGGCACAATGGTCACACTGTGCTGTGCTTGTATAATGAGAATGCCACTGTCCTGCCACATGAATACGATGGCCAGTAGTGTTCCACACGGCTGGTATATTGGTGGCCAACCTGCAGACAGGTGGTCAGTTCAGTGCTTGCACTTGATATTTTCGGGTCTATCTTTGCTGTTCTAGAACTGCTGTATAATAACTGCCTTGCTTGTTATCTAGTTCTCTCTTTGGTCACTCCTTAAGTTTGTCTCTCCCCTGCTCTGGGCCTTGTCATCACTGTTGTGCGAAAGGCTTCACTTAGATCCTCATCATTGTCCTGGTTGTTTCTCCTTGTCCTGGTCTGTAGTTTTGTCTGCAATTTGTTGTTGCATTACACTCATGTACCATTATTTTGGGTTACTCTTCCACAGGCAGCTCTCCCACCTGACAGCTTCCTCCATTTCTCTATTTCTTCCAAAGCTCTGACATGCGTACCAATATCTGGCTACACGCTGATATAACAAGTTGAACATCAGTTGCAATGCATGAAATTTCTAATTGTTTAAATGTTATAACTATTAGAAAATTGTTCATAATCTGAGTGAGTGCAGACTATGAAGAAGCCAAATAAACCTTTAAATTCAACAGATACCATGAAAAATGAAAAGCAATTATGGCTGTAACTGCAACTTTATATTATAGTGGTGGCTGATTTGTAAGTTCTGGATTTATGCAGTACATGATGTATAAAAAAGACTCACTGAATGATTTCGAACTGACTTCATTTTGAAAATCTGTAGTTGCAGATAACTGGAATCTGAAGGCAACTGCAGATGCCATTGTATGTTTTGAAGTTACATGTAATTACAAGAATAAGCAGGTAACTATTAATGACACTGCCTGTATTTCCAAGCCTTGGATACAACTTGCTGTGAGTTAGTAAAATGGCAAAATCAAGATTATTCATATTTTTTGGTGATTTATGGTGTGGTATAAACAAGAAAACTTATGTGATCACTGCTACTTGACATGTTATTGTTGTGATCTTTGATGCACCTTTCCATGCTACTCTATCCCGTGTGAGTCTCTTCATCTCCGAATAACTACTGCGAACTACATCCTTTTGAATCTGCTGTCTGTATTCATCTCTGGGTCTCCCTCTATGATTTTTACCCCACGCACTTCCCTCCAGTGCTAAATTGATGATCTCTTGGTGTCTCAGGAGGTCTCCTATCAATCGATCGACAAATTTCTTGTTGCCCCAATTCTATTCAGTACCTCCTCAGTAGCTATGTGACTGACCCAGCCTTCTTCTGTAGCACCACATTCCAAAAGCTTCTATTCTCTTCTTGTCTAAACAGCTTATCATCCATGTTTGACTTCCGTATGTGGCTACACACCATATAAATTCAGAAAAGACTTCGTAATATGTACTCAATGATAACAAATTATTGCAATTGATGATAACAAATTTCTCTTCTTCCTAAACACTTTTCTTGCCATTGCCAGTCTACATTTTATATCCTCACTACTTGAGCCATCATCATTTCTTTTGCTGGCGAGATAGCAAAACTCTTATACTACTTTTAGCTTCTTGTTTCCTAATCTAATTCCCTAAGGATCATCTGCTTTGATTTGACTGCATTCTGTTACCCTTGTTTTTCTTTTTTTATGTTCATCTCCTACCCTTCTTTCAAGACACTGTCTTCCAAGTCCTTTGCTGTGACTAACAGAATTACAGTGTCATTGACAAACCTCAATGTTTCTATTTCTTCTCCCTGAACTTTGATTTCTACTCCAAAATTTCTTTCATTTCCTTTATGGATTGCTCAGTGTACTCCACCTACTCAAGTAAGCGGTATATATCGATTAAATGAAGTCTGTCATCGTGCATATGTTATAAAGGGTGAAGTGAAATTCATGCATGCGGGATTCGCGGCGCCTCCTCACATGCCAGCAATAAAACAATTTTGTCCAGCGAGTACATCTGGCAGAAAAAGACATTAAAGAGTAACAATCTGGCAACACTGTAACCACATGTATTGTAACTACCTCTGTGAGCAGATATTAGTTGTGGTGTACAGTTGCTGCAGTAGTTAGAGTTTTGGGTTAGCATGCAGGAGGTTGATGGTTTGATCCTGGGTTGAGGCATATGTTTTTTATTTGGTAAATTTAGTCCAGGTGGTACAATATCTGGCATTTTAATCATCAACAGTGATTACAGCTGGCCCTATAGAAAACATTTGCACTTACATACTGCAATCGTAGAAATGGAAGATTGGTAAACTTTGAAAGAAGCCCTTTGCACATCACGAGTATGAATTTATTCGCACCTCTTCATCTACTAGATGTGCAACCTGTTTTCTTTGTAGCCCCCTCCAATGGTGCCATCGATTAGTATCAACTATTATTCTTGCCTTGATCAGGTCCACTACATTTTGTTAGGGCTGTATGTTACCAGTACAACAAGCAATGTGGTTTGCAAATAATGTCCAACTCAGTTACTATTTGCATGTGTTATCACCATGGTCCCACTAATTATGCCTTTCAGCATTGAATTTGGTAACCGCATGCTGTTTAGTATGTATCTCAATTCACTATTGTTGTTGATATTATTATTGTTATTATTATTCTATCAATGGGATTGTGGAAACGTCATGTCTGTTACCATTAGGGAAACAGTGTAATTCAAAACCGAACATTTCACAATTAGCCATGTCAGGATGAATCATGCAGAACAGTATCTGTCAGAGGGTGATGCGCTTTAGGCATAACAGCGTGCAGGACTGGTGGTGTGTTTATACTGTATGCGATGTCCACCAGACAGAGACTAGTTGTGAGCAGAGTAACATGCCCATGACAGACTTAAATGTACATGCGTACACGTATCAAATTTTCTCGTTGTAAACCTCTAAACCAGTGTGGAAGATGTATGGCATACACAAACAATGAATATGTAGATATGCTTCTGATCGTTGGTGCATCTGATAACTGGGCTGGTGTTGCCGCTCCTGAATATGCTCCTAGATATCCTTGTCAACGCCATCTAGATAAAAATGTGTTTTGTTGTCTGGAGCTATGCCTTTGGGAGTCAGGTTCTCTCCTTCCATCACTGCATAACAGAAGTTTTCCACAGACTTGCTGTACTCCAGCTACTGAGGAAGCTATTCTGAAGGTCACACACCAAGTACCTCAGCAAAGTACACATAGCATAGCAAGGCAGCTGCATGTCTCGTAACACACATTCGTTAACACGCTGCACAAGCATGGGCTGCACCCCTGTCATTATGCTTTCGCGCAATACCTGCATCCTGCAGATCGCCATCAGTGGATGCAATTCTGTGAATGGTTCCGACAACAACAGGTAGCCAACGTAATATGGTTGGATGAAGCAGCATTCACTGATGAGGGTGTCCTTAATATGCACAATGCCCACCATTGGTGTGAGGTTAACCCACATGTCACCCGCTCCTATGGATATCAAGTTCACATTGGTATCAGTGTCTGGGCTGAATTATTGGGTGAGAGGTGTTTGGGCCCCTACATGTTGCTTGACCAATTGACTGCACAAAGGTATAATGCATTTCACTCCAACTATCTGCCTGATGCACTAGAAGATGTTCCACTACATGTTCGGCAGAGGATATGGTTCCAAGATGATGGTGCCCCTCCACACACTGGAATTAATGGCTCAAATGTGGAGATCCAGTTGTATGGTCATCGTGTTCACCTGACCTAAATCCCCTGGATTTCTTCCTGTGGGGTCACCTTAAGGAGCACATGTACTCTATTCCGCTGACGAATGTGGAAGAATTGGTAGTGCATGTCCATGTTGCTCTTGTTACTGTGGATGCAGCTTTGCTGCAAAGGGTCCAGAGCTGTATGATCCAGCGTGTTACGCTATGTTTGGACGTGCAGGGAGGTCGCTTTGTTCTGAGGACAATGTATTCTGTTGCGAAGGTTATGCAGTCATTAATATGGACATTATTACTGTCACTGGTTGCTAATGTGTGACATCTGAGTGGTCTTATTACATGTAGTATAAATGACAAGTAGGTGTTGTCTTATTGTACTGTGCTATCACCTTTAGCATCTCGAAATTGATACTGCTTTTGTAGTTATTCTGTCCTATGACAGGTCATCTTTTTCAACTGTCTATTTATTATTTGCCTAACCATGTATTTGTTATGTTCAGCACTACAAAATGTTGTAAATTTAGGATACATGTGACCTAAAAAACAGTGTATATTACAGTACGAAATGGCAGAATGAAATTAGCAAGTAAAAAGAATGCACCCCAACCCAGAATCGAACCCTCGACCTCCTGCATGCTAACCCAAAACTCTGTCCACTGCATCAACTGTACAGCATGACTAATGTGTGCTGACAGAGGTAGTTATCATACATGTGGTTACAGTGTTGCCAGATTGCATCCTTTTTCTGTCGGATGTACTCCCTGGATGAAATTTTGTGACGGACATTTTTTATCACTGGCATGTGAGCAGTTGTGCTGCGAATTTCATTTCAACCTGTAGAAATTAACAGTTACAAATTGTGGCATTGAAGATTGGGGTTATTTGCATGCATTTATTACAAGAAAAAAAGTGGCTGGTCAATTGAATTGGACAAACATCAATGTAGTTATGTGTATTTCTTGCATAAAAGGAAAACAGTGTCAATAACTTTATTCTAATATATGAAGTAGAAGAGCAAAAGATCTGCTTGATGTAGTACATCTCAATGTTTGTGAACCAGGGAGCACATTATGGTCTCACTTTTATAGATGATTCATCAATAAAGTCATTTGGTTACAAGCTTAATTAACAAAATTAGTCAGCAATATTTTCATTGTGTTCAAAGCATGAGTGGAAAATGAAACTGGTTGAAAAAATAAAATACTTTGAACAGATAATGGAAAAGAATTGTTCAGTCAGTGCATGAACTAATTTTTAAAGGTGAGTGAAATTTGACAGCAGAACAATACAGAATTACGGAACACCTGCACGGAACAATTATTGAAAAGGTAAGATCAACATTGACAGATGCAGTACTAAGGATGGGATGAAGATGCTAACACAGCAGTTTTTCTGAAGAATTGATCTCTAGCAAAAGTTGTCCAAAATGTTACTCCTGTGGAGTGGGACGATGAATAAGTCTGAATCACTTATGAACCCTTTGATGATGAACGTTTGTACATGCAGCTAAATCCAAAGATGTGTTTTCCTTGGGTATTGTGAAGATTTTAAAGCATACTGTCCAACTGATCCAAATCCACAAAAGACATTTATGAAGACCCATGATGTGTAGTTGATTGGAAATTCAAAATGCAGCTGTGGAGACAGTATAATGAATATTTATCTGATTGATAATAATTTTAAAGCATACTTCCCAATTGATCCAAATTTACCAAAGACAGTTGTGAAGATCTGTGATGTGAGGTTCATTGAAAATTTGAAATGCATCTGTGGATAAAGCATAGTGAGTATTAATCTGATTGACGATAATGGAATGGGCAATGCTCAGCTGGAGGCAGTACATACCATCACTGAAAAAGCAGCAGGATCAACACAACCTCATGATATTGAAAGAAATTCAGTTTTTCGTGAATTGGTGTAAAGTCACACTGAGCAGAAGTGAATGGCACTGTAGATAGGGACACTGACCAGTGGAATACAAGATCTATGTAGTCAGAATTTAGAAAATCTTCATGTCAAAGAAAACTGAACCCTAAATATGTCAACAATGGTTTTGCTTGTTTCACTAGTGTTTCTGTGCCAAATTCTTATAAAGAAACAAAAGGCTAGAACTGTAGCCCCTTAGGTTTCTTGTTAGCATTCAGTTTTTAATTGATGAAGCTTAAGCTTCAGTTGATGATACACTACTGGTATGTCTTGTAGTACATATGTGCTCTAAGGTCATTAAATGATGGGATAATTCCAAAACACATCATGACAAGAAGCAGTAAAGTACTTAAAAACCAGTGAATATTTTTGAGCAATCTTATCCCTTTTTAAATTCTATTTCATAATTACAGTAATAAGATTGTGTTCCTCTTTAAGGATTTTCATTCCAGTTTAGAAAGGCAATTAATTAAAAATGGGTATTTAAGGCAAAGAAACATAAGATGATGAAACTGAATGTTATATAAAGCTCCCACTTTGTTGCAAAAGGTTATTCCCATTTACCATGAGAATAATTTGGTGAAACATTCTCACCTGTTGTTCGTAATTCTTTGCCTTGTTCCATGTTAACTTTAGGAGCAATTTATGGTCTAAAACAGGCAACATACATTTGGTATTAAAATTCGGATGTAACATTATGTAAAATGAACCTAAACAAGTCAGAACATGATCAGTATGTTTATTACAGAATTGAGAAGCAAAACATATTCATTCTGCATGTTTATGTAAATGTCTTAATAATCTCCTTGAATAGAAATAATAGGTTGAAGTAAGAACTGAAGAAAGACTTAAGAAATCAATTCAAGTAGAGAGATTTGGCGAACTCAGTTGGTGTCGTGGCATGGAAATAAAACAATACAAAAGGCAAGGGAAATTAGAATCAGTTGAAGCAAATAAGCTGGAAACACACTCAAGAAATTTGATGTTGAAGATTTTAATCCAACAGAACATCCAGTGATATCTGGTTTGAAGGTACAAAAATGTGCAGAAAAAACTTGTGTTACATCTCATTTCTTATGAGCAAACTGTTGGGTGAATCCTATATTTGGCTTAAGACACAAGTCCGTATATAATGTATGCTGAGAGGGTTGTAAGAAGATTCAATTCCATTTATTGTAAAATCCACTAGAAGGGGAAGGGGTGGGGGCAGTAAAATGTCTTATGTGATGCATCAAGGGTGTCAATGTAGAACTAACTTTCCTAAAAAGTGGAACAACTGAAACTGAAGGCTTCCATGATGCTGATTATGCATCAGATCTCAATCAATAGTGACAAACAACTGGCCATGTTGTTAAGTTTGCCAAGACACCAATTTCATGAGATTCAAAATGGCAAAAAATAGTTGTTCTATCAACTAAAGGAGCCAAATACTTGGCCCTATCAACAGCAGTATGTTCTGTGACAATGGAGCTGCTTTTGCACTGTGTCACAATGGTGTGCGTCATGCTCTAACAAAACACATTGCCATGAGGCATCACTGTATTTGTAAGATAATTATTGCAGGAAAGTTTAGCATCAAGTCGATCAATACCAACAAGCAGAAAATTGAGTTTTTAATGAGCTCACTGCCAAAGAGTCTGCATCAGTGGTGCTCCCAAGCTGTGGGACTTTCAGAGTTCCTGAATTAATGCCTAAGAATAAAAGTCGTGCTCAGATCAGCAAAGTTTTCTCTTTGCTGGGTGTTACGGTACTGGTTGTTATTATGTTTGATCTCTCTCATGTTTATTAAGGAATTAATAGTTTGATAATCTGTCTTCCTGGCAATTGATGTGTGTGAGTTTAATTCATTATCAAGTCAAGTTTATGATCTCTTATAGAACGGACTGGAGCAACATCCAATATTTTCTTACATTCAAGAGTACAACTGTCATCTTAGCTAGGACAAATAGAGCTTTAGAATAACACATACATCACCTTCATGTCTTCCTTTCCTATAAATGTTCATGTTTGTTAGCTTAACAAGTGCTGTCTGATTTTGACATGACATAGCACAAAATTTAAAACCCTTAACATACACAACTACCTGCTAATAATGTTGTAGTGCACAGCAACAAAAATAATACACAACACAACAATGGCCCAACCATGCATGAAAAGTCAAGGCTAAAGCTGTGTTGAATGTAAAAATGGACATATTCCTAGAATATCTCTGTTCTTCCACTCATATTTTCACATCATCACCAATGGGGTGACATGTTGTATTGAAAAAGTCACCCTTTTTCTGTTCATTACATAGAGCTGGCATCAGGGAAGTAATGACTATCTCAGTTTAATGTGATAAATTTCAGAACATGTCCCTTGTTCTCCTAATTGATTCAGTTTAATTTTTCATTTCTGAACAGTAATTCACTGACTGTTTTAGAACTGTGAACACATTAATTTCTGTGCCACCACTGTCTGCTTGAATTTGGTCTTGGGCTGACATTCTTTGTGATGCCAGTGTATCAACTTTGCTTTTGTTTATAATATAAAATGAGTAACTTGTATTGCATAAGCTGTAACAACATTGTTGAAGAACTCATTGCTATCATCATGATGCTGCTGCTGTAGAAACTTGGATACTGCTCCTGTGTGAGTGGTTTTGTGTCTGGGTTTCATGTTATTTAGCGATCTGGCACACATTTCATGGAACAAAAAATGTTTCATGACAGTTTTGTTGTATAAGAATTGAGATATTTCTGTGAAATGGCCACTGAGTGATTTGATGGAATCCATAGTGAGCTGCCACACCTCCTTCACAAAGTAATTGTTTGTGTGATGTCCATTCATTATGCTCTTTACATTGCCATTTTGATGAACTGAAAATGGCTTGCACCAACAACACACCATTTATTTGTTTGTGATGTCATTGTCATAAATAGGACTGAGGAGGTTTTCAGGTTGACATTGTTTTCTGTAAAACCAAGAACTGTATGACAGTCATAATCTTGCAACTCATGATAGATGTAATCACCAGTGTTGTGTGTAGTTGTCATTGACCTCTTCTGATGCTCATTATTTTAACTCATGAGTGCTCTACCAACTGAGCTACCCAAGCATGACTTACGACCCATCCTAACAGCATAAAGGCCCTGGGTTCGAGTCCTGATCCAGCACACAATTTTAATCTGCCAGTCAGTTTCATATCAGCACACACACTCTGCTGCAGAGCAAAAATTCATTGTGGAAAGAATCCTGAATCCCCCCCTCCCCAGGCCGTGGCTAAACTTTGTCTCCACAATATACTTTCTTCTAGGAATGTTAGTCCTCTAAGTTTCACAAGAGCAATTCTGTGAAGTTTAGAAGGTAGGGGATAAGGTACTGGCAGAAGTAATGCTGTGAGGACGATCCATGAGTTTTGCTCAGGTAACTCAGTCAGTAAAGCACTTCCCCATGAGAGACGAAGGTCTCAGATTGGAGTCTCAGTTCGCCACATGATTTTAATGTGCCAGGATGTTTCAAGTATTGTTGAATGTTCCTTTATATTTTCTGGACAATTATATTATGTTCTGTGACTTGCGTGTATTATTGAGTCACAGACCATTTAGCAATGCTAATATTAATGGTTCCAGGTAAAGTGATAAAGTTTTATGTTTAGTAATGACCACTTCTTGCACAGTGCCCTGGTCACATAATTACAAATGACTACAACTGAGGAACAATTGTTGAAGAACTGCATGCTTCATCTTCCCTACCATTTCAGTCAGTCCCTTTTATAGCTCCTTGTGCGGCTACTCTGTTTGCTTCACCTTTTTGGAGTCAATGACATCCTCAAACATGGAAGAAAGTGTCCTTGAATATTGAATAGAAGTCATTCATGAAAGTGATTTCATAATTTGTCAAAGAGGTTGTCTGTTAGTTGATGTACAGAGCCATGAGTACCACATTTTTAATAGAGTATACACCTAAAGTATATGGAGGATCTCACACCTATTTTAGTGAGCAGTTAAATCAGCACAGCATGCTTTTAACAGTTTTATATTAGGTCAAGGTTTAAAAGTGCTCAGAAAGAGTTTTTAACCCGAAATAACTGCTGATTATTGTAACTTTTTATTAGGTGAACAGTCAATCACATGCACATATGTTTTCTTTCATTCTTGTCTTATTTTTCTTACTACTTTCATTTAAAAGTCTTTAGCTTTTCATAAGAACTTGTGTGCCCTGGGGAAAAGATGAAGGAAGAAGTGTGGACATGTACACTTGTAGAGCTGTCCAAAATAATTGAATTTTTTTTTAAATTCCCTTCATTTAAGATTAATATTGGTAGTAAATTTCAGTGTAAAATCGCGCCAGAATACATCAGTTATGTTCATCTCAAATTATACAGTTCCTAATGACTCCATCTTCATGACTGTAAAACAGAATCATCATTTGATTGATGGTCTATATCTCTTCTTGAACATCATTGTCACACAGTGTTTTCCATATCTCACAGATCTGTTAACAGCCTTGCTGAAGACATGGATGAAGTGTATCCTTGATGAATCATTTGTAGCTGAGTTTTTTTTTTTTTATTATGTACCTGAACCTACTTTTTTCTGTTAGTTCTAACAGTATTTGTTGAAAAGCTAGAATTAGTCAAATGTTGCCTCTGTTCCTAACTTCCTCCTCCATCATCATATCACCACTATCTGCAATTCTTTTCTCCTGATAAGTATTGTTTTCCATTAATAGGATATATTTTCTGTGTAAACTTTAACTTTAATTTTTTGTGTGTTCCATTTTGTTTCTGGTTTTTTGTTTGTACGATTTTTTGAATTGCATGTCATTTGTTTTGTTACCAGAATCAAACTTAAAATATTTTACAGAGCTTTTTCATAGTTCTAACTGCCACCATTTACCACACCATTGTGTAAAAAGACTGGAATGGAAGTAGTATTACAAAAATGATGGAGATATGCACAAATTTTTTATTCTGTTGCATTTTCCCAGGATTCCGTTTACTGACAAGAAAGTTATAATGGATTTTTCTGAAGGCTTTTGAAAAAGAAAATGAAATGTCGTAAGTATTAGGTTCCGACAACATTCATAAAAATACGCAACTCATTAGAATGAGTAGCTGCACAGAATAGAGTGACATACCACATGCCAGTTTTTCACTCACCATTCTAAAACCAAAACTGTATACATCAAATCTGTTATAAAATGGAGTTTGTTAGCCCTCATTTTCCACTTTTAGTGTAGCCTAGAAATATTTTAGCCTAGCTTGAAGAGTACTTACAACTTCTAGAATTAATTAAAAGTACTGGCCATTGAAACATGGTTGAGAAATGCAGTTGCTTGCTTGTGCCATTGAACAGTCCACTCAGGATGTACACTGTATATTACAAAAGAAAGAAAGAAAAAAGAAAGAAAAACAAGTATTCAGCTTCTTAGGTTGACACATTTGAGGGTATGAAAAATTAGTTGTGTACTGTAGAACATTTAAGTTTCTCTCTCTGCACTCAGCGTATTGCTTGCTCTTTCCAACCATGCTTTGTGACGCAGGTGCATTTGAATGTGAAAGTTTAATCAGTATGCACAATAATTTTAGCTCTCTAATTTTTAATTACATATTTTAATATAAAAAATAAGAGTTAGTGTCTTTTGACAACTATATTAACAACTAAAAAAATGAGGTGACTCAATTGTCTGTTTTAGGTGGGTCTTACCTTTACATCACTTTTACTTCAGGAAATTTCACATATCTGTAAATGTTTAATTTATCTTTCAAAAAAGATATATAATAAATGAATTCATAATATGTACAGTAATGGAACATTAATTCTTTCCACACAGGAAGTTATAGAAGCCATTGCGGAATCAGCTTTTAAGACTTCAGATTACCCTGTGATTCTGTCATTTGAGAATCATTGTAATCCTAGACAACAAGCAAAAATTGCCCAGTATTGCAGGGAAATCTTTGGTGAAAATCTCTTGGATGCACCGTTGGAATCTCACAAGGTACTTGGTTATTTGAATCCCCAATCAGTGTTCTGTTGTTGTTCTGAAGGTCTGCAGAACCTTATGAAGTGCAATTCATAGCTTAGCATTTTAGTAATGAAAATAATTTATGTATCTGACATTGCAAGGCAAAAAAATAATAATTTGTTGTATAGGTCCTTAAAAAAGCCTGTTGGTAAAAAGTGCAGTAAAATGGTAAAGGGTAAGTCATCAAAATATTTTTAGAAGTAGTTTCTCTCAGTGATTGATACAGATATCTTGAGCTGCCTTTACTTTTACCGTAATAAAAAGTAATCAAGTCATATGCAAAGTTTAAGAAAGACTTTGAGGCAAAGCTCTTTGTGATGGACAGTTTCATAAATAGTTTAGACACTGTTTACTTACAGTTTTGAAATCTGCTATCTGAGAGAGCAGGGCATTCAGACTCATAAAAACACAAATATGATAAAATATCTACTGAAGGAGCTCTAGATTTTGTTCTCCTGATCTTCAAATTGTAACTGTTGATCTGTAGCTGACAACCAGGAAGCTGGAAAAAGGGAAATGAATATCTTATTTACAGTGTTTGATTTTAATCATTCTAGTCATATTTTGTATACTCTATACTGTTTTCAGCTTCTCTGAGGTTCCTTGTCCTCCTTTTTGCTCAGACGTCAAACTGACTCCTGCACCTAAGGGATCAGAGCTTTCAGTGTCTTCAGAGTATCTACGTAAGAGGCAGATCTTGCCTCTTCTAATTCTTTAAGAAGGTGTATATTTCCCAATGCATAGTGATTGAGTTCTACCGTATTTACTTGAATCTAAGCCGCACTCAAATCTAAGCCGCACCTGAGACTGGAAATCAAGGAAAAAAATTTTCCCAAATGTAAGCTGCACCTGAAATTTGAGACTCTAAATTCAAGGGGAGATGAAACAAAGTTGGTCCATTGTAACATGAGACACAGTTTAGGTCGAATGGATGAACATATAGCTACAGTAGTTCTGTTCGAGTCGTAAGCTTAGCAGTTAAACTTTGCCATGTAGCCATTGCTATGCGTCAGGCACTCTGTCTGTATTTATATGGGTACCCTTCCTTTTTCACGTGCTTCATCTGGCTTGAATCGATTTCTTATTTTGCTTTGATCTGATAAGTGCCAGTCTCTTTGTTATAAGTGGTTACGTCACTCTAAGATGAAAATGCATTATTGTACTGTGTCATGCATTGTTTGTCGCATTCTGATAATGAGTGTTTACGACATGTCACCACTCATGGCATTGCTTGCTTTTGTGCGCGCTACCACTGTTTACAATAAAGAAAAGAGGGGAATTGTCTCATTAGTGAAACAATGGCAAAAGACTGCTATTTGTTGTTACTTACACTGCTGCTTTCTTTGATAATGATAAGCAAGAACCAAATAATAGACTGCGTATGATAGAAGATGTTCTGAACGAGAGTTTAGCGAAAAATTTTCTCTGATTGAAAATCTTTGCAGATGCCTCTTTAGTACATTACATTCCGCACAGAAATTAGAGTCATCTTAGATTTAAAAATCTAGTCAGTTGCCTTGCTTCATTTCTGACTTTATCACTATTCACCATAAGAATAATATGAATATAAACATGACATAATATGTATATTCTTCTGTGTTTGCTGTTGTCTCACTCTAGTTTGATAGTTTATTAGGCAGACAGGATTTAAATGAGATAGCAGCAAACATGAAAGAATACATGGCATAATGTTTACATTCGTATTATTCTTATGGTGAAGAGAATACTGCATGTTATTCATGATTCATGAAAGTTCCTTTTAGCAACCACCTCTTATCTCAGGTAGGAAAAAAATCTGAAAGTAGAGTTGGCCACATTGACACACATCCCAAACAGACTTGCCAGTTGGATTTTCGTAATAGATTTTTAGTGATGACTTCAAATGCAGAGTGTGTTGCTGTTATCTTCAGTTCGTAGACTGGTTTGATGCAGCTCTCCACGCTTTTCTATCCTGTGCAATGCAGAGTAGCAACACTTATAAAATAATAATGAAAATAACTTAGTAATTAAATGCTGAAATTTAAAACAAAATTTTATTAGGTTTGTAATACTTCTTATGCAAAATGTTTAAAATATCAGTCATGATTCTGAATCACTATCACTCAATTCTTTGTTGCTCATTTCTTCATACACATGATCCTCCTCTGTACCATCTAGTGCAATGGATATCAAACATTTTTTAAATGCTTGTTGCACAGTCTGATTTTGAATACACTTCAATGCATCATAAATCCATTGTGACACTTGTGACAAACTTGCGCCTTTTACGCGTCCTGTTGGTGTCAGTTGTCTGTCACTTTTCGAAAGCCAGTCGGTGTACATACATTTAAGCTTGTCCTTAAATGGTTTATTCAAACAGATGTCAAGTGCAGAATTGACATCATCCCACCTGGAATTACTGCCAAGTATGTTTTGGTTTCCTCTAATTTTCATTTTACTGCAGGTGTTGTATGGCCTGCATACGCATCTAGTACCAACAGACTGTGTAAACTAAGCATTGTGGCAGGTCGACGATTCCACACATGCCTAATCCATTCCAGCACCATGTTGTCCGAAAACCACCCAGTTTCATTTGCTCGCACAATTACAGCTTTGGGAAACACTTCTGATTTTGGTAAAGTCTTTCACTTGAAGACTATGAATGGGGGCAATTTATGTCCATCTACTGTGCAAGCAAGCATGACGGACATCTGCTATTTTTCACCCCCTCATGTAAGAACACTTATGTCTTTCTTTCCTTTGGTGGCAACCATATAATTTGATGGCATTTCCTATCTGACCAAGAAGGTACTGCTTTCCTGTGTGCCGCCTAATTACGAAGTGCTGAAATTCCACAAGTTTTTCTTCATAATTCTTCAGCAACTTCTGTACAACTGAAGTTTCCCTCCGAAGTGAAAAACCCCAGCACTTCATAAACAGATCAATCCAGCAGCAACTAGCCTTAAAATTTTCGATTTTTTGCTCTCTAACAATTTCATGTGCCTTAATTTTTAAAATTTTCACATTCAAAGGCAGGAATTTCTGACGTTGTTTCTTAACAATTTCATTTAAAATCACTTCTAATGCATGATATCAGCCACACTATGGCCTAATGCATTATATCAGCTACACTTTGACACACTAAATGCTTTCCTGCTACTTGAACATTCAAATAATTGGTCTCTCTGCAGTCGCCATTGCCTGATGTTGCTGTCATCAATCCCGTATCGCAGACCTGCAGCATGATTATAACTTTGTTCAGCAAAATAAATAACTCCCCTCTTGAATTTGGTACTATAATAAAAGCGCTTCATTGTGGTTCACAAACACCAACAAGCACTTCACAAAATTCCATGAAGCAATAGGTGCTGCTACGTGAAATCTTAATGAGACTCAGTGTATCAACTCGTGCAACAATCCTAAAGCCTTGTGCATTGTTGGTATTTTTGTGTAAAGAAATTTATTTTTCTTGCTACGAATATTTGAAATGCTGCTACATTCAAAGATGAACAATATGGAATTTCTATTTACTTTGTTGGATAATTTATGAAAATGCAGTGGTTGAAATTTGGGGTGGAGAAAAGAGCTCATCCTCTACTTCTCTTTTTTTTTTAAATTATTATTAATTTATTCACTGACACAGGTTTTGGCACCAGTATTTATTTTTGTGCTTGCAAAGCAGGCCTGTGTAGCGCTACATGTATTCGACGGCAGAAGTTAGTTGTGGCGGCACATACCAACATTTTTCAGAACTCCTTCTTACTTTGCACTTGATTCTAAGCCACAGGTGGTTGTTTGGATTACAAAAACCAGAAAAAAGTGTGGCTTAGGTTCGAGTAAATATGGTATTTCCATTCTGTGTACCAGTTATCACACAACAGTGGTTCCTTCTGTTACGGCATCCATGTAATTTTTTGTTTGCTAAGCAGTCACCAACGAAGTCCTGTCATATCGTGAATGCCATACAATACATGTAGAGGACAATGTGGCTGCATTGTTTTCCAGGACAAGATCCAAGTGTTAGTCATTTGCCATTGTCTTCCTCTGACCTGTTGTGAAGTGTAAAATGTGCTTATGTATTGTGTGGCATGACCACACATAATGCTTGTATTGTGTAATGTTATCTTTTTAATGTGAATCTTCATGTTCTCATGACATACCACTTGATCCATAAAATTGTGGGAATTAAGCTATAACTTTGTCTTCTGTTGATAGACCACTCAGCCATATTTAGTGTGTCCATAAAAACTGACAGGAAAATGCACCTGTCTACCTTATATACTGGTAGGAAATTCATAGTGGAAGATATACCACATAGTAGAGGTAAACCGTACTGTGATGCCCCAAGTGAAGGATGTTGTGGCACAAATTCTAGTTGACAGGGGATCAGTACTTTTCTCTGTGAGACTTACATGTTGTCTGTGGCAGACTCAATAGTTTATAAAGACTAAATCCTCATGATTAAGTAAATCACTTGTCAAACATACTGCAATGGTTTGCTCAGGCGATGTCAGCAAGAGAGCAATCTCTAAATTTGAAAAATGGTTAACATGGCATTGCTTGCTGTGTCTGTATTGATAGCTGTGCATTGCTCTAGATTGGGTGGCACAATGGTTGGTATATATAGAAGGTGGCAATTTCAATTACTGAAACTAGCTGCGTATATGTTTTGTATTTGCAGTACAGGCAAATAAATCTTTTCAGGTAAGATGCTTGCATTTTTCATACTGCGTTGGCTTCCTTGAAAACTAAATCTGGACATTCTAATAGCCCTCAGAACTCAGCCATGACAGATTTATCAGGCTGTAGCAGGCAGGTACAGCATTGATGTCCCATCCATCATTCTTCAACTGTACGCAGAGTACATCTGACGTTTGACAATCCTTACTGACAGGGAATCTAATATATGGCTGTCTCCTCTAGACCCAAGTTATCCTTCACAGAGCCAACAGGCAAGACTATCTTTGGTGTCAATAGAAAAATAACCTTGACTTTATGTTTAGGAAGAATATGATGTATCTAATTCAGAATACAGATTCCTCCATCATGGATAACCATTATCATCATATTCTTACCAAGCGGGAAAACACCGGCAGACAGGCACAAGAACAAAACACACAAACACACACACAGAATTACTAGCTTTCGCAACCGATGGTTGCTTCTTCAGGAAAGAGAGGGAAAGACGAAAGGATGTGGGTTTTAAGGGAGAGGGTAAGGAGTCATTCCAATCTCAACTTCTCACTGTAGATGGTCTTTGTCAGCAATCATATGTGCCCTGTGTACAGGTGTGTTGATAATACCATTCATCTATGCAAATGGCTGTCTGCTCACAAGTACAGAGTGGTTTGTATCAGCTCTGCCACTGTGTTCCAGGGTGCTACTGGTTTTATGTGATTCAAAAAATCCTGGAAGAGGAAACATCAGTCTATTTCCAGTTCCTTGGTCAATGGGAAGTTCCCAACCACATACATCGAAAAGATGACAAACTTAAAACTTTCTGGTATCTTCTGTTCAAAATTTTGCATGAAGAAGCTTGCCACCAAGAGTGACATAGGTCTTCCCATGGCAACCCCATGAACTTATTCATAAAAGGTCTATTTAATTTAAAAAAAAGTCAAGGAGAGTACATGCTGAAACAAGGTCAGAAAAAACATCTTTGTGTTTTCACAGCTTAATGTATGATCTATTAAATTGAGAGTGTGCAACTGCATAAACCCTCTTTTGTCTCCTTATACAATGTCTGTTCAAAAAATTCTGGAACATTCGTAGTTTTGTGCCAATGGTGTGTTGGAGTGAAATGCAGTTAGCATCTCTGCACATGCCTACATTTTATGTGTAACTGCCAGAAGTTTCATTGTCATATGTCTGTTAGTTATTGTTAAGTACTGTGTTGAGTTGCACAGCTTGCAAATTTTGAGATGGCAGAGTTATAGGAGCAATGCGTCTGCATTAAATTTTGCATTAAACACAAGAAAACCTTTACATAGATATCCCAAATGATGCAGGAAGCCTGTGATGATGAGTGTTTTAGCCATACCCAGTGTTACAAATGGTTCATACAATTTAAAAATAGCCTCATTCACAATGCTCTTTGATGTCTAATGATGATGCTCATGTCAGGAAAGTCAACGACATTGTGCTTACCAATTGAAGACTGACTGTCTGAGAGATTTCAGAAAAATGCAACATTTCAGTTTGATCATCTCATGAGATCCTGATAAAGCATCTTGGAATGCATCATGTTGCCACCAAGTTTATCCCACAGCTTATGAGTCAAGGCCAGAAAGACCTTCACCTTGCAGTCTGTGAAGAGCTTTTGAATCATGCAAATGAGAACAAGATGTTCCTTAAGAGAATCATAACTAGTGATGAGATATGGGTATACGTTTATGATGTTGAGACCACAGTGGGCCAGGCAAAGTTCTCCAAGACTAAAAAAAATCTCATCGGGTCAGGTCAAATGCCAAAGCCATGCTGATAGTTTTCTTTGACTTTGAAAGATTAGTTCAATAAGTTCATCATGAATTCATGCCACTGCGACAAACTGTTAACTGATGGTACTGTCAAGAGATGTTGTGATGACTGTGAGGAAATCTGAGAAGGAAATGGCTTGAAATGTGGCTAGACAATTTGTGGCTCTTGTATCACGATAACGCACCCACCCATTCATCCCTGCTGGTGCATGACTACTGCACAAAATCACTGTGCTTCCTCATCCCTTGTACTCTCAATATCTGGCCCCTGTGGATATTTTTTTTTTTTTTTTAATTTCCAAAGTCATAAACCCCATTGAAAAGATGAAGATTTGGAATGGTAGATGAGATGAAAGAAAATTTGCAGACAGTGCTTCATGTGATCCATCAGGAAGCATACTGAGTCTGCTTCTGGAAGTGGAAACATTGTTGGGAGTAGCATATCAACTGTGGAGGAGAGTATTTTAAAGGAGACCATGCACAAAAAGTAAAAGGTAAGTGTAGAAAATTTTTGTGAATTAAGTTCTGGAATTTTCTGAACAGACTTCATTTATCAACCATATACCTTTTGGTCATCTTCAGAGTGAGCCAACAGACTGAAGCTACAGCACTCACTCCATCCTATTAAACCCATGGACTGTAGCACTGTGTGTGCTGCTGCAGATACACTAACACGAGGAGTGTTGATAGGTGATGAAGAAGTATGCACAAATTGGAACTGTGGCTATGCAGTGGATCCAGGCTGGAATGTCAATGTCTCATTATGAGGTGGACTTTAGCAACATCTTTGCAAGCTTGTTAAAGAAAGCATTGGATTCCATGATTTACCCAAGCTGAAACCCCTGTCTCTATTTATAAAATTCTTCATAAAATTAATTTCATCTTCTTGTTTCACCATTGAGTTAAAAAAAAAAAAAAAAAAAAAAAAAAAAAAAAAAAAAAAATACCTGCTAGAAGTTTGACGTTTTGATAATGTGTAATGTGTCTGACAACAGTGAAATGCTGTGACTCAGCCAGTTTATTGGGCTGTAGGTGTTGTGTATACCGTAAGGTGGGGTAATATTGGATGGAATTTTCATATTCTTTAAGGTCACTTCATAAAGAACATTAAATTCTCATGACAAAAATTGTGAGATTTTTTAGATTGCATTGGAGATTAATATGATCAAAGAACTTTAGTCAAAAATATTTTTAATTAGTCAGAATCTAACAAATAAAACTGTCCAACGTTACCCCTTTGATGGGGTAATTTCAGACAGAGACTGTCTTTTTAAAAAATACACATACTTAGAAACATGTTTTACATATTTAGAAAACATTTTTTTACATATGGTTATGAAATATTCTACACATCTTCAGTAAACATTTGACACATATTTAGAAAACCTTTACAGACATATTTACAAAATAGTTCATTAATAAAGACAGCCTACTCATACAACAAATAAATAATAATCTACAATATGTTCTCAGTGAAACAAAACTTCCCTTTTCTTCTCTTGCAGTCAGCAACACTCTTACAATGTGGCCTTTGTCTACAGTATCATCGTCTTCAATGGCAAGAAAAATAAACACAGATTTGCTGCATTGATATGGATGCAGAAATCTGACTTCCACTTCTTTTGTGCCCACTTATGTTGTGATTCCGACAAACTGCCTATTTCGCTGTTTCCTCCCAGTCATGTGCGGATAATCCACAAGATTAAAGCGTCCACTTCCAGAACCGCTTCCTCTGCTCTGCTGCTTTGCCACCAGTGGGTATTGCATCATTATTCACAAGCAATTCAGATGATGAGTCAGCATTATCTCTCTTTTTTATAGCAATGCCTAAAATGGATTTTGGGGCAACATCTAATTTTCACTTTCATTGGCCACTTGTGTCATTCCATAGTGAATATTGTGAAGCATATCTTGAAAGCTTGAAGACCAGGCTTCTAAAGAAATGTTTTGAGAATTATCTCCATCAAGCAATTTTTTGAGGTCTCTGTCAGGGTCAAGTGAAATTAATCCCATTGCATGGGATGCAGTTCATATATTGTCTTCTTCAATTACTGTCACTTTTTTAAGTGTTTCCTTCAAACGTGAGGGGGAAAGCATCTTTGATATTGGCCCACAGTAGCTTTCCTTCCATTGCATAAGCACTGCCCACCAACCAGCTTTTAAAGATCTGAAGAAACCTACATATAATGGCTGTAAAATTTGAGTACTGTTTAGAGACACAGATCAAACCATCCCTTTTACTGCAGTTATCATGGGTTCCTTTGGGACCTCCTTCCCAGGTGTCCTGTAAATGCTTTGACTTTTAGACCACATGGGAGGTAATGGTTTTCCTTCCCCAGTGGCAGCCATCAGTACTGAAATACTACTCTTAGAAGAATTTAAGATCCTTTTAGGAAGTTTTGTTCCCCTCTAACTATCATATGCTTCCTTCCAGTGTCATCACACAGATTGGCCTCATTATAATTGATTACCCTTTTGGAATTGATATTTTCCATTTTTTCCTTGACATTCTGGAAATATGATTTCACTGTCTCATAACTCACTTCATCATGTTGCCTTTTAATGTTCTCAGGTAGCCGGATGCTTAATATGGGAGAGTAATGCTGTAAGAATGAAAGGGACTATTAAATCCCTGTCATGTGACAAGGAAAACGTTTTTCCCTTCGTCCACTTTTATCAAGATATCCTTTCACCATGTACCTAACATCTTTAGAGCTAAAAGGAAAACTCCAATGTGCAGTCCTTAAAATACCACAGACAAGTGTGTTATCTTCAGTGGTACTTAAGACAGAAGGCCTTTGAATCACTATTCAGACAGAAGGCCTTTGAATCACTATTCTCTATCATTGAACGTGGTGCATTAAATTTGCTTGACGCCTTTCTGTACAATAGTTTTTCTGATCTTACAGTGGCAACCACCTTTTCAAGATTTTCAGGATCATATTTGTACCTGAGAAGAGCACCAAGCTTCCTGTTGTAAGTATGTGGAATTGTCCGATGTTACCCCAATGTGTGTAGTTACCCTAACTAGATGTTAGCAAAAGTGAGATGTGGAGACAAACTGTATTCACATTTCCTTCTTAACATTTAAGTAAGTTAACTACAAGAAAATTGAGCTTACCAATTTTTTTCTCTTCTTGTACAATGACAAAAGTATAGCAACAATTGTAAACAGCACTGTAACCCGCTACATACCATTGTTTCAACTTCCAACTGCAACAAAGTGTGTTTGTATATGCCTGACAATATGTAAGGTGTAAACAGCAAAACGTGTGCAAAATAAAAGCTTGCATTCAGTGATATCAACGTAAGAACAGAAATACACTGTCCCTGCCCCAAATTACCCCTGTGTCCAACATTTCTCCATCTTACGGTACCTATGGTGTTCTGTGCATCTAACATGGACTGTGCAAGTCATTTGCCTGCTGCAAAAAAGGCTACACTCACAGGAATCTTGTAAATCCCAGCCTTGCAGAGCATAAAGTCACATACAGTGAAACCCAAAAGGGCTGCTGTCTTTGGTGGAGAGGAAAACACACTTTAACTTTGTGTGTGTTGGGGATCTGTAGTATTTTTGATGGCAGGAAGTCATGGATTTAAAAAACTTTTTGTGTCTTCTTCCTCATGCCTTATGTTGACCTCAGATTTTATTCATAGCACCTTATGTATCTGTTGCAGAAAACAAGTATTTGTTTCCAAACTCCCAAGTGCAGAATTTCATTCTGTAGTGCTATATGCTTTGGGAGAGAAAGTTAAGTGAAGAGTCATTATCTGGGAAAGATGGCGGCAGCTATTTGCTCATACATACGAGACCATATGTGTTGGCTTCCAATGAGCTGCATGTCCCATGGTGCCATCATCTTCTTGCCTTCCAGTTTTGGTTGTTTTGGTTTGTTACAGAGTTGGTGGCACCATGGGACATGCACTTTATCAGAAGCCATATGTACATGCAAATATCTGCCACCATCCTTTTCAGGTGATGAATGTTCTCAGAACTTTGGTTCACAGAGCACATAGGGTTACTGACTAAAGTAGTCTGCAGGATGAGCTTCTACACTTGGAGTATGGAAACAAATGGTCATCCTCCAAAACAGATACATAAGGCACTATGAATAAAAAATTAGGTGTAAGTTTGAGGAAGAAGACGTAGATTTAAATCCATGGCTTCCAGCCATATGGGGGAAGCCTGTCATCAAAAATAGGTCAGATTCTCACCAAGCACAAAGTTAAAGTGATTTTTTACCCTCTACCGAAGACAGCAGTACATTTAGTTTACATCAGAGATGACTCGGTACTCCACAAGGCTGGGGGTTACAAGACCCTCTGCAAGATGGCCTTTTTTACATGGGACAGATGACTCATACAGCCCATGAAAGACGCACAGAACACTGTAAATACATCCATCTCATACAGTCTGATAAATTGGCTGTGGCAGAGCACTGCATTGGCATCGGTTACATAAGGCAGTATAAAAATGATAAAATTATAATGTTGACTTCATCTTTTTGGCACTTGGTGGTGAAAGGATCAGTTGAAATTCATTTAGCAAAGAGTTTGCTTAACAGAGATAGCAGTTTATGGTTGGAAACATCATGCACCTTTGTGTATAAGCTTGCAAAGACATTACTACAGTGTGTCTCAGCAGGGATTGACCACATAGCCACAGCTTCAATTTACGCATACTACTTTGCTGCCAGTCAACATCTCTGGGCTTGTGCATCTGTGGACCTATGTGCAGGGCACAGCTCACAGGTGTAGCTTCAGTCTGTCAGCTAACTCTGAAGATGGCCAAAATGGACACAGCTAAAATATAAGGAGAAGAACTAAGGTTTAAGCAGTTACATGCCCAAAATTAATGGGTCAGAGTTATAATATGTTTGTTAGAATGTATTTTGATCAAGGGTAAGGATTACCTTTGGTTAATTAATAACTCAACTTCAAATATAAATATCAAATCCAAGCGAGACTCAGAATCTTCTGCTTGCTAATAAAAGCTGCTGCATTACATATGTGATGAGGACTGTCTACAGCAAGAGGTCTCAAGTACAAGGCTAAATGGTTAGCCACATGATATTTAGTAGATCCAATATTACTTCCGTGGTCTGTGGCACATGTTACTCAATATTGGGTATCCTGGCTGATGAAACACTTAACTAACACAGACACTACCAGCAGGTTTTACTGAGAAACTCATCAAGTTCCAAAGGCATATAATCCAAATGTGGCGGCAGTGCTCTTATCATCTACACCAACTCAGCAAGACAGAAAAGTCACCCATCGTTGGGAGAAGCTGTACAATATGACGGTAAACTATGAAGGGTGAAAAGTTTCTCATGGAGAACAACTGGAAACAATATATAAAGAATAACTGTTATGTTAATAGTTAGTGCATCAGGTTTACAGCTGTCCCCTATGTTTTTCAAAGCACAAAACTATACCTAAGGAACACTTTGCTAAGGCGTTAGTGATCTGCTGCCAAGAAAAAGGCTATACATGATTACAGGCTTTCTCATTGTATTCCAGTGACAAAATCTTTCAGGTAATGAGCTGAGTAATGGTGTCATTTTGTCACAGTATGTCAGTGGGCATTGTATGCATCATCTTCAGTGTCAGGATGCCATGTTCTGTGTGTGTATGTTACCACTGACTGCTTCTGTAGGTGGACCAATTATGCACCTCTGGTGGCGGGGAATGTGATCCAGCCAGTGATGGGGGAACATGGTTTCCCGTGGTACAGCAGTCACATCCCATGTCTGTCCATTCTGTCCACAGATTCCACTGCCTTCAGAACGGGGTATTCCTATCATATTTTTACACTCATGTAATACTAGACGGTGCTGAGTTGAAATCTACCATCCTGGTTTATTAGATAGTTGTACTGTCATATTTTTACTACCTCCTTAACAGCTCTGTCCCAGAACCTATGACACTGCATAGCTTCTTTGTTTGTTCATAATCAAAAGTATGTTCCTCATTAATGCTATGCTCTGCCACTGCAGACTTGTCTGTCTGCCCTGGTCACTGTGAGATGCATTGCTGTGTCTATCCAATGTATTACATCCAACACTCTCACTCAGTACTGTAAATGTCTGGTATGTGCAGTCCTAATCAGTGTTTGGTCGAACCAAGCAGATACTTAATTTTCCACGTTGCCTGAAAGTAGTCATTATTTTGTGCTTCTGTATTATTCTTGGGATTTTGGCAGTTAGGAATGCCATGTGTATGGCTTCTTGTTCTTCTGGTTTGTCCCCCCTCCACTTATAAGCCTGTAAGGCATTAACAGTTTTTGCAGCAAATTTCCCGCAGATGCTGTAACTATTTTGACATTCCTGTGCAGATGGACCTGGCTCTATGTACTAAGATGATTGGTACCAAGTTGCATTGTACTGGATTGTGGCAACTCTGAGCACTGAAGTGTAGGCCTGTATGCGTCTTCTTCCTGTAGACCAAGTATCCCAATGTGCCATCTGGATTTCCCTTGATCAAAGTGTCCAAGAAAGATAGGTTTCCATTCTCTTCTGCTTTCATGATAAACTTGATGCTGCTGTGTATGTCACTGAGGTGATGTAAGAATTTCTGTAGATTTTCTCTGCCATGTGGCCACACCACAAAGATGTTATCTACATATCTGTAGAACACCTTTGTTTTTAGGTGGGCAATATTCAGTGCTACATCCTCTGAGTGCTCCATGGGTGGATTAGCTATACTCGGAGCTAAGGAAAAACCCATGGCAACTTCATCTGTTTCTTCTAGTATATGTTGGATGAGTCTGACAATGACTACTATCCACCACCTATTTCAAAAGTGGTGGGACCTTCTATGATCAAATAGATGGGGTTGCCATAGGTTCCCTCTTAGCTCTGGGTATTGCTAATCTATACATGGAGCTTTGAGGACGTAGCATCAGGTACTGCCCACCTAAAACCAATGGCATTGTACAGGTACATAGGTGACATCTTTGTGGTTTGGTCAAATGTTACAGAAAATCTCCAGGAATTCCCTTCATCTTAGTGGCATACATAACAGTAGAAAGTTCACAATGGAGTTAGAATGAGGTAGAAACCTACACAATGGCACGTTGGGTCTCTCAGTCTGCAGGAAGAAGGTGCATATGGACCTGTACCTTAATACTAAAAGTTGACACCATTCATTGAAAAGCAATTCACTATCAGCCACCTTAGTACATAGAGCCATGTCCATCTGCAACAGGAAGAGCTTGCCAAATAAGTTACAGCATCTTTGGGAAACTTTCTGCAGAAACAGTTACAGTGAGATGCAGATAAGACACGCCTGACAAACCAATAAGAGGAGAGAGGACAAATCAGAAGAAGAAGAAACCAAACGTGTGGTACTTCTGCCATATGTGAGGATGCTAACAGCCAAGATCATGAGAAAATTAGAGAAGTACCAAATAAAGACTGTTTTCCACACAACATGGAAAATTATGAACGTGCTTGGCTGAATCAAAGACCAGCTAGAACTGCAGACACCAGGCATTTGCAGTATTTTGCGTGAGTGTGGAATGCAGTACATTGGACAGTTAAAGCAATCCATCTCATAGCAACATATGGAACACACCTGAAACATTAGGCTAGGGCAGATAGACAAGTTCTTTGTGGCAGAGCATAGTATCAATGTGGGACACACTTTAGATTTTGAACAGATGAAGAAGCTACACAGTGCCAATGGGTTCTGGGTGTCAGTTGTCAAAGAGGTGGTAGAAACATCTCTGTACAACAATCTAATAAACCAGGGTAGTGGATTCACACTCAGGACAATGTGGAGTTTCACAATTGTGAAAAATGACAGGAATGCTCTGTTGTGGAGGGAGTGGCATCCATGCACAGGATGGACAGAAACTGGTATGCAACACCCACACCAGGGCTGCACTGTGTTCCCCTACCACCAGCTTGGCACCCTCTTGTGGAGGTATCTGATTGTGTGAACAGTACACCTACAAAAATTGTCAGCAGTTTGCAGCTACATAGAACATAGCACTCAGACACTTTGCCTGACAGTAATGAATATGAAACACAATGAAATGTTGTGACAAGATGATGCCAGTACTTGGCAGACCAACTAAGAAGATTTTATCACAGGAAAAAAAGCAAACTAAATACTGAATGGAATTACAGACATAGTGCACTCTTCAGCAAGAAAGATGTACTAATGTAGGATGCCTTTAAAGTTCACCTCACACCTTAAGTAAAGCATAAAGTTGTAGAATATTACACAAGATTTTACCAAGAAACTCATCAACTTACAGAGACATGTAATCCAAATGTGGCAGCAAAATTCTTACTCTCTACATCACGTTGACAACACGAGTAGCACACAATATCACAAGGTTACCAGAGCAAGAAGTGTACAGTGTCAGTACCATGGATCATCATGAGAAGAGTAATGAAAATACTAACAGTGATGAAACAAGTTCTGGTGGTGAACTTACCAGTGACATCAGTGAAGACTATGCTCAGGCATATTTATGTTTCTGTGTAATCCTATATTACAAAACCAAAAAATGTGATTAAGAGTGACTACATTGTGAACAGTTTTTGCAAATGTGCTCAAAATTAACGGTGCGATATATGAGTACATTCAGGTGCAGCTTACATTCAGTTTAATATGGTATTTAGGATTGTGTCAGAAATAACATGAAAAATGGTTTTCATTGGTTTTTCCACTCCCTTGAGAGGTTGTCCATGTACATGTTAAAAAAATGCCAGGGGTAGGCAGCAAACTCGTCTTACATCCTTGTTAGTTGAAAATACTTTTATTAGGTAACTGTGTTAGTCACATTATGCTGAACTTATAGCTTATACCTTATACCTATGCTATAGGTGAAAGTATGAGCCACAGGTAGAGACAGGTAAAATACAATATGCAATGAATGAAGAGATAATAATAAGGACGGGTGACCAGCAGAAATATGCTTGGATTGAAAGTGGCATATGGCAAAGATACAGTCTTTCTCCTCTAATGTTCAACATCTGTGTCAAAGAATCAATGACAGAAATAATAAAGGAGCCTCAAGGATGGGATTGAAGCTGAGATAAAAGTATACCAATAAGATTCAATGCTATTCTTAGTGAAAGTGAAACTTACAGGGCCTGCTGAACAAAATGAAAAATATAATGAGAACGCAATATGTACTGTAAGTAAACCAAAGAAAGATGAAAGTAATAAAGAGTAACAGAAATGAGATTAGCAAGAAACTTAAAATCAAAATTGGAGACGACATAGTAGATGAAACGAGGGATTTCTGCTACCTTGGAAGCAAAACAATGCATGACAGAAGCAGCAAGGAGGATGTAAGTAGCAGACTAGTGTAGTCAAATGAGGCAGTCCTCATTAAAAGAAGTCTACTAGTAAGAAACATAGCTTTTAATTTGAGGAAAAAAATTTCTGGGAATGTACATTTGGAGAACAGCATTGTATGGGAATGAATCATGGACTGTTGAAGAACTAGACGAGTAGAGAATCAAAATGTATGAGACATGGTGTTCTGTAAAGATGCTGAAAAGTAAGTTGTCTCATAAGATAACAAATAAGGAGTGTATTTGAAGAATCTGCGAGGAAGAATAATAGAACATGTGTTAAATAACCAGGGAATATCTTCCATAGTACTGGGAGGAGCCGTATCATAGGACAGAGATTGGGATATAAATAACAAATAATTGAGAACACAGGATGTAAGTTTCTGTTGGCAAAACCAACTACATGGCTGTGGCATACCTTCCTCCAGCCAATAATAATAATAATAATGTCGTGTGATGAGGGCTTCCCATCGGGTAGACCGTTCGCTTGGTGCAAGTCTTTCGAGTTGATGCTACATCGGCGACTTGCGCGATGATGGGGATGAAATGATAACAACACAACACCCAGTTACTGAGTGGAGAAAATCTCTGACCCAGCCGGGAATCGAACCTGGGCCCTTTGGACTGACAGTCTATCATGCTGACCACTCAGCTACTGGGAGCAGACCTCCAGCCAATGAGGAGACATGCAGTACATCTCACTCTCCTACAGGTAGAGTACTGTCTTAGGATTCATGGCTTTCTACTCCAGTAAGTGGATCCTCCAAGGTGTGATGTGTATATTACAATAAGCCACATTTTAAATTAATATAGTTCATGTTCAGGCATGAGGGGGAAGTAAGTTTAGTAGCCAATGAAGTGAATGATTTAAGATTTTGAGAAATGTCTGATGAGTTTTGAATCTTATATCAGGATGGGTGGCTCATCATGGTTTTTTTGTAAGTGATTAGCCAGTCACATTTGCCTCGAATTTTTTAATTTCTATCCTGAAGGTTAGTTAGGATTTTAGTAACACATTTTATCATTGAAAAAGTTGCAGATATTGCATTTTTTTATTGTTGGGTGTAATTACGCAAACAGAAGTGAAAATAAGGTAGAGATATCGTAATTTTATTTTTATGGAGTTTTAGTTTTTAACTGTATTAACCACATTTGTCTCACATTATTTTAGCTCTTGGGATGTCTAAACCCGCAAATACAAACACAGTAGGACCAAGCGAGCTAGGATGCCCTTTATGTGATTCACAGTCATCCCTTATACATTATCAATTGTGTATTATAATCATAGATTTCTGTGGATTTGATGTAGCAGTTACATTCAGTTATTGCTTTCAACATATGTTACAACAATGTTCATGCAACAGCAACGTATTTTAAGCTGAAGGCTCGCATCATCAGGGCATTGATTTTCAAAGATCTCACCAAAACTACTAAAAATATCCAGCTGTCATCATGATATAAAATATGTTTGAGGGAAAGTCCTCATTTCACTATTTTTGGAGAATTTTACTCACTCACTTAAATTGTGTAAATAATTTTACAAGTTTATTTTGTCTAACTTTTGATCCACTCTTACTCATTCATATCCATGGCGGCCCAGTGACTTTTCTTTCTTATACCCCGAATAGCTTTGCATGTGTTTTCAGGCTGTGGTGGCCTTTTGTCACACAGAAACTCACAACTCACTACAGACGTCTGCTAAGGCAGGGAGTTTCACCCCTCTTGCAGTACTTCCGCTCACAGCTGTCGATCTTTTCATGTGACAGGGCACTTACTGCTACTGTCACTGACTACCAGTGTGGGACAATAGCTGACCCTAACAAGGCTTCTGTCAACTGAGTTTCACCAGTCTCTGTTCATCCCTCATAGTGTCCACTTTGGTTGCTGCTCTGTGTGTGCCTCATGAGGAACTGACCATGTGGCAGCCCACACAACACTGTTGCCCTTGCAATGCTGCAAGATGCCCGTGCCATGCCATATTTACAACTGGCACACAATCACTGAGGATATTGTGTGTTTTCATTGCCCTCCTGTGTAGCCTATAAATTTCTCCTCGTCTTTCTCAGTACGGATATTGTGCAGTGAACTCTGGGAAAGCAGAAAGGTGGAAGGAGTATATAGAGGGTCTATACAAGGGCAATGTACTTGAGGACAATATTATGGAAATGGGAGAGCATGTAGATGAAGATGAAATGGAAGATATGATACTGCATGAAGAGTTTGTCAGAGCACTGAAAGGTCTAAGTCGAAACAAGGCCCCAGGGGTAGACAACATTCCATTAGAACTACTGACAGCCTTGGGAGAGCCAGTCCTGACAAAACTCTACCATCTGGTGAGAAAAATGCATGTACAGGCAAAATACCCTCAGACTTAAGAAGAATATAATAATCCCAGTTCCAAAGAAAGCAGGTGTTGACGGATGTGAAAATTACCAAACTATCAGTTTAATAAGTCAAAGATGCAAAATACTAATGTGAATTTTGTACAGACGAATGAAAAAGCTGGTAGAAGCTGACCTCGGGAAAGATCAGTTTGGATTCTGTATAAATGTTGGAACACATGAGGCACTACTGACCCTATGACTTATCTTAGTAGCTAGATAAAGAAAAGGCAAGCCTACGGTTCTAGCATTTGTAGATTTAGAGAAAGCTTTTGACAATGTTGTCTGGAATACTCTCTTTCAAATTCTGAAGGTGGCAGGGGTCAAATACAGGGAGCAAAAGGCTATTTACAATTTGTACAGAACCCAGATGGCAGTTATAAGAGTCGAGGGGCATGAAGGGGAAGCAGTGGTTGGAAAGGGAGTGAGACAGGGTTGTAGCATCTCCCCGATGTTATTCAATCTGTATATTGAGCAAGCAGTAAATGAAACAAAAGAAAAATTTGGAGTAGGTATTAAAATCCATGGAGAAGAAATAAAAACTTTAAAGTTCGCCGATGACATTGTAATTCTGTCAGAGACAGCAAGGGACTTGGAAGAGCAGTTGAACAGAATGGACAGTGTCTTGAAAGAAGGATATAAGATGAACATCAACAAAAGCAAAAGGAGGATAATGGAAAGTCGAATTAATTCAGGTGATGCTGAGGGAATTAGATTAGGAAATGAGACACTTAAGAAGTAAAGAAGTTTTTCTATTTGGGGAGCAAAATTACTGATGATGGTCGAAGTACAGAGGATATAAAATGTATACTGGCAATGGCAAGGAAAGTGTTTCTGAAGAAGGGAAATTTGTTAATATCGAGTATAGATTTAAGTGTCAGGAAGTCGTTTCTGGAAGTATTTGTATGGAGTGTAGCCATGTATGGAAGTGAAACATGGATGATAAATATTTTGGGCAAGAAGAGAATAGAAGCTTTTGAAATGTGGTGCTACAGAAGAATGCTGAAAATTAGATGGGTAGATCACATAACTAATGATGAGGTACTGAACAGATTGGGGGGAAGAGGAGTTTGTGACATAACTAGAAGAAGGGATCGGTTGGTAGGACATGTTCTGAGGCATCAGGGGGTCACCAATTTAGTATTTGAGGGCAGCGTGGAGGGTAAAAATCGTAGAGGGAGACTGAGAGATGAATACACTATTCATATTCAGCTGCATCAAACCAGTCTCAGGACTGAAGACCACAACAACAACAACAGCAATAACTCTGGGCTGAGGCAACGATTTCTCCAACTCCACTGTTTCTACTGTGCTGCACCCAGCTAGTGCATTCTCATCTCAAATTAATGACTGATTTCCATTTTGAACCTGAAGCCGTTTGTGTTAGTCCAGCCACTTGCAGACCTGACCTCTATAGTTTTGCAACTTCACATGTAACTTAGTTCAATAAAGTAAGGAACCTTGCTACATTTGTGATAAGATGATTAACTCGGTCAACTTAATTTTATATTTTGGCACATTTTTGACCATCTTGCCTCGTTCAGCATATGCTCTGACTCCCGTGCGTGTGCACTTGTGTTTTCATGCTGTGGATGCTAGTGTACTTTGCGCCATGATTCATTCCCTCAAGTGTATTTCACTACCTCTTGTGCTACCCAGCGACCAGTGGCTACCACCACCGGCCCAATCAATGCACCACCGTATGCAACTGCCACACCAGCGCTGCACGACATTATCGCCTCACAGAACTGGAATGCTGCAATGCCGACTTGCACATGTAACTTGCAGCACTGTGACTACCTGTGGCGCAGCTCCCAATGACAAAGTCCATGCTGCCACCGCCATTCCTCCCAACCTTGAAGTACCACCATCCAATTTGCCACATGCTGCCACCACTCCATTCAGCCATGCTGTGTCTCCTCTGCCACCCTTCAACCCATGGGACCTGCACCTAGCGTTTTTGAGTGGACGCTATCTTCATAAGCTGCAGTATCTCCCAGGATGCCACAAAGTTTCCTATGGTGATCAGCCAGCTCAAACAGACATACGCAGTGGAAGGCCGTGATGTCATCTTGTTGTCCCCAGCCACTGATCACTACGAAACATTTCAGTGCCATCACATGATGCACTTCACCTCTTCTGAAATGCCACGCATCCAGGTCCTCTTTTGACTCGAGTGGTTCACCACATCCATAACCTAATGGAGCCACACATGGCCTCTGACAATTTTTTTCATAACATCTGACTGGCTCGACTCCTGGCCTCAATACGGACTGCAGTGGCATTGCAAGCTGACCTCTCCCCCACTGGCACCACCAGTCTTGCTGACATTGAGTCATGAGATGCTGGCCTCCCTGCCTGTGACCACTGCCACCACGTGTCATCCTCACCCAAACCCGGTACAGCCAGCTGGCATTTCATTGCCAGCCACTGCACCATATACTCATCCTCACCACTCGACACACCATTAATGATGTCACTAGTTCCACCCCTCCCCACTGGTCTCAGCACAGTGCACAGCAGCCAGAACTATGTGACATGCTTGCCCACCTCAGCACCAACATAGCAACACTGCAAGCAACTGTTGTCCAACTTGACTCTGACCACCACAGTGTGTGCAGCCCTAGCTGCCAGTGCAATGACCACTACTGCCACAACAGATCCAGGTGCCCTGTTGAAGCTCCTAGCAACAGGGCCAGCCTCTGTTGGTATCAAGAGCGCTTCGACCTGGATGCCACAAGCTTCAGAGAACCCTCCCCTTGGCATCCAAACACGAATGACCAACAGGAATAGGCACAATTGGCTGCTGCTCTGTCTCCCAACAACTGTTCATTCTTAATGCTCATTGTGCCATGCCATTCCTCCGAGTTGGCTCAGAGATGTCTATCGTCCTGCAGCAGCTCGTATGTAACACTGGCACTTCCTCAGCCATCCTCCGGATAGCAGTGAATAATTCCACCATTGCGGCATACAATATTCATCATTGCATCCTCGATCTCAGTCTGCAATGTGACCTGCTCTTGACCTTCACTGTTGATGATATCACTGACACCTTATCACAGTGGACTTTCTCGGACACTGCTGCCTGCTCCCTGATATTTCCGGCTGGTGCCTCATTGACATTGACACCGGAAGATCAACAAAGTGCACCACTTGTTTCCCAATTCTCTTTGATGTGAAGCAGGTGGCGTATTCTGACCCTTAAGCTGACCTTGTGGCGCAATTCCCTTCTCTCAGACATCTGTCCAACATACCTCAGGAAGTCTACCATAAAACTATATACTACATCGATACCAACCCTGGACCACACGTCTTCTGGTGGCCATGCCCTCTAGCAATGCAAAACTGAAGATTGCCAAGGCTGAATTTGATGAGCCACTTGCTGCCAGCATACTGTGTCCTTTAAAGAGCCCATAAGTGTCTGCACTTCATCTCACCAATAAGAAGGATTGTTACTGGTGCCTGTGTGAGGATTACAGGAAGCTAAATATCCACACTATCCCTGACCAGTACCTGGTGACGTTCCTACGCAGCTACAACAGCACGCTGGTTGGCGCTACAATCTTCAGGACGATTCAATGCACCAAGCCTTTCACCCAGGTTTTGGTCACTCCTGAGGAAATCCCGAAGAAAGCCATCATCACACCATTTAGTCTCTACAAGTGCATCTTTATGACCTTTGACCTCTGAAATGCTGCCCAAACATGGCAGAGGTTCTTGGACAGTGCCTGCAAGGCTTGCCCTGCTGTCTTGCATACAAGGACAATGTACTCACTTTTCTGTGATGCCAGAAAAACACCATGTGCACCTCCTCAGTGTTTTTGAATGTTTCCAGGATGCTCCCATCATTGTCAACACAGCAAAAAATTGTGCTAGGCACTAGCGAAGTGGAATTCATGGAACACACCATCTCTTCAATGAGCTCACATGCCTTTCCCAACATGGTGCAAGCCATATTGGTTTCCCATGTCCAAAGACATTCAAGGACTTCTGCCTTTTCCTTGATATGTTAACATTTTCCATGGGCATGTAAGGAGTGCTGCTGCAATGCAAGAACTTCTAATTGCCACCGTTCACGGCTTGAAAACATAGGGCAACAAGCCAATGCCATGGACGCCATAAATGGAAGACAGCTTCTTGGACACCAAGCATGACTAACAGATGCAACCCAGCTCACCCACACCCACCCTACCACCCTGCTTGCCATTGTAGTTGATGCCAGCCAGAGGGCATCAGTGCTGTTTTGTAGCAACACATGGGCGACACTTGCGAGCTGCTCACTTTCTTATCCATCAAGCTGTCTCCCCCACAATGGTGCCAGAGCACTTGTGACAGAGGGCTGTTGACATTCTATGAGGCTATTAAATATTTTTGGATGTAGATGGAGGATTGTCTCTTAACAGTCTTTACTGAGTACAAGCCTGTAACGTTTGCCTTTATGAAAGACATTGACCAGTACTCTCCATGTCAATTCTGGCAACTGTTTTTCATCTCAGAATTTACGACTGATATACGTTATGTCACCAGAATTGACAATGTCGTTGCCGACTATCTCATCCGCATCTGCACCATTGCTTCGTCACTAGATTATGAGGCATTTAGCACCACCCAGGAGCACGAGTCAGAACTTGCCCACCTCTGCCAGGATGTTGCCCCTGACCTTCACCTTAAACTCATGCTGGCTCCTGGCTCCTATAGCAGTATCTGGTGCGATGTACCCACCAGCTCACAGTGCCCCTTCCTACTCACTGCATTCCACAAGGTCACGTTCAGCCAATTACACAACCTGGTGCACTCTGGTGTGCGCAGATCTGCTGCTCTGGTAATGCAACACTTCGTAAGGCCTGGCATTCAGAGGAACTGCAGGACACGGCCTTCACCTGCCTCACCTGTCACTGCACCAAGGCTGGCCACCAAATACACACACCTTTCACATCTTTCCCAGATGTCAGGCATCGCTTTACCCACATTCATTTGGATGTTGTTGGTCCCCTACCTTTATTTGATGGCTGTGGCTACCTTCTTACCATAGTGGACACGTTCACTGCTGGCCTGAGACAACCCCAATACCCAATGTTATTGCCACCACAGTAGTCGCCACCTTCATCTCCACATGGATTGCCCATTTAGGCTGCCCATGCCACATTACTATGGACTGCACGCACTTATTTACATTGGCCCTTTTTCATACGGTGACAGATCTGTACAGAGCTGACCTTCACCTGACTTTCAGCTACCACCCAACTGCCACCGGCATGGTGGAATGGCTCCATCACGCCCTGAAGGCCACCCTCACCTGCCACAGCAACAGATGAACCACTGCTATATGCCACTTGTACCTCTCAGTCTCTGCGTCTGCTGACATGTCAGCCGCTAATGTTTACAGCCAGCCACTCACTGTCCTGGGTGCCTTCCTGGAGCCCACCGACCTGCCCAAGGATGATGTCATTCCCAAGTTCGTCGCCAGCTTGCATGACTTCATGGTCCACCTGCAACCAAGACCTCCCCAGCACCATGGCAGAACTTCCATTCACAATGACCTTGCATCATTCCCCCCTTTTCTGCTGCAACTTGTTGCTTACCAGATCCCTCTTTGACCACATTACTCTGGCCACCACCTGGTTCTGAAACAGGACTCCCAAGATGTTCACCTCACATTTATGTGGCATGCCGACCAGCTTTCCAGTTGATAGGCTGAAGCCCTCTCATATGCTGTCCAACCACATGCCACTCAACTTGACTGCCATCTCCATCAACAATCTGCAGATGCACATGGCCGCCAATGATGCCAAGTTCACAGATGACACCCAAGACACCACACCAACAACCCCCACCATGAAAGCTCACATGATGCCTGCCCTCAACACTATAGCTGAAAACACTCAGCAATTCACCCTACAATGCTGCCATCTACTGGGTATGCCCGTGATTCCACATTGCAGCCCCCGATGCTTTTATGCGCTCTCAGTACTGAGTCACTGATCAGTCACCACCCATCCTGACAGTAGATGCACCAGTAACTCACTCTCTCAGCGCCCGACACAAGCACTTTCAACTATAAAACACAGCCACCCTGTCAACACAACCTCACAGCCACCCAGCAATGCCACTGCACTCTTGCCTCCACTCTCCTGCACTGGCAACCAAGCCTTGCACCTGCCGACACCGGCATGGCAGCACTGAGTACAGGCTGAGGCCATCCTGGTGTGGCCCCCCACCCTGCGGGCCACTGCATGCTGTCATGCAGCCTCACCACTGCTGCAACACAACCCTCCATTGATATCAGTCTTCACTATTGCCACTTCATCCAGCACAACAGTTCCACTCTCACAGGCGGAGGGGGGAGGGGCCATACAACTGTCTTAGCAGTTCCATACACTCACAACTCGCTACGGCCATTTGCTAAGGCAGCGAGCTTACCCCTCATACAGTACTTCCATTCAAAGCTGTCGATCTTGCCTTATGACAGGACACTTCACTGCTATGGTCACTGTCTACCAGTGCAGAACAATAGCTGCTCCTAGGAAGTCATCTGCCGACTGAGTTTCACCTATCTTTGTCTGCCCCTTGTAGTGTCCATGTTAGTTGCTGCTCCATGCCTGCACCATGAGGAACTAGCCACGTGGTGACACATCTGATGCTGATGCTTTTGCGATGCTGCAAGATGCACATGATATGCCATCTTTACACCTGGCATGCAATTGCTGAGGATGTTGTGTTTTCGCATCGCGCTCCTGTACACATTACACTATGTGATCAACAGTATCCAGACACCCCCAAAAACATTCATTTTTTGTATAAGGTGTGTTGTGCTGCCACCTACTGCCAGGTACTCCATATCAGTGACCTCAGTAGTCATTAGACATCTTGAGAGAGCAGAATGGGGCACTCCACAGAACTCATGGCTTTGAACGTGGTCAGGTGATTGGGTGTCACTTGTATCATACATCTGTATGCAAGATTTCCACACTCCTAAACATCCCTAGGTCCTCTTTTTCCAATGTGATAGTGAAGTGGAAACATGAAGGGACACATACAGCTCAAAAGTATACAGGCCGACCTCATCTGTTGACTGACAGAGACTGCCAACGGTTGAAGAGGGATGTAATGTGTACAGGCAGACATCTATCCCCACCATTACACAGTAATTCCAAAGTGCATCAGGATCCATCCCAAGTACTATGACAGTTAGGTGGGAGGTGAGAAAACTTGGATTTCATGGTCAAGTGCCTGCTCATAAGCCACACATCATGCCTGTAAATGTCAAACTATGCCTAGCTTGGTGTAAGGAGCAGAAACATTGGACGATTGAACAATGGAAAAACATTTTGTGGAGTGACAAATCACGGTACACAATGTGGCGATCCAATGGCAGGGTGGATATGACGAATGCCCGATGAACATCATCTGCCAGTGTTTGTAGTGCCAACAGTAAAATAGTAAAATTCCAATGGTGTTATGGTGTGTTTGTGTTTTTCATGGAGGGGGCTTGCATCCCTCATTGTTTTGCATGGCACTATGACAGTACAGGCCTACATTGATGTTTTAAGCACTTTCTTGCTTCTGTTAAATGGCGATTGCATCTTTCAACACAATTGAGCACCTGTTCATAAAGCATAGCTTGTGGTGGAGTGGTTACATGAACATCCCTGTAATGGACTGTCCTGCACAGAGTCCTGACCTGAATCCTATTGAATGCCTTTGGGATGTCGTGGAATGCTGACTTCGTGCCAGGCCTCACCACCCGACATCGATACCTCTCCTCAGTGCAGCAGTCCGTGAAGAATGTGCTGCCATTCCCCAAGAAACCCTCCAGCACCTGATTGAACCTTGCCTGCAAGAGTGGAAGCTGCCATCAAGGCTAAGGGTGCACCAACACTATATTGAATTCCAGCATTACCAATGGAGGGTACCACAAACTTGTAAGTCATTTTCAGCCAGTTGTCCGGATACTTGTGGTCACATAGTATATAAATTTCTCCTTGTGTATCCAAGTGCTGATCATGTGTGGTGAACACTGGGATGAGGCAATGTTTTCTTCTCTGGCATTTATACTATGCCACACCTGTATAGTGTATTCTCGTATCAGGTGGGTGACTCATTTATATTTTGAACCTGAGGCCATTTGTGTTACTCCAGCCACATACAAACCTGTCCTCTATGTTTTTGTAACACCGCATGTTACTAGGTTCAGTAAAGTAAGGAACCTTCCTACAAGTCAATTACTTGTGGACTATTTCCATTATTTAGTGTGTGGGTTTTTATTTATCTCTTCAAATATATAAAAATTTGAGGACATTTACAGAAGAGAAAGAAAACTCTCCAGCTTTAGGAATAAATCCTTTGATGAGTTAGCAGAGTGAAGGGACACTGGTGCGTGTTTTTTATTTTTACTTTGTGCATGTGTGTGTGTGTGTGTGTGTGTGTGTGCTTCTACTCTAGCTCATCGAACAATTTATTCTGAAAACTAGCAAGTTTTCTCTCTCTTTTATATGTACCTGTTGTTGACTCAACACTTCTGCTACTTAGTGAGTAGTCACCTTTATTCCTAAATTATTCACATTCTGCCAGAACTTTCCTTGCAATATAAAGACATCTTAGAGTGAGACCACACGGCATTTGAATTTTTGTATTTTCTTGTATTTATGGTATGTGGGGTTCAGATATCAAAAATCAACCACTCAGATCAGTTTGATTCAACTGTCAAAAATTCTAAAAACAATCAACTTTGAAATTTTTGGAAAACTCTTTAATACCCTAAACTAGATCATTATTTCCATGAGCTGCGTGTCTGTGTTGTTGAATACTTGCTTGCCTGCCCCGGTTTGATTCCCAGTGAATTGAAATTTTTAAACAAAGACACATGTCCATTAGTCTGTCCATGAAGCATAAAATGTATGCAGATGAAAAAAATTAATTTTGTAATGTTTTTTTAAATTTAAACAGTCTTTATTAATTATCTTCTATAAAAGACCAGTAACAATATTAAGAGGAGGAAAGTTGCTGCTCACCATATAGTGGAGATGCTGAGTCGCAGTTAGGCACAACAAAAAGACACTCACAATTATAGCTTTTGGCCATTAAGGACTTTGTCAACAGTAGACACACACACACACACACACACACACACACACTCAAACGCCACTCACGTACACGACTGCAGTGTCAGGCAACTGAAACCACACTGCAAGCAGCAGCACCAGTGCATGATGGGCGTGGCAACTGGGTGGGGGGTAAGGAGGAGGCTGGAGTGGGGTGGGGGAGGGATAGTACGGTGGGGTGGCAGATAGCAAAGTGCTGCAGGCTGGACTGAGGGCTTTATGTTCTTTGTGCTACATGGAAATGCTCATAGAACATACACCATTGTTTAAAAATTTGCATTAGTGAGGAATCAATGCCCCCCCCCCCCCCTTCCCCCATTTGACAGGCAAGCATACTACTACAGAGCCACACTGCCTGTTGAGAAATAGACCTTATTTCAGTTTTATTCAGGCCACTTGGAAAACTTCAAAGTAAATATAGTTACTGTGCCACCTGCCATCTAAATGGTTCATACATGGTGTCTTCCAAACATATGTTTATGTTTTTTTACAGTTTTCAATTGTTCCTCTTATTAAAATTTCATTGTGTCTTCTGTGGTCTTCTCGAAAATGTTTTAAAATACTGGATGGCATGGTTAGAAATAGCCCACCTCCCCTTCGAATTCAAGAGCAATATTTTGACTTCTGAAATAGAGTAAACAGTTGCAAAATTGACAGTGTGCAATAACTGATTCTCAGCATTCTTCTGTCAGCATTTCAGTTTATTTCATCAGTGACTTGAAACATTTCTCTTTGCAGTATGAAAAATGACTTTCTCAGTAGAAGAAAGAATTGAAAATTGTGAACGAATACATCAAAACAGAATTTATTTAGGAAACTCGCAAAATGTTCAGGGTCAAGTAACCAGATAGAGGATTACCAACAAAGAGAGCAATACAATCTGTTTAAAAATTGGTGCTCCTGCAGATCTGTGCAAAATTTAAAACAATAAAGAATACCTTCAGTATGCACACCAGAAGTTAAAAGATGTTAGCCGAAGAATTAGTCAGAGCATAAAGAAGTCTACATGTAAATTGGTCCAACAGGCATATGTAAGTAGAAGGAGTTGCAAGCAGATATTGAAAATTCTTAATTTGAAGCCATATCGTGTGACGGTTGTGCAGCAGTTGCTGGAGGATGACAGTCAGAAATGTGTAGGTTACTGGATGTGGCTTTTGAGTAACATCAACAATGGTTTGTTAGACCCTTTCCATGACAGCATGATTGATGAAGGATGGTTTCATTTTTCTGGTCATGTGAATTCACAGAACATGAGGTACTGGGCAATATGTTGTGTCAGCAACCACTCCACAATGAAGGAATTGGCAATTGGCATTTGGTGCTGTGTAACAGGACCACACATTGATGCTACCCTGAACACAGTTGCATATATGGAAATTTTCTATACTTGTGTGCTCAACTTACTTAATGCAAAAGACAATACTGCTTCTTCCAGCAAGATGGGGCAACATGCCACAAGTCTAAGACATCCCTGGAACGAGTTCATGATATCCTCACTGAGAAACAAACTGTCAGCAAACATGTTTGCTGGATCTAATAGTTTGTGATTTTTATCTGTGAGGAGGCTTGAAGAGCCTAGTCTATAAACCAAATCCACACAAAATACAGGAACTGAAAGATGACATCAGCCATGAAGTTGCCGCCATCATTATCAGAACTTGATGCTAGGTGTATATCAATATCTACATCTACATCATTACTCCTCAATCCACCTTATGGTGCCTGTACAACTACTAGTCATTTCCTTTTCTCTTCCACTAACAAGCAGAATGAGCGAAAAACAAATATCTATATACTCCCATATGAGCCCTAATTTCTCATATCTTTGTGTTGCTTATGCGCTATGTATGTTGGAGGCCCAGTTTTATTATGCAGTGAGCTTCAAATGCTGGTTCTCTTAATTTTCTCAATAGAATTCCTCAAAAAGAATGTTGTCTTACTTCCAGCGATTACCATATGATTACCTGAAGCATCTCCATAATGCTTGCATGTTGTTCAAACATAGTAGTAACCGGCAAACAGCCTGCCTCTGAATTGCTTTGATGTCGTGCCTTAATCTGATCTGGTACAGAACCTAAACACTTGAGCACTATTCAAATTTAGGTTGCACTAGTGTCCTATATATGGTCTCCTTTACAGATGAACTATACTTTCCTAGAATTCTCCCAATGAACCGAAGTCGAACACTCGCCTTTCCTACCACACTTCTCACATGCTCGTTCTGTCTCATATCACTTTGCAACATTACACTCAGATATTTAAATGATGTGACTGTGTCAAGCATGACACTACTAATGCTGTATCCAAACTTTTTTTTCACTTTTAGAGCTACTTTCCATTCATCACACCAACTGGAAATTTTGTCTAAGTCATCTTGTATCCTCCTACAGTAACTGAAATTTGACACCTTACTGTACACCTCAGCAACATCAGCACACAACAGTAGATTACTATCCATCCTGTCTGCCAAATCGTTTATGTACATACACAATAATAGTGGCCCTATCGCGCTTCCCTGGGGTGTTCCTAATGGTACCATTGTCTCTGAGCAACACTCACCATCGAGGACAACATACTGGGTTCTGTAAATTAAAAAATCTTCGAGCCACTCACATATCTGCGAACCATTTCCATATGCTTGTACTTTCCTTAACAGCCTACAGTATGGCTGGATGTACACAACTTAGTCTTGATCTTGCAGGGGTCACTTTCAACATCTTCTATAAATGTATTTTTCACTGAATTTTTCATTGTAGATAAATGGTAAGTCCATTCCAACTCTTCGTTTCTGTAATTTCACTGTATTTCCTTTATACTTACATGGGCTACTTTTATCAATATCACCCTGTAGTATTATTTGGTTTAGCATAGTCTACCATTTTAATATTATCATTTCCTCAAAGCTCTTGAACCAAGTGTGATTGTGTACTGGCTATAACACTGAACTCACATTCAGGAGGATGATGGTTCAATTCTTTGTCCTTCCATCCAGATTTAGGCTTTCTGTGATTTCCCTACATCACTTTCGGCAAATGCTGGGACGGTTCATTCGAAAGGGCTAATTTCCTTCGCCATCCTTGAAACATTCTGAGCTGGTGTTCTGTTTCTGATGATCTCAATATCAATCTTCCTTTCTTCTTGAAACACTCATCTTCTCTTATTTGTAGGGTGCTTCCTTTACACTTGCAACTGCTTATACCATTTATCATCTCCCTGTTCTACAAAATGTTCTCATAATCTGCATGTTTTATTTCCTACGTGATGAATTTCTCTCTTCTGAGCTTTATAGCAATGTTTGGCTAGTTTTGTATGAATCCATATCAAAATGCAATTCCAGTGTGATTAGGTTCATTACACCATATACAATTTCTTTACTGTGTCACCAGATATATTGAATTTCATTTGTTATTCCATTTCACCATTGCCAAATCAGTTTTTTATTTGGCTTCTTTAAGAAGAATGTATTAAGTATAAACATGTACTTCTTCTTGCTGCATTCTACTAACATATGATCCCTGTCACTTGTAATGACATATATGAAGTCTTCCATTCAATCATTTTCTAGTTTT
Source organism: Schistocerca gregaria (assembly GCF_023897955.1). Taxonomy (NCBI): domain Eukaryota; kingdom Metazoa; phylum Arthropoda; class Insecta; order Orthoptera; family Acrididae; genus Schistocerca; species Schistocerca gregaria. Next base: position 329,780,022 of record NC_064925.1, on the reverse strand, counting down.
TGTAGAGCTCACACATTTAAATGACGCTTGCATGGGATTTTCTCTCATTTATCAGTTTCTTTGTATTTTTTTAGAGGTCTAGTGGCCCTGTCATCATATTTTGAGCACAATGGTGCATAAACACAAACATAATATATCAATAAGTGAGTGATTGAATGTTAAGCTTATTGAAATTGTTATTTGTCCTTTTCAGTCTGCAAAAGCTTGCAGTTTATTTGTTAATAACATGAAGTAATAAACTTCAATTATGGAAGTGTTAATGCTGAAGTGTCCAAAGATAAGGACACTTACTGTTTCTATCTTTTTGGGTGTATGAAGTGCATCTATATTTCATTTACATATACACACAGAAGTAGAGCTGGAATGTGCCACCACTACTGTTGAAATGATCTATGAAAATCTTGCTATGGAGTATGTGTCCTTGGAGCCTTTTGCAGTGGCATGCCTGAATAACACCTTCTTGGTTTTCAAGCCACAACAATTTGAATAAAAATCTTGAGCTTTCAATTGCTATCTCTCATAGCATCTCTGGCACCCTGTGGGACTGGTTGACATCAGGCAGCATCGGGGGCTGGCATCATGTTTGAAATTGCCGCTCCTGCCTCGTTACAAGCATCAAGTATTCACCATTGCTTCCTTCATGTGCTGCAGTGAATATTTTGAAATGACAGGTGTTACAGCAATCAGCTTACCATTGTCTCGTGCAGTCACAAATTTCTTCTTAGAGCACATTGAGGAGCAGGTCCTGAATTCTGTGGTGTTGCATCCATCTTGCTTCGTAAGGTACGTTGATGACACCTTCCTGATATGGCCTCACAGTGAAAATACACTGCACCAGTTCATGATCACATGAACAGTGTCCATTCCAATACTAAATTTGCCATTGACATGGAGAATAATAGCAAGCTACTGTTTCAGTTGTGCAGAAGGCAGGAGATAGGCATGGTTATTCAGTGTACATGAGACCATCTGTCATTGATCAGTATTTGAATATCCATAGTTTTCACCACCCTGTACACAAGGAAGCAGTCATGAATACCCTAATACACAGAGCCAGAGTTATTTCTGATGACGACAATCTACTGTCTGAATTGCAGCACTCAAGAAGTGTGTTCAGAGAATGGTTATAGCAAAAGAGACATTGCAGATGCTTTCAGGTGTCACCGATAGGTACCCCTTGTGAGCTGGCAGAAGAAACCAAGCCAGCAGCCTTCCTGCCCTACTGCGGGGCAATGAGCAGCAAACTAGGACATGTACTGCAGAGACGTAAATTGAGACCAGTGTTCCGGCTCACTGCCAAGATATGGATGTGTTGCACCCTGTTAAAGATGACATAGTCCTTTGTATGCCCTGTTTGTATGATGTCTGTGCAAGTGCGGCAGCATCTATATAGGCCAGACGATTCACACAGTTGCAGTGAATTGTACCGAGCATAAGAGACATATTAAACAAAGGAAGATTGACAAGTCAGCCTTAGCTGAGTGTTGCCTGGAAAATGGACACAAAATACAGTTTGCGAACATGAAAGTCTTGGCTTATGTGTCAACATATTGGGATTCCATTATAAAAGAGGCGGCTGAGATTAGAGTGGATGGCAATAATTTTAACAGAGAGCAGGCGTATAAACTGAGTAGTGTAAGGACAGGCTTTGGATGTCGATAGGAAGCAACGACAAATGCATGATGCTTGTAAGGATGCGGAAGGTTCAGTTTTAAACATGGCACCAGCCCCTCGCACCACCTGATGTCACTCGGTCCTGCAGCAGGCCAGAGCTGCTATGAGCTGCCCAATGCTCGCACCACCTGATGTCACTCGGTCCTGCAGCAGGCCAGAGCTGCTATGAGCTGCCCAACTTACCTTCCATGCAACGGTCTTTTCGCCACTTTCTGATTGGTGCCAGCAGCTGTAATCATGGGTGTACAAGCAGAAACTGTGCCAGTCCCAGCAGTCAGTAGTTTCACTCTTGATGACGATGGTAGAGATAGCCATTGAAAGCTCGAGAATTTTATTCAGATGGATGCGGCTTGAAAACCAAGAATTTTTTTTTGTTATACAGTATTTTTTTGCTTTAAGTGTCATATATTTGCAATATAGAAAGAAATGTGTAAGAGTAGCCGGCTGGAGTGGCCGAGTGCTTGTAGGCGCTACATTCTGGAACTGCGCGACTGCTACGGTCGCAGGTTCAAATCCAGCCTCGGGCATGGATGTGTGTGATGTCCTAAGGTTAGTTAGGTTTAAGTAGTTCTAAGTTCTAGGGGACTGATGACCTCAGCAGTTAAGTCCCATACGGCTCAGAGCCATTTGAACCTTTTTTTTTGTGTGTAACACAAGTTGTATTTGACTGCTTGGTTCTGCGCTGCAAATTCTTTCAGGCATACTGTGGTGAATTTATAGTCTTAGAAACTTTGTAACCCTGCCCATTGTTTCTTTCCCTTTGTGAATAATGGACTTCCTAATTATATTTGTTATAATTTTGTTCAGGGAGACTCTATAACATGTAGCTGGAAATGTGTATGTAGTTTGGCCAGAGTCACAACAAAAATTCAGCATAACCAGTTGCTTTTGTAAGAGCTCTTATTACTCAGCTGTTGAGGGAAGTCATTCTTTTATTTTCCAATAAATCGTTTGAGATCTGACAGATTGTCTCTTGATGACAGCTGGAGCCTGGCTCAGAGCTGCCACCCCCTTCTCTACTGAGACGCAAGATAATAATCAAGAACAAGAAGAAACACCACCACCATCACCATAAAAAAAATCAAAACTCATCAAATACATCTGATGGTAGCAGTGCAGTTGCAGCTACCCAGGGAAATGGTGATGTTCCACATGTGCATGCCCCTCCTCTTCAGTCACGCCAAGGAAGCAAAGACAGCACACAAGATGATGGTGAGTGGATTATTTACTGCTCAGTGCCAAGTTAATTCAAATTTGTTAGTGTTAATTTTCAACAATTGAGTATTATTGAAATTTTGTTGATAAATTTTGTAATGGGTTGGGAAACACCATTTTGACTGAAAATCACTGCCTAAGCTTTGTTTTGGGAATGTTAAGGTAAGGATAAAAATATTGTGGATAGTACAACATATTTAACATTATCATGTCTAGTTCATTTATTGTAAATAAAAATGTTGTGTATTGTACAAATGATTAACACTATCATCTCTTTTTCATTTTTTATAAACTGCCTCCCTTCTTTTTACTCAGTACTGTTTTGGTCACAGAAAAACTCTACTTATAATCAGTAACTTTCTGACTGATTAAAACTATATGCTGGTCCTACGCTTTCTAAGGCAGTGCTGGTATCAACTGAGCTATCTGGCAAAAACTCATGACTCACCTTCACAGCTACAATGATGCATATGTACACTGTTCAGTCTGTCATTTCATGCCTTCACTGTGCAAACATTGTCTTTTCATGGGCAGAGGATTGTCAGCATAGGAACTTGCCGGCCAAATTGGCATTCAGTGTAGATCAGATATCATAGTTTTCATATATTATGCAGCCTACATAATGTGACGGGATAAATGTGAAAATGTCACAGTAGCTTATAATACTTCTTGGTCCTGTATAGAATGAAAAAGGTGGTATCTGATATGCCCTGTGGGGCTATTACAATCATATTTAGTTGAAAAGTTTCTGACAACCATTGAGTGATAATTATTGTATGATTCTATGATAAATCGTTTAGATTTTTTCTTCTTTGACAAGGTACTCCAAATGCAGTGCATTCTTGTACTACTCAAAAACACTACAACCCTCACCAGTTCTGAATACACATAGTGAGATGATAGAATTAAAATTTTAACTTCAAGAAACATGTTTGAATGGTGATAATTTTTAATGTGTGGCTAGCTGCCTGAACATTACCTTTGCTTCAGAAATATCACACTGCAGCCAACTGCATAAATGGAATATTTGTGTTATTTCAATGTAAAAATATTTAACAACTCCATTCTTCTTTCCTAAACCTTCTTTTGCATCTGATTTTCCGTATTTAATGACTATGCTTGACATCTTTATAATTTAGATGTTTGCAAAATTAGAAGCATATCAATATTAAAATTGCATTGGTTGTAAAAATCATGATGTCTTCAATCCACAAATATAAATACATGTTGCTGGACCACAGATTCATTTTATTCAACTAATTATTATACTTGTTGTCATGATTTTGAATCATAGAAAAATCATATAATTCCATTAATTCTCTAACCATCTCCAACCTATGTGCAACAATGATATCTTATTCATTTATTAAATAAAATCTCTTACATACAGCTGAAGATAGTATTATTATTGCCCATTACATAATAGCTATCAGCCCGCCAGAAGATAGATGTATGTACACCTCCAACCTACAGTTTCTACTCAAAATGAACAAAACAAAAATCGGAGCATCTTACACAGCTACAGACTGACAATTACCTTGCATTCAACGCTCCCACTATTATCATGCACAATACTTTGTAAATTATACTCGAAAACTCATGTCAACTTCAAGGAATCAAAACATATTTATTTTCCTACCTTCCTGTGTATTAACAACAAAAATCAAGAAAATTATATCACTGTGTTCATTGTGCATGCTCAGGCTTAGCTCTCTCAATGTAACTTACATATACCCTCAAAACATACAAAGGTGTGTACTTTGACTCTTTACATTAGTTATAAAAATTGGAAAAACTTTGTTAAAAATTTTATGTTGTTCCAATAAGTTCTATGTGTCCCACAAAACACCTTGAAACATAGCATCTTCAAGACCTATTTCCATTAAAACATGTTGTATTCTTCTGTACTTCCACTGTAAACTTGTATTTTGTTATGGTAACTTATGTGAGATACTGATGCAACATTTGTTTAAAATCATTTTGACTCCTATTACTGAACAGAGTATTTGAGGAATTCAGAACACAATATTAAAAATGTAACAAATGTCGAGTTTTTTTTTTCTTTTTCTTTCTTTCTTTTTTTATTTTCTTTATTTGTTTATATTTTTTTGATAACTACTTTTTCAATTTCAAAAATTATTTTATTTATAAAAAGATACTTTGAATGAACACTGAACATTATTTATTCTTAAGAGCACATGTAGTAGCCCCTGGGTATTTTTTATGCTCTCCAGCAACAATCTCTTAAACAAACTCTTTCTCAATTTCATATTTTGTTTGGTTGTGGATGAGTTAGAAACCTCTTTCTGCAGCATCTCTCCCAACAATCATCTCCTCACCTTTTTGAATTGCACTTTTTTGATAGGAGGTACTTTTCTATGTCGAAGGGTCTTTGTGCAGAAAATTGATACTGGCAGAAAATCTCGTGAACAAAATTTTTGGTAGAGGTGTTATAAAAGATCAAAAGTCAGAATTCATAAAAGGAGAAAGATGAGAAAGATAATTTTTGTGTACAATGTTCCTTTTCACTTGATTTTTTTCTTCTTCCTCTTCTTCACCTTCTTCTAGCTCCAAGATAACTTGAGCTATATTTGCCTTGATCTTTGTTGGAACATTGTCATCAAACAAAGCTGACGCTGCTGTTTATGGAGTTAAGTAGCAGAGTGATTTGAAATTTTTTGCAGCACTCTTACTGATTACTGGGTCAATATCCTGATCATTTATCAAGTGACTCATGAATAGGAAATCATGGTAAGGTTAATTGCTTCCGTTGACAGAAACCAGGCTCAGATATAAATGTGTGTAAGAAAAATACGTATTCTTGTTAATAAATTATTCTCCATATTAGACAAGTGAGACTGATTTCAAAACATGTATAACTTGAATGCATATAAGGTGTTTACTATCCACCTACAAAAAGTCACAATTCCTGTGGCGCAAAATGATATCCCATTCTCTGCTATGCCACCAAAAAAAAAAAGATCATCATCTCCAGCAGTTTTTGCTATTCTTCTCATGGTTCTTTTTGCGTAGAAAGTTGTTTTTAAATAAATCCAAGAATAATAGACCACGAGTTATTAGGTACTTCACTGCTATCAGCTATGTAAGCGTTCTTGCCGAGTTTCAAACAAGTTACTCTAAATTTCTTGAAATTGTATGTCCGGGAGAGAAGTTGCCCCCATCAATGAATCGGAACAGGTCCTTGATACAAATTCATAAGTGTCATGATGGAAGGGAGATATAACAGGTCATTACCAAACAATTTTTGTAGATTTGTGAAGCTTCCATTTACTCAACCTGTATTGCATGCTGTCATATCATAGCAGAGTTTCTGAATTTTGTTAGTTGTACCTCAATTCTCTACTGCCTGGTACATAGCCACGGCTTGATCACCTGCAGAAGATGTTGGGCTATAAGGAACTTCCAGCAATTGTTCCTTGCCTCGAAAGGTTAATAATACGACAAGTCTATCTACCTTTTCAACAGCTTTGAGTACTGGGAGCAGTTACCACCACTAAACTCACTAATAATACCACAGTAGTCTCTCTGCTTGATTTTAAAAGTCTTGGTGCTTAGCTGCACCACTCTCCCAAGCAATTAAAGGGAAGAGGCCACTTTTACCCCATCTGGCTACTATAGCTGTTTATACTTATATTATTAATGTTTTTATTAATATAAGTATGATATTTATTGTATATTAAAAGGTTTGAATGGATATCTTAATATAGGTTGTTAAAAGTAAGTATCTTTGGTAATAAAACTTTGATTAATAATAATAATAATAATAATAATAATAATAATAATAACAAAAAACTGTATAGCAAAATTCACATAGAAAAATTCAAAACTAGCAGTTTTCCAGTTGAGCTAAAATTGTCCACGTATCACTTTTTATATTGATTGGAACAAAAAATATGGGGATGAGAGCTAAACTTTTTTGAAGTTGAAATTGACATTCTGATGTTTGTGTGTTCTGTTGGGTGGCAATGTGAGAAAATACGCACTGAGATCAGTAGGCCAAAGTGGTGTCTCACATACAATGACATTATTCAAACATTGAACCAGTATTGTGAGACGAGAAGCATTTAATATCAGCCTTACAGTGGTCACCCATGATCAACAACAGCAGCCGATGAGTACTACCTACAGGTTATGGTCTTAGACACCTGAGGAGAATGCAACAGAACTGTTGTGCTGCCTCCTTTTTGGAAGCAACTGGAAGAGCTATGTCAACCCCAACTGTATGAAACTGTCTCCACACAATCAATGTGACCTCTAAGCACCTATTATGAACAATACAATCGTGTCTCCTCCCCATCTCCAGCACTGTGGAGCACAAAGCATACAGGCAGGGGAATGCCTGGAACGGAACCTGAATGAATGGCACTGTGTTTCCTTCACCAATGTTTACAGTATTTGTCTGACACCTGATTACTGCTGTGGAAGTGTGTGGAGATGGGTAGGTACCGATGCACATTTTGCGTAAACATTCCATGGGTTCAGCAAGAAGGTACGTTGATCATGTTTTTGGCTCATCTGTTCTATGGATCTCATATCCCACCTAGTGGTATCAAATGTAATTTCAGGATATGTGCTATGGGGAACATGTTACAATGCTCTGGGTGGAACAACACTATGTTGTAAGAATTTGATTTCACAGGTGTGCACAGGCTACCTGCTTATTGATTATGAATCTCATTATGTTTCACAGTAAAGTGTGTTTTAGTTTCAGAGGTTTTATTGTTTCATTCACCCTCACCTTGAACCTAAGCTCATACACATTGACATCTCAGCAGATGGCGGAGAACTTTTTTTTGGGTTGGAAAATTCCACCAGTGGCTCATTGATATTTTAGCTATAGGATACTACTTCCTTCATTATGTGAAGTGCATAGTTTTACATTTATGAACATTTAAAGCAAGTTGCCAATCTCTCCACCACTCTGAAATCTTATCAAGTTCTGGTTGAATATTTATGCAACATTTTTCAGACAGCACTTCATCACAGATACTGTACAAGCTCCTGTCCTGTGCGGATTCACCCCTTTCTGTGCGAAAGTTAGATTTAACCCACAATAGTGAAGGTCATCCTTTCTTCTAGTGCTGTAGCTATGCTCTTCATTATTATATTTGAATCAGGATGAGCTATTAATAATAAATTTCATAAGTTAACATATGTATTGCAAAGGTACTGTGACCATCCCAAATTCCTTAAATAACTGTGTGTAAGGTGATCTTGGAGGGCTCCAGTTAGTATTCTGATCACATGCTTTTCTGCAATGAATACTTTTTCTCTTAATGATGAATTACCCTGCAATATGATGCCATATGAAATCAGTGAATGAAAATAGCCATAGTAGGCTAATTTAGTGATCTGTTTATCACGAAAAATTTGCAATAATCTTAATAGCATAAGTAGCTGAACCTAATCGTTTCTGCAGATCATCAGTGTGTTTCTCCCAATTCAATTTCTCATCAGTGCACACACCCAGAAATTTAGAAATTCTGCCTTAGTTACAGAGTTCTGTTCAGAGTCTATATTTACCAATGATGTTATGCCATTACTGCATAGAACTGTATGTACTGTGTTCTCTCAAAATTTAGCAAGAGTCCTTTTGCAGGAAACTATTTAATAATTTTCTGAAAGATATTAATTACAATTTCCTCAGCTAATTCTTGTTTGTTGTGATTGGTTACTATAATTGTATCATCAACAAAAAGAACTGGCTTTGCATCTTCATGAATATAGAGTGGCAAGTCATTAATACATATTAAGAACAATAAGGGATCCAAGACCGAACCCTATGGGACATCATTCTTGATACCTTCCCAGTTAGAGGACTCTGCAGATTTTTGCAGACTATCTGTTCTGTTAATTTCAACCTTTTGCATTCTTCCAGTTAAATATGAATTAAAATATTTTTACACTGCCCCACTCATATCACAATACTTAGGCTTATCTATAAGGGGCATTCAAGTGAAACCCAGTCACTAGTGTAAAGTAATGGTAATGATTTTACTAACTCAATAATGTGGTTATACACAGAATACATACTCAAAAATAGTCACCAAAATGTTGGCACATTTATCCCATTGTGGTGCTAGCCGGTCGATTCCATCCTTGAAGAAGCTAGTAGGGTACTGTCGGATCCAGACCTGGACCCAATCACACACTATGTTGTTGATTGTGAATCATTGTGAATCGATGTCCATGAATAGCTTGTTTTAGTGGTCCAAAGCCACATGGTGAAATGTCAGGACTGTACAGTGGATGTTCCAGTATTTCCCACCAGAACTGATCCGACGTTGTTATCCAATGATGAACATCTTCTTCCAGTGACTCATGCCACTCACGAAAACATTTGTGCAATTCCACAATACTTGAATGACTCAGACTGTGCTCACTGTACACAGCCTTCATCCATCAGTACATTTCATGGCTTCCAACTCCCTCTACTGCCAAAAATCAAATCACTCCTCGTTGTTTCTGCTTATTCGCCTGCATGTTTGGTAGTGAATGATAACTTGTGTGAACATCTTCTCTTCGGCATGAAACCACACTGCCGCTATGCAACATCAAATGATGCACATGAGCCAGTATCTCCACCAATAGATGGCGCCACCATACCCACAGTTACATGGCGCCACCTTACAAGTAAGGCAAAGATAGGCACACTGACCAGATTTCATTTGAATGAACCTCAAGAATTTCATGATTCACAAAAGCCCTTGAGAGACCACAAAATATCCCAATGGGTGATGTTCAGTTATTCAGAGAATTTACTATTTGATCAGTGATATATTAAAAACAAAGATTCCAAGACTTACCAAGCGTGAAAGCGCCGGTAGACAGGCACAATAAAATAACACACAAACACACACACAAAATTTCTAGCTTTCGCAACCAATGGTTGCTTCTTCAGGAAAGAGGGAAGGAGAGGGAAAGACGAAAGGATGTGGGTAAGTCTTTCCGCTCCCGGGATTGGAATGACTCCTTACCCTCTCCCTTAAAACCCATATCCTTCTTTCCCTCTCCTTCCCTCTTTCCTGAAGAAGCAACCATTGGTTGCAAAAGCTAGAAATTCTGTGTGTGTGTTTGTGTGTTTTATTTATTGTTCCTATCTACCGGTACTTTCCCGCTTGGTAAGTCTTGGATAGCATTTTCTGTTGAAAAGTCTTTCTGGACACCAAATTGACATTTTCTTAGTACTTCATTTTTACAAATATGTGAAGCTACTAATGAATACAGTACTTTTTCATGAATTTTGGATAAAGCTGTTAGAAGTGAGATTGGGTGATAGTTGTTAGCATCAGACCTATCCCCTTTTCTATCCAGTGGTTTAATAATAGCATGTTTTAGTCTGTCTGGAAACATGTACTGTTTCAAAGAGCTGCTACATATGTGGCTGAGAATCCCATTTTTCTGTTGGGAATGAGCTTTTAGTACTCTGGGAAATGCCATTAATTCCAAGCAAGCTTTAACTTTTGAGTGAATTTTTTATTTTCCTTATTTCAGTAGGGGAGATGGGTTGAATTTCAGTTTTATCAAATTGCTTAGGTGTTGCCTCTTCCATACACAGCCTTGCATTGTCTAATCAGTAGCTGGATCCTATTTTCTCTACAACATTTAAAAATGATTTTCTACTTCTGACTTTTTGTTGACTAACTTTTCATTGGGATTGATAGAAATACAGTCTTCCTGTTCTCTTGGTTCCAATGTTTTCCTTTTAACAATATTCTGAATTGTTTTAATTTTATTATCAGTGGTGCTAATCTCTGACATAATGCACATACTTCTGGACATTTTTAAGACTTTTCTTAATGCAGTGCAGTAGTTTTTATAATGATTGACTGTTTCTGGATCATTACTCCTTCTAGCTATAACTTATGTTTCCCTTTTCTGTTTACAAGATATTTTTATCCCTTAAGTAAGTCAAGGCTTTTTAGGTGGCTTCTTGCAATCATGTTGCACTATTTTCTCAGGGAAACTGTTTTCAAATATACTTACGAAAGTATCATGAAATAGGTTAAATTTTAAACTGGCATCAGGTTCCGTGTACACCTCATCCCAGTCTTAACTGTTGCAAGCTTTCCCTGAAATTTGCAATTATTAAATCATTAATTGAATTAACTATTTTTGAGGGAGGAAAACCAAAGGATGTTCTTAAAGATGGGGAGAAGTGGTGGAGAGACAGATGAAGATGTAAGTCCTTTATTAACGAGCCAACTCAATTAGTGAATCAAAAGGAGGAGATGAACTTGAAATTCATGAAGCTATCAAAACTCTTAAAAACAATAAAGCAAGTGGAGGAGACTCAGTTACACCAGAATTATTGAAATGATCAGAACTAAATACTATAAGAGATCTAAACCAGCTTTTTGAAAACATTTGGAAAACATTAAACATTCCAGAAGCATGGGAAATAGCATTAATCCACCCATTACATGCAAAGGGAAATAAATAGAAAAGTCAACAATTACAGATGACTTCTTCCATTGGCATACAATATAATATTAAATGTCAGGTGGTTTTTGAAATGAAAGATCCTGTGCAGAACTGGTTATTAACTTTGAGTCAGGAATTCACCTCAGGAACCAGAAAATTTATAATAGTATTGTTTAGTGATTACAATAAAATGTTTGATCCTGTAGACAGAGGAACAGTAGATAAAGTCATTAGAGAATTTGATGTTAGAGGAAAAATCACCAAACACAAGTAAAAAATTCTAACAAATATGATATCTAAATTTAAATCCATGGGAGAAATAGTGAAGCCATTTGAAATGTGTTAGACAAGAAGAAGGCTTATCACCTATACTTTTTAACTTGTTTTTTCAAGCAGAATGGGCTAGAAAAATTTGTTGAGGTTGTAAGCATTAGTAAAATGAAGAGGGCCTATAGTTCAATTAAAACACCTCCAACAAGAAATACATCTTTAGAAATACAAATGGCGTTCTGAAAGTTTTGCACAGTTAACTTTTTTATATTTTGCAGGAGCAGAATGAAATTCTTTGTCAACATACCTGGAACATTTAGCTATATATTGAACTTATTTAGTGTAGCCTCCATCAGCTGTGACGCATCTGGCCCAATGTTCTTTCCATTATGTAAATGCACTTTGGTAAAATTTTGGGGATTGACTTTTACACCATTGCTTGACACAAGAAATAAGGTCTTTCTCCCTATCAAATGTTTTACCACCCAAGTGGGCCTTCAGATGACCAAAGAGGTAAAAATCAAATGGAGCCAAATCCTGACTGTAGGAATTTTCTCCTGCGTCATAAGGGCTGTATGGGGTTTGGCATTGTCATGGTGTAGTCTGATGATCTGACCATGAAGCTGTGGTCTGTGGGTCTTGATGGCACATCACAGCTTGTCCAATGACAAACAGTAATGGTCGAGGTTAATTGGGGAGCCAGGCTCTAAAAGGTCACTGAAAATGACACCACACTGATCCCAAAAGGAGGAGGCCATCATCTTTCAGCCTGCTGTTTGTGAAAGTCATGGTTTCTTCTTCTGAGGGGAACCCGGATGACACCACTCCATGGATTGGGTTTTGCTCTCAGGTTTGGACCAAAACAACCATGTTTCATCCTGGGTACTGACGCTGTCAAAACACTGTTTCCACTCTTCTGTAAAGGTCTTCGTGAGACCATCGCACACGTTCTTCCTCATCATTTTCATTTCTCTTGTCAATAATCTAGCACCCAATGTGAACAGATTTTTCTGTACCCTAGTGACTGTACCACTGATATCACACTACCCAATGACAAACGAGTCATTTCAGCAAGCTGTCGTGTCATCACACATCTGTCATTTTGGATGCTTTGATCAGTGGTCTCCTTATTGACATCACTCACTGCTCTCAATGGTCTACCACATTTTGGATTGTCCTTTAGAGAGAAATCACCTTCTTTAAACCTCTGCAACGACTGCTGAATACTGCTCCAATCCACTGTGTCCTCCTCATAAACAGGGAGTAACTTCCTGTGAATCGATGTGGCTGAGTCATCGCCGGTCTTGAAGAGGAATTCCATCACCGACTGTTATCGCAACCAGACAGCTACTTCTCGCTCCAGTATGGTTCACCTGTAAATCAAAGAAAATACTTTTATATACCAACTTATAGCTAAATGTTCCAAGTATGATCACAATAAATTTCATTCGCCTCCTGCAAAAAATAAAAAAAAAAATAGAGACAACTGTGCAAAACTTTTTGAACACACTTTGTACAAAACTAATCACTATACCAGAATAGCAAGATGCTTACATGCATTTCAATGCTTAATGATGGAGTAGAAGATGGACAGAATAAATATATAGTACTTGCAGGACAGATTTTTAGAAAAATATGGGTGCAGTACAAACAATAGATAGTTGGAGAATAAGAAGAAATGAGGAGATGTACCAAAATATACAGAAAGTATCATAAGTCATGCCAAAATGATGCTTAAAATTTTTTGGCCACATCTACTAACTGAATGAGAACATACTGTCAAAACAAATATTCCTTTATTTTGGGAATAGGAAGTCAACAGTAGTGTGAATTACAGTACAAAGAAAAGAACTGAAAAGAAATGACACCAAAGAATAAGAAATAACTGGAAGAAACTTTTTTAAGAAAAGAATACTAAATTTAGAAGATCCTCAAGGCATAATAAATAAGAAACCGGGAAAATCATGAACAGAAGAAGGGAGAAGACAGCATGATGAGGGGATGTAGCAGTACTATAAAGATAGGAAACAACAAAGAAATAAGATGAGCTGAGAATTGATGTTGTCTGTCTTGGTTGACCAGTGTAATGCTTTTTTAAATTTTATTTTTTAAACACCAATCCAAATGAAACTGAACCCCCCAAAAATAGCCATGGTGGAAATGGTGATTACACATTCAAATCATTGGCCACCATCAAATGCACTGAGTACTTCTCCATTGTGGTAGCAAGTGTTGCACTCACTAAAAATACACAGCCAAATAGTGATGCTGTAGATTACTTGTACAGACACTACATGCACTGCCAACAGACTTCGCATAAAAATATATTACACAGGCTCTCATTTGGCAACATACAGGATGAAATTGGAAATCCCAATCAATTAGAAAGAAAATTGGAAATGTACTTAATTAGCCATTTGTTCTACAAATTGCTGAATAGCTAGGTTCAAGTATTGTAAATCTCTGTTAGCTACACTGCAAGTAGCGGTGTTCATTGCAAGTAGTAATATACTGTAAACAGGACTTTGTATTTACTCATATGAGTAGCTATTTTCTTTGAAAAATACTGCTGCAATTTGTAAATCTTAAGCTGTCAATAGGAGATAAACTGTAGCTGATTAATGTAACTTAGACGGCACCAGCTTTTTCACAGAGTAGCTTTCTGTCTGATTTAATTAGTTAAATTTAGCTGCCATAAGCACAAGCAGAGTTAAGCAACATAGTGATGCTTTACAACTAGTACAGTGTGCAGGTTAAGTATCAATTACTTGATTCTTTTTGTTAATGTATACTTTGATGCATTCCACATATTGGAATGTGCTCTCTTTCTTATTGGGATCTACAGAAGCCAGTAGTCATAATATTTGTTTAGTTCATAGAAGTAGGTTACAGAGGCAGCCTTTGTGTGCTAATGAATAACTTGCCTTGTTCCTGATTCCTGAAGACTTTCCATTATGATAGGATCTACCCACGTGGCACGTGAATGAATAGGAGAGGAAATAGGTTGTGAATATGACCCTTTTGATGTCATATGAAATCAATATTGATTTTTATGAGTAATGGAAAATCTCATATAAAGATGTGAAACAAATACTAACAAAGAGATAGAGGGGCTGGCCAGTCCTTACCTCAGCTCAGTACAGCCGATAGATACACAAATCAGAACAGAAAATTTACATTCCTAGCTTTCGGAACTTTGTTCCTTGATCAGGGAGGAGAGAGGGGAAAGAAAGAGAAGAAGGGAAAGTGGATTCAGTTACTCACAACCCAGGTTATGAAGCAATAGGCAAAGGAAAACAGGGAGGGTAGCAAGAATGGAGGCATGATTGTCAGAGGAAATCCAAAGATATTCTACTGTAAGTACTGTGCCAGCTTCAAACCAAAGAGGATGCATACAGAAGTAAAGAAGTATATAGTGTAAAGATAAACACAACTATGTAGGATGAAAAGATGCGTGAATGGCTAAAGAGGAAAGGGAAAGAGGAGAAGACAAGAGTAAATGGGAGTGAGGTTGTTTTAACGTAGGTTCAGTCCAGGGTGGTGGCAGGATAAAAGAATGTGATGGAGTGCAAGTTCCCATCTCTGCAGTTCCGAGGGACTGGTGTTGGGTGGGAGAAGCCAAATGGCACATGGTCGAAAGCTAGGAACGTAAATTTTCTGTTCTGTTTTGTGTATCTATCGGCTGTACTGAGCTGAGGTAATTACTGGCCAGCCCCTCTATCTCTTTGTTAGTATTTGTTTCACCATATTGATTTTTAAAATTTCATGATTTGGATTTAACTACAATGCAAGGAACTTACTGCAGATTGTTTTATTTATATGATTTTTTTCCATATGCCTGGTGTTTTCTCAACTTAGTGTGCTGAGAATGATCTAAACCTTTAATAATATTTCAGATGACGACGATGATGAGAGCAGCAGTGCTGATGAAATAGAAGATGATGTTGCAGAAGAAACAAAGGGTTTACATGATAAGATTCCTGCTGAGAAAGCAGCTGCTCAAGAGACTGAGGCTGGTGCTGAAATATCAGCATTGGTCAATTACGTTCAACCAGTACACTTCTCGTCATTCGAAAATTCTGAAAGTAAGCATCTTTTTAATATCTATGTATATTTGACCAAATATGAAAACTTTTATTGCTGTTTATAATACAATGGTAGTTTTCTTAGTGCAGAGCTAAAAATATTGAAACATTACAGAATAATTTAGCAGATATTACAAATACCCTTTTAAAAATTTATTCTAGCTCTTCCAGATTCTAAACGCATAAAATACAGCCAGCTTGTTTCTGAACCATCAAAAAAGAGAAAAGGGAGAGTAAATATCAATCTCAGTCCAGGAATTAGCATACTCAGTTCATAAGCAATAGCCTCAAAGTTCCGTTTGAAGACAAACCTTAACAAAACATAGAAATAGCTGAGAAGTTCCTTAAATTTTCAGATTACCAGGTCTGCTCTTGTATAGTGACCTAAGTACATTTTTCCAGAACTGGTGAGCGATGCATCAGTGAGATGAAGTGGTGTTGAATCATGGAAAGAAGAATAGAAAGGAAGAAAATTCCAGCAGTTACACAGCCAGGATTCAATAGGAGAGAAACACAATTGGATATAAAAGTAATAACAGGAAAAGAATAAAAGCAATAGAAAGACTGTTATAGTGACTGGAAGATGTGTTCAGTAGGAAGAAAAAGACAACATGTAAGATAATGCTGTCATGTTGAATGGCCAGTGAAATGAAAGAAATAGAGTAATTTGGATGGGGTAGCAAAACAAATAGAAGAGGAATGAGAACTGTGAATGATTTGGGGTGCAAAAAATGTAAAACCAAACAAAATAAAAATGTTCTTTGGAATAAAAGCTCCCCATCTTCATCCCAAAAAACTAGTTGCAGGTGGTGGTCAAGTTTAGGTTGTTATTTAACTCTCATATGGCACAATGTGACATAGTATTGCCCATTTAGAAAGCTACATCAGTAATCAGTATTGTTACATTTGAAAGATAAATGATTCCACTGAACTACAGAGATAAACTTTATATCTGAACTAACTTTTTTTCTTTCTTTTGATAAGGAAAAGATAATGTAAGATGCAACTGAAAGTATGAGGAAGGTACTGGAACCAGAATGGATTCAGTCTTGTTGTGTGTGAGGCAAATCTTCCTTTTGTAATGTTGTGAGGTGCTGAAGCTGTCTGACAATTGTAAATTTGTTTCAGGCCAGGATTCTCAATTGGACTGATGTCTTGAGCAGCCAGAGCTGCATCAATTGTCTCCAGAGAGAGACTTAAGTAAAATGACTGATTGTCCAAACAACATTGTTTGGAACATACCTATGAAAATATTGGAGGACTCTACAATACAAACTTCTTTTTGATTTCAAGAATAATAAACATTTTAAATAGTGTAATCCTATATTTTAAGACAAAAGAAATGAAAAAAAGTATTCCAAAAGCAACTATGGCATGTTGCAAAGAAATGCATATTGCATATTCTGAAATATACTGTATCTCATTGTGGATGCATGTAATGGGTAGAAAGCTTTGAAATGATATTTATAAAACCCAAGTCAGAAAATGACTAGATGTTGGGAGAATAACCCGATCATCTACTGAACATATGATCAACTACTCTTTGGAAGATAAAGCTCTGTGGAACAACTTTTGCCTGAAAGAAGGAATCAAAGTGAGTTACTAGTCAGAGACTACTATCTTGTAGCTGAAAATAGGAAATCAGACTGGAGAAATGAAGCTGAAATGAACACGTAGTAAAAGATTAGATCATATAAACTGAAATAGTTGTTGTAAAACATTCATAACATATGTATGTAGAAAATACCCTCAAAGTATGAGTGTAATTCAGGACAAAAAGAGATGGATGTAAGTAATGCCTTTCCATTCTTGTAAGACCAAAAATAATACTGACTCTTTTTTTATAACAATCATATATTCAACATAAGTCAACATTTACTAAATTCCATAGGAAGTGCTATATGGATATTTCACATAATCCTTCCTTCTCATTTTCATTTTGTTAGATGAATGTACATCACTGCTAATAGTCTATAACTAGCTGGTGCTGATTTTGCTTCTTTTTGTTGTGACAGCTGATATTCAGTATTAGGACTTGATCGACAGCTGAATAATGTGTAAATAAAATTAAGAGCATTTTAATTGATACTCAGGTGATGGTTGGAAAGATGAAAGTCTCAGGAAATTTGAAAGATGTGTACCATATTTAGTTGTACATATCGATATAAACAAAAAAAAAAAAAAAAAAAAAAAAAAAAAAAAAAAAAAAAACAGAAGTTATCTGGAACTTGATGAAGTTGCTCACCATGATAAAGAATGTATTGCACCAATCCATCAACATTGTACCATAAAAAAGTAGTATGTTTTAAGGACACTTTGGATATATATGGTTGAATGAAGATCATTAATAACATATTAATGGGTAATATTGTGATGGAAAAAAAAGAATTGAATATAAAGATCTGTATGAGATTATGCTCGGACAATTATCCAAAATTTCAGCTAGTAATTGTTCTTTTTCTTTTACTTATCTGCTTCTCAGGGCCTCAGTAGCCAGTAAATTATTCCCATGTGAATAGTTCACCAGGTTTTAATGAAAATAGATCAACCAAAGGTATGGTAATGAGCAAGTGAATGTAAAGGTGAGGAGAATGTGTAAAGATGTTCAATTTCTATGCAGTGAACAACTTAACAGTGTTGGCACAGCCTTAGTCCTCCCATAAAAACTACCATATGTACACATCTACATTCACAGCATTAGTATACTCTTTCCTAAGTTTTTGACTGTGAATGGTTGTAATGACAATGATAGAACAAAGATAACAATTATATTTTTGGGGGAAGACTTAAATAAAAATTTTGAGGAGCGTCTCACTTATAGATATTTTTTCTCAAAAAGATAGTAATTTCTCATTCTTGAAAGAATGTATTATAATAATGGAAAATCAAGACTAACCTCCACATATACTATAAAGTGCAGTCCAATATTTAGCGAGACATGGGGTTGGAGTAGACCAGAACTGAATCTGTACACTGAGGTAACGTCCATTGGCTGCTACACAGGCCAGCCTTAATGTTGTTTCCCACACTTGTTTAGACAAATGCTGGGCTGGTGCCCAACTTCTGCATCAGAGAATCTGATAAGCAAACAGTTGAAATATGATAACATACACAACAAAGTTTACGTGATTCACGGGCAGATGACACACCCTTTCCACACTTATGTTACTTTGACATCTGTGGCATCAGGAAGAACATCCACTCTCAAAGTTAAATAACAATATAAAATTTGCCAAATCCTGGGAATGAGGACCCCATATTAGATATGATAAATGCTAGGGGGAAAAAAGAATAAGAATGGATAAATCCTGAGTACAAATAGTGATATCAGAAAAGGCATCCAATAAGCATACAGAGAAAATACTGAGAAGCGGATGGACTCATAGATGAGGTGCTAGTCATTGACTCCAGCTTTTGAACCCGAATTGATCAAAGGACACACACACACACACACATACACACAAATTGCTGCAATCTAACTGGAATAAGTAGTTGTATTTGGGAGAGTGGCTTAAGTGCAAATGAGGTTGGAGATGAATAGGTACAGGGATGAATAGTGAAGAGCAGGATAAGAATATGGATTTCAAGAGCTCTTGTAGTTGCAAGTATGGATGCTGACATGTTGTATATAGGAAGGTTTCAGTGGCTGTACATAGAGGACATAAGTGTGAGAAACAATCTAAGGAGTAAAACTCTGAATGCAAAAAGACTGTTACTGTAATATTTAAATTCTTTTATTCCTTTTTGCCATTTTGTTGAAAACAGTACATGCTTGTTGCTTTCCTCTTTCCAAAAATCAAACTTGTAGTTTTCCATTTTATTTATGATGGTTAATGACCTTAGTCTTACTCAAGTTATTGTTAGCTGTATTTTCTAGGAGATATATCTAGGTGGATGCTTCTTCATAATCTTTTATGGAGTACTACAATACCATGTGTAGTAAGTCGGCAGCATAATTTTATTCCATTCGACTTTTCTGTAGAAGTTTTTCACTTAATTTTGTAGTTTTTCAGTTTTGTCTTGTAGAATGTTCTTGTTCGTGTAGGATACTGTTCTTTCAGTTGTAGCCAGATCAAGCTCAAATACTGAATAAAAATCTACACATGGTAGCATGTAAAACATGTCAAAGAGAAAACAGACAACTCTAAATGAACAGGTAAAGCTTAAAATTCTAGATGAAGTGGACAATATTACAAAGAAAACGCCCATTTTAGAGCTGTTTGGAATTCCCAAATCTACTTTATCCATGATAATTAAGAATCAAGAAAAAATCATTAATGCTGCTGCATCAGGTTCCAGAAAAAAATACAAATGATTTTGTAGTGCAAAGTATGAAAACATCAGGAAGTTACTGCTAGAATGGTTCAATCACATTTGTGCATCTAACATACGTTTAAGTGGTCCTATGATTCAATCAAAAGCAAATGCAACTGCCAAAAATATATGCGTCTATGAGTTTAGTTGTTCTGCTGGTTGGCTGTGTCAGTTTCAGAAGAGACATTCAGTATCATCTGTATATCATTTGTGTTGAAGCAAATAAAGTTGATGAAGAAAGTGTGAACAGCTGGTTGCATGATTTCGATGGAGTGAGGGAAAAGTATGCCTCGTGTGATGTGTTCACTATGAACAAAGCTGGATTTATGTACAAATTTTTCCAAATTACTCCTGAAATGTAAAAGGCGAAAGTATCACAATGGAGCTAGTAGCAAATGACCTATAATTGTTGCCGTTGTATGTAATGTGGATGGCAGTGAGAAATTTTGTTCCTGGGTTATCAGTAAGTCCGAGAAGCTGTGTTGTTTTAAAAATGTTTGTTTCTTAACCACATCTTGACATGGTCTTTGTGCTGTACCTATCATGCCTTGATTTGCAATTTTGTATTGGATTTGGTGGGGTGGATGGGGAACAATTCTTCACATGTGAGGCTGTCTGTGGTTACTGGTTTGGCTAGTCATCCTGTGGGACGGCCTCACAGCCCAGATGGCGGGCATAGTTTGTGATGAAATGAACTGTGGTTTGCACCCTGTTCTGGTCACCACAACCCATGGAGTGGCGCAGCACGCAGTGTTGCTGCTGAGCGGTGTGGGCGGTGGGAGGGGGGCGGCAGTGTGCGTCTGTGCTTCATGCTATTGTGGTGGCTGTGCTTTGCACAATGTGTACATTGTGCTGCAAATTTGATAATTTTCATGACAGGATGAGAGTGGCGTATGCTCTTCCTCAGGGGTTGGGTTGTCTCCATACCAAATTTCATCAACAGCAGGTCAGCAATTTAGTTGTAGAATGTAATAGAGTTACTTTAAGTTTTAAATACATAAATATGGAGACTTTACGTGGCATCTACTCTCACCTTAAGAAAGCTTGAGTCACTGGCTTATCATTTTGCATGTGGCTTCTTTGTCTCAACAGTTGAATGGCTGTCCAAAATAGACATATTCTTCTTACATCAGACAGATGTGCTGCCCATAACATACAGGATCTGAACTTAACCAACATAAAGGTTCATTTCTTTTCTACCAAATGCAACAAGCAATCTTCAGCCCATGGACCAAGGAATAATTTCTCTCATGAAGAGAGCTTATTGCAAGCGACTTTTAAGAGCTGCAATTCATGCTGCTGTAGACAATACTGTGACCCCAAATTGGAATCTGCTTGCGGCAGTAAAAGCCATCACAACAGCCTGGAACTCTGTGTCGCCACATCATGTACAGAACTGCTTTAACAGAGCCTGGAGACATAGTAACACTGGAGATGTCTGTGAGTTAGACAGTGCCAATTCACCTGATGAATGGACAGTTCCTCAAGACATTGTGAATCCTTGGATTAGGTTCGAAGAATTCATTTGTTCAAGCAACAGTGTTGCTGTATGTGCCTCTGTGGAATCTGATGTGCCAAAGGCTGTGACTGAGATGCAAGAAAGTGAGGAGGAGGAGAATACAGACACCATTCCACCTACCAGTCAGGGGATGTTTAAAGCCTTGGACAATTTAGAACGATTTGCTTCTACATCCAACATCACTGTTGGGTTTATAGATGCTACAATTACAGCTGGTTGAGAAATTACAAGATATTTTGGTTTCTGTGAACATCAGTGGACCATGCTTGAATTTAGTCCAAGAAAATAGTATAATTTGTGTGTATTTGTACTTTTGCAGTCACTTTATAGTGTTATATGTCTACCGTAAAGTACATTGATTGATACTGTTGTGTATTACACATTACTGTACAACTGTACATGGATACATATCAAATTCTGTGGTTTCACTTGACACAAATTTTTTTAACATGAACTCTGGATTTTTCTGTCCCTTCATATTTGTGTCATGCTGTAATATTACAAATGCAAAAGGCTCTCTGACTGCCACATTTTCACAAAACTGCTGAACCAAATTCAGTGAAATTTTGTTTGGAGATAGCTTGAACACTGATGAAGAACTTGGGCTACTTTAGAATGTGTGTAGTACAACGTACTTATTGATTTGGAAAATATTAAGCAAATTAAGGAAAAAATATTTACTCTTTGAAAAGAATATTTACTTTTTGGCTTTTGAACTTTATCATATTTGTGTAAATGCTTTTATTGCTTGATATGTTCTATGTTGTATGATTCAACACAATCAATACAAAGCTTATACAATCCTCAGTCTGTTTAATCCATATTTCCATCCTAATATTATTAAATGTGAAAGTAAATTTGTTATGTTCTCTTGGCTGAACTGCTGAACCAGTTTCAAGGCAGTTTGGTATGGAGATGGCTTGGTCCCTGCTTTAGCCACATTAAGGAAATTATTAAATTTATTGCATGGTGTACGCATTGTATAAAGTGTAGTTGCTGCAATGGCATGATGCACAGGGGCATGCTCCTGCCCTCTTCTCTCCACACACACCCCCCAGTGGTGGCATTGTCCATCACACTGCATCATGGGTTGGGGTGATTGGAACAGGGTGCGAATTGTGGCTCATTTCATCACAGATGATGCTTGCCACTAGATTGTGAGGCCATCCTGTGGGATGATTGGCTGGATTGATGGAGACAGACAGCCTCACATCAAGGTGGTGTAGGAATTGTTCCCTACCTAACATGCCACATTAATTACAAAATTCCAAATTGGTGCTTGATAGGTACAGCACAGGGATCAGTGTCCATGCATGATGAAGAAACAACATGTTTATTTAATGACTGAACTACTACATAAAGTAAACTTGAAAGTGTCTCAAAATTAATAGATATCAGAGAAAGTCGCTTGCCAATGTGACAACACTAGATCAAAATGTGATGCAGTGGGAACAGTAGACACTGAACAAAGTCACTCCCAGAGTAACCAGCAGCATGAGACAGATTATTATTGATGCAAGGTGCAGAATTAATCATATCTTGTAGAAGAAATTGTCTGGGCAAGATAAGACCAAGACATGCAGTTAACACATGAGCATGCTGGCGGGTGACAGGCAGAAATTGGACAGTACTGATGTGGGAATCTATCGGAATGTCTTGTGGCATGAAACACTTATTTACACACTGGGCTGTGTAGCAGGCATAGTCTTAAAACTTCACAATAACTATCTCAGTACAAAGCACTTTGCCATGTCTGTTGCAGCATGGGCTTAGGTCCAGAGTTGATTTTGGTGCTGCAAGGAGAAGACCAACACAGAATAAGGCTGGTGTACTGGAAGCCATGCTAGGAACTGAGCTATTATATTGTACCAGTAGCCAGAGATCATAGGTGGGTAACGTGTTGCATGGCAGAATCAACTGCTTGTGACAGAAGTGAACACATGAAGGGAGAAACTTGCTGCATTAGCAGTTAGCCACAGCAAGCTAGAAACATACAGAAGTGCTAAGCCCAATGTGCAGTTGGTGGCTACCACACAGTTCTCCCTGTGAGAGCAGAATTCAGATGATAAGCAAGGTGGTGACAATGAAAGCTGGTCCAAGTGGGTGGTGGGATGAGAAGGGGGGTGGGGAGGGGGGCATGAGGTGGGTGTTGTACCAGCAGTGATACCATGGATCCTGGTGTTGATGCTTTGGCGCTTCAGGTACTGCTTGTGTGATGGAGTTGGGCACAGGACATCAGAACACTGGATGTAAGGTACGCACGACACCGGGTTATCTGTTGTCAGTAGTGCGTGTCTGCAGTGTGACAGCAAGTGACAACACAGTACCAGCAGTAAGCATGAGTGATGAGTAATCTGGCAGTGCACGAGGTTGGGGATGGTGAGCCAGTTTGGCGTGCTGTGCACACATGGGTGGGCAGGTACTGGGCATGTTTGTCATTCCGCAGGTGCGGAGGCAAGAGCACAGCAACATGGAAAGGTGGCTGTGAGGAGGGGCTGACAGCACGGTGTCTGCATTTGAAAGTTGAAAATTCACATGCTGGATACTGTGCGCATGAATTTCCAATGCCTGCAGTGTAATGACAGGTGGCAGCAGGTCCAGGAATGACTCTGGGAATACATGAAATAATGCTGCTGTGGAAGTGACAGGGGCTGTGGGGGGTGTTGGGGGCGCAATTGGTTGTTGATGGTGGCAGAGGTGAAATTGCTGTGTTGGGCATAGGCTGAATGAGAGGTAGAGATACAGAGACCTGAGCATCCTGGGTGTTAGGGATGCTGGCACTTGTGTTGTCGATAGCCAATGGGTTTGGGTCAGTGCTGGTGGAGCACGGTGGGTTTCCTGTGGTATTGTTGGATGTAGTGTGATGGGATGGTCTCTTGGGGGTTTCCATGGCAGGGATGCTTGGTGCAGTGTCAGCAGTGGCAATGTGGTGGTGCCACCAGTACCATCAAAGGCACTGCCAATGGCACCAATGTGTGTCTGCAAGATTTTGATGAAATTAGTGGCCATGCTCAGCCGTTTGAGATCAGGTAGCATATATTGATTGAAATGCTGGTTGATGTGCCATGAATATGCAGAGTAAACATCTGGGAGTTACACTTTGGACCCGATGGGGGTTGGAGAAATATGGAGAAAGTGGTGGCTGGTGAGGGCCAATGCACAGCATAACATGGGTGCATGAGGCAAAGTCACCATGAATGAATGCCCTGCACTTGCATGGTGCCAGTTAGTGGTGGGCAGCAGGCAAGCCATACAGTCCTGCAAGCTTGCTGATCTCAAGCATGACTTCATGCTTGGGCAGGTCATCAAGGTCTAGGAAGTTGCCCAGAACAAGTGGCTGCCACAACAAGGTCAGCAGCTGGCATCCCAAGGTCAGCCTTGTGAGTGACACAGAGACGAACAAGTACCAGTACCAGTGACAGGGTGGCAGTTGACCTGTTGTTCTGGCAAGTAAGACCGGCCTTGAAGGTATGGTGGAGATATTTCACCATGCTGTTGGTGGTTGGCTGTTAGTGAGATGTCAGGTGCAGGTCAATCACACAGAGGTCCTTCAGTACATGAAAAATGATACATAAAAATTGCAGTCCATTGTGACTTGACATGGGCAGCTGAAATGGGCAATCTACATGTAGGCGAAGGCAGCAACTATCATGGCGGCAGTAATGTCAAGTGTTGACACTGCCTCACTGAGCCAGCGTAGGCCCAGGTCCTGGAGTCCCTCTGAATGCTTGGCCACACAAAACACTACATCTTTAGCTACTGATAAAATGTGGTCTAGCAGAAGGCAATGGACAGGAACAGACATGGTGAACCACTGATTGTGTTGCACCAGATGCTTCTGTCTGAGCTGGGGACCAATGTACATTGAAGGTGGAGTCTGGAAGCAGTGTCCTGCCAGAGGCAGGTGAGCTCTGGGTTGTTTCGGGGTGATGGTAAGTGCCTCGTAGTTCAGAAACAAAGTGATGGCAAAGGTATCGGTGAGGCAGTCAGCAACAATGTTGTCAACTCTGGCCACATTACATACATCAGTAGTAAATTTGGAGATGAAGGATTGCTGCCAGAATTGATGTGAGGAGCACTGGTAGATGTCTTTAGAGTGGGCAAACATTATAGGCTTGTGATGTGTATGAAGTGATGGGTTTCCACCACTGGCTAGAAGTATTTGATTGCCTTGTAGATGACAAAAAGCTCTCTGTCACAAACATTTCAGAGCCATTGAGTAGCAGAGCGCTTACTGAAGAAGAAAGCAAGCTGCTGTCAGGTGTCACTGACATGGCACTGTCCGTCTGGTTGGTGTTGACCATGAGGGCGGGCAGGCTGGTGTGGTGGAGGTGTGCGAGAGTTGTAGTGTCTGCCAAGTCATGGTTGGTAACAGAAAATTGTCTTTCACTTGTGGCGTTCATGACACTAGTTTGTTTCCCTTTGTTTTGGGGTTGTGGAGTGCGGCAGTGAGCAGCTCCTGTATAGCAGTTGCATTCTTCAGGAGACACTGGAAGAAATTTAACATGCAAAGGAAGTAGCAGAGGTCCTCAAATATCTCTGGGTGGTAGCAGAGATGGTATGGCTCAGGAATACCACCTGGCTGGCACTGAAAACACACTTTGCTGTGTTGATTATGATGCTGGCATCCTGGAGGCAGTAAAAAATTACGTGGAGGTGCTTGCGGTGTTCATCACTTATTGCAGAGAAAACAAGTATGTTGTCGATGTAGGCGAGATTCTATCCAGTACACTGTCATATTTGGGTAGCATTACCAGGACCAAGGGTCATAAAGGCACTTTTGTAGAGCCCAAATGGCATGATGATGGCAGCTTTCTGGATGTCCCCCGGTACAGTTGGTGTAAAATCCTTGGTGCAGTTGATTATGCTGAAGATTGTAGCCCCAGCCAGCATGTTGTGCACCTGCATAGGAGTGACACCAAGTACAGCCATGGATGGTGCAGGCATTTAGCTTCCATCAGTCATCACACAGGTGCCAGGAGTCACCCTTCTTCATGGCAAGGTGAAGGACGGATGCCCACGCAGTCTTCTAAGGACACAGCACAGTGGCAACTAGTAGTCATCAAACTAGGCCTTGGTGGTCTTGAATAATTTGTCCAGCGAAAGGGGCCATGGCTAACTGAAGACAGGTGTGCAGGGGGTGGTCTCGATATAGTGGACAGTTAACTGGCAGATCTCCTGAAGTGTGCTGGTTGAGTGTGTGTGAACAGGAGATAGCACCAAGAATTCAGCATATGTGTTACAAAATGCCACCTGCTTCACATTGAAGAAAGCAGCAAAACATGTTACCCTTCTTTTCTCTCCTAGTATCACTGTCTATGAGATGCCAAATGGCAATGTCAGGGAGCAGGCTGTAGTGCCCAATAAACTCCTCTTCGATATTGGGGTCAGTGACTTCAATGATGGTGAAAGTCCAGAGGAGGTTCCATTGCAGGCTGAGTTTGAGGACATGATGATGTGTGCCATGGGTGATGATGGGGAGTTTTTCACTGCTGTCATGGAGTGGGTGAGGCAGCAACAGGACCCCATACAAGCTGCCATGGGGAGATCAGTGTTGATCAGGAATGGCATGATACAGTGAGTGTCACTGTTGAACAGATGTTAGAAGACTGAGCAACAGCCGGGTGCACCTTACAGCAGTAGCCATTGGGGTTTGGGTAGCAAGAGCAGAGCTCCCTGCAGTTTGCAGTGTCCAGGCTGAAGCTTTCAGGAGAGACTGGCTGTGTTGTGAATGGTGTCAGCAGGGCAGTTGGAATTGCAGCAGTGGTAGCCATCATTGCACTGGCAGCCAAGTATGCATGTGCTGTGGTGTTTGAAATCAAGCTGGGCCACGGTCACCTGCATTATTGTCATATTGCTGATGCAGGCGAAGATACTCCATGCTGGTGGGCACTATCCTGTGGGCAAATAGGGAAGGGAGTGGCTGGTAACGTCATTAGTGTCACATCGAGCTGTGAGTTGGCTGGCAGTGTGGCAGCCAGCTGACGGCTTGGGATCGGGGTGTGGTTCATGCATGGAGGTCATAGGAAGGAAGGTCAGTGTCTCATGCACCTGATCCTGTGCACCCTGTCAGTGAGGCTGGCAGTGTCAGTGGGAGGGCTATAAATCAAGTCAGCCAGATGTTGTACAGGAACCTGTGGGAAATGATGTGTAGCTCCTGGGCCTGACAATGGGGTGACAACATCACATCACTGCAAGTTGTCTGTGCATGTCAGCTTTGCAGCATTCTACTTCAGCAAGATGTGTGGCCAAGTTGGCGATAACGCCATGAAGGGCTGAAGCAGGAACTGCATATGGTGAGGTGTTGGTTGGGCCAGTGGCTGAGGCCACAGTGCTTAGGGTCCCAAGGGGTGAACAAGTGAAACAGATGCAAGGGAAATATGAGTATCTCATGATGTGAAGCACAGTATTGTCCATAGTATGGAAACATAAGTTGCTGGTGGGCTGTGCACCTGTATGGTACTCCAAATGCACACCCAATGTGATGATCTGGCAAAACATGCCTAATTTGAAAATTCAGTCACCTGATTCTATCTGTGTGTCATCAATGTAGGAATGTTCCCCAGCCTGACTTGCTAAGTTAATTACAGAATTGTGAAATAAGGTATGATGCGTATTGTACAAAGGTCAATGTTCAAATGTGGTTAATAAACAACACATTTATTAAAAGACTGAACTACTATAGGAGAGGAAAGGAAAATGTGAAATGGTCTCAAAATTAACAGATATTGAAGAAAGTCACTTGCTGATGTGATTGCACTACATAAGAGTGACATGCAGTAAGAATAACATACACCAAACAAAGTCACTACTTCATCCTAGAGTATTTACCACCATGACACTGATTGTTATTGAAGCAAGGCGCAGAATTAATTGTCTCTCACAGAAGAAATGGTTTGGGCAAGGACTGAATTAAAGGCACGGGGTTAAGCATGCCAGCAGCGATGGACAGAGCTCATAACTCAGACAGTACACATATGAGCTCTATCACTCACTGATCAGAGAGTCTTGGAGCATGAAACACTGATTTACATTTTGTGTTGTGTAGCAGGTGTAGATATGGTGCATGTGAATATTAAAACGTCACAATAAGCATCTTTTTACAAAGTGCATCACCATGTGGTGTGTCCATCATGGTTCAGACACAGTGCCAAAGTTGATGAAAGTTGATGTTGACACTGCGTGTAGAAGACCAGGCCTGAGAGCAAGGCTAGGACAGTGGAAGCCACACTAGGAAATGAGCAATTGTTCTGTAGTGATAGCCAGCGACCATAGTTGTGTGGTATCCAGCCACACAGCAGAATCGACAGCTTGTGGCATAAGTAAATGTATGAAGGAAGAAACTTGCTAATTTAGCAGATAGCTGTAGCAAGCTAGGAACATTCGGAACTGCGAAGAGCAATGTGGGGTGAAGGGTCAATACAGTCAAAACACAGATCACATGCAGTTTGCTGCTTCATACCTAGAAGTGATTGCAGTCTTCTGATTTGGGGGTGAGTGGAAGGCCTCAACCAGGCTCTTGATGAACCTGTAATAATCTCAATGTGGACACAGATTTGTCACCTCCACTATCAGGTGAACAATTGTGGGGACTCCCTCAAAGGGTCAGGCATACATTACATAATGGAAGTGGCTACACAGGTAGTAGAGAATATGTGGCAAACACATGGTATTTTTATCATAGAGGAATCCTTCCATAAGGTCAGTGGTGAATTACCTGCTGTAATCAGAGAAAGAGGTGCTACATTACTCATGGTGAGAATGTTTGTACTTTCAGGTGAGGAAATCTTAATGTTGTATTACTAACGATGGGAGTAGCTATCATAAGGTTCAGAATTAGTATTTTGTATCAATGGAAATAATGCCTGCTTAGCATTAGGAACAGAAAGCTATCGGTTTATTGTCCCCTGTCTGTGTGAGAAATTTAAGATTTTAAGCCAATGCAGTAAAAATATATGGCCATATGTGTCACATATTTAGATACTTCAAACTCATTCATCAGAATTTATAGAGGAACTATCTATATATGTGTCAGTCCCGGTTATCTTGTGGTAAAGTGTTCCTGAAAATCAAGAGGTCACGTGATCAAATCTCATTTAGACCTTTTGTTGTAACCTAGCCTTCACCTCTCAACGATGTGATGAGTTGATGATAAAAAAAAACTGTAGGTCCCCTTTTTCCAGTTGGATAACTGGGGTTAGTTAGTGACATGCAAGTAGTCATAGTGGGATCTGATTGAAAGATCTGCACCAGGCCATTAGCCACATGAAATTATTATCTGTGCAGATAACCAAGTTTGTATGGAACCCTCAGAGTATGATTGCTATTTGCACTCATCCAGTTTTTTTTTAAATTAAAATATTATACTTGTTCCAGCATTAACACGAGATAATTAGCTTTTTTTTTTTAATACTCTTCAGTGTTTGACAGATGCTCAGGTGTCCATGAGGACCTCTGATGCTTGCAAAGAAATGTTTCTTGTTAGTGACAAAATTATTGGAATTTTCAGGATAATATTTGTTATTTGAAATGAAAATCAAATTATCTCTGCCATTTTCTACTGTGTTATTTGCACTTCATATACAGTACATGAAACCAAAGACTGTGAACAAAATCCAATAAAGAGATTAGAATGTGGTGGCATGTTTCTTTTGATGATTTTTTGTAAAGAATGTGTTTAAAGTGAGAACCACTTGCATCAAAACATTCACATACACGCTGCACCACTGATGAGCTTACTGCTGTCAACAAATTTGGAGTAATAGCTTTAAATGCAACAGTAACTTGCTCTCTCATGTCCCCTACAGTTGTTGGAATCACCTTGTACACCACATACCTTGCATGACCCCAGAGGAACAAGTTGGACCACATCAGGTCAGGCAGTCATGTTGGATACTACTGAATAAGACTGCCTCTTTCCACCCATAGCCTTGGAAATAAGCATTTTAATATGTCTCCTGCTACTGCTGTTATGGGAGGGACAACCGTCATAGTGGAATTACATAATTTCATAAGTCCTGCAGGGCACATTTCATAATTACAAGGGTAAAGTATTTATCAAAAAATATGTGTACTTTTCTCCACTCAACTTATCATCAATGAAATTGGGGCTGATCGCTTGCTTTTCAGTTATGCCGCACCACACTGTGACACTCCACAGTTGTTGGTTTAGCAGCTGACAAAGCCAATGTGAATTTCCTTTTGACCAGTAGTATATGTGTCTTCCCCTGGTAGCTGAGTGGTCAGCACGACAGAATGTCAATCCAAAGGGCCTGGGTTCGATTTATGGCTGGGTCGGAGAATTTCTCTGCTCAGGGACTGGGTATTGTGTTGTTCTAATCATCATCATTTCATCCCCATCAATGCGCAAGTCGCTGAAGTGGCATCAAATCAAAAGACTGGCACCAGGCGAACAGTCTACCCGACAGGAGGCACTCGTCACACGATATTATTATTAGTAGTAGTATATGTTTCTCAAATTTACATTCCAGCAATTTGTGAAGGTGGCCTCATCACTAAACTAAAAGTTATTATCTTGCTGGAGAACCCACTGATAGTATTCCAAATTATGTTGAAAATCACTATCATGTAGCTCGCAGCATGTGCAGGAACAGCTACTTCTGCAGCTATGTTTTCTTGGGCCTAAACTTCCAGGTTCTGTGCTAACCTTTCATCTTAGAGTAGCTCTTGCAACCTACATCCTCTATTATTTGCTGGATGTATTCCAGTCTCTGTCTTCCTCTACAGTTTTTGCCTTCTACAGCTCCCTCTAGTACCATGGAAGTCATCCCCTCATGTCATAACAGGTATCCTATCATCCTATCCCTTCTCCTTACCAATGTTTTCCACATATTCCTTTCCTCTCCGATTCTGCACAGAACCTCCTCATTCTTTACCTAATTGGTCCATCTAATTTTCAACATTCCTCTGTGCATCACATCTCAAATGCTTTGATTCTCTTCTGTGTCAGTTTTCCCACAGTCCATGTTTCACTACCATACAATGCTGTACTCTAGATGTACATACTCAGAAATTTCTTCCTCAAATTAAGGCCAATATTTGATATTAGTAGACTTCTCTGGGCCAGGAAAGCCCTTTTTGCCAATGCTAGTCTGCTTTTCATGTCCTATTTGCTCCATCCATCACTTGTTATTTTACTGCCTAGCTAGCAGAATTCCTTAACTTCATGACCATCGATCCTGATATTAAGTTTCTTTCTGTTCTCATTTCTACTACTTCTTATTATCTTCTTCAATTTACTCTCAATCCATACTGTGCATTCATTAGACTGTTCATTCCATTCAGCAGATCATGCAATCCTTCTTCACTTTCACTCAGGATAGCAATGTCATCAGTGAGTCATATCATTGATATCTTTCACATTGAATTTTAATCCCACTCCTGAACCTTTCTTTTATTTCCATCATTGCTTCCACAATGTACAGATTGAACAGTAGGGCCAAAAGACTATGTCCTTGTCTTACACTCTTTTTAATACGAGCACTTCATTCTTGGTCATCCACTCTTATTATTCCCTCTTGGCTGTTGTACATATTGTATATGACCCGTCTCTCCCTATAGCTTACCCCTATGTTTCTCAGAATTTTGAACATCTTGCACCATTTTACATTGTTGAACGCTTTTTCCAGGTCGACAAATCCTATGAACGTGTCTTGATTTTTCTTTAGTCTTGCATCAGTTATTAACCACAATGTCAGAATTGCTTCTCTTGTGCCTTTACCTTTCCTAAAGCCAAACTGATCGTCATCTAGCACATGCTCAATTTTCTTTTCCATTCATCTGTATATTATTCTTGTCAGCAACATGGATGCATGAGCTGTTATGCTGATTGTGTGATAATTCTCACACTTGTCAGCTCTTGCTGTCTTCAGTATTGTGTGGATGATGTTTTTCCAAAAGTCAGATGGTATTTCGACAGACTCATACATTCTACACACCAGCATGACTAGTTTTTTTTTTTTTTTTTTTTTTTTTTTTTTTTTTTTTTTTTTTTTTTTTTTTGCCGCGTCCCCCAATGATTTTAGAAATTCTGATGGAGTGTTATCAATCCCTTCTGCCTTATCTGACATTAAGTCCTCCGAAGCTGTTTTAAATTCTGATTCTAATACCAGGTCCCCTATCTCGTCTAAATCGACTCCTGTTTCTTCTTCTATCACACCCGACAAATCTTCCCCTTCATAGAGGCTTTCAATGTATTCTTTCCACCTATCCGCTCTCTCATCTGCTTTTAACAGTGGAATTCCCACAGCACTCTTAATGTTAGCACCCTTGCTTTTAATGTCACTGATGGTTGTTTTGACTTTCCTGTATGCTGAGTCAGTCCTACTGACAATCATTTCTTTTTCGATTTCTTCACATTTTTCATGCAGCCATTACATCTTAGCTTCCCCACACTCCCTATTTATTTCATTCCTAAGCATCTTGTATTTCTGTATTTCTGAATCTTCCAGAACAATTTTGTACGTCTTCCTTTCATCAGTCAATTGAAGTATTTCTTCTGTTACCCACGATTTCTTTGCAGTTACCTTCTTTGTACCTATGTTTTCCTTCCCAGCTTCTGTTATCGCCCTTTTTAGGGATGCCCATTTCTCTTCAACTGTACTGCATACTGAGCTATTCCTTATTGCTTTATCTATAGCCTCAGAGAACTTGAATCATATCTCGTCATTCCATAGTACGTCCATATCCCTCTTCTTTGCGTATTGATTCTTCCTGACTAATGTCTTAAACTTCAGTCTACTCTTCATCACTACTGTGTTGTGATCTGAGTCTATATCTGTTCCTGGGTACACCTTACCTATCGAGTATCTGATTTTGGAATCTCTGTCTGACCATGACATAATCTAACTGAAATTTTCCTGTATCATCTGGCCTTTTCCAACTATACCTCCCCCTCTTGTGATTCCTGAACACTGTGTTCACTGTTACTAGCTGAAGTTTATTACAAAACTCAGTTAATCTTTCTTCTCTTTCATTCCTTGACCCAAGCCCATATTCTTGTGTAACCTTTTCTTCTACTCCTTTCCCCACAACTGCATTCCATTCTCCCATGACTATTAGATTTTCATCTCCCTTTACATACTGTAGTAGCCTTTCAATACCTTCATACACTTTCTCTATCTCTTTGTCTTCAGCTTGTGACGTTGGCATGTATACCTGAACTATCATTGTCGGTGTTGGTTTTCTGTCAATTCTGATAAGAATAACCAAATCATTGAACTGTTCACAGTAAAACACTCTCTGTCCTACTTTCCTATTCATAACGAATCCTACTCCTTTTATACCATTTTCTGCCACTGTTGGTATTAGCCTATACTCATCTGATCAGAAATCCTTGTCTTCTTTCCACTTCACTTCACTGACCCCTGCTATATCAAGATTTAGCCTTTGCATTTCCCTTTTCAGTTTTTCTAGTTTCCCTACCACATTCAAGATTCTGACATTTCATGCCCCAACTCACAGAATGTTATTATTTCATTGATTATTCAATCTTTTTCTCATGTTAACCTCCCCCATGGCAGTCCCCTCCCAGAGATTTGAATGGTGGGCTATTCTGGAATCCTCTGCTATAGGAGAGATCACCATGATACTTCTTTGTGAAGTCTATGATTGATATTAACATAGGTGGGACAAATTGGATAGCACCTACTAGGGAACGATTCTGCATGCATTTCTTTTCAATATAAATTAAGAGCATGTCAACCAATTCTTCATTGATAAATGATATTATACTCTTGAAAATCGTTTATGCATTACTAAAGATGTGTTGCTAAAGATTCAACTGTGTTGATGTTTCACAAGTGATACACTATAAGTGAGTTGTAGCATTCTCATGACAAACCTGTTCTACGTAGACAGCAGTTCCACTACATTTCAATTAACTCCTCTGAACGACAATACACAACTTATGGCATATTGCTTGTCTGGAACAGGTTACCATCTGGAGTAAACATCACCTACATATTGTTTTGGTGGGCCATTCAAAAGTCACAAGAACACTCTGTGATTTCTTGTTAAATTTTCAAGAGAGTTATATCACTGAATTTGTCTAATTCAAATCTACTATTATCGTGGCAAAAATAGCACAGTTACATTTCTTTAAAAAACATTTATGCCTGTACCACAGTTACTAATAGATGTGAGAACCCACTACTGTTCCTTTTATGAGCCGTGCTCACTCTTTGTCTAGATGAAAAGAGATTACAAATATCTTTAATGGGTCAAAAGTAATTTGAGATGAAAAACTTAGACACCTGATCCTGTATGCATTATCTGCTCAACAATGTAAGAGGCTCCATGAGGCTGTTGGTGGACAATACTGTTGTCTATAGGAAGGTTGCAACAATAGAAGACTAGTGAAATGCAGGAAGACTTGTAGAGATTCAAAAACTGGTACAGCAGACCCTTAACATAAACAAGTGTAGCATAGTGTGTAGAAATAGATGAAGAGACTCAATTCTGTTTGATCACAGTTGTTTCCCCTTTATCCAGCATCAGGTCGGGTTGAGACTTTAATGGTATTTCTCCATTTTCATCTGTCTTTCCACCATTCTTCTACTGTAATTGTTTTGTCCAAGCCCAGACCATTTTAACCTATTCTCAGTTTTCTCATTCATATTCTCTAGTCCAAATTTGTTCTTAACATCTTTATTTCTCACTCTGTCCCTCCTCATTTTCCTTAACATACATCTTGGAAAGCAGGTGTTGACAGATGTGAAAATTACCAAACAATCAGTTTAATAAGCCACAGCTGCAAAATACTAACATGAATTCTTTACAGACGAATGGAAAAACTAATAGAAGCCGACCTCAGGGAAGATCAGTTTGGATTCCGTAGAAATGCTGGAACATGTGAGGCAATACTGACCTTACGACTTATCTTAGAAGAAAGATTAAGGAAAGGCAAATCTACGTTTCCAGCATTTGTAGACTTAGAGAAAGCTTTTGACAATGTTGACTGGAATACTATCTTTCAAATTCTAAAGGTGGCCGTGGTAAAATACAGGGAACGAAAGACTATTTACAATTTGTACAGAAACCAGATGGCAGTTATAACAGTCGAGGGGCATGAAAGGGAAGCACTGATTGGGAAGGGAGTGAGACAGGGTTATAGCCTCTCCCCAATGTTATTCAATCTGTATAGTGAGCAAGCAGTAAAGGAAACAAAAGAAAAATTTGGAGTAGGTATTAAAATCCATGGAGAAGAAATAAAAACTTTGAGGTTCGCCGATGACATTGTAATTCTGTCAGAGCAAAGGACTTGGAAGAGCAGTTGAATGGAATAGACAGTGTCTTGAAAGGAGGATATAAGACGAACATCAACAAAAGCAAAACGAGGATAATGGAATGTAGTTGAATTAAGTCAGGTGATGCTGAGGGAATTAGATTAGGAAATGAGACACTTAAAGTAGTAAAGGAGTTTTGCTATTTGGGGAGCAAAATAACTGATGATGGTCGAAGTAGAGTAGATATGAAATGTAGACTCGCAACGGCAAGGAAAGCGTTTCTGAAGAAGAGAAATTTGTTAACACTGAGTATAGATTTAAGTGTCAGGAAGTCGTTTCTGAAAGTATTTGTATGGAGTGTAGCCATGTATGGAAGTGAAACATGGACGATAAATAGTTTGGACAAGAAGAGAATAGAAGCCTTTGAAATGTGGCACTACAGAATAATGCTGAAGATTAGATGGGTAGATCACATAACTAATGAGGAAGTATTGAATAGGATTGGGGAGAAGAGAAGTTTGTGGCACAACTTGAGCAGAAGAAGGGATCGGTTGGTAGGACATGTTCTGAGGCATCAAGGGATCACTAATTTAGTATTGGAGGGCAGCGTGGAAGGTAATAATAATAGAGGGAGACCAAGAGATGAGTACACTAAGCAGATTCAGAAGGATGTAGCTTGCAGTAGGTACTGGGAGATGAAGAAGCTTGCACAGGATAGAGTAGCATGGAGAGCTGCATCAAACCAGTCTCAGGACTGAAGACCACAAAAACAACAACAACATCTCAGAAATTTTGTTTCACTAGCTTAGATTCTACTTGCTTCTCTTCTTGTCATTGTCCAGGTCTCCAATGCATATATCAGGATGTGTGTAAAATACTCTTGTACAGTATTTCCTTACTCTTCATTGGAACCTCCAAGACTACTACTCACATACTGGTAAAATGCATTGCTCTGTTGTACCCTTTTGCTAACTTCTACTTCCATTCTTACATTCTCCATTATCACATTTCCTAGATATTTAAAGCTATCCACAATTTCAATATCCTGTCCTTTTATATTAATTTGTCCCTTGCTTTCTCTGTCTCCTCTAGTTGCCACCATAGTCGTGCTTTTCTGAACAGCGCATTTCATTCCGTATTTCTCGATTTTTTCATTTAAGATATCTCTTTGTTGTTGTACATCCTTACTGTTGGCTCCCCACACCACAATATCATCTCCCTTCCTCTATGAGCTTCTTTTGTCTCTCTCACAATTTTATCCATCACCATTACAAAGAATAATGGTAATACCACACTTCCTTGTCTCAGGCCTGTAACATTCCTAAACCACACTATTGGCAATAAATAGCTGGAAGCAGTCGCAGCCATAAAATGGAACGGAGTAACCACCTAGAGCAGCCTTAAATGGAATGGCCACAAAAACTAGTTGTAACTTGCTGAAAAAACAGATTCCAGACTAAGATTCACCGGAAGAAACTTAAGGAAAAGTTTTCAGCCATGAAAGAAAAATCTTACAAAGCACTTGTTTAACAGATTCTTGAGTATTTCTCATCAGTCACGGACTCTTACCGGTTTGGACTAATAGAAGAGATAGACAAGATCCAACAAAAAGAGGACTGTTTCATTAAATAAGCACAAGAGCCTTTTGGAGGTACTCAACATCTGTTGTTAGAGACTCTACGAGACGACATTGGGCACCATAAAGAAGTTAGCTGATGAGATTCTGAGAGTGTGTGTTTCACAAAAGCTCACCCACTATATTACTTCCTCACACATATGACCTGTGAAATGACCCACATAACAGATGAGTCCCTCTCTACCTAATGTCTAAATGTTCTGCCACTTTCTTCCCACATTCCCCAAATTGTCACTGTTTCCCCTCTGTCAAAGGAACCAACGCTTCTGAAAGCACAGTGTGATTCTTTCTATTTTTATGGTGTCTCTTGGTAGTTCTGGAATTTCACCCCCTGAAGCTAACTTCTGTTTAGTACTTCTGTCTCACTGTAATTTTACAGTTTTGTCAGGTAAATTATCATTTTGATAATTTGTAATTACCTCTGTATATTTTGCACAAATATACTAAGTATTTCACATTACTCTAGACTTGATATTTCCTATATAGAGACCTACAACTAGAATGAGAGGAATGGAGAACTCATTTATTGAAGACAGTGAAGAAATCACCAGTGAAAGCAAGTGTCTGGAGTCCAGTGCTCATTGAATCCAAGGCTTTTTATATTGCTTATCACTTCTTTTACTACTGATAATTAATTATTTACAGATATGAAAAATGCAATAGTGCACCATGGTTTATGGACTGGCTAGCTATTCAGACAAGGACATACCATCTCACAAGATGTTCAAACCAGCCTTCAGGTTGAAGAGAGTTTCACTTTTTATGCACTCTTACCTGATCAAGCTGACCCCAAAGCTAAAGTTGCTGATGCATAGTTGTATGATGTCACATAGCACAGGCTAACAAAAAGAGCAGTGGTGATACCATAAAGTTTTTGATTACTAGATCATGCACCAATGGCCTGCATAAAATCTGGAAGCTTTTGACTCTTTCCTTTGGAGTGACAGCAAGAAATATCTGATTAGTCAACTCGATGATGGCCACTTCATTGTATTTTGTAAATGCAGGCTGCGTGCTCTCATCCTTTTATTTGATTTTCCTAATCCTAGAAATCTTATTTTGTGTATTTTCACATGAATGTGGGACAAGCCACAAATACAATTTGTTTATCTGCTAATTTTAAAAAAGCAAGCAACACCTGTAGAATGAAACATATCAGCTAAATACTAATTTATAATTTGATTGAATAGATGAAAGATCTACTCACCAGGTGGCAACAGACCACACACATAGAGGAAGGTTATAGTTGCGCGATCTTTTGGAGCGAGTGGCTCCTTCTTCATGCGGAGGTCTGAGGGGGAGGAAGGAGGGGTGAGAGAAAAGGATTGGAGAGGTGCCTTCTCATCCCATCTGGCAAGTCTCCCCTGGCCCACGATTCAGGATGACTTTCTCAAAATCTGCCCCCTTTCTTAGACCTCCCCAGTCCTTTTCCTTCACCACTCTTCCTTCCCCTTCAACCCTTCTGCCTGAAGAGGGAGCCACTGGATCCAAAGACTTGCCTGATTATAACTTTCTTTTATTTTGTGTTCTGCCACTGCTTGGCGAATGGATTTTTTACCTATCCAATTATATTATTTTGTCAACAATTGATTGTTTCTACTATTATAAAAACTAACTTATAATAAGAAAATATTCATGTGATCCTTAAGGTTTTCTGGCATGGGTGATTAATAGTGTGCTTCTCAGTGTACTGCTAGTTTGTTGCTTCCATTTTATGCATGAAATGAACTAAATATGCTGTAAATTAATGGTACATAAGAAGATATTTAACTTTGTAAGTATAGTTATGGTACAATTCAAATAATTTAGGAATGACCATTCAGTGAGTAGTGTACATATTGAGTCATCAACAGACATATGAAAAAGAAGAATGAAAACCTGCTAACTTTTACAAACTAACTTTTACAAACCATTTAATGACCTAACACACACACACACACACACACACACAGACACACAGACACACACACACACACACACACACACACACACACACACACACACACTCACACACACCCGTGCAACTACGTTGTTATTCTAGACTGAACACACCCGTGCAATTACACTGTTATTTTAGACTGGCATTTATACATTATTCTATTGAATAGAAGCAGTTCTTCTGATGTAACATTCATACCTTTGCTCTGAATCCTTCTCTGTTTGACTTTAAACTTTGATGTAGCTTGTTGTACAGAAGAATTCCTATGTGCCTTACACTGCTCTGTCCTTCCATAATCATTGACTAATTATAGATGTATATTGGAATGACATGTCTGATGGTGGTTGATGTTTGTAAATTTTTGTGAATAAAACAGATTGTTTCATGAGTATAAATACAAGGCAGTGGCAGGATACTGAGCTCCAGAAATAGAAATAGATTTTCAGTGTTTTAGGAGAGAGGCACTTGTGTCATTATCTTGACTATTCTCTTTTACATAGAAAATATCTCTGTGTATAAGACACGTCAAAATGAAATGCGATGAGTGTCACATCATTTTAAATCCCAGACTAAGCTTTGTATACACAAATCGCTGTCATGAACACTTAACTATTGTACACAGAACAGCCACACTTGAAAAGAAAATTGCTAGTGTATTTAAAGTAGGAACTGTTGTGATTGCACAACTAAGTAATACATGCCATACAGATTTATTTTACTTGGCAAAGAGAAGACAAAGAATCCAACAAATTGGATGTAGTGATATGCTGAGTACACAGTGCTTTATGTTAGTGGAAAGAAGATATTTCAAGCAATGGAAACATGTAATCCTTTTATTTTATATTTATAAAAAGCTCTTAATTTGTCAAGTAAGTTATGAAGTAGTTCTGGATTACTTGCAAAAAATTCTGTACTGTTTATATTATGTATTGCTAAGCATATGATAAAAGTTGTAATATACTATAATGTGTCCCAAATATGAAGTTTTTGTTTACTAATTTATCTTTCAGAAAAGAATAGACCCTATGAAATGTCATCTTTTGATGAGAAGCAGGCTACAACACTTTTGAAGGAGAGTCCAGTAGAATTTGTTAACTACAATAAGCATCAGTTGAGTCGTGTCTATCCTTCTGGTACACGTTTTGATTCTTCCAACTTCATGCCACAAGTGTTCTGGAATGCAGGATGTCAACTAGTTGCCCTTAATTATCAAACTCTAGGTAATGTACTGCATTTTATCTTTTGTCTTACTGCATGACAATTTTTGTTGTATTGATACTATTATTATTGATTTATATGAGATACATACATTTTGTATTGCTATTGCAGTCTCAGTTGATAGACTTAAATGCATTTATGTACACATAACTGTTTGAAATGTGATAGTGATGTAATTTAATAAGAGGAGAGGGAGAGAGAGGTGTGTGTGTGTGTGTGGAGGGAGGGAGGGGGGGGCGGGAGGGGGGGGGGGGGGGAAGGCTGGTGTTCTCGGTACCTGTATCAAATCCTATCTTCATCACCCAAAACAGAATTCCTTGCCCCTCTCAACTTATGCAGTATCCTAGTTTACGCATATTACAATTCTGTAGCTGATAGATCATTCCCTTGTGGCTGACCCTGAGTCAAGCAGGACTTATCCCATACCCCTACTCACCACCTCTGCTGCAATTCAGTCACAGAATTTTCTGTCCTGTAAAAAGTGGAGCCACTGTGAAAGCAGTCACATTATATCCTTACAATGCTACAATTACTCTTGTAGTGAACTGTACTGGGATGACAACTAACTAGCTGTTTACCTGCATGTATAATCAGTGCCAAATGTGGCTAACCACAGACTCATGTATCCTATTGCTGAACATGCTACCATAACACTAATGACATCAACAGTCTTTTTGTGCCCACGCTATCTGGATCTACGCCCCACCTCTAGCTCCTCTAAGCTAGACAGGAAAGGTCTGTTCCTCCAGCATATCTTATATTTTCATAACACCTTTGTCCTAAACCTCCAATTGTCCCCTTCATCTTCTTCCCGGTCTTTTATCTTTAACCTTAACATTTCATTGTCCATTGTTTTCTACAACTCTTCACCACTACCCCAACATTGTATTATTTATGCCCCGCTACTCCCCACTTGCCCATCACCCTGTACACTCTCCACATTTCTCAGTCCTAATTTTTCTTCAGTCACTGACAGCCATCTGCCATCTCATCTTGTCTCTGCATTACCTCTTATAACATCCCAGCTCCTCCACCAAATTATAACATTTCAGCTCCTCAACACCAAATTAAAACGTTGCATTAGGAGGTGTCTGCTTCGTGCAAAAGGTCTTGAGTTCATATTGACGACAACAAGTAATTCCTCATTACAGACGTTTATTTACAAACAGAACTGACAGATTTCACAG
Organism: Schistocerca gregaria; assembly: GCF_023897955.1. Taxonomy (NCBI): domain Eukaryota; kingdom Metazoa; phylum Arthropoda; class Insecta; order Orthoptera; family Acrididae; genus Schistocerca; species Schistocerca gregaria. Next base: position 329,738,274 of record NC_064925.1, on the reverse strand, counting down.
ACTCAACAACTGACTCTCAGAGCTAACCGCACTGCATATCCGAACTGGCAACTGACAACTCCTAGGTGTATTAATATCTTTCCAAACAATGATAGTCTTTGACAATGTTTTGTTTGCAATACGATAGCAATTCACGACTTAAAACTAAATTAGACATTACAGAATTTTAGTACAGATTAAAGTAAGTAAAAGGATCAATACATATGAATTCTTACAAGCATAATTTCCAAATAGATTTTATAACATTTTTCTACCAGCTTCTGGATAACCTTCACCAGATTTGTACCGATGTTTCCAGAAATATCTTGACATTTGATTCTGGATATTTTTTGAGTGATTTAGAACAACTATTTATATGTAAAATGATTTAAATCGTGTTTCAAAACGTAAATAAATCTTTTTAGCAATATTTCTTGATACAAATCGTCTTTCGAAATTAGGTTATGAAACAGTTTTCACAAGTTTTCGTATTTTTGCGATCATAATATAGAATTTCTCCATAGAAAGTTCCAGAAGTGTGCATTAAACGTTCATTTACAGACTTTCTCTTTAGCTGGTGAGTTTTTAAAAGTATCTTGTCCATATTATACGAAATAATTTAGCTCAAAACTGATAATTTATACAATTAATCAGAGCTACAGCAAACAGTGAGTCTTTCTTTTACAAAATGAAATATAATTACAAAATTGAATGAAAATAGGTTAGTAACATTAATATATATTTACATTAATTCTATTTTTGTTCTTTCTGTGTAAAATGTCCTAATATTGACACAGTACAATATTTAAACATCACCAAAGTTTCCATTTACATTTTGCATATCTGTATTGACATCCCCTAAAAGTCTACAGTATCGAATACTTCAATATGTCCCAATATGTCCTGTAATGTTACACTCTCCAATCCCATCATACTCATTATCACTCTTCTTTCATTCTCCATATCCCCCCCCCCCCCCCCCAACATCCTATTCCTATCAACCTGAACATCCACTAATTTCATTCATAAGCAGTCAGTGTCACCACAGGTAAGCTTATTTGCGCATCTGGGGGGGGTTGTGTGTTTCCTCCTCTTTGTTTTGTACTACAATGAAGTATTGATATCTAATTTTAAAGCTTAAAGTAACACATGAATATCAGTTTATGCAGGACATCCCAAACCTTTAAGATCAAAATTATACAGATAGCATAGTATCCTAATTTCTGTATTTTGAGCTAGTAAATCAGTGATGCAACATATGTGAGTCATGTGTTCAAAAACTGCTGGTCTTTCGTTACAAGCGATTGCCTGCTGCATCATTTATTGGTGGTGTTACTTTGAAAAGTAATATACAGTCATATGTAATGTACCATTGTTTGCAGCCCACGACTGGTTTCTCTAGACTGTGTTCTTCACAAATGATGCCACTTTCAACTGTGACTGTTTTCCAACTGCTGCAATAGCCCTATCTGAAATGATAAAAAGCGATGCATTGTTCTCAGATCACCAGTAATAATTGTGCATCGGCTTGTGAGCTGGAACTGTACAAAATACACAAATAGAATCTTATTTTGTGCCTCCCCATAAATAAATAAATGGGGCACATAACTTACCAATCTTTTGAGATATACCACTGTTGTTGTTGGAGACTGTACATCTTGCTTCCTGCATGATATTGCAATTTAAACAAGATTGTGTACTAATCCACTTCGATAGTTTATGAGCATCTTAACAACAGATACTCCTATCGTCAGATTGGATAAGGTAGAGGGAGTCTTTTCCTCTACCCAGTGTCATCACCAGATTTCACTCATATGGATTTTTCCTGTGGAGTTACATGAAGTCATTGGTTCATGAAATGCCTTTAGGAACTGACAATGAAGTTGTTGGTACCATCATGACTACCTCTTTCATTCTGTAACAGACAACAAGCAAATTTTTAGATGCCATTGTAATGTGTACACCGAAACTTGTACCCATCACTTTGAACAATAGATGTTAGCTTAAGTAGTTGCTATGCATTGTATTGCACATTTTCAACAGTTATTTCCTTATTACAAAATACTCATATCTTGTATCATCTGTATAATTTTGATCTTAAAAGGACGCCCTTTAAAGAATTTCTGGTCATACATTCAAAAACAGTAAATACAATGCATTATCAGTCAACAATAAAGAGTAGTTGACACTAACATTCTGCATATAGAAAAAGAAGTATATGCTACATACTTGAAAGACTGCATAATGATGTATTACAACATTGTTTACCTTTAACTTCCCCTGTTCCAGACCTTGCAATGCAACTTAACTTGGGAATTTTCGAGTACAATCACCGTTGTGGCTATCTGCTAAAGCCAGAATTTATGCGAAGGCAAGACCGGAGACTGGATCCTTTTGCAGAGTCAACAGTAGATGGCATTATAGCTGGTACAGTTTCAGTACATGTAATCTCAGCACAGTTCCTCACTGACCGTCGGGTTGGTGTCTATGTTGAAGTGGATATGTTTGGCTTGCCTGCAGATACTGTGCGAAAAAAATTTCGAACAAAAATTGTGCCTAACAATGGTATTAATCCCATATTTGACGAGGAAGCTTTCGTCTTTAAAAAGGTTTGTTATTTTTTGTTATGTTGTCTTGCTTTATTGCATGAATCCTGCTTGGTTACATCAGTAGCCAAGGCACACAAATTAAGAGTCAATACTTGAGAGCTTTGCCACTTTTCATGAAACATTAGTTTAATCAGCATGTGGTTATCAGTGTTCATGACACATACACCTTAAGGTCGTTGAATATAATATATTCAAGATTTCTGTTCAGTTTCGTATTGCATTTATAATTGATGCAAATGACTCATAAAACAATGTCTAACAGAGTAGTATGAACAAACATTCAGGAAGCAGCCCTCACACATAGAAGAAGAAAATATTTTATCTGACAGCTGTTTAGGAGCACTTTATATCTGCATTAGAATTCATTTGCTGTGGGTCTTCATGAAGTATTAATCATGGGAGTCTCACAGGAACATGAAATTTTCAAAATGCCCTCTTGAATTGATTGTGATTCTTAGTTTAACTGTTAGTGTTTTGTGTTCCATTCCATTTAAGGGAATGTTGGCATATAATTCACATAATTGCTTGTTTTAGGGTGCAACTCATGTCACTTCTTGTGTGCACATGTACCCCTCTCCATCGCCTCACTTAAACATAGCATCAATTGTTTAAGTGTTGATTATGGACTTTGGTGATCACATAACTTCTTTCTGATGTTCATCATGGACTTCACTTCCAGCACAGTGCACTTGACTGGTGCCCACTTGATATGTATTAGTGATGTGTCAGCATAGCTGTTAGACGCTAAGTTGAGCACTTTACTGGCTAGCCAGTGTTACGTGATGACCTGTTTTCCTGCTATTTAAAAAGTGTGCAAAAACTACCAGTAACTGATTTTCTGCATGGCTGCACTTCCCTAGGTGGCTTATTCAGCAATGTGTTGACCTTTATTTCAATGTAAATCATCTGTTTGTGAATGAAGCTCTCATTTCAATGTAATTTATAAATTTCTGCAATCAACACCAATGAGACAACATGAATCATTACGCAACCATTGAAGACTGTCAACAACAAAGATTTTCAGTCCATGCTTGATCCAGCATTATTGATTACTGATTTTTAGAGCCTCCACCCAGGCTCAGTGCACAAAGTTACATTTCTCTCTGAGTGAATACTCTCCTTTCTTCTTGATCTGTTAGAAGCTGTGCTTTTCCCTGTCCGATGAAGCGTGTACTTCATACATGATGGAGCTCCTACCTATTTCATTGCTAATTGCCATTGGCTTCTAAATAACAGATTTTGTGATGAATCGGTAGAAAGAGATGGATGAACCCTTGGCTTCTCTCGTATATTATAAAGAGTTACAGAAAGTAAGTTCTAGCATGGAAATAAATTCTGTCCATATCCATGTTTACATAGCATAATTAGTGTCTTCTTCTGTATACATCGGATATCAACAACTATTGTCCAATCTTTCTTCTGACAGATCTATCAAAATTTTTTGAGAAAGTAATGTATTCAAGAGTAGCCTCTCATATTAGTAAAAATAAAGTACTAACAAAATGTCAGTTTGGTTTTCAGAAAGGCTTTTCAACAGAAAATGCTATAACGCTTTCACTGATCAAATATTAAATGCTCTGAATAACCGGACATCACCCATTGGTATCTTTTGTGATCTCTAAAAGGCCTTTGATTGTGTAAATCATGGAATTCTTTTAGATAAGCTAAATCATTATGGTTTGAGGGGGGCAGTGCACAAATGGCTTAATTCATACTTAACTGGAAGAATGCAGAAATTTGAAATAAGTGATTCATGTAATGTTAAAACAACAGCTGATTCCTCAAACTGGGGGGCTATCAAGTATGGGGTCCCACAGGGTTTGGTCTTAGGTCCTTTACTGTTCTTGATATGCATTAATGACTTACCATTCCACATTGATGAAGATGCAAAGTTAGTTCTTTTTACTGATGATACAAGTATAGTAATAACATCCAAAAACCAAGAACTAAGTGATGTAATTGTAAATGATGTTTTTCACAAAATTATTAAGTGGTTCTCAGCAAACGGACTCTCTTTAAATTTTGATAAAACACAGTATATACAGTTCCGTACAGTAAATGGCACAACTCCAGTAATAAATATAGAATTTGAACAGAAGTCTGTAGCTAAGGTAGAATTTTCAAAAATTTTAGGTGTGGCCATTGATGAGAGGTTAAACTGGAAGCAACACATTGATGGTCTGCTGAAACGTCTGAGTTCAGCTACGTATGCTATTAGGGTTATTGCAAATTTTGGTGACAAGAATCTCAGTAAATTAGCTTACTATACCTACTTTCATTCACTGCTTTCGTAAGGCATCATATTCTGGGGTAATTCATCGTTGAGTAGAAAAGTATTAATTGCTCAGAATAATTGCTGGAGCCCACCCACGGTCATCCTGCAGACATCTATTTAAGTATCTAGGGATCCTCGCAGTAGCCTCACAGTATATATATTCACTTATGAAATTTGTTGGTAATAATCCTACCCAATTCAAAAGTAATAGCAGTGTGCATAGCTAGAACACCAGAAGAAAGGATAATCATCACTATGCAGGGTTAAATCTGACTTTGGCACAGAAAGGGGTAAATTATGCTGCCACAAAAGTCTTTGGTCACCTACCAAACAGCATCAAAAGCCTGACAGATAGTCAACCAACATTTAAAAATAAATTAAAAGAATTTCTAGATGGCAACTCCTTCTACTCACTGGCTGAATTTTTAGATATTAATTAAGGGAGGAGAAGGAAAAAAAATTAGCTTAAACATTAGTGTCATGCAATATTTTGTATAATGTAATATCTTGTACAGACATCTTTTATTAACCTGACACGTTCCACATCATTACGAAGTGTCGTATTCATGATCTATGGAACAAGTATTAATCTAATCTAATCTAATCTGACTTGAATGTTTGTCCTTACCATCTTGTTACACACTGTATTATATTGAGAGCATTATAAATCATACTGCTCTCGTTCGTTGCATGTAAACAACAGGAGAAACTGAAATTATGTAATCAACTGGTATAAAAGCAAGTGTTGCATTAATTTGTAATTGTAATTGTACTTTTATATATCCTGTAGATCAGACATTGTGTGCAGAGAAGCATATGATGATATAGGACAAGTCAAAAATGGAAATTAGATGATACATAGTTAAAATGATTATGACAATGATCTTATAATGATACAAATGCGCATATAATACATGTGTAATGCCAGGAAACAGAATAGTGTCTAGGTGGATATCTTGTGAAAAATTGAGAATTGCACGCTATTTCTAAATAATTCCACATTATTAAGAGAAAGAAACATATAAGCAAATAACATGGAAATTCAAAAAAAGTACCTTATACATTTAAAAATCCATTACTAAAGTAAGAGTGTAAAGGTCACACACTTCATTATTAAGGTGTTCGAGTTTACATAAAAAGTACAGAACAGGGACAGAACAAATTTTTATGTTTCAAAATATTCATCTATACTATCACAACACTTTTGCATTAAGTATTTATGGACAGCAATTTTAAATTTTGAAGTGTTTTTTTATTGTTTTAATGTTATTAGGTAGCTTATTGTACATTCTGTTTTAGTATTATGTATGCATGTTGAACATGTATATCCTGCTTTCTCCTTGTTTTATACAGATGGATGCTCTGGTTGGTCGATACAAGACATGCAATTTTCTAATAGTTTCCTAACAAATATTGCTACTTGTAAGATATATATAGACATGGTAGTGGAAAGATGTAAAGTTTCTTAAATAAGGGCTTGCATGAGCTTCTTGCGGCAACATTTCCTATGGCTCTTACAATTCTCCATTGGCATGTAAAACTTTTGTTGGCAGATGCATTTTCCCAAAAGATTATGCCATATTGCAGTAAAGATTCTGCCTGGGTGAAGTACACATTTTTTAGTGTCTCTTTCAGTGTGAAACTAGAAAGAATTTTGATAGAATAACAAATTGTATTCAGTTTATTTCTAATGTAGTTTTATGTTCGATCTGTCTTAGATCTTCTTGGATCCATATTCCAAGAAATTTTGTAGAGCTTACATTTTCAAGTTTTTTGATAAACAACTCTATGTCTGGTGTTAGTGGACATTTATTTAGCACTGTGTGTAAGTGCATTGTAACTGTTTATTTCTGTGTTTATTACTAAATTGTTTCCAGAAAACTGGTCTGTAATGTGGGTGGTACACTTTTTAATCTCATGCAGTCATTCTTCTCTGGTCTTTCCTTTTATTATCACATTTGTGTTATCTGAAAATTTTATGTAATTATGGCATGGACTGGTCGGTTCCAAATCATTGACAAAGAGTAGGAACAGAATTGGTTCTAGAATGGAGCCTTGTGGTACACTGTATTTAATGCTCTGATTTTCTGAGCAGAAGGACTTTTATCTTGTTCCCTTCTTGAATAGCAAGCTCAACTACTTCCTCTCTATTTTGGAGATATGATTTGATCCATTCATAGGCTATCCCCCCTAATACCTACAGATTCAAGTTTCTTAAGCAAGATGTAGTGATTGATGACATCAAATGCTTTAGAGAAGTCTAGAAATATAGCTGAGATATGCTCTTTGCTGTATTTTTATGTTGGATCTGTTGCTGTCTATTGCATTTGCAACACATAAATGAAATACTGATTATGGAGAAGAGTGATTTATTTAAATTGTACAGATCTCTTTATTTCATTTAGATACAGTCACAGAAAATGTTTTTGATCATGACCAATTTCAGTCATACATTGGTCAACTTGAGAATTCATACATATAACAATGCATGTCATGAAATTTCCTGGCAGATTAAAACTGTGTGCCTGACCGAGACTTGAACTCGGGACCTTTGCCTTTCGTGGGCAAGTGCTCTACCAACTGAGCTACCGAAGCATGACTCACGCCTGGTCCTCACAGCTTTACTTCTGCCAGTATCTTGTCTCCTACCTTCCAAACTTTACAGAAGCTCTCCTGCGAAACTTGCAGAACTAGCACTCCTGAAAGAAAGGCTACTGCGGAGACATGGCTTAGCCTCAGTGTAGGGGATCTTTCCAGAATGATATTTTCACTCTGCAGCAGAGTATGCGCTGATATGAAACTTCCTGGCAGATTAAAACTGGGTGCCCGACTGAGACTCTAACTTGGGGCCTTTGCCTGCTAGTAAAGCTGTGAGAACCGGGCGTGAGTCGTGCTTCGGTGCTCAGTTGGTAGAGCACTTGCCCGCGAAAGGCAAAGGTCCCGAGTTCGAGTCTCGGTCGGGCACACAGTTTTAATCTGCCAGGAAGTTTCATATCAGGGCACACTCCGCTGCAGAGTGAAAATCTCATTCTGAATGCATGTCATGATTGTAATGTACAGAAACTTCCAGTTGAAAATTATGAATTATAAGGAATAAAGGTGAAAAGGTAGAAGCACTGCATCATTGATACCCACACAAATGAAAGACACAGAGCTTGGCTTGCTTTCAGAATACACTTCCCTTTTATTGCTGTAGGAAAAACATGCACACAAACACACACATATTCACTCGCATGCACTCATCTGTCTACCTACATTGTGGTCAGTCGACTGCCAGCTCTTTACTAGCCTACAGTAAGTGTACTGAGGTGAAGTGGGTTGAGGGATGAAGAGAGGCAGAGAAGGCAGGGAGGGCATTGGGGAGGGGGGCGGTTGTCTAGTGGTTTGTGGGAGAGTGGGAATCTGTCTGTGGGCTAGATAGGGGTGCAGGTAGGCAGGCATGTGGCAGACGGCTGGGCACACTATTTTGTACACTAGGGCGTGAGATAACAGCACACAACTAGCTAATGCGGGGACAAATTGGGTGAAGGTACAGGGGCAGTGGATGATGTAGACAAACACACACACACACACACACACACAGTCAGTATTGGATGGGGATGGCTTAGGTGAGGAAGGTTACTGGAACGAAGGATGGAATGACTGAACCACGTCCCTTGTCAGGGTTTTGGTCTCTATCATCATGCCCTGAAATAAGGAAAATCCTACCCAAGATACTTCCAACTCTTCCTAAAGTGGTGTTACGCTGCCGTCCCAGCTTTCACAGCATCGTAGTCCATCCTTAAGGGACTCCCATCCCCCAGTCCCCTGCCACAGGGATCATACCCCAGCAGAAGACGCAGATGTAACACCTACCTAATCCACCCACTTAGCACTACCTACTCCAGTCTCGTCACAGGCGTATTCTACCCAAACAGAGGCTGGGCCACCTGTGAAAACAGTATTGTTATATACCAGCTCTGCTGCAGCCACTGTACAGCATATTATGTTGGTATGACAACCGACTAGCTGTCAACTAGAATGAATGCCCACTACCAAACTGCCATCTTGAACCTCCCCACCACCACCAGCTCTTCTGAGCTGCACAGATGGGAGCTATCATTACAGCACATCCTTCACTCCCATAACCTTCCTTGCGTAAACCTAAGGTAACTCACAGTCCCTCCTTGCCCCCACCTAATTGTGTGTGTGTGTATGTTACCACATCTGCTAGTTGTGTGCTGTTAACTCACTCGCTCTAACCCATGAAATCACATGTCCAGCCGTATGCCCCCTTCCCCTCTACCTGCACCCCTAGCTGGCCCTCAGACAGTTTCCCACTTTTCCATTAGCCACTAGACACTGCCCCCAACCACCTCCCTGCCTCCTGCCTCTCTCCACCCCTCATCTCACTCCACTCCACTCCACTCCACTTCACACCCCCACCTCACACCAGTACTCTCACCATGGGACAGAAAAGAGCTGGCAGTCAATCGAGCACAAGCAGGGAGACAGCCATGTGCATGTGAGTGATTGTGTGTGTGTGTGTGTGTGTGTGTGTGTGTGTGTGTGTGTGTGTGTGTGTGAGTGTGTGTGTGTTCTACAGCTAGAAAAAGGAAATGTCATGATTGCTTTATTTTCCAGATGCCTCCTATGAGATATGGATTCTGAAGATGGCCAATGTATGATTGAAACTAGTCACAATTGAAAATATATTCTATGATTGTGTCTAAAAAAGTAATAATTAGTGTATGATTGAAATAACAATTTGTAAATTTACGTTTCTCTTTGAAATTCCTTGAAGTCTTTCTACATTCAAGTAGGGCATCATGTCTAATTTCATTTATTTATACGTTTAATCTTTATAGTGACCATTGTCAATCAGTAATAACGTCATTTGCTCTACTTTCTTGGTTGTTTCCTTTTTCTGGTGTTATATTTTTCATTCTCCCCATGTCACTGTGCTCTCTCTTCTGTTTGTTTTATCCTATGCCATTGTTTTTTATGCTCTGTTATCTTTCTGCATTAAGGATCATACTTTGAAAGAAATTTCTCTTAGTTGTTCTCCAAGTTGTTCTTTGATGATGCTTTTTACCCAGTTCGTTTCTGATTTATCTGATCCGTGCTATCATGACTTCTTTTTTCCAGAACTATAGTAATATTTTTTTTGATTGCCTGCCTTCTTTCTCCTAGTAATGATTCAGCAAAGGAGAAATCATTGCTTTAATGCTACATCCTATATTCTATATTTAGCTTAGTAGTTCTTTTGTGTAAATGTTGTAAGAAATTTCTTTTCTCCAAATAGCAGAAGTGTTGAGTCACCAAAAGACACAGACAAAAAGAAAGAAAACTTGCTAACTTTGCTTTTGGAGTAATCCTTTTTTGAGCTAGAAAAAAAACACACACACACGTCTATGGCCCTGCATGGTGCCAGTTGGACCAACAGTGCGATTGCTGCATTTCGACAGGTGGACTAGGTTGAGGTTGTGGTGGGGATTGTGTTGGGTACGGTTGGTAGAGGAAGAGAGGGGCAGGTGGCGGGAAGAAGAAATTCAAAGCAGGTGTTTAGCGTCCCAGAGGGAGGCAGCCAGTTAGCCTGCTATGAATTCTGGAAGAAGGGGTGGCAAAGGTGTGGCACCCCATCCCATTTCAGACCCCAGGTCACCGTCAGCATGCGCCTCTCCCTACCAGTTTTGATATCTGTACATCGTGTGCCCAGCCATGTACCTGACACCCCTCCTCCCCACATTCCTAGCTGGCAAACTTGTGGCCTCTCTCCAAATCAATAGCCACCCAACCCCAATCCCTCCCCCTGCAACCCACTTATCTTCCCTCTACTCACCCCACCTGACATAACCTGCACCACAGCTGAAGCTGAAATGCAGCAATGGTACTGTTTGCCCAGTCTGGGGCATAGGCATTTATATCTGTGTATGTGTGTATTTTACTCTAAATCAAAAAAGCATTTCTCTAAAATCTAAGAGTTCCATTTCTCTCTTTATGAGTCTTTCAATGGCTCAACACTTCTGCTTTCCAGTGAGTGTTCTTCTTTAATCCAAAAATGTTTTGCACTTTTTTTCATTGTTTCACATTTTCCAACTCTGCTTGGTTTTTTCTGAAACCATTATTTTTCTAATTATCCATCTTTCAAATATCTCTAGTCTATCCATCTTGTGAAATAATGTTAACCACTGGCATGCATATAAACATTTAGGCCTTCCCATTCTAGTACTGTTTTTTAGTCTTGTATCTATAGAAATGTACCTTTCATCCTGCACAGTTTTAGCTAAACTGTAAGCTCTTTCCTGCCTGAGTCTATTACAGATCTTTCTTATTCATTCCATTTTATGAATTCTCCAAGATACTTAAATTTACAAACTCATTCTATTTTTCTTCTGTGTCTTTTTGAATGATTTGATGGATTACTGGTGACTATGATTTGATGGATTACTGGTGACTGGCTTGAATTACGTTTTCCCAGCTGAAATTATGTGACCACTTCTGTTTCCATTTTTACCTAAAAGATGTTTTTAACTAATTGCTTCTATGAGATTTGCTGACAGTGCTGAAAGGCCATTTGTAAATGTTGAGCATTTGACTTCTATTCCACATAATGTTATCCTTAGAATTATTGGTTTTCTTGTGTCATAGCCTGACACAAATTCATGTGGAAACCAAGATCAAAATGAAGCCTTGACTGAAAATGCTTTAGGGAGCTAACTGTGGGACCAAATGTAATATGAGCTCATAGCAGTGTCAATGAATTAAGCAAGAATCATCTTAAATGGCAACACACATTTACTCAGAATTCCAAGTACAGCTCAAGTCAAACTCATTCTTCAGTTCCACATTTTCCCAAATACCTGTCTAGACAGATACATTCTTCTGCTGAAAGATTTCTTTTCTGCTACCTTTCTGCAGTCTGGGTGGTAAAAAAGACTTCTGTAATATTTGCTAGTTATTATTTCATTCTATGTAATGTAATCTATAAAATAATTATCTGTGATCTCAGAAAACACAAGGCTTTTCTTTTTTTTTAAGTGATGTCATATTCACCACTGACTGTACTATATATTACAATATCATGAACTTAGGTAATTATCAAGTGGTTATAGGTACGATCAATATAAATGTCAAAGCTATATCTGCCAGTGACAAAACACCATTCATGTTTCACAATAAAATCCATAAAAATTCTGTGTTACAAAGTAACTAAAAATTACTCATGTGCTAAAAACACAGCATTTGTCAACATTAATAAAATGAATAATAAGGATGTGAGCATCTAGGGCTCATGTCAGCATTTACCACATACACAATTTTCTGTATAGTATAAAAGACACCACTTCATTATGAGAACAAATCACAAAACTAGTAGATAAATACAACTTTCTTAACTAATTTCAGTGATGTGTAATGAGTGTGGTTAAGACCCTTGAAAATAGATTTATGCTTACTGTGCATGCCAAAAGTAAACACCGTGCTGGTTAAAAAAAAATGAGAATCAGCTTCAAAGTATTTACATCATTTCCAAGACCTACATTTAATATTTATGCAGGTGTCTTTATTCAAAGTCTTTGATGGCATAGACAAGTATACTCTTAGGTGTTAAGCTTAAGGTAAAGGGAAAAATGAGGACTATCACACTTTATTAACAGTGGTAAAGAAACAGACACATATTTATTATCAACTAGAAAATAAGATCAAATGCTACACAGTCATGAATGTACATACAATAACATGTGGCAGCCACAAAAGTTCTCATACTAAATGGTTTTATAATTGTTATAAAATGTCATGTATTGTATTACTGAAAGAATTGGATGTACAATGTGGGGCTCATTCAGATGTTATATCACAATGAATCCACACAATGCAAATAGCCTTGACTGTGTAATTGCATTAGTTGTTTACCATGTGTGCTGTCTTTCCGCATGTGCCTTTGGGTTCCACAGCAGTGCAGGCATACCCTCATAGTGTATATATGCAGACTGAAATGACAAATGGAAATTTTTACCAAGGCTTTGCTCACTAGGTGGATGGACTAACCACTACTCCACAGAGGCTTTGCGCAACTGAATGGGTAGTGATAATCTGTGGAGTTGTGCAAAGCAACTGTGCCAAGGTGACGCAGTGGTTAGCACATATGCCTAGTGAGCATGCGAGCCATGTTTGAATTCCGGCTTTGGTACAAATTTATCATTTTATACCCACATAGGGTTTTAACTGTCATGCACGGCAATCTATGACTGCTTTAGTGCCTTGAAAATGACAGGATGTTTGCCTGATGAAAAATCAGTTATGTTGAGGACATTACTCCTCTGTTTTCCTACAAGTTTTTTTGAATGTTCCACTCATTGCTGCGAAATTTGTTTTGCATCTACTTTTGGTAACAGTCAACAAGTATGGCATCCTCTTGCACAGTGTTTCTTGATAGTTCAATCCAGATGTAGAATGTACTCTTTATTCTGATATGACTGTGGTGTCAGCTGTTTCATACATCTTTTAAGACAGTTGCTCAATGCCATGTTGAACAGTGCATGTGTGTTTCCTCCCTGTGGCTGTAGTTTTTAAACATGCTTCAGGTGAATCGTCATGAGGAGAAAAGTTACCGTGTTGAGTAGACCCACTCATTTCTTAATCATTGAAAATGAACCAGTGGGTTGCATATAAACTGTTACCAACTTTGGATTAATTTTTGAGTGTGATAAATCATCCAAAAATAAGAAATTTATGATTACTTGACATTTTAATATATTCACTGAATGAAACATGTACAACATGACTATTTTAGAAAGCTGTATATACGAAACTATGCTGAGAATAAAGTTGACACTTGACTTGCTTTATTGTACAGCAGGTGCTAACATAACAGAAACAAAATTTCATTGATATCAATACCATCTTTTTTCCAAGCTTACAAGTTTTTGTGTTCTGCTATTTTGTGGGATCTACAGTTACACATTCTGAAGCTGATACTACAGTTATTATTAAGTTCATTAAGCAGCAGTGCTAGTACTACTACTGCTAGGAATAGTAGTAGTAGTAGTAGTAGTAGTAGTAGTAGTAGTAGTAATGTTAGCTATTGACACAATTGCAACTGACTACACAATGGTTTTACTATGAGCAATGTTCATTTTGCATAAGAATCGTGAAAACAAGATAAGAGAAATAAGAGTTTGTATGGATGTGAATAGACAGTTCTTTTCCCCTCACTCTTATCCGTGATGAAACAGCAAAGATACTGACTAATAGTAGCACAAGGAACCCTCTGCGATGCACCGTATGTGTTAACAACAGGAAAAGTAATAGGAATAATAGTAATAACTACAACAACAACAAAAGTAGTAGTAGTAGCAGTAGTAGTAGCAGTAGCAGAAGTAGAAGAAGAAATGTTCAGCTCCTGCAGCTCCCTTTCCTGTTGGTGGCTTGCTGATATGGGATGCCATTTGTACATAAGGTTTTTACTCTGAACTTTGGAAACCACAGATTAATAACAACATCCTTTAAAATATCAACAGACACAGAGTGGTGACAATGATTGATCCAGCACTTGAATTTTGTTTATTTGGGAAATGAAGAATGAAAGCGTGTGAGAGGTAAACATGATACTGGTGAAGAATGTGTGATGAAACTAATGTATGCTGCACAAAGGTAGTGAAAATTGTTTCAAAGGAAAATTCAATTAATAAAATTAATAAATTGAGACTGTATTGCTGTCAGTATTTACCCAGAGGAGATGAGATTTGTAGTACTGCTGAAAAGATACATATAAACGTAAAAGTGACACACTTTCTAGCTTTCAGAACCAAAACTTCCTTCCTTGGGTAGGTAAGATGGATGATTTGGGGAAGGATAAAAAGGAAGGTCAGGTTGCTCAGATCTTAAGATGAGAGGGACCCATCTGTAGTAAGGACAAGGGTAAACAAAGATCTATTAATCCCAAAAGTGTGTACATCATCAGTACTTCACATCTCATTTCTGTAGTTAAATAATTGCCAGCCATTCTGTTTCATAATGATTGTAAAAATACACAGACTACATCCATCAGAGAAACCCATTGCATTTGAGTGCGGGAGAATCTAGACCTACATCTACATACATACCCTGCAAGCTGCCACATGATGCATGGCAGAAGATATTTTGTACCACTGCTAGTCACTATCTTTCCTGCTGCACTTACAAAGGGTGTGAGAGCAAAAGAACTGGCTATACACAACTGTACAAGCCCTTATTTCTCTTATCTTGTCTTCATGGTCTTTATGCAAAATCAATGTTGCTGGTAGCAGAATTGTTGTCTAGTCAGTTGCAAATGCCAGTTCTCTAAATTTTCTCTATAGTGTTTCACGAAAAGTTCTTTGTCTTCTCTCCAGGGCTTCTGATTTGAGTTCATGAGGCATCTCCATAATTAATTTATTTCGATTGAACCTACAGATAACAAATCAAGCAGCACACTTCTGAATTGCTTCAAGTCTTCTTTTAATCCAGCCTGAAGAGTATTCCACATACTCAAGCAAAACTCATGAATGGGTCACACAGGTTTTCTGTATACGCTCTCCTTTAAAGTTGAGCTACATTTTGTTATTATTTTCCTAATAAACTGAAGCTGACAGTGTGGTTTTGTGTACCACCTTGCTCCATTTCACACCACTTTGCAAAATTACACCTGGGTATCAAATGGACATGAAGCTGTTAAACAGTACACTAGTAATACTCTGTTTGAACATTACAGGTTTGTTTTCCCTACTCATTTGCATTAACTTACATTTTTCTATGTTTAGAACAAGCTGCCAGTCTTCACACCAAATAGAAATTCTAAGTCATCCAGTATCCTTCCACAGCCATTCAATGACAATACTTTCTTGTATAGTACAATGTCATCAGCAATCAGTCAGGGACTACTGTTCACCCAGTCTGTCTGATCGTTTATCTATATAGGGAACAAGAGCAGTCCTATTACACGGTCATCGCACACTCCTGATGATACCCTTCTCTTTGATGATCAGTCACCATCCAGGACAGTATACTGGATTTTGTTGCTTAAGAATTCTCTGAGCCACTCATGTATCCATGTGCTCAGATGTTGATTAACAGTCTGCAGTGGGACACAGTGTCAAATACTTTCCAGAAATCTGGGAATATGGAATCTTCCTGTTGCCCCTCAGCCACGGTTCATAAGATATTGTGTGAGAAAATGGAAAGCTGAATTTCACACAACTATTGCCTTCTAAATCTGTGCTGGTTCATAGACAAAAGCTTTTCTGTCTCAAGGAAATTGATTATATTCAAACTTGGAATATCTTCTTCTGTCTTCTATTGCCACACAAGACTGGTCAATGAGTGACTGAATAGAAGCCTTTGACCTGCTTAGTGATTTACACAGGACCAGAATAGTCTCAACTTTTTGCTAATATATTTTGCTGAGATATGATGGTGGAGGTTGTTGTTTGTTTCATGCATTGAATTTTTTTATAGATGCATTGATCTCTCTGTTGACACTGCCATATTCCTTTTTGAAACAAGAGTGCAACAATCTCTATAACCATAGAATTTTCTGAACCCTTTTTTTTTTTTTATTAAACCTTAGTGGTTCTTTTCCATCCTTAATCTGCTTACTCTGCACACAATCCTCCAATGCACAATTTCCAAACAGTTTAAACTTTGACCATGATTGCTCTACTCTCAACACATTGAAACTAAATGATGTCCATTCATTGTCAAATGGGAAGCTGACAACTGCTTATCTTCTTTTTTCAGCGTGCTTCTAGCCTTCTTGATGAATTTTTTAACTTCAGTAATCATTGTCACTATGAGGTCACCATGAACACTAATCCCTGTCTATATAGTGACACTGTCAGTAAGGTGAGGCCTGTTTGTAGTTATGAGGTCTAAAATATTTTCCACTGGTTTGGGTTGTCAAGTTTTCAGAAAATGCGTTCAGGACTATTTCATAAGACTGTCTGTCTTACCAACAACAACAGTTCCATAGATATCCCTGTTTGTACTCTGTAATTTAAAGATAGTATTGCATGATCAGGGTACTTCCATGTGGCTGAGTATGAATTCTGTCTCTTTTACAGTGGAACTGGTGGTTGATAATGTGGTTGGAGAATAAAGACACAGGAAATAATAGAGACATAAAAAGAAACCTGAAAGGTAAAAACAGTAACATAAATACAAACACTGATAAAATGAAAGTAAGGGAAGAAGGCAAAAGATACAGATAAAGAGGGAGAAGGGAATTTTATGCTATTGGGATGTGCCTTGTAATTCCTGTGACCTGTCTGTGCTTTGTATCAGTCACTAGTCCAAGAATATTGACTTCCAAATAAATGCAGACCAGTGATAGATGAAAAAATGTCGGGAATGCGATCTAGTGCTTCTGGTCGTTTGAGGACTCTGCATGGTTAACGCCCTTTTAAATATTATCGCAATGAAAATTCTCTGCTAGGCTTTATTTATTTTTTTGATACAATTTAATTACTTCTCATCATGCATGTGTAAAGGAGCACTGCATCGTTCTTCTTAACAACACAAGCAGTGCAATATCATATCATATCATATGAGAATTGATGCAATGATTTAGGTTATCTTTTGTTTCGCAGTTTCTATCCTTCGTACATATCAAAGGGCATTAGTTGTTTTGTTTAATACCCACTTTTCACAAAATGGGTAAGGAATAATAAAAGAAATAATAAAGAAATAATTTGAATAGCTGATGCAACATGTAAAATTTTATAAATATTCTGAGAAGGTATGACGTCTAATGCTTGATATGCATCTTCTCCAGGGTCAAATTGTAATCTGTTGCTGTCCCGTCTTAGGAAATGTTTCTGTTGTTGTTGTTGTGGTCTTCAGTCCTGACACTGGTTTGATGCAGCTCTCCATACAACTCTATTCCGTGCACGCTTCTTCATCTCCCAGTACTTGCTGCAACCTACATCCTTCTGAATGTGCTTAGTGTATTCATCTCTTGGTCTCCCTCTACAATTTTTACCCTCCACGCTGCCCTCAAATGCTAAATTAGTGATCTCTTGATGCCTCAGAACATGTCCTACCAACTGGTCCCTTCTTCTTGTCAAGTTGTGCCACAAACTCCTCTTCTCCCCAATTCTATTCAGTACCTCCTCATTAGTTATGTGATCTACCTGTCAAATTTTCTGCATTCTTCTGTAACACCACATTTTGAAAACTTCTGTTCTCTTCTTGTTCAAACTATTTATCATCCATCTTTCACTTCCGTACATGGCTACACTCCATACAAATACTTTCATAAACGACTTCCTGACACTTAAATCTATACTCGATGTTAACAAATTTCTCTTCTTCAGAAACGCTTTCCTTGACATTGCCAGTCTACATTTTATATCCTCTCTACTTCAATCATCATCAGTTATTTTGCTCCCCAAATAGCAAAACTCATTTACTACTTTAAGTATCTCATTTCGTAATCTAATTCCCTCAGCATCACTCGACTAAATTCAGCTACATTCCATTATTCTCGTTTTGCTTTTGTTGATGTTCATCTTATATCCTCCTTTCAAGACACTGTCCATTCTGTTCAACTGCTCTTCCAAGTTCTTTGCTGTCTCTGACAAAATTACAATGTCATTGGTGAACCTCAAAGTTTTTATTTCTTCTCCCTGGATTTTAATACCTCCTCTGAATTTTTCTTTTGTTTCCTTCACTGCTTGCTCAATATACAGATTGAATAACATCGGGGAGAGGCTACAACCCTGTCTCACTCCCTTCCCAACCACTGCTTCCCTTTCATGCTCCTCGACTCTTATAACTGCCATTTACTTTCTGTACAAATTGTAAATAGCCTTTCGCTCCCTGTATTTTACCCCGGCCACCATTAGTATTTGAAAGAGAGTATTCCAGTCAACGTTGTCAAAAGCTTTCTCTAAGTCTACAAATGCTAGAAACATAGGTTTGCCTTTCCTTAATCTTTCTTCTAAGACAAGTCATAGGGTCAGTATTGCCTCATGTGTTCCAATATTTCTATGGAATCCAAACTGATCTTCCCCGAGGTCAGCTTCTACCAGCTTTTCCATTTGTCTGTAAAGAATTCGTGTTAATATTTTGCAGCTGTGACTTATTAAACTGATAGTTTGGTAATTTTCACATCTGTCAACACCTGCTTTCTTTGGGATTGCAATGATTATATTCTTCTTGAAGTCTGAGGATATTTCACCTGTCTCATACATCTTGCTCACCAGATGGTAGAGTTTTGACAGAACTGGCTCTTCCATGGCTGTCAGTAGTTCTAATGGAATGTTGTCTACTCCAGGGGCCTTGTTTCGACTCAGGTCTTTCAGTGCTCTGTCAAACTCTTCACGCAGTATCTTATCTCTCATTTCATCTTCATCTACATCCTCTTCCATTTCTACTTTCCTCAAGTACATTGCCCTTGTATAGACCCTCTATATACTCCTTCCACCTTTCTGCTTTCCCCTCCTTGCTTAGGACCGGGTTTCCATCTGAGCTGTTGGTATTCATACAAGTGGCTCTCTTTTCTCCAAAGGACTCTTTAATTTTCTTGTAGGCAGTATCTATCTTCCCCCTAGCAATAAGCCTCTATATCCTTACATTTGTCCTCCAGCAATCCCTGCTTAGCCATTTTGCACTTCCTGTCTATCTCATTTTTGAGACTTTTGTATTCCTTTTTGCCTGCTTCATTTACTGCATTTTTATATTTTCTCCTTTCATCAGTTTAATTCCATATTTCTTCCGTTACCCAAAGATTTCTATTAGCCCTTGCTGTTTTACCTACTTGATGTAGTGCTGCCTTCACTACTTCATCCCTCAGAGCTACCCTCTCTTCTTCTACTGTCTTTTCTTCCCAGATTCCTGTCAATTATTCCCTTATGCTCTCCCTGAAACTCTGTACAACCTCTGGTTTAGTTATTTTACCCGGGTCACATCTCCTTAATTTCCCACCTTTTTTCAGTTTCTTCAGTTTTAATCTGCAGTTCATAACCAATAGATTGTTATCAGAGTCCACATCTGTCCCAGGAAATGTCTTACAATTTAAAACCTGGTTCCTAAATCTCTGTCCTACCATTGTATAATCTATCTGATACCTTCTAGTATCTCCAGGATTCTTCCATGTATACAGCCTCCTTTTATGATTCTTGAACCAAGTGTTAGCTGTGATTCAGTTATGCTCTGTGCAAAATTCTACCAGACGGCTTCCTCTTTCTTTTCTTACTGCCAATCCATATTCACCTACTAAGTTTCCTTCTCTCCCTTTTCCTACTCTCGAATTACAGTCACCCATGACTATTAAATTTTCATCTCCCTTCAGTACCTGAATAATTTCTTTTATCTCATCATACATTTCATCAATTTCTTCATCATTTGCAGAGCAAGTTGTCATGTAAACTTGTAGTACTGTAGTAGGTGTGGACTTCGTGTCTATCTTGGCCACAATAATGTGTTCACTATGCTGTTTGTCGTAGCTTATCCGCACTCCTATTTTTCTATTCATTATTAAACCTACTCCTGCATTACCCCTATTTGATTTTGTATTTGTAAACCTGTATTCACCTGACCAAAAGTCTTGGTCCTCCTGCCACCGAACTTCACTAATTCCCACTATATCTAACTTTAACCATCCATTTCCCTTTAAATTTTCTAACCTATCTGCCTGATTAAGGGATCTGACATTCCATGGTCTGATCCATAGAACACTAGTTTTCTTTCTCCTGATAACAGCGTCCTCTTAAGCAGTCCCTGCCAGGAGATCCAAATGGGGAACTATTTTACCTCCAGAATATTTTACCCAAGAGGAGACCATCATCATTTAACCATACAGTAAAGCTGCATGTCCTCGGGAAAAATTACAGCTCTAGTTTCCCCTTGCTTTCAGCCGTTCGCAGTATCACCACAGCAAGGTCATTTTGGTTAGTGTTACAAGGCCAGATCAGTCAGTCATCCAGACTTTTGCCCCTGCAACTACTGAAAAGGCTGTTGCCCCTCTTCAGGAACCACATGTTTGTCTGGCCTCTCAACAGATACCCCTCCGTCATGGTTGCATCTACAGTACGGCCATCTGTATCACTGAGGCACCCAAGCCTCCCCACCAATGGCAAGGTCCATGGTTCATGGGAAATAATATTTCCATATTGGCCCCAAAGGTGATCAAAGGCAAGGGTTTTCAGTAAGCAATGCCATTTGCATGTGTATTAGAGAAACAGTGAAGCAAAGGGCCAGTAGACAGATGTATCCGTATTGGGAGCTGCATCCACCAATGGACAATGGGATACATTGCAAATTGCCAAAGGTACATTTATGTGAGATTTCCAAACAGATGTTCTGTGTCAGAGTGCACATCACTACTCAGTGGCACGTGCAGTAGGCATTTATTGTAACTTTCAGAGCCTCAGATAGAATGAGGAGCAGAAAATGTGCAGCACACCTCTACTGAGGTCAAGAAACCCAGGAATGTACCAAGTATTAGGAAGAAGAAAGTGCTGCTGCAAGGAGTAGCCATGGGTGAGGTGTAGGCCCTCTGTTACAGGAAAGATTAGGGGCAGCATACCAGGCCACCAGTATCTTCAAGCCAAATGCAGGGCTAAGTCATGTGATAGAGGACTTAGGATCTTTATGTAATGACTTTACAGAAGAAGGCCATATAGTGATAGTGGGTGGGGCAGGAAACAGTTTGGACAGGGATGTTTTATATGACCTATATGGTGACCTGGACAAGGTAGCTTCCCTGACTCATAGCACCAACATACACTTTGTTTAGCTGTTCCAGTGTCATGATCAACTACAACTTGATGGAGCTGTGAGGCGAATCAATGTGGGGTTAGGGATGGTTCTGAGGGCAACCAACTTTGCTCATGTTTCTCTGGTGCCCATCGGGACTATCAAGAGATGGTGTTTCACTAGGTATGGCCTACACCTAAACAGGACTGGGAAGGGAAGATTGGTACAGCTGAT
Source organism: Schistocerca gregaria (assembly GCF_023897955.1). Classification (NCBI taxonomy): domain Eukaryota; kingdom Metazoa; phylum Arthropoda; class Insecta; order Orthoptera; family Acrididae; genus Schistocerca; species Schistocerca gregaria. The sequence goes on along the minus strand of NC_064925.1, from coordinate 329,716,482 downwards.
TAATGAAAGTATAAGAGGTGAATCTCGAACCACATGTGGTCAAATACCTATTGTCATGGGTAGGAAAAGTAAGTCTTTTTTAGGATAAATCCAGACAACAGATTCCCCTGCCTAACGGGTATTTCCAGCAGTTTAAAAATACTGAAACTATAACTCATGAGACAGATTTTAACACTCCAAATATTACAAGTACCATATGTCACAAAGAAAAACAAACCATCAGAAAGAGTAACATGGGGCATATCACAGACATAACAGTCCTCCTTCAAAACATGCTATCAATAAAAAATAAAATACAACTATTAGAGGTTGAGCTCCAATCTTTCAACTGCACAGTACAGTAGTTTGTGTTACTGAGCACTGGTGTAGACACACAGAAATCCAGCATGTAGTATTTTCATTGTATGAAAGGGCAAGCTCTTACTGCAGAACTGCTTCAAGGGGTGGAGGATCATGCATTTATATCAGAAAAGGAACACAGTTCAAATCAAGACATGAGCTCAGTACAGTAAGTGAAGACAAAAACTTTGAAATATCAGCTATTGAAATAACAGGGCTTGATATCACCAAGAAATTAATCATTTTGTGTGTATACAGATCTCCCAGTGTTGGTGTGGACATTTTTTTCAATAAATAACAGAAGTTCTAGATAAAGTCTCAAGTACAAAGGTCAACATAGTTCTGTGTGGGGACAGCCACATGGAGTGGCAGTGCGGTTTGAGGCCCCATGTCACGGATTGTGCGGCCCTCCTGCTGGAGGTTTGAGTCCTCCCTCGGGCATCGGTGTGTGTGTTGTTCTTAGCATAAGTTAGTTGGAAGTAGTTTAAGTAGTGTGTAAGTCTAGGGACTGATGACCTCAGCAGTTTGGTCCCTTAGGAATTCACACACGTTTGAACATTTGTGTGTGGAGATATTAATCTCAACACTAATGTAATAAATGAAACCAGCAGCACCCTTATAAATATCCTTCAGAGTTTTGGTATGTCCCTTTTGGTCAGTAATGCAACAAGTGTTACTGCAATCACTGCATCAGTAATTAACCATGTGGCCACAAATGTGGACAGGAAAAAAGTGATGGAGCTGTAAAAGATTTTGGACTATCAAACCATCTCTGTCAAATAACAACAGTAAAATGAAGCATCGGATCATTCCCTAAACTACAAGTCTACAAACAATATCCACCATAAATAAAAAGAAAAGATTTTTCAAAAGAACTAGCAAAGCAAAACTGGGATGAAGTGAACCAATGCGAATATGAAATTCTCTAAATTCTCCACATTATTTAAATTGAACTTTGAAAAGGTATTTCCAAAAGTATGCATATCTATATCAACATCTCACAGAAACAGATGGATAACAGCAGGTATTAAGAAGTCCTCCCAAACACTTAAATACCTCACTTCCATGAAAAAGAATCACCATGATCCAGAATTCTTAAATTTCTATCATAGACAGAAAAAGATCTATAGGAAGTCACTTATTGAAAAAATAATATACAATTCAGAGAATAAAAGCAAAGCAGTCTGAGATCTTATAAAAAAGGAAGCAGGGAGAGGCAAAGAAACGCAGAATAACATACTGCTAAGGGAGGTTAATAAAGTAATAAATGATCCACAACACTTAGCAAACTATGTAAATGAGCATTTTTCAAGTATTGCAGAGAAGTTACAGCAAAAATTCCCCAAAACAAATATAACACCTGTAAATAATGTTGCACCAAATACAATGATGATACTTCCAAGTGGAATGTTGACTGGAATACTCTCTTTCAAATCCTAAATGTGTCATGGGTAAAATACACGGAGCAGAAGGCTATTTACAATTTGTGCAGAAACCAGATGGCAGTTATAAGAGTTGAGGGGCATGAAAGGGAAGCAGTGGTTGGGAAGGGAGTGAGACAGGGTTGTAGCCTCTCCCCGGTGTTATTCAATCTTTATATTGAGCAAGCAGTAAAGGAAACTTCCAACCACAGAGAATGAAGTCAGTAAAACTGTTCAAAAACTAAAAAATAAAAAGTCAGTACATTTAGATGAAGTACGAATGTGTGTACTGAAATAATGCATAGAGACTATACAAGGCCCCCTAACAAATATAATAAATGAAACCTTCACATCAGGAACATTTCCAGATCTGTTAAAACAGGCAAGGGTTGTACCTTTGCGTAAGAAATGTGATGCAGAAGACATAGAAAATTATCAGCCCATTTCCCTGCTGTCACCATTCTCTAAAATAATAGAAGCAATTATGAAAGACAGTTTCATGAATTAGCTGAATAAATACAATATTTTAAGTGAATCACAGATTGGTTTCCAAAGTGGCACAAATATGGAGTCAGCCATAGTAGAATTCTCAAAAGCTGAACTTGATGCTCTTGACAAAGATGAGTGTGTCACAGGCATATTTTTGGATCTGTCTAAGGCCTTTGATATAGTCAACCACGAGGTTATATAAAATAAATTAGGAATGTGAGGTGTAGGTAAGGACTGGTTCAATCATACCTAGCAGATAGGGTACAAAGAGTAGAAATAACACATACTTCAAGTTGATCGAAACATTTAGTAAAACACTTATCAGAACTAAAATACATTAATATAGGGGTTCCGCAAGGTAGCATATTAGGACCAATACTATTCCTGATATACATCAATGACTTTCCCAGTAGTGTTACTTATGGTATGGGAAAACTATAGGCCTATATCTCTGACATCAATCTGTTGTAGAATTTTAGAACATGTTTTTTGCTTAATATCGTGTCATTTCTGGAAACCCAGAACCTACTCTGCAGGGATCAACATGGATTCCGGAAACAGTGATCATGAGAGACCCAACTTGCTTTATTTGTTCATGAGACCCAGGTAATGTTAGATACAGGCTCCCAGGTAGATGCCATTTTCCTTGACTTCCGGAAGGCGTTCGATACAGTTCCGCACTGTTGCCTGATGAAGAAAGTAAGAGCCTACGGAATATCAGACCAGGTGTGTGGCTGGATTGAAGAGTTTTTAGCAAAAAGAATACAGCATATTTTTCTTAATGGAGAGACGTCTATAGACATTAAAGTAACCCTTGGCGTGCCACAGGGGAGTTTTATGGGACCATTGCTTTTCACAATATATATAAATGACTTAGTAGATAGTGTCGGAAGTTCCATGTGGCTTTTTGCGGATGATGCTGTAGTATACAGAGGAGTTGCAGCATTAGAAATTTGCAGCAAAATGCAGAAAGATCTGCAGTGGATAGGCACTTGGTGCAGGAAGTAGCTGACCCTTAACATAGACAAATGTAATGTATTGTGAATACATAGAAAGAAGGATCCTTTATTGTATGATTATATGATAGCGGAACAAAGACTGCTAGCAGTTACTTCTGTAAAATATCTGGGAGTATGCGTACAGAACGATTTGAAGTAGAGTGATCATATAAAATTAATTGTTGATAAGGCAGGTGCCAGGTTGAGATTCATTGGGAGAGTCCCTAGGAGGTGACTTACAAAACACTCGTTCAACCTATACATGAGTATTCCTCATCAGTGTGTGATCCGTTCCAGGGCAGGTTGACAAAGGAGATAGGGAAGATACAAAGAAGAGTGGCACTTTTCATCACAGGGTTATTTGGTAAGCGTGATAGTGTTACGGAGATGTTTAGCAAACTCAAGTGGCAGACTCTGCAAGAGAGGCTCTTGTGTCACAGTGTAACATGCTGTCCAGGTTTCGAGAGGGTGCGTTTCTGGATGAGGTATCAAATATATTGCTTCCCCCTAGATATACCTCCCGAGGAGATCACGAATGTAAAATTAGAGGGATTTGAGCGCATGGAGGCTTTCTGGCAGTCGCTCTTCCTGCGAACCATACGCGGCTGGAATAGGAAAGGGAGACAATGCAGTCGCACGTAAAGTGCCCTCTGCCACACACCGTTGGATGGCTTGTGGAGTATAAATGTAGATGTAGATGTAGATGGTGAAAAATTCTTTTCACTGATGGCAGCAACATTATAGTCACTGAGACAACAAGAGAACTCCTTGCAAAGAAAGCAAATGACAATCTCAAGGAAGTTTACGACTGGTCAGTAGGCAATAAAGTGTCATTGAACATAAAGGAAGCTAATGTCATGAATTTCAGTTTGAAGAGGAAAAATGGCATTGTTAAATTAAATGTATATGGCACCTCTATTGATTGTGTAATAAATGCAAAATTTCAAGGAATGTATATTGATTCTCAGTTGAAGTGGTGTGACCAAACAAAGGTACTTGCAAACAGAATGTCATCAGCATATTATGCCCTTAGAACCTATCATCAGTAGGTAACATTCAGTGTCTTTTAGTTACATTCTGTTCATATGTACACTCAATTCTTAGCTATGGAATTCTTTTTGGGGGAACAAATGCACAAAATATGAACACAACTTTCAAACTCCAGAAAAGAGCCATAAGAATAATAACCAAAAATAGTACTCAAGCTAATTGTAAACATCTGTTCAAAACACTGGCGATTTTAATTGCTCCGTGTGAATACTTTTACCAGTCAGTTGTGCACATCAAAAATAACATTGGTAATTACTGCACAAACAGCTCTGTTCATGACCATGGAACTAGAGCAAGGACTCAACATACATTTTTTCTTCTACGTGATCAGGCCCAGTGGATCGCAGAGTTTCCTCCTCCATTGTATTCTGTCTATTGCTGCTATCCGCCATCCATCCACATCTATCGTTGCTTGATTTAATTCTTCATGGAGGCCATCCCTCCAATGCTTCTTGGGTCTCTCTGGGGGCCTCATTCCTGTACGTGTGAACTCCAGGAGCTTCCGAGGCCATCTGTGATCTTCCATCCGGGCCACTTGGCCAGCCAACTGCATTTATTTGGCTTTGACAGTTCCTGCTACGTTGCACTGCTGGTATAGCACCTCAATCTCTTGGTTGTGTATGATCCTCCATTCCCCTGTGTCTGCATCCAAAACTGGACCGAAGATACTCCGAAATACTTTCCTCTAAAAAATGAGGAGTTTATAGAAGTCCTGTTTCCAGATACTCTACGTCTCACAGCCATATAGAACAACAGGCTAGATCAGGGTTTTGTATAGTTGAATCTTGAATTGTCTGGAGAGATATATGGACTGAAGCAGTTGTCCTAGGTCGTGGTAAAATTGGTTTCCTGCTTGCATTCTGGTATTAATCTCTGTTTCACATGACAAGTTCTCAGTGAAAAGTGCCCCTAAGTATTTAAATTCATGCACTCTCTTATAGGACTGGTCTGCCACTTGCAGTGATTGTAGATGACCAGCAGTTCGACTTTGACCACACATTATAACAAGGTACTCTGTCTTGGCTTCATTTATGTTTAGCTCAAATTTGCTGGTAGCCTCCTTTAGTGCTCTGATCATTTACTCTAACTCTCTTCAGACCCAGAGAGTAAACAGATGTCGTCTGCATAGGCTAAGTATGCCAGTCAGTTTCCTTAAATTTCAATCCCTTTGTTCTCTTGAAAGGTCTTGCCTATGATCTTCTCGAGGGCAAAGTTGAGTCCTGTCTCAATTTCAGATTCCTCACTTACGCACTTTCCCATCTTCACCTTTGCACGTGTTTCACTCAGACAGATCTTAATCAGATTGATGAGTTTCTCTGCCATGCCAAACTCCCTTAAACAGCTGAGCGGGCTCTTGCGATGTATACAATCACAGGCCTTCTTGAAATCTATGAATAAAATATGCATACCTTTACCATATTCACACAGTTTCTCAGTGAGCTTCTGTAGATTGATGATATGATATACTGGTGACTGCCCTGGCTAGAAACCTCCTTTGTACTCACTGATTCTGCCACCGGCTGAATTCTATGTATGAGGCACTTGGACAGGATCTTATAGCAGACATTAAGTAGGGCGATTCCTCGGTAGTTGCCACGTTTCAGTTTGTCGCCCTTCTTATGCATTGGACAAATCAGAGCTGTTTTCCATTTTGCTGGTAGTTCTTCTTTGGTCTATATTGCCTGTATCAGTTGGTGTATTCTTTCTACAAGTTTCTCTCATCCTGCCAGTATCATTTCAGTCTGTATTCTATCTTCACCTGGACTTTTATTTTGTTTAAGGTATCTGATTCTGGTTTTTATCTCCTCCAAGGTAGGTTGGGGTAATAAGTATCAGCTGTAGTTACCCAACTACAGCTGATACTGATTCTCCCCCATCTACCTTGGAGGAGATAAAAACCAACTGCAGTTCAGTTTCATCACAATTTAGCAGCTGTCGAAAGTGTGCTAACTGAGATATATCGCTATCATTCATTTAGGTCTTATCATGGGAATCTTTGACAAATTTCTGCTTGGCCTGGTGACCTTTGCAGAGGTACTTCACCTTCAGAAACATTTCCCTAGTCTTTTGTCCTCTGAAGTCTGTTTCTGCTTCAATAATGATATCCCTTATACATTTCCTCTTTGCTCTTCTCAGATTTGCTTGTGCAGTCTTTCAGACCACCTCCAATTGTGCTGTACCCTGTGCCAGATTTGTCCCCTTCAGCCACTTGTTCCTGACTTCCTTACTCCTGTCCAGGGCATCTGCACATTCCTTTCCCAACTAGATCTTCTTTGCCACTGTGTTTCCCATAAGTGTTTCCTTTGCCATATCCCTAACTGAGCTTTGGATATTTCCCCACATTAGTTAAATGTCCTGATTCATGTCCATTTCACTGAGTGCTTCAAAGTGGTTACTAAGTTGCACCTAGTATTCAGTCTTTGTTGCTTGATCTTTTAGTTTCTCCACAGGGTACCTTACAACTCTTTTTCATATAGGCCCTGTTCTTCCTTTACACTGTACATTTAAGAGGCTGCTGACCAGGAAATGATCACTCCCATCTTCGGCAGCCTGCACTGTCTTACATTTACCAAGAAAAAATAAACATAAAACTCAAAACAGCATTTTCTACCAAGGAATAAAACTGTACAATAAATTACCAAAAGAGATTAAAGAAATTGCAAAAATACACTTATTTAAAAATGCAGCTAAAAGGTACCTGTTATGCAATACATTTTCTACATTGAAGGAATACTTAGATAAAACAGAGTAGGGGTTTGGTAAAAAAAATGTTATACAAATAAATAATAATAATGATTATAAAACATTCCATGTAACACCTTCACACAATGTTTTTTCCTTCTCTAGAAAAACTTTCCCCCAAGCTGCGCAAATCCTCTTCTTTTTTTTAAGCTCAACATCTCACTCATTATAGAGGGATGTTGACTTAGTTTTTCAGGAAAGCAAATGGGAAGCTGCGATACAGAAAATGGCCCAGAGATCACCAGTGTGTGTGTGGTGAGTGAAGTGTTATGAAACAATGCGTGTATAGTGTATGCAGTGACTGATAGTGAGATATAAGTTAACAGTGTGGCATTCACTATTTAATAAGTTATTTGTAAAAAAAAGTATTGTATACCAGGAGTAAATCTAATGATTGAAGTCTATAAATGTATGCATATATGAATTAGCTTATCTTAAATTAGTCTAAAATTGTAAATACATGTCCTATATGCCCCTAAAAAGATATCTATGGATGAGGAAAGCTACTACTGCTGCTACTCCTAGCAATGTAGCAACATACAATGACTGATTCTTAAATGGAGTCCCCCACCAGACATGTTTTGTGCTCGTAGAAAACTCCACTAAGAATCTTAATGATACTGTAACTGACATGAGTTAGCATACTTTGGTAATCTACCAGCAGATAGTGTGCTCTCTAAATAATCAAATTCTGCATTGTATAAAATTTTGAGATTGAATGGCATGTAGGAAGTTTCCAGCAATGCATTTTGCCCAGTGTATGTTACTCAGAAACAAAAACTGTGTATGACTTCATAATAAGTCTCTGTTTTTTGTAAAGCTAAATGTTATTGTGGCAGCCACCTAATGTAAAAGTACAGGAAACTAAGATATTGCCAAATAAAATATCCATGATGGACCAGAAGTAAAACTCACAGTAAATATTGTATAGCTATAATAATTTGACTTTTCAGACAGTGTGAGAACATTAACATTAGATGTTCCTTTTGTACAGGTTGTTCTCCCAGAATTGGCGAGTCTACGTATAGCTGCATATGAAGAATCAGGCAGACTAATAGGACACCGTGTGCTGCCTGTTGTTGGCCTGTGCCCAGGGTACCGTCACATTGCCCTGCGCAATGAGTCAGGCCAGCCACTTCCATTGGCTACACTCTTTGTACATGTGGTTGTCAAAGATTATGTTCCTGACACAATGTCGGACTTTGCAGAGGCTTTAGCAAATCCAATCAAATATCAGTCTGAGTTGGAAAAGCGAGAACAGCAGTTGGCCATCCTCACTGATGACACCGATATTGTTGAGGTGAGATATAAACTATTTATTTATGTGAAGAAGTACGTTTCTGTGACCATGTATTGAGGATATAGTACTTAACATATTTTTGAAACATATCAACACAGCATGGAAATAAAATACGAATAAAGGGAAGAGGAAGAAAGAAACAGAGGCTCAAGGTTAATTTACATTATGTCAATCACAAGAATGAAAGAAGCAGCTATTATGCATTCCATATATCTGCTACTCTATCATAACTAAGAAGAAATGGTACAGATGCTTCATTTGATGGACCAAGGAACATGCTAGGATTGCGAGTAATAAGAAAGCTGGCCAACTAACAAAGATTTCAGCTGGAGAATCTAATTGTTATTGTCAGAGACACGCTTAGGACCGAGTGGAACAAGGAGTGGGAAATTGATGATCAGCTGGGATCTAATTGATTTAGTTGGAGCCATAGTCAGAACCAAATGGAACACGGAGTGGGAGATTTCCATACAAATCTACCTACAAACATGCTTAAAATGAAATGAAACTTTCATTGAATGTCTTGATACTCTTAACAGAAGTGAATATAACTGTTTATAAACTGCTCAAGAAATTCTTGGCATTAGAATATAATTGAACAGTTTGGATTGGTGTGTGTGTGTGTGTGTGTGTGTGTGTGTGTGTGTGTGTTTCTTTTATTTTCATTATTTTGAAACAAGTTTGTTAACCTGAGATGAAGAGAATTGTTGGATACTGACTTATTTAAGACTTACTTGACTTAGTTCCAGTCGTTCCCTCTGGAACATAGAGCTGTGATGAAATTCCTCCATCTGGTACGATTTCTAGCAAGCCTCTTCCCTACACTCCAGGTCTTCCCATCCTCTGCAGCTTCTCTCTCAATCATCCTTCCCCAGATCTGTTTGGGATGACCACTTTTTCTAACTCCTTAAAGGTCCCAGTCCAATGCCACCCTTTCAACATCTCCATCTGGTTTCCTCAATGTATGCCCTATCCAGTTCCATTTTCTTTCCTTGATTTGTATATTGATTGGTTGCTGATTTGTCTCCCTCAAAACATATTCATTTGTCATTATATCTGGCCATCTCACATTCAAAATATCATGGAGACAGCAGTTGATAAAAACTTGTAGCTGGTTTTTGATGTGGTTAGTCACCTTCCAAGTTTCGCAACCATGCAACAGGACAGCCTTCACATTGCTATTGAAAAGCTGGAGTTTGGTCTTCTTTGAGATGTTCCTATTTCTCCAAACAGGGTACAGTTGTACAAACACACCATTTGCTTTGCACATGCGACTACAGATGTCCTCCTCATCACCTCCTGTAGTTGTGACGATACTTCCAAGATAGAGGAAAGATACTTCCAAGATAGAGGAAAGATTGGACCTGTTCTACACATTCTCTCCATCAATGGCCAGCCTAGTTATGATGGTAAAATGTATCAACATTTCTTTGGTTTTGCAAACATTTATCTTTGGGCATGCAACTTCTGCCTCTCTCTGTATCCTGAACAGTTTCTCTTTGATGTCTTGATATCTTTGTGCCATTAAGCAGATGTCGTCTGCGAAATCTAGATTTTCTAGCCTATCCCGCACCCCCATTGCACACCGTTCTTCCATCTCCCCATCACTCTCTTCATGACATGGTCCAACACCAAAAGAAATAATATTGACGAAAGAATACACCCTTGTCGTACTCCCAAATTAACTTGGAAAGGCTCTGTTAGTTCTCCATTATGTCATACTTGGCATTCATATTCTGTATACATTTCCTTGATGATGTCAATAATATTCATTTGACTGCCACATTTTGCAAGTGTAACCCACATGACACTTCAATTGACAGTCAAAACCCTTTTCAAAGTCAATGAAGGTAAAGTAGAGGATGTGTTGCCACTCCACACTTTGTTCCAGAATAATTCTGAGAGTATTTATAAGGTCCACGCAGCTTCAGTGGTGTCTAAAACCTGTCTGCTCTCTCCTCATTGTGCTTCCGCAGAATTCTTAATGCAGTTAAAAATGGTCCTCGAAAGTACCTTACTCAATACTGACAATAGGGTAATGTCCCGCTAGTTGTTGCACTTAGCAACATCTCCTTTTTTGGGTATTTTCACGATAATACCTTGTTTCCAATCTGTTGGCAGTTTCTCCTCTCTCCTATCTTCTCTAAGAGGATGTACAATAACTCAACAGTGGTGTCCAAGTCTGTTTTCAGCATCTCAGATGTTATGTTGTCTGACTTATGTAAGACATTCTTAATGTTAATGAAATTTGAGTTTTAAGTTATTTAGCAATTGTGGAAAGGCAGCTCTGTAAGTTTTGAAGTGACTATGTTGATGTACTTAGAAGCCAACAAAATGAAATAATCATGTTACATTGATCACATAAATAGGAGCCTCTGGGCCTTAGCAGAACACCAAAATTAGCAAATGATTGAAGCTCACGAAGGTTCTCATTAGCAAAAATGCTAGAAACATACTTCAGCTTACATACAGGAAGAGAGCACAGATCCTGATGGGCCAGTCAAGAAGCAGTTGTAGAGACTCTGAATGCCATGAAATAATTTGTCATAGAGCGGAGATGCTGAGTCGCAGAAAGGTGAAAAGAGAAAAAAAAAAACTGTTGGATAGTTGGCTAACAAGGCCTTTGTCAAAAAAAAAAAAAAAAAACACACACACACACACACACACACACACACACACACACACATGGCCACAGTCTCATACATTGTATGAGTGTGTGTGTGTGTGTGTGTGTGTGTGTGTGTGTTGTCTGATTTCAACAAAGGAAGCTAACTTTCTGACAGTCTTTTTGTTGTGCCTTTCTGTGTCCCAGCATCTCCACTATATGGTGAGTAGCAACTATCCTTGTCATATTGTTACATTCCATCCTGGATTTTGATGAAATAATTTATGTTCAACAGCTGAAATTATATCTTCGTATTATTGTTTGATTCTTTATGAAAAGATTAACTGTAATTTATTGATCATGATTGAAAAATTTTTACAAGACACAAATAAATTAATTATTGACTGTCAGAAGCCCTGATGCCAACGGCCTTGCCACAGTGTAACACTGGTTCCCATCAGATCACCGAAGTTAAGTGCTGTTGGGCTAGACTAGCACTTGGATGGGTTACCATCCAGTCTGCCGAGCATTATTGGCAAGTGGGGTGCAATCAGCCCTTGTGAGGCAAACAGAGGCGCTGCTTGATTGAGAAGTAGCAGCTCCAGTCTCGGAAACTGACATCCGGCCGGGAGAGCGGCATGCTGATCTCATGTCCCTCGATATCTGCATCCAGTGATGCCTGTGGAGCTGAGGGTGACACAGTGGCCAGTCAGTACCATTGTGCCTTCCAAGGACTGTTCAGATGGAGAGAGAGAGAGAGAGAATGAGTGAGTGAGTGAGATAGCATGAAACTAATACCACCAAGTGACTGAGTCCCATCTGCACTCTGTCTTTTATGAGCAATATAAAGCGAGGGGCACCGTTTGTTGGACATTGATTGGCTGGAAGTGCCGTCAACTAAATAATTTTCATTTTTGTCTTTTCTCAATGATTTTTCTATCCAGCAATACAGCACACACAAGGCCTGAAGTGTCCTGGTTATGTTCAGCATCCAGTAGCTTCTCTTTGTTGTCATCTTCAGTTCATGTAGGTAGTCTAACTGATGAGCTTGATTGCTGTGGTGTCAGCAGGATGGAGACTTGGGTATCTTACAGTTTTTTTTTTTTTATTTTGGCTGGAGGGACACAACTGGTTTATAATGGCTCTGTACACTGCCTTCTCTGGTGTCACATTTGGTCACAGTGAGGTGCCTGGGCTATAGCTGCAGTCAATTTGGAATCTCCACTGTAGTCCTGGCCCACATTGCTGTGCCAATACAGAACTGGGGATTGTAGTACAGATGACAGGTGCCAGCAACCCACACCCAATTCTACATCATTACTCTGTAGATCGCAATTAAGTACCTGGCACAGGGTTCATCAAATCACCATCAAGTTATTTCTTAACTCTTGAACAAGCACTTAAATCTTTCCATGCAAACTCATATTTCTCTTATTTTATTATGATGATCATTTCTCCCTATGTAGGACACCATCCACAACAAATTTTCACACTCAGAGGAGAAAGTTGGTGATTGTAATTTCATGATAAAATCCTGCTGCAACAAAAAACACCTTTGTTTTAATGATTGTCAACCCAATTCACCTATCATATATATGGCACACTCTCCCCTATTTCATCATAATACAAAATTTGAACTTTTTCAGTGTCCTCCATCAATCCTGTCTGATGCAGGTCACACACAGCACAGAAATACTCTTGAAGAGGCTGGGCAAGCATAGTGTAAGCAGTTTTTGTAGTAGACCTGTTGCATTTTCTAAGTGCTCTGCCAATAAATCACAGAATCTGGTTTGCTTTCCTCATAACATTATTTGTGTGGTCATTCTAATTTAAGCTATTCATGATTGTAATCCCTAGTTATAGATTGATGTCTGCTTGTGTCTGTATATGTGCGGATGGATATGTGTGTGTGTGCGAGGGTATACCTGTCCCTTTTTCCACCCACGTTAAGTCTTTCTGCTCCCGGGATTGGAATTACTCCTTACCCTCTCCTTTAAAACTCAGATCCTTTTGTCTTTCCCTCTCCTTCCCTCTTTCCTGATGAAGCAGCCGTGGGTTGCAAAAGCTTGAAATTTGTGTGTGTGTGTGTGTGTGTGTTTGTTATTGTCTCTATCAACGTACCAATGCTTTCTTTTGGTAAGTTACAGAATCTTTGTTTTTAGATATATTTTTCCCATGTGGAATGTTTCCTTCTATTATATTCATATCACTAGTTATAGATTTGTATGATTTTATTGTGCAACTGAAGTTTAGCAGATTCCTTGCACCACTCATGTGTATGGCTTCACTTTTTTCATTATTTGCAGTCAATTACCATAGTTTGCACCATATAAGTATCTTGTCTGAATCATTTTGCAATTGGTTTTGATCATATGATGACTTTACAAGATGGTAAATGACATCATCTGAAAACAATCTAAGAATGTTGCTCAGATTGTCTCCTAAATTGTTTAAGTAGATTATGAAGAGCAGAGTGTCTGTCACACTTGCTTGGGGAACACCAGATATTAATCTAGTTTTACTTGATGTCTGTCCATCAATTACTATGAACTGTGTGTTCTTTCTGACAGGAAATGATGGGCGCAGTAAACAACAGAGATTATACTCCATAGGTACATATTTTAATTAGAAGTTGCTTGTGAGGAATGCTGTCAAAAGCCTTCTGGAAATCTAAAAATGTGAAATCAATGTGATATCCTCCGTTGAAAGCAGTCATTACTTTGTGAGGATAAAGATCTAGTTGTGTTCACAAGAACAACATTTTCTGAACCCATGTTGGCTAGTTGTTAATGAATCATTTTCATCAAGGTAATTCATACAATTTGAACACAGTATATGCCCCAAAATCCCAGTGCAAATCAACATGAGTGAAATGAATCTACAATTCAGTATATTACTACTATTTCATTTCTTAGGCTTTGGTGTGACTTGTGCAACTTCCCAGTCTTCAAGTACATATCTTCCAAGAGTGAATGGTTGTATACAATTGCTAAGTATAGCGCTATTGTATCTGAAAGGAATGTGACCACTATTCAACCAGGATGGGAGGTCTTGCCTTTATTATGTGGTTTCAGCTGCTTTGCTACACTGGGAATATCTAATTCTGACTTACTCATGTTGGCCGTTGTTCTTAATTCATTTTCTGGAAAATTTACTTTCCTTTTCCTGTGGTGAAGGGATTTCAGAAAATCGTGATTAGTTACTCTGCTTTAATGGCTCTGTCATCAGTAACATCACCATTGTTATTGTACAGTGTATATATTGATTGTGTCTTTCCACTAATGTACTTTACTTACAACCAGAGTTGTTTTAGTGTGAAAACTCTGAAAAACATCTCAAATCAAAGTTTGCACTAAATTTCAAGTTTCTGTAAAACTTTGCCAATCTTTTGGGTTCCACATTCTTGTAAATTTGGCATTATTTCTTTGTTGCTTCTGCAACAGTGTTCTGACCTGTTTTGTGTATCATGGGGGATCAGTACCATCTCTTATTAATTTATTTGGTATACATCACTGAGTTGCCCTCAGTACCACTTCTTTGAATTTAATCTGGGCTACACTTACATAGTCAAATTGGAAGGGGTCAAGATTGTCTCTTAGGAAGGCACCAAGCGAATTTTTAACTGCTTTTTTTTAAAAAAAAAAAACTTTGTGTTAATGTTTGGTGGATTCAGATGTTACAATATTCAGTCTCACAACAGTAATCTTGTGGTCACTAATTCCTGTATCTATCTCGATGCTCCCTATTTGCTCAGCATTATTTGTTGCTAAGAGGTCAGACATGTTGTTGCAACCATTTACACTTTAAATGGGCTAATTTTTCAAAATAATTTTCTGAGAACACATTCAGAACAATTTTCGACAATGTTCTATGTTTAGCACTGTCTTAAAACACTTATTTTCACCAACATATCAAGGGTAGATTGAAGTCACACCAGCTATAATTGTATGAGAGTGGGGTACCTATGTGAAATCATCTCAGTTTTATTCCAGTTGTCTAGTATAACCTCTACCTGTACTTACCTCACAGGAACGATCTACTTAAATTTTAATACTTCTTAAGCTACAAGGTGTACAACTTTGCTTCAGCTGTTTTTCCCCAACATTTGGGGCTTTAATGAAACAAATTAGTTACACATGTATCATTCTAAGTATTTTCCATTACTAGCCACTGGAGCAATGTCTGGAGAATACAGCAGGTGAAGTAGGACTTCCAATTTTAATGTTTCCAAGTACGTTTTGATCTCTTTTGCAACATGGG
Organism: Schistocerca gregaria; assembly: GCF_023897955.1. Lineage (NCBI taxonomy): Eukaryota > Metazoa > Arthropoda > Insecta > Orthoptera > Acrididae > Schistocerca > Schistocerca gregaria. The sequence continues at coordinate 329,701,278 of NC_064925.1, read as the reverse complement.
GTCAAGCATTGTCATACTGCAAAATCACTTTATTGTGCCTCTCGCTGTATTGTGGCCGTTTGTCTTTTAGTGCTCTGCTCAAACACATTAATTGTGTTCAATAACGAGTACCTGTGATTGTTTCACTTGGTTTTAACACCTCACAGTACACAACATCAAGCTGGTCCCACCAAATGCAGAGCATGATCTTGGAGCCGTGAATATTCTGCTTGGCCGTCGATGTGGAAGCATGGCCGGGATATCCTCATGACTTTTTGTGTTTAGGGTTATTATAATGAACCCATTTTTGTCCCCGGTCACAATACAGTGCAGAAATCCTTTCCGTTTTTACCTCTGGAACAACTGTTCACAAACACACAAACACCGTTCAACGTCTCTTGGTTCCAGCTCCCATGGGACGCAAGTTCCTTCTTTCTGAATTGTGCCCATTGCCTTGAGACATTTTGAAATGCCTTACTGTGTCACTCCCACTAATTGTGCCAATTCTTCTTGAGTTTGATGTGAGCCTTCACTTAGCAATGTCTCCAATTCTGCATCTTCGAAAACATTCTCTATTCCATCACTATTCCGGTCTACGACCTTAAAATCACCATTCTTGAAGCGTTGAAACCACTCATTACACATTCTTTCACCAACAGCATCCTAACTATACGTACTTGAGAGCATTTGATGAGACTTAGCCGCTGTTTTCTTCATATTGAAACAAAACAGTAAAACCTCCTACAAAGGGTGAGAATTAGGCTCTTAAACTGACATTTTCAGTCAAGAATAACTTTATGATGCAGACATAAATTGATAAATGTTTGAATGAGGTTATGATGACCGAGCTGTTATGATGACCGAGCTCCAAGCTAACTGCCTAATGTCTGCAATCTGTTTCTTTCGACCGCTACTTACCGTTGTCACCGCCTATTGGCAAATGGCGGAAACAAAGTTGTACACCTTGTGCTGCTGACAGCAATAAACACTCCTCCATCAACTGTGTTTGATCTGTCCTTTCTAACACTGTTAGGTCATTTGTAAAAATTTCAGTTGATCTTATTTCCAGCTTTAAACAGCTTTCTGTATGTATAATGATTTGAGCTTCAGTGCTTTAACCAGCTTTCTGTATGTATAATGATTTGAGCTTCAGTGCTTTCTATTAGCGCTTGGAGATCTGCTATGATAATTTACAGCTACAGTACGATTGTTCATCCTGCATCGTTTTAGACTGATGTACCCTTTCTGTAGTTTCCCCGAGACCCTCTAATGGGGAGGGGGGAACACAGAGTCCCCTCCACACAGTCCCCACTACCATCTGATCCCCTTAGGCTCTGCACCAAAGGACCACAGTCAGTTCTATTGATGATGCTACAGATGGTGAGCCCCACCTTTATCTCACAAGTATGACTGACAGTCCTTACCATTTCAGCTTGACACCTCAAAGGGTAGAGATTCTCTTCTGATCCAAAGTGATACTCATTGTTAGTGCTGACATGAGCCACCAGCTGCATTTGGCTGTACCCTGTGCTCTTCATGGCATTGGGAAGCACTTGTTCCATATCTGGAATGCCTCCTCCCAGTATGCACCCACAGTGCAGACTGGATTCCTTCCCGTTCTTGGCAGCCAGATCCCTAAGGAGTCCCATGATGCACCTAATATTGAAGCTCCTGATCATCAGTAATACCTTCCAGATCTTGAGGGCCAATGAGACTAGAGGCTTGCTCTGGAACACAGGGAGTGGCTGCATCTGGCTCAGGGTCCACATCAGCCACAGATAGCACCTGAAATCTGTTCATCCCCTGAACTGTGGAGGCCCTCAGATTGGCCCCCTGGAGAGGCTTTAACGGCCTGCCACACCTAGCAGCAACCTCCAACTCAACCATGACTGTGGGCTCAACCTCAGTACCCAGGGCAGCCACAGTAGAAGACTGATCAGGGGATGTGAGGAAAGTGCTTGGACACTCTTTGGATCCCCATGTCCAGCCCCTCCCCCAGTGATGCTCATTGTCAGTGGCCTGAAGCTGCATGACCAAAACCAACACCTCATGGAGCTGTGAACGAAGGGTCACAAACTCAGTTCACATCGGAACACAGCAGTCATAGCTCCTATCCATACTAAAGACAGTGGAGATACGCTTTACAGACAGTAACCACACAGATAACTGAAAATAAGTCATTCCTTTGTGAAGCTCATAAAACAAATTCACAAATGCATGGTGTACCTGTTGCAGGAATGGAAGGAGCTGTCTCCCTGGTAGTCCAGCCTATTCTGAACTGTTCTAACTGAAACAAATGAATAAAAGCCTGTGCAACGTGAGGGTTGCTATGAGCAGCATTTCAAGTGGCAGTACTTTACACTACACTGCTACTAAAATGGAAGACTGTGCCTAGTAAGCACTGGTTTTGGGCATGTCTGAGGATGGACTGTTTCTACTGGCTGTTGTGCTCCTGTTTGTGCACAGAAAATGAGCGAGAGTGTACTCTGGAGATAATATTTATAATGGGGCCATTGTAAGATGAGCTATTGCATTTTGTTTGCAGAAGTTACATGAAATACATTGTGCTCCCTGCCGCCGTTGGATAAGCAGCTGCAGCAGCAAGTCGTATAAGCCTAGCTTACTTATTTGTTAGATAGTTTAATTAATTTCTTTGCGTGTTTTTGGGTACTTGCATTGTTTAATTCATATATTTCGGACGTATTACAGTATTTGAGGGTTGTAGCATCGTGCCTTAGTACCTGAATAGTGTAAATTCGCGTAGTCATCTGTCTTCTGTTTTTGTTTTGTACAGGCAGTGTCGGTTGGTCACAGCCATTGTGCTCCCTGCCGCCGTTGGATAAGCAGCTGCAGCAGCAAGTCGTATAACCCTAGCTTACTTATTTGTTAGAGAGTTTAATTAATTTCCTTGCGTGTTTTTGGGTACTTGCATTGTTTAATTCATATATTTCGGGCATATTATAGTATTTGACAGTGGTAGCATCACGCTTTAGTGTTTACTTGGTAGATTCTTATTTAAATTGCGTGTGAGTTTCGTATAGGAGTTGCAATTTCGAGTTTTAGTTACTGTAATCGTAAATTCAGCAGATTGTAGCGCAGTCGTTAGGCATTTGTACAGGTTAGTTGATACATTCTTTGCGTGTTTCGCTTGCGTTATCTAGGCACGGACTCGTGTTTCAGTAACTGTTGTTCAACATCGATTAGAATGGACAGGGACTGCGATTGCTGTGTTCGGATGAGGGCTGACTTGGCATCCCTTTGCTCACAGCTGCAATCGGCGCTGACTTCGGTTGCGCAGCTTGAGGCTGTTGCCAATGGGCACCACTATGGGGAGCCGGACTTGGGTATCACGGCGATGTCAACCTCGTCCCGTCTGTCCCCAGATCGGTCTGCCGCTGTGGTTGCCCCGGTTGCTGCCCGCAGTGGGGCTGAGCCCTCGCCTGTGGTTGATTGGGAGGTCGTTCCAAGGCGTTGCAGGCAGCGAAAGGCGTCCCCGGAGGCTGATCAGAAAGCCTCTCTGGTGCGTCTGACAAACCGGTTTCAGGCACTGTCTCTGGCTGAGCCAGATACAGCTGCCTGCCCTGTTTCAGAGGATCATTCTCAGCCTTCAAGGTCCGGGCAATCGCAGAGGGTGGGCTTACTGATAGTTGGGAGCTCCAATGTTAGGCGCGTAATGGGGCCCCTTATGGATACAGCGGCTAAGGAGGGGAAGAAATCCAGTGTGCACTCCGTGTGCATTCCGGGAGGAGTCATTCCTGATGTGGAAAGGGTCCTTCCGGATGCCATGAAGAGCACAGGGTGCAGCCAGCTGCAGGTGGTGGCACATGTCGGCACTAATGACGTGTGTCGCTTTGGATCTGAGGAAATTCTCTCTGGATTCCAGCGGCTATCTGATTTGGTAAAGGCTGCCGGTCTTGCTTACGAGATGAAGGCAGAGCTCACCATCTGCAGCATTGTTGACAGAACCGACTGCGGAACTTTGGTGCAGAGCCGGGTGGAGGGTCTGAATCAGAGGCTCAGATGGTTTTGCGACTGTGTTGGCTGCAGAGTCCTTGACTTGCGCCATAGAGTGGTGGGGTTTCGGGTTCCGCTGAATAGGTCAGGAGTTCACTACACTCAGGTGGCGGCTACACGGGTAGCGGAGGCTGTGTGGTGTGGACTGGGCGGTTTTTTAGGTTAGAAGGCCTCGGGAAAGTACAGGGTGGGCTGCAATGTCAAAGGGTGCATGGCAATTACAGGACGTGCTTGGATCAAGGAACAGTCGGAATTATAGTTGTAAACTGTTGTAGTTGCGCTGGAAAAGTCCCTGAGCTTCAAGGGCTAATAGAAAGCACAGAAGCTGATATCGTTATAGGTACAGAAAGCTGGCTAAAGCCTGAAATAAGTTCTGCAGAAATTTTTACGAAGTCTCAGACGGTGTTCAGGAAAGATAGATTAGGCAGAATTGGTGGTGGAGTGTTTGTGTCTGTCAGTAGTGGTTTATCTTGTAGTGAAGTCGAAGTAGATACTCCGTGCGAATTGGTATGGGTGGAGGTTATACTTAACAGCTGAATTAAGTTAATAATTGGCTCCTTCTACCAACCCCCAGACTCCGATGATACAGTTGCGGAACAGTTCAGAGAAAGTTTGAGTCTCGTAACAAATAAATACCCCACTCATACGGTTATAGTTGGTGGGGACTTCAACCTACCCTCGGTATGTTGGCAAAAATACTTGTTCAAAACCGGTGGTAGGCAGAAAACGTCTTCCGAGATTGTCCTAAATGCTTTCTCCAAAAATTATTTCGAGCAGTTAGTCCACGAACCCACGCGAATTGTAAATGGTTGCGAAAACACACTTGACCTCTTAGCCACAAACAATCCAGAGGTGATAGAGAGCATCATGACTGATACAGGGATTAGTGATCACAAGGTCGTTGTAGCTAGGCTCAATACCATTTCTTCCAAATCCATCAGAAACAAACGCAAAATAATTTTATTTAAAAAAGCGGATAAAGTGTCACTAGAAGCCTTCCTAAAAGACAATTTCCATTCCTTCCAAACTGACTATGCGAATGTAGACGAGATGTGGCTCAAATTCAAAGATATAGTAGCAACAGCAATTGAGATATTCATACCTCATAAATTGGTAAGAGATGGAACGGATCCCCCGTGGTACACAAAAAAGGTCCGAACGCTGTTGCAGAAGCAACGGAAAAAGCATGCGAAGTTCAGAAGAACGCGAAATCCCGAAGATGGGATAAAACTTACAGACGCGCGAAATTTGGCACATACTTCGATGCAAGATGCCTTTAATAGGTTCCACAACGAAACATTGTCTCGAAATTTGGTAGAAAATCCGAAGAAATTCTGGTCGTATGTAAAGTACACAAGCGGCAAGACACAGTCAATACCTTCGCTGCGCAGTGCCGATGGCACTGTTATCGACGCCTGTGCCGCTAAAGCGGAGTAATTGAACGCAGTTTTCCGAAATTCCTTCACCAGGGAAGACGAATGGAATATTCCAGAATTTGAAACACGAACATCTGCTAGCATGAGTTTCTTAGAAGTAGATACCTTAGGGGTTGCGAAGCAACTCAAATCGCTTGATACGGGCAAGTCTTCAGGTCCAGATTGTATACCGATTAGGTTCCTTTCAGATTACGCTGATACTATAGCTCCCTACTTAGCACTCATATGCAACCGCTTGCTCACCCATAGATCTGTACCTACAGATTGGAAAATTGCGCAGGTCGCACCAGTGTTCAAGAAGGGTAGTAGGAGTAATCCATTTAAATACAGACCTATATCATTGACGTCGGTCTGCAGTAGGGTTTTGGAGCATATACTGTATTCAAACATTATGAATCACCTCGAAGGGAACGATCTATTGACACGTAATCAGCATGGCTTCAGAAAACATCATTCTTGTGCAACGCAGCTAGCTCTTTATTTGCACGAAGTAATGGCCGCTATCGACAGGGGATCTCAAGTTGATTCCGTATTTCTAGATTTCCGGAAAGCTTTTGACACCATTCCTCACAAGCAACTTCTAATCAAGCTGCAGAACTATGGGGTATCGTCTCGGTTGTGCGACTGGATTCGTGATTTCCTGTCAGGAAGGTCGCAGTTCGTAGTAATAGACGGCAAATCATCGAGTAAAACTGAAGTGATATCAGGTGTTCCCCAGGGAAGGGTCCTGGGACCTCTGCTGTTCCTGATCTATATAAATGACCTGGGTGACAATCTGAGCAGTTCTCTTAGATTGTTCGCAGATGATGCTTTAATTTACCGTCTAGTAAGGTCATCCGAAGACCAGTATCAGCTGCAAAGCGATTTAGAAAACATTTCTGTATGGTGTGCCAGGTGGCAGTTGACGCTAAATAACGAAAAGTGTGAGATGATCCACATGAGTTCCAAAAGAAATCCGTTGGAATTCGATTACTCGATAAATAGTACAATTCTCAAGGCTGTCAATTCAACTAAGTACCTGGGTGTTAAAATTATGAACAACTTCAGTTGGAAGGACCACATAGATAATATTGTTGGGAAGGCGAGCCAAAGGTTGCGTTTCATTGGCAGGACACTTAGAAGATGCAACAAGTCCACTAAAGAGACAGCTTACACTACACTCGTTCGTCCTCTGTTACAATATTGCTGCGCGGTGTGGGATCCTTACCAGGTGGGATTGACGGAGGACATCGAAAGGGTGCAAAAAAGGGCAGCTCATTTTGTATTATCACGTTATAGGGGAGAGAGTGTGGCAGATATGATACACGAGTTGGGATGGAAGTCATTACAGCATAGATGTTTTTCGTCGCGGCGAGACCTTTTTACGAAACTTCAGTCACCAACTTTCTCTTCCGAATGCGAAAATATTTTGTTGAGCCCAACCTACATAGTTAGGAATGATCATCAAAATAAAATAAGAGAAATCAGAGCTCGAACAGAAAGGTTTAGGTGTTTGTTTTTCCCGCTCGCTGTTCGGGAGTGGAATAGTAGAGAGATAGTATGATTGTGGTTCGATGAACCCTCTGCCAAGCACTTAAATGTGAATTGCAGAGTAGTCATGTAGATGTAGATGTAGATGAAACAAATTGAGGACCATTATCTTGCAAATGTTACTTAGTAATCCTACTAGAAGAAAAAGACTTTTCTGACAGTCGTCTGTAGATGTATTTGAATTGATGTCCATTACATAGGGGTAGTTTTATTATACATTGACAACTTTGTTCATTGATATTAGAAAGCATCCTGCATAGCCAATATTGATTCATTGTCAAGTTCAAGGACATCTTTTATGTGGTAAACACTGAATTTGGTGTTCATGTGTTTCTGTACATGCTGGACAAATGTGTATTACTTTTTCTGTCATTAGATAAGGCTGGCCTCTAAACATGATAATGAGCTAGTGCCATGCATACAAGCGTAACAGAACATTTAGAGGAGGGACTGGGGAATGACCAACATGTGATATTCTGCTTGAGATTTTATCACCAGGATCCCATTTACTATTTATCAAGCATATCTATGGGAAAGTAAAGCTAATAATGCTATGACATTAGGACTCTTTTTCCAGAGACCTAAATGTACAAGGTGTTCCCACATTTTACATACATGAAATAATTCTCTTTTCTTTTTAATAATTTCTGAATTTCCTGTAGGCTAAAGCAGTGATATTACTTGTATGTTATGAGACAAAAAATTTTGATTCTGTTTCTTATTTAACCGTTTTTATTTTTATTATGACTCATCTGGTTAGAGGATCATGCTCTGTGAGTCTTGCAATGGTTTGTTTCATTTTTGGGAAACTATATATGATACTTGTCTAGTTGTATGCAGGCTATATCCTGTTGGTTAAGTGATGTTCAGGACTTATTGATAACCAGGAGAGTTCATTTGCATTAACATTTTTTAAATTGACTTGTAATAACTCTGATTGTTACGTGCACCAAGTAAAAGTTCTCAGCACTGTGGGTGCTGTGCTGCTTGCTTTGACACACTGTTGTGAGGTCCAGAATTTGCCACTAGCAATTTTTAACCAGTAACTGTATGGAATTTCACTCCACAGATATTGGATATCTGCCTCTTCTTTGATTTATGACGTATTTAATTGAGCCTGATTCGATGTGTTGGATGCATACGCAATTGATTGTTCACTTCCATCTGAATTTTTATTGCTACGATGGTACTTGTTCTATACTCTGTGATGCATATGCCAAAGAACTGAATGTTTACTGCTTATAAGTTGCTGAATGTGTGGCCAGTCTCAACTTTTTTTCAGTTTAAGGAAAACAGAATTGATCTTTGAAGACCATACGTATGTAGTGTCTAAGCCTATTAAGCAGGTGCATTATCTAAGATGCATTCAGAATTTATTTGACATAATAGTTTGTTGCCCAGGAAAGCCTAAAATTCCATCAGTGGCTGTTGGTAATGTGTGTAAGGCTTTTAAATGCTGCTAGTTTTGCCAATGTTCTTTTATAACTAAGAATATACAATGGTCTATTCTGTTTGTTCTTGGAAGAACTACATGTATTGAGATTACATTTTAGGCCTGCCTTGTTTAATCTACTGAACAATGTTTACAAGTTTGTTATATGGCGGGTGCACTTGGTATCCCAATAGGCAATTTGTTATATTTATATAAGCAAATGAGTGTGTTCAAAATGGCAATTTACATAGAAAACTCATCTAGGAGGAATTGGGGATACGATTCTGCAAGATCCATTTTTGATGAACACTTTCCACCAGGTAATTTAGAAAGTAGGTCATTGATGTAAAGAATGAAGTCAATATCTATTGTAGCTTTGTGTCAATTATGCTTTTAGAATCTCCACAAGTACATTAAGAATTGTTTGGTTTCATGACCTCAAGAATGGGTGTTGCTTAGCTGATGGCCACCACTAGTTTGATTATTCTTACTTACAATAATCTATCTAATTCTTTCTTAAGGCTGCTTCTAACCGTTAATGGCGTGGGTTGGGTCAAGAAACATTTATGGGTCATGATTGGTTTAAATGTAATGTGGGCTTAGAACTATGATGCACACTCTAGCCCTTGTGCAAATAAAAGTGATACACTCATAACATTGTCTTATTGCCTTAAAGGGAATAAAAGACGAAATTGGATTAATTTCATCCTGTAGTTTGAAGCTGAGAGATGTAAAGGTGTCCACACAAAATATTAGCAGCGTTTGTTAAGGTAATAACTATAATATTTATTGCACATGATACCTTTTTGTATCGCATGTACTCATAAAATTGCCTGGCAATGGTAATATTTTGGTTTGAATGAAACTAAACCAAAAGCTGTAGGAGCCAGTGGCGGGGCTTGTAACTGATAGTATATGCTCACTCATTCAAACAGTGGCTGCTCCTGTATCTGCATGAAAATTAATTGCTTTATTTACTATGTTGAGAGAAACAGGCAGGTTACATGGTGCCTGGAACATACTGACCCAAAACTGAAGCAATATTCATTTCCAGGGGGGTCTTTAGGCAGAGGAAAATGTGACCTCATATGTTGTAAGATTTTCAAAGTGATTGCGATAATGGACATGTTGATCAAACATATAATATAAAACAGTCATGATGCTGTGGCCTATTGAAATTGGAGTGAACATATCATTAAGATGACATCTGGATGGGTAGGGTAGTTTGATTGATACTTTGGACTGGGATGTGACTGCGCTGTTTGTTTAGTGCAGACCTCTTGTAGCCACAGTGCATGTGTACAAAACATTTGTAAATTTAGATGGGAATGATTCTGACCTGGGTGCTGTTAACTGAACATATTTTACATGTGCAACTTTCAGTGCAAGGGCCAGTGATCTTGAAATGTAACCTTCTTCACTTGTTGATAAGAGTGAGATTACAGAAAATGTTGTCCCAATATTGAGTAGTTCCTGAACAGTTTAGTTGTTGATCATGATGTCAATTTGATTTCCTGACACCCTGGTATCCATCATCCATGAAATATTATCATCTATGGTGATCTCACCTTCATATATGGTCCTCTCATTTAGTACTGCTAATTTCAGCAGCTGAATGAGTATCTGGAATCTCTTGTGTGCTGATGGAGAATGACTGTCTCATTGGAGAGGGATCTCAACCAAGAGTATGATGATAGGCTTCATCCCACAGGTCAACTGTAGTTACCTGCAGTAACTTGACATGTGCAGAGGTTTTCTGTTCTTTGGTGTCTTGTGACATAATAGTTGTCAACACTCTTTTCCTCTCTTTAGAGTTGCACAAGACATGCTCACAGAATCCACAATGGAAACATACTGCCTTGTTGCTCCAACTTCATTCTTCCATTTTGGTCCACCATAGAGAGATAGGTGTCAATGATTGATGAATGTCTCCTTGAATTAGCAATGTTATTTCCTCCATGCTGGATTCAATATTCAATCCTTTTACTTCCAGCCATCAGGATTGTAATGTTCCTGCTCTCATTCAAGGCATAAAAATTTAGCTCAAAGTTCTAAATATAGACTATATTTTTCTCAACAACTAAATGAGGAGTTTTGCAAATCATAAACATTTTAGAGCAGAAATGCTCCTTTTATTGTGAATACTTGCCTTGAATAATCCAAGAGTGTTGTTCATTGTTGTTCATGTTTGTTTTCTGCACATTGTTTCATTGCTTTTTTAATTATACTGAATTCTTACACAATTCATGTATGTTAAGTTATTTAAATAAAAATTCCAACAGGGACATACTGATTATTTTCATCATTTATTCATTCCAATTAATTACAACTGACTCACACTGCTTAGTGATTCACATTAACAATTCAATAACAATTCTCTATAACAACTAACTGATTTGGCCCAACTCCACAACCCTTATATTGAAAAAAGTAACAGTTCGTACGTACAGTATTGTTATAATAAATATATCATGTAATTTAGAATGGAGAAATACATGTACAAAATTATTTGTATGTGGCAGTAAGCTTGGTAGGAAACATAGACGTATTTTTCATGAAATACAATATTTTTCAATGCTGAATTTTGTAGGATGAGTATTTTTAACACATGACATTGCAATATGTAATTTTTCATTAAAAATAAATTAATATTTTATTGGCCTACAATAGTGGTAACTCCAATTCTAAACTTTCATAATTTTATACAAAATACACTGTTTTGAATTCACATTGAAGACTACTTATTAAAACTTCTTTAACTTGTGAACAAATGATTTCATTATTTAATAAATTTGTATTGAATTACATTCCTTGAAATCTGATTATAACTCTTTATAACATTATGCAATTACTGATGTTGGATGAAAATTAGAACACAATCATATATATGATTTCTACTTAGTGAAATTTCCAACGTATATAGAAGCGTACCTCCCCCCATGAACCATGGACCTTACCGTTGGTGAGGAGGCTTGCGTGCCTCAACGATACAGATAGCCATACCGTAGGTGCAACCACAACGGAGGGGTATCTGTTGAGAGGCAAGACAAACGTGTGGTTCCTGAAGAGGGGCAGCAGCCTTTTCAGTAGTTGTGGGGGCAACAGTCTGGATGATTGACTGATCTGGCCTTGTAACATTACCCAAAACGGCCTTGCTGTTGTGGTACTGCGAACGGCTGAAAGCAAGGGGAAACTACAGCCGTAATTTTTCCCGAGGGCATGCAGCTTTACTGTATGGTTAAATGATGATGGCATCCTCTTGGGTAAAATATTCCGGAGGTAAAATAGTCCTCCATTCGGATCTCCGGGTGGGGATTACTCAAGAGGACGTCGTTATCAGGAGAAATAAAACTGACATTCTACGGATCAGAGCATGGAATGTCAGATCCCTTAATTGGGCAGGTAGGTTAGAAAATTTAAGAAGGGAAATGGATAGGTTAAAGTTCGATATAGTGGGAATTAGTGAAGTTCGGTGGCAGGAGAAACAAGACTTCTAGTCAGATGAATACATCTACATCTACATCTACATCTACATCTACATGACTACTCTGCAATTCACATTTAAGTGCTTGGCAGAGGGTTCATCGAACCACAATCATACTATCTCTCTACTATTCCACTCCCGAACAGCGAGCGGGAAAAACGAACACCTAAACCTTTCTGTTCGAGCTCTGATTTCTCTTATTTTATTTTGATGATCATTCCTACCTATGTAGGTTGGGCTCAACAAAATATTTTCGCATTCGGAAGAGAAAGTTGGTGACTGAAATTTCGTAAAAAGATCTCGCCGCGACGAAAAACGTCTATGCTGTAATGACTTCCATCCCAACTCGTGTATCATATCTGCCACACTCTCTCCCCTATAACGCGATAATATAAAACGAGCTGTCCTTTTTTGCACCCTTTTGATGTCCTCCGTCAATCCCACCTGGTAAGGATCCCACACCGCGCAGCAATATTGTAACAGAGGACGAACGAGTGTAGTGTAAGCTGTCTCTTTAGTGGACTTGTTGCATCTGCTAAGTGTCCTGCCAATGAAACGCAACCTTTGGCTCGCCTTTCCGACAATATTATCTATGTGGTCCTCTCAACTGAAGTTGTTCTTAATTTTAACACCCAGGTACTTAGTTGAATTGACAGCCTTGAGAATTGTACTATTTATCGAGTAATCGAATTCCAACGGATTTCTTTTGGAACTCAAGTGGATCATCTCACACTTTTCGTTATTTAGCGTCAACTGCCACCTGACACACCATACAGCAATCTTTTCTAAATCGCTTTGCAGCTGATACTGGTCTTCGGATGACCTTACTAGACGGTAAATTACAGCATCATCTGCGAACAATCTAAGAGAACTGCTCATATTGTCACCCAGGTCATTTATATAAATCAGGAACAGTAGAGGTCCCAGGACGCTTCCCTGGGGAACACCTGATATCACTTCAGTTTTACTCGATGATTTGCCGTCTATTACTACGAACTGCGACCTTCCTGACAGGAAATCATGAATCCAGTCGCACAACTGAGACAATACCCCATAGTTCCGCAGCTTGATTAGAAGTCGCTTGTGAGGAATGGTGTCAAAAGCTTTCCGGAAATCTAGAAATACAGAATCAACTTGAGATCCCCTGTCGATAGCGGCCATTACTTCGTGCGAATAAAGAGCTAGCTGCGTTGCACAAGAGCGATGTTTTCTGAAGCCATGCTGATTACGTGTCAATAGATCATTCCCTTCGAGGTGATTCATAATGTTTGAATACAGTATATGCTCCAAAACCCTACTGCAAACCGACGTCAATGATATAGATCTGTAGTTAAATGGATTACTCCTACTATCCTTCTTGAACACTGGTGCGACCTGCGCAATTTTCCAATCTGTAGGTACAGATCTATCGGTGAGCGAGCGGTTGTATATGAGTGCTAAGTAGGGAGCTATAGTATCAGCGTAATCTGAAAGGAACCTAATCGGTATACAATCTGGACCTGAAGACTTGCCCGTATTAAGCGATTTGAGTTGCTTCGCAACCCCAGGGTTAAAAATACAAAATCAAATAGGGGTAATGCAGGAGTAGGTTTAATAATGAATAAAAAAATAGGAGTGCGGGTAAGCTACTACAAACAGCATAGTGAATGTATTATAGTGGCCAAGATAGACAAGAAGCCCATAGTAGTACAAGTTTATATACCAACTAGCTCTGTAGATAATGAAGAAATTGAAGAAATGTATGATGAGATAAAAGAAATTACTCAGATAGTGAAGGGAGACGAAAATTTAATAGTCAGTAGGAAAAGGGAGAGAAGGTGAATATGAATTGGGGCTAAGAAATGAAAGAGTAAGCCGTCTGTTAGAATTTTGCACAGAGCATAACTTAATCTTGGTTCAAGAATCATAAAAGAAGGTTGTATACATGGAAGAATCCTGGAGATACTAAAAGGTATCAGATAGATTATATAATGGTAAGACAGAGATTTAGGAACCATGTTTTAAATTGTAAGACATTTCCAGGGGCAGATGTGGAATCTGACCACAATCTATTGGTTATGAACTGTAGGTTAAAACTGAATAAATTGCAAAAAGTTGGGAATTTACAGAGATGGGGCCTGGAGAAACTGACTGAACCAGAGGTTGTACAGAGTTTCAGGGAGAGCATAAGGGAACAATTGACAGGAATGGGGGAAAGAAATACAGTAGCAGACGAATGGGTAGCTGTGAGGGATGAAGTAGTGAAGGCAGCAGAGGATCAAGTAGGTAAAAAGACGAGGGCAGAAGAAATCCTTGGGTAACAGAAGAAATATTGAATTTAATTGATGAAAGGAGAAAATATAAAAATGCAGTAAATGAAGCAGGCAAAAAGGAATACAAACATCTCAAAAATGAGATCGACAGGAAGTGCAAAATGGCTAAGCAGGGATGACTAGAGAACAAATGTAAGGATGTAGAGGCTTATCTCACTAGGGGTAAGATAGATACTGCCTACAGGAAAATTAAAGAGACCTTTGGAGATAAGAGAGCCACTTGTATGAACATCAAGAGCTCAGATGGAAATCCAGTTCTACGCAAAGAAGGGAAAGCAGAAAGGTGGAATGAGTATATAGAGGGTCCATGTAAGGGCGATGTACTTGAGGACAATATTATGGAAATGGAGGAGGATGTGGATGAGAATGAGATGGGAGATGCGATACTGCGTGAAGAGTTTGACAGAGCATTGAAAGACCTGAGTCGAAACAAGGCCCTCAGAGTAGACAACATTCCATTAGAACTATTGACGGTCTTGGGAGATCCAGTCCTGACAAAACTCATCCATCTGGTGAGCAAGATGTATGAGACAGGCGAAATACCCTCAGACTTCAAGAAGATTATAATAATTCCAGTCCCAAAGAAAGCAGGTGTTGACAGATGTGAAAATTACCGAACTATCAGTTTAATAAGTCACAGCTGCAAAATACTAACATGAATTATTTACAGACCAGAGGAAAAACTGGTAGAAGCCGACCTCACAGAAGATCAGTTTGGATTCCGTAGAAATGTTGGAACACATGAGGCAATACTGACCTTATGACTTACCTTAGCAGAAAGATTAAGGGAAGGCAAACCTATGTTTCTAGCATTTGTAGACTTAGAGAAAGCTTTTGACAATGTTGACTGGAATACTCTCTTTCAAATTCTAAAGGTGTCCGGGGTAAAATACAGGGATTGAAAGGCTATTTACAATTTGTACAGAAAGCAGATGACAGTTATAAGAGTTGAGGGGCATGAAAGGGAAGCAGTGGTTGGGAAGGGAGTGAGACAGGGTTGTAGCCTCCCCCCGATGTTATTGAATCTGCAGTAAAGGAAACAAAACAAAAATTTGGTGTAGGTATTAAAATCCAGGGAGAAGAAATAAAAACTTTGAGGTTCGCCAATGACATTTAATTCTGTCAGAGACAGCAAAGGATTGGAAGAACAGTTCAATGGAATGGAGAGTGTCTTGAAAGGAAGATATAAGATGAACATCAACAAAAGCAAAACAAGGATAATGGAATGTAGTCAAATTAAGTCAGGTGATTCTGAGGGAATTAGATTAGGAAATGAGACACTTAAAGTTGTAAAGGAGTTTTGCTATTTGGGGAGCAAAATAACAGATGATGGTCGAAGTAGAGAGGATATAAAATGTAGACTGGCAATGGGAAGGAAAGCGTTTCTGAAGAAGAGAAGTTTGTTAACATCGAGTATAGATTTAAGTGTCAGGAAGTCGTTTATGAAAGTATTTGTATTGAGTGTAGCCATGTATGGAAGTGAAACATGGACAATAAATAGTTTGGACAAGAAGAGAATAGAAGCTTTTGAAATGTGGTGCTACAGAAGAATGTTGAAGATTAGGTGGGTAGATCACGTAAGTAATGAGGAAGTATTGAATAGGATTGGGGAGAAGAGAAGTTTGTGGCACAATTTGACTAGAAGAAGGGATCGGTTGGTAGGACATGTTTTGAGGCATCAAGGGATCACAAATTTAGCACTGGAGGGCAACATGGAGGGTAAAAATCGTAGAGGGAGAGCAAGAGATAAATACACTAAGCAGATTCAGAAGGATGTAGGTTGCAGTAGGTACTGGGAGATGAAGGAGCTTGCACAGGATAGATTAGCATGGAGAGCTGCATCAAAACAGTCTCAGGACTGAAGACCACAACAACAACAACAACATAGAAGTGTACTAATAAGACATGTTGTGTATTATTATTGGTGATTCTCTGGCTTTTACATTACACACCAGCCCAGAATTTCATGCTTAAAATTTATGTAAGATTTTTCCAAGATATGCCTGTTAAAATAAATAAATAAATGTCAGAAGTGTATAGCTGCTGAGTGAAATGGGTCAGCATGGGTCTTTCTTTCTAACATGCATACCTGTAAAGAGTAACTGTTTGCATGGTTTTTTCAAACATACTTAATTGGGTGATTGTTTGTGATGTTTGTGACACATTAAAACAAGCAAACAAATTTAATTAGTCTTCGTCTTATTTCTCATTTCTTCTCTCTTGTTTCTTGTCTCTTGTTTCTTGCTTCTTGGAACTCCTCACCCAAATTCATTTCCTTCATTTGAATTCTTGTTTAAACTCCCCATGCAGAGGTCTCTTGTCTTCTATGAATCACATAGTATCATTAGCAGGAAATCAAACCCAGGGTGTAAAAGTTCCAGTATGCTTAAAGAAACAGCACATGTTGAAAGGATAGATAAGATAATACACTTATTTGAAATTGGAAATGTGTTCACAATCAAAACTGCATGTGTACATTGCTAAATGTGCAGTGTAGGCAGAAAATTGTGTGTCAAAAATTGACAATATGAGCAAATAAGTTACATAATTCAAGAACAGCAAGTGTAGGGAGCTAGGAAATATCATAGTGCTGGAAGAAATTAATGATTACTACACAATTAATGGTTCGCTCTCATTCCCAGATTATTCTACTGAAACGAAACAACTGATAAGTAAAAACAGAAGATATGATAATTATTTTACTCATTTGTTTTGTCTGTACATTTGCTCTCAGAAACATTCCCATATCCATCATAAATATATGATTTATTTCTTCTCCATACTGGTGTACAATAGTGCTTGCAGTGACATACTGAAAAATATTCACAAAATCTCCATGTTCTTCTTATGTGCATGGTAGGCAGGCTTGCATGTCTCAATGCTGCAGATAGCCATACCATTGGTGCAACCAGAATGGAGCGGTATCTGTTGAGAGGCCAGACAAACATGTGGTTCCTGAAGAGGGCCAGCAGCCTTTTCAGTAGCTGCAGGGGCAACAGTCTGGATGATTGACTGATCTGGCCTTGTAACATTAAGAGCCTTGCTGTGCTGGTACTGTGAATGGCTGAAAATGAGGGGAAACTACAGTGGTAATTTTTCCTGAGGGCATGCAGCTTTACTGTATGCGTAAAAGATGATGATGTCCTCCTGGGTAAAATATTCTGGAGGTAAAACAGTCCCCCATTTGGATCTCCAGGTGGGGACTACTCAGGAGGATGTCGTTATCAGGAGAAATAAAACTGCCGATCTATGGATCAGAGTGTGGAATGTCAGATTCCTTAATCAGGCATGTTGGTTAGAAAATTTAAAAAGGGAAATGGATGGGTTAAAGTTAGATATAGTGGGAATTAGTGGCAGGAGGAACAAGACTTCTGGTCAGGTGAACACAGGGTTATAAATATGAAATCAAATACGGGTATTGCAGGAGTAGGCTTAATAATGAATAAAAAAATAGGAGCATGGGTCAGCTACCATGAAATGCATAGTGAATGCATTATTGTTGCCAAGATAGACACGAATCCCACTCCTGCCACAGTAGTACAAGTTTATATACCAACTAGCTCCACAGATGATGCAGAGATTGAAGAAATGTATGATGAGATAAAAGAAATTATTCAGATAATGAAGGGAGATGAAAATTTAATAGTCATGGGGAACTGGAATTCGCTAGTAGGAAAAGGGAGAGAAGGAAAAGTAGTAAGTGAATATGGAATGGGGATAAGGAATGAAAGAGGAAGCCGCCTGGTAGAATTTTGCACAGAGCATAACTTAATCATAGTTAACACTTGGTTCAAAAATCATAAAAGGAGGTTGTATACATGGAAGAAGCCTGGAGATACTGGAAAGCCTCAGATAGATTATATAATTGTAAGATACAGGTTCAGGAACCAGGTTTTAAATTGTAAGACATTTCCAGGGGCAGATGTGGACTCTGACCACAATCTATTGGCTATGAACTGTAGATTAAAATTGAAGAAACTGCAAGAAGGTAGGAATTTGAGGATATGGGACCTGAATAAAACTGAAAGAACCAGAGGATGTAGAGTGCTTCAGGGGGAGCATTAGGGAACAGTTGACAAGAATGGGGGAAAGAAATACAGTAGAAGAAGAATGGGTAGCTTTGAGAGATGAAATAATGAAGGTAGCAGAGGTTCAAGCAGGTAAAAAAAAGCACTCCATCTTCAGGCCACAAGTGGCCTACCAGGACCATATGATCGCCGTGTCATCCTTGTTGGAGGATGCGGATAGGAGGGGCGTGGGGTCACCACACTGCTCTCCCAGTCGTAAGGTGGTATTCTTGACCGAAGCCGCTACTATTCGCTCAAGTTCCTCAATTGGCATCACGAGGCTGAGTGCACCCCGAAAAATGGCAACAGTGCATGGTGGCCTAGATGGTCACCCATCCAAGTGCCGACCACGCCCGACAGTGCTTAACCTCGGTGATCTCACGGGAACCGGTGTTACCACTGCGGCAAGGCTGTGCAGATTAAAACTGAAGAAACTGCAAAAAGGTGGGAATTTAAGGAGAGGGGACCTGGATAAACTGACTGAACCAGAGGTTGTACAGAGTTTCAGGGAGAGCATAAGGGAACAATTGACAGGAATGGGGGAAGGAAATACAGTGGAAGAAGACTGGGTAGCTCTGAGGGATGAAGTAGTGAAGGCAGCACAGGATCAAGTAAGCAAAAAGATGAGGGCTAATAGAAATCCTTGGGTAACAGAAGAGATATTGAATTTAATTGATGAAAGGAGAAAATATAAAAATCCATTAAATGAGCAGGCAAAAAGGAATACAAACGTCTCAAAAATGAGATCGACAGGAAGTGCAAAATGGCTAAGCAGAGATGGCTAGAGGACAAATGTAAGGATGTAGAGGCACATATCACTAGGGGTAAGATAGATACTGCCTACAGGAAAACTAAAGAGACCTATGTAGAAAAGAGAACCACTTGCATGAACATCAAGAGCTCAGATGGAAACCCAGTTCTAAGCAAAGAAGGGAAAGCAGAAAGATGGAAGGAGTGTATAGAGGGTCTATACAAGGGCAATATTCTTGAGGACAATATTATAGAAATGGAAGAGTATGTAGATGAAGATAAAATAGGAGATATGATACTGCATGAAGAGTTTGACAGGGCACTGAAAGATCTAAGTCGAAACAAGGCCCTGGGAGTAGACAGCATTCCATTAGAACTACTGCTACTGACGGCCTTGGGAGAGCCAGTCCTGACAAAACTCTACCATCTGGTGAACAAGATGTATGAGACATGTGATACACCCTCAGACTTCATGAAGAATGTAATAATTCCAACCCCAAAGAAAGCAGGTGTGGACAACAGCGAAAATTATCGAACTATCAGTTTTATAAGCCATGGCTCCAAAATACCAACACGAATTCTTTACAGACAAATGGAAAAAGTGGTAGAAGCCGACTTCAGGGAAGATCAGTTTGAATTCCGTAGAAATGTTGAAACATGTGAGGCAATACTGACCCTACGACTTATCATAGAAAATAGATTAAGGAAAGACAAACCTACATTTCTTGCATTTGTAGACTTAGAGAAAGCTTTTGACAATGTTGATTGGAATACTCTCATTCAAATTCTGAAGGTGGCAGAGGTAAAATACAGGGAGCGAAAGGCTATTTACAATTTGTACAGAAACCAGATGCCAGTTATAAGAGTCGAGGGGCATGAAAGGGAAGCAGTGGTTGGGAAGGGAGTGAGACAGGGGTGTATCCTATCCCTGATGTTATTCAATCTGTATATTGAGCAAGCAGTAAAGGAAACAAAAGAAAAATTTGGAGTATAAATTACAATCCATGGAGAAGAAATAAAAACTTTGAGGTTCGCCGATGACATTCTAATTCTGTCAGAGACAGCAAAGGACCTGGAAGAGGAGTTGAACGGAATGAACAGTGTCTTAATAGAAGGATATAAGATGAACATAAACAAAAGCAAAATGAGGATAATGGACTGTAGTCAGATTAAGTCAGGTGATGCTGAGGGAATTATATTAGGAAATGAGACACTCAAAGTAGTAAATGAGTTTTGCTATTTGGGGAGCAAAATAACTGATGATGGTCGAAGTAGAAATGATATAAAATGTAGACTGGCAATGGCAAGGAAAGTGTTTCTGAAGAAGAGTCAATTTGTTAACATCGAGTATAGATTTAAGTGTAAGGAAGTCGTTTTTGAAAGTATTTGTATGGACTGTAGCCATGTATGGAAGTGAACCGTGGTCAATAAATAGTTTGCACAAGAATAGAATAGAAGCTTTTGAAATGTGGTCCTACAGAAAAATGCTGAATATTAGATGGGTAGATCACATAACTAATGAGGAGGTATTGAATAGAACTGTTGAGAATAGAGATTTGTGGCACATCTTTACTAGAAGAAGGGATCGGTTAGTAGAGCATATTCTGAGGCACAAGGGGTCACCAATTTAGTATTGGAGGGCAGTGTGGAGGGTAAAAATTGTAGAGGGAGACCAAGAGATGAATACATTGAGCAGATTCAGCAGGATGTAGGTTGCAGTAAGTACTGAGAGATGAAGGAGCTTGCACAGGATAGAGCAGCATGGAGAGCTGCATCAAACCAGTCTCTGGACTGAAGACCGCAACAACAACAACATCCAATTGCACTAGATTTGCTATTTATTACAGTGTTTGAATCATCTACAAACAGATCATACTTGTCATCTGGTAACATTACCGGTGAAAGGGCAGTGATATAAATAAGAAAAAGGTAGGCCCTAAGTTGGAACCTTATGTGTCAACAGATGTAATTTGTTCCCTTTTGGACGATGCCTGATACTATAACATACATCTCTTACCCTTTGGCAGTCTTTGCTGCCTGTCAGAGATAAATGATTTGAACCAATTACTGTTACATCATAACATTATAATTTACTTAAAATCTAATTTAAAATATATTTTACAATAATCTCAAACAGTTAACTAAAGTAATCTTCAGATTACTTTAGTTAATCCAGAGGTTTCATGCCCCAGTCCTTGACTGTTTAATGCAAAAATCAATGGCCAATTCAGAGAATGGGATGCTTCATTAGTCTCTTTCTCTTCAACATTGTGCCCACTAGTACACATGTACACAAAGGCCTCCACCACACACCTAAAATGACTTGCGTAGTACACTGGTACATGACATACCCTCTGCCACACACTGTAACATAATTTACAGAGTATAAATGTAAATGTAAATATAGGTAGAATGAGCACGTCATGTTAAAGAAAATACAACTCAAATTATAAAATTGTACCATCTCAAGGCAGTAGCCTTTCCCCTGTGATCCTACTTTTTTCACAAGGGACAAGTTCTAATGAGCAAAATCAACAACCTGTTTGTAAATTCACATCCATTCTTCCAGATAATATTATATATGGTTGAGGGTGGGATGTGTGTAAATGGAGTGTTTCCCTACACCATCCTGACAGGAAAGAAATGGAGGAATAAAAACTTGTGCAGTAAACATTCTTACTGCATTGTAATTCAAATAGACTGAACAGCAATGTTAAAAATTGCAGTTCATCCGATAAGGTAGGCCCGTCCCTACATATATGCATATATGGATACACTTTTGAATCGCTTATGGTAATAAGCTACACTCTTCGTAAAACGTACTCCATCAGTGCTGTATGAACTCAATGAATGTGTTACAAAAGTCTGAGACTCTTCTCTCTATTGGTATATTCTAATGCCCAACATATGCTATTGGACTCCAATTTATGTGCTCCACTAAGAAACTAACTGAGGGCCTCAGACAATCAAAGCTTCTAGACATCATCCAGTCAAGGCAAGTGACATATTTCGACACAGCTAAACAGCTGGCCTCTGCCATTTATCTCCCATCTAACTCTTCTGCCCTTATGAACATAGTTCAGTGAAGTCTTTAGTGACCACATTTCCCTTTGAATACGTTTATTGGGCAGAGAAATGATGCAAAAGAAATAGTCTAAATGAATGCTTAACAAAACTGTGTCATATACACAAGTACACATATTACTTGAAACTCACACATTCGTTTCAGGCAAACTGACTCTACATTACCATAGTTACAAAGCAACTGTTTTAATTAAGATTCTATCATTGCTCCAAACCAATCGCAGATAATTAAAATAATTAATCTGTACCATCACCCAGTGGTGAAACAAATCCACTTTTGTGATACTATTCTAAATTAATCTTTGATCATACAGAATAAGTGTAATGTTGAGTTAGTAGAAAATCTAAATATGAATTTCAAAGGTCATTCAAACATGAATTAGAACTCCCAAATGGGTTTGGGAATCTGATAGTGTAGTGGTGTGGAATCTATGGAGATATACAGAAGGCCCAAGCGCCTCCATCATCCTGTAACAGCTTGTCTCTTTTCGTTTGTGAACAGGACAAACATTTCCTTGTTATTCAACTCATTATTATTGGTTTTCTCACAAAAGAAAGTATTGAGGTGTTCTGCTGGTTCTTCACCATGGTATCAGGTGGTACGATATGAGTAGATAAGATTTCCTGTTATTCAATCTTGCTCAACGTATGCTAACCAACCAGCAATTAGTTAAGTTCAAACTCGTTCTAACATTCTCACTAGGGGAATTAATATCATTTGTCTCTATAAGTACCATCACGGTTGTAATTGTATCTCATTTTCAGTTAATATATTTATTCATATTTATTAACAGTGGAATGCTCCACAATAGAGGGAACAGTCATAGATACATATTTCACTTTGATAAATTTATTAACATTTATAACAGATAATCGCTGTTACTGTGCACATGGGACCTCAAGAAACAAATATTTATTTTCCATTCATAAGACAGTTTTACAATATTTCTTTGTTTTCTCTCATAGTCATTATAAGGACATACTGTCCAATTGCCATTTAATCGAATCATTCATCTAAATGAGTATATCTATTTCAGAATTCAAGCTTTTCTAGCAATGCTCCTAAAGCTTTTGTTAATAACTGGATGTGTAAATTCCATATTCAGATTAAACCAATTCCATGGACTATATCACCAAAACCTCGCATTAAAAATTCTTATAAACCCAGTCATATTAATAATTATCCCGATAAAGATAAAAATGAAAATAGGTATTCCTCTATAAATTGTATACAGGACTGTACAAAATTCTCAGAGCTATAATTATATGTTGCCTTTGTAGTTGTTACAAGGAACACCACCTTCATTGATATGAGGCCAGTTTCATCATCAAACAGTTTCACCCTTTATAAGCTGCCACCGAACCAGAGGATTTATATGTTTTGAAAAATTAACAAGTATTTTTTGTCAGACATTATGTAATCCATTTTCTATCTTTCCAAACCTAGGGAATAGTGTACAAAACTCAGACACTTGTGTCTTTATTATGTCATCTTTAAATTAGCATATGAAACAGATTGACCAACTCAGGTAAATTCCTATACTTTGCTGCTTTGGAGGTACCTCAAAACTAACAGTATCAGCCTATGTAGTAACCATCATGATGCATCTCTTTCCACAGAAAGAGAATCTCTGCACAATCATCTAAGTGTCCACAGTGATATTGTCCCTGTTTATGTATCCTCCATTTTTTACAGATTTGGGTATAATATCCTGCTAATAGTATAAACCACTATCTCCTCCTTTTATAGATATATATCAAGGTAACTTACTCCTGCTGTAGCCCTTATTCATACCTGGTTTTTACTCTGTCTTCTGCAGTATTTTTCTTCTACTCCCTCACTACTGTAACTCTTAATATCCTCATATGTTTGATTAAACACCCTCATATTCTATTAGAGGAAACTCATATCTGGATATCAGTTCATCATTTTTAAGCTTCACAGAGGATTCCCCCCCCCCCTTTTTTGCTACCCCCCACCCCCTTGTCAAAAGTGAAGAACTCTAGGTTCTGCAGTCTATTTTCTGGCTAAAGTTTGTTAATACCTGTTGTCACCACATTCTAATGTAAACCTATGTTAGTTGTAAAAGATGTTTCTTAAGAAACTTATATTTTAATCCTGTTTATCTTATGAGACCTTTTTTCTTTTCACCTAGTGGGTGCACTAAGAAAATAGCCTTCAGATGTGGAAGCTGTATAATTTTTTATGGACTTTCATAGTTGTGGAAAAACTTGCTAGTATCTTTTTTTAACTGTGAACTGTGATGAAAGACTTCCACTAGCTCCATGTGATTGAGTTTAAAATGAGGTCAAAGTAATGTGTACTTTCCTTTATATAACCAATAATGATGAAAGCACACTTAACATAAGGTGGCCTACACACCAGAAAAAATTCCTTTTCTTTAATAAAGTATCATTAAATATTGAATTCCAGTCTTGTACCCTTAGGTATTAGCTAGCAATATTCAGTGACCCAAATTAGTATTGTACCCTTAGGTATTAGCTAGCAATATGCAGTGACCCAAATTAATCTTAACACTATTCTTTTCCTTCAACAATAAACAAATAACTATATAGATACTTTCATGGCTGAGGTAAATAAATAGGAGTAAGTGAATAAAATAGTAAAAATCTAACCAACATAACAAACTGAAAATGCTTTCAGTACAGATATTAGTTTTCAAGAGGCACACCCCATCAGACATGCACTATTGTGTCCTCAGTATAAAATAACCAAAACACCTCTTGGATTTGGCCAATAGGCACGTCTTAAATATAGGCTTCTGACTCTTTCACTGAACAGTACACTTCAGGCTGCTAAGTACCAAACATCTACATAAAGTATCATGCCTAAAATAATGTAGGATACACTACTAATAAACATTACTGCTTCTACATGTAATAAATTGTGCAATAGTCTACATAAAATATTTTCATAGAATATTGCTCCATTCAAGTAGATATTGCTGTTCAAATACTTCTCACAATGATGACAAAAACCACTACAAGCTTTGGTACATCCACTGATATCCAATTATGCTTGACACATAGTGTGCTCAAGGCTCAAATCCTCATAAGTATACTCATTACAGTTTAAGTACATTCAGAGCAAGGCATCCAAGCATGGTGTACCTTATAATACTTCCATAAACACATAAATGTTTGCTTAAAATGTTCTTCCTTAGTTTTAGTTATCTCATCCCAAATTTCCTGTAGTTCACTCTCTGTTTTATCTGTTTCTACATTAGAGTGAGGTGTATCTACAGAAGATTCACTCCTTTCTTATACTTTAGTATTGACTAGGTCAGCTACATGCTCCTCCAAAGTAGCAAGTGGCAGTGCCTGAAATTGCAGATACACCCAAATGTTGGTTTATTCCAACACTCTCAAACTTCTTACTTGAACATCTGAGATTTGTTTGTCTGTTGTTTTAAATTCCTGCTCATTAAAATCTTGTAGTTGTTTAAAGCTCTTGTTCACCACTTTAAATTGCACATTTACTCACTTTCGAAGTAAGTTGCAGTATTTCAAGGTGAATAGTTTCATTTGTAACTGAAAGACGATATTCTACAGCTCTTAAGTGACCCAGATATATGCTGATTTAGTATGATGTTTTTTGTTTTTATTTCATTTTTAACTCAGTTTTAGTATTCTCTAGTGTCGCAGTTAAACCTTTGATATTATTGATCAGTTGCTCAATAAATGTCTTGAACCAGGGGGAAATGCCTGTAGTAATTTTCCCACGACCACAGGCAAACAATGTATACAATAACATGTTTAATTAGTCTCAGCTTAATATTGCAACTTGCTACTACACAAATAACTTAAATTTCTTACTAACCATTGCTTAAAGGACAAGGCATTTTATATGTATCTCAGCTACTGGTATGTCATTGCATATTATCTCCACCAGACATTGGTATGGAGGCCAGAGATTAACATGTGACTTGTCAATTTTGATATTCCTCTGATCTGAACTGGCCAGTGTTGACAGAGCTCTGTTAACTAACCACCATAATTGTTGCCTCCCTTGCTGTTACCAATGGAAGACATGTTTTGAATCTGGACTGTTCATCTGTTTAAAGAGGAAACTGTTGCTGTGTTTGTGTTTGCCACTGTTGTGGGCTGCCTTTAGCTGCTTTTCTAGTATTAAGTACATTACATTCAAAAAGGACACTGCAACAATTCATGATGAATTCACAGTAATTGGTTTTCTTGGAGCCACTGAAAAAGTATTAGTTCAATTTGTCTTTTGTGATTGTGGAGCTATAAAATCTAAAATTCAGCAAAATGGAGCCTCAGACATATACAAGCAATCTCCTTTATATATATCCAGTTTTTAGACCATAAACCATGGAAAATCTAGGATGGAATAACAATGATGAAATAGGATAGACTTCTACTCACAACACTGAGGAGGCACTGAGTGTCAGACAGGGAAACACACACACACACACACACACACACACACACACACACACACACACACACAAATCAAACATACACAACTCCCACACACATGGCGACTGTCACACAACTTGCTACTACACAAATAACTTAGATTTCCTGAATATTCTAAATGTGCTTGTCTGCTGCTCAGTACCCCTTCTATTTGCAGAATAGAAATCTATCTTATTTTATTGATGTCAATTCATAGACTACATTAGACTTTTCAAAGCTTAATGCTGGTTTAATATTAGCAATATCATGTGTTCCTCTCAAAACCCTCTCCCTGGAGGAGATTGCAAATATAGCTTACACAGTTATGTGACTGAGGTTTTGCTAGAATAATCTGTCATCTTTTCTAGTGTAGTATTTTGAATGTCCACTTGGATAAATCATGAACATTTTTAATAAATATATAATAGTACATACTTTGTTGTCCTTCATATCTTCCTTTCTTGTGTGTAATATATTGTCAGATTCAGTATACAAATTTTACATGACACTGTAAGTATCTTTAAAGTATGAAGAATTATGCAGAGGTACAGTACAAATACAAAATTTTTAAGGCTTTCATGGCCACTTGTTAACAAACTGTCCATTGGTTTCTGTCTTTGGTTCTTCAGGTGACATACATTTGAAGATTTTTCTGACTTTTGCCAGCATGAGTGGCTGGCTTTCTCAAAAGTATTTGAACAAATGTCTGCCAAAGAACCAAAGACTGAAGCCAACACACAATTTACCATACAAATCATTACTCATTTGATTATTAAGGCCTACACTTGATGCAGTCAATAACTTTTTGTCTATAATGTGATGGTTTGACTTCACAGCAGTGATGGTAATAGTTTTAAACAGATTTCAACTGACATGGAAATATACAAAAACAAGGCAACACAGTCTAATCTTGTAATTTTTAAATAGCTACTGAAGAATAATTAGCAGACATCATAAACTGTTAATTACACTTATTTTCAATTCATTTGCAGTCACTCATGGATTGATTTAGCAAGTAAAACAGGGCTCTAATCCTAAAACTCTACAAACTGTTCTATAATTTTGTAAACACACAAGGCAGTGTGTGATGTAAACTTGAGCTAGATATGTGTCTGGTTTTCTGTGTGGAGTAGAAATACTTCTCTAAGTTGCTTTTGAAAATGTCAATTACGAGGAGTGTAGCAGTATGGGTCCTTAATCACGATCAAAATTGTTAAGACTTCTTTGTTATGCAGTATCTTTTATAAAAAAAACTTGTTTATATAGGATAATCACCCATAATTTTAGGTTAGAGAATTCCCTCCCCAGGCCCGACAAGACGCCTCCTGAGACGCGGCAAGGCAGGAGTAGGCAAAATGCAACATGGAATAACAATATTAATGTGCTAATAGTAAACTGCAGGAGCATCTATAGAAACGTCCCAGAACTGCTCTCATTAATAAACGGTCACAACGCCCATATAGTACTAGGGACAGAAAGGTGGCTGAAACCACATGTAAACAGTAATGAAATCCTAAACTCAGATTGGAATGTATACCGCAGAGACAGGCTGGACAGTGAAGGGGGAGGCGTGTTTATAGCGATAAGAAGTGCAATAGTATCGAAGGAAATTGACGGAGATTCGAATTGTGAAATAATTTGGGTGAAGGTCACAGTTAAAGCAGGCTGAGACATGGTAATTGGATGTCTCTATAGGCCCCCAGGCTCAGCAGCTGTTGTGGCTCAGCACCTGAAGAATAATTTGGAAAATATTTCGAGTAGATTTCCCCACCATGTTATAGTTCTGGGTGGAGATTTTAATTTGCCGGATATAGACTGGGAGACTCAAATGTTCAAAACGGGTGGCAGGGACGAAGAATCCAGTGAAATATTTTTAAGTGCTTTATCTGAAAACTACCTTGAGCAGTTAAACAGAGAACCGACTCGTGGCGACAACATATTAGACCTTCTGGTGACAAACAGACCCGAACTATTTGAATCAGTTAATGCAGAACAGGGAATCAGTGATCATAAAGCGGTTAATGCATCGATGATTTCAGCCGTAAATAGAAATATTAAAAAAGGTAGGAAGATTTTTCTGTTTACCAAAAGTGACAAAAAGCAGATTACAGAGTACCTGACGGCTCAACACAAAAGTTTTGTCTCAAGTACAGATAGTGTTGAGGATCAGTGGACAAAGTTCAAAACCATCATACAATATGCGTTAGATGAGTATGTGCCAAGCAAGATCGTAAGAGGTGGGAAAGAGCCACCGTGGTACAACAACCGAGTTAGAAAACTGCTGCGGAAGCAAAGGGAACTTCACAGCAAACATAAACATAGCCAAAGCCTTGCAAACAAACAAAAATTACGCGAAGCGAAATGTAGTGTTATGAGGGCTATGCGAGAGGCTTTCAATGAATTCAAAAGTAAAGTTCTATGTACTGACTTGGCAGAAAATCCTAAGAAATTTTGGTCCTATGTCAAAGCGGTAGGTGGATCAAAACAAAATGTCCAGACACTCTGTGACCAAAATGGTACTGAAACAGAGGATGACAGACTAAAGGCCGAAATACTAAATGTCTTCTTCCAAAGCTGTTTCACAGAGGAAGACTGCACTGTGCTTCCTTCTCTAGATTGGCGCACAGTTG
Organism: Schistocerca gregaria; assembly: GCF_023897955.1. Taxonomy (NCBI): domain Eukaryota; kingdom Metazoa; phylum Arthropoda; class Insecta; order Orthoptera; family Acrididae; genus Schistocerca; species Schistocerca gregaria. The sequence goes on along the minus strand of NC_064925.1, from coordinate 329,672,120 downwards.
ACAAAATGGTTGATATCGAAATAGACGACAGAGGGATAGAGAAACAATTAAAATCGCTCAAAAGAGGAAAGGCTGGTCCTGATGGGATACCAGTTCGATTTTACACAGAGTACGCGAAGGAACTTGCCCCCCTTCTTGCAGCGGTGTACCATAGGTCTCTAGAAGAGCAAAGCGTTCCGAAGGATTGGAAAAGGGCACAGGTCATCCCCGTTTTCAAGAAGGGACGTCGAACAGATGTGCAGAACTATAGACCTATATCTCTAATGTCGATCAGTTGTAGAATTTTGGAACACGTATTATGTTCGAGTGTAATGTCTTTTCTGGAGACTAGAAATCTACTCTGTAGGAATCAACTTGGGTTTCGAAAAAGACGATTGTGTGAAACCCAGCTCGCACTATTCGTCCACGAGACTCAGAGGGCCTTAGAAACGGGTTCACAGGTAGATGCCGTGTTTCTTGACTTCCGCAAGGCGTTTGACACAGTTCCCCACAGTCGTTTAATGAACAAAGTAAGAGCACGCGTACTATCAGATCAATTGTGTGATTGGATTGAGGAGTTCCTAGATAACAGAACGCAGCATGTCATTCTCAATGGAGAGAAGTCTTCCGAAGTAAGAGTGATTTCAGGTGTGCCGCAGGGGAGTGTCATAGGACCGTTGCTATTCACAATATACATAAATGACCTGGTGGATGACATCGGAAGTTCACTGAGGCTTTTTGCAGATGATGCTGTGGTGTATCGAGAGGTTGCAACAATGGAACATTGTACTGAAATGCAGGAGAATCTGCAGCGAATTGACACATGGTGCACGGAATGGCAATTGAATCTCAATGTAGACAAGTGTAATGTAATGCGAATACATAGAAAGATAGGTTCCTTATCATTTAGCTACAAAATAGCAGGTCAGCAACTGGAAGCAGTTAATTCCATAAATTATCTGGGAGTACGCATCAGGAGTGATTTAAAATGGAATGATCATATAAAGTTAATCGTCGGTAAAGCAGATACCAGACTGAGATTCATTGGAAGAATCCTAAGGAAATGCAATCCGACAACAAAGGAAGTAGCTTACAATACGCTTGTTCACCCGCTGCTTGAATACTGCTCAGCAGTGTGGGATCCGCATCAGATAGGGTTGATAGAAGAGATAGAGAAGATCCAACGGAGAGCAGCGCGCTTCGTTACAGGATCATTTAGTAATCGCGAAAGCATTACGGAGATGATAGATAAACTCCAGTGGAAGACTCTGCAGGAGAGACGCTCAGTAGCTCGGTACGGGCTTTTGTTAAAGTTTCGAGAACATACCTTCACCGAAGAGTCAAGCAGTATATTGCTCCCTCCTACGTATATCTCGCGAAGAGACCATGAAGATAAAATCAGAGAGATTAGAGCCCACACAGAAGCATACCGACAATCCTTCTTTCCACATACAATACGAGACTGGAATAGAAGGGAGAACCGATAGAGGTACTCAGGGTACCCTCCACCACACACCGACAGGTGGCTTGTGGAGTATGGCTGTAGATGTAGATGTAGATACTACATTTATAACCCAAAAAATTGTATATACAGTATAGTCTCTAATAATACTAAATCTATGAGCTTCACCTTGTGCTTTACACACATATCAACTTATTTTACATGTATGATGGTACAATATGGAAAGGTTAGATTGCTACTCACCAAATAGAGAAGGTGTTGAGTCACAGATGAATACATAATGGTATATCCACAGAAACAGATGTGCATGCTTCTCCACAAGTCCATGTAGCTTTAGACAACATTAATGTCTTATTGTGTATTGATTATCATTGTTTGTGTGAATTAAGTCATGATAACATATATGTAATTTGGATTAAACCACATGGTGATGTCCATGAATTTAGTATTGATTGTAACTGTATTGCATGTGCAAGTTTTAGATAAAGGACGGTACAGAATAAAACAATATTTTTGGTTGTGATTAAGGGCTCATCCCACCTTACTTTCGGTCGCTGACCATAGAAAACCAGCAATGTATACCGCCACTATCTATGTCAGCTGCAGTTACATGATTATGTTGCTCATTGTACCTCTGGTGGCCACATGGCATCACATTTTCAGGACCAAGATAATTAAGTAACTATGTTGTCTTTCCTTACATCAACCTGTATCAGTTTTCAATAGCTGTTTATGTGCTCATACTACATGACTGCGCCTCACAAATGATTTGTGTGTGCACTTTCAGGATCAAGAGGAAACGGCACCTACTGCACGACAGCAGCGCAGCCCTTCAACTTGTGTGCCAGCAATGGCAGTAAAGATGGTGAGTGCTGAACTGACTCTTATGGGTCCTGATCGAAGCCCACGGCCATCGCTGGCACATGCGTTTGTTTCAACTGACTCGTCAGGTTCTTTCTCTGGGGTCCCTGTGGATGGAGCAGCTGATGGTGCACCTGTTGATGGTACTCTACCACAAAAGACTCAGGAAAGAACGGAGAACACTACCAAAACTGGTCCACCACCAGTCAACAACTGCCCGTCTGATAGTGGTGAGTTTGTTTAAGGACAGATGCTGTTCCTTGGCTCATACCATTGCTTGAATTTCATTAGTTGCGGTAACTGAGATGAGTCACATTTGTAGCATTTAAGGGATATTGTTGCTATTATTATTATTATTATTATTTCTTTTTTATCTCAGATGTTATGTCTGGTCAAAAGTAGAAAGTGACGCAGACCTTGATCAAGTGTGACTTCCTTTTAACTGTACAGTATATGTTATATTGCATTTAGGAACTTTCGAGTAATTGAACATGTATCAATAATTATGGATTTCTGTAGTTGTATATATAAGTTTGGATGTAGCTGTATTGCATTGATGTACTGGTGGGTATTGTGTGGTATGACTCCTGTAGTTGATAGTATAATTGGTATAATGTCAACTTTATCCTGATGCCACATATCCTTGACTTCCTCAGCCAGTTGGATGTATTTTTCAATTTTTTCTCCTGTTTTCTTTTGTATATTTGTTGTATTGGGTATGGATATTTCGATTAGTTGTGTTAATTTCTTCTTTTTATTGGTGAGTATGATGTCAGGTTTGTTGTGTGGTGTTTTATCTGTTATAATGGTTCTGTTCCAGTATAATTTGTATTCATCATTCTCCAGTACATTTTGTGGTGCATATTTGTATGTGGGAACATGTTGTTTTATAAGTTTATGTTGTAAGGCAAGCTGTTGATGTATTATTTTTGCTACATTGTCATGTCTTCTGGGGTATTCTGTATTTGCTAGTATTGTACATCTGCTTGTGATGTGATCTACTGTTTCTATTTGTTGTTTGCAAAGTCTGCATTTATCTGTTGTGGTATTGGGATCTTTAATAATATGCTTGCTGTAATATCTGGTGTTTATTGTTTGATCCTGTATTGCAATCATGAATCCTTCCGTCTCACTGTATATATTGCCTTTCCTTAGCCATGTGTTGGATGCGTCTTGATCGATGTGTGGCTGTGTTAGATGATACGGGTGCTTGCCATGTAGTGTTTTCTTGTTCCAATTTACTTTCTTCGTATCTGTTGATGTTATGTGATCTAAAGAGTTGTAGAAGTGGTTATGCAATTGCACTGGTGTAGCCAATGTATTTATATGAGTGATTGCTTTGTGTTTTTTTTGCTAGTTTCTGCTCGTTCTAGAAAGAATTTTCTTAAATTGTCTACCTGTCCATTATGTAGGTTTTTTATGTCGATAAATCCCCTTCCTCCTTCCTTTCAGCTTAATGTGAATCTTTCTGTTGCTGAATGTATGTGATGTATTCTATATTTGTGGCATTGTGATCGTGTATGTGTATTGAGTGCTTCTAGGTCTGTATTACTCCATTTCACTACTCCAAATGAGTAGGTCAATATTGGTATAGCATAAGTATTTATAGCTTTTGTTTTGTTTCTTGCTGTCAATTCTGTTTTCAGTATTTTTGTTAGTCTTTGTCTATATTTTTCTTTTAGTTCTTCTTTAATATTTGTATTATCTATTCCTATTTTTTGTCCGTATCCTAGATATTTATAGGCATCTGTTTTTTTCCATCGCTTCTATGCAGTCTCTGTGGTTATCCAATATGTAATCTTCTTGTTTAGTGTGTTTTCCGTTGACTATGCTATTTTTCTTACATTTGTCTGTTCCAAAAGCCATATTTATATCATTGCTGAATACTTCTGTTATCTTTAGTAATTGTTTGAGTTGTTGATTTGTTGCTGCCAGTAGTTTTAGATCATCCATGTATAGTTAATGTGTGATTTTGTGTGGGTATGTTCCAGTAATATTGTATCCATAATTTGTATTATTTAGCATGTTGGATAGTGGGTTCAGAGCAAGGCAGAACCAGAAAGGACTTAATGAGTCTCCTTGGTATATTCCACGCTTAATCTGTATTGGCTGTGATGTGATATTATTTGAATTTGTTTGGATATTAAGTGTGGTTTTCCAATTTTTCATTACTATGTTTAGGAACTGTATCAATTTAGGATCTACTTTGTATATTTCCAATATTTGTAGTAACCATGAGTGGGGTACACTATCAAAAGCTTTTCGGTAATCAATGTATGCGTAGTGTAGCGACCTTTGTTTAGTTTTAGCTTGATATGTTACCTCTGCATCTATTATCAGTTGCTCTTTACATCCTCGTGCTCCTTTGCAACAGCCTTTTTGTTCTTCATTGATAATTTTGTTCTGTGTTGTATGTGTCATTAATTTCTGTGTAATGACTGAAGTTAATATTTTGTATATTGCTGGTAGGCATGTTATAGGGTGGTATTTAGCTGGGTTTGCTATGTCTGCTTGATCTTTAGGTTTCGTATAAGTTATTCCATGTGTAAGTGTATCAGGAAATGTGTATGGATCTGCAATGTAACTGTTAAATAATTTAAGATGATGTAAATAAAATAGAAAGAAACTTCAACATGGGAAAAATATATTAAAAACAAAGATTCCAAGACTTACCAAGCGGGAAAGCGCCGGCAGACAGGCACAATGAACAAAACACACAAACACACACACAGAATTACTAGCTTTCACAACCGATGGTTGCTTCTTCAGGAAAGAGGGAAGGAGAGGGAAAGATGAAAGGATGTGGGTTTTAAGGGAGATGGTAAGGAGTCATTCCAATCCCGGGAGCGGAAAGACTTCCCTTAGGGGGAAAAAAGGACAGGTGTACACTCGCACATACACACATATCCATCCGTACATACACAGACACAAGCAGAATTGTTCTGAATAGATTTAGTTTTACCAGTATGTTTTTACTAAATACTACAGACAATAGCCCCCCCCCCCCCCCTGCCTTTTTTTTTTTAATTAGAAAAAGAAGTCATCTTTGTTGTATTTTTAATTTTACAATAAAGCTGATGTTTTTGTTTGTTATTTATTAATATGTACAAATAGTTAACTGTAATTGTTTTAAAGTTTCTTGTTTTTATAATTTTATTTGTGTTACAGTGCTATGAACACATCAGATGTTTCTGTTATCTACTTTGTAAATTTGTTCTCTGTACTAAATGACAAATTAATGGAAGTCCCAATTCTTAATTATGGCATAAGTTACTCTCTTGTGTTTGAGGACTCTGAGCAAATTAACTGTTTCTTTCTCTACATATGCGACTTACTGCCATTATCTTTCTTCCATGCCAAACAGCTTGGTACAGAATGCTGCAGTCATATTCAAGATCAAGTTTCAGACTCATCCTATCATTGTGCAACATCTTTCATATTTTTGTAATTGATAGTGTTCGTGACTACCCAGAATTGTTTTTTCAGAATACTTGTTTTTGAGTCAGTAGTAGTTTTCCTGTTGATTGGCTTTTAAACCCTAGCAAATTTTACATTACGCTTTTTTATTTTTTTTTCCTCATATGGGTACAGAAAAACATGTGGTTCTGCACAATGTTCAAATAATTTGTTTCTTATCACTATCTATGGTTATACCAAGTACAATGACTCAGTTTATCCTTGAATAACTCTCTAGCAGTTTGTTCAATGAGCATGCATTATTTGGTTAATTGATTCAGGACATGAATTATACTACCTCTCATATGAAATGCCAAATAGTGATTTTAGTTTTGTCTGAATTTGCTGACAGCAAGTGGCATTGACAGATTATAATGTAAACAGATAGTAGTTCAGATGAACAACATAGCAAATCCATGCACCTTACTTTGTGTTTGCCATCATAATGCGTTCCCAGAAAAGCAACAAACTGATTTGAATATTTGTATTGAAATATACTGCCAGAAAAAAAAATTAGTATTCCCTTTTAGAGGTTTCCAATTGACTCAACATTTATAATCACAACAGTGCATATGGAGTACATTAAATGATTACATTTACTGATCAGTAGCATAAGTGGTTCTGAGGTACCAGGTATCGACCCATGCTGACACATGCACATATTAGTATGTGGTGTAGCATCCACCAGCAGCAATGCAGGTGCTTACTCTGCTATCCAGTCAATCATACAAATGCCAAATACTGTGCTGGGATATGTTACGCCATGCCTGCTCAACCTGTCCATGTATTTCTTTAAGAATTGTTGGTTAATGAGTCATTTGTTGTCACATAATCTGGGTTGGAGACATGTCTGGAGATGATGCTGGCTAGGGAAGTTTCTGTACTTGTTGCAGAGAACATTGAGTTTCACGAGCAATGTGTGGGCAAGCATTTTCATGTTGGAAAAACAGATCACCTTTCTGCTGCAAGAACGACAAAAGAACTGGTCTAACAACATTCTGCCCATACTGAGTGCTGGTTAGCATCCCCTGCAGAACCACCAAAGGTGAACAAGAGCTGTAGCTGATCGCACCTCAGAGCGTCTTGGCCGAATGCACTTACCAGGTCCATGTCATATTCACAAATCACTTGCATGCAGACAGAATCTGCTTTCATTGATGAAGATGACAGTGTGTCATTCTGCCATCCAACTTTTCCTCTGATGGCACCGTAGAGTTGCAGATGCTGTGGTGTGAGGGTAAGATGGCCGAGAAGTGTGCAAGCCCGTAGGCCCACTGCTACTAACTGGTTTGCAACAGTTCATCTTTGACACGTCTGGGCTCACAAGCCCTCTTATCTGTGCTGTGGTAGCTGTACTATCTACCACTGATACCCTTACAATAAGACGATGATCATAGGCACCTGTGCTGCGTGGATGTCCAGAACCTCATCTGTGGGTGTAAGAATATTCACTTGACTGCTGATACCAGCATTATTGCACAACTGGAGCAGCATGTCCAACTTGTCTGGCAATTCTCTGAAAGAACAGTCCTACCACTTGGAAAGCCACAGTTTAATCCCTTTCAAACTCACTCAGTTAGCTGTAGGAAGCATGAGGGCATCTCCATTGCATGGTTGCCTGCTTGCTTCACACTTAGCACCACACTGAGCCTTCTGGCTATGAGCATTCCGTATTAAAGAGCAAACACAAATGGCACTATGGCAGGTATGCCACTATGCTGTCTGTTAGTGGACGATGTTGAAACAATTATAAGTACGTCTACCATCCCCCAGGTGACATATGCTATCATCAGATCAAAATTAATGTAGTCTTTCCAAGTGCGCATTTTTTTTTCCAGGCAGTTTTGTAATATACATGAAAAATTTAGGTGGCACACTTTTGCAAAGTTCATATTTTTATAATGACAAATATATTGCTTCTTTTTGTAGGAGAAGAAGAGCTTGTAGCAGAGTCACTGGAGAAATTAATGGAGAACAAAGCTGTAAAGGAGAAAAAGCTAGAATTGGAAAAGAAACTGGAATCACTACGAAAAAAGCATGAGAAAGAGAGAGCCCGTATTCAAATACATAAAAGTTCCCAAGATTCAGAGAAGTCAAAATCCAAGTTCTCCATGAGTCACAAGCTAGTCAAGAGGCTGTCAAGCAAAAATATGTAATAATAATTAACATAGTGTTTCTTAGTTTTTTCTGTTTAGTTTATTGCTTGTTGGAAAGCATGTAATTACCCATTGCCACTGTGTATAAATATGGTGTATTGTACTGGCATTAAAACTAAACTTACCTCTCATAGTTAATGGTCAGAAGATTAGTGTATGCTATTAGGATAGTACTGTGAAGTGTAGATGAGGTGTTGAAAGATTGAACCTCAAAAGGATTGTGAAACACAGTTTGTGAATGTATAATGAACTGAGAGGTTTTTTGTCTGTACTGTAGTGCATCAAAAACCTAAATTATGGTTTTATTAGTTCCATAAACCATTTAAGGTAATTGCTGGTATTCCTCCAGAAATTTGAAGTTAACTGTGTTATTTTACATTTTTTCCTTATTCGTCATCTGAGTGCAGATGTGGAGTTTCAGTAAAGTGATCAAAATACAGCAGAATGGAATAGTAATCACACTTAATAAAGGGCAACAGGTGCACAGGCTGCATAATTTTTGGCATATCCACACTGCAGTAGACAAATATCAAAAACCACATTGTCCACATCTTTCCTGCATGCTGTTCCATCCTGATTTATGTTAATCGCTGCATTGAAACTACACATTTGCATTTAAGTTACGAATAGTAGAAGAACATTTAACAAAACAGGCACTTTTACTTATAAAATATGACCCTGTAGGTAATGCATGTGCTGATATATATTCTGTCAAATTAATGTTTCATGTTTTTCCAAACAATGCCTCATTTATGACGTTGTGAAACTGTTGGTCATAGTTGTCTGTTACACAGTATTGTTTTTCAGTGATTTGGCTTCTGTAGACTCTGGACTTTTTTTAAACTTTCAAGCATCATTTGTACACAAGCATAGATAACTGATTTTAACAGATGGTAGAACAGACGCATCTCCATACTTTAAATCATTTTTATTTGGTTTTTGCTGCTTACATTGTTATAGTTCCCATGTTAGTAATATGTGTAATACATCCTTTTCACAAAGTATCTTTCTAGACTAATTAAAATGTGTCATGGTTGGATGCATCATTAAAAAAGATATTAGGACAGGTATTGATAACTATTGACACTTTCATTGTTAACTCCTTTCTCAAGTAATTTGAAAAAAAAAAGTCAATGTACGTAGGAATGGGTTATTATGCCTCCCAATAAGAAATTTACCGAGCGAGGTGGCGCAGTGGTTAGCACACTGGACTTGCATTCGGGAGGACGACGGTCCAATCCTGTCTCCAGCCATCCTGATTTAGGTTTTCCGTGATTTCCCTAAATCGTTTCGGCAAATGCAGGGATGGTTCCTTTGAAAGGGCATGGCCGATTTCCGTCTCAATCCTTCCCTAACCCGAGCTTGCGCTCCGTCTCTAATGACCTCGTTGTCGACGGGACATTAAACACTAACCACCACCACCAACCACCAAATAAGAAATTCTGGACCAGGAGGGACCTTCCAGTGAAGATGCCATGGATCATTTCCTTCAACATGAATTAAGGATAACTGTATGACAAACTTTCACCTACTGGGATTTTTAATGATCTGTCTAAGGCATTCGGCTGAGCAAATAACATTCTTTTGGATAATTTTGAAAGTCACTGGCATCCAAGATACAATTAGCAAGTGGTTTACTTCTTATTCAACTAATAGGAAACAAATAGTCATAGTAGATAGCTTAGGCAGCTCTTATGGTGCTTCTTTTACTGAGAGAGGACCTTTATTACTGTTATTTCACAGGGTTCAGTATTGGGACCTGTCTTATTTGTGCTGTTTATAAATAACTTACACTGAAAAAGCAGAAATAGTGTTCTTTGCAGATAAAGCAAGCCTCAAATGAAGGCTAATAAAGATACAACAACAGAAAGGACAATAAATGAAATACTCAGATAATATTGTTTCAGAAATAAAACACTTTGAGCTGTATGACTTTTTTGTTTACAGGAGCACAACTGGTTTCATGATATCAAATCACATCCACAAGTATACATCTACAAGATAAGGAACATGCAATCAACAGTACGATAAAAAACTCGATACTGATACTAATATACTAATAATCTATGCTCACATGTCAGTAAAACATAATGCCCTATTAAAAGAAGGAGGGGGACATCACATTCTCAAAATAACATACTATTATGTGCAACAAGCAAGGTATCATAAATCAGATTAAACAGCTGAAAAACTGACATGTTAGAGGCACTTTTACCTATAATGAAAAGAACAAAATAAGAGAACAAAAAGAAGGTAAAAAGCAACAGCTAGTAACATTGAAAGCCCATGGTTAGAAAACTCGCTTCATATCAGGAAATCGTAGACAGGAGCCCTCCAGCAACCTCCCTGTGCAGGACCACACTGCTAGTCGATGTGCTCATGTGTGTTACGGAGGGCACTAGCGCCACCATGCACATGGGGGGGGGGGGGGGGGGGGAGTAACAAACATTTATGCACTTGTCAAAAATCATGGGAATGATTGAGGCCCTCATTACACCACAATAATATAACCTATAAAATACTTCAGTATAAACAGATGCAAGAGCATACAACAGCAAACCCAGCCTCACTAACCAATCAGTCAAAAAAGTATGACCTTATGTTCTTGAAAGGCAATAACAGTTTGACATTATATTGTAATCTTTTAACCCCACCTGATTATTAAAGATGTGTTGGGGAATACAGCTTTAGACTCCACCTGATTTAAGGCCTCTTACAAAATGTTTAAGGTCAGCCCCTTTACTTATTTGTGTAAAACTTTTAAATTATTAGCTACACGTGTTATGGAGTGACCAGAATCACATAAGTAGCTACTTAAAAGTAGACTTCAAATTCCTCAGACTTTGAAGTTCTCAGAACATAATACTAAACTCTCTGCTAGTCTGTGCTACTTAACTGACAGGACAATAGTCACAACTGATGCAGTATACACCAGTAGTGTTGTGCTTTTCTCGAGCTACCTTCTCTCTATGTACAAGTCTTCGGCCAAGATTCTGTCGGATAAAGAATGTGAGCTTTATCTTTTTATCCTTAGCTTATTGCCCACTTAGTGTGAAATCATGCCAAAGTATGGTATACTGGGCTTGTTTATATGCCCTTGTCTGGTCTATTTGGTTTTAATGATTTTTATGTTGAAATATTTTATGGTTTATATGGTTGCACTGTGTAACAAAGGCCTCAATTGTCCCCATGATATTTGGATATGTGCGAAAATGTTTGTAATTTTCTCTGCTATGTATATTTTGTCACTAGTGCCCTCCATGATGACATGAGCACATTGATTGGCAGAGTGGCCCTTCATGATGAGGTAAGGATGCTTTTTGCTAAGGAGTGAGTATTCTTAAACATGGGCTTACAGTGTTATTAAATGCTGTTTTGTTTTCTTATTTTGTTCTTTTCATTGTATGTAACAGATTATTATGATAGTTAACTAGTTTCTATCATAATGTCAGACGTGTTTCCTGTCTTATAGGTGTGCATTTGAACATATTATTGTCATGCTCCTTTAAACAAAAAAGTTTACGAAGAGTCGAAAGCAGTTTATTTCTGAAATATGGTTTACCTCAGCTGCAGTTGATTTGAACAGAAAACTGTTTGTATCAGATAAAATTGTTGGCCAGTACTTGTTATCCGAAGGTGATAAGATACATATGAAAGTGAAAGTGATATATGAGGTTTGTTAAAAAAATTCCGGAAATTCACCCACATTATTTTTCAATGCTTATCTTTTACTTGTTGTGCATGGTCTCATTTGAAATACTCTTCTCCACAATTGATACGCTGCTAGTAACACCATATCCACTTCCAGAAGCAGTCTTGGTATGTCTGTTGCTGGATCGTGCAAAACGTTTTCTGCGAATTTTCTTTTATCTCATCTGTCATTACAAATTTTCATCCTTTCAAAATGTTTTTCTGGTTTGGGATTAAAAAGAGTTCACAGGGGCCAGGCCTGGAGGGTAAGGATGATGAGGCAGCACAGTGATTTTGTTTTTTGTGCAATAGCCACACTCCAATGGGGATGAGTGTGTGGCTACGTTATTGTGATGCAGGAGCCATGAATTGTCTTGCCACATTTCAGGCTATTTCCTTCTCACATTTTCTCACAGGCATTGCAACACGTCCTGATAGTATCATCGATTAACAGTTTGTTCCTGTGGAATGAATTCATGATGAAATAATCATTCAAAGTCAAAGAAAACTATCAGCATGACTTTGATATTTGACATGGTCTGTCAAGCTTTTTAAGGTCTTGGAGAATCTTTTCTGACCCATGGGAATGTGGGACCTTGGTCTCAACATTATAACCCAAAGTTAATGGCAACACGATGCTTTCCAATGTGTCATGATGTCATGACATTATACAGCTGAAATGTTACCTTCTTATGCAATCTCTCGGACAGTCAGTATTTGATTGACATGCACAATTTTGTTGACATTCCTGTCCAGAGCATTGTCGTTAGACATCAAAGGGCATCCTGAAGGAGTGTCACCCTTAACTTCCATCTTGGTCATTTTTAAACCATGTGAATCATTTGTAACATTGAGTATGGCTGAACCACTCATGACTGTAGGCTTTGTGCATCTTTTGGTATGTCTCTATGTAGGTTTGTTTGAGTCTCATGCAAAATTTAATGCAGATGCATTTGCTCTTCTAACTCTGCCATTTTGAAATTCACAAACTGTGCGACACATCATTGTACTCAATACAGCACTGAACAATAACTAATAGATGTGCAGCAATGAATCTTCCAGCAGTTACACATTAAACACAGGTGTGTGCAGGGATGCCAATCATATTTCGCTTGCTTTCAGAACTAGTAATTCATTCCATTTGGAGGATAGAGGGAAAGTTTGTGGAAATTTCAAAGGAAGTGCAGGTCACTCAGAACACAGTATGAGAGGGACCCACCCGTAGTGATGACAAGGGTAGATAAAGACCATATTCAAGCTGGTTCATGTACCATACCGATGGCCATTAATCTACTATGCAAGTTTGATCCTGGTCTGGCTCACAAGCTAGAATGCTACCTGTTAAGCTATAGGGCAGTTTTACATTGTAATTGTCACTACAGGGTATATTTAAGGCGTAGCATATTTTAATCCTTTTAACTAAACTTTTTGCCACTACAGTCACTGTAAGACCTTGCATGGTGTGCTGACCAGCTGTTCCTTGATTATCTGCAGTAGACATTAAAGTATTAGAGTGGCATATGGTCAGAAAAACTGATCTGCCTTCATAGAACCATGACTTCTCCTCCAAGTGGTTCCTCAAAGTTTGAATGGACCCTCTTTCAGATCTCTCATTAGTGAAAATCCTTAACAGTACCGCTGATTTCAGCTTGACTTCTCTGTGTGACAGCCAAGCATGCTGACTGCTCAGCCATAGAATCTTACTTCAGCAATGAATAAATAAATAAATAGATTAATTCCAATGTCTATTCCTGATGGAGAACCCAGTGAATCTGAAATGCTGATTAGTGTGTTTTTATTCCCTTGGCATTTGCCTTTTGACCTGACATATTGCCCAGATATTAAAATGAAAACATTCATGATACAAAACAAAATTTTGTAACAAAAACTTTAATACAAGAAAAGAAAGATACAGCTGGAGATGAATGTGAAAGTTTAAGAAACACATTGGAAAAGAAAATTACAAGATTAAATCCAACTATATCAAACAATTTTGTAACCATTGATTTTTAAAATTAAGTACGTAAGGAAAAAGTCTAATGATTCTACAATAAGAAATGAAACTCATGCTATTATAATGGAAATTCCTGCATAGAACAATATGGGAAATAAGGGAAAGGCAAACACTAACCTACAGCAGATTGAATGGTGAGAATACAGAAACAATTAGTACAGAACAACATTCACATTAGCTTTTGAACATTAGTTCTTTTTCTAGCAACAGTACACACGACCAAACATACTACACACAGATATCCAAAGCCACACTCATGTGATCACGGAGAGACTCTCATGTAATTGTATAGATTGTAACATGAAGTATGTGTAGTGGCTGTGCTCTGTAAGGGGAAGTAGTAAAGCACTCTGATGTACCGGGTCACTTGCCTTCTTAGTTGGGGCTGCTAATGCATGGCTGTGCAGTGGCTCTCAAATCATAGGTAAGCTGGTTCAAATTCTGGCAGTGGATGAAAATTTTACTGCCAGTACTTGTCCAGCATGGAGAGAAGAGATGGTGGCATAAAGTTCCTGATCACCAGTCTTTGCACCAATGTCCTGGATTAAATTCCAAGTCTCTCTACAGTGTCTCATGAAGTTAGGACATGTAAAATGCTATACACACCTCATTACATTCATCTACACTCTACAAATACATGTGTGATACAATTCTCACATACCTGCAAGAAAAGGGGATATTGTGAACAGAAGAGGAACACCCTTTATGAGAGGCAACTGAACACATTCCATGGAATATCCAAGCCAGCGAAGCCATATGACAGTTACATTTTTGCATTTACTGGCTTTAACTATGCCCATATATTCATCATATCTACTAGTGAATATTAGGATCTATGTAATTGCTTCAAATGCTTTGTAACATAGGACAGTTGTTTTTACCACTTATATTAGTTTCTTAAACTTGCTGATTTACAGTAGATTTGGTGATCACTGATTAAAAAAAATGCAAGACACTTTTGTGCCTTCATAAACAGCACAGTCATAGCAGAAGTTGTGTTAAGGATTTATAAGAGCTTAACACACTACTTAATTGTAAAAGAGATTATAGGAATTCAGTATCATTGCTGGCCAAAGCAGTAGTTGTTCACAGATGCAACTGTTGTCAGAAAGATACACTGCAATGAAACATAACCTCATGTAATTTCATTGTGCTTTTTGACTGGTCCTAGTACAGAAATCCATAAAGAAATAGTATGTGTAACTGTTGGAATTACAAAAATGCAGTAAGACTGTCCAATTTATGCCTTCAGTAAGCACAAATTTACAGCATTTCTGATGGAAACACTTAAAGTAGAAAATAATAATTTTAGCTCTTGGAACTGTGTTTCCCTTCTTCAGGGATGATTGAGAATGTTTGAGAAGGGGGCGACAGATCACTTTGACCTACTTGTTGCAGGAATGTAGTGTGATAAATATGATTAGATTAGATTAATGGTAGTTCCATAGATGATGAATATGACACTTCCTAATAATGTGGAATGTGTCAGTTTAACAAAAAGTTTCTTTACATGTTATAATTTGAGGTGTCTATCTGTCAGACTTTTGATGCTATTTGGTAAGTGACCAAAGATTTTTTGGCATCATAAGTCTCCCTTTCTGTGCCAAAGTTACATTTAACTCAAAGTAGTCAAGATCAGCCTTTCTCCTAGTGTTGAAGCTATGCACATTGCTATTGCCTTTGACCTGGAATGGGTTATTAATAACAAATTTCATAAATGAATATATATTCAATTACATGCTTTTGTGCAATGCATACTGTTTTCCTTAATGATGTATTACTCCAAAATGTGGTGCCATATTAAAGCAGTGATTGACAATATACACAGTAAGTTAATTTACTTGTATATTTCTCTCCAAAATTTTCAATAACCCTAACAGTGTAATTAGCTGAAATCAAAGATTTCAGGAGGTCATCAATGTATGTCTCCCAATTCAATATCTCATCAATGCATACATCCAAATATTTGGAATATTCTGCCTTGGCTCCAGACATCTGTTCAAACTCTATATTTGTTAATGATGTTTTGCCATTTACTGTACAAAACTGAATATACTGTGTTTTATCAAAATTGAGAGTCCATTTGCAGAGAACCACATGATAGTTTTCTGAAAGATATTATTTACAATTTTCTCAGCTAATTCTTGTTTGATGGGTGTGATTGCTATACTTGTATCATCAGCAAAGAGAAGTAGCTTCACATCTTCATGGATACAGAGTGCCAAGGCATTAACATATTGGGTGATTTCAGTTAAAGTTAAACTTTCGAAACACTGTAGGAATAACACCACTGGTCAGAATGATGTCAAATTGCAATGGAATATTATTGGAGAAGGGGGAAAATGTATGGCAGAAGAAAAAAAATAGTGTGAAAACTACCAATAGATGGCGCTGTATGTGTCAGAACACATATATGAAAACATCTGTCATGCGCACGGCCCATTGGAATTGGTATAAACATGCCGGGTACACGGCTTTTCATTGTTTTGAATCTGCGATGTTCATCATGACTGTCTAAATGTAGTATTGCACTCTGCTTGTAAAGATGTATTATAAGAATTATGACTGTGTACATGTCGCTCTGCAGAAGTTCCGGACACTGAAGGGTTTGAAAAAAGGCATTGGTTGGATGACTGCCGTGGATCTGGAGAAAATGAATCAGATATTTGAAATGATGGGCTCTTTTGGTGTTTAACCTGGTAGAGGGAGGAAATGAATTGATTCAACATCAGTGGAAGCAGTGGTCAGAGCAATGCAGGAGGAGACAAGTGGTCGTTTGCAAATGTGTAGTGTACAGAGAATTGCCCGAATATTTTATATACCTGTGAGCACAGTGTGTAAAATCCTAAAAAACATCCTTCTTTGCTATCCATTCAAAATCACCCATGTGCATGAGTTGCTTCCTATTGACCTGCCAGCAAGAGAGACCTTTGCTTAAGAATTTATTGCTTGTATGGAAGTGGACAATGATTGGCCATGGAAGATTTTGTGGACAGACAAAGCCCACTTACATCTGAAAGGGCATGTCAATACACAGAATTGTCGAATATGGGCAACGGAAAATCCACATGCATATCAACCAGTACCACTTCATCCTCAAAAGTCACTGTGTAGTGTGGGCTTACAGCATCATTTTTCGTAGGGCCATATTTTTTTGAAGACACAGGTGCTTCTGGTCCTGTTACCTGCACCCTCACTTGTAAGTGCTGTGAGTATCTTTGGCACAACCGCGTCATTCCAGCTCTCCAACAGCATAGATGTGTGGATAGGATTATTTTTATGCAAAATGGTGCACTTCCTCACATTGTATCTGCTGAAGTGCCATTTTGGAAATGCTAGAATTATCAGCTGCCATTTCCATACAGCCTATCTGTCCCAATCACCTGATCTTAATTCATTTGACTTCTGGCTGTGGGGCTATCTGAAAGATATTGTGTTCAGTGTTCTGATTGCAAACAGTTAGGGAACATGCTGTTTCTCGATTTCAAATTGTTGCAGAAAACAGTGGACACCGTATTGAACATGTTTTGCACGAATCACATGGAAATTATTAATCTCATTTGATTTTGATTGGTGCTTTTTATGTGGTTTTTGGCGTCAGGACAATTAAAAGCCAATGTGAGTGATGCTTTTTATGCGATTTTTGGCCTCAGGACAATTAAAAACCAATTTTTTCCATCCGATGTGACATGACCTTGCAATGGTGGATGGGCTTACGTAACTAACATTATCACACCCGTACACTCATGCGCACTGAGTAGTACAGTTTGTTTAATATCAGATGTACACCTTAGGCATTGTTGTATAATTCATTTGTCATTTGTAGTCGACCACTATCAAATTATGATGCTTACACTGCCATCTATTGCTACATTTTGTAATTATTTATTTTTCTTCTGCCACATGTTTTCCCCCTTCTTTGAAAATATTCCGTTGTGATATGACACAGCTCTGATCAGTGGTGTTATTTCTACAGTGGTTTGAAAGTTTAACTTTAATTATAATCAACCTGTACATTAAAAAGAATAAGGGATCCAGGATTGAACCTTGTTGGACCCCATTCTTGATACCTCCCCAGTATGAGGAATCTGCTGATTTTCACACATTGTGCGAAGTGATTATTTCAACCCTCTGTACTCTTCCAGTTAAATATGAATTAAACCATTTGTGCACAGTCCCACACAATGAAAATACATCAGAGAGAGTAGGAAGCAGTTGGTAAATACTCATTTTCTGTTAAGAGAGGATAGAGTAGACACAGTGGAAACAGAAAGAAATAATATAATTAAAAAATAAAAGGAAAGGGTCAAAGAGAAAGATGGCCTAGAAAAGCTAAACAGAGAGTTGGAGAGAGTTGGAGACAGAGAGGAAAAGTAAAAATGAACTTAATTGAAATAAATAAATAACTAATTAAGAAAATTTTGCAATATGAGAACAGAGGAAAGAGTAAATCCAGGAGGATGCAGGTATTTCAATGTGCACTGGAGATCAAGTTTTCACCTCTGAAGTTAAGGAAAACTAGTGCTGCATCTGAGGATCCAAACAGCACATTTGGTTTAGTTAGTGCTTGGATTTGTCAAGTAATACTATAGAGCATGCTCAGAAGCTTGAAACTAAATGTCCCATTGACACACATTTCTCTTGATTCTGCTCGTGTGTTCAACAGTTTTGTGATGGTCCTTCTTGCATAAATTTCTACACACGGAACAGTTGTCAGTTGATAAATAACACAGGTTTTTTTTGCCTTTAATGTTGTAGGATTTACTTTTGTTGGGACTGAAGTAAATTTTAATGAATGGGAGCATGTGGGGCATTTTTAAGTATGAGAACAAATTTCAGAGGTGGTACACTGAAGTAGCAATTTGATAAGACTGATGCAGATATGATGGTGAAAGATGACGATGAATTGCATTGGTAGTGTATTTGGGACATACGATATCATTTCATGGCTTAACTTGAGACAAGCATAGCTCTGCTTTAGTAATCTATTGCTGTATTTAAGACCTCTGTATTTTGGGATAAGGAGGGGGGGGGGGGGAGGGGCAGGGGGCAAGGATTACTTTTGGCTGTTTTGAGTGAAAAAACTATGATGGTCATGTCAGAGTAGGTGACTGCATGAGAGCTTACTTTGTGTATCTGTTTAGTGAGGTAGTTGCAGTAGAGGAAAGCATAGGAGAGATTACTGGTATAGGTTTTGAGGCAGATAAATTTACTGTGGTTAACCAGGCTATTGTATAGAAGGGGTTGCTTGACATAGAAAGGTTTTGCAGCTATCAGAGTGGAGGTATTGTTGCATATATGCTGAGAAGAGGTTGACAGACACTTCGCTAAAAGCCCCAGTGAGTATGAGGTCAAAACCAATAAAATGACTCTGGGTCTGGAGAAGGAGCAGTTGAGTTCAAGTTTGGAAAAGGTGTTAAGCTGTTTCAGGATGTGGAGGAGTTCCTTACATGGGTGTAGACCTCCAAGACATCACCAGTAAATCTGCACCAAGCAGAGTGTCACAGCTTTTCTGTCTGACCCTTTTATTACCTCCAATAATCTTCTAGTCTCTTTGATGCACTTCCCTTCACCTTTGTCTCATCTCATCTGCTTGACCTACACTCACCCCTTCCCAACCTTTTCCAAAAGATCCCTATATCCAGTATGAGTAAGAACTATATGGTGTAAAAATTAGTATTTTCTAATGTAAGTATTTCTGTTGGCAGTATTAGGAATTGTGCCTGAAATTCCAGAGAGCACTTTCTGGGAAGAATTGGTGAACTTATTATTTCCTTCCACATGCATTTTGCATAATGATCAGGATGGGAAAATTTGAGTTATTAGAGTCAATACAAAGGCTTGCTGACAATCATTCTTGCTGGTGGCATTTGCAAGTTGAATAGGGTAGGGTAGGAGGTGAGTTAATGGTATCAGAAGTACCCTCTGCAGAATGCCATTTGGTGGATTTGGTGGCTTGTGGATATATGTAAATTTAGTTTTGCGTCCTGTGTTTTGGTCATAATGAAAGTATTCTCGATTGAATTTCACTTGTGATACAATTAATGTTAGTATTACTCTTTTTTGCCAGTATTGATGTATATTACTGTGCAGTCCAAGTATGTTTAGCCAATATTGATGTATATTACCGTGCAGTCCAAGTAAGATAATGGCACTTAATGATGTTTGTAATATTTATATCTAAAGGAAAATTATCCACTCACCTATGGTGGACTGATGTGTGGTGCATAGAAACACGTAGATGGAAACACTGTTCACAATAGTTTTCAATGCCCCTGCTCTTTTTCTAATTAAAGTACACCCATTAAACACGCACTCCCATGCCTATCTCAAGACTCAGTCTCACTGTGGTTTCAGTAGAGTGTGTTTGCGTGTCTGTATGATTGTGTGCATGAGTGAGTATAATTTTATTAGAAAAAGAGCAGGAGCTCAAAAGCTAGTGTGAATAGTGTTTCCTGTATATGTTTCTATATGCTTCACTCATGAATCCAATATGGTGAGTACCTGAGCAGTTAACTTTCCCTTATTTTACATGTTATTCCATCCAGGAATTTCCATTATTGTAATATTTACATCTCTTATACTCCAGCTAAATATTTTACACTAAAGTACAGTAATTACAACAATATAATCACATATTCATATAATTGTCTGCAGAACTGATATGCAACACCAACATCACCATGAATCATCAGAACTGTCAGAGAGTGAAGGGGAAACAACACGTCATGCAGGTAGTACAGGGCTACCTCGAAGTCACTCAGAGAGACTTCTTGCTATGTTTCGGGATCACATACATCAGGAGCGTGAGCTACATGAAAGGTACCATGAACTGGTAAGTTGTGGATTCTATTACTATACATACATGAACGTGTGCATGTACATACATACATACACACACACACACACACACACACACACACACACACACACACACATTCATTCATTATTGTTTTGATTAGTTAGAGACAACGGGAGAGTTTCTTTCTGGGATGAAATGGGGTAGGAAAGGATGGAGTTTGAGGAATATAAAACCAGTATGAACCTGATAATGATTATATTCATTTATTTATACATTCATACAATTGTATGTGTGTACAATGGTTAACGAATTTCATAAAATTTAAAAGTATACACAAGAACATATTTCTAATCATGGGCATAATTTTACATAGGGTGTGCTACAAATGCTCAGAATATACTATATTTTCAGACTCATACTCAATACAGAGAAAAAAAGCAATCTTCCTGTACTACATCATCTATAATAGTAATATTCTTGCACCTATTAAATTCTTCACTTGCTTTTTACACCACAGCTTACTGTTTGGTAATATGTCGCCATCACCCTGAGTTTCTTTGTGTCCTCAAACACTATGTAGACAAGCAAAATTAAATAAAAAAAGTGTTTCAAATTATTTCTGAACACATTTATTTTCTTTATGGTCTTAAGATAATCAGACAGCTTGTTGAGCAGAATTCTACCAGTATTTTCAGGATCATTAATTGTATCAATTTACTACCAGTTGTAGAATTTTATGCCTTTATGGTATTTTCAGGATCATTAATTGTATCAATTTACTATCAGTTGTAGAATTTTATGTCTTTATGGAAACAAAGATAATGTGACTTACCAAACAGAAGTGCTGGCAGGTCGATAGACACACAAACAAACACAAACATACACACAAAATGCAAGCTTTCGCAACCAACGGTTGCTTCTTCAGGAAAGAGGGAAGGAGAGGGAAAGACGAAAGGATGTGGGTTTTGAGGGAGAGAGTAAGGAGTCATTCCAATCCCGGGGGCGGAAAGACTTACCTTAAGGGGAAAAAAGGGCAGGTATACACTCGCACACACACACACATATCCATCCACACATACACAGACACAAGCAGACTTCCGCTCCCGGGATTGGAATGACTCCTTACCCTCTCCCTTAATACCTACATCCTTTCATCTTTCCTTCTCCTTCCCTCTTTCCTGACGAAGCAACCGCCGGTTGCGAAAGCTCGAAATTTTGTGTGTATGTTTGTGTGTTTTTTATTGTGCCTATCTACCGGCGCTTTCCCCCTTGGTAAGTCTTGGAATCATTGTTTTTAATATATTATGTGGAAGTTTCTAGAAAGAAACTTCCACATGGGAAAAATATATTAAAAACAAAGATTCCAAGACTTACCAAGCGGGAAAGTGCCGGCAGACAGGCACAATGAACAAAACACACACACACAGAATTACTAGCTTTCGCAACCGATGGTTGCTTCTTCAGGAAGGAGAGGGAAAGACGAAAGGATGTGGGTTTTAAGGGAGAGGGTAAGGAGTCATTCCAATCCCGGGAGGGGAAAGACTTCCCTTAGGGGAAAAAAAAGGACAGGTGTACACTCGCACACACACACACACACACACACACACACACACACACACACACACACACATATCCATCCGCACATACACAGACACAAGCAGACATATTTAAAGGCCTTTAAATATGTCTGCTTGTGTCTATGTATGTGCGGATGGATATGTGGGTGTGTGTGTGTGTGTGTGTGTGTGTGTGTGTGTGTGTGTGTGTGTGTGCGCGAGTGTACACCAGTCCAGTGAAGAAACTGTGGGTCAGGATGAAGCTGGCTAAGGTGACGAGGAAAGAGGTTTTCGGTAGGGTGGCAGGTGATCGGCGTGAAAGGAAGTGTATAGGGAAGTGGCATACACAAATATCCCACACGTCCAGGGCCTCACTGCAGTGGAGCACTTCCTTTCACGCCAATCACGTGCCACCCTACCTAAAACCTCTTTCCTCGTCACCTTAGCCAGCTTCATCCTGACCCACAATTTCTTCACTTTTGAAGGCCAGACATACCAACAATTAAAGGGAACAGCCATGGGTACCAGGATGGCCCCCTCATATACCAACCTATTTATGGGTCGCTTAGAGGAAGCCTTCTTGGTTACCCAAGCCTGCCAACCCAAAGTTTGGTACAGATTTATTGATGACATCTTCATGATCTGGACCCACAGTGAAGAACAACTCCAGAATTTCCTCTCCAACCTCAACTCCTTTGGTTCCATCAGATTCACCTGGTCCTACTCCAAATCCCATGCCACTTTCCTTGACGTTGACCTCCATCTGTCCAATGGCCAGCTTCACACATCCGTCCACATCAAACCCACCAACAAGCAACAGTACCTCCATTATGACAGCTGCCACCCATTCCATATCAAACGGTCCCTTCCCTACAGCCTAGGCCTTCGTGGCAAACGAATCTGCTCCAGTCCTGAATCCCTGGACCATTACACCAACAACCTGAAAACAGCTTTCGCATCCCACAACTACCCTCCCGGCCTGGTACAGAAGCAGATAACCAGAGCCACTTCCTCATCCCCTCAAACCCAGACCTCTCACAGAAGAACCCCAAAAGTGCCCCACTTGTGACAGGATACTTCCCGGGACTGGATCAGACTCTGAATGTGGCTCTCCAGCAGGGATATGACTTCCTAAAATCCTGCCCCGAAATGAGATCCATCCTTCATGAAATCCTCCCCACTCCACTAAGAGTGTCTTTCCGCCGTCCACCTAACCTTCGTAACCTCTTAGTTCATCCCTATGAAATCCCCAAACCACCTTCCCTACCCTCTGGTTCAAACCCTTGCAACCACCCCCGGTGTAAAACCTGTCCTATGCACCCTCCCACCACCACCTACTCCAGTCCTGTAACCCGGAAGGTGTACTCGATCAAAGGCAGAGCCACGTGTGAAAGCACCCACGTGATTTACCAACTGACCTGCCTACACTGTGATGCTTTCTATGTGGGAATGACCAGCAACAAACTGTCCATTCGCATGAATGGACACAGACAGACAGTGTTTGTTGGTAATGAGGATCACCCTGTGGCTAAACATGCCTTGGTGCATGGCCAGTACATCTTGGCACACTGTTACACCGTCCGAGTTATCTGGATACTTCCCACCAACGCCAACCTATCCAAACTCCGGAGATGGGAACTTGCCCTTCAATATATCCTCTCTTCTCGTTATCCACCAGGCCTCAATCTCCGCTAATTTCAAGTTGCCTCCACTCATACCTCACCTGTCATTCAACATCATCTTTGCCTCCACACTTCCACCTTGACTTACATCTCTGCCCATACTCTTTGCCTTTAAATATGTCTGCTTGTGTCTGTGTATGTATGGATGGATATGTGTGTGTGTGTGTGTGTGTGTGTGTGTGTGTGTGTGTGTGTGTGTGTGTGCGCGCGCGCGAGTATATACCTATCCTTTTTTCCCCCTAAGGTAAGTCTTTCCGCTCCCGGGATTGGAATGACTCCTTACCCTCTCCCTTAAAACCCACATCCTTTCATCTTTCCTTTTCCTTCCCTCTTTCCTGACGAAGCAGCCGCCGGTTGCGAAAGCTCGAAATTCTGTGTGTGTGTGTTTGTGTGTTTTATTCATTGTGCCTATCTACCAGCACTTTCCCGCTTGGTAAGTCTTGGAATCTTTGTTTTTAATATATTTTTCCCATGTGGAAGTTTCTTTCTATTTTATTTACATCATCATTATATATTGCCTTTAAATATGTCTGCTTGTGTCTGTATATGTATGGATGGATATGTGTGTGTGTGTGTGTGTGTGTGTGTGAGTGTGTGTGTGTGTGCGCGAGTATATACCTATCCTTTTTCCCCCCTAAGGTAAGTCTTTCTGTTCCCGGGATTGGAATGACTCCTTACCCTCTCCCTTAAAACCCACATCCTTTCGTCTTTCCCTCTCCTTCCCTCTTTCCTGAAGAAGCAGCCGTTGGTTGTGAAAGCTAGAAATTTTGTGTGCGTGTTTGTGTGTTATTTTATTGTGCCTGTCTACCGGCGCTTTCCAGCTTGGTAAGTCTTGGAATCTTTGTTTTTAATATATATATAACATGTGACTTCCACAGTAGAAGTTTTTACAAATTATATCTTCCAACCTTCTTCCACCATAATGTTTAAAAACATCCCAGAATGAGATTTTCACTGTGCAGTGGAGTGTGCATTGATATGAAACTAACTTCCCGGCAGATTAAAACTGTGTGTCGGACCGAGACTCGAACTCAGGACCTTTGCCTTTCGCGGATATGTGCTCTACCATCTGAGCTACCCAAGCACAACTCACACCCCATCCTCACAGCTTTACTTCTGCCAGTATCTGGTCTCCTACTTTTCAAACTTCACAGAAGCTCTCCTGCAAACCTTGCAGAACCAGTACTCCTGGAAGAAAGGATGCCATGAAGGGTATTTAGCTACCTAACATGAGACTAAAACCAATCTGGCATATTTATGCACCATTTTTTTTATATTTTATTTTAGAACCATGGTTTTTGATAGGGTGATGGAATAGCTATGTAAGTTCCCCTGATTGTGCTGGATACTGTGAAAAGAGCATGAGAGTACCCCTTTATAACGTATCCCAGCTACTGGGTAAAGCAACACAGCATTACCTGTGACATATACTAAATGAGCGGTGACAGTTCCATTTCTCTGTTTACAAGCCTGGTAAGTTTGCACAATGTGACTAGAAAGCTGCACATATACAGCAGCTCCGCATTTGTGCAGAATTTCTGGCTGGCCTTGTTCTCCGGACAGTGGTAATGCTATAGATTTTCTTACTCAGGTGACACTTTATGGATATGTTTTGGAGTTAGCCTGTGTTTTGCGTGGGATGTCCCTAACTAACATGCAAATTAGGACCAGAGTGAAGCTCTGATGCATATCTCACTCATGAGGTTGCCCATCACTTATATGTGAGGAAAGATGCTGAAATAATGTAGCCTCAGTTCAACCTATCTTGAGCCAGCTAAACTTATCATAAATTTAATTAAGAGACTGATTATTATTTCCTCTCCAAAATAATGATGGGTAGGAAAGCAGGGAAACTGTGTAGTTCAACACAGAAAATTTTTACTTAGAGTACTACAGTGAGATTTGTTGACTCAAAGACAAGCATGAAATTCAAGTATGATCTGTATGAGAATCATATCACCATGAGTTATTGACAAATTTATGGACAGAAATAGGTGGAGGCACTTGCAAAATCCGATTGGAGACCTGTCTGACCAAATTGTTGTGAGGCACTTATATGTGACTGGGGCCGCAATGAGATGCCAAATAATTGTAATCGCAGGTAACATGTTGGTGATCAGACACATTGCCACACCCCATTGCTACTGAAAGGAAAGTGGTGCTAAGTGCATCCACTGTGAAGACAAGGCTACCATGTTGGGGCGTCAAATCTATTGATGGATTCCCTGTTAGCTGGAGCAGTGTATAACCACAAACAGCAGAGTTTGGCATGTAGATTACTGTTGCGATTCATGGACAGATGCACTGCAATGAAGTTGATGGTATCCAAGGTAGAGGGCTCCAAACTCGACCATGAAATGCTGTTTGCCTATTCTCCAACAAAGTACAGAAGAGTAAGTAATGTTCGACTCCTGTGATGATCAAGACAGTTATCCTTGTGTTTTCTTCATCACCGCTATGCCAGAGCTTCTGCTCCGTTGTGCTAGTGATCAGCCAGTGACAGACCAGCAACAATTTTTCATCCAATCATGATAGTTAAACAAACACCACAAATCTCCCACAACAAAATTTTGTCATTATAGTTGCTAGTGACAGCTCTCTGTGCCAGTCTCCATAATGACCATAATGATGAGCAGACATAAAAGTCAACCTTCCAATCACAGCCTCTGTAAAATGTCTGTGCAGTAAGCTGTTGGGTGTTGGACACCATCGGATTCTGCTAATTACATGGTCTATGTGTGATGCCACCATAGCAAACCATAGACTGTGTTTCACTGGCAGGCATCTTAGGAGGTGTAACAACTGCCTACACAACACTTGTCCTTTCCCTTTTGGAGTATCACTACATGCCGTGGGGTCCTTACCAGACAAGATTGATGGAGGCACCAAAAAAACTCTAGGAAGGGCAGTTCAGTTTGTACTGTCACAAAATAGGGGAGAGAGTATCATAGATATGGTACATGAGTTGAGGTGGCAAGTATTAGAATAAAAGTGTTTTATGTTGTGGTGAGACTTTTCACAAAGTTTCACTCACTAACATTCTTTTGTGAATTCGAAAATATTTTGTTGGCTCCCCTATTTAGGGAGAAATGGCAATCATAAAAAAATAAGAGTAATCAGAGTTCACACAAAAAGATTTACGAGCTCATATTTCATGTGTACTTTTCAGGAGTGTTATGGTAGAAAAATATCTGAAAGTTGGTCAATGAACCCCCTGCCAAGCACCTAAATGTGAATTGCAGAGATGTAGATGCATGATTGGTATGGACTAGATGATGGTGTGAAAGTGTGTAACAAGTATAGTGGTTGTCGCTGAATTATGAGCCATTGGATGGTTAGGAGGAAGTAGGGTTTTAGAACAATGTTGCTGAGTTTGTAAGGATCTGCTGACTACGTAATCTGAATAAATAGGGAAAAAGAGCATGTAGACTGGCACTCTAATCAAGGCAGCCCCAAAATTAAATAGTTACTCACTGCAGCCTCCCTTACTGTATCTTACACTGATGGTAAATACTGTTTGATTTACTATGAAATTGGTCTCACTTACATCTGTTGTTGAGGTTTGCACTGCTTGGCTGAATATTAATTGAATAGTTTATCAGTTAAAAAATGTATGCCAGAATATAGTAGCAAACCTGTAGCTTTCATGATGTATAATATATAGAAAGTTTACTTTGAAGGAACAAGTTTCTTTGCGCGTCTTATTAGAAATGAAATCTATTACAAAATTTTCATTCCAAACCATTTTCATCCTACATAGAAGGCACATGTGCTACCTTTATCTGCCTAAATGCAGGAAAAATTGTATTGCTACTAAATCACGCTATTTGTCATAACCACGTGAGTTTACAATCAATCACATAATAGTATTGAATAGAAAAACCTTCCAAAGGTTCTGCAAAATTATATTTATTTGGTCACAAACCAGCTTTCATCTTCTTAGACCATATTCAGGTGACAACTGAATGCCATAGACATAAAAAAAGAGATGTGACTTACATAGACATTATTGATTCAGAAGATAGAAAAATGATTACATGTAGAGTGTTTAGATAGGGAATTTTTACATATTCTCAACATGCAGAAATTATTACATTTAACCACAAGAGATGAAAACTGAATATAATTTATAATTTTAATTGAACATTTGTACAACTAAAATATAATTTAACTGAGGGAGAAAAAAAGGAAACTTGAGGCTGATAATTTACTAAGTTGACATACTGTGTCATACATTTATTGATTTCCACTTAGATTGTCTTTCTCCTTCCTTAAGCAAGTCTAAAATTTAACAGTCTCCATTATATGAGTAGTTTTCTACTGAAAGGAGTTTGGCAAAGGTTGAATCTTTCATTCTTTATCTCCACCGTCTCTCATGTTCAGATAACCTTATTGTTCCAATGTTCAAATGTGTGTGAAATCTTATGGGACTTAACTGCTAAGGTCATCAGTCCCTAAGCTTACACAGTACTTAACCTAAATTATCCTAAGGACTAACACACACACCCATGCCCGAGGGAGGACTCGAACGTTCTTTGGAACCAGCCACACAGTCCATGACTGCAGCGCCTTAGACCGCTCAGCTAATCCTGCGCGGCTAACCTAATTGTCACAGCCCTGCCTGACTGACCAGCATATATTTTTCCTCTGTACTTGCATGTGCTTTTATACACGCCCTGTGAGAAAGAGTTGCAGTTTGTCTATTAATAAAATTTTTGGTATGCTGTTGGTGTTACGGTACAGTATCATAAGGTGTACCTCAAGGCTCCTTTTTGGGGCCAATCCTGTTCTTATTCTACATAAATGACAGTCACCAACAAACTTTACATATTCACATACTGTTTTACCTTTCACCCAAATGAATACAGACTCATTTACAGATATTTTTCTCTTATTACGAGTATACAAAGACAATGCAGAAGGCGACATATAAGCTGATTTACCAAAGTCTTTATTTGCAATTTCTGCCATATGGTAAGTACGATAGGCAATAATGTCTCTATCAACAAAACTTTCAAGTCCAGGAACACTAGGTACTCCTGTACCTCCACATACAATGGCTACAGTGAGCCAACCATTACCGTGATCAAAATTATCAGTAATGTCAATACTAAAATAAGTCTACAACCACAGAAATACAAGGTCCGTCGACAAGTGCGGTAGCAGCAACACACTTCACTGGTATGCAGTTCTTCTTGTCTCCAACCGTTGAGGCGAACTCAATGCAGACAATGCTTCTGTTTTAATTGAAGGTTATGATGCTGAATAAATTATGAGCTCCATCATAAGCACACTGGATACTCTAGAAAACTGATTCCAGTTAAATGGGTTGAAACTGAACTGTGCAAAAACCCATATGGTTCATTTCAGAACCAAATATTCAAAATATTTGGAAATTAAAATACAACATAACATTGGGGGAAGATGACATGATCAAATTCCTAGGCCTAAATGTGGACAATAACTTAAGCTGGAATGCATATTTTGATTCCTATCAGATAAACTAAGCATTTTTATGGAAAATCTGGGATGGAATGTAACAATATTATGAAAAGGATAGTTGCTATGCATCATGTAGGGGAGATACTGAGTCGCAGAGAGGCACAACTAAATGAATGTCAGAAAAGTAATTCTACTGACTTGAGTACAAGAAAAATAGCACATCTTGATTACTTTGATTCTGTCGTTAGATATGGTATAATTTCCTGGAGAAATTCAAATAGTGTGTCTCGAATACTGAAACTACAGAAGAAAGTTATCAGATATGTGTATGAATAGCAAACAGAATCTTGTCACCCATTATTCTGGAAATACAAATCCTAACTGTTCCCTCCACATGCATTTATGATATTATAATATCCTACACAGCAGTTAAAAATTATTTTAGGAGAGTCATTTGAGCCACACATATAACATGAGGAATAAAAAAATATGCTACCCATGCACCAATAGAAATTACACCCATGGACTCCATAGTATGTGGGGATGACAAATATATATATATATATATATATATATATATATATATATATATATATATATATATATATATATATATAACAGAAAGAAAATTCCACATGGGAAAAATATATTAAAAACAAAGATTCCAAGACTTACCAAGCGGGAAAGCGCCGGCAGACAGGCACATGAACAAAACACACAAACACACACACAGAATTACGAGCTTTCGCAACTGGCAGTTGCTTCGTCAGGAAGGAAGGAAGGAGAGGGAAAAATGAAAGGATGTGGGTTTTAAGGGAGAGGGTAAGGAGTCATTCCAATCCCGGGAGCGGAAAGACTTCCCTTAGGGGAAAAAAGGACAGGTGTACACTCGCACACACACACACACACACACACATATACCTCTGGTGTGTGCCCCACTTGTGACAGAATACTTCCCGGGACTGGATCAGACCTTGAATGTGGCTCTCCAGCAGGGATACGACTTCCTAAAATCCTGCCCCGAAATGAGATCCATCCTTCATGAAATCCTCCCCACTCCACCAAGAGTGTCTTTCCGCCGTCCACCTAACCTTCGTAACCTCTTGGTTCATCCCTATGAAATCCCCAAACCACCTTCCCTACCCTCTGGCTCCTACCCTTGCAACCGCCCCCGGTGTAAAACCTGTCCTATGCACCCTCCCACCACCACCTACTCCAGTCCTGTAACCCGGAAGGTGTACACGATCAAAGGGAGAGCCACGTGTGAAAGCACCCACGTGATTTACCAACTGACCTGCCTGCACTGTGACGCTTTCTATGTGGGAATGACCAGCAACAAACTGTCCATTCGCATGAATGGACACAGGCAGACAGTGTTTGTTGGTAATGAGGATCACCCTGTGGCTAAACATGCCTTGATGCACGGCCAGCACATCTTGGCACAGTGTTACACCGTCCGAGTTATCTGGATACTTCCCACCAACACCAACCTATCCGAACTCCGGAGATGGGAACTCGCCCTTCAGTATATCCTCTCTTCTCGATATCCGCCAGGCCTCAACCTCCGCTAATTTCAAGTTGCCGCCGCTCATACCTCACCTGTCTTTCAACAACTTCTTTGCCTCTGTACTTCCGCCTCGACTGACATCTCTGCCCTTACTCTTTGCCTTTAAATATGTCTGCTTGTGTCTGTGTATGTGCGGATGGATATGTGTGTGTGTGCGAGTGTACACCTGTCCTTTTTTTCCCCTAAGGGAAGTCTTTCTGCTCCCGGGATTGGAATGACTCCTTACCCTCTCCCTTAAAACCCACATCCTTTCGTCTTTCCCTCTCCTTCCTGAAGAAGCAACCATCGGTTGCGAAAGCTAGTAATTCTGTGTGTGTGTTTGTGTGTTTTGTTCATGTGCCTGTCTGCCAACGCTTTCCCGCTTGGTAAGTCTTGGAATCTTTGTTTTTAATATATAAGTTTCTAAAAGCAAGGCTACAGCAGATTTTGGGGGAACTAGTATTTAGTAGAAGAAATCATAAAGGATGAAATGATAATTTGAGCAAGTTCTAATTAAGTGTTACATTTTTTATTGTTTGTTTGAATACTGTAACAAAATTGTTTTATTGTAATGTTGTTTTTAACATCAGCTGTTCTATGTTTATGGTGAAATTTTACCACAGTATGGATGTGTCTCCTTTATCTGAAACAAGTGATTTAGATTATATAGAATATGAGAAATGTGAAATGTGTTTAATTCATCTCATAACATACACAATTTCAGAACATATGTCTGAAGTACAGGAGACATGTCAAGGTTACAATTTGCTTATTTAAAATTTTGTCACACTTACAATAATACTTTGTGCAGAGTGTACTTACTCGAAATTTGTCAAACTTAAGAGTATTTACATCTACTATAACTATCATTCATTTCTACTCCATTTTAGGGATCCACCTGAAAGTATCATTTCGTCCTTCATGAAATCTTCCACAGAGTAATAGAATCATTCAATTAGAAAATCATGTAACTTGCTTTTTAAAATATTTATCTTCATATTCATTATGTCACACCCTTTTATTGTGTTGTAAATTTTCATGGCTATATACTGAGGAGTCTGAGCATGCAGTTTTAAACGATGAGAGGTGAGCATAAAGTTCTCTTTATGTCTTGTGTTATATGACATCTAAAAGATGTATAAAGAGGGGGCAGTTAATATATATTCAGGTCTTTAAATAATAGTCAATGTGATGCCCTCGGCTGTACAGAACACGTGTTGCAAATGATTCTTTTTTGCAACATCAAAATTCATTTCCTGAGTTTCCCCAAAAAAATTTTGCCATATAAATTAAAAAATTCAAAGTAGCTATAATATGCTATTTTCCTGGTAGTCATTTCAGTGGGACAGGCTCAAATTTCCGCTGCAAATGCAAGGCTCTTTAAATTTATTTGCTAGGTATTCTACATGAGAATTCCAACTCAAAGATCTGTTTAAGTTTATTCCCAGGAACCTGACTGAGTCAAGTTCTTTCATTTTTTATTGTTGAGAGCGACACAGATTTCTTTAGTTTTTGAATGTTTGGTTTTAAAACTCATCATGTGGGTTTTTGAAATGTTTAGCCTTAAGCCATTTTGACTGAACCATGTTTCCAGGTAACTTAATGTATTCATGACACTCTGTGGTATATTGTCAGAATTTTCATTTTCAATTAGGGCAGAAGTATCATCTGCAAACAAAGTTAAATGAGTGTTTATATTGAGAGGCAAGTCAGAACAGGAATAAAGTGGGTCCAAGGATTGAGCCTTGAGGAACAACTTGTGACACAGTTTTCCACTCGGAGAAGTGATCTGGTCCATTTGATGTGATTATTACCCTTTGTTTCCTCTCCAAGAGGAAAGGAATATCCCATATTCCATACCTGTTGAGTTTGAAAAACATCAGGGCATGGTTTACAGAGTCGAATGCTTTTGTAAGATCACAAAGTATTCCTGCAGCCTTAGCTTTCTTATCTAATAAACCATGATTCACAATTCATAGTATTATATGTAGTTGCAAGATTTTAACTTTTTTGTGAGTTTATCTGAATTTTGCCAATGTGTGGATGATAAACCAATTTTTGTAACTACTGAATGGTTCCTGTTGGCCAGCAAACAGAAGTGGTGTAATTTTTAGTTATGTTTGAAAGGCAGATTCAGTTAATGGAACAGATATGAGTAGTTACAAAAATTGGTGCCTCATACCATATCTTGGCAAAATGTTAGATAACTTTACAAAAAAAGTCAAAGCCTCACAACTATAGACCTGCATGTTATAAAACCAACAGCATATCAAAGTTTTTATTCAATATTAAAGACAAAGTACAGCTATTGGGACAGAGTGGTGTGTATCTCCACACAGTACAGAATTAGTATCCACAAACACCAGCGATTGAGTTATCCACTAAAACTCTGGAAAATGTAAGTGCCACAAAGTTCCTTGGAATATGGATCCAGCAAGATCTGAAATGGGTTGAACACACAAAGTACATAACAAATAAAATGAACACTATCTGTTATTGCATAAAAATTCTCTCAGGTTGCTCATCAAAGGAAACAGTAAAAAATGTCTACTTTGCCAAAGCAGAATCTCTTTTCCGCTACGGCATAATCTTCTGGGGAAACACAGGTGCTAGCAAAAGTTGTTTCACAGCCCAATAGAGAATTGTACGAGCTATGGTAAATGCAGGTCCCAGAACCTCATGCAAGCCTTTGTTCAAAAAACTAAAAATACTTCCACTACCTTGTTTATACATTTTGCAAGCAATAATTTTCATTAAGAAAATGCTAGATGATAAAAATCAACTTGTACTTAAAAACCAGAGTGTTCACTGCCACAATACAAGAAGAAACATACATGTCCAACACTTGAATACAAAACTAAAACAAAATGGACCACTCCAAGCAGGGAACAAACTGTACAACAAACTACCAACTGATATAAAAACAATCAAACATATTCCAACATTTAAAACAGCTGTCCAAACCCACCTTCATCAGAAATGTTATTATAGTATTGCTGAATATCTAGCAGACTACAAACATAAATGTTTAAATCATTGTTGAAGACCTAATTTGTATAACCTTGTTAAACAATAGAATTGTATGCTTCCTGTATTGAAATCAAACAGATATATAGCTCATATTATGTAAAGTATGTATGTAAATTGGAAAACATGTAAAAATTTACTATAGTATAAACATATAAATCTGTTCACTCTCTGTTTTTTTCCTAATTTGTACAGACTGTGATGTTTAACAACTCACAAGGTAAATTATGTATGTATACATGCATATTTTAGTTTATAAAATTGACTTGTCCAATATCAAAATGTACCATGTGCAAACATGATTTAAATGGACCAATAAAAAATAGAATAGAATAGGATATAAAAATCACATGCAAACATTGCAGAAAAGTATGTGTCTGTCAGTCAGGCAGAACTGTGGGAGTAAGGTTATCTAAATGTGGGATAAGCTGAAGATTAAGAAAAGAATATTCAACTTTTACCAAACGCCTTGTAACAAAAAACCACTCACATGATGTAGATAGTGAAGCTTACCACACAGAGGAGACACTGAGTCACAGACAAGCATAATGAAAAAGAATCCTAGAAATATAATTTTCATAATGCCTAACAGCAACTCAATGCTTACTCTTTGTGGTGAGTAAAAAATATATTCTTTCTATTGTTGTTATTTATTTCAGGACTTTCTACTGTTTGAGACTGTGAGGTTTTACATTCTCTTAAGGAAAGCTATAAGATGAACCTTGTAGAAATACCAACAAAAAAAAAACATGTGACATAGAATGCCAGCTTAGTATAATATGATCAAATACAATTTCCTTTTTCTCCTCTCTTAAATTAAATTTTTGTTATCCAAATATTAGATTAAAATTGCTAATCCAATTATACTTTGATGCTGTTAAATGTATCTCCAGATAAAAAACTTTATCTTACCTTTTTCAGTTAAATTTAGCAATTTCTATACGACTTAAAATGTAACAACGTAAAATCCAGAATGGAATAATGACAATATTATGAAAAGGATAGGATTCCATGCACCATATAGTGGAGATGACACATGACCACTGTCTCTGGTGGCCAGACTGCAAGCATCTGCAAATAATGGGAGAAGCAATCTGGATGGTGGGGGAAAGGAGGAGGCTGGGGCAGGGACAGGGAGGAATAGCGAGGTAGGGGTGGGGGACAATAAAGTGCTGCTTATGGGGGCGGGGGACAATAAAGTGCTGCTTATGGGAGCATACACAGGTGTGGTGGTGAGAGGGTAGGGCAGCTAGGTGTAGTCGGAAAAGATGGTGTTGGTAGGAAGGATGCCAATGAATTTGGCCCTGTCCTTGCTGCTATTGAACACTACCTTTCCCAACACCTGGCAGATTCCAAACATACAATGTCCTTCCTGGTCACCATGACCAACTATATCCTCACTTACAATTACAAACAATCTGGATCTGGATCAAGAGTGCGGACACCCTGTCCACATTCGTCCAGAACCTCAACGTCTTCACCCCAAACATTTCACCTGGTCCTTCATGACCCAACACGCCATCTTCCTCAGTGTTCACCCCCATCTCAAAAAGATGGTTACAGCAATACCTCTGTCCATATCAAACCTTCCAACCACCACAATACCTCCAGTTCGACAGCTACCACCCATTCCATACCAAGAAGTCGCTTCCACTCATTCTAGCCACCCATGGCTGTTGTATCTGTAATGACAAGCTGGCCTCTCAAAATATACAAAGTCCCTCATTGAGGCCTTTACAGACCATAATTGCCCTCCCATCCTTGTACAAAAACAGATCTCCCATGCTTTATCTCTCTGGCCACTCACCAGCTCCCAAAGTCCCACCATCTGACCAAAGAGGAGCATTCTCCACATGACTCAATACCACTCAGGACTGGAGCAACTGAATCACATTCTGTGCCAGAGTTTCGACTACCTCACACTGTACTCTGAATTGGGGGTATCCTACACATACCCTTCCCTCCTTTCCTGCAATGGTATTCCACCACCCATTGAACCTCCACAATATCCTCATCCATGCCTACACAACACCTGCTCCCAGCCCCTTGCCTCATGGCTAATATCCTTGTAATAGACCTGTCTCATACATCCTCCCACCACCACCTACTGCAGTCTGGCCACAAACATCAACTATTCCATCAGAGGCAGGGCTACCTGTGAAACCAGTCTTGTGATCTACAAGCTAAGCTGCAACCACTGTGTTGCATTCTACATGGGCTTGACCACCAACAACTGTCTGTCCACACGAATAGTGACCAACAAAATGTGACCAAGAAACAGCTGGAACACACAGTTGCTGAGCATGCTGCTCAACACAGTGTACTTTGTTTCAATGACTACTTCACAGCTTGTGCCATCTAGGTTCTTCCTACAAATACCAGCTTTTCTGAATTGTGCAGGTGGGAACTCTCCCTGCAAATATATCCTATGTTCCTGTTACCGTCCTTGCCTCAGACTTCATTAGGCATTGTCCATCACTCACCTATTCCCTTCCCTGTTCTCACTCCATCACTACATAGCTTTCTATTCCACCAACACACCCACGATCCCTTTACATCTTTCCTACTCCAACCTCCCCCCTCCCCCTTTCCCACCCCCTTCTCCACTCTGCCCCACTCTCTGTCTTAACTTCTGACTACACCTAACTGTCCTACACTCTCTCCACCTTATTCCTATATGCTTCCACAAGCAGCACTTTATCATCCCCCACCCCTACCCTGTTATCCCTCCCCCTCCCAACCCCAACCCCCTCCTCCTTACCTTCATCTTGCAGATTGCTTCTCCCATGATTTCCAATTGCTCGTAGTCTGGCATTAGCAGCCAAAGACAGTGGTCATGTGTGTTGAGTAGCATTTGTATGATTACATACAGGTATGTTGTTTAATTCAGAAGAGGACCTCTTGGCTGAAAGTTGACTTGTTTAGCAGTCTTTTTGTTAAGCTTGTCTGTGGCTCAACATTTCCACTGTATGGTGAGTAGCAATCTATCCTTTTCATAATAGTGACATAAAAATGTAAAACTTTCCTTCATAAACATACACATAAACACTCTATGTCTCATCACTGTTGTGTCTTTTGATTTTCTGTATAAATAATGTCTGTGTAAGTCTCATGTCATTTTATCTGTGTTTACAACATTCCGTTGCCACCTGACTATGGCCTAAGTAATCTCAAACCGTTTGTGACTAAATAAACATAATTTTGCAGAACATTAGGAAGTGTTTCCTTTTTAATATTGTCTTCATGTTCTGCCAAGCATTTAACACATCACTTAATATCAAACAATAGTGAGTGCATTGAGAATTATTAATATTTTGTTATATGTTTGGCATGACAGAAAATAAAGATAATAAATTTTGACTTGCATTTTATGGACTGCAGCAAACAGTTCATTCATCACAACAGAATTGTAGTCAAACAAATACCACAAAT
Organism: Schistocerca gregaria; assembly: GCF_023897955.1. Classification (NCBI taxonomy): domain Eukaryota; kingdom Metazoa; phylum Arthropoda; class Insecta; order Orthoptera; family Acrididae; genus Schistocerca; species Schistocerca gregaria. The sequence goes on along the minus strand of NC_064925.1, from coordinate 329,635,015 downwards.
ACTAACTGACTTGAGGACAAAACGTAAAGTCACTGTCAATTTCAATTTCAGATTATTTTAATGTGTATTTGTAATCGATGGAACCAATGTAATAGTGACATTTTGCACACAGGTTTACTCAGCAGTGGAAAAGTTGATGGCAGCATCTCAGGCATCACAAATGAAACTGTTAAGGGCCTTGCTAGATCGTGAGACAGCAGAAGTTATGAGGCGTTTACAAAGTGCACGACGTGATGAGGTGAAAGCTCTTGCTAAAGTTCACCGTGACCGTGATGAAATGGTACGTGTGAAACGTGAGGTTGATGCAGCAACAGTAGACAGGGGTGTGGCAGAGCGTATGCGTTTGACACAGTTATATGAGCGCAGACGCTGCCGACTGGAGACTGCCCATGAGCAGGTCCGGCAGAAATTTCAAGCTGAAAAGGAAAAGGTATGTCAATTTACAAACGAAAAATGTAGTTTGTAAATACAACCGTAGCACACATAATTCAAAATACCAAAGGAAAAAACTTAATACTGACACTTTGTAGCAAAAAAGCGACATTTTCTTGGTCTACCTATGGGAGGCAGATATTTATTGGATGCAATAATTGTAAGTACAGTAGTACATGATTAGATCTACTGAAAGGTAAGTTAGAACACTGAGTTTAGTGTGATGTGGTACTGAGTATATTCCTTAACCAATGTTTAGGTGTAGCTAAGGTCACTGTGGGAACATGTACCCAGAAGTGTACGATTAGTAGTGAGATTACTGCTGTAAGAAAAGAGAATTGAAGTCATGGCATGGCAGCCTTTGTACCATGATTGTGATTAAGAGGGTTGCCGAAGTAACACATCATGACCTGACCTGTGAAATGGATCTTGTGGTGCTGTGTTGCAAAATAGCTTTCCAGGGTTTTCGCCAGTGCATTTATTAAATTTTGAAATCAAGCGCAAGAACCATGGATACAGTAGAAGCCAATTAAATATTGTGGAAATGAGGTTACAATATTGACAATTATCTGACACAATTGTATCACTGTCCGATAAGTAGAAAGAAGAAAATGTGGGGACACCACCAAAATCCAGCAGCAGTTCATACACTATTCTGTTTAAAAGAGGCAATACTGAATGTTTAGTGATAAAAGACAGAGGAGCATGCTGTCCAATTCCACAAATTTTAAAGTTTGTCTTGTACTTGTTTATAGTTGTGAAGTTTATAGTGCATTCAATCTCTTCATCACTGAATCCATTTGAATCTGTATGTCAAAAAGCCTATATTTCAGTGATTTAATAGTTCGCTTAGACTGCAGTTTGATTTAGCATGCACTGCCCTAATAATGGTTGCTAACTGCTTGTTGCACATCTGAAATTTGCAAAAAATTTCAACATTAAACTTCAGACAGTTGGTGTGCCAGCATGGGACTGATTTTTCAGAGAGTGTCACGGAGATGTTGAAAGAACTTAGCTGGCAGACTCTTGAAAATAGATGGAAACTATCCCAAGAAAGTCTACTGATAAACTTTCAAGAGTGGTCTTTAAATGATGACACTAGAAATACAGGGTGTTACAAAAATGTACGGCCAAAGTTTCAGGAAACATTCCTCACACACAAAGAAAGAAAATATGTTATGTGGACATGTGTCCGGAAATGCTTACTTTCCATGTTAGAGCTTAATTTATTACTTCTCTTCAAATCACATTAATCACGAAATGGAAACACACAGCAACAGAGCATACCAGCATGACTTCAACCACTTTGTTACAGGAAATGTTCAAAATGTCCTCCGTTAGTGAGGATACATGCATCCACCCTCCGTCGAATGGACTCCCTGATGCGCTGATGAAGCCCTGGAGAATGGCGTATTGTATCACAGCCGTCCACAATACGATTATGAAGAGTCTCTACATTTGGTACCGGGGTTGCGTAGACAAGAGCTTTCAAATGCCCCCATAAATGAAGGTCAAGAGGGTTGAGGTTAGGCGAGCGTGGAGGCCATGGAATTGGTCCGCCTCTACCAATCCATCGGTCACTGAATCTGGTGTTGAGAAGCGTACGAACACTTCGACTGAAATGTGCAGGAGCTCCATCGTGCATGAACCACATATTGTGTTGTACTTGTAAAGGCACATGTTCTAGCAACATAGGTAGGGTATCCTGTATGAAATCATGATAACGTGCTCCATTGAGCGTAGGTGGAAGAACATGGGGCCCAATCAAGACATCACAAACAATGCCTGTCCAAACGTTCACAGAAAATCTGTGTTGATGACGTGATTGCACAATTGTGTGTGGACTCTCATCAGCCCACACATGTTGATTGTGAAAATTTACAATTTGATCACGTTGGAATGAAGCCTCATCCGTAAAGAGAAGATTTGCCCTGAAATGAGGATTGACACATTGTTGGATGAACCATTCACAGAAGTGTACCCGTGGAGGCCAATCAGCTGCTGATAGCGCCTGCACACGCTGTATATGGTACGGAAACAACTGGTTCTCCTGTAGCACTCTCCATACAGTGACGTGGTCAACATTACCTTGTACAGCAGCAACTTCTCTGACGCTGACATTAGGGTTATCGTCAACTGCACCAAGAATTGCCTCGTCCATTGCAGGTGTCCTCGTCGTTCTAGGTCTTCCCCAGTTGCGAGTCATAGGCTGGAATGTTCCATGCTCCCTAAGATGCCGATCAATTGCTTCGAACGTCTTCCTGTCGGGACACCTTCATTCTGGAAATCTGTCTCGATACAAACGTACCGTGCCACAGCTATTGCCCTGTGCTAATCCCTACATCAAATGGGCATCTGCCATCTCTGCATTTGTAAACATTGCACTGACTGCAAAACCATGTTCGTGGTGAACACTAACCTGTTGATGCTACCTAATGATGTGCTTGATGCTAGTACTGTAGAGCAATGAGTCGCATGTCAACGCAAGCACCGAAGTCAACATTACCTTCCTTCTATTGGGCCAACTTGTGGTGAATCGTGGAAGTACAGTACATACTGACGAAACTAAAATGAGCTCTAACATGGAAATTAAGCGTTTCTGAACACATGTCCACATAACATCTTTTCTTTATTTGTGTGTGAGGAATGTTTCCTGAAAGTTTAGCCTTACCTTTTTGTAACACCCTGTATACTGCAACCCCCTACGTATTGCTCCCATAGGGACCATGAGGATAAGATTAGATTAATTACAGCACACACAAAGAGGCATCTATACCATCATTTTTCCCATGCTCCATACGTGAATGGAATGGGAAAAGCTCAAATAACTGGTTCAGTGGGCTGTATGCTCTGCCATGTACTTCAAGCGCACAATTCCCCATTGTCAAAATGCACTCTAGGATACTCTGTTTTAATAACAACATCCAATCCCGGTACAAATTTCTAGAATAAAATTCTTTCCTGTGAAAGACCACACAGTCCAAAGATTAGCACAAAGCTAATGTAATACGGTACTTGTACACAATAAGATTGCCAACGGCCTTGCCTCAGTGGTAACACTGGTTCCCACCAGATCACCAAAGTGAAATACTGTCAGGCTGGGCTAGCACTTGGATGGGTGACCATGTGGTCTGGTGAGCGCTGTTGACAAGCGGGATGCACTCAGTCCTTGTGAGGCAAACTGAGGAGCTGCTTGTAAACTGACATATGGCCAGGAGAGTGGTGTGCTGACCACATGACCCTCCATATCTGCATCCAGTGACTCCTGTGGACTGAAGATGACATGGCGGCCAGTTGGTACCGTTGGGCCTTCCAAGGCCTGTTCGGATGGAGTTTAGTTTAGTTTAATTAGTACACAATAAGATTAGTGATTGCAGTGTGTATACTGCTGTGACACCCTAAGAAGTTGTAGTGTCTCCATTGGCTCCTGATGCTGTTGGATTGTTACAAACATTATACAATCACCAAGGAAAAGAATGAACAACTAATGAAGTAAACAAAAGGAAAAATTATAGTTGAATGTCCAGGTGTTAGGAACCATCTTTATAGTTACAGAACTAGCCCAGTGCAATTTATCCAGGATTTTGATGAAAGTACACAAGGTGCAATCCAGTATGACATTTGGCACCACCTGCAATACCTCACTGTAGTAGTAACTTGAAGAGCCCCACCGTCCTTAGCTGTGAAGAGTAGGAGGTGCTATTGCTGATGCAGTTGAGTTTGCACCAGGTGAGCCAAGGTAGCTTGAAACCTGAATGTTTGACACTTGGGTGTTTGACTTGCAAGAAGCTTTACTGAGCTGAAGATGGCTACTCCAATTTTCATGCAGCATAGGAATTTAAATCACTGACTAAACTCACTCATGGCAATTCTCCAGGCTGGTTGACAATGTTTCAGTGGAATATAGAATGTTCAGGATTATATTGTGGCTGGGGAGGAATTGGTTCTTGTGCATTCTTGTCCATAACAGAGTGAGAGTTTGTTATTCTCATGTGAGGTGGTGTGATATTGATTAGCACCAGAAACCAGTGAACAGGCATACACAAGGGCATATTGGATATGATTAACATATTTGCAGATGATAAACCAAAAGAATCAGAAATGGTGATAACCATACACAAGTGAAAGAATCATTTAATCTATAGCACATAACATTCTGCTGCAAGAGGTACTATCATTGAAATTAAAATTCAGTAAATTTGTATTTTTAAAAGAATGTTACATATTTCAAAAAGATTGTAACAGAAAGTTACACAGCAGATACTTAAATTTGATTATTTGGTTGAAAATGGGGTGATGATAATCCCTTTCTTACAGTTAAAAAGCCTGGAAGTTCTTTCATCTAGGATCACTTCTATGCAATCCACCAAAGGACGAACACAACAATATAGAAAGATAGGTTGCTACTCATTATACAGAAGAGGCACTGAGTTGCAAACAAACATGATGTAAAAGACTACTAAAATACTGAAGCTTTCAGACAATGTTCATCTTGTGCAATAGAGAACACACACACATATACACACAAGGATAACTCAGACAAACATGCCCAGTGTCTCAGGGCACTAGAGCCTGACTGCGTCTGATGGAGCAGCAATCTGCTAGGATGGGCGATGAGGGTAATGAAGAAGCATGAAGTAGGGAGGCGATGGATAGGGTTTGGGAGGAGAAAGATATGAGTGCTGCCTGATGGACTGTGCTGAGACTTAATGGAGACAAGATAGAGCTGTTAGGTGGCAGTATTGATAGTCTAGAGGGATGGGGAGAGGAGAGGAGTAGAGGAGGGGAAAGGACTTGTAGGCACATTAGTGGGATAAAAGGCGTGTGTAGTATAGGAGTTGGAACTGGGAAGGGTACCGGTAGACAGGTGACAAGGACTAATGAAGGTTTGGGCCAGGGGATCATGAGCATGAAGGATATGTTGTAGGGAAAGTTCCCCTCTGTGCAGTTCAGGAAATCTGATGTCGGTAGGAAGAATCCAGATAACACAAGCTGTGAAGCAGTAATTAAAGTGAAGTACATAATGTTGGATGGCGTGTTTAGCTACTTGAACACAGTTTTCCAATAGCCATTTATGAGGACAGACAGCTTGTAAGTTGTCTTGGCTGCACAGAAAGCAGCTGAGTTGGTACATCATGTGGCTGCTTTCACAGGTGGCCCTGCCTTTGATGAGTTAGGAGATGCCTGTGACAGAACTGGAGTACGTGGTAACAGAATGTGTGGAATGGATCTTACATCAAGATCTGTTACAGGCATATGAGCCATGAGGCAATGGCTTGGGAGCAGGAGTGGAGTAAGGACAGATGTTGCATAGGTTCAGTGAGTGGTGGAATAGCCTTATGGAAAGTATGAGCAGAATATTCCTCATTTCAGAATATGATAACAGGTATCGACACTACAGATGCAGTGACCACAGGCGACTAGGCTGTATGGATGGGACTCCTTGGTATGGAAGGGGTGGAAGTTGTCAAAGTAGAGACATTGTTGGTGGCTGTTAGGATTGATGTGGGCGGAGGTACTGATGTAGCTGTCCTTGAAGTGGAGGTCAACATCACAAAAGGTTGCTTGTTGGGTTGAGGAGAACCATGTGAAGTGAATGGGGGAGGAGGTGTTGAGGTTCTGGAGTAATATTAGTAGGGTGTCCTCAGCTTTGGTCCAAATCATGAAGATGTCATCAGTGATTTTGAACCAGGTGAAGGTTTAGAATTCTGAGTGGTTAGGAAAGATCCCTGTAGATGGCCCATGAATAGGTTGGCATTGGATGGTGTCTTGTTGGTTCCCATTGCTGTACCAAGAATTTGTTTGTAATTGATATCTTCAAAGGAGAAATAATTGTGGGTGGTGATACAGTTGGACATGATGACCAGGAAGGAAGTAGTAGGCTTGGAGTCAGTCGGGCATTTAGAAAGGCATTTTTCAATAGTTCCAAGGCCTTGGGCATTGGGGATATTAGTGCAGAGGGAGTTGGCACTGATAGTTATGAGCAGGGTGCCACGTGTAAAGGAACAGGAACTGTGTAAATTGAATTTTCTCATTTTGAGGAGACAGAAGGAGCAAGCTATTTTACTTGCTAAAAACTTTCTAAAGCCAAGATCACAAAGATATTTCTTTGTTAAAGCTTCTTGTTATGAAACATGTTCATTTTAAATTGAACCTCATGCCAACTGTGGAGAGTCAGTGGAGAAAGTAGTAGATGTCATATATACAGGAGGATATGTCACAGGTGATAGGCTTATAGTGTTAGTCCATGAGAGCAGCGATCCTCTCTGTGGAAATGTTGAAGGTAGGAGTGCGAGAGAGAGAGATAAACTCAGGTGAGACATGCTGGAATGAACCGAAGGATATAAGGAGGGATTGGAGATCCTGCTGGGTTTCTGGTATTGTGTCTCTGTGGCAGGGTTTATAGGTGGATGTATCTGACAGCTGGCAATATCCCTCTACCCGGTAATCCAAGTGGTTGATAACCACAGTGTGGACCCATTATCAGCAGATAGGATTATAAGAGAGGGGTCAGTTTGAAGTGGTGAACTGCAGTCCTTTCTCGGATGTAAGGTTGGTTTCCATTTGGGGAATGATGGTGAGGCAAGATTCAAGGTTAACAGAGGGTGGTTTGGGGTCAGTGGTGGTGTATTACAGTTGTGTGGTGGCATGAACTGAGTCAAACAGGAATCAGTGTTGGTTTTGAATTGAGTCTGAATGATAGGGTTGGTAGCAGAAAAATTTTTCTTTTTCAGGGATCAGGAGAAAGAGAGAAGGTCTTAAGGTTGAGACTGATTGAATTTGGGAGTGAGGTAAAAGTTATGGCCTTTGGAAAGGACTGGCACTTTTATGGGATTGAGGATTTTGGAGGACAGGTTCATGACCATCTTGCAGGTCAGTTTAGGTTGTGGATTCTGTATGGTGATGGGAGGGAGTTCCTTGGGGTGTGATAAATGTTAGTAGGTCTGCAAGGTAAGGTTTGGTGACTATGAGATGGAGGCTCTCGTAGAGGTGGTGGATAGTGGTAGCCCAAAGCGAGATTAGGAGACGTAAAAAATGGCTGGCATGATGTCGTTATACAGCTCAATGACCATAACCATGTACAGACACACAATATTTTTCAGTCTTCGTCGCACATGATTATTTCTGATTTTGGTTATGTATTTCAGCTAACTACCATCATCATATCAGTCATGTAACAAACAGTATAAACATGGAATATGTACAGTTCCTTGCACATATTACAAAAAAGGTTTTCATAAAAAAAAAAGATAATGTGATTCACGTTATTTCAGTAGATCACAGAATGATAAGTGCTCACAATCAATAGGGTACAAATACAATAACACACTTGAGTAACACATAACAAATCCTTTAAAACATCAGTGCATCGTGTAATGACAAGTAGAACATACTCATACAAAGTGTACATGCATATTGGCGGTGACACAGTCACCGGTAAGAAGGTAAATTGTTCAGCTGCCATCAGGTGCTTAAAACATAACAGCCCACTTTAGAACAGATAAGCACAAACATGAATAAGAATGTAAATTAGATTGAAAATGTACTTTCCTTTTTTTTTATTAATGTGCTATGTAAACATTTAAATGACCAATCCATATGGATCATACAAGTTCATCTGTGTAGCTCTTGTAAGATTTTAACTAGCTTGATGTAACAATGTAAGACAGATTAAAGTAAAATACAGATTAAAGTAAAATATTGCATCACAAAATGCAAGGCTGCAGACCAAAAAGAGAGAAATCATGGATCTCAAAAACAGCTAAAAATCAAGAGTCGTTTGCAAAAATAAAATAAAAGGCAATGACAGAATCAAAGGTAAAATGATTCCAAGGCAACCAATGCATAATCCATGTGTAGCCAATAAAAAATGAAGTGGTTGTGGTGGGTTGGTTTTTTAAAGCACTCAGATGTCGCAGTAGTTCATAGATGATGTCTTTAAAAAAAAATGTACTAAAATCCGTCTTCTCCTTTATCACCCATTGTGACTGCCTTTTTCTGTGAGAATATAGCTCAACTTCTTCCAAATTTTTGAGTACATGGCCCTTGGCTGCTTTGTGTAAGATTTAAGGCTTTCTGTAATAGGAGATAGATTATGTTACTCAGAATTTAAATGATTCCTCAAAGCATTCTTAATTGGAGTCATATATATGCTCCTCATACTTGTTTCAAAATTTCTACTGGTCTGACCAGTATAATAAGCACTTAGATACAACAACAAAACTGATGGAAAGTGAGCTTTCAGCCAAAAAGGCCTTTGTCAAAAATAGACAACATACACACACACTCACACAAATGCAACTCTCACACACATGATCACAGTTTCTGGCAGTATAAGCTTAAACACTCCATACCAGCAGGGATTGCTACAGATTTTATGTAGGCTAGAGTGGTAAGAATTTTGTGACAAGATATATGGAACATATGTACAAGTCATACAAGAGTGATTTGGGTAGTCATTTAGATTCCAAGAAACATAATGTAGACTTGGTTTGTTTTACTCATGTACATGACTGTATTTGTACTCTGCTGATTGTGAGCACTTCTCATTTTGTGATCTATTGATATAACATGCTCTTATGGTTCTTTTATTTTCTTATGAAAAATAATGTTGTAATATTTGCGAAGAATTGTATACCCCATGTTTATCATTTTTGTCTCACAACATGTATGATAATGGTAGTTAGCCAACATGCATAATCTAAATCAGAAATAATAAAGTGCAACCAAGACTGAACAACTTTGTGTATTTGTGAAGGTGGACAGGTTGAAGAGTTTTTTGAGGTGGCATAGTGCAAGCTGCTATTTTTCTTGAAAGGCTAGGGTTTCAGTCTGTGAGATGAGATACAGGCATTTGGGATTGCAGAGCAAGAGAATTTTATGCATGGAGAGGAGGTATTTGTAAGGAAGTTTGTGACTGAGTCATATGGTTATGCAGAAGTAGGTTGGTGAGGGCTGTGGCGTGATGAAATATGAACAAGCAGAGGTTATTATGGAAGGAGAGGCTGCAGATGGAGATGGGTAATTTGAAGGTAAGCCATTTATGGGGATTCCATGAGCTGGACAACAATGAAGGAACATTATCTGAAACTGGATTCTAAATAGGGATAGGGAAACTTTTCTGTACTTGCACAGGTGGAAGGAGCAACTTTCTATGCTGGAGGATAAGAAAAGTACAAAAAAATTGGGAAAAGCATAGAAAGAACAAAACAAATGAAATATGAAAAAAGGTGAAATCTGAGTCAGTAGGGCCTATAGGGAAAAATAAAAATGGACTCAAATCGATGTGGAAAAACAGAGAACTCAAAGAGAGACATAGTAAAAATAAGATAATAGTGGGATGGAGGTTGTTAGGTGAATATGTGTGGAGAGAGGGGCAGCAGGTGTAATTAGATTAGATAAGGTCAGTGTCCCCCCCATGAACCATAGACCTTTCCGTTGGTGGGGAGGCTTGCGTGCCTCAGCGATGCAGATAGCCGTACCATAGGTGCAACCACAACAGATGGGTATCTGTTGAGAGGCCAGACAAATGTGTGGTTCCTGAAGAGGGTAGCAGCCTTTTCAGTAGTTGCAGGGGCAACAGTCTGGATGATTAACTGATCTGGCCTTGTAACACTGACCAAATCGGCCTTGCTGTTGTGGTACTGCGAACGGCTGAAAGCAAGGGGAATCTTTCAGCCACAATTTTTCCCGAGGGCATGCAGCTTTATTGTATGGCTAAATGATGATGGCGTCCTCTTGGGTAAAATATTCCTGAGGTAAAATAGTCCCTCATTCCGATCTCCGGGCGGGGACTACTCAATAAGATGTCGTTATCAGGAGAAAGAAAACTGACATTCTACAGATTGGAGCATGGAATGTCAGATCCCTTAATCGGGCAGGTAGGTTAGAAAATTTAAAACGGGAAATTGGTAGGTTAAAGTTGGATATAGTGGGAATTAGTGAAGTTTGGTGGCAGCAGGAACAAGACTTCTGGTTAGGTGAATATAGGGTTATAAATACAGAATCAAAAAGGGGTATTGCAGGAGTAGGTTTAATAATGAATAAAAAATAGGAGTGCGGGTAAGCTACTACAAGAAGTAAAAAAAGTAGGTGAATATAGATTGGGGGGAAGAAATGAAAGAGGAAGCCACCTCGCAGAATTTTGCCCAGAGCATAATTTAATCATAGCTAGCACTTGGTTCAAGAATCATAAAAGAAGATTGTATACATGGAAGAAGCCTGTAGATACTGACAGGTTTCAGACAAATTATATAATGGTAAGACAGAGATTTAGGAACCAGGTTCTAATTGTAAGACTTTTCCAGGGGCAGATGTGGACTCTGACCACAATCTATTGGTTATGAACTGTAGATTAAAACTGAAGAAACTGCTAAAAGGCAGGAATTTAAGGAGCTGGAACCTGGATAAACTGACTAAACCAGAGGGTGTACAGAGTTTCAGAGAGAGCATAAGGGAACAATTGACAAGAATGGGGGAAAGAAATACAGTAGAAGAAGAATGGGTAGCTTTGAGGGATGAAGTAGTGAAGGCAGCAGAGGATCAAGTAGGTAAAAAGACAAGGGGTGACAGAAGAAATATTGAATTTAATTGATGAAAGAAGAAAATATAAAAATGCAGTAAATGAAACAGGCAAAAAGGAATACAAACGTCTCAAAAATGAGATCGACAGGAAGTGCAAAATGGCTAAGCAGGCATGGCTAGAGGACAAATGTAAGGATGTAGAGGCTTATCTCACTAGGGGTAAGATAGATACTGCCTACAGGAACATTAAGGAGACCTTTGGAGAAAAGAGAATCACTTGCATGAATATCAAGAGCTCAGATAGAAACCCAGTTCTAAGCAAAGAAGGGAAAGCAGAAAGGTGGGAGAAGTATATAGAGTGTCTATAAAAGGGTGATGTACTTCAGGGCAATATTATGGAAATGAAAGAGGATGTAGATGAAGATGATATGGGAGATCTGATACTGCGTTAAGTGTTTGATAGAGCACTGAAAGACCTAAGTCGAAACAAGGCCCCGGGAGTAGACAACATTCCATTAGAACTACTGACAGCCTTGGGAGAGCCAATCCTGACAAAACTCTACCATCTGGTGAGCAAAATGTATGAGACAGGCGAAATACCCTCAGACGTCAAGAAGAATATAATTATTCCAATCCTAATGAAAGCAGGTGTTGACAGTTGTGAAAATTACCAAACTGTCAGTTTAATAAGTCACGGCTGCAAAACACTAATGCGAATTCTGTAAGACAAATGGAAAAACTGGTAGAAGCCGATCTTGGGGAAGATCAGTTTGGATGTTGACTGGAATACTCTCTTTCAAATTCTGAAGTTGGCAGGGGTAAAATACAGGGAGCGAAAGGCTATTTACAATTTGTACAGAAACCAGATGGCAGTTATAAGAGTCGAGAGACATGAGAGGGAAGCAGTTGTTGGGAAGGGAGTAAGTCAGGGTTGTAGCCTCTCCCTGATGTTATTCAATCTGTATATTGAGCAAGCAGTAAAGGAAACAAAAGAAAAATTCGGGGTAGGTATTAAAATCCATGGAGAAGAAATAAAAACTGTGAGGTTCGCCGATGACATCGTAATTCTGTCAGAGACAGCAAAGGACTTGGAAGAGCAGTTCAATGGAATGGATAGTGTCTTGAAAGGAGGATATAAGATGAACATCAACAAAAGCAAAACGAGGATAATGGAATGTAGTCGAATTAAGTCGGGTGACGCTGAGGGAATTAGATTAGGAAATGAGACAATTAAAGTAGTAAAGGAATTTTGCTATTTGGGGAGCAAAATAACTGATGATGGTCGAAGTAGAGAGGATATAAAATGCAGACTGGCAATGGCAAGGAAAGCGTTTCTGAAGAAGAGAAATTTATTAACATCGAGTATAGATTTAAGTGTCAGGAAGTCATTTCTGAAAGTATTTGTATGGAGTGTAGCCATGTATGGAAGTGAAACATGGATGATAACTAGTTTGGACAAGAAGAGAATAGAAGCTTTCGAAATGTGGTGCTACAGAAGAATGCTGAAGATTAGATGGGTAGATCACATAACTAATGAGGAAGTATTGAATAGGATTGGAGAGAAGAGAAGTTTGTGGCACAACTTGACAAGAAGACGGGATCGGTTGGTAGGACATGTTCTGAGGCACCAAGGGATCACCAATTTAGTATTAGAGGGCAGCGTGGAGGGTAAAAATCGTAGAGGGAGACCAAGAGATGACTACACTAAGCAGATTCAGAAGGATGTAGGTTCCAGTAGGTACTGGGAGATGAAGAAGCTTGCACAGGATAGGGTAGCATGGAGAGCTGCATCAAACCAGTCTCAGGACACCTCTCACATTCACTTTACCTGATATACATCAAACCTACCAACCACCACCAATGCACACTTTGACAGCCTCCACTGATTCCATATCAAGAAGTCCCTTCCATATGGACTAGCCACCCATCGTCATCACATCTCTAGTGATGAGCACTCCCTCTACAAAAATGCCAAGGGTCTCACAGAAGCCTTTTCAGACTGAAATTACCCTTCCAGCATTGTCCAGAAACAAATCTCCCATTCCTTGTCTCTCCAGTTATCTACCATCCCCCACATGCCCACTGCCTGGCCACACAGGGTCGCTCCTCTCATGACTCACTACCACCTACATTTTGAGCAGATGGATTACATTCTCCACCAGGGTTTCAGCTGTCTGTGATTGTTCCCTGAAATAAGGAAGATCCTCCCTACCCCTTCCATAATGGAATTTTGCTGCCCACTGGTTCTATGCGGTTTCTGTTACCAACCCTTTGCTTAATGGCTCATTTTGCAGTAATAGTTCTTGATGCAAGACCTGTTCCCTATATTCTACTAATACCTACTCTGGTCCTGTCACAGGCATCTCCTGCCCCATCAGAGGCAGCCATTTGATCTACTAACTCAGTTGCAACCATTATGCCACTTTCTCTGTGGCCATGCCATTTACAAGCTATCTGTCCACATTAATAGCCACTGCCAAACTGCGGTCAAGAGACATCTGGAACACCCAGTTGCTGCACATGCCACCCAACATAATGTGCTTCACTTTAATTACTTTTTCACAGACTGTGTCATCTGGACACTTCCTACTGACATTATCTTTCTTGAATTCTGCAGGTGTAAGGTTACCATATTTTGATGTTCATAAACTTGGAAATCTAGACAACATGATTTATTACACTTATTTTTCATTCTGTTGGATCTTTCTTAGGAAATCTTTTTTACCGATAATTCTGTGATTGTAAGGAATATGTTACATTTTTTCATGTTGTACAATACTGTCAATACCAGCTCTATACTTTCAGCAGAGAGCTATTCCACTCACATATCCAATGAACATTTAGCAGAGGGAGCATTATCTGTAAAGCTGCATAATGGTCAGATATGGCAATACAATACTTTCAACAATTCATTGCAATCAACACTACTACTCTTGTACTGGTACAATTTCTCAGCTCACTTTTCCCTATCAAAGCTGCAGAGTTCATCATGTAGAATGTTCTTGAAGCAGTTATTTCAGCAAATAGCACAAATTCATTAATAACAATATTAAAACCTCTTAAAAATAACACAATTTTTTCGCTTCTTGCCACTTGGCTCTTTTTCCATCATTAACCACCAAAATACAGACATGTCTCTGTTTTGGTTCATATACTTATTAATATAATTGTAACTAACAATGCAAAAAGTGTACATTTAACTTTCAAGGACCATAATTAAGTTTATATCATCACATTTAGTAAGAATTTACTTTATTTTGAAAGGGACAAAGTGGTTTTCTGCCTTTTCATACAAACTAGAGGCAGTTCTCTGTAAAATAGAGTAGACTTCTACAACACAGTTGCATCCTGTGGAGCTTTATTTTTCTTGTGTTTGTTAAGCACATTGTGTTTTGTATATCAGAACGGCCTCCATGCAAGATGGAAAAATAGCTGCAGAAGAAAGAATATACTGTAAAATCATTATAAAATTATTTAGCTCCTAGACAGATTTTGTTCTTTGTTTATAATAATTTAAACACACACAACTCTTAACAATGGCAACAGTATAAGTTAATAAGGATTGAATTTATGTCTATCAAATTGATAATACATTTGTAACTAATAATAGTAATATATTATTTTCATATTAACATCTACATGTGTTATATTATTATGTTAACAATGTAAAGTGTATAATTGAATAGACAAGTAAGTGACAATATGACTATAAAGATAAATTACTCACTTCTATGATATACCTTCTGCTTCTGTGTTTATTCTGCCAAGGTGCAGCAAAGGAAATTCTGTTTTATCTTTAAACTCAGACTCTTTTGGCATCCTGATTCCTATAATTATATGCTGTACATCTTGTAGTGCACTAGCCAGTCCAGAGTCCTCAATGTGAAGGGTCCTCTGACAATTTCACAATTAATCTGATCTTGTTTACCATGTCTTCACAGAAGCAAAGAGAAAACAAAGAGTAAAGAGATCCGGTGTTGTAAACTGTAAGCAGAGTTCAGCAAAGATAAGCTAAGCAAAAAAATCATAGCAAAATACATTTACAAAACAAGTATTAAAAGTGCAATAAATTTCCTGGATGAGTGCTACCAGAGCTAGGATTCAAAATATATTGACGTGATAAATAAATTATGTATTTTATCCTTACATATAAAAATTTCGTGCCATGGTGTTAATTGCCATACTCCTCCAAAACAGCTCGATCAGTTCTGATGAAATTTTACATGTATATTTGGTAGGTCTGAGAATCGGTTGTAATCTATTTTTCATACCCCTAAGTGATAAGGGTGGTCCACCCCAAAATCCTTTTTCTTATTTTTTAGACAAAAATTTTTATTTTTTATGATGTGGCATTAAAAAACACACACAATCCTCAGTTTTCACCCTTCTCCCACAACACCTATTTTTAATAGCAATTTTAGCAATCTAATAATTTTCAACCCCAGTTGATAACTGATCAATTATTACTTGACCAATGGCACAATCGATTCTGATGAAATTTTACATGTATATTCGATACGCCTGAGAATCGGTTATAATCTGTTTTTCATACCTCTAAGTTATATGGGCGGTCCACCCCAAAAATCTTTTTCTTATTTTTTGGACATATTTTTTTTATTTTTATTTTTTTATGATGTGGCATTACAAAATACACGCAACTCTAAATTTTCACCCTTCTACCATAAACCCTGTTTTTTAATAGCGATTTTAGTAATTTAATAATTTTCAACCCCGGTCAATAACTGACCAATTATCACTTGATCAGTTATCCCCGCCAGGTGTCTACCTGTGATAGTCTTTCACTATTCAATAGTTAGGTAATTGAAGAAAACGTACCAAAAGCAATGACTCGAATATACCTCTTTGACTCGACCTAACTAGACCAAGAAGTTTAACTAGGTAGCATGCATCATTTGCCAAACCAACATTTAGTCCTAGCTCACACACATCGATTTTTATCGTACAGAAATATATCGTACAATCAAATTCTTTTAGTGGAACAAAGAAGTTCCTATGCGCTCCTTTGTTCCTCTAAAATAATGTAATTGTATAATATTTTTACATACGGTAAAAATCGATGCATGTGCACTTGGTGTTATTCATAATGCTGGTGAACACATTTCTAAGTGAAATTGCTGCTATGTTTCTGTGCTCATGGATGAGCCGTGTATCGGCTGCAATTGTTAAATCTGCATGATCTACCATAAAAATGCTGGAACTAATAGTGGCTGATACTGCCAGACTTCCCCCTAAGCCTTTTCTCATTCCCTACACAGTTTTCGGCCATTATTATTGTTTCTGTCACAATGGCTATTGTGTTACATGTATACATTATTCTTATAGACTAGAGATAATTTATATGGCAAAACAACGTATGCCAGGTCAGCTATAACATATAAAGATTTTCAGAGGCGGAATGAAGTTCGCTGGGTATAGCTAGTTGTTTACTAAAAAACAGGTGGTTTTGCAAAAAATTCCAAAACTGAGTGAGAGGTCAGGGAAGGATCTCAATAATTGATGGTATCTGGTAAAAATGGGTAATCTGGTAACCCTACACAGTCAGTAACTCTCCCTACAACATATCCTTCATGCCCATAATCCCCCTGGCCCAAACCTTCATTAGTCCCTGTCGCCCGCTTACCTAAACTCATCCCTGCTCCCACTCCAGTAGTACCAGTCTCCTGACGTTGCACCTAGCAGCCCTATCCTGACCCAACAAAGTCCCTACATGCTCCCACAAGTAGCACTAGCATCTTCCGCCATCCCATCCCTACCTTGGTGTCCATTCCCACTCCCCACCCCACATTTCTTCCTTGTCACCACTATCCACCCCAGCTAAACTGTTGGTCATGGTTGATGTAGTAGGGCCTTAGAATACAAAGACAACACTGGCTATGTGTGTGTGAGAGAGTTGTGCTTGTGTGAATGTGGTCAAGTTTTTTCTACTTCTGAAGAAGGATTTTTGTCCGAAAGCTGAAATAGTTTTAACTTTCTTTCTCATTGTGCCTATTTGCGGCTCCGTGATGCCTGTGTATGGTGAGCAGCAGTCTGTCCTTTCCACATTTGAGACTTATTGTTAATAATCTATCTGAGTTCAGAAAGAATAAAGATGTCCAGTACTAGAAGGGAAAAAAAAAGAAGAGATCTTCATCAAGCCCTTTTCTTAGTTAAAAATTTCTTTAGCTTACAAGCAGGTAAATAATTCTGCAACCAAAAACTTTGGTAGTTTATTCAGTGATATTAATTGCCTGGCAAACAGCAATGCTAAATTTAAAAATCAGTTGAGAAAGTTCTTTTCAGACAATTCCTACTCCACAGAAGAATTTTTATTTAGAAATCTGTAATTATTTAGACTATTTACTTGTTTTGTTTTTTAAACTGAGTATAGAATATGTAATGAACTTAATGAACTAACTCTTTGATGGCTTTGTGTGGGTGTCTCACAAGGCTAGAACAAATATACATCCGCACATCCGCAGTATGTTTAATTGATTGAATTACTTAAATTTTTTTATGTCTCTCTCTCTCTCTCTCTCTCTCTCTCTCTCTCTCTCTCTCTCTGACTAATACACAGGCAATGGGACTTCTTATTGAAATTTAACTGAGTTGTAATATAAATAGTTTCCTTTGCAGATGCTTTTCAAAAACAAAGCTTGTTTGATTGCTATTCTTCTTATTTTAGGCACAAACAGCACTAAAGAAAGAATATGAGGGACGTTTTGCTAAAATTGAAGAAGAACTAAAGGCTGCAAAGGCTAACTTTGATGTTGCCCAATGAATTGTCTAACAAGTTTGTGTGTGCTGAAAACCAAAGGTTAGTTTATCAAGAATCACTAAGTGGTGTTTATCCCTTAGTTTAATAATTAACTGGTTACTTCTTTCTGTTGACATCATCCAAGCACTTGTGTCATTTTTCTTATCTCCTTTTTTCTTTTCTATCTATGGTGGATGTGGCATGCTGCACTGCACAATCAGTGTTTGGACTCTTGATACTAAGCTTCGTAGTGCCACAGCCCAAGTAAAATTTGAGGCTGATAGCTTATTTTTTATCACGTGTTTGTAATCATCCCTGTTAAAATGCCTGCAGATGGCAGAATAATCTTCTAAAATCAGTAGCATTTAATCAGGTCATTGTAGGACAGGTGAAATTTTATTTAATATTATTTTACTGGGTATTTTGACTGCCTTCTTTGGATACACTTTTGAGTTTTAAAATGGTAGTGTAATTACATTGGCGAAATTTTGTGTCAGTATTGAGATGTTGTTTTTTAATTAAAATTATTTTAAAAAAACTGTAGAAAATGGGTGTGTGTGTGTGCACTCAAAGGTTGCCAAAGCATGGTTGCTTCACCATGATGCTGCACAAAGTTCATGCTTTGCTGTCAGTGAGAGCATTCCTGATGAAGTAGACAACAGAAGTAAGGTAATGTCTTTCCTCTATCTTGAAGTGACAGTGTTCTAGTCCTGTGAAAAATGTGCAAGTTCTCATGATGTGTAATGCAAAAAAAAATTGCAGTTTAGAGTGTCTACACAAGCCATGAAGTGTAGTATAATGGAAAATCAAAAAGCTTGCCTTTGAAGGTCGTACAGTCCAGAATCAGTATGCAAATCAGTCTAAATTGCTGTGAACATTTAAGCCATCATTCCATCAATGCACCAGGTTGAGGATACCCTTTTGGCAAAACACATTAGCCTGCTCCATGAAGAAGACTGTAGCTGTCTGCTGCACATCCTCATCTGACAGGAATCATCAACCCTTCAAAGGATCTGAAGGTGTGATAATCACATGGGAAAAAATCAGGACACAAGGTGCTCTAGTGTCTCTCACTTGATTTGGCTTAACTTCTGCATTACAACATTTGTGATGCATGTGTACTTTTTGGATGCATTTGGTAATAATGTCACCACATTTTATGTTTCCACCTTTACTGCACTCACATAAGAAAGATACAAATGCTACACTAATCCCTTGGTATATGTTAGTGCTAATATACTGCAGCAATGCCCTCAAATGGAAACCATTTGATCATCCCTTATAGAACCACAACTGTAAGTGTATTAATGTTCAAAAATGTTATCTTTAACAATAACAAGACCACTGTATCATGCCATTACTTTTCACCTGCAATCACTTATGTGTTAAACACTTGTTAGCAAATTAATTTTTTTGTACTGAAAAGGTGGAAAGCAAATTGATATAAAATGGTGTATATCTCTTATTTAGCTGTTATCTTGAAGTGCACTTTTAAATCTCTTCTAGGGGCCAAGAACACTTGTGGACCTAGGAAATCTAAGGAATAAATTCTTATTACTATATAGAAAATCAAAGCTCCGAGTTTATGAGGTGTGATCAGAAAGTAATTGGAATTTTTTAATTTCTTGGTCTTTTTACATCAGATTTTCAATTTTTTTATCTTGTCAGTGCACATGTTCCTGATGTATGTTTGCAGTTTCAGATGTTTTGAATATTTAGTTTATTGTTGACAGTCAGAAAGGTTATACATGTCTTTGAGTGTTCAGCAAACTTTTACTTTCAAGAATTTGGATCAAAGAATCTGTATTAAATTTTGTTTGAAAAATGGAATAAAGTGCAACATGCATTCAAAACATTGCCCATGACTTTGGCAAGTCTTCTATGAGTAAGACAAAAGTCTACCAGTGGTATAAATGTTTCGAAGAGGGATAAGAACACAAAGAAGATGACAACATCCCTGGATAATTCAACACATCAATTACTGATGACAGTGTCAAAGAAGTAAAGAAAATAGTTCTGGAAAATAGCTGAATCACCATCAGAGAGGTTGCTGTTGATGTTGGCATATCCTTTATCTCATGCCAAGCCATCAAGAATCTCTCTCTGTGATTCAAACCAACATGCAATCCCTCCTAAAAATCTCAGGCCCCCTCACAAGGACTTACACCTCAATCCATAGAACTTATCACTCCACCCAAACCAAGCACCCCCATCTTTTACCTTCTTCCTAAGATCCAGAAGTCCAATCATCATGGTCATCCTATAGTTGCTGATTTAAAAGCACCCACTGAACATATATCTGCCTTAGTTGATCAACACCTGCAACCCATAGTGCAAGGGCTTCCCTCCTATATTAAAGATACCAACAATTTCCTAGATCATCTGAAATTGGTGCCAGTCCCACTCCCACAACAAAACTTGCCTGTCACCATTGATGCCATCTCCCTCTTTACCAACATCCTTCCTCTGCTTGATCTGTCTGCTGCTGAACATTTCCTCAGTCAACGCCCAAGTGATTGCAAGCCTGTGACATCCTTCTTGCTCACCTAAATCAACTTTATACTTACCAACAGTTACTTGGCCTTTGATGGGAAGACATGCAAACAGATCAGGACTATTGCCATTTGAAACAGGATGGCTCCTTCCTATGCCAACCTTTTCATGGGTCACTTGGAGGGGGCTTCCCTAGGGTCTATAAGCCTTCAGCCCCTGGTTTTGCTTAGATACACTGACGACATCTATGCCATATGTGCTCACAGTGAGGCTGACCAGTTAAAATTCCTGGAGTCTCTGAATACCTTCTTCCAATTAAACTTCACATGGCCCTACTCTGAATCACATGCCACTTTCGGTGATGTTGATCTCATCCTCACTGAAGGCCAGCTACACACTTCTGTCCACTAACAAACAACAGTTCTTACATTTTGAGAGTTGCCATCCTTTCCGTGTCAAACTCCCCACCCAACAGTTTCTGCACCCTCTGTCCTATTAGCGCCTCCCAATTCAATTTCCTCCACCCTCACTGTTCATTGCTCTTTGCCAGTGCACCCACTGGTCTTTCACATCTCTGTTCATCTCCTTTTCCTTCTCCTCTGCCCCCTGTCCTGACTCTGCACCTGGCAGCCCTGTCCTGCTGCCATCTAGTCCTTCTCTCCCCCAGCCTGTGTACTGCTATCTTGGGGTTGCTGATTGTGTTCAACATTACAGTTAGAGGTCATCTGTGAGTGGGTGTGCCTGCTTGTGTGAAGGTGTTTGTGTTTTCTTTTCTGAAGAAAGCTTTGGCTGAAAGCTCAACATGTAACAGTCTTGTTATTGTGCCTGTCTGCAAGTAGTGTGTCATCCTTACAGAGAGTAGCACTCTATCGTTTTCATAATGCTAAAGATTGAAAATTAAACAATGGAAACTCCATGTAGATATATCAGCACCCGCACAAAGGTTTTGGCCACAGCCTTTATCAGACTGGCCTGACCTGCCAGAGTTGGTGGTCATGTGTGTGCGAGGTGTGCTTGCTTGTGTGTATGAATGGTGTATGTTTCTCTGTTTATCTTTTGCTGATGAAGGCTGTGGCTGAAAGCTTCATGTAAGCATCTTTTAATTGTGATTGTCTGCAACAAAATATGTCTTCTTTATGATAAGTAGCAATCAAACATTGAAGATTAGTATTTATATTTCCTTTCCTGTCATACTGATATGTGGTTTGCCCAAGGATTTTTATATCTGTGTGGGCATTAATTTCTATAGAGAGTATCCCACATTTCACACAGACAGGAAGAAAGGATAGTTCCAGAAAACATGAAAAATGGATACAAAGATGTCAGATAACATGGTAAGACCTTAATGAGAGTGTCTGGAAAGTAAAGACACAAATGTAATTCAACTGGAAGAACCAATTATAAAATTCTGATTATAAATTAGTCTTGATGTAAAATTTGTGCTATGATTTCTACATCTACATGCATAATGTGCAAACCACGGTGAAGTGCATGGAAAAGGGTACTTTCAGTTGTACCACATAATATGGTTTTGCCCTGTTCCATTCTCATATGGAGTGCAGTAAGAATGATTGCTTAAATGCCTCTATGCACACTGTAATTAGCCTAATCATCTCTTTGTGAGCAGTATGCCGGAGGAGGACTTTTGACTTCTGTCTTTAAGTCATTGCCAGTACATGTTTTTTTTCTGGAATTCATAACACTCTTCTGAGAGTCAGACAAACCTGTGACTATTTTTGCTGCCCTTCTTGACATTCATTAAGTATATGCAATTAATATAATTTGATAAAGGTCTCAGATGTATGAGCAATATTTTAAGATGGGTCACATGAATGCTTTGCTAGCACTCTCCTTTGGAAAGGAAGGAAGGAAGATAAGAGTTTTAATGTGCCATCAGCAGTGCAGCCATTAAAAATGGAAATTGTCTTTAATGACTGGTTGCATTTTCACTGTATCCTACCAGTGAACCAAAGTCTGCAATCTGCTTTAACTATAATTTTAAATTTTTGAACATTAACAGCAAGTTGCCAATCTGCACATCTCTTTTAAATCTTAACAAGGTCCGATTGGATATTTGTTTAACTTTTTCCTTGTAGTATATCATTATAGATAACTTCATCATCTCCAAAAAAAGTATGAATTTACTAGTGGCATTGTCTGTTAGGTCATTAATATGCAACATTAGCAGCAAAGATCCCAGCACATTTCCATGAGTCATGCATGAAGTTACTTCTAAATGTGTCACTGACTCTAAATCTGAAATAATGTGCAGCATCCCCACATCCAAGAAATCCAATCTCATGACCTTACTGTTGTTAATATGCACTGGTGTTGTGCTGAGCTGAATGCTTTTCTGAAAACTGAACAAGAAGGCAATATTCTGATTGGTATTGTGGGCAGTAAAACCTGGATCACTCATCAGGCACTTGTGAATATGTCAAAAACATACAGTCAGTATGCCACATAGATTTAATAGCATTTTATCTCTAAATGTGATGATATTTACAGATGATAATCAGGTTCAGGAAGCAACAACAAAGTGGCTGAGACAACAGACGGAACTGCATGTGCTCACTGAAGTGTAAATATTGGTGTATCACAGTAACTTATGTTATGTTCTACCATACTTCAAATAAATATGAAATTTGTGCTGCCCCAGTAACCAAAACCAACTGCATGGAAGGAAAAAGCAATACAGAGAAACATAAAGTGTGTTCAAATGATAAGATGCAAAACCTTTTAACACCCAAACCAGTGGAAATTTGCATATGTTGCTTTGGGATAGAACATCTAGTGACAAAAATGTAGTACCTTGACCTCCACCTAAAAATTCAAAGCTACGTGCTCAGCACACAAGATGATCCTCACTGCCCTTTTTTGACATTGAATGTCTGGTACTCGAATTCCCCAAGCATGGAAAAACTGTTAACAGTGACATGTACTGTGAGACACTCTGCAGCCTATGCAAGTTCACCAAGAGCATATAGCCTGGGATGCTCATGGAGGGGATGATTCTGCCCCACAATAACGTGCATCCACATGTCTCCAAGGTCACATACAAATGTAATGGCCAACCTCAAGTGGGAACTACAGCCTGGGCCTGCGACTTCTGTGTTTGGTCCACGAGAAGAACATCTCAGAGGGAAGTTTTCAACTCAGATTGGCTCCTGTCACAGCCACAGGAATTCTAGGAACAGAGATCGTACAGCTTGTGAAACAGTGGGGTAGTTATGCTTAGGCCTCTGGTAATTACTTTTGAGTAAAGACTTCAGTTATACCCACAGCATTTTTTCATATGTTTTCTTTTGTACGCCCCTGATAATCAAGTGAAACAGCAAGAAGTTAGAAGACAGTGGAGTGCTCATTGTAACATGCCAGTTCAGTAATAAATATCTGTCTCATGATGTACTCACTGCAGGTACGTATGTCATTTTTGAGTCAAACTGAAATATATGCCAAATGTGATGAATTGAAGTTTTGATAAAACTTCTTGGCAGATTCAAACTGTGTGTTGGACTGAGATTCAAACCCAGGAGATGGAAGGTAGAAGATGAGGTACTGGCAGAAGTAAAGCTGTGAGGACAGGTTGTGAATCATGCTAGAGTAGCGCAGTTGGTAGAGCACTTGCACAAGAAAGGGAAAGGTCTCAGGCTTGATCCTGGTCTTGCACACAGTTTTTATATCCCAGGAAATTTCATATTAGTGGACACTCCACAGCAGAGTGAAAATTTCATCCTGTAAAGTTTTGTTACTTAGCTGATTATTTAGGTTCTTCTCAGTGGTGTGATGGACTAGAGGCATTCTTGTACGAAGAAATCTATAATTTTTCAGGATTTCAAATGTCCATTGGATCACTAACTATGAAATGAAGAATGTTCACACTTTTAAGTTTTTGTATTTTGAAACATTTCACTTGTTTGGCTTATAAAAATTTGCTTTTAAACTTTCGTATTTTGAAACATTTCACTTGTTTTGTTTGTAAAAAGTAATATCCATTCACTCCCTTGAGCTACAGACTCCAACTACGTATACTTACTCTTTACAATAACTAAAACTCAACTGCTTTCTACAACAACTAAAGCATGACTGCTGTTCACTAAAACTCAACCATGACTGCTTCTTACAGCTCATACCATCAACTCCAAGAGAAAGCACAAAGATTAAATTTTTTAGGACAAAGATTTTAAATCATTTATATTGCTGGCAAAGACACTATTTAGATTAACTGATACTCATTACATAAAACTTCATGTAAGATCAATTTACATATTTTCATGTTAAAATTTCAAAATTATCCTGATCACAGAAAATATTAACAGCAATGCATCACATATGTAATTTTGATATACATGGTTGTATGTGAGCTTCCTATCTTACAAAGAAAAATATTGATACCTATTGGCATTGGAGAGATCATGAGGTGTATAACGCTTGATTCTACCACAATATACCAACAGTGGCGTGTAAGGTGCATTTATGAGTTCTGGGCTGTCTGTATGTTGCATAACACATAATCTTGGGAAATTTTTCTTATCCTTTATATTACATCTACAGCAAAGTAAATGTAGAGATTATTTAATAAAACAAGAAACAAAGTCAGATTAAATACAAATCTTGCATGTAAATAAGTGTTAAATCTAGTGAAACTTTGTTTGTCAAATGTGATATGTCAATACAAGAAGTATACTCACCACCATAAGCCTCTTGCTGGACACCAGGGTCCACTACTGGTTCATCCCCTGGGTTATGTTACAGCTTCATTCAAAAACTGTGTACCACAGTGGGACTTGAAACCAGAACATTACCCCTGGAAAGTGGAAGAGAGAAACATGTAGAACTTAAGCTGTGAGGGTGTGTCATAACTTGTCCCTGTGGCATACTATTTTAATCTGCCAGGCGTCAGGCTCTGTGTCTAGTAGTAAAGAAAAAGGTAATGGGATTGAACCTTCATCAGACCACACATTATTTCACCCTGTCTTCACCTCACAGTGATTTGAAGATTCACTAAGAACCTCACATGGTTCTGATTTAATATTGAACAATAGGACCACTTTCTCCAGTAGGATTACTACAGTAGATTGAGAACATGCAAGTCACCAAAGTGGCATCCAATTGAAAGACGAGCAGCGGATTGTTGAGACAGCCAGCATCTTTATTATTATCTCCAAGAAATTTCAAAACAGCACACGCTGTGCTGTTGAGTAGAGAATTACTTCTGAAAGTAGAAAGTAAACCTACAACTGTTATTTTTCTGCAGAATACCTTATTTACTGTGTGTTAGTTCAGCAAGCTATGCAGGAGAGCTTGTGCAAAGTTTGGAAAGTAGGAGAGTGAGGCTGGCATAATTGAGCTGTAAGGATGAATTGCCAACTACATATGACCTGCTCTAGTGGTGATAACATTTCCCATGAAGGACAAGGTTGTGACTTTGAGTGACAGACTAAATATAATTTAATCTGCTGATGCTCTACTGTATCTTCACTGATGATTTATTGCTGTGAAGACATGCTAGCACTTGAGATCTGTGCACATATGATGATGGTCTGCCTTGAGTGTTTCATATTAGCAGTAGTGTTAAGTACATAGAGCGTATCACAAATACTTTTGCAAACTTTTCAAAGAATGGTGTGTGTGTGTGTGTGTGTGTGTGTGTGTGTGTGTGTGGTGTGTGTGTGTGTGTGGTGGGAGAGGGGTTATAATAAGTGTATGTCTCAAAATCCTTTGATTTTTAATTGTTAAAGAAAGAACATTTCACAATTTTTTGAATCAGATGCACATAATGGATGTTCAGAATACCCTTTGCTTGCTTCTTTACTCATATGTACCTATTGGATCATTAAATGTTGCTCCATTCACTGACTTCCATGACATGTTGATGAAGTATCTTTGCATTATGGATGTCTTTTTGTAGAAAAATATGTTTTATGTGGCCCCTCAGATGGTAATGCAGCAATATACACATCATGAAACTGATCCTACATTTGAGCAATGTGACTAAAATATAATGGGGCTTCCTCTTATTTACAGAGGTGCATCACAGATGGAAAAGTGTTCTAGGTTGAGTATTTGTAGATAGCATCTGCAAAATATGCTATGGTGGGGAGGGGAGTGGGCATAAGTCCATACGTTAATTAATCCATAACAGATTTTGGTGTGTAGCATGGCTTGATCCAGGAAGATTTTCATCCAATAGCGAATATTGAAGTGTATTTATGCTTAGAAGCAAATGGAGTACATATTGCATATTTGTTATGAGTTTTTTTTTAACCCAGGTGCTTCACAAATTGGTCTGTGATTAATAACTTTGCACGTGTCTAATTATACTACACATGTCTATTTATATGAACTTCTATCCTTGAACTGGTGTGAAATCTGCCCTCAAGGGCTGTTAAGTATTTGTGATATGCCATGTGTGTTGGGGGATGGAGGTGAAATGCACAGACAGATGCTTGTTTCAATATTTACTGAGTTATTTACCATGCACATTATTCTCATTTAGACTTTTTTTCAGATTTGATGTGGTGTCTTGCCATACTGCATGCTGGGGAGTGTAGATGAGAACCCACTCCTGGCAGTAGCAGTAACAGCAATAGCAGCAGCTCAGTATTATATTGAAAATGCAGGTCACATCAGCACTATTGAAAAAACATTGACAAATGGAGATGGAGCCATGAATCTCGGTGATGTAACATCCCTTTTGAAGGGTTGCGGAGGCAAGATCTTAACTATCATTGTATAC
This sequence comes from Schistocerca gregaria, assembly GCF_023897955.1. Classification (NCBI taxonomy): domain Eukaryota; kingdom Metazoa; phylum Arthropoda; class Insecta; order Orthoptera; family Acrididae; genus Schistocerca; species Schistocerca gregaria. The sequence continues at coordinate 329,608,073 of NC_064925.1, read as the reverse complement.
TTAAAGTTTAAGAATCTGCGGTAAAAGTTAGGACAATCAGTAGCTGCTACAAAGGATACCCATTCCTATTGTAAAAGTAAAGAAATAACTTGTATTAGTGGCTCACACTTTAAAATTTCTAGCTGCTGCTAAGCAGCACAGATGACCAGTCATTAAATACTCTGTAAGCATTGTTTATAGCTACGACTTAATATGTATTGTCATTAGCTAAGATTAGTGACATTAAACATCATTGTACATATTATACCAAAGCATCATTTAGCTATAAGATGATAAAATACTCATTGTGATGGTTTTTACAGTACATAAAGACGATAGCAACTAGACTGCTAGAAGCATGCAACACTGTTTAAAAAAAATAAGCATGTCGTCTCAAAAAAATAGATCCCATTCATATTGTATTTATATTAAATGACCAGAAAGCGAATGGGTCTTAAATTAAGTCTGTTGCAACATATTAACACAATGTGTTACAGTAATTACACTCTACTTTCTAGTGTTGATTGTAGTTGTTTTCTTATAAAGTTGAAAGATCATGCTATTATAAGGAAAATGAAGAGTACATGAGCCCGGTGCACCGCTTAGCCACTCATCACTGTGTGTGTCTAGTATTACAATGACACAGGGTTCCCTTGTCACTTATTATTTAACACAATGCCTTCATTGTTTCTTGTGGTATGCCACATTTAGTTGAATGCTGCTAAGAAATAATTATGTACTTCTTTTTAGATTACTGGCATAATTGAACACTTTGTGAGATTTTGAATTTATAGTCAGCAATTTAAAAAACACAGATTTAAATTTTAATGCTCCTCCTCCTGCTCCTCCTCCTCCTCCTCCTCCTCCTCCTCCTCCTCCATCCCTTACTGTATTTCAATGTCCGTAGTCAGTTCTTTCCCTTGTGAAAGAGGTTTTAAGAGCTGTGCAATATAATATCTTATTATTTTGCTTTTGATCTCATAGAGTTCATGCAAAGTCTTCTCTTTAGAGCTTTTGCTTGAGTTTGATAGAATGCCTGTAATGTGCAATCCATTGTGCTTGATCTGTTTCTGTTTGTTATCTACTTAGATATGTGCCAACTTGTACACTATCATTACTTTAACTTCTTTTTGCTCTACAGTGCTCTAATAGAAAGAACTGGCATTTTCTTCTTTCGGTGTGTTGTGTGATTTGTTGTATCCACCATCTTATTAATTTCATATAAAGTATGGTACTACTGAAATGTTTCATACTAAAACATTGTTTCCCTATTAATAGAACCCTCCACTCTCTTTTTATTATTTTAAGCTTGACATTTGTGCATTTTTATTACATCACTAGTGCTATATCAGTCAATATTATACCATCTCATTTTATCTATAACTGAGTTTTCCATGGGAGCCTCTGTTTGATATTTAGATTTTAAGCCTTTTGATAGTCATTCACAGCACTACCTATTGTTGAAAATGGAATATATTGTTCTTGGATTTTAACTAACATTTCTTTTGTGTTTATGGAGACAACCTCTGAATAGATATTAAATGTCTTTAATACAATTTTAGAAGCCAAGCAGATACAAATAGAATTATTCCTATTTCTTGTATATTTTATAATATTTAAGATGTCCTGCACATTACATCTGAAGTTTCTTTCATGTGTCAATGCAATGTGCCATCTATGTATTTACATTGCAGGCATTAAGTGACACAAACACAACTCATCTCATGATAAGCTTCTTTAGATTTAAACCTAGCTTTTTTTTTCTTTTTTTTTTTTTACAGCAGCATAAAAAACAAAACAGTACTTGAACATATAATTACATTAAATTAGATGCATGTCCGTTGTTGTGTATGTATTCCATTTCTAATTACTTCCAGCCTTTATCTGAAGATTTACTAACAATATATCCTGGAAGAACTTTTAGTCATATGTTTCTAACATGTCATTGACTCTGATTTTGCCATATTATCATTAGGTCATCCTTATGGTGTTATTCAGAGACTCGGCTGAGCTTGAAGTCTCAGAGGGAGAAGGCTAATGTAATGAAAAAATACTTTCTCATAAATGTGGAAGATCTCTTACTATTCCAACAGCTATCCTGTATAGAAAAATCAGTTCATTTTTTATGGATAATGCTTGGGTTTCTGATTGGCCTTAATTTTGTTAATGTAGGCTTACACAACTCCTAAAGCTTCCTCTCATGGGAAGACATGAGAAAACTGCCGTTGGCATGTTGTTTATGGTGTAAAATGCAGCAGGGTCCATTGATGAAGCAGAGAGGGGAGGAGGAGGAAATAGCTTTTTATTATTTTCAGAAATTACTGCACATCTAAAATCCTGTATATCTGGTCAACGCATTACCACTGTACTCCGCACCATCCTTAATGAATTGTTAATGTTGTTGCATTCTGAATTGATACACAAGCATTGCAGAGTAATTTCTATACATAATGTTATTTGCTTCATATTGTTTAAATGCCAGGTGCCGTCTTCTGTTAATTCTTCTTCCCTCTATTTCATTAAATAAGATCTTTTATTGCTCCTTGATTTGATTTCTTTTGTAGATAATGCATAAAACTTACTTACACAGCTGTGGCTGTAGAAAAGTTCTTGTAGAATGTAAATACATAAGGGTTAAAGGAAGACCACTCACTGACAAGCGAAAATGTTGAGCTGTTGATAGGCAAACACAGAAGAAAGAAAACTTGCTAACTTAATGATTTATCCCTTTGTGAGATAGAGTGAAATACAGTAAAACATTCCCACCCTCCAACATGGTGCCAACTAGACTGACAGTGCCAATGCTATTTTGTGGCAGGTGGACTGGTTCCTCTGTGGGCAGTTCAAGGGTGGGGGGTGGGGGGGGGGGGGTGCATAGATGGAGAGGGAAGCAGGCAAGGAGGGAAAAAGGAACTGGGGCACAGATTGTTTGTGGCTCGGAGAGAGATGATTGATTTGCTGGTTAGAAATGCTGGAGGAATTGGTGACAGTTATATGGCTTGCCACGATTACAGTGGCCAGTGGAGAGCAACAGATGCTGAAAATGAGGTGAGGAGATTTATGAGGAGAGGTTGAGAAAGGGGAAACTGTTGGATGGAGGGTGTGGGGACAGTGAGTTACCTTATTTTGAGGCCAGATTGATTACGGGAGTGGAGGGAATCTTACAACGATAATTCCCATCTGTGTAGTTCTGAAAAGCTGGTGGTGAAGGGAAGGGCCCAGATGACTCAGGTTGTGAAACACCAATTGAAATTGGGCATGTTGTGCTACCAGGTGGTCAACTTTGTGCTTGACAACAGTTTGGCAGTGGTCATTCATCCTGGTAAAAGCTGGTCGGTTGTCATACCAATGTAAAAGGCTGTGCAGAGTTTGCAGCAGAGTTGGTATATGACATGGCAGCTTTCGCAAGTTGCCCAGCCTCTGATGATGTAAGATAAGCCTGTGACAGGACAAGAGTAGGTGGTGCTGGTTGGGTTGCCTGGGCAGGTGTTGCATCTTGGTATGCCATAGGGATATGATCCTTGTGGTAAGGGGTTTGGTGTGGGAGTGGCATAGGGATGGACTAGGATATTGTCTAGGTTGTGTAGGCGATGGAACACCACTGTAGAAGGAGTGGGAAGGATCTTGATTAGGATGTCCCTCATTTCAGTGCAGGATGAGAGATAATCAGAGCCCTGGAATAGGATGTGGTTCATTGATTATCTCTTATTCTGCCCTGAAATTAGTGATATGCTACCCAAAATCCTTCCCAGGCCTCCTGAAGTTCTTTAATGTTGCCTACCCAACCTACAGAACATCCTTGACTGCCCCTATACCATTCCCACTCCCAACCTGTGGTGACAGGGTGGAACACCTGCCCAATCCACCTACCCAGCACCTCCTAATCCAGTCCTGTCACAGGCTTACCCTACACAACAGAGGCTGGGCCACATGTTGGTATGACTACCATCCAGCTCTCCACCAGCATGAATGGCCAGTTGAGCACAACATGATCGATTTCAGAGGCTGCTTCATCTCAGTCTTCTGTATCCTTCCCTCCACACCAGCTTCTCTGACATATGCACGTGGGAATTATCTGTACAACACATTCTCCTCTCCTGTAACCATATGGCCCCAATCCCAGGTAACTTAGTGCCCCTGCACTCTCCACTCAACAGTTCCTCCTTCCTTGACCCTGTCATCCCATGCCAATCATCCCATATACCTGCAACCCCTCTCTCCTGTGTTCCTAGCCAGTAAATTTCGGACACCTCCATCTATGCATCCCACCTGATTCTAACCCCATCACAACCAGTCCACCTACTGCAAAATAGCATTGGCACTGTCAGTCTAGGTGACACCATAGGAGTGTGTGTGTGTGTGTGTGTGTGTGTGTGTGTGTGTGTGTGTGTGTGTCTAGCTCACACTAACTCATCAAAGGATCAATCCAAAAGCTAGCAAGTTTTCTTTCTTTTGTGTATGCCTATCAACAACTCAACACTTCTGTTTTTTGGTGAGAGAACTCCATTAATCCTAAAGTATTTATAGGCTTGTTGTTATTTCTTATGGTTGGAATAATATTTTCTGTACATTTATATAAAACAACTTAGGACCAGGTAACAGACATGCTGCCATATTTAAGTGAATCTCTACAAGCTCTTATAAAGATATGGAGTTTCTCGTATTGCTGCTGTTATTACTGTATGTGTTTTATTGTTCATCACTGATTATGAAATTTCCACTCAATTGAAAAAGCAGGTACACTATAGTTTTGCTCATGTAGTACTGAAAAAAAAATGACCTGGGGCAGAAATAATTTTGTAGAATATATACACTGAATGCTGTTTTAAAAGAAATATCTGTATGCTCTTGATATCCATTGAATGCAACTAGAGTGAATTATTTACTTTGTAATTTAACTATCTGTAATGCTATTAATTCCAAGATACTGAATTAGTACCTGGAGAGTAAATCCTTCTTCCTGGTGACATATTTAATTTTGTTAGTTTATAACATTTCATCATGAAAAAAAGCACAAAATATAAGATGTATGTGATAAAATGCGTCAGTTAAATATCAAAGTTTGTAAACCAAAGACTACTGAACCAATACTTACAAAAGACAGATATGCATGCATAATTAGAAGAAAGATAAAAATATACTGCATTAATTTTAAGGAGTATTTTTCATGTGTAAAGAATATGATGTAATAATTATTATAGTAAAAATTAATAGTGGACTTGTCATTAATGGCCTAAGAAATTTTGCTTGAATGATCTCTGTCTGCACTTATTGAAGCACGTGACTAGCTACAGTGGCTCATGTCTTATTTCTTTTATATATATTTTTGTCTTGGTAGTACTCTTCTTGAACCTGTATACTGTAGGATGTATGGTGACTAGTAGTATCCATTTCAGCTGTGTAGGAATATCCAAAGATAATGTTGATCAGTTACACAGCTGAATATAAGATGGCAGGGAATTCATGTAAGTGGTGCAAATACTTAACTGAAAAAACTTCAGTATACCATTCTACTTAGCTCTGGCAGATAGATGATGTGCTATATATTTTGTTTGACAAATGACTATTCTATCTGTTTTGGGAACTGTGATTACAAAGCATTACACTTTGCTTGTACTTAAAAAAACTGCCTTTCAGTGATGATCAATGATTATTTTGAGCTTGTTTTTCACATATGTTGCAAGTTCATTGTTCTGATATTAAATATTGTTCTGATATTAAATATGGGATGGGTATCCTGTAGAATTTGTAGTATTCATGTAAGTCATGAAATATTTTAATTTCAAATGTACTTTTTATAAAACAAATAAAGAAGACAATCAATTATGTAGAATGTGGCTGTGCCTAAAATTAGTTGGAGAAATCTGTGTGTCTTTGTGTGAATGAGTGCAATACCTTTATTTTCATAAGAGTGCTCTGTGCAACTTCATAATCTTGTATTTGTCTGAAACAATTCAATCTACCCATTTGTTATTTGTAATCTTTGTAATGCAGATGTCTGAAGGCAATGATGTTCTTAAAGGTGGCCAGCAGGATGATAGCGGAATATTGAAAATTTGACACAAAAATTTTGTTTCATTGTATAATACTTTGCAAATTTGAAACTGTAGTAAATGTTCAGTCATTGATGTGGTACTTTACTTGTTTGATAGAAGAAATTTGCTTTTATGAAACAGACAGAGGTGAATGGTTGTGGTTTACAGATTTTTCTTCTCATACATTAGCACATTTCATTGTATGATTTAGCTGTGGTTACGAGTAATGTTGTGAAGGAACTGCTAACAAAGTGTGTAGTATGTTCTTTTATAGGGTCCTGGAAATGAGAATCACAAGTATTTCTACATTACAATTTTCAGTATTTGTACAGTTGTCCATCAAATGTCCTTACATTGATATTGTTATATGTTTCACATATCAGCTATGTGTCTCTTGCACTGTTAAATACAGAAATTTAATATATCTTCACTTATAAACAAAACTCAAAACCACATTCTCTTGGAACAATTAAATCTGTGTGTTAACATAACTGCAGAACATGTTCCAAAAAATGTTTCTCAGCTATTTTTTTTTTTTAAATCTGTAATACCACTGCTTCAATAAAACCAGTAGTGCATGTGCCTGTGCTTGAAAGTGATTTTAACACTCAGTTTAATGTATACATTCCATGTTGAATTGTCAAACGACATGCTGGTCACCTTCATTTAAAAATAAATTCTTTGCCTCCAATTATGTTAGATAATTTTTCTCTTTTCATTAATGTCTATAGAGCACAAAGAAAGGAATTATGAATTGCTGATAGACACTCCTTTCTGGTGTTCCAGTTTATAACTCTCACGACAGTGGGATAAAAGCTTTATTTTTGTGCTTGGTTTGAGCACAGGTAATTTTTGAAGAATATGAATTCACTTTAGTTCAGTAAAAGCGGTACTTATGGAGTTCCCTAGGATTTTCAAATATATCAGCTACATCTGTGAGACAAGTGAGTTGTTTGTACTTCATGTGAATATGTGATCAATTAGTACTGGCTTGGTTGGCTTGTATTACAGTTTCATACTTTACTGTCATTCTCATTTGCTTATTTGATGCTCAAACACAATCATCTTTAAACCCGTATGTCACCAGCACTCAAGAGAGAATTAATGCTGGGCTGTAGATGAATCACTGTGCTGTTTTAATGTGATCACTCTGTATCATATCCAAGAGATTGGTAAACAACTAAGCATACCCTATATGTTAGTTTTAACTGACAGTGTAATGTATAAACTTTTATCTACAACATCCAGTACTGAACCTGTTTTTCTTACAGTCTTTGTTGTTTTTAATTCAACAGTAAATTCCAGAGCTGTTAACTATAATATTTTCAGCCTGATCTGAATTCATAATTGATCGTAGGAGCTGAAGATGCTACATTTTATATATCAGCAGTCCAGTATTTCATGATATTGATGTTAAACTTGTTTACATCATCTTATTTACAAACTGATGTCTATAACAGCTTCCTCTATTTCTGTACAAATTCATTGCAGTCAGGCTGTCTTAAAAATGTTTAATAATGCGTGCATCTTAAAGGAACCACATATGCAACATCAAATTAGATCCTTCATAATTACTAATATCTCTTAACCATTAATGCAGCATGGGACATAGTAAAACACCTTATGTTTCTTTCATTCCTATGTTAATTTTTTTGTGCAATTGCTTCTAGCCAAACATAATGTTAGCGTGGTACACAAGTTCACCATTATAAGGCCTGTTTTTTGAATTTTTAGAAGCTTTGTGAATATACAAATTTATTTGCTTGCTTGTTTGTACCACATTGTTTCAACCAAGAAGCTATCTCTGTATTACTCCACAATATAGCTACTTTGTACAACATTCAATAAAATTTCTAATCAGGAATGTTGTTCAGTGACCATTTAAGTTGATCCGTATTGCTTGTTTTCGTATAAATACTATCATAGCTATTTTTCCCTTTACTTCACATTTTCCTACTAGAAAAATTTTCAGGAATAGTCACATACATGTGACTACTCCTGCACTGCATCAGTTGCTAAAATGTGGTGCTCACTATATGACATCTTTTGGAGTGTCTATATATATCAGCATTTCTAGGTTCTTCTTTTAGTATCTTTTAATGTAGATAAGTTGATAAACTAAAGCGTTGTCAAGGAAACATCCAAGAGTTATCAAACATTTGTCTGTTGAAATAGTAATGACACGCTTTCCTGTAGGCTGCTATAGATGAAATTTCATTTGAAGCTAACAACATTCTGGAGGTATAACTGTAGCATTTTTCTGAAATGACATAAAAATAAAATAATTTTTAATGCTTATTTTGTCACGGCCAAAGAATTTTTTTGGGTTCACATCTTCACATGGTTTTCACAAGCTATATTTTTTTTGTCTTGCCATGGTGGAGAAAGGTGCACATAACTTCATATTCTATTTCACTAGTTTTTTTCACATTCCAAATAAAAAATGATGTGTAATCAAATGTGTAAGATTAATCAAGAGTTCCATTTTTTGTCCTGAAAAAAAAAAATTTAGTTACCAAAATATCTGCATGGTCCTCTCATTACTGAAAGTCATTTTAAAGCATCATAATATTTCTCACAATCAGATACTGCATTTTGTTGTAGAATTTTAAGGTATCTGTATTACTGCAGTTATTAATGTGTGTTCTTAAAGAGAAATAACATTTAAAAGTAATAAGTTTTATGGATTGCGAGTGATCACTGCTGACCACTTAACAACAAGTAATGTGATACTCAAGGAACATTGTTGTATAGCAGATATGCACAGGATTGGTGTTGCCATTTAAAGCATGATTGCTTGTATTTTAGCAATATATTCATAATCATAAACAATCATCAGTAGCCAGTGTATAATACTGACCAGATTTTATTGCAAATAGTACGTTAATGATTTTGTTATGCTTTGTTCACAGTTGTAGATATCTCAAAGCAAGCAATCTGTATAAATTCCTTATTAATTTATTTTCTGATATTTCTATTTCACAGTTGCATATACTCCATCATAATAAGCCTTTAAAGTCGCGCAGAGCAAAATTTGAAGCAAAAATAGTGTCCTCTTCCTCCACTCTGGAGCGCCATTGTTGATATATTGTAATTTGCATTTTTCTGGTCTCTGATATATAAAAATTTATTTTATGAAATAGAAAAAAATAAAGGATTCTGAACTAGGTATGAATTCATATTTGAAATTTAGTAGAAGTTGTGTAAAGTGAATGTGTCATAAGTATTAGACTATAGAAAAATCACGTGTATTGAATAAATTGTATATGTGTTTGTCTGTAGTTATTTTTCATAGCAGATATACATTGTAAAATATTTTCCAATCTCATAATTTGACATTCAATTAGTAAAGGACAGATTTGAATAGTTCTGAGAATACATTAAAATTACTGATATCAGAAATGATCAAAAATAGTTGTGAATAATAATTTATTCATTTACTTGACCAACCTAGAACATCTTAACAGTAATAAAACTTATGTATATCTGCTATGCTATAGTTATTAGACATGCCTCATTGTCATAGAAATGCAGACATGAGCTCAGTGTACTGAAAATAGGTATCAGTACATATTTTGGCTCATTGTTAATTGTTGTTGATGTTACTGTTACCTGTGTGTTAGAAAAATGTATATACATATATATTTTAGTATCTGTCTCAATCCAGACCTGAAAGATTGTTTTGACTTCTCACTAAATTTGTCTGAGACAGGTTTTTTTCTCAGAGAATGGTGTGTGTCTTTAATAACATCGGCCTATTTCTTCATACCTCCCTTAAACTATTGTAGCCATATTTTAAAATATTATTTTGTAAACATATACCTTAATGTCATGTGACAGTAAAATAGCTGTCAAGTAATGAACGTATAAAACTCTGAACATGAAGGAGTATCATTTTAGACTTTCATTCGTCCAAAATAAACATGTTTTTGAAACTTCTGTAAACATTTTTCTGTTTGTTAAAGTAGTTCTATGGAGGACAAGTACATCTATCACCCAGTCCTCTGCCGTACCATCTAGATTATTTTGTTTTTAATTTTCCAATTATTTATATTTTTTATGGGCTGTGTAACTTGTTAGTTTCATTTGCATCAAGAACATAGCCCACTTATTTCCAAATGTTTTTGTACCCACAGCAACTGTGATAAACGAAACCCCTAGAAATACATCGCTGGTATACTTTCTCATTTTTGCACAACAGTTTTGGCTGTAGATATACTAGTGAAACTATAACTGCTCAGAATTGCAGAAGTGGTCATTATTCTTCAAGTATACTACAGTGTATATGCTGAAATACTGCAGATTCAGGATTTCTAAATATTGCACTGGAACTGTGTGACTTGTGCAACTAATTTATCGGCACTTTGTATAAATATAGTACTATTTCTATAAAGTTCTTTCCTGGCTGTGCTTCAGTGTTTTGATATTAAGTCAAAGAATGCTTGAGGGTTTTTGTATGGCCTACTGTCTATGAGTGATGTAAAAATATCTCTAGTATAATCACAGTGCTTCTGCATATTGGTTCACATGTGCCTTCACTTTTAATACTGCACGTCTCTTAGATTTTTTGCTCAGATTTTATTTACAGAAGCAGCCTTTTGAAAAATTGGTACATTCAATTTTTGCAATGAACTTGGTATGTAATTAATTCAGTTTCTGTTGCTTATCAAGACTCTCACAATTGAATGCATCAAAAAAATTTCTGAACCTGCAGAAATGTCAAAGACATAACATCATTTTTGGTCCTGCTATTTATGAGAAAATGAAGTGGGATATTTCAGTGACAGCAACTACTTATACAGGAAAAAGATATTTGCACGAAAAAACTCTTTCTTTAACATAAAATAAAAGAAAACCAGAGGAAAAAGCTGTCACTTATTTATGATAGAGAATCTGTGTGAGAGAAATGCACTCTGAAGGGGTAGTGTGATTAAAATGCCATTTATTTTGTGAAGATAATGGTGCTTTCATTACATTTACCGCCTTTGCTCAAATTAGATGATTTTGCGTAGCAGCGTCATTAAACTGAATGGAAAAGTACATTGTATGCTGTTTTCTGAGCAATTGATACAGTCGTTCTTTATCATTTCTTGTGTCATTCTTCATTTTAGAATGTTATCATTATCCATTTATACTTCCAGGGCAGCTTCTTGCAGCTATCTGTTTGAGCCTTCTACTTACATGCAACCAAAATAGTGGTGGAATTGTTTACAATTTCCAAGAATCCAACTTAGGTGACTTCGAATTCAAATTTTTGCAGGACTTAATAAAATATGAGAGTGCATGTGTCTGAGCTTCAGATTTGATGTATGTTTCAGTTGTTCTGCCTATTTCATAGGACTAGCACCAAGTAAAATTTTATGAATGGGCAAACTAAAGAAGTCCTACAAGTGAATGAAGCCAACAGGAGCCTGACATCATATATGAGGAATGGTTATCTTCTGTGTGGACGTTTGGTGCTTTTCTTAGTTTGATGTATGATCTGTCTATAATTTCTAAGTCATTGCTCAGACCTGTACTGAACTGCAGCCAAGTTCTAGAAACAAGTGCTAGAAACAAAAATTCCCTATCATTTATCTGTCTCTTTAATAGTACAAGTGACATTTTCATAAATATGTTTCTTTAATTTCTTCACTTCCTGAAATGAACTGAGTTACCATCTAACACAGAAGTATGTAATAATCAACTTTTTCAGAGAGGCTGCATGAGATAATTTTTCATGAGACTGCAAATAAATAAAATTGTTAATACTGCGCAACATGTCTATAACTAGTTCAGCTTTCATGTTTATTTGCAATTCCTAAAGAAGACAACTACAGTAGCTCATAAATACTCTTATTTCAATATGAATCTTAATTTTATTGTCATTTCTATGACTGAAACTTATGTTGCTTCCTAAACTTAATCTAGAGATAGTTTTATTCATTCCCTCGTTGTTTAAATTATGACTCATTTCTTCCTTTTTCAAAATTCAACTTACCAGTGTATTTTAAGCCAACTTTCTACATCTTTCATGTTACTTACAGCGAATGCTCCTATGTGTTCTGCAATAAAAAGCAGAGGGTGTTTCATACCCAAGAGCACTCTTTACAACAAAACTTTCTGAATTAACTTGACGTGTCATTTTGTCTCTTGGTTTTCGGCCATATATGTCAGGTTCCATTTTGGATTTCATGCCATTGTTTCTGAATCACTTCATTTTGCTCTTTAAGGTGTGGTACATCTACCCTTCATTTGGCAGCATTTGCTTGTGTGTGGTTTTGGTTAAATTTGTCTTTCTTTTTTCTCTTTTTTGTTGTTGTTTATTTCTAAGATTCTGTTTTTTGAGGAGACACGTACATCTTACCCCAGCTGATATGTAGGTCTCACCATAGCTTCAGTAAACAAACTTGCACTGGAGCACCTTTTATAATACACAGCATCATGTTAAATGTTTTTAATCATCATTTCACATTTTCATTTGGTAAATAGATTTTCTCATTTGCAATTAGATGCTGCATATGGCTACTTCAGTCCTTATAGTTCTATATGCCAAATCACGTTTTATTTCCTGATTTATGTCCATATTTTTTGCAAAATGTCTTCACATAGCCTGTTCATTGATTTCTGTAGTATTTCCTTCCACCAAACTTCTCCTTTCACATGATGCTTTACTTGGATCTTTTATTTTAGCTTTTTGGTATTTCAGTTGTGTGAAAGTATTCCATTACTTCAAGACCCAACATATTCATCCTCATTCTTAATTTATCTTTGAAACACTGTATTTTTTTAAATTTAACCCCCCCCACCCCCCAAAAGGTATAAACACTTTTTCTTCTCTCCAGTTGCAGTGATGGTAACATTTTTTTTCCTGGTTTGAGTGTGGTTCAAACCTCTTTGCACCATTTATGTTTGGTTTCTATTGTCTATAGATCAGGAATATTTTCATTTTTATTTACTATTTATGTGTTACTTAGCTTCAAATAAAATTTTAGGTACCTGTGAGATATCAGAATTCTATATCCTCTTATTGTTTTTTCATTATCTGGAATGAATTTTCTTGCCTTCTTTGGTGCTAATTTTGTTTGCTAATCATAAAAAAGTGTTAACTAGTTGGTTCCCTGAACTGTTTCTATTGGTTTGTTGAAAATGTAGATTCTGCTCAGTTTTTTAACCCTCTGATTCCAGGTTGCAATCTCCGCTGTGATAATGCAAGTGCTTCATTTATTTATTTTTATTTTAGTTTTGTGTAACACCTATCACTTATTCCTGTTATTTTGTTAAAGACTTGTAATACTAACATGGTTTGTAAAATGTTATTCATGCTGCTATTATTAATTAGGTTGTATGAGTATCTGCCCTGTTCACACAGTTCTTCATAAAGATTATTAACTCCTAGTTAGCTGTTTAACAAAATTCCTTTAATCTACTTCCCATTTATTGTTTAATTATCCCTGACATGTAGGCTCTCATTTCTCATGCATTCATTGTGTCTTATAAACACAATTGTTTTCAGACTCTTCTTATTGCTAATAGTTAGCAAATGTGCTCTCACATCACATTCATCAGTGTTATCGTGAAAACAGAGTAATTAAGTAAAAACCATCATCATCGTCCAGGAAAGGCACTGAATAACTGATAAATAAATGTTAAAAATAAGTTGGTCATTATATCTCAGTTTTGGAATATGTCTGTGTGTGTGTGTGTGTGTGTGTGTGTGTGTGTGTGTGTGTGTGTGTGTAATATTGGTATAATTCCCACTCTTTTCTCATCTAAGTTTGGACCTTTGGATAGTGGAGGTGTAGATGACTATACTGTTAAAATCACATGTTGCTTCTAAAAGCCAAACACTGATTTCCAGTTATTCATAGATGAGTAGAAGAATTATTTTGATTTGTAGTGTTATTTGCTGCTGTAGCCCTCTTATTCATGCTCCAGTTTCTTTCTAATATCCTAGCTTATTTACCCTTGATGTGCTCTCTGGTGTATACATAACGGCTTAATTTTCATTAAGCATTTATTGTTAGAATATTCTTTTCTCTGGTCCATTTCATGTTGTCTCTAAGTTGTTAAGTTATTTCTCCTTCTCTATCCAACTGTTATTGATAGTCATTGAGCTCTTGAAGAAAAGAGCAGAGCAACAGGTTCTGAACATACCATTATTTTCCTGATATGTCTATTACTTAAAATGATGAATATTTTCAAAGCTCATGCCATAATTATCCATGCCTAATAGAATATAAAGTATGCTATCTGTTTGATTTTGTGTCTTAGGAGACATCATGTAGTAAATTTATGACAATAATGAGGATTTTTGTTGTTTAAAGACAAAGGAACAGGCACATATGAGTTCATTGTTGAGTATTGCAATAACTGTTCATTATTAATTCAGTTTCAGAAGACAGCTATGTAAGTGTGTTAAATGAGATAACTCACTAAGAGAATTCTGTTATTTTGTTCTGTTAAGTGTGAAAAATTGTAATTGTAACGTTCTATTGAGAGGGAACATTCCTGCTTTTTACACAGTATAAGAAAGATATTTATGAGAGATGTATGTGATCTTAGCTGTTAATTTTTATACATCACAAGTTGTTTTTATTGAGTTAAAAGTACAATGTTATTAGGATTTCCTTATATACTTATATATCTGTGTTAATGTAGACAGTAAGCAATAAATATAAATCTCACAGTTATATTGTCTACCTCAGTATTAAAAAAACTCATGAATTATTTGAATTCTATCCCATTATTTATGCAATGTGACTCAGTGCATCTTGTCAGTTCCTTTTACTGTATTATATTGTTGATTGCTAAATATGAAAGATTACTCAGACACGTTTCTGTAACTATTCATGATTTTTGCATCCAACTCATTAAACTGTAATCTCATCCAATCATTTGACTTCACTTCCTGTCCAAGTCCTGAACTTCCTGTTCATTATACAATAGATAAATTTAAGTTCAGTTGTTGGTGTTGTGAACTTAACATTACTGTATGACATAAACATACTCCTCAGATGTCCTGTGATTACAAGGATAGGTAATGTAGCATTTCACATTGGATAATACACCAAAGCTACATGCAAGGACTGTTGGGTTTGACAGAGGCAGTATCACTGTCCAGGTATGATGACTTCTTGTGATTTAACTTGAGTAACTGTTTCAAGAAATTTCCACTTTGATATTAACAAATCAGGAAATAATATAAAAGTTACTCATCTGATTTTATGATATGTATTAATTGTGTTAAATGTTTAACATGCTTTTGTAATCAACTCAAGTTCACAAAAGGACTGGAAGAAACTGAGCCCATGTGTCCTGGCTGTTTTAAATGGCCAATGGCCAAAGCACTTACAAGATTAAAAAATTGTAATACTTCAGGGAATCCTGCTTTCAGATCCCTTATTTGTAATAATGGGGACTACTTATTATCAAATATGAGTTCCACGAACCCTACAAAGTCCTTAAAATTCAGAATACTGAAAACACACACTTTGAGATTTTTAATTTATTGAGGTTCTAATAATGATACCACAATTTTTTATACATTCTCTGCCTTCAATCATAATATGCATGCACACACCTGATACCATTAGGCATAAATACAAACTCTCTGTATGCTTACCTAAATCTCCAAATAAATTCTTCACAATTAGGTGTATAGTGCCAAAATTCTTCAAGAAGAATTATTGCAGCAGGTCCATTAATTCTAGGCTAGTTCTTCAACCCTTTGATCTGTGTCTGGTATCAGGAACACAAGCCTCAAGGATTTGTGATATCTGATTTGGTCCCAGTTTGAGGAAAATGTTCCGTTGGAAAATGCAGTTCATTGACACATTTAAAGTGTAATTTAACTATCATAGTAAAAGTACCACTACTAAAGGAAAATTTGATTCCTATGCTGTTCAGTTGCCTGCAGTAGGCATTATAAAATTAAAGATGAACTAACATTTTTTTAAGAATAAATACCAGACAGACAGGCACAGAATTTTTTTTTTTTTTTTTTTTTTAAGAATATTGTGCTACAGAGAAAGTTCGATCATATGTTAGTAGCAAATTGGGACAATTTAATTGTCAAGGATTTGATTCTGCTGGGTTACATAAAGAAACTAAATCCTACAATTTCTGATCAGTCCTGCAATATAATTGTCATTTCTAATTGACAGATTGTCATTAGGCAATTAAAAGAAGGGAAAATTTGTAATAAAGATCTTCATAATTAAGGAGTATATGAGTGCCTTGCTTGTCACTGTCATTATACTGATATGCCAAAGGTAAGAGCAAAAATGAGTCACCTTTAAGAACTCTTTAAGAACTCTAAAAAGCTGTGGGACAGAACTCTTTCTTTTGGTTGTAAAGCAGTTAGTATGAAAGAGCCTCAATTCACTTCCTGTTTTCTTGATTTAGTATCAGGCAACAATTAACCATTTTCTCATCACAGCTAGCTAATATTACAAACTAATTACTGTTGGGCAAATAAGTGTGAGAAGCATAATATGCTTTGGTATATGATTGAGTTTCTGTAAACACACATGATAATCCACAAATTAATTATTTACTTTGTCACATTCTTGACTGACTAAAACTGAATGGTGAACAAGAAGCTGAACATGGAAGTTGGTCTCTCATGAACAAGATTCAACTACATGAGTCAGCTGCTGGTAGATGTAAGATGTGAGCTGATCCATTGTATGTATTCCATTGATGTGGCAATAGAGTATCACCAATGAAAAATAAAAAGTCCAAAGTCAGTCCTCAGTCCAGCACACAGTTTTAAATTTGCGAGGAACATTTACACGGGACCGTTATTTGATAAAAAAACAGCTCTCTGCAGTTGCAACAGTGAAAAGTTTTTTTCGAATTCAGGTAAGATGATAGTTTAGGAGATGTATTTCAGGCTTGCTGAGAGTTCCTGATATTTCAAAAGTAGACCTACGCATGATAATCATTGTTAGAGGTTAACTCCACTTACATGGCCACAAAATATGAGTCAGACCTTACAGAAGATACTCTCAAATATTAAAGATCCAAAGCTTGCCAGCTACTATGACAAACTTATTCACACTTGGTATCAGACACCAACCTGAAGTACCTCTATATCATTGCCTATACATGCACAGCAGACCTTGGAAATACAGGGTGTTTCAAAATGAATATACGGGTTTTAAGGCTTTGTAGCATTTATTACTTTCACCTTACAACTGTAAATAATACATCAAATGAAAGAGCAACTCAAACAGTTTTGTTTGTGTACCTGTATGCAAAGGGAAGAGAATGGAATGAGCTAAGAGTGACTGAACAACATGTTGAACGAATTAGAGCCTTTCATGCATAGCCTCAAGAAATCAGTTCAGAAAGCTAGTTGTGAATTAGCAGTTCCAGTGACACCTGTGTGGAGACTTAAGGAGATGCTGGCAACTACTTCCTTATCATTTGCAGTTGTTACAAGTTCCAAAGCCTACAGAGTACCGTTCATGTGCCAACTTTGCAGCCGAATCGTTGCTGCATGCGATGAAGATTTTCTGAATCGTGCCGTCTTCAGTGATGAATCGACATTTCACTTAAGTGGAAATGTGAACACAAGTAATGTGCACATCTGGAGATCAACAAATCCTCACAAGATGATATAGTTGGAAAGAGACTAAACTGAATGTTTCTGTGCCATATCCCGGCAGAAAGTTTATGAGGAGCCATTGTTTTTCGGTGAAGCAGCTATTACTGGTGTTTCTTATCTTTATGCTCTAAATTCTCTTCGCTTTGTGTACAGGTACACAAAAAGAACTATTTTGAGTTCCTCTTTTATTTGATGTATTATTTATAATTGTAATCTGAATATAATAAATGCTACAGAGCCTTAGAACCCATACATTCATTTTGAAATGCCCTGTATATCACGAGCAATAGTTTGTTTTCGCCTTCAAATAACACATCAAAGATTAACTGGAAACATGTGTAAAACTATTTTTTTTAATACTTTCGATGCTGAGTTTGCAGCAACAGCATGTTTCTTTATATGTTGCCTTGTATATGTTGCTCTCCACACTGATGCATTCCATATTAAGTGTTCATTGATGTTCTATCCATTTATTTACATCCAGATAAGTTTGAAGAAATGTACACTGTAATATACACTGATGGAAAAAAAAGATCGCAACACCAAAAAATAATTAATGTAGTGTAATTAAATTTTGGGAATAAATTGTCTACATAACATATTTAAGTGATTAACATTGCAAGATCACTGGTTAATGTAAGTAAGAGATTAGCTATTGCAAATGTAAAATTCTGCTACATTAATAACCTATGTAACTGTCAGAATGTTGAATACAAACATGCATGTACTATGTTGTGCAGGTGCCGGAAGTCAGTTTGTGGGGTGGAGTTCCATGTCTGTTGCTCTTGGTCAGTCAATAGAGGGATGGTTAATGCTGGTTGTGGATGACGATGGAGTTATTGTCCAGTGATGTCCAATATGTGCTCAATTGGAGACTGATCTAGTTATCGAGCATACTAAGACAACATGTTGAAATTCTGCTGAGCTATTTGGTTGCAACAGCAGTATGCAGGGCAAGTATTATCCAGTTGGAAAATGCTCCCTGGAATACTATTCATGAATGGCAGCACAACAGTTTGAATCACCAGATTAACGTACAAATTTGCAGTTAGAGAGTATGGAATAACCACGAGAGTGTTCCTGCTGTCATACAAAATCACACGCTGCACCATAATTCCAGGTGCAGGTCTTGTGTGTCTAGCAGGCAGGTTGGCTGCAGTACCACAACTGCATTCCTCCTTTTAAAAAAAAAAAAAAAAAAAAAAAAAAAAAAAAAAAAAAAAAAAAAAAAAAAAAAAAAAAAAAAAAACAGCTGACCTACATCTACATCTATGTGATTACCCTGCTATTCACAATAAAGTGCCTGGCAGAGGGTTCAGTGAACCATCTTCATGCTGTCTCTCCACTGTTCCACTCTTGTACGGCACGCAGGCAAAACGAGCACTTAAATTTTTCTGTGCGAGCCCTGATTTCTCTTATTTTATCGTGATGATCATTGTAAGTGGGTGCCAACAGAATGTTTTTGCAATCGGAGTAGGAAACTGGTGATTGAAATTTCATGAGAAGATCCTGTCACAACAAAAATCGTCTTCGTTTTAATGATTGCCACTCCAATTCATGTATCATGTCTGTGACACTATCTCCCCTGTTTCGCACAAAATGAGCTGCCCTTCTTTGTACTTTTTCGATGTCCTCCAATAAGCTCTCACTTGACACCACTGAAGTCACAAATGGTGTTTGTTTGGGGCCAGTGGAAGGCACACGACAGGGTATCTGGCTCAGAGCTGTCCCAGACATAACCAATTTGCAACAGTTCATTGTGTCACTGTAGTGCCAACTGCTACTCGAAATGCTGCCGCAGATGCAGTTCGATAGTGCGATGGGCCAGAGCCATACACGGAACACAATGATCGTCCCTCTCTGTTGTGCCACATGGCTGTCCATAACCTGGTCTTCTTGTGACTGTACATTCCCGTTAAACAGCTGCCGTCAGTCATTTACAGTGGCTATATTCCTGCCAAGTCTTTCTGCAATTCGCAGAAGGAATATCCAGCTTCTCATAGCCTTATTCACTACATTATTCAAACTCAGTGAGGTGCTGATAATGGCATCTTTGTCACCTTGAGGGCATTCTTGACTAACATCAACCCACCACCTCCAATCTCAAAGCTAACTAATGCTCATGATCATTAGTGTGTCTATTTAAAGCAAATGTGATTTGTATCCTGTTAGTGGTGCTAGTAGTGCCACTCTTATGTGACTGGTGTGAAAGTTGAATAGACATACTCTTTCAGATGTAGAAACATGCCTACCAATTTTCATTTATGTTGCACAACTCCTTGATGGTGTCATTTTTTCCCCTCATTGTAGATTTTAATCCTCACTTTAAGATGAACAACATTTACTGAATATAAATAAACGTCCTTAACCTTCTGTTACTCGTGCGAAAATTCATGACATGGTTGCTCGCGTCGATGAAAGGTGTCATCCACAAAGCAAGCTGTCTATTTGTGTACTTTGAACGTTCTTTATGACTGATTTTATGACTTTTTTAATTAAATCTAATTATAATACATTTAATATTTGTACACAGTATAATATATTCCAATGTTTGAAACAGTTTGTGCAGTAATTTAATAAGGTTACATTTCAAAATAACAAATTTACATCTGTTTTCCGTGCAAGCATTGTGGTGTGTGTAACAAAGCAACTACTTATCAAAAGACCATGAAAATGCGTATTTCAAAACAACGACCTAACTAATAAGCATATACAAACAGAAATTTAGTGACAAAGTGCAAACAAAATTGAAATAAAGAACACATTATTAGACAACACAGTTTACACATATGTCTTTCAGGTGATCTAAACATGTCCAGTTGTTGCATGTAGTACACAATCTAGGAGTTGTTTTATTTCATGTTCTTCCACATGTATAACACTTTCCATGTGATCCATATGATTTTTCTGGCTGTTCCAGAATTTCTTGAGTGCCTAAGAGTAATTGAGCTCTCCTCCGAATTCACATGGAAGGTTTTCAATAAGGGAATGTCACTCTATTTGAGGCTTTATTAGTTCCTGGCCACAAAAAAATCAACCCTTTTTACAACCTGGTTTGAAGCCATGCAGTGGTATTTATATATTCATAAAGCATTTATGGCTGCAATGTTCAAAATATTGCAAAGCAGTACCATAGGCCACCTTCTTATATTACGTGACACATTGTTCTTCTGACAAATCTAATCTAAAATATCTGCCCCCACTCTTGATGTGTTATAGAAAGTAATCATTTCAGGTTTAATTTGTTCCACTGTTGAATCATCTATAGCGTCATTGAAATGCACGCTTGACAACACCAACACTGTTCTATTTTTCTTTGGACAGTATGAGACCAATGTACAATCCTGTTGAAATCCAAAGATAGATGATTTTGGCTCCCTTTCTCTTTTTGGTAGAAATTCTTTCAGCACTTCTCTCTTGTTTTTTGTACTGTTCCAACATATGTCAGTTTCTTTGCCTGAAGTTTCTTGACTAAAGACTAACTGGTAAACCAGTTGTCACCAATAATACATCTGCTTGTACCTTGTACTGGTTTGACCATTCGAAGAACAATATCTTCAGCTGAATTAGTGGCATTACATGGTCCCTCTGGTTGGTTACCGATGTGCAATTCTAAATTCAAAGTGTAAGCTGTTTTTACATCAACCAAAGCTAACACTTTTAATCCATACTTTGCAGATTTTCTAGGAATATATTGCCTGAATGGGCAGTTTCCTCTAAATGCCAAAAGCCATTCGTCAACAGTAAGATATTCACTAGGTGAAAAATATTTTTGTCAGTAGTTCATGAATAGTTCAAGTACCTCTCTAATAGCAACCAACTTGTCAGTCTCTCTGAGAACAACTTTATCATGGATCTTATCAAGCTGCAGACATCTCAACAGAAACCTGAATCAGTTTTCACTCATGCATAAATAACATGATTCAAGTCCGTTTCCCTCTGAGTTATCCCACAATTTCAATACACTCTTTCTAGAACATCTGAAAGATTTACACAGATATAACAAACCAATGAAAGCTTTGATCTCAATTGCATATGTTTTCTTAGCATCCTTTTGCCTAGAAAAGTTACCATGAACTTCATTGATGTATATATTTTGTGATAATGCTTATTATGTTTTCATCCAACAATAAATTCAGAATTTCTATTTCTGTCTTTTTTATACAAGATTGATTTTTTGGTCCAGGCAAATGAGTAATAATATTACAAGACCTGCTTCTAACATTGGTAGGATATTTATTTTTCCTTCATTTAGTTATTCCATCTGTCCCTAAAAAATCCATCCTCTTGCGTTACTTCTACCTGTGACTCATATTTATCATTTTCTGACATATCTTGTTCTGTTCCTGAATCATAGCCATTTTCATGAACACAGTCCTCAGTCTCTGAGTCAGTGGTATCACTGTGAGCATCTTCATCACTCAGTTCATTGAACTATTCCAGCCATACATTAGGATCTCTACTAAACTCTGTCTGAGGTTTTTTTTGCCCATTTCTTCCTCAATCTAAAAATAAAGAGAATACTAAATAATAGGTAACTGCAATTGGTTTCAATATGCTTAAATTTATGCACATGAAAGACCGATTGAATGTAGGAAAGCAATAAAGTATTATAGATTTACTTTGTATCAGATTGTGGCAGCAGAGCTCGTGCGGATGACCAGTGTACTCCAGACTATGATAATGTTTCATAAACAATGTATCTTTTGTAACTGAAAGCCAACAATGACTGGAGCTAACAGTCAGAGAGCTAACAGAAAGGTACTGAAAATGGCGCGAACTCAGTCCAGCACTGTCAGACAAAATTGAGCAGGAAAGTCATGTGGACGACAAGTGTCATGGAGTTTTAACAACAGATTAAAATTAGCTATTAGTCCATGAAACCAACAATAATAGGTGTTGACAGAAGTAATACTGATTGCAATTAATATAAAAGCAAAGCACTACTACTTTCTTATGTGTGCATATGGAAGTTATAAATTAAGCATGATATCTCTTAAGTCATTCAGTGTTAGAGACCACACACTGTCAGTTGAAGAACTGGCTAAGTCAGTCCAGGCAAACAACAGTGGGGGTCACCTGTAGATGCAAAGTGGGTAATACCAACTAAGAGTCAGTCACACACCATGCAGCTTTATATTTGTCCACTAGGGAAGTTGATGTGACTGGTCTGCAACAACATCAGCTTTCTTGCCGCAGGTGTACTCAGCAGACAGGAACATTACTATGCATATCATTGTAGCACTGTCTTTCTTTTTCACACCTGGGCAGGTGATGAAAATATAGCTCGAAACAAGGTACAACACATAATTCAACATCACATTGTTTAAAACTACAACACTTATTTTCCTTGTTCTTATGGCAAAGAACATGCTGCTATACAGTATTTTCATTCTCCACATCACTGAAGTTAACTCATTTTCTTTAATGACGGCTTGTCTCTAAAATGATAGTGACTGGAGCAGAGCCAAGATGGCGTGCCAGTAGTTGTCATAATTTAAACAGTACACAGTAATTTAGTTTAGCACTTTGAACAGTACTCAGTAATTCAGTTTAGTTTCTGTTTTTCAAATGTACCTCTGTGAAAATGTGTATTGTGCATGTGCATTGTAGTGTGTGGACTGGTGTTCACAGACTTACTATAAATTTTTTGCATAAATTGTAGTGCATTATCCTTGTGCGAGACAGATTTCTCGGTTTGTATAGACTAGAAGTAGCTAAACAGCAGAGCTTGGACTGCACTCAGCACCTTCCCAGGTGAGTTTCACATTACATGTGTTCTAAGGAAAAAAGATATTGCTTAAAAAGGGATAGGGACTGCACCTGTTGTGTACATATGCAGGAGGAAATGGCCAATCTCTGTGGACAGGTTGAAGTTGTGTTGGCCATGGTCGACAGACTTCAGGCTGCTGCCCTTAAATGCGGTAGCATTGAGGCACCTGAGACAAATGCTTTGGCACCTGTGGAAGCTATTGAACTGTTTGGGATCAATGATGCCATTATGCCTTCTGATTCAGACATCCCTTCTGGTTAACGTTTACATGACAGTGATTGACGATTGACAGTGGCAGAGTTGCAAATCTCAGGGGAGGGGGGGGGGGGGGGGGGGGAGGAATGGGGGAGGGGGGGGGGGGAGTCATAGTCGGTACTGGCCACATGGCCGCCCTCTTAACCTCAAAAACAGGTTGCCCACTGCTGAAAGCATATCTGAGCCAGCACACGATGCCTCACCTGTTGGGCTCTGGCTTATTTTCCTGAGAGATCTGGAAAAGTGGAGGGAACGGGATTACTTCTCCAGTATTATTAGGCAGCAAATAGCAGGTAGGTCAGGAAAGAAGGCCAATGTCAACTATGTTTGCTTGCCAGGGTCTCATCTGAAATGTGGAGGGGGCTGTGCCAGCAGTAATTGGGTGCATCATGTGCATCTAGCTGCAAACATGGCTTATACCAGTACGAATGACGCCTGCCACCTGAGTTCACAGGCCGTTCTTGTTTCATACAAGCAGCTGGTAGATTTGATGAAGCCAGCTATCCTTGCCCGTTAACACAGGTAACACTTTGCAGAATTGTCCCCAGAACTGATTTTGGTCCTCTGATTTGGAACAAAGTGGAAAGTATAAACCAGAAGCTCAGACGATTCAGTAACATTATTGGATTCCAATTTCTCAACTTCCATTATCGGCTGGAGAAATGTAGGACCCCCTTAATAGGTGAGGCATTTGCTACAGGTAGGAGTAGTGGAGTACACTTGTGGTTTCTTTAGGGTAGAAAAATGTACTACAGCCCCAATAAGATACATTCCGATTCTAAATAGGGTGAAATTACAATGAAATGAACACCCTTAGCTGCTTACAGGCGTTGACATACATCAACAGGGACAGATGAAAATGTGTGTCCCGACCGGGTCTCAAACCCAGGATCTCCTGCTTACATGCCAGACGCTCTATCCATCTGAGCCACCGAGGACACAGAGGATAGTGCAACTGCAGGGATTTTCCTCTGGCACACCTCTTGCAAAACCCACATTCTCAACGTATTGTCCCGCACTACATGCGTAGTGCCCCCGCCCATTATACTCATTACTCGCGGCACGTTGCCAATTCCTGTAAGAGTTCAGGCAGTGTTTGTGCATTCGCACAGAAGAAGAAGATGGTCAAGTGGCCGGTGAGCCTTAACTATATATATACTAAGATGGTATCTGTTCTTTCAGACATGTCCGAAAGAACAGATACCATCGATGACCATGCAGCTTGTTAGAATGAAATTACAGTGAAATGAACATCCATAGCTGCTTACAGGCGTTGACATACATCAACGGGGACAGATGAAAATGTGTGCCCTGACCGGGACTCTAACCCGGTATCTCCTGCTTACACGACAGACGCTCTATCCATCTGAGCCGCCTGTAAGCAGCTAAGGGTGTTCATTCCATTGTAATTTCACTCAAACGAGCTGCATGGTCACCGATGGTATCTGTTCTTTCGGACATGTCAGCAACGCGCCACAAGTAATGAGCAGAATGGGCGGGGACACTACGCATGTAGTGTGGGACAATACGTTGAGAATGTGGGTTTCGCAGGAGGCGTGCCAGAGATAAATCCCTGCAGTCATGCTATCCTCTGTGTCCTCAGTGGCTCAGATGGATACAGTGTATGCCATATAAGCAGGAGATCCATGGTTCAAGTCCCGGTCAGGCCACACATTTTCATCTGTCCCCGTTGACGTATGTCAATGCCTGTAAGCAGCTAAGGGTGTTCATTTCATTGTAATTTCATTCTAATGAGCTGCATGATCACTGGTGGTACCTGTTCTTTCGGACATGTCCGAAAGAACAAATACCATCTTAGTATATATCCAAATAGGGTAGCGTACCAGATTGGAGATTGGAAATATTAATATAATATTAGTTAACTGCAGGAGCTTCTGTGGAAAGGTCTCCAGAAATAGTTTGCTAATAAACAGTAGCAATATGAATAGAAATAGATGTGAAGAGAAATAGATGTGAATAGAAATAGAAATAAAATCCCAAACTCTGACTGGAATGTATGTTGCAAAAATAGACTGAACATTGGTGATGGAGGTGTGTTTATAGCAATAACAAAATATGATAATATCTAGAGAGATTAGTACAGATCCAAAATGAAAAATAATTTGGATGGAGATAAATGTACAAGATGGCTCAAAGATAGCCATCAGATGCTTTTAGAGATGCCTGCATCAGTAGTGGTAGTGGCAGAACATCTGAGGATAATGTTGTAGATTATTTTGTGTAAATTTACTGGTTATGTTATGGTTTTAAGTGAAGATTTTACTTACCACCTATAGTCTGCGAGACTCAAGTGATTATGATGAGCAGTAGTAACAAAGGATCATGTGAAATTATTCTCAGTGCCTTATCCAAGTATTACCTTGAGCAGTTAATCAGAGAACTCATGAAGACATCGTAGACATGCTGGTGGCAACCAGACCCCAACTTTTCAACCCAATTAGTATAGAAAAGGGAATCAGTGATCGTAAGCCAGATAACTGTAGAAACCTTCAAAAGCCAAGATCACTAAAAAAGCATTTTATTGGATAATTGATTTTGACAAAGCTGTGCTTTCATCATCACATCTTATGGTTTAAAATTTTTATAATATATTGTCCATTATTGTTGCAAAACCCTCCACATAGCATGTGCTTTTACCACTACCAAGAAAACCCCTGCACATTGTCATTCCATATATGAAAGTACAATGTACAAACATAAACATAGCTATATTGCAGTGACTACAAGTGTTTGTGTCCGCCACCAACTGGCAACTGACAGAGAAGTCCAGGTCTATCGAAACCAGTCATCCAATAAAATGCTTTTTTAGTAAATTGGCTTGTGAAGTTTTCTTCAGTTATCATACATTGCAGATCAACCCCGGACAGACAATGTCACGAATGTATATGATCATAAGGCTGTAAATAGGAATACAAAGAAAGTTAGGAGGATCTTACTGTTTAGCAAGAGAGACAGGAGACACATTTCACATTATTTGACATATCAACATGAAACTTTCATCTCCGGCACTGACATTGTTGAGCATCAATGTACAAAGTAAAGAGAATCTTACAGTATGCTTTAGACAAGTATATGCTGAGCAAAATTTGACAACCACGTTAGAAATCTGCTACAAAAGCAAAAAGGGCTTTATTGCAAATTTACATGTGGCCAAAGCCCCACACAGACAAGCAAAAACCAAACAAAGACAAAATTACATAAGGAGGATTTTGTATGAAGTGTTCAATGATACGAAAGCAAAATTCTATCTACCAACTTGACAGAAAATTCTAAAAAGTTTTTGTGTTACATTAAATCAATAGATGGATCGAAGCCATCTGGTCAGACACTTTGTGATCATAATGGCACTGAAATGGAGGATGACACAGAAAGGCCAAAGTATGAGTATTAAATGTCTTTTTATAAAACAGTTTCACTTAATGGAGGCTATTTTATTATGACGTGCAGACATTTAATCTGGTACTGATACTCAAGATCTTGGAAAGTGTTATGCAGAAATTACATAATCCAAAATTTGACAAGCATACATATATATATGTTTTGGATTTATTGGAGGGCATAAAAGAAGCAAGGAAGAATGACACTGACATTTACTGACTATGGATAAAAGAGCATCATGGAATTTTACATTACGAAATAGTTGACCACCTACCAAAGAGGAACATTACTGATGGAGGATTCCATCTAACACTAATCCCTCAGACATATCTCAAACCTACGATCACGAGAGCTGCTTACTATGACTGGAACTGTGAATACCATGTATCTCAGCAATATAAGGGCAGACACCTAGCAGCCGTATGACTGGACATTTCTCCTTGCCTGTTGTTTGACTGTGTAAAGCTGAGCAGATTTCATGTAACTTACATCATCTGAATGAGTCTGGGACACTGATGTTACCAAGAAGCACATTTACACCAGTTAAAAATTCTAGATTCTGGACATCTGTAATGGGTATCAGTCTGAAATGTCAGATTTGAATCACATAACAGAAACATGCACTAAATACAAAGATTCGCAGGAAGTACTGTAAAGGAAAATGGTTGCAAGGGGTTTTCAATACCTTACTCAACTTTTCAATGCAAATCTGAGCAGATTTCATGTAACTTACATCATCTGAATGAGTCTGGGACACTGATGTTACCAAGAAGCACATTTACACCAGTTAAAAATTCTAGATTCTGGACATCTGTAATGGGTATCAGTCTGAAGTGTCAGATTTGAATCACATAACAGAAACATGCACTAAATACAAAGATTCGCAGGAAGTACTGTAAAGGAAAATGGTTGCAAGGGGTTTTCAATACCTTACTCAACTTTTCAATGCAAATAAATATAATTTGACAGTGAAATGTTTAAAAGAAGCTGATAAACA
Source organism: Schistocerca gregaria (assembly GCF_023897955.1). Lineage (NCBI taxonomy): Eukaryota > Metazoa > Arthropoda > Insecta > Orthoptera > Acrididae > Schistocerca > Schistocerca gregaria. The sequence goes on along the minus strand of NC_064925.1, from coordinate 329,580,042 downwards.
GATTTGAATTGTAAGTTGTTGTGGCCCATTTGCTATTATGGAATCAGCATGGTTAAAAAAATCCACTGTAATTTTGTGCATTTATTTTAAATTAAGAACTTACATTTGTACATAAAAACTCAGTTTATCCAAAATAAATAGTTAAATAATTAAAAAGCTATTTCACAAAGGAAGATCACACTGGATTTCCTCCTCTATATTTTCATGTGAATGACAATATTTCAGTTATTAAAGTAAGTGACTAAGGTATAGAAAAGCAACTAAAATTTCTCAACAGAGGAAAGTCTACTGGACCTGATGGGATACCAGTTCCATTCTGCACAGAGTATGAGAAAGGACTTGCCCTCTTCTAATACGAGGGCTATCCACAAAGTACATTACGTTTTTGTTTGTGTCCATTAGGGGCGGGGCTAGTGCGGCCATCTTGGTGTCATGGCATTCTGCTACTCAGTCGGCATCCCTCCATGCTAATCAGAGGTGTGTGCTGTACTCCATTGAGTTACTGTGACAGTTTGATATGTCAGCGTAAATTGAAAATGCCGCGAAGTGTGAAGTGCGTGCTGTAACAAGGTTTCTAACTGCAAAAAACTGTACACCGATAGAAATGTATCGGCAGCTTTGTGAAGTGTATGGGGACAACATAATCACAGAAGGTGGAGTGTGTCAATGGGTCATAAAATTTAAAACTGGCCGAACTAACGTTCATGACGAAGAGCGAAGTGGAAGACCCAGCATAGTGACTGCCGAACTTGTCGAAAAAGTCGATGCCGCGGTCTGTGAAAACCGTAATTTCACAATAACAGAACTCTCCATGACTTTTCCACAAATTTCACGAAGTTTGTTGCACAAAATCATTACCTAAAAGCTTGGTTACCACAAGTTTTGTGCAAGATGGATACCAAAAATCTTGACAGAGATTCACAAAAATCAGCAAATGGCTGCAGCGTTAAGGTTTTTGGATGCTTACAAGAAAGATGGTGATTCATTACTCAATCGCATCATTACTGGTGATGAAACATGGGTTAAGCATGTGAACTGTGAGACACAATTGCAGTCAATGCAGTGGGGGCACACTAATTCCTCCCAAAAACCCAAGGAATGCATGCAGACAATGTTGGCAAGGAAGGTGATGGTGATTGTCTTTTGGGACAGAAAAGGTGTGATTTTTGTGGATTTCCTGGAAAGAGGCACTACAATAAACTCTCAAAGGTATTCCCAAACTCTGCACAACCTCAGAAGAGCAATACGAAACAAGCGCAGGGGAAAGTTGGGCTCAAAGATCTTGCTGATTCACGACAACGCCCGGGCCCACACGGCAAATGCCACTCGTGAAGTTCTCGAATCTTTTAAGTGGGAGTTGTTTCCTCATCTGCCGGACAGTCCCAACCTGGCACCGAGCGACTTCCACTTATTCCCAGCAATGAAGAAGTGGTTGGCTATGCAGCGTTTTCATGATGACGCACAGCTTCAAGAAGAGGTAACCACACGGTTATATATATATAAATGTAAATGACTTGTTGATAATGTTGGGAGCACCATAAGGCTTTTTATGGATGATGCTGTTGTATACAGAGAAGTTCTAACACTGGAAAATTGTAGGAAAATGCAGGAAGACCTGCAGAGGATCAACACTTGGCACACATTGTGGCAATTGAGTTTCAACATAAACAAATGTGGTGTATTATTAAAACACAGACAGAAAGACCCTGTACTGTATGATTACATGATTGCAGAAAAATGGCTGGAAACAGTTAACCTTCATAAAATGACCAGAAATATGTGTATGGGGCGATTAGAAGTGGAACAATCACATAAAATTAATCATGGGTAAGGCAGACTCCAGACTGAGGTTCATTGGGAGAATCCTATTGGAAACATTGGAGATGTCGTCCATCAGCAAAGGAAGTAGCTTATGAGACACTTGAATGCTGCTTATCAGTCTGGGATAGGAGCCAGATAAGACTGATAAGAGCAAACAGAGAAGATCCATAAAAGAGCAGCACATTCCATTACAGGTTCATTTAGCAGGTGATAAAGCATCACTAAGATGCTCAGCCAATTCCAGTGGCATGCACTGCAAGAATGTCATTCTGCATGATGGTGTGGTCTACTGTTAAAGCCCTGAGTAAGTATATTCATAAAAAAAGTCGACTAGTATACTGCTCGCTCCTACATATATCTTGTAAAAATACCACAAAGATAAAATTAGAGAGATTGGAGCCCATACTGAGATTTACCAGCAATTGTTCCTCCAGTGAACCATATCTGACAGTAAGAGGGAAGGTGGAGAGGGGGGGGGGGGAGGGAGGGTGGATGGCACTATCCTCAGCTACACACAAAGTAGCTTGCAGACTATAGATGTAGGAATCTCATTAAAGAGAATTTGAACATGGTTATTGATATGTTTTTCTGTGAATTTAATATACCATATTCTTCATTGGAGTCATTCATTTCTTTGGAAGCTTGGGTAAGAGAAAAATAAATTCAAATAATATTGTGTAGGGCTTCCAGCCAGAACAAGTAGTTGAATTTCCATGATCTTTTGGCTGAGTACTTTTTGGCATTTGATGTGGATGAAAGATTGCAAAGATTTTTATGACATTATATTTACTTTACATTTATATATTTTACTTCTGAAATTGAATCTCACTTCCATATTTTCAAACAGTGTCCTAACACAATCACAGCACAATATTTTCTCAAATGCCAAGGAACTACATCCCAAAAGTCACTTATGCCATCTGCAAAGTCAAGAATCTGCCAGGAAGTTTAATATCAGCACACACTCCGCTGCAGAGTGTAAATCTCATTCTGGAAACATCCCCTAGGCTGTGGCGAAGCCATGTCTCCGCAATATCCTTTCATTCAGGAGTGCTCACTCTGCAAGGTTTGCAGGAGAGCTTCTGTAAAGTTTGGAAGGTAGGAGACAAGGTACTAGTAAAAGTAAAGCTGTGACTATGTGGCGTGAGTCGTCCTAGGGTAGCTCAGATGGAAGAGCACTTGCCCATGAAACGCAAAGGTCCCGAGTTCAAGTCTCGGTCCAGCACACAGTTTTAATCTGCCAGGAAGTTTCATATCAGCACACACTCCACTGCAGAGTGTAAATCTCATTCTGGAAACATCCCCTAGGCTGTGGCTAAGACATGTCTCTGCAATTTCCTTTCTAGCAGGAGTGCTAGTTCTGCAAGGCTCACAGGAGATCTTCTGTAAAGTTTGGAAGGTAGGAGACGAGGTACTGGTAGAAGTATAGCTGTGAGGACTGGGTGTGAGTCGTGCATGGGTAGCTCAGATGGTAGAGCACGTGCCCACGAAAGGCAAAGGTTGCGAGATCGAGTCTTAGTCAGGCACACAGTTTTAATCTTCCAGGAGGTTTCATATCAGCACACACTCTACTGCAGAGTATAAATCTTATTCTGGAAACATCTCCTAGGCTGTGGTTAAGCCATGTCTCCACAATATCCTTTCTTACTGAAGTGTTTGTTCTGCAAGGTTTGCAGGGACCTTCTGTAAAGTCTAAACACTAGGAGACGAGTTACTAGTAGAAGTAAAGCTGTGAGGACAGGGTGTGGGTTGTGTTTGGGTCGTTCAGTTAGTAGAGCACTTGCCCGCGAAAAGTAAATGTCTCGAGTTCGAGTCTCAGTCCATTACATGGTATCAATTTGACAGGAAGTTTCATAACAGTGCACACTCTGCTGTAAAGTGTAAATCTCATTCTGGAAACATCCCCTAGGCTGTGGCTAAGACATGTCGCCACAAAATCATTTCTTTCAGGAGTGCTAGTTCTGCAAGGTTTGCAGTAGAGCTTCTGTAAAGTTTGGAAGGTAGGAGGCGAGTTACTGGTAGACGTAAAGCTGTGACGATGGGGCATGAGTCGTGCTTGGTGAGCTCAGATGGTAGAGCATTGCCCACGAAAGGCAAATGTCCCGAGTTCGAGTCTCGTTCTGGCACACAGTTTTAGTCTCCCAGGAAGTTTTATATCAGCGCACACTCCGCTGAAGAGTGTAAATCGTTTTCTGGAAACATCCCCTAGGCTGCTGGTAAGCCATGTGTCTGCAATATTGTTTCTTTCAGGAGTGCTGGTTCTAAAAGGTTCGCAGGAGAGATTCTGTAAACTTTAGAAGGTTGGAGACGCGGTACTGGTAGAAGTAAAGCAGTAAGGACAGGGTATCAGTCGTGCTCGGGTAGCTCAGATGATAGAGTACTTTCCCACGTAAGGCAAGCGTCCCAAGTTCGAGTCTCGGCCTGACACACAGTATTAATCTGCCAGGAAGTTTCATATCACCACACACTCCGCTGCAGAGTGTAAATCACATTCTGGAAACATCCCCTAGGCTGTGGCTAAGACATGTCGCCACAATATCATTTCTTTCAGGAGTGCTAGTTCTGCAAGGTTTGCAGTAGAGTTTCTGTAAAGTTTGGAAGGTAGGAGGCGAGTTACTGGTAGACGTAAAGCTGTGGCGATAGGGCGTGAGTCGTGCTTGGTGAGCTCAGATGGTAGAGCATTGAACACGAAACGCAAATGTCCCGAGTTCGAGTCTCGTTCTGGCACACAGTTTTAATCTCCCAGGAAGTTTCATATCAGCGCATAATCCGCTTAAGAGTGTATATCGCTTTCTGGAAACATCCCCTAGGCTGCAGGTAAGCCATGTGTCTGCAATATTGTTTCTTTCAGGAGTGCTAGTTCTGAAAGGTTCACAGGAGAGATTCTGTAAACTTTAGAAGGTTGGAGACGCGGTACTGGTAGAAGTAAAGCAGTAAGGACAGGGTGTGAGTCGTGCTCGGGTAGCTCAGATGGTAGAGTAATTTCCCGCTTAAGACAAGGGTCCCAAGTTCGAGTCTCGGCCTGACACACAGTATTAATCTGCAAGGAAGTTTCATATCACCACACACTCCGCTGCAGAGTGTAAAACACATTCTGGAAACATCCCCTAGGCTGTGGCTACGCCATGACTACGCAATATCCTTTCTTTCACGAGTGCTAGTTCTCCTAGGTTCGTAGGAGATCTTCTGTAAAGTTTGGGAGGTCGGAGACGAGGTACTGGTAGAAGTATAGCTGTGAGGACTGGGTGAGTCGTGCTTGGGTAGCTCAGACGGTAGAACACTTGCCCGCGAAAGGCAAACTACTCGAGTTCGAGTCTCGGTCCGTTACAGAGTATCAATCTGCTAGGAAGTTTCATATCAGCGCACACTCCGCTGCAGAGCGTAAATCACATTCTCGAAACATACCCTAGGCTGTGACTAAGCCATGTCTCCGCATTATCCTTTCTTTCAGGAGTGCTAGTTCTGGAAGGTTCGCAGGAGAGCTTCTGTAAAGCTTGGAACGTAGGAGACGAGGTACTGGAAGAAATAAAGCTGTGAGGGCGGTGCGTGATTCGTGCCTGGGTAGTTTAGATAGTAGAGCACTTGCCCGAGAAAGGCAAAGGTCCCGATTTCGAGTCTCGGTCCAGCACACAGTTATTATCTGCCAGGAAGCTTTATATCAGCGCACTCTCCGCTGCAGAGTGTAAATCTCATTCAGGAAAAATCCCCTAGGCTTTGGCTATTCCATATCTCCGCAATATCCTTTCTTTCAGGAGTGCCTGTTATGCAATGTACGCAGGAGAGCTTCTGTTAAGTTTAGAATTTTGGAGACGAGGTACTGGTAGAAATAAGGCTGTGAGAATGGGCCGTGAGTCGTACTTGAGAAACACAGATTGTAGAGTACTTGCCCGTGAAAGGCAAAGGTCCCGAGTTCGAGTCTCGGCCCAGCACACAGTTTTAATCTACCAGGAAGTCTCATATCAGCGCACAGTCCCCTGCAGAGTGTAAATATCATTCTAGAAACATCCACTAGGCTGTGGCTAAGCCATGGCACTCCATATCCTTTCTTTGAGGAGTGATACTTCTGCAAGTTTCTTAGGAGAGCTTCTGTAAAGTTTGAAGGTAGGAGACGAGTTACTGGTAGATGTAAGGCTGTGAGGACGGGGCATGGGAAGTGCTTCGGTTGCTCAGATGGTAGAACACTTGCCCGCAAATACCGAAAGTATAGAGTTCTTCTCACGTTCTGGCGCACAATCTTAATCTCAAAAGAAGTTTTATATCAGCGCAGAGCTCACTGCTGCGTGTTATTCTCATTCTGGAATCGTCCCCTAGGCTTTGGCGAAGCCATGTCTCCGCAAAATCCATTCTTTTAGGAGTGCTAGTACTCCAAGGTTCACAGGAGAGCTTCTGTAAAATATGAAAGGTAGGAGTCGAAGTACTGGTAGAAGTAAAACGATGAGGACTTGGTGTGAGTCGTGCTTGGATAGCTCAGATGGTGGAGCACTTTCCCGCGAAAGGCAAAGTTCTCGAGATCGAGTCTCGTTCTGGCGCACAATTTTAATCTGCCAGGAACTTTGATAGCTGCTCAATCCAATCTGCAGCGTGTAAATCTCATTCTGGAAACATCCCCTAGGCTGTGACTAAACCATGTCTCCGCATTATCCTTTCTTTCAGGAGTGCTAGTTCTGCAAGGTTCGCAGGAGAGCTTCTGTTAAGTTTGGAAGGTAGGAGACGAGTTACTAGTAGAAGTATAGCTGTGAGGACTGGGTGTGAGTCGTGCTTGGGTAGCTCAGACGGTAGAACACTTGCCCGCGAAAGGCAAACTTCTCGAGTTCGAGTCTCGGTCCGTTACAGAGTATCAATCTGCTAGGAAGTATCATATCAGCGCACACTCCGCTGCAGAGCGTAAATCACATTCTGGAAACATACCCTAGGCTGTGACTAAGCCATGTCTCCGCATTATCGTTTCTTTTAGGAGTGCTAGTTCTGGAAGGTTCGCAGGAGAGCTTCTGTAAAGTTTGGAACGTAGGAGACGAGGTACTGGAAGAAATAAAGCTGTGAGGGCGGTGCGTGATTCGTGCCTGGGTAGTTTAGATAGTAGAGCACTTGCCCGAGAAAGGCAAAGGTCCCGAGTTCGAGTCTCGGTCCAGCACACAGTTTTAAACTGCCAGGAAGTCTCATATCAGCGCACAGTCCCCTGCAGAGTGTAAATATCATTCTAGAAACATCCACTAGGCTGTGGCTAAGCCATGGCACCCCATATCCTTTCTTTGAGGAGTGCTACTTCTGCAAGTTTCTTAGGAGAGCTTCTGTAAAGTTTGAAGTTAGGAGACGAGTTACTGTTTGAAGTAAATCTGTGAGGACGGGGCGTGAGCAGTGCTTTGGTAGCTCAGATGGTCGATCACATGCCCTCGAAAGGCAAAGGTTCTGAGTTCCAGTCTCAGTCTGGCAGACAGTTTTAATCTGCCTCGAAGTTTAATATCAGCGCCCACTCCGCTGCAGTGTATTAATCTCATTCTGGAAACATCCCCTAGACTGTGGCTATGCCATGTCTCCGCAATATCGTTACTTTCAGGAGCGCTAGTTCTGCTAATTTTGCAGGACACCTTCGGTCATGTTTGGAAGGTAGGAGTCGAGGTACTGGCTGAACTAAGGCTGTGAGGATGGGGCGTGAGTCGTGCTTTGGTAGCTCTCAGTGCACATCGCGCGGTGATAGATGGTAGTGAGGACCAGTGTTACGTCACGAGCTGTGCTGAGGTGGAGAGCTGGGCAACGTGTGCGAGCACTGTTAACGTTTGTTTCTGTATAACTGTTGTAAGTACGATGTCGACAATTAACAGAGCAAACAGCGTTCAATGTGTTTTCGATCGCGCCACATTTCGACCGACGGCGTTTGAAATTCCTTGGTGGTGACTTCAATGGTGTGCTTAACGACAGAGACCAAACTCCTAACACGAACAGATGTATCGAACTTGAACATTTAATTCATGGCATGCGTCTTCACGATACATGGGAACAACTGCACGGTGAACGGGTAGTGTACAACTTTGTAACCAGTCACTTTGCCAGTCGGCTGGAAAGGATCTGTGTGTCCGATGCCCTCCAGCGACACAGTGTGAACTGTGACATAGCTCCTGTCAACATATCCAGCCATTGTGCATATCAGTGTTACCTTAACCTACAACGCCAGCAAATTTACCATGGGAAAGGCTACTGGAAATTGAATGTCAGCCTTCTGCAGGATGCCCAACTTGAAGAGCAGGTTAACATAACATGGCAACAGCTCCAGCGGCACCGAAGTCATTACGCAAGCGTTCTACAGTGGTGGATTCAGTGTGCCAAGACTAAATTACGCCTCACCCTCATGAGCTACGCCCGACAAAAAAGCTTTCAGCAGAAACATACTATTGTAAGCTGTAAAGAGGGGGCGTGAATCGTGTTTGGGTAGCTCAGACGGTTGCCGACACGGTGGCTCAGCGTGTTCAATTAGAGGGTTAGCTGCCCTCTGTAATAAAAACCTGAGTTAATCGATCACCAACGAACGTAAACGGATGTCTTACGACGTCCGCCCTGAGCAGATTCAACGAACAAAAGCGATTAAAAAAAAAAAAAAAAAGATGATAGAGCACTTGCCCGCAGAAGGTAAAGGTGCCAAGTTCGATACTCGGTCTGGCACACAGTTTTAATCTGCCACGAAGTTTCATATCAGCGCTCACTCCGCAGCAGAGTGTAAATCTTATTCAGGAAGCATCCCCTAGCCTGTGGCTAAGCCATGTCTCCGCAATATCCTTTCTTTCAGGAGTGCTAGTTCTGCGAGGTTCGCAGCAGAGCTTCTGTAAAGTTTGGAAGGTAGGAGACGAGGTAGTGGCAGAAGTAAAGCTGTGAGGACGAGGCGTGAGTCGTGGGTGGGTAGCTCAGATGATAGAGCACTTGCCCATGAAAGGCGAACGTCCCGAGTTTGAGTCTGGTCCGGCACATAGTTTTAATGTGCCAGGAAGTTTCATATCATTGCACACTCCACAGCAGAGTGTAAAACTCATTCTGGAAACATCTCCTAGGCTGTGACTATGCCATGGCTCCGCAATATCCTTTCTTTCAGGAGTGCTTACTCTGCAAGGTTCACAAAAGAGTTTCTGTAAAGTTTGGAAGGTAGGAGACGAGGTACTGGCAGAAGTAAAGCTGTGAGGACGGATCGCGAGTCGTGCTTGTGTAGGTCTTATGGTAGAGCATTTGCCTGCGAAATACCAACGTCCTGCGTTCAACTCTGGGTCCAGAACAAAGTTTTAATCTGTCAGTAAGTAGCTTGCAGACTATAGATGTAGGAATCTCATGAAGAGAGTTTGAACATGGTTATTTATATGTTTTTCTGTGAATTTAATATACCATATTCTTCATTGGAGTCATTCATTTCTTTGGAAGCTTGGGTAAGAGAAAAATAAATTCAAATAATATTGTGTAGGGCTTCCAGCCAGAACAAGTAGTTGAATTTCCATGATCTTTTGGCTGAGTACTTTTTGGCATTTGATGTGGATGAAAGATTGCAAAGATTTTTATGACATTATATTTACTTCACATTTATATATTTTACTTCTGAAATTGAATCTCACTTCCATATTTTCAAACAGTGTCCTAACACAATCACAGCACAATATTTTCTCAAATGCCAAGGAACTACATCCCAAAAGTCACTTATGCCATCTGCAAAGTCAAGAATCTGCCAGGAAGTTTAATATCAGCACACACTCCGCTGCAGAATGTAAATCTCATTCTGGAAACATCCCCTAGGCTGTGGCTAAGCCATGTCTCCGCAATATCCTTTCATTCAGGAGTGCTCACTCTGCAAGGTTTGCAGGAGAGCTTCTGTAAAGTTTGGAAGGTAGGAGACAAGGTACTAGTAAAAGTAAAGCTGTGACTATGTGGCGTGAGTCGTCCTTGGGTAGCTCAGATGGAAGAGCACTTGCCCATGAAACGCAAAGGTCCCGAGTTCAAGTCTCGGTCCAGCACACAGTTTTAATCTGCCAGGAAGTTTCATATAAGCATACACTCCGGTGCAGAGTGTAAATCTCATTCTGGAAACATCCCCTAGGCTGTGGTAAGCCATGTTCTGCAAATTCCTTTCTTTCAGGAGGGCTAGTTCTGCAAGGCTCGCAGGAGAGCTTCTGTAAAGTTTGGAAGGTACGAGACGAGGTACTGGTAGAAACAAAATTGTGATGGTGGGGTGCGAGTAGTGCTTGCGTAGTTCCGATGGTAGAGACACTTGCCCACGAAAGACAAAGGTCCCAAGTTCGAATCTCAGTACAGAACACAATTTTAATATGCCAGGAACTTTCATATCAGCGCACACTCCACTGAAGAGTGTAATTCTGATTCTGGAAACATCCCCTCGACTGTGGCTAAGCCATGTCTCTGCAGTATCCTTTTTTTCAGGAGTGCTAGTTCTGCAAAGTTTTCAGGAGACGTTCTCTAAAGTTTGGTAGGTAGGAGACGAGGTACAGGTTAAGAAAAACAGTGATGACAGGGTATGAGTTGTGCTTGGGTAGCTCAGATGGTAGAGCACTTGCCCGCGAACTGCAAATGTCTCGAGTTCGAGTCTCAGTCCGGCACACAGTTTTAATCTGCCAGTAAGTTACATATCAGTGTATACTCCACTGAAGAGTGTAAATCTCATTCTGGAAACATCCCCTAGGCTGTGGCTAAGCCATGTCTCCGCAATATCATTTCTTTCAGGAGTGCTAGTTCTGCAAGGTTCGCAGGAGAGCTCCTGTGACCATTGGAAGGTTGGAGACGAGGTATTGGCAGAAGTAAACCTGTAAGGATGGGGCGTGAGTCGTGCTTGGGTAGCTCAGAATGTCAGTGCACATCGCGCGGTGACGGGCGGTAGCGCGGGCCAGTGTTTACGTCGCGAGCAGTGCTGATGTGGAGAGCTGAACAGCGAGTGCGAGCGCTGTTAACGTTTCTTTCTTTATAACTGTTGTAAATACGAGATCGACAATTAACCGAGCGAACGGCGTTCAGTGTGTTTTCGATCGCGTTGCATTGCGACCGACGGCGTTTGAAATTCGTGAGTGGATTTTTGAGGATTTGCAATTGCCTGAAGATATAGTCGACATGTTCCATTTGAAGTTTGAGCAATACACATTATTTGTCAAATTTATTTCAAGTGACACTTATGAGAAATTCGTTGAGGAACATGCTGCCATACGACCATTTTGTCATAATGATAGCAGTGTTACTAATGTCCAAATCCTGCCTTCGGGATACAGAGTGAGAACCGTCAGGGTATTTAATGTGCCACCTGAATGCCCTTATGATCTGATTGCACGTTCTCTCTCACTATATGGCTCTGTTTTGTCAGTTACCAATGAAAAATGGTTGAGTGTGTATCGCTACCATGACAACAGTGGCGTGTGAAGTGTACATGTAGACTTAAAAAAGCATATACCTTCGTATGTTGTCATTGGCGGTTTTTGCGCACAGGTAACTTACATTGGACAACCCCCTACCTGTTTGATCTGCCATTCAACAGAACATCTGCGGATGAACTGCACATGTCGACATCTATTTCAGCTTCCATGGGAATGTCCTGCAGACGGTAGTTAAAGGCTTGTTCCGCTATTGAGTAAGGTAGTCATGGGGACTATACTACAACCCCAGCAGCCGGAACGTGTTAACGAGGCGGAGATGTCAGTTCAGGTGGAATGCAATGCCAAAGACATTCACTGTAGGACAGACGTCGATTCGGTCACGTCATCCTCGGCGGGACAGTTACCGCTGGATACCAACGATGCGCCAGCCACCTCTGAAACGAAGCGTGTGAGACGCACGAGCGGGTGCCGATCGGTTTGCCTGAACCACCCCTATCGGCAAAGACTGCAGCAGAAACGAAGAAAGGCTGCCGAAGTAGAAGCAAAAGGAATAGTAACAAACAGCAAATTTCGAATGATTTGAGACCCATACACATGTCAGAATGTGGCACCGAGACTGAACCTCAATCTTCTTTCTCAGTCCGCTGAGAGAACACCACGAGGCAAGAACTCATTCGTGAACAAACCAAACACCTGAAGGCACTACTGAGCGCTGAGAGGGAACAGAGTACTGTAAGGCCGTCGGCACACGGACCATGCTGTCAAACGTTAATGTTGAGTGTGCCAAGTTCAACGTGCTGCTGAACACTCAGGAACGATGCTACTTGTGCATTCAGTACGTGTGTCCCAACGTGGTACATGTGATGCAATGCACTCCAGCGGCAGTTGAGGGATGTTTCTAGTTCGTAAATCACACTGTTTACTCAACGGCGCACGTAAAATTCGCATGTTAGCTCTATTAAAACGCACATTTCCTCCATCATTCACGGAAAGGAAAGTACCATATCCAATCAAAGGACACAGGCTTATAAAAGTTCAATTACAAACAGTGTGTTAAAAATTTGGAATACTTCTTCGCATAAGATAAACTTTATTTCATAATTCCCAAATTTTAGTGAAAACCCAATGTCAATCTTACTTGATCACTGTTCTTACCCAGTAGCAGATTCTTTGCAACACGTGAATTCCGAAACTCAAGAGAAAAAGGAGCAAAATATATTTATACAAGTAGCACAAGCTGTCCTGTAGATTAATCCAATCGAACAAAGTCACCCCTCGAAAAAAGGTGAACTTATATTTACATAACATCTAATATTATAGTATATACTTACATTAAACTAACAATAGAGTATCAGAACCTAATAAAAACACGAATGTTAGGAAAAAAAATTTGTTAGTGTCAAGACACGAACCACTGCTCCAACATATAACGATATAGGTCAGTGACACTACTTATTATGCTAAACCAATATCATTCCGCTGACAAGTAACCATATTATGTTACCTCTTGCTGAAAACCTTAATTGTAGATATGTTCCAAATTGAAATTAAATTATAACAAATTGTACCAAGAACAATGAGTTTTGAGTGGATCTTCAGTGTGTTGCAGCCTTCAAATAGTCTACTCTCATAATTATTTTGTTGGAATGAAGCATTATTTTATTGGAACGAATCACACAGTTAACAATGGGTTTTCCAGTGATTCTCAATTTACTCAGAAACGGCATATACACACATATAGGCTTGAAATGAATGCCAATATGGCACCTTACAACTCTGTACTGACAGGAGTCGGCGTGCTTGTGACGTAGTTGGCGTTGTGCCATCTCATTGGTCAAAGCTCAGACGCACGCTCAGGATATCTGACATGCCAGATACTATTCTGCACGTTCGGAAAGACTCCCGAGGGTGTTATTCCACGCTATGACGTCAGAAACTCGGCACGCTCAACGTTCAGTTACACGGTACGTGTGCCGACGGCTTAACGGCTAAGAGGAAGAGCGAGCAGAGCAGCGAGCAGCTGCAGCAGCACTCCTGCAGGAACTCGCCGACGTCCGTCGCAGCCCCGCATGGTGGCCAGGCAGATGAGACCACGTTGACAGACTCAGCCGGCAGTTAAGGACAGGGCGTTGTGCGCATCGCACAGCACCCCGACAGCAATGAGCCATGGTGGCAGCAGGACAAGGAGATGAAGCAGTAGCTGCTCTCGCGCATGACCATCGTGCTGCAAAACTTTCCAGTCCCTGACCCGTTATGGCTTTGATACTTCGCCTCATACTCAAGATGTTACCAACGAGCTTGTTTCAAAGCTTCCGAGAAGGACGATCCCAACACTCAGTGCTCATTGTCCTCTGAGCCATCATGTGCGACTGCTAAACCTACAATATTACTACACTTAACATGAATAGGATTCAAAGTGTGGCGAAACTCCATTCGCTAACTGATTTCTTGTATGATACCAGCGTTGACATTGCCCTCCTGCAGGAGGTTGTCACAGTCTTAGAAGCGCCCAGTTACGTTCTTATTGATAACATCAATATCCAGGATGCTGTAGGCACTGCCATACTTCTGCACGATGGTGTACCCTTTACGTACATGCAGCAGCTGTCTAGTGGTTATGACACTTCTCTTCGAGTGAATGGTGTGCAGATTGTTAACGTGTACGCCCCATCTGGTAGCACTCATAAGAGAGGTCGTTCAAATTTTTATAAAAACGAGGTTCCCATTCTTCTTAGCGCTTATCGTGCACATCTCATCCATGGTGGTGACTTCAATCGTGTGCTTAACGACAGAGACCAAACTCCTAACACGAACAGATGTATCGAACTTGAACGTTTAATTCATGGCATGCGTCTTCACGATACATGGGAACAACTGCACGGTGAACAGGTAGTGTACACCTTTGTAACCAGTCATTCCGCCAGTCGGCTGAATATGATCTATGTGTCTGATACCCTCCAGCGACACACTGTGAACTGTAACATAGCTCCTGTCAACATATCCGGCCATTGTGCATATCAGTGTTGCCTTAACCTACAAAGCCAGCAAATTTACTGTGGGAAAGGCTACCGGAAATTGAATGTCAGCCTTCTGCAGGATGTCCAACTTGAAGAGCAGGTTAATATAACATGGTAACAGCTCCAGCGGCACCGAAGTCACTACGCTAGCGTTCTACAGTGGTGGATTCAGTGTGCCAAGCCTAAATTACGCCTCACCCTCATGAGCTACACCCAACAAAAAAGCTTTTGGCAGAAACAGACAATTGTATGCTGTAAAGATGGGGCGTGAATCGTGCTTGGGTAGCTCAGGTGATAGAGCACTTGCCCGTGAAAGACGAAGGTCCCGAGTTCGAGTCTGGTCCAGCACATAGTTTTAATCTGCCAGGAAGTTTCATATCATCACACACTCCACTGCAGAGTGTAAATCTCATTCTGGAAACATCTCCTAGGCTGTGACTAAGCCATGGCTCCGCAATATCCTTTCTTTCAGGACTGCTAATTCTGCAAGGTTCACAGAAGAGCTTCTGTAAAGTTTGGAAGGTAGGAGACGAGGTACTGGTAGAAGTAAAGCTGTGAGGACGGGGCGTGAGTCGTGCTTGGGTAGCTCAGATGGTAGAGCACTAGCCCACGAAAGTCTCGGTCCGGCACAGAGTTTGAGAACCGGTGACATCAATAAGATGTTGTTCAGCGCCAGATTCGCATGTGGCGGCCCAAATTGGAACTATTTTTTTCCAGAGCTGCACTAATACATTCTGATACTACCACTACATTCCTGCTTAATGCATTTGCATTCCTGGCTTGTGAACTATTTCATAGCCAAACTCACTGAGTCATAATGCACATCTTGTTAATCTGGTGGGTGGATCCTCCAATAAAAGTAAAATTAAAAATGTGTCACTCCATATATGAGGCTAACTGTTTCTCATATGAGGTCGAATAGTTTTTCTCGATCCTGTTAAATTCTCACAATGCAAAAGCAATAGTGTTTCTTATCTTTGACACCTGGATTAGAACACACCCAAGAGCATAATTATATGCTTCACCAAACTATGTAGTTCCCTATGGTAATCCATTAACATCAACACTGGACATGATTACAAAACTCTCTTCAGTACTTCTAATGCTCTCTGTCAGTCCTCTGGCCACACAAATTTCAAAGCCTTTTTCAGTAATTGCGTGAGTGGTTGCACTATATCAGTGAACCCCCTTAAAACTTCCTATAGTATACTGAGATACCCTAGAATGACTGTTAACACTTTACTTTTCCTTAGCACTGAAAAATGTCATACTGCATATACCAGTCCTGGATCCTTTCTCATCCCATCTTTGCTAATGATGTCCACTAAATAACTTACTTCTTCCAACATAAAATGACACTTCTCCTTACTCAACATCAGATGTGCAGCTCGCAATATTTCTGTTAAACGTTTTCTATGTCCTCCTGTGCCTTCTGAGAACACAGTTATATTGCCCAGACAAACTAGATTCTGGCAAGCTTTCAGTCCATTAAACACTCCGCTCAACAAACGCTGAAATGTCGCACCAGCATTCTTCAGCCTAAATAGCATCCTGCAATACTGGTAATGGCTGATCCTCCAGAGCCACCTTCAACTGTGGAATCCCTTTTTTAATCCATGGTAGAGAAATACCAGTACTGCCCCAAGTTATCAATTGTCTCTGGAATGTTGGATGTGGGTTATGCATCTGTTACAGTTTTACTTTTAAACTGGTCGTAATAGCAGCAAAATCTGTATTTCTTTGAACTGTCTTAGGACTTTTTAGACAATCACAATTCTTGCTTCGCATAGACTATTACTATCTTCTATTTTCCCAACAACCAATTGCTGGTTAGTATACTTCACAGAATCAGTTGCAAACACCAAGGTATTCTGTATGGATTTTGGTACACCAGTGCTTCATTTGCTGTTGGAATTCTGTGTTTTGCAGTGGGACAAACAGACAACAGACATCTGAACACGAGGGAAGAATGGACTCTGATATTCCATCAACAGCTCCTCCACCTGTATTCTCTGCACTCCACCTGTGTTCTCTGCACTCCATTTAGATGCTCCTCCTTATTCTGTAATACAGCCCTGAGGCTTTATATGGCTCGCATCTTCTGTGCAGCAATCCTCATCCTCTGGAATGTCAAATCATGCTATCCATATCCCCCTTGTCATCTCTACTTTTTCAGCGCCAAAACTGTCGATTTTGGCAGGTACCGGTACTACCTTCCCACCATATTTCTCCCACAGTTGTATGACACACCTTTTAACCATCAACACTTTGAATCTAAAACTTCATTCCCTTCCAGCAGTTCTATTATGCATAAAAAATCGGTTAGTTAAGTCTTGCTCCATACTTATCCAACTCAACTTCCTGGTGCCACTGGGCACACAGTTATGCCAAGTCAAGGTTTTATTTATTTGTATAGTGTGTAATCGTATAGCCCAAAACGGTGTACACACCTTGCAACAAATATACATTGGTGATTGCACCCCCATGGTGGGATGTTTTCCCATAAAATTGCATTACACATCGCTCCAGGTCAATTACGGAATCATTTTGAAGCAAAGCTTCTAACCCCAGGATCATGCTGTATCCCTTGCTTACATGAGGCACTACTTCCATATACTGTCTCCAACCAAAAATCTGTTTCCACCGACCTCCATGGTCTTATATCATTATCCTCCGTCCACTTAACATATAATATGGCGGGCCCCATCATCTCGAACCGACTAGGTCCCTACTAGCTACCGACGCATGTGCTCCTGCATCTAATAAAAACTTATATTTCCTGCCCTTCAAGGCACTCACTATTGCACATTTCGTTATTGCATACATATTTTGTTGCGTCTCTGACTTCAATGGCTTTGCCTTTCAGTAGACTTCAGGTTCCCTCTTGCATTTAATGGCTGCTTGTGGCCTCCTGGTCCAAACTACTAGTGTTGCCATAGTGCTGCTGATGACACATACCACCCCTATTCCACTGAGGGTGGCAACACTATTTCTGTACATATCCTGTATGCCCACAATTGTAACACTTCACATTTGCAGACAATACATAATGCCTATCTCACACTCATCAGCACATTAATTTCATTAAGTCCATTGCTGATCTTACAGCTGTATAGAGTTCCTTAGGCGACCCTGTATGCACCTCCTAGACATATCCTGTGGTGTCTGCAGCTCGTGGTCTACTTCCTAGCGTTGCTGCCTCTGGATCACGGGGCCCTGGATTTGATTCCTGGCTGGAGTGGGGATATTCTTTACTCAGGGACAGGGTGTTTGTGTTGCCCTCATAATTTCATCGTCATCATCATTCGTGACAGTGGCTAGATTGGACTGTGTAAAAAAAATGGACTTTGCAAATATTACGACTTTGTATGGACGCTGATGACCATGCAGCTGAGCACCCCACAAACCGAACATCATCGTCATATCCTGTGGCAAACCCCATAGGAAAACATCGAACACCCTCTGTTCGGTCTCATGTAGCAACAATTTATTCGCTTCATCACTCTAAGTCATTTCATATGTTCGTATATTCACTTTTCTTATTCTGTTGACAAAGTCTTCCAGTTTCCCGTTGCCTCATTTTAATAGTGTTCAATTGCTCCCAAAAGAAGCTTGCTCTATTCTGCATCTTATATCTCCGCAGAAGCCCCTGTTTCAGCTGCTCAAACACATCAACTGCTCATCACATCCATGCATCTCACAAAAGTCTTTACCTCCCCCATTAAATGTAACTTCGCTCCATGCAACAACTGGTTATCTAATTAACCCCAAATAATAGTCAGGTCCTCCACGAACAACATCACATCCTCAGACGACATTCCATTAAAGTGGACTGATTAGGTTAGTGGCAGCTGGGTCTATTACAAGATTGGGTGGCTTGAGCAACACTAAGTCCTCATACCCATCTGCTATCATACTAAGCAAGACCGATTTTCTGTTCCCCATCGTGAGGCCTCATTAGCTAATACCTGAAGTGCCTTTGGCCCAGTGATACTCTGTATCTTTGACTCTGCCATTCCAACACCTTTATCCTTCATTCATACACAATACAAATACGTAGTAATTACCAACTCACAGAAAGAAAACAGTTACATCTTGCACCTTATTGTCAAACACGCAGAGTCTCAACATTTACTGTTCCCACATAATTCAGGCAGATCAGATGGTTCTTATGGTCTAAACAAAGTAACACTCAAGTTAACATAACACTTTCTCTTAGATCTCATGCCTGCCACACACATAGAAAATAAAGTTTCTCAACTCACACCGCCACACTGATACTGCAGATCACGATTCAGACCTTGCACTGTATGGATGATGCACACTGTTATGCCCACTGAAGGCGATGTCAGAACTCCTGACCCCACTTTGTAGCCAACCTCAGGAGTGGCATGGGGTGACCAAGTTGTCAGGGGGCTGGGTGGCCAAGGGGTGATACTGGATGTCATGATGATGTGGCCCAAAAAGAAGTGACTGTCTATATCAACACTTTATTTCCAACTTATACATTGGTTCTGCGGCATGATGGGGAAGCAATCACATTCCTGCCCCACAGGAGTGGGCCAGTAGTCAGTCATCTGGCGACTAGCGTCCGTCCAGATGGCTGCAATATGTACTGGCGCCCTGCTTTGCCAATTCGGTACCGGGCTCTGTGCTCACGCCTTTACTGTGTGAGCTACAACACCAATGTCAGCAGCATGTACTGGAATCTTGCTTTGATGAATTACAGCAGCCTGGCGGCCAAGGTGGACGTCAAGGGGCAAGCCCACTGAGTTGTTAGGAGATGGGTGCTATGCCCTACTGTCTCCTAGCAGGAGTCTGGATGTTGCTGGAGTTGACCAACAGACCTACTACACTGTGGCTCCAAGTCCAGTGGGCGCACTTAGTGCAGGAAGCAGTTATTTGGCAGGGTCTCAAAGCAGCAGCTGATGTAGGCCCAGCATGGTGGTGGTACTGCTGGACTGTGAATGACTCTGCTATAAAATCAAGAGTTATTTATACCTGACAGCAGCGCAATTGTTGTGCCAATGCGCCAGTCCTGGTCACATATTGGGCAACACCACTGAAACCCCAATGCTGGCAAGATCGCCTTGCCTGCGCCATGCATTAATGCTGTACTGGTAAGTTACGTTGAGTGAGGGTAGCCCATCTTGTAATAATTTCACAAGCCTGTTGCCTTAACACAGATATGCTTACTGGCGATCAGCAGCTAATGCAGTGTTGCACTGCATCTCCTCACAAATTTTTCTCTTAATCTGGTATCGGCGCTACAGAGACTACTTTTGACAGAAATTCTCTGATTTCAGTACAATATACACTGCTTTCAACACAGCGTTTGCCTGGTTTGAAATTTACTGAATAACTGCGTTTAAATGGTAGTTCAGTTACCTGCAGACTATATGGAAATCGATACGACATACTCCAACAAAGGTATGACAAAGAAAAGTTACAGTTTAGTACTTTATTCATCCTCAGTAAATGTTCGAGGGTCACTCCAAAAGAAATGCACACAATTTTTGTAAAAATACAGTTTTCAATCTGCATGTGTGAAAGTTTTAAAGTGTGTAGATACATTCTTCACGCTTGTTTTAAAACTTAGTTCAACCTGTTCCCGTGAGTGGCGCCGTCACAGCATGTCTTCAAGATGGCTACACTTGACGTTCGTCAGAAGCAACGTGCTGTCATAGAATTCCTGTGCTGTGAAAACGAGACAGTGGGAAACATCCACAAAAGGTTGAATAAGGTCCATGGAGATATTCGAATATAGTTACATGTCTTACCCCTTCCCAAGACAAGAATACCTTAAAATTTTGGCTAATATATTACCAGTTAATAGACAATGTGGTTTAACCACAACTTGAAAATACTCTTGCGAGCAATGCATTACTGTATTGGTACAGCTTGTTTAATAGAATAAAGTTTAACATACTTTGAGCAACAGTCATGTTCTTCAGCGCCACCTTCCTTAGAAAGAGTTTTAGTATTAAGCGATTCTACTTTTTCTTGTATGGTAGAATTTACCAATTCATGTAATCGTTCCTCCAAATTCGATAACGTTTCAGGTGTGTTAGCTAGTTCTCTAAATTCTTTGCAGTCGTTCTAAAACAGTTACACATTCATTCGCCTCTGAGATTCGCTCTTTAACTTTCTCATTAACTACATTTCATTGACTATTGATCTTATCCTCCAACTCCTGAAGCAACTGGGTAAAAGAACTTGCAGTGTTAATTAATTTAGCTTCTATTTCCTGTTTGATATGTTTTGTTATCTCTAATTTTAGTTCTTCTTTCGTGTTTTCTACCTTGACAGACAGTTCATTACTTTTATACTCTACTTCGTCAGATTGTTCCTTAATATTAGGATCTACTTTGCCAGATAACTCCTTAATATTAGAGTTGAGTTTGTAAGATCGTTTCTTAACATTAGAATTTACTTTGTCAGATAATTCCTTAAATTTGGAGCTCATTTTGTCAGATATTTGTTGCAAAATTCTTTAGCCTATTCTGGAGCCTAAGCAGTCATTCATCTACTAATGACTGCCATACAATGCAAATATTCTCTATTATATACTCTCTATTACTGCACAGTTTTATTAAGCACAACAACAGTGAAACACCGTACCACTGTCTAGGCAAAAACAAGTTTTCAAAATGGATTTCTGTATTTTCTGAGCACCTTAGCCTTTCCAATGAACTGCATTCTTATCCTGTGGCCAATGCACCCGCATGTATGTGGCGATGTACCACGATGAGTTGTATCACCTGGCGCAGCCAGTGTCTCAATTACAGCGATAGGTGGACCTCACTGTGTTATACAGCAGCATAGCTGCAGCGTTGTCTAGGTACTACTGCATCCCCACCGATGTCAAGATTCGAAATCTTCTCTGATCCCACTGCAAACTTTTCCTACAAACCCACCGAAAAATTACTTCATCATAATAAAAACATTGTTATATGCATGTGTCAATGTGGTTTACTTGGCACATAGATTTAACTGAAGTTGCCATAATACTTGTACTATAATTGTATGACTTGTCTTCAGATTTCGCAAAGTGTTCCAATATTTCTTTTCGATTTCTTCGTAACAGAACGTTACTCAGTTTTACATCAATTCACTTGTAGTTTCTCATTTTGTTTAATCGTTGTTCTTATTAGCAGCGCCGAAATTTTTCACTCATTCAATTTCAAGAGTTTACAAATTTATAATGTTCCATTTTCTTACCGTTGCTCCAACGCTCTGCATACTGCCATGGTCGCGAAACTAAGTGTTTTTCTTGTTGGTTTAGTGTTTTATGTAGTTGCTGGCTCGCTGCTTGTAGCTGAAGAAAAGTTCATTAGATCTGTCACCCAATGTAATAATGTTTTTACCTTTTTCTCTTAATCTGGTCGCCATGGTTGATTCTCTTGAAGCAGAGGTTCTGTCAATCAGTGCTTCTAAAACCCCATGTACAGCTGAAGAAAGACTTGACTACTACATGTTCTGCAGCTGTTACTGGAGCAAAAGAAGACAATTGCTACTCATATCACGCAAAATCATGTCCACTACTTTCCTTGTACAAACACATATTTCCTTGAATGGGTGTGCAGATCATTAGCGTGACTCGTGAAATTGAGTAGAACACAACTTTTTATAGTACAAGCACGTCAAAGGCTCAGCACGACAATCCAGATTACACTATATTTCATTTGTCACAAAACGTTCTCGTCTTTTTTTTACGTTCTTGGAGAGTGTGGTTGCTCTTTGATAATCAAGCCACCTCTTGCCGTTTTCACGTATTCCTCCAACCCCATTTAATGTCTGCACATCTTGCTCAGTAAATGTTTCGCAACTTACTCGCTACCTAATATTATCATCTCACGATCATCTTTCCTTGTACTACACAAGGAGTGTGAAATGTCGTTTGCCTAAACGACATGTAACACTTTGCAGCTTACGTTATCTACAAGTAACACTGTGATACAGGACAGCTGGTGACCTCTTTATTACCAGTGTAATATGTTTACTGCATCTGCTATTTATAATGCTCTGAATGTACATAGAAAGGAAAGCCCTTCGCTCAACAGTTTGAATTGTTTTTGAGCCTTAGTCATGGTTCTTCGAGGCAACAGTTGCTGTAAATATAACTTTTCCTGTACTTAATTTCGTAATCAGACTTTGTAGAACGGTGCAGGATCAGCCATCATTCAATGATTGAGTCAATAATAACACTGTTGCATTTACAAGGGATTTTATTTACGCCAAGAGTAGCTTCATATCTCTGACGCAGAAATACATTTCCTATTTCTATTTAATTGTAATATTTGCACTAAATAATCAAAGTAAAAACTTATTATCATTCCGCTAAAGTATAAATACCTTTATAATATTGACAATTCTGCATTCATGAATAACGCTGCAAACCCATCCTCTCAATTACAATATGGTGTTATTCTTAAATTCTTCTGTGGTTTCAGAAGAGGACTGCATGAACGCTACATGACATGCAGGACACAGACACACACCAGTGGATAGAGAATATCTCCAAGCTTTTAACCCATGTTACAGGGCAAACGTTAATATGACAGTCAAAACTCTTGCCATACATGCCCCAACGAGTCATGGTTAATACCAGGGCCTGTATTAATTATACTCCCTTGCAATTTTTCCAGTGGAGGCAGGAACACACGATATTTAACATAACTGTAGAAAAGGAAATCACATGCAACTGAGTTGTGTGACTGCAGGGGCCACTCAAGAAGAGTACGGCACATACAATACGGTGCTGAGGCAGTTCGATATTGAGATAATCACGAACATCTGACTGAAAGTGTGGTGCACTGCTGCCTTATTTAAAATAAAGTCTCCACTGTCTTGCTGTAATTGTGTGATAAGTCTTTGCTGCAGTACATCCAGGTACATGAAACCAGTTACAGTTTTCTCCACAAAGAAAAGTAGTTCACAAACTTTTAAAGGGGACATGGAAGAAAAGACGTTAACTTTAGATCAATTAACGACGTGGTCCACAGTCTTGTGTCGGTGTTCTGTGCCCCAAACGTGCACGTTATAATGATTCACCTTTCCACACCAATTCACTGTGGCACCATCATTAAAAATCTACTTCTGTGAACACTACCTTCCTCTAGTAGCTGCTGCAAGTCATTTGAAAAGTCAGAACATTGCTTACTGTACCGAGTAGTCACCACATGTAAGTATTGCAGGCAATATGGTTTTACATGCAGATGTTTACATAGAATATGTCAGGCAGTTGACTGTGGTATCTGTAGTTCTCTGTTCGCACGTTTTGTTGATTTGTTCAGGCCCCTGACGAATGATTCCAGCACACACTCCACTCTACCTGCTGCTGATCATGTACAGCCTGTTTCCTTCGCATCACATAAGTTGCCAGTCTTACAGAATATTTTGTACCTCCCATTGACTGTTTTGCCTGTTGGAGCTTTTTTGTATTAAATCGTCGCTGAAACATCGCAACTGATGCACATTTAGCGGATTCAAGGACACAAAACGTTAGGTTTCGATACGCCTGGCTCTTGTTGGTGCGCTCTGTAACTATGGTGAGGTGTGTATTATGAATCGAAAATTAGAGTCAAATTCTGTCCACTGATATGTTTCTCTTTCTGTTTGTCTTTAACTTTCTTGTCTTCTAAAATCGAGGAGATACACATGAATAACCTTCCACTTTTGAATACCTTGCTTTACTGGAAATGTCACTGTGTTGCTTTGATACAAGTAAGTGATTCTACAGGTTTGCTGGAAGTGACACCGAGATTCGTATCAGGAAGTTTAAGAACATATTGCGACTTTAAAAAGTTATTTCTTCACTTAGCTGGACATAAAGCCCATTTTTTTCCATGGTGCGAACTACTCACATGCATAAATGAACGACTGGGGACATGTGTTGTTTAATCAATTCATCAGGTAGCAACTGCAAGAAGCACGTGGATAGTGATGGGAGGATGTTCACGTCGCCATTAAGTTAAACGGTTTTTAACTTTTCTGACTGTAATGTAAGCTGGCATTACACTGGGGCCACAATCTATGACCAGCAGTCACGGAAGTCTATAGGACAAGAAAATGGCAATCTTTTGACAGCTGCTGCAGTACTATTACTCAAAGCATCTACTCTGTAGTAACAGAGGAGTTGTACGATATTAACTGAAAAATTACTATTTTTAATGGTGTAATTTCCCTGTTATTTTCCAAAACAAAAGTAATATCCTGTCTCCCTGCTAATGTTAACTTGTAATAACAGAATCAGGGCGCAATGTACAAAAACAGTCCGTATTTACCAACTCATATTTGTACCATCAAAAATCCTTTAAGAAGTGAAGTGAATTGTAACCTTATGCTTTAGGCCCAAAAGGAAATGCTAATAAGTACATCCACATGTTTGGAATGTACTTTTGGGTCTGTTTCATTTTAGTTAATTATTTCTGCCTCAACTGAAATGAGTGCCACATCTAAATGAATTAATGTAAACTCTATAATTGAATCTGTATGCCAGGTACTTACTGCTGCAATCGATTCTCCTCTATCCATGGTGTCCACAGAGCATTACAATTTTTGCTTGCTATTCTTCAATACAGGTGCAGGGGATCCGGGTAATTTTCAGTTGAATGAAACAGATGTGGGTTCTTGGGAGTATCAAACCCTGATGTCATTATATTCCATACGATTTTGTCCTTATCTGCATTCATAAACTGGTATAAACTGGCTGGCTTCACAATGTCATTCCATCTCATAGCAATACGCCATATCCAGCTACTGAGATGTGAAAATAAAAGATTACTCTACGAGAAAAAAACATTCTGGACGCATGTTGCACCAAAAAACGTTTCAAACCATCAGTGCACTGTAGATGACTATCTCTTCTATTATATGCTGATTATAATTCTGATTTCTGGTACAGTTCATACTGTCACAATAAGGTCTGTAATAAAGCTTTATTTGAATGTGCTTGTGCACTCTGTATACACAACACACAATCGTTTTTCACTGTGTGTATAGAAGCTACCTGATTGGGAGCACTGCAGTAGTGAAGTTGCAGAAATACTGTGTAAGTCTGGCTTAATTCAGTAGAATTTCATTACCTGTTTCTTCAGTGTCTGATTTGACAAACAACATACTTCTGAGGAGCTGCTTCTATAGATTCTTGCTTGGTGTCTCTATATCGAGCAGAAATTTCACTCATAAGAATTTAAAAAATTAGGTAATGCAGAGAAATTGCACAAAATACGCATTACTTCCTTTTAAGCAACTATCTCAAGAGTTTTATGGCAGGATGAAATTTTGCGTGGTGATGTTTGAAACTGGTACTACTTCATGCTTTTTATCATTGCAGTTTCTCACTAAAAAAAAAAGAAGACGAAAGCTAAAATCAGCTACATTAGAACGAAATATGATCTCACATGGAAATAGGTCTATTAGACTTATTTTCAGCTGAACCGTGGAAGAAAGCAATATGTTCATAGCTGTTAATCTTTACAATGGTTTGATGTTTTGTAATTCCTTCCACTGATAATCTGTACAAGTATAATTACTCATTTATGATAGTATTGTAGCACTTGTCCTTACAGGGGCAATATCCACATTTTTACAAACATCTGAAAAACTTTTAATCGCACTTTTTGCAAATCAGTCTTCATTTCTCTTATCAATAACTAGCTTTCCAATACACCTTCTTTCATTTGGATCCTTCCCAGAAGGATATTTAGTTCATTAATTAAATAATGTGATAGATTAGGGAAAAATCTAGGAATCGAACCTTCACGTAGTTTTGGACGAGTAAACCCTTGAACGTTTCCTCGTAGAACAAGTATCAAATGTTGTCATGTCCTCTTCTTCCGATGCTAAGTGCTGACTAAGGGTCTCTTGGAAAGCATCCAACTTTTCCTCGGAATTTCTCTGTATGTGTCCGTTTACTGCTTGCACATCCTGAGACATAGTTGTTATGCGGAATCTGAATAATATCATTTAACTGATAATAATGCAGGTTTACCATGGATAATGCGCCACATTGTACTAACATGTTACATCCATGCCGTTCATTATATGGCTTTACACTCTCACACTAGCCTTAAATATCTTTTCTATAATAACAAATCAGTCAGGAAACGTACCTTTACAGTCGCATCAGTGGCCTTTGGATATCTAGGGAAGTAGTTTACCAGATGTTGCACATTTCACGACAATCAAAGTCAAAACGTTAATTACTCGTATTTCCATGAACGCTGCACTACATAGTTAGTATGTGGCCTTAACAGCGTTGTACTTATTATGACTTGGGTTGTGTAAAGTAGGTCGTAGGAGTGCAGCCTTTTTCGAAGCCAGTTCTACGGCCAGTGCTGACGGTAAGAGGGGGTGGGGATGGAATGCGATACATGTATGTGCAAGTTTTATATACCTGTGGAAGCCAGGCACATGTTATCTCTGAAACGCGCGTTGTTGCAAAGACATAATTTAACGCCAAGTAGCACAGCGGAGTGTGCCTCCGCTACGGTGTAATATGTGAGGTTAAGTTGTTCATAGGGAATCATGTCACAGACGACAAGAAGTGACGATTCTCTTTTGGAAGAAAGAATCGAAAAAATAAGGAAAAACAACGAAAGAATTCAACGAAGATATTTGGTTAGAAAATTAAAAATTATTTGCATGATTACATTACCTCTTTGCCAATAAAAACGGACTTTTGCGTAATATCTAAGTTCGTGTGTGTAATGAAAAACACGGAAATAATTAGATGAGTATTGGATATTTATTGCTACTGCACGCAATAAAGCATGTTGGAATTACAATTGTACTTACACTGAAATTGCATGTATATACTAAGAAATTTAACCAAATTTGACATCGGATACATCAGTAAACTGGCGTACGATCGACGAGACCGATGTAGGCCATTTGTGGTACCGCGTTTTGTTGAGGCGCGAGAGAAATAACACCATGTGATGACTGAATACAGTAGTCTGTCTGTTCTCAGGTGTATCACCACACACCATTTTATATACTTGTTTTGCGACGTCTGTAAAATAAAGGAAACCACAATAGTTACTAACGCCGCAGACCCTAATATCGAGAAGGAAAGCATCACCATTACTTCCTCATAATAAAGGTGGTCTAGCTGAAGTCACCGGGCAGGACAATAGTACAGTAATTTTGAATTAACTACGACAAATATTTAAATAATACTGACGCATCTTATTACAACTATCGAATCTGCTGCCTTCTAATGTGTTGTACGTTTTAATTTCCGAAATTGTTTGGGTCCGGTAGAGATGAGTAACATATATCTGCAACCTAGTGTATCATTAGCCCTTAGTATCCTTAGCTTCTTATATTTTGTTAAACTTAGGCGTTTTAAATATTGTAAACACGGGTACTTGCATATTTATTTCATGTTTTCATTAACCGTGAATTCATACTATAATTCGTCTGTCTTTTTGAAAAGAAACTACTCTACCTTGTTGTTGAATGGTGACAGAGAGCAGCATAACATGCTGTTGACACAGATTTGTTTGTTTTTGAATTCTCAGTAAAGCGATAAGGTTAACCTCACTTCTTATGGAGCACAATTATATCACTTTGAAAGAAAATCTAACGTATGGTGAACTTTTCTAAAGGAACCTTAGCATGTAACTCCTATTTATCCATTGCGTTGTATGTAATGTGATCTACATCCCACCTGAACACAAAATCATCAAGAAGAAAACCCACAGAGATATTGAGTGGGTCAGGGGATACATTAAAGCAAAACTTCTCTTAGAAACCCATTTTCCCACTCTATTGACTATCACTTTATCGACTAATATTATTTGTGTTTAAGAAGCTCAGTGTCAATTCCTAAATGCCATTTAGTAAAGTGTAAGGTTAGTATCAACTTTTGACTGTAAATTCCTCAGTTACATTTAAGAGCTGCTCTTATAATTTACTTGCATCATTTACATGTACGTGCAAAATAACATTTGTATCGACAAAGACCTGTTTGCAACACGTTATTAGTTTTTATGCAGTTTTTCAACATTTACTATTTGCCATACAGTTTAAAGAAATTTCCAGTCTTTTGAAATTAGATTATTGGATATTTTGTAGGAGTGGCTAATGAGGTATTTCCAATTTATAGCTGTATGTTATGTGGAAACTTGTTGAAGACATTTGCACCAGAGTAAATAGCTTCATACTAATCCACAGAGAAGAATGCAAAGTCTACAAGAAAATTATTTTTGTGCCTTGTAACATGTTCATGAAAATTACAGTTCTGCTGTAACCACTTTTTTATTATCAGCAACAAATTCCTATAAATGTACTGAGAAGTGAGCCTTAAAAAGCCCTATCTGCAGTTGCCTACTTCGACCAATATTGTTATTGATTGCTTTCACTAATGAAATATTTTATTTGCTTTAGGTGTATTGCTCCATAAGATAATTTCAAAAACCTGGGAATGAAAATATGTCAGCACCCGTGTCTTTAGGGAAATACAGTGAAATATTATTAAGTGCAAAACATGCTGAAATAAGCTTTCTGATGAGTTTTTCCATGTGTGTCTATTTTAACTTATTATCCATTTGGACACCGAGATAATTTACCTCCTCTGTTTCATTAGGGGTATGACCAATAATGTCAACATAAAGTATTACCTGTGAAACAGTTCTAGGGCTGTCAGCTACACTGTATTTGATATTGTTTAGTTTGCACTCTTGATACACAAGAGATAGATACTCAGGTGACAGAGTATGTGAAGAATGAAATTTCTTTTTAGATTAGTTGAAATCACTGGAACACCCCCCCCCCCCCCCCCTTTGCCCCTCTCCTCCCAGTAATAAAATCTGCCAGCTGAACCAATCGTTTCAACAGAATGGTTGGCAAATCCCTGGAGTGCGAATCTCAAAAATATTTGTTGCCTGAGTAATTCCAAAGCTCATGCGTCTCACTGAAAGCATTCATCATCACACCGTAATAGGAACTGGGAGATGGTTGAAATCTGAAACAGAGGGTAAGGACACTTTTGACAACATGTGGACTGTGCTTTAAACCATGCATTTTAACCAACAACTGTTTTATGTAACACTTATGTCATCTACCAGTTTTGGTCATAGACAATCAATCAGCACTGGGTGTAAGATAAAGCAGACACATTAAAAACGTTTCCCCTTTTCCTTTTAAGCTGATACAGCATCGGGTTGCCACAGTGTTTTTAACTGATGTGTTTTGCCTTACATCCAGTGATGATTGTCTGTGGCCAAAACCGGTACATGACATATATGTTAAATAAAACAGCTGATTGTTAAAATGCATTTTCTAACAACTTAATGGTTGTTGGCTTTCATCTCATGAAAACATTAAATTTGGAATGTGTGTCAGAAAGAGAGATTAGACTTCTGAGGAGGAGTGTTTATAGTAAGAAGTAGAAACATTGGGTTTAACAAGGTACAAAATGAATCTGACTGCAATTTTATATGATATTGCAGTGCCTGTGTTATTCTGATTATGAGCCCAAGCTCCCTTGGACATGCATGCATGTCCAAAGGAACAGGAACTACGGCAACTACAACCATTATGAAATAGATTAAATGAATTCCCAATTGCGATTAAGGACAACCATCAGCTGCAGAATGAAATGACAATGAAAATTAGTGCTGGGCCAGGACTCGAACCCGGACTTTCCGATTATCGCAGGCAGTTGCCTTACCATTTGGCTATTCCTGCACAACTCATGGCCAGATCCAAACTTTCGTATGTTGTCAATCATGCCTCTACGATCTTCACTTGTACATCCATTGTGTATATATCTGTACGGGTCAGACATTGTACTTGAAAGTTGGTTGCGCGATATTGGCAAACAAATATGAAATTGCAGTGTCTGTGTTATTTTGATTACGATGCAAGCTTACTTTGAACATGCATGCATGTCATAGGCACATGGTTGATGGCAAATGGAAATTTAGGTCTGGCCGTGAGTCATGCACAGATAGCCAAATGGTAAGGCAGCCACTCATGATAAGTGGGAAATTTGGTCCCAATCTGACACACATTTTCATTGTCACCATTCCATTCTACAGCTGATGGTTGTCCTCATTCACAATTGTGAATTCGTTTAATGTATTTCATAATGGCTGTAGTCACTGCAGTGCCTGCATGCATGCATGTGCAAAGGAACTTTGCATCAGTCATAATCAGAATAACACAGGGACTGCAGTATCGTATTTAGCTGCCAATACCGGGCAAACGACTTCCAAGTCCAACGTCTGATCTGTACAGGAATGAACATAATGGATGTATGAGTACAGGTCATAGACACATGGTTGACAACACATGGAAGTTTGGGTCTGGTCATGAGTCATGCACAGATAGCAAAATGCTAAGGTGACAACTCATGATAAGCGGGAAATCCAGGTTCGAGTCCTGGTCTGGCACAAATTTTCACTGTCGTCATTCTGTTCTACAACTGATGGTTGCCTTTATTTACAATTGCAAATTCATGTAATGTAAGCAATCTAATATCCACGAGAGGAATCGGGCTTGGTGGACTTAGATTAATAGTTGCCTCATTTAACTACTATGTATAAGTATAATAGTATATTACATATACTATTCAGACAGAACTGATCGAAACGATAGTGTCACAGGTCTGATGTCACCAAAGGTGAAAATGACACCAAGAAAATAAGGAGAGTGTTGATTTTCGGTCAAACAGTTAGAGAGTCTTCATAAACTTACTTATTCAAATTTGGCATACACAGAACAATTTTGGTTAAATGTGAATGAAGCTATAATTGTCAATCGTAATGAATAAGTAAAGTAAAGTAATAAAAGACAACAAACACAACTTCTTTGGCACCATTTGGAGAATGTTACGAAAAGGAATACTATTACTTTTGTGTTATAGGTGTGACTGCCAGGAATTTGATAGATAAAACTTACTAGCAACTCGTGCATTTGTAAAAAGGACCACACATGAAGACTATAAAATTTTCACTCTCATAACCTGGTGAAATATTTGTCATAAAATCCTAGGAATGTCTGGTCATAAGAACAGTCAATGCACTTGTTGAAATTTTCGATTTGATCTCTTGAGATTCTGTCAGGTGAAAATGAAGTCAACAGACATAAAGCAGAAATATTAAATACAGCTTTCAAAAAAGGGATTCATCTGAAAAGGACACTCCCATACCAACGGCTGATTCACAATGGTTGTTGTTACTAACAATGACATTGAAAAATAATTAAGGATTAAGATTACTTAAAGTAAACAAGGCACTAAGCAATGATGGATTTACAGTTAGATTTTACATTTAATGCACTGTTGAATTAGCTCTAGTTCTAACTCATATTTGTTGAAACACGTTGTGCAGTGACTCATCCTCCATGGTTGGAAAAGAATGCAGCTGACTCTTGTTTCCAAAAAGGGTAAAACATTAGGCCCACAGAATTACATAATAAATTTGTTGATTTCCTCCTGTTTTAGGAACATAAAGCATATTCTTGCTGATTTCCTTCTGTTATAGGAACTTAGAGCATATTCTGAGCTCAAATATTATGATGTTTCTCAAAGAAAGCAATCTTTTCTCAAAGAATCATCATGGATTGCTTTATTCATGTATGATATTTTTAAAAAAATAAGAGCAAGTGAACAGGGGGAGTCTGTCTTCCCAGATGTCAAAAAGGTGTTCTGCAATATATCATATCTTTGGCTGTTAACCAAGATACAGTTATATGGGATATTTTTGCAGATACGTGACTGGTACAATGAATATTTGATTAAAAGGACTCATCATGTTATACTGGGTGACAAATGTTCAGGAACAAGTATACACCTCTGGCAGTGTTCTGAGGAACCTTAGTAGCACTTCCTATGTGTTCAATATATATAGACTAATTAATTATCAGATAAATCAGCAGCACTGTAAGTTTGTTTGCTGTCGATATTGTTGGCTGCAGGAAAACATTGTTGGACAACTGTAAGGAAATGTTGAAAAACTTGGACAAAATTTCCATAATGTGTAATAAATGACAGCTTTATTCATATGTGGATAAATGAAAGATGATGCCTAGGACAAAGAGAAAGAACCTAGAAGTATCCAATTACAAGATTAGTGGTGAATGTCATGACCATGTCACACGGTATAAGTGTTCAGGAGATAATATATGAATCAGTATGAAATGGGACAGATATGTAAAATCAGGAATTTTGAAGATGACTGAGGGACATAGACTTTTTGGAAGAGTTTTAGGAAAGTGCAATACATCTGTAGAGCTGTAGAGGAAATTACATAGAAGATACTAGTGCAGCTAATTCTACAGTATTGTTACCGGTGTTGGGAATCCTCCTCAAGTGGGCATGATTATAGATATTGAACAGATCCAAAGAGCACGTGTTTTTAGAAGAATGTGAAATCATTATGCTGCCATCATCACACATCACATTTTTCCTCCCACTAAATATGAATGAAATTGGACAGAAAAACTGATATTATCACAAAATAGCTTCTGCCATGCACTGTACAGTGGCTTGTGAAGTACATATACGTAGATACGTGTTTGTGTTATCCAAAAACAACACAAACTTTGAATTGGCCTAGTCCTTCGAAGCAATGGTAAGACAGTTTGTGTTGGTTAAGAAGAGTGAACACGGAACTGATCCTTATTGGTCTCCACATATTATGTTAGTTTCATTGAAGTGACATAGTCTGTCAGTGTGACCATCAGCTTTGTTTACACAGGTAAGACGACTGGCAGTAACGATATAAAATTTTAGCTCATCAAGTAGAGGTTTATGGTCCATACAGTCAAATGCTTTAGGATAATTTTTAAAACAATGGAGAATTCAGAATGGAATGTAACAATATTATGAAAAGGCTAGTTGCTACTCACCATAAAGTGGAGATTCTGAGTTGCAGAAAGGCACAACAAAAATACTGTCAGAAAGTTAGCTTTAGGCCAACAAGGCCTTTGTCAAAAATAGACAACATACACACTCACACAAATGCAACTCACACACACATGATCACAGTCTCTGGCAGCTGCAGCCTTTGACAAAGGCTGTGTTGTCCAAAAGCTAACTTTCTGCAACGTAGTATCTCCGTTTTATGGTGAGTAGCAACTGTACATTTCATTATATTTGTCTGGTTCACAGTCGTGACTTCATTTGTGGGGTCTTGCATGGATTTCTTTGTGGGCAGTCTTTTATTAAAGCCAGAATGAGCGTCAGTTGTTGTTCTGCTCAGAAAATATGAACCAGCATTATGTCATAGGCCACTTTCTAAAAAACCCCATAATAGACTGGAGGAAGTGGAGTAGGTCTGTAATTATATTTGGTTTGCTTATCCCCAGTCTCATAGATGGGTGCTGCTGTAAAATTATTGAGCCTGTCAGAAGATATGTCCTGAGTCATTGATTGATTACAAAGATGGTTGAAGAATAGTGCTGTCTAGTGAGTGTAAGATTTTAATACTGTGCCAGAAACAGAATCACAGTCAGTAGCATTACCATTATTACGATCTCCTTATAGACTGCACTTTTGAAAGCAATGTTGTCATTTACATAAACAGTTTCTGCTGAATTAAAACTAATGCTTCTGTATGTGGTAGTTTAGTTGTATGTGAAATTTAATTCCTGTCACTGTTTTTTTTTAATATTGTTCCAAATTGTTATTAATTTATTCTTTTGAGCATAGTGCAAATGTTTCACCTTTTTTTAAATACCTGTAACAGACTGGAACTTCTCAAAATACTGATGTTAATGGAGTTTCTATCTTTTCATTACGACATGTCCTCTGACTTAGGTGGAGCTATCTGTTCCTGGCGGAATATACTTAAATCCCAGGTATTATCCATGCCTTGTTCTTGACTATGTTTAGCTTTGCTCCATTTTGTTTTAGTGGAACACCAGATTCCAAATGCTGTGGGAATATATAACGCTGTATTTTCACTCTGCATTTTCTGATGTATAAATCTTTCACCACTTTTCTTCCTGTGATTTAACTTCGAACTTTGTCATCTAGCATTTTTTATGTTTTATGATATAATACTTTTCTTCTATAATTTGGATGTGACTAATCAGTATATTTCATTGTA
Source organism: Schistocerca gregaria (assembly GCF_023897955.1). Taxonomy (NCBI): domain Eukaryota; kingdom Metazoa; phylum Arthropoda; class Insecta; order Orthoptera; family Acrididae; genus Schistocerca; species Schistocerca gregaria. The sequence goes on along the minus strand of NC_064925.1, from coordinate 329,545,794 downwards.
AATATTTAACGAAATTAGTCATCAACTATTGCTTTTTCATCTAAATCAATTAAGGTAATTGTGTTCTTACATTTCCCAGTACACTTATTCTTTAATTATTTTGTTGGGTTTAATAAAGACTGTTTCAACTGAACTGCCGTTTGTACAATCGCTGTACAAAACACAAAATTAATTTTTATGTTGAGGTTTCCTCATTGTCTAGGATTTGCACTGGAGTTGTCATCCTACTGTGAGGGTATTCAGCAAGCTCCTATCTAATAGAAAACAGGAAACTGGGAATGCCTACCAATCCAATAAGCAAATTAAAAACATTTCACTTTAGCCACTTCTGCAGATTATCCGACTGTCTAGATTCACACATTGAAAATTACTGTTAGCTACATTGCAAGTAGCAGTGTTTATTATGCAGCTGCATGTCAAAAAATAATAGGCCTGTACTGTAGACAGGTTTCTGTGCTTACAGATGAAGGCTGCCAACAGAAGATAAACAACAGTTATTAAATATAACTGACACAGCAGCTGCTTTTTTAAAGTAGTGACTTTTCTTCTAATTTCCTAGGTTACATTTAGCTGGAGTAAACACACTACAGTGATAATTTATGGAAATATTGAACCAGCCGATCCCATCCATGATGTCATAAAAATGACAGACATAAATATCTCATTGAAATTCAATGTGCATTATAAAACATACATTAATAAGAATTGCAGTTATTCTCAAGTCATTACATTCACTGACCAACTCACAACCAGACTTCCACCTTTCAAACTAACCTAGACATTAGACTACCTTATAGATCAATAATTCATCACAAATTATATTACTGATTCATATTTGTTGACCTTCCCAACTCACAATCAAACGCATGTTACACACAACTGGTCTGACACCACAAGCCATGTTCCAAAACATAATATAGAAGCTAATCTATCTCTGTGTGAACAGGACACCACACGCCACATCATCAATACTTCACAGGTCAAAGTTCATGTTCGGTATCGATAGGCTCGACTTACCCACCTAATTTTTTATATTGTGCACAGATTAAATTTCTATGACTTCCTTCTCTTTTGTTAACTTATACTTCAATTTGTTTGTCACTGAAGATTATCCTTCTCAATGGAATCTATGTAACACAAACTGTAAATCGCTTTAACACCATTTTCTTCAATCTTTGTTTGGAATGCAAAACTGGACTTCAACAACTCCCGGCGTCCTATATAAACAGTGATTCTCTGCTATGGTGGTACTGCATTCAAAGACTCTATATCTGTTAATAAGTAAGGCCTGAGCCTTAACTCCATTTTCTTTTTTTGGATATGTAGTCACTCTCTCTTTCCTCTTATTGATTGTACAGTAGTATCATATTATCTTTTATCTATCATTTCAGTGATTTCCATGTGATAAGTTGGTGAGCACAACTTCTGGTGACATCCCATTATCCCTTTCATTCTTCTGTGTACGTGCGTATTAAAAGTTTGTCAGTATCTCATTGTGCCTGTTGTTGACACTGAACCTGTTGTTGATAAGATATGAAAGCTAAAACAATTAGTAATTTTTTTATGACCTAATATTTATGACTGAAATACGTTAAAAAAGGTTTGTAATTTAACTGTGCTGTTTGTCACTACTTCCAGGAAGTGGAAGCTGATAAACAGAATGCTGCAAAGTTAAATGCTCTGGTCCAGCTATCTCCTCCACATGAAGATGAAGAACCACGGTTCAGTCATCCAAGATTACCAAAGAAGTCTGAGAGGGACGTGCATGAGCAAGGTCAGGAGAATGAACTAAGTTATTCACCGAGAGCCTCAGCTCGTGAACATAATCGATTTGGTCCATCAGCACAACCATATACCAGCACAAAAAGCCACAGTTTCTCGCAGGTAAAGTTATATTTGTTGGTTTTGTTTCCAATTTTGTGATATAAAGTTTCATCATCATCATCAGTTATCTCCTATATTAGCAGGTCCTTCGCATCTCCATTTCCTGCAATCCATTGCTTTCTCCTTAAGGCTGCTGTATGTTGTACCGTCCATCATGTCATCCAGTATCTGGAATCTCTTCCTTTCCTTCCTCACTCCCTTTTCCCTTCTACATAACCTTCTAAAACTGTTTTTATCAGTCCGTCATTCTTTCTTAATATATGCCCAATCCAGTTTCTTTTTCTTCTCTTTATTACATCTAGTAACTGTCTTTTCTCTCCCACTCTTCTCAGTACCTCTTCATGTTTTACGCTGTCCATCCAACTTATTCTTTCCATCCTCCACCATGTCCAGATCTCAAAAGCCTCCAGCCTTTCTCTCTCTTTCTTCCTCATAGTCCATGTTTCTGCACCATATAGAAGAACACTCCATACAAGGCATTTTAGGAGTATCTTCCTGAGTTCTCTGTCCAGACCGCTGCAGAAAATTCTCCTTTTCTTATAAAACGCCTCTTTTGCCATTGCTATCCTTGTTTTAATTTCTGTGGGGCACTTCCAGTCACTGTCTATCCTGCTTCCAAGACACTTAAAATTTTGCACCTGTTCTAGTATTTCTTCATCCAGCATAATTTTTATTTCCTTCTTTCCTCCTAGTGCCAATACTTTTGTTTCATTTGTGTTAATTTTCATTCCATACTTTTTACCGTTAGTTTCAATGGTGTCCACCAAATCCTGTAATTCTTTTTCCCCTGTGGGTAGAAGGACCATGTCATCAGCAAACCTCAAACACCCTATTCTTCTTCCTCCAATTTCTACACCTTTGTCATCTAATGACCATTGGTCAATCATATTTTCCGAGTAGAGGTTGAAATGAGTAGGTGATAAACAGCATCCTTGTCTTACTCCTTTTCCTAGTCCGATCCAGTTTGTACTTTCTCTGCTCACTTTAATTGAAACTTTTTGATTAAGATGTAATGAGTTTACAAGTCTTCTGGTTTTCCATCCCACTCCCTTTTTCCCTCATTATAGTCACCAGCTTGTCCCAAACAACATTGTCAAATGCCTTTTCTAGATCGATGAAGCACATATATTGGTCTCTTCCTTTTTCAATAAACCTTTCTCCCAAGATTCGTAGGAGCCCTATTGCATCTCTGGTGCCCGTATTCTGCCTGAAGCCAAACTGCTCCTCACCAAGATTCTCCTCCATTACTTTTTCAAATCTTTTATTAATTATTCTTAATATCACTTTTGCTGCATGTGAAATGAGGCTGATTGCCCTGTGCTCGCTGCATTTCTTGGTTCCTTGTTTTTTCGGTAATGGAATCATTACTGTTGTCAGAAAGTCCACAGGCCATTCACCACTGTCATATATTTTATTACATAATCTCAATATTTCTCTTATCCCATCTTGGGTCAAGCATTTTAATATTTCTCCCGGTATCGTATCTGTATATACCGCTTTGCCATTTTTCATTGCAGCTATGGCAGAGTTTACTTCTTCCATTATGATGGTTGGTCCTTTCTCGTCATCACTTACACTGTTGTGTAATTCAAGTTCCAGAGTTTCGGGTTTGCTATTTGTGTTAACTTTTAGATATTTTTCCCATCTCTGGAGGACGTCTTCACGATATTTGTACACTACCTCTTCGTCTTTACTCAAAATTTCCATAGTAGCACTTCCTGCTCTGTTTTATTCCCATGTCATAGTCTTTACTCTGTTGTATAGTAAGTTGTATCTTCCTGTCCCGCCCAGTTCTTCAGTTTCATCACATTCCTCTTTTAGCCATTTCTCTTAACAGTTCATTATTTAACCTTCGGTATATCTTTCTTGCATCTTCAGTGATCTCTTTTTTCAATTTTCTTCTCTCTTCCATCTAGGAAATCATTTCTTGCATGACCCATGGTCTTTTTGACCTTTTCCCTTTTACATATCCTGTGTTTTGCTGTCCTGCTTTAATGATTCCTTCTTTCAGCATATTCCAGTACTCATAGGCATTATCAGGTGGTTCTTTGTCTCGTAATGTGTTTAGAAACTCTCGAGACAGTACTTCTGTAATTTGTTCTTTGTTGGATCTCATCTTCTCTAGATCCCACTTCTTCACCATGGTCGCCTTCTTCAGTTTTTTCATTCTTATTTCTATTTCAGCCATAAGTAAGTTGTGGTCACTATTAATATCTGCACCTGGTTATCTGTGCATCTTCTTGATTCCATTCCTGTATCTTTCTTCTACCAGCTTAAAATCGATTTGGTTTCTGTATTTATCCCCTGGTGATTTCCAAGTGCAGATCCTCCTCTTGTGGTTCTTGAGCCATGTGTTTGCCGCTATCAGCTGCCTTTCCCTGCAGAAATCAATTAGCCATTCACCTCTATCATTTCTCTTGCCAAGACCATGACTGCCTACTATGTTTCCCTCTTTCCATTTTCCCACAATGGCATTCCAGTCTCCCATTACTATTTTGCAGCATTTTTTATTTTCATTCATTATTCTCTCTATTACATTGTATGTTTCCTCTACAATTTGGTCATCATGTTCTGAAGTTGACATATACAGCTGGAAAATCAGTAAATCTTTTAGTGCTCCTTTCAGCCTTACACCAATGACCCGGTCATTTGCATAGTCTACGTATTCCACACATTTAGCCAATTCCTTTGTCATAATCATTCGTACTCCATTCGTTCTTTGTACTTCTCATTCTGAGTAGTACAACACATATTCATTTGACTGCAACTCTTCATGTCCATTCCATCTTACCTAACCAATCCTACGTGGTCCATATGATTCTTTTCCATCTCTCTTTTAAAGTTTTCTAGTTTTCCTACTTGTGGCAGAGTTCTAACATTCGAGGTACCAATTCTCGTTTTGATTTTTTGCCTCCTTTCAAGTTGTGTCCCCCCCCCCCCCCTCTCGCCCCCCCTCCCCTGGAGATCCGAATGGAGGACTATTTTACCTCCAGACACTGATTTAACACGAGAGGAAGCCATTTATGTGCATAAAATGGAGACTGCATTATGCAGGGAAGATAATCTACAGTGGTATTCCGTTGCCTTCCACAGTTCTGGAGGCCGCCCCTAACATTGGATACAGACGCCTTTTGCAGCCGCCCACTCCGGGTCAAACGCTGCATGAGACGTATAGGTAGGAAAATGAGACTTCTAGCCCTCGAAACCTAATAGTGTCAGGGTCAGAAAAGAACAAGAGCTGGCCGAGTGTGGCCAGATAGGAAAGATAAAAGTGAGGAGCCTGGCATAAGTAAGTGGAAGCAATGCCAGGACTCAGATCAGGGCCCCATGGTCGCCAGCCACGTAATCACTACGTGTGACTCCCTGAGAAGTTTCATGACAGCAAATTTAATGTAATACATGCATAATCTTATGTCCCAAAAAAACAGTTTAATATTCCTCACTTTGTTCTGTCAAGTTTTTATACTGCACTATGTGTGTCTGAAAATAATAAAAAGAAGGAAACAAAACTAAATTGGACATATATTAAGTAAGAAGGAAAGCTTATAAAACAGTCTTAGAAGGGTTTGTGGAAGAAAAGAAGAGGTGAAGGAGGAAGAGATGTAATGGACTGCAGCACATACAGGAACATAAAGAAGGAAATGGAGATGCAAAGGACCTCCTAATACAGCAGAAAACTGGTGATGATAACATGTATGCATGGGGGTCTAACACTGAGCCCTTTGCAACATGCAGACCTTAAACTTTACAAAATTGTTCTCCTCATGCAAACATTTATTTTATTTACAAAGTAATTATTTAATTTGGGGGCAGGGGATTAACTATGGAAGTTTGGAGAAGGTAATGCAGATTGTTGTGTTTTGGAGAACTTCACATCTTCGTCTGGTACTATCCTTAAGGATATAAGCACCAGTGCATCCTCTCAGATCAGTAAATCCCATAATGTACCTTGTATGAAAGTTGTTCACAAAAACTTCATAAGACCATGTCATCTTGATTGTCTGGGATTTTTGTGATATGCTTAGAACAATATATTCCAGTGGCTCAATTCTGTCATAAAATATGACTGCACAATAATCAGTTCACAAAGAAAGTGCATATCATTCTTTAGCATACACATCTTGCTTCTTCACATGTGCAAGCACTGCTGAAGAAGATGCAGATATATGGTTGCTGCTTTCTCTATGAGTTTTGATATGCTCATTTTCTTCCTGCTTCAGATATGTAGTGTGCACCAGCATGAAGATAGGCACATAAAATTTCTTTTAAGATTTTTTAATGGCCACCAAATGAGTCCCAAGAATATGCTAAATGTGCTCACTGGTGCAGCAGACATTATTTTTTAAACAATCACATTGCATGGGAATTGCAACCTCCTGTAACTGCTTATGTTGGGCACCCTGGCCACCTTTCATTTTGAAGAGGAATTCATTTGTATTTCACAAAAAAAGTTGAGAGGAGACAAGGATCTCAAAATGTCAGATGCAATCTTTCAAGACACTTCTTTTCTCTGAAAATGACTTTGATATTGTAAAATGTAATTATACAAAATACTCTAAATTAAAATAATTTGCAGACTCAGCTATACAATTATTTTAGTTGTGGTGATTGTTGTCAAGTTCTGGACTGTGTACATTGGTCACTAAGGCATTAGTTTAGCTTAGGCACAAGAGGGTAGTCCCGGGTAACAGATGAGTGGTGAGAAAAGTAGTTTTGAGTGCTGAAATGTGAATTTTTTATTATTGTTTGGCATTTGTTCCCTGACTTTAGCCATTTCGTGGAATATGTGGTGCAGTCCAAGACTGTAGTTACACTGCTGGCCCTTAAAATTGCATCAGGAAGGATAGTAAATGAAGAAATTTTACTTGATGTGCATACTCATTAGAGTAGAAAAATTTATAGGTGGCATACACAGGGTGTGGAATTTAGTACATACAATTGCCGCCTCTAGCAGGAACAGTGCCTCTGACAGGGCTGGTTGTGAAGTCCAACTGAGCTTGGATGGCAGATAAGGCTATGGCATTTCATGATGCTAGAACTATGTGCCATACGTGATCAGTTGTAATATCTGATTAGAATTGGTGTGCCAACCTCTTGACATTTCATGACCAGACATTTTCATTGGGTGAATGATTGGGGGAAGTATTACCAGGGTCATAATCAAACATTTAGTATCAAGGTAGGTGAGAGCAGCACAGGCAACATGTAGCCATAGCCCAGTCAACAAAGACCACAAAAAGTTGAATAGGGAAAATATGCAGCCACAAATTTTTGTACAGTGGTAGGAGGAAGTGGCATGAGCAACATACTACGAATCCCCACTGGTGGGGTTATGTGTGGGAGGGAGGGGGAGGGTGATTAAATATCACTTTTCTTTGTTTTTCTTAAATCACTCAAAAACTTCATTTTCTAGAAAAAATGTTCTCTAGTACTAAATTAAACTACATTAAATTTCCTGCAAAAATGACAATATTCATTTTTTCTATAGGATAATAGGTTTCACATTTTAGGGGCTGGAGAAAAATCACAGATTATTGAAATACTATTTTAATGGTATAAAATTGCTGTTTATTAAATGAAGGGGGGCTAAGAACAAATATTATACAGGGTGTAACGAAAGTGTATGGCACAAATTGCAGGACACATTCCTCAAAAGTAGATGTTTTTATGAACATGGATCTGAAAACCCTTTGTATCCATGTTAAAACTCATTTTCTCAACTCATTAATCATAGGAAACACACACGAGCAGAATGCATGAGCATACCACATGCAACTCTTTCTCATAGGAGATGTTCAATATGCTCTCCATGGGCATTGTTTCATGCATCAACCTTCCTTCGTAGTGAACCTTGGATGTGCTGATATTCCCCTGGAGTATTCCATATGGTTTTACAGCCTTCAATAATACGGGCATGGATACTCTGAACATCTTGTACTGGAGTTCCATGCACAAGAGCTTTCAAATGCCCTCGCAAATGTAAGTCTAGTGGGTTTAGGTCCAGAGAGCATACAGAACAGGCAGTTGGTCCATCTCCACCGATCCATCTGCCCCCGGATCTTTGATTAAAACTGCAGTCAAGATGGCAATAACATTTGATTACTATTACTGGTTTCAACTTACATTAAAGCCATCCTCACTTTTTTGGCCCCCCTATGGCTGGTGCTGGCAGATCCTTGTTTCTTCACGTGATACCATGATCGTACACCCTGAACTGGTAATAATAAACACGTTATTGCGATCTCGATTGTTGTTTTAATCAAAGTTAGCATCAGATCGCTGCATTCCACAGACAATGTTGTCTAAATTTATGTAACTGAATCTGTTATTTAGAAGCCGATGGACATTAACTCTAAAATGGGGAGGTGCTCCATCGTGCATGAAACATGTTTTATCGTACAGCTAAAGTCATATGTGCTAACAGATCAGATTCTCTTCAAAATTATGATAATTTTGTCCATTGAGACTGGGTGGAAGAAAGTAAAGCTGTATCAAACAGTAACAAACAATGCCAGTCCAAACATTGACAGGAAATCTTGTTTGATGTCTAAATGATGAACAGTTGCACTAAAATTAGGGTTGATGCTTTGTTGAATAAACCAGCCACAGAAGAGTATCTCTGCAGGAAAATCAGCTGCTGATAGTGCCTGCACATGCTGTAAATGGTATGGATACAGCTGGTCCTCATATAACACTCACGTGACAGTCATGTGGTGAACATTCCATGTTGCAGCTACATGCCTTGTACTGACACTAAGGTTCTTGTCAACTGCATGGAGAATTGCTGTCCCCTGTTGTGGTGTCCTTGTCCATCTGGTCTCTTCCGGTGACGAATATCAGGGTTAAATGCCCAATATTCCCTAAGACAATGATCAATACCTTCAAACGTTTTCCTGTCGGGGCACCTTCTTCCCAGAAATCTATTCCAGTATAAACAGTAAACGCGAGTTCCATTGCCATCAGCTAATCCATACGTCAAATGGACATCTGCCAACTCTGCATTTGTGTACACTGCCACTGCATGAGCTAAATCTGTGATTAAATATATGTAGTAACACATGTGCTTGCAATGGGCATACTGATCACTGGAACAGTTTATGTTACCCCGTAATCAAGCAGCGATGTACTTCACATGGCAACAAGGACATGTAAAACAAAACACTAGACTGCATAATGTAACCAGATGTCACTAAGGGTGCATCTTCCCTATGATCATATCATTTTGTTCTTGTGTGTTTCCCATGATTATTGAGTTGGAGAAAATGAGTTGTAATATAGAAACAATGTGTTACCAGATCCATGTTCATGTAACACAATTTTTTCGTCTTGGTGTGAGGAATGTGTCCTCCAATTTGTGCTGTATATTTTTGTTACAGCCTGTAAGTGTGTACCATGCCAAAGTGCAGTGGAGCTTTATTAAGGCATAAAGTGCACCCTTGCGGGTGTATCAGAGTTGAGGGGGTGGGTGAGGTGAATGGTAGAAGCATGTGGGAATGCAGGATGTCAGATTGTGGTCATGCATTTCCATCCTTCACAATGCAGCTGCACTCAAGAGCTAGTCATTTGCTTAGCCAAACATGTACTACACTTATGCCATTTTTGTTGCATACTGCCCCAGTTTTAACTGCAAATAGTCTTTTTAGTTGTAGCAGGTGTTCCATGAGCCAGAAATCAAAATGAACTAATAATGAAGATTAAAATTCTGGAGTACCCTTAATGATCTGCTGGCTGTCATCATCAAAACAGATAATAATAAACTGTCACTTTGGAACATGAATCAGGGCTACTGGGTCATTCTGTTTGTGCCTTTTTTCTTGAAACTAATGTCTCTCCTTAAAGTATTCTGTTGAAAAAGAAAATACAATTTTTAATTGAAACTTCATATTTATTTTTGTTTGTTTTTAAGTAGTGATTTTGCCACTCCTACTGATGTTCCTGTTCCAACAGTTGCCAAGCAGACACTCCACCTCTCACAAAGGAGACATCCCTCCTTGAATAGCTGTAGCTGTATAAAAATGATTTTAAAATAGAGAGATGTGTGTTTCCTATCACCTGACAATGCCATCTGTCTGTAAAATAACTGATTTTTGAAAGTTAACATATTTAAAGATTATAGAAGTACAAGTTGTTGAAGGAACAATATTGTGTAACAGACTGTTATAACTACTCAATTCACAAAGGTATTAATGAAATATTATACAGCAAAGAGCTGAATATTTGCTTGAAACAATGTGTGTTAAGACATGTTTAATTCTGCTCTTTGCAATAAATAAAGCTCTCACTTCCTGGCACGAAATACCTTTGATTCCATATGTTAGCCACCTTTTCTCTCAGCTTCCACTGTTTGCTCAATTTTCTTCTCCAAGTCTAAAATTAATTGTCATGAGAGATTTGAGAGCTCCATAGCATGTGGCTTGTCTTGATTCACAGTTTGACACATTTTCATCTATTTTCATATGTCATTGATGCTGTGATCACATGTAAAGATATCAGTGTAATGGTCATGCTTTGGATGTCTTCTTCTGAGACTTGCTACACATGAGGAAAATGATATTTTTAGGACTTGCAGCCAAATTAATTTAGTTGTCTAGTGTTATGTTCTTGATAGTGAAATGTACTTGGACTCGAGACCACAGAATGGAACTGTAGGAATGATCCTGGTGTGCACTAGAATTGTGCCAGTTGTTGACAATAAATCTTCAATAGACAAAATAATTTGAAGAACATACTGTGTATTTTAGGTGCCTTATTTAATTCCTGTGTTTGTAATGGACAAAAATTACAGCTATTTGCTAATACCTAATGATATTTTAGGATGATGGACCACCTCCAGATCCTGTGTACAACTTCTTGGCAGATCGACAGCGTGATCCAAGAGCCAGTTCTCGTGGTGCTCCATTTCAAAGAGGAGGTCGTGGTAACCGTGGCATGCCAACACAGTATAGAGAGAGAACAGGGCCACCTGAAACAAGGGTGAGTATTGATTGCACATTTTTATTTGGCCGTTTAGGGAGGCAATGCTGGGAGCAGAAGCTTATGATGACTAGCTTGTGGTGCCTGCTCCTAGCAGTGCTTACAGGTTATGAAGGAAACAAATGTGTAGTAGGTAAATGTGTTGCAGAAGTGACATGAAAGTAGCTGGAGAGCTGCTAGAAGGAACAGGTACCAGTAAAGCCTCTTCACTCATCTTTGTAAATGATACTGGCAATCACTAGACACAACACCAAATGTGAATCATTACTATTCAAGCAATGGCTATTAATTGCAGTGATGCACAATACTATTGTGTATCTAAAGTTGGCAATGGCCATGAACATTCTAGAGCTGTCTGAAGTCACCAGATATTCATCGATCAGAGGGGGATCAAGTAAAAGTGTGTCATTAGTAGGTGCATGTGTTTGCGTGGGAGTGGATAGGAAAGTTTTGGACTAATGCCAGCAATTATAACAATTTGTTATTTGTTGCATATATCAAAACTGAGTCGGTATACATCGTGAATTGAGGTTACTACAGTCAATTTAGAAAATGTACACTCTAAGAAGTTTGAAGATATTTGTTCCTCACAGTCAAAGTTTTCAGTTTACAAACTCCACTGACAGAGAAACTCAAACAAACTATCACCAAACAATTTAAAATTGCTACACTGATCTTTGGTTGCAAATCACAGTCTTATAACACGCCCATCTATAAAACTGTAGATCTGTTGTCCGTAGTCTGGATTTTGCAGTATTCATGCCCAAGATCTTCACTGAAGTCTTGCTGCTTCTCCAAAAACTAGGTTGCATTTTCATTTGAACTGATCACAATAGCATAGGGAATTTAAACTGATGTATGTTCATGTTATGATTTTTGGTGAGCCACCAGTTTCTTACTGTAGCCTGCTATCACAATAGTCTGTACTTATGTACAAGATATTAAGGACCTGGTTGCCTTCCAGAGTAGTTTTCTAGATTGTAGCTGATGCCTTTTTACATCTCAGTGGAATAGTTGTATCATTTTAGTAGAAAATTCTTGTAAGCTAAAACTTCCTTTCCAAGAGAGTGTTGGTTCCATATGTTTGGTTGTCCCAGTGGTGGATGCCAAGGATATAGTGGGATCTAAGACAGAGAGCAGCAAATGAGATGCACATGTAGTTTTCGATAATTTATTTTATTTTATTTGAATAGCAGCAAGTCCAGGGCAAAATCCAAAGTGAGTCCTTGAGATAGGCCAGATAAGTATCCACAGTAATGACAGAGGCTAACTGGCAATGCTTTGACTAGGCAAGCACAACTAAACTAACAGACTAGACTCCTGAGCAGCATCCTTTTGATGGCTCTGTGGCGGTGCTTGCTGCACAGGCTAAGGAGGATATGTCTCTGGAGCTGGCAACAGGTTGGTGATGCAGTCACATGGGTTACTGCTAACTTGTAGACATGGACTGACATGACATGGCATTGATAGTGCCATATCACATACCCTCTTCCCAAAGAAAAAAAAAACTAGCCGTCATACACTAGTGCTTCCAGAAGGGGCAACAGGGGGAAGATCTGGGGATGGGTGCCATGGAGAAGGCAAGAGGTGGAACTTCAGCCAGTGACAAGCTCCTTTTGTCCAGACCCTGACTTTCGTTATGCAAATAGCTGGGGAAAAAAAGCAGCTGCAGGGTGTGCATTCATGCCCAGGGGTGGAGCATCTTCTTCTGTCGGTAGAGGTGCAACAGTGACCAGTGACTAGAAGGTCCACGGCGGCCCACAGGAAGGTGGTAGGGTGAGGACCCCCACCTCCCATGGCTGGGGCTGCTGTTGCTGTGGTTACAGTGATGGTGCATCAAAGTCCATTGGATCTCCATCAGCCAGAGGTGGCACAGGACCCAAAGGTGGAAAAGGCAGCTGAGGCTGTATGATTCTCCTGGGCACTGAATTTTACAAACAAACTACTCGTAGTACGATAACACAGCCCGAACAGATGGAGCTGTTTCTGTTGGCACACAAAGAGCAGCCAAGACTTTGGTGATAATGCCTCATTCCCAGCGTGTGTTGCTGCCAGTGCTGGAAAAGACCAAATCATTTACTTTAAACTTAGAGCACTGTGGATGATGGGTCGACTGCTTTGGGGGTGCAGAAGCTGAAACAGTGTCCTGTGTTGACTTCCATGCAAGAGCTCTGCTAGTGGTGTTCTGTTGTATGGATGGAATGATAGGATGAGAGGAAGAGCTCAAAAGCTTGCCCCTGCATAAGGGGAAGCATGTAACTTGTTCATCTGTTTGCTTGAAAGTTTGGATGAAGTGTTCTGCTTTACCATTAGACTGAAGGTGGAACAGTGTAGTTGTCACATATTTGATGGAGTTGGCGTCACAAAACTGCTAAAATTTTGCTAGTGTGATTTGAGGTCCGTTGTCAGAAACTAGCATTTGTGATAGGCATTTGATGCTAAAGACTTATCGTATTTACTTGAATCTAAGCCGCACCTGAAAAATGAGACTCGAAATCCAGGAAAAAAAATTGCCCAAATCTAAGCCACACCTAAAATTTGAGACTCAAAATTCAAGGGGAGATAAAAGTTTTAGACCATACCTCCAAATCGAAACAAAGTTGGTCCATTGTAACATGAGACACAATTTAGGTTGAATAGATGAAGATACAGCTACGTTAGTTTGGTTCGAATCGTAAGCTTATCAGTTAAGCTTTACCAGTTAGCCATTGCTATGCGTCAGGTGTTCCGTCCATATTTATATGGGTACCCTTCCTTTTTCACGTGCTCCGTCTGGTTTGAATCAATTGCTTATTTTGCTTTGATCTGATAAGTGCCGTTCTCTTTGTTATAGGTGTTTACGTCACTCTAAGCTGAAAATTCATTATTGTACTGTGACATGCATTGTTTGTTGATTTGTTTATGACCTGTCGCCGCTCGCGGCATGGCTTGCTTTTGTGCGCGCTACTGCCGCTTGCAATAAAAAAAAAAAAAGAGAGGAATTCTCTCATTAGTGAAACATTGGCAAGAGACTGCTATTTCTTGTTACGTACACTGCTGCTTTCTTTGATAATGACCAGCAAGAACCAAATAAAGACTGCATATGATAGAAGCTGTTATGAACAAGACTTCAGCGAAAATTTTTCTCTGTTTGAAAATCTTTGCAGGCATCTCTTTAGTACATTACATTCTGCACAGAAATTAGAGTCATCTTAGATTTAAAAATCTAGTCAGTTGCCGTGCTTCATTTCTGACTGTATCATTATTCAGCATAAGAATAATATGAATATAAACATGACATGATATGTATATTCTTCCATGTTTGTTGTTCTCGCACTCTGGTTTCATAGTTTATTAAGCAGTCAGGATTTAAATGAGATAACAGCAAACATGAAAGAATACATGGCATGATGTTTACATTCATATTATTCTTATGGCAAAGAGAATACTGCATGTGATTCACAATTCATAAAAGTTCCTATTAGCAACTATCTCTCGTCACAGGTAGGAAAAAATTCAGAATGTAGATTTGGCCATATTGACATACATTCCAAACAGTCTTGCCAGTCAGATTTTCATAGTAGATTTTTAGTGATGACTTCAAATGCAGAATGTGTTGTTGTTGCCTTCAGTCTGTAGACTGGTTTTATGCAGCTCACCATGCTTTTCTATCCTGTGCAATGTGAGTAGCAATACTTATAAAATAAGAACGAAAATAACTTAGAAATTAAATGCTAAAATTTAAAACAAAATTTTATTAGGTTTGTAATACATCTTATTCGAAATGTTTAACATATCAGTCATGATTCTGAATCACTATCACTCAGTTCTTTGTTGCTCATTTCTTCATACACAGGATCGTCCTCCATACCATCTAGTGCATTTGATATCGAACATTGTTTAAATGCTTGTTGCACAGTCTGATTTGGAACACACTTCCATGCATCATAAATCCATTGGCACACTTGCGACAAACTTGTGCGTTTTACATGTTGGTGTCAGTTGTCTGTCACTTTTTGAAAGCCAGTCTGTGTACATGCGTTTAAGCTTGTCTTTAAATGGTTTATTCAAACAGATGTCAAGTGATTACAGAATTGACGTCATCCTGCCTGGAATTACTGCCAAGTCTGTTTTGCATTCTTCTAATTTTCATTTTACTGCAGGTGTTATATGGCCAGCGTACACGTCTAATACCAACACACTGCGTAAACCAAGCATTGCGCCAGGGCGATGATTCCACACACACCTAATCCATTCCAGCAACATGTCCTCTGAAAACCACCCTGTTTCATTTGCTCATACAATTATAGTTTTTAGAAACACTTCAAATTTTGGTAAAGTCTTCCACTTGAAAACTATGAATGGGGGTAATTTATGTCCATCTGCTGTGCAAGCAAGCATGACGGACGTCCGCTGTTTTTCACCCTCTGATGTAAGAACACTTATGTCTTTCATTCCTTTGGTGTCAAAAATATAATTCGATGGCATGTCAAAATATACGGGAGTTTGGCCAGCATTTCCTATCTGACTAAGAAGGTACTACTTTTCTGTGCGTCACCTAATTAATAAGCACTGAAATTCCACAAGTTTTTCTTCATAATTTTTTGGCAGCTTCTGTGCAACTGAAGTTTGCTTCTGAAGTGAAAAACCCCAGCACTTCATAAACAGATCAATCCAGCTGCGACTAGCCTTAAAATTTTCGATTTTTTGCTCTCTAGCAATTTCATGTGCCTTAATTTTTAAAATTTTGGCATTCACAGGCAGGGATTTTTGATGCTGTTCCTTAACAAATTCATTTAAAATCACTGCTAGTGCATGATATCGGCCACACTTTAACCCACTAAATGCTTTCCTGCTACTTGAACATTCAAATAATTTGTCTCTCAGCAGTCGCTATCGCTTGATGTTGCTCTCATCAATCCGGTATTGCAGACTTGCAGCACGATTAGAACCTTGTTCCGCAAAAGAAATAACTCCCCTCTTGAATTTGGCACTATAATGAAAGCGCTTCATTATGGTTCACTAACACCAACAAGCACTTCACAAAATTCCACAGAGCAGTAGATGCCGCTATGTGAATTTTTAATGAGCCCCAGCGTATAAGCTCGTGCAACAATCCTAAAGTCTTAGCATTGTTGTTATTTTTGTGTAAAGAAATTTTTTTTTTTTTACTGACGCAGAGGTTTTGCTGCCATTATTTATCTTTGTGTCTACAAAGCATGCCTGTGTAGTGCTACATATATTCGATGGCAGAAGTTAGTTGTGATGCCACCTACTAAAATTTTTCAGAACTTCCACTAACTTTGCACTCGATTCTAAGCCTCAGGTGGTTTTTTGGATTATAAAAACTGGAAAAAAGTGCTGCTTAGATTCAAGTAAATACGGTACGTCAGCATCTTCATAGTGCTAACCGTTGTGGTGGAGGCCATGGGCACCATGAATGGAAACTTGCTGAAGGCATCGACCACAGTAACCCATTGTGAATTCCAGTTAGACTCACAAAGTCAATATATAAACATTGTGAGGGGGTGCAGGGCTTGGCCCAGTAAAAAATATTTGTGGCATAGGAATGTGGTGTTCTGCATGTGCTGGACATAGTGGAGTCCATTGTTCTATTTGAGTATCCATGCCAACCCATGTGCAATGCCATCAGGCAAGTTACTTAGTGCGTATAATGCCCAATGACCTTGATGGAGAAGGAAAGAGTTTCACTCTGAAACAATGGCCCAAACACACAGCACTGAGTATTGTCTATATGTAATAGGTTGAAACCCTGCTACATTGACAAGCTCTGCAAAACCACAAAATAATGGCATTTTTCTGAATCACTAATGTGCTTAATTGATACGGTTAACCAGTGTGGAGGTACTGCAACAGAATCTTGAGATTGGGGTCCGCAGCCGTTGCTTGAGCAATCTGTCATTGGCCAATGGGAAAGCCATCAATTATTTCATTGCCCTGGGCATCAGTGTGAAAGCAATAATCTTCTGAGGTATCAAATGCCAAATCAATGCTGACTGGTAAGCTAGAAAGAGTGTCTGTGTTATAATGCTTAGCCGTTGGCTTGTACACAATTTCATACTGGTAACTGGAGAAGAACAGAGACCAGCCCTGCAACTTTTGCACCATGCGCAGAGGGACTAGCTTTGGCGGGCCAAACAGTGAGGTGAGAAGCTTGTGGTCCATCACTATGTAGAATTTTTTGCCATACAAATATTGGTGGAATTTGGTCATTCCCATATATGATAGGAAGTCCTTCCTTCTCTACCTGCAAGTGGTTGCAGTGTGTTTTGGTGAGGCATTTAGATGTGAAGACAATTGTAAATGGCTGTCCAGTGATCCATCTTTGCCCAAGAGTACAGAACCAATCCCGTATGAGGATGCTTCAACTGCAAGTACAGCCAACTTAGTAGAATCAAAATGTAGCAGACATTGATTGATCAATAAAGAATCTTTCTGTTTCTGAAATGTGACTTGACACTCCCTAGTCCACTCATACAGAACATTCTTTCATCAAGAGCAATGCAGTGGAGTTGCAATCTGTGCAGCACTTAGAAAGAACAGAATGTGATAAGTTAGTTTAGCCAACACAACCTGGAGTAGTTTAGCCAACACAACTTTGAGTTCACTGACATTTGAAATCACCCTGTTAAATTGTTAAAAGCTTAGTCAAACAGTGTCGTAATTTTGAAATGAGAGTTAGTATGACTGTTGCATAGTAAATATTTCGCAAAGCTCATTTGTGGAAACTAAGCCACTGAACATTAAAAGTAATGTCATTAGGGAATACACCTGACTGACTCCACAAAATAAGAGGACATGTACATTCATGAGTGAGTGCTTCAAAATAAGAATTAATACTGTAATGGAAATGGGTCATAAGAATAGTTACGTTGATACACACTCAATTGTATGCGAACGTACGATCGGGATAGAGGCACATACGTTCTAAATACTATCATTACCTATGGCCTGGGTAAAAAGAATTATGGTTAAAATGCATTTATTCTTCTAAGAAAGAAAATAATCAGACTTCATAATTAAATGAAAAGAAGGATTGCAGGTTCTGAATGTTGCGGCAAATATGACCCTAAATATTCAAATTGACATTGGTGGCCATGAAGTGAAAGAGATGAACACATTCACATACCTCTATTGTTGAGCAGCACCATCATGAAGATCGTCGACTCCATCTAAGTTTTCCATAAAAACTTAAAATAATAATAATCGTCCAGAGTTACAGGAGCTGGGATTCATGGTATCATAAATGAGGAAGTCATTTAATCTCAGTGTGGAGGAAGAAGCACTATTGAGAAAATTTGAATAATCGGCATTTGAAGCTGTCTGTCACATAATTATACTGTTGCCAACATATATTGCATGTAAGGACCACAAAGATAAGATATGAGCAACTAGGGCTCATATGGAGACATATAAACAGTTGTTTTTCCCTCGCTCCATTTACGAGTGGAACAGGAAAGGAAATGGCAAGTAGTGGTACAGGGTCCACCACACACCATATTGTGGCATGCGGAGTATCTAGGTATATGTAGATGTAGAATCCAGCATCAGAGAGCACTTGAAACAATTTCCTGAGGTTGGCAAGCTGTCCATCAGGACTACAACCCAAAACTACAATGTCATCCAGATAGTTCAAAAAAGAAGGAACCGTAGTAGTCAGCTGTGATATGTTGCATTGAAAAATTGCAGGTGCTGACATGCTGCCAAAGACCAAACTAAAAACTTAAATAACCACATGTGGGACTTGACCACAAAAACTTGTTGGGACTGTTCATTGAGGGCAGACACACATAAGCACAGTGAATTTCCGTCTTGGAAACAAAGTGACCTGCACCCAGCTTGTCCACAAGTTCTTCGGGACATGGCCAAGGAAAATAGTTAATCACTGTCATGGATTAACAATTGTCCTGAAATATGTGCTCAAGCATTATTTGCCTGAAGGTTTCTTTCTAATTATTCAAAGTTGATGGCCACTAAGTGGCTGTGACAGGGGAATCACACCATTGTCCTGCCAAGATAAGAGTTCTTGTGCCACTTGATCTCCGATAGCATGAGTGACAGGCCATGCTCAGAAAAAATGGTGTTGCACATTATCTTTCATGACAACGTGAGCCTAGGCTATCATGAAAAATGTTACTAAATTCATCTGCCATCAAAAAGGAGTTCACTGAAAGAACATTGTCTTGAATGTGCAACCAAACAGTTCAGAAGAGTCTCCGCCTAAAATATATTGGTGAGTGAAACTGTTTTAGTAACATTACAAAATATGACAAATAGTCTGCAAATATGTAGCACAGGGAGTGTCATGTCAATCGCAATCGGAAAAAGTTGTTTGTCATTTGTGTCGATTGTGCTTGTGTAACAGATGGAAGTACTTCTGTTCAACAAAGTCACCGGTGCACCAGAGTCTTAACTGCATGCATATTTTGTGTATGACAATCTGCGTAGTAACAAACAATTTATTGGCAATGTGCCTAGAAAAAAATTAATTTACATTCGTTGAATAAGACCATGTAGAATGTCGACAGTGCTTCTTGGACCTGTCTTTTTTTAAACTCACAGACTGAACATGACCATGCTTGCCATGATGATAATACTTGTCATCAAGACAGGGGCACACATGTCACTTGTGGGCCATTAAACATAAATATCAGGGTTTAATATTGATAGCCTGCTGTCTAGTACACTGGTTGCATTTACCTTGCTACCCTGTCTAAGATTTTGTGTGCTACGTTGTGTGAATTACGGGCACAATGTGTTTACCAATACTCTGAACTGCATGAATAGGAGCAGGATCAAAGTCTAATGCTACACTATCACAAAATTTCCGATGCTCCACTATTCCAAAACCTATTGCAAACTAGGATCAGGATACTTAAGAATCTGTTCACATATGTGGGGATGTAATACATTTTGAGTAATGACATCCCTAATTGCGGCATCACTATAGTAATGTCCACACTCACTCTTGAAGCTGCATTGGCATATAAGTCCTTGTAAGTCAGCTACCCACTGCTTGTGTGTGTGATTGAGTTGCCTATGAAAACAAAAGAAGTTGTAATTTGCAGCTGCCACATTAATCTGTTCATCATAATCATTGTGTAGTGCACCTATTAGTTCTTCATAAAAAGCACTTTCAGGATGGTCAATACGAAAAAGTTTGCACACCAACTAGTGAACAGATACTCCCACTGTTGCAAGAGAATAAGGATGCTTGTCCGTACCTTCATTGTGATGCACTATGAAGTATGAGTTGAGCTGTGCACAGTACTCGAACCATTCCTCTTCTGTAGAATCAAATGCAAAGAATGGCAGTACAAAAACAGGTGTTGCTTGTTGTGGCAATACTGCAGGTGTTAGGGCAATGTTTGCTGTGTTTGCTTGCTTAGCAAGCAGTGTTGCCATCATCTCCATGACTTGCTGCATCTGCTACACCTGAAGCTGAACGCATCTGCTGCACCTGAAGCTGAACTGTCTAAGTAACTGACAGTTATTGTGGAGGACTGCCCAAATGAAACACACATAAAATGACTAGAAAAATCACTGTATCAATGAAAATAATCATTTCTTTAAAATATACATAATTGGATAGATAAAAAATCTACTCACCAAGTGGCAGCAGGAGAGCACACATATTAAAAGGTATTATTGGTTGCTAGCTTCTTCTGGAAGAAGGGTTGAGGGGAAAGGAAGAAGGGTGAATGAAAAGGACTGATGATGTTGAAGAAAAGGGATAGAGTTCGAAAAAGTCGCCCAGAACCGTGGCTCAGGGGAGACTTAACGGGTGGATGGGAATTGCACTGGATGAGATTTCAAAACCTGAGAGCTTATAGGTAGAAGATAGGGTAATATGCAAGACAGGGATAAGTGTTAAAACATTGTGCATGAGTTAATAAGAGTGGAAAGCTAAGTGCATTATACGCGATAGAGGTGGGAGGGAGATGGTGAAAAAGGGACAGGTCAGAAAATGAAAGATGTAGAAAACTAAAAGTGATTGGAGAAAGGAATAGGTACAGTGAAGAAACTGTGAGACTAAGAAATTAACACAAATTAATACCAGGTGTATGGTGAGAACCAAGGACACCAGCTCCCATCTGGGGAGTTCTGAGAAGCTGGTGTCTGAGGGAAGAATCCAAATGGTACATGTGGCGAAACAGGCACCAAGGCCACAACTTTCATGTTGTAGAGATGCTTTGCAACAGAATATTATGTATTGCCAGTATACACCATGCCCATTCATCCTAACCAATAACTTGGTGGTATTCATGCTGATGTCAAAGGCTGACAGTGTTTACATAACAGGTATATGATGTGGTGCTTCACAGATGGCTCTCCTTTGATAGTTATGTTTTACCACTTAAAGGGCTGTTATTGGCGGTGGTAGGAGGGTCCATAGTGAAAGTCTTATAGTGGAGATTGTCAGAGGGGTAGGTGCCACAGAATAGGGGAATGGGTGCAGGCACAGTGTCTGACAAGGGTGTTGCGGGGACTGGGAGAGTAACAAAAAGCTATTCTAGTTGTGGTGGTTGAAATGTCAGATGGGCTGGACCTCATTTCAGGGCATGATTTTAGGAAGTCATAGCTTTGTTGAAGTAGCTGAGTAATACATCCAAGACCAGGATAAGCTGAATGACAAATGACTTTTTCCAAAGTAGTTTTTTGAAGGGATCAGCAGCACCAGGGCTGGATATGATGGCCTGGGAAATCTGTTTTTGAACTTTGCTGGTGGGGTAATTACATCCAGTGAAGACTGAGTTGAGAATGATGGTGTATTGCTGTGAAGAGTCTGCTTCTGAAGAAATACGTTTGCCTCAAATACCACGGCTGTATGGAAGGGAATATTTGACATGGAAAAGATGACAACTGTCAAAATGTGTGTACTGTAGTTTGTTAGTAGGTTCTATGTGAACAGAAGGGTGTAGCTGACCTTTGGCAAGAATATGAGATCAACAACAATGAAAGTGGCTTGGGATTTGGAATAGGACCATGTGAAATTTAATTGGAAGAGTGTGTATACAGACTCTAGGAATTTTAGCAGGTCAGCCGTACCATGAGTCCATATGGCGAAAATGTCATCACTGTATCTAAATCAGACCAAGGGCAGAAGGCTTGAAGATCCCAGAAAAAACCCCTCCAAGTGACTCATGAAAAGCTTGGCATAGGAAGGAGCCATCCTGGTTCCCATAAGTGCACACCTAATCTGTATGAATGTGTGCTCCTCAAAGGTGAAATAGTTGTTGGTAAGTATAAAGTTGATTAAGGTGAGCATGAAGGGTGTCTTTTATATGAAATCATGGTGTTTACTGTTTCTGACATGTCTGAAAGGACAGACACAATGCAGAATCCGCAGCTGTGATACATTATATGTAAAATGGAGTTGGAGGGGGGAGAAAGCAAAGGAAAGGAAGGATTCATGACATCAGCTGCATTGGGACTTTACACAGAATCAGCAACGATGAGTGAAAATGTGTGCCGGACCTTCTAGCAGGAGATCCATGGTTTGACATGGTTTGAATCTCAGTGTGGCACACATTTTTGCTTGTCACTGCTGATTCTGCTTGATGTCCAGATGCAGCTGACATCACTAATTCCTTCCCTTTCCTTTCCTTTGTGCCCCTTCCACCTTCATGTTACAGATAAGGAATGATGCCATAGGTTTGGAATCAGGTGGGTGCAGACTGAGGAAATGTTCAGCCATAGACAGCCCTGTACATGGGGGATGTTGGGGTAGAGGGAAGTGGCATCGGTAGTGGCAAACAATGTTTGTGGTGGGAGTGGGATGGGCACAGATTTCAGATGATCTGGGAAGTGGTTGTTGTATTTAATATAGCAGAGAAGTGTTTGTACTATGGGTTGCAGGTGTTGATAACTAAGGCAGACATACGTTTGGTGAGTGCTATGAAGCCAGCTGCTATGGGACAGCCAGAGTGATTGGGTTTGTGGATCTTAGGAAGAAGGTAAAAGGTGGGATTGTGTGGTTTGGATGGGGTAAGAAGTTGTATGGCTTGAGGTGTTAGTTCTTGTGAGGGTCAGGTTTTAAGGAGGGAGTGCAGGTCAGTTTAAATAAAAGGGATGGGATCTTGATGACAGATGCTGTATGTAAAGGTGTCAGACAGCTGGTGTAGACCTTGACTCACATACTCCCATTGATCAAGTACCACAGTGGAAGATCCCTGGTACTCCTGAATTCCTCCCAAAAACAACTTTGGAGTACACCACTTGTCACTCAGTATTATCCTGGTCTTGAATGTTATTAATCACCTAATTTCAAAAGGACTCTGACTTCCTAAAATTATGCCTTGAAATGAGGTCCATTGTGTATGAGGTTTGCCCACCATACCTAGAATAGCTTGTTGTTGTCCTCCCAGTCTCTGCAGTCTCCTTGTCTGACACCCATTTCCCTACTCTATGGCTCCTACCACTGTGACCATCCCCACTGCAATACTTGCCCTATGCACTCTCCTGCCACCACCTGTACCAGCCCTGTAACTGGCAAAACATATACCATCGAAGGGGGAGCCACTGGTGAAATGACACTTGTTGTGTACCAGCTGTTATGTAAGCACTGTTTGACCGTTTATATTGGCATGACTACTATAAAGTTATCAGTTAGGATGAATGGGCGTAGGCAGAGGGTGTGTATTGGCAACACACACTATCCTGTTGCAGAGCATGCCCTAAGATAGTCGTGACCTCGATGCTCATTTCAGCACATGTGCCATGTGGATTCTTACCCCAGACACTAGTTTCTTAGAACTCCACAGGTGGGAACTGGCACTACAACATGTTCTTGGTCCTCGCCTCTCAGCTGGCCTTAATTTGAGGTAATTTCTTCGGTCTCAGCATTTCTTCACAGTAACTATCCCTGTCTTCACTCCCTTTTAGTTTTCTACATCTTTCATTTTCTGATGCGTCTATTTTTCGCCTTCCCCTTCCCTCACCTGTCGCTTTCAATACAGTTAGCTATCCACTCTTGTTACCTTGTGCACGATATTTTAGCAGTAATCTTTGTCTTGCATATTATCACATCTTCCACCTTTAAGCTCTCAGGTTGTCAAATTTTGTCCATTGCAGTCCCTGACAATAAGTCTTTCTTTCTCAACCTTTCTCGTAAGTCTCCCCCGAGCCAAGGCTCTGGGTGACTTTTCTGAACTCTACACCTTTTCCTACAACTCACCAGTCCTTTCACTTCACCCCTTTTCCTTCCCCTTGAATACTTCTGCCAGAAGAAAGAGCCATTGGCTTCAAAACCTTGCAAACTATAATACCTTTTTATATGTGTGTTCTCTTGTCACCAATTGGTGAGCAGGATTTTTTTATATTTTTTTATTATTTTTTTATTATTTTTTTATTTTATTTATTTATTTTGGTCCAACTAAGAAATATCGCTAGGAATATCAGCCTCTGAAAAGCACAAGAAAACACATTTAGTTGCAGGCCCAAAGCTCTGTAACACACTGAAGCAAAGTACCAGGAAGCATGGTGAAGGACCACAGTTCTTCAAGAAAGACACACAATTAATATCATTGCCAGTTGCTCATATGGTGAGAAATAGAATCAAGTAGCAACCAACACAGTTTTCCCTCACTGGCAGATGTTTGGCTATCTCGGTGGTGTATGCCTAGGAGTTCGTGGGTTCTGAGACACAGAGCAAAATAGTGAGATGCACACACAGTGTTTGATAACCTCTTTTGCTGAACTTGAATAACAGCAAATCCAGAGCAAAATCCAAAGTGAGTACATGAGATATGCTGGTTTGATACCAACAATAACAACAGAGGTGAAGTGACAAAGCTTCAACTAGGCAGCATAACTCTGGTGTGGCTTTCTTTTGCCGGCCCTGTGATGGCGCTGGCCATGCGGGCTATAGAAGGTGTGTTTCGTATCTGGCCCCAGATTGGCAGTGCAGTTACATGGGTTACTGCCAACTTCTAGACATGGACATGTGTGACATGGTATCAGTAGTGCACGATACTACCCAATAATAGTATATATAGCCAAGGGAGCAGCTCTGATGGCTCTAATTATCTGTGTCATATATTCAGTCAACCATATGTTATAATTATTAACTCTTTGGAGACTGGGCTTTCAATAGCACTTCAGATTTGATGGAGTAATATTTTAACCTGTTACTTCACTGGAATGCAAAATGCAAATTCATTGACTTTTATGTAAAATTAAAGACATTTGTTTCTGTTTGGTAGAAGAATAGAAGTATTACTGGCACTATGACTAAAAGCTGGAAAGGAAACCAGTTTTTTTTCATTTCTTCAGTTGTTTTCTTTTAAATAGGTAGCATGCTATCTTTTGGTCAGATCTGCTAAGACCTGTCTTGCAAATGTTGTACCCTTACATTACATTGGACCTAATTTCTGTAAAAGACCTTGCCAGCAACCATACAACTATATTGTTAATACAAGCTAGGTGAAATGCTGATAGCATTAGTATGTTTAACTGTGTCCATCCATTTCAGACCAAATGTTGCTCTGTTTTGACATATACACAAAATGTGGCTTGGCTTTGAAGTGTACAGATGCTTTCATAATCAGCTAGAATAGCACGTGTTGAAAAGTCGACCTGTATACAATCAGTTGCCAGGTACACAGTTTCCATTCTTACATAAATGCAATTTGGCAGGATCAACCTGAAATGACTGTGGCTCGCAACAGTAATAGCATAAATTTTTGGAGCAATGATTACTAAAGTTTTTGAGAAAACACATTTGATTAATGTAATAACTTCAAGTTGAACAAATATATTTCAAGGAAGATGCAGTACATGAAAGTCATAGATCAAGTAAACAGAGTAAGACGTGTGTACACTTTAACAGTCAAATCATAACTGAGTCCAAGTCTAGCGGCCGCTGGCTGGCTGGCCACTGCATGGCTGGCAGACAGCGCCGCATGTAGAGGACGCGCGCAACTGCGCAACAGCATTTTGAAAGATCGGTGAGTGACAACACTATTCCTCCCTTTTGAATTTTTTTTCACAGGTCTTGATGGAGGTGGCCTGTAGATTGCTAACGTCCATAAGTGTTGTTTGACTGGCCGTAAAGTCTCGAGGAGGAGGCTTCCCGTACAGACGGAAGTATCCCCGATGATAACGGGTCGAGATGACAGGAGATGTGGGGGTCGAATCTGCTGGGGCCCCGTGCACCAATCTGCTCGTTGTGGCAAGTCCGGTTGTTATAACAGGAGACATGGGCGTTGTGTCCACGTCCGTAGGAGAAGGAGATGAGTAGAGTTTCTCTAACTGATGATGGTCATCTGGTACCTGCATGGGCACATCTCCTGGTGGCGTCAGTTCTTGTGCTGGCACCGATATGATGGTGAGAGGACTGTGTTGTGAGTAATGAGAGATTCCAGGATCTCAAGCGTCAGGTAGAGCCGAAGGTGGTGTAGCGGCATCCAGAATAGGCGTTGTCAGCACACGAAGCCGAAGCTGGTCCAAATGACGCACTGCAACACCCGTGTCTGTCTGGATTTCATACAGGCATTGGCCACGGTGTTGTAAGATGTGGCCAGGAATCCATTAATCCATTTTGGCCACCTGCCATATCCCCGTAGCCATACAAGGTCGTTGGCAGTGAACCGGCCAAGCAAAGGCACCCACGGCCATGAGGTGGAAGGCCGCAGAAGATGAAGTAGTGTGCAGGGCTGTCACCATGTAAGAGCTCAGACAGGCTGTGGTCACCCATGGGGGTGAAACGGTAAGAAGCCAGAAATTGGAGAAGCGCATCATCAGCAGAAGTCAGGAGTTTCCTCATCTGATCCTTAAATGTGCGGACCAGTCATTCAGCCTCACCATTTGACTGTAGATGGAACGGAGGGGCCGTGAGATGCATGATGCCATGACGGGCACAAAAATCCACAAAATCAGAAGAGGCAAATTGCGGACCATTATCAGTAACGAGAGTAGAGGGAAGGCCTTCCAAAGAGAAAATGCGAGCTAGAGCATTGGTGGTTGCTGCGGTGGTAGGCGACGTGCAACGGACAATGAAAGTAAAGTTAGAGTAGGCGTCAATAATGAGAAGCCAGTAAGTACCTAAAAAAGGTTCTGTGAAGTCAACATGAATACTCTTCCAGGGCTTCTCAGGCGAAGGCCACGGTGACAAAGATGACTTCAGGGCGGTGGCCTGTGACGCACAAGGGCCTCAGGCAGCGACCATGTGTGCGATTTCAGTGTCGATGCTGGGCCAGTACACATGACAGCATGCCAGAGATTTTGTGTGAGAGACACCCCAGTGCCCTTGGTGAAGGAGGCCCAAGACCGAAGCATGCAAAGATGCAGGTACCACAACATGCGGCGAAGCATTTTCGGTGGAAAGGAGGATAACACCATCCTTAGCTGTGAGGTGGTAACACAAAGCATAGTAGTTCCACAACAAATCAGAAGTCTTAGCAGATGGACGATCTTGCCCAACCCTTCTGAATACAATGTAAAACCCGGAAGAGGGTAGGGTCAGCACCTGTAGCAGCCGCCAGCCGGTCCCCGGTGATGGGGAACCTGTCCACAACCTGCTGCTCGGCAACATCCAGGTGGAAACACAAAAGTTCATCCCTATCGAATGCCAGATCAGGACCCATGGGAAGGCGAGACAGTGCATCAGCATTCGTATGTTGAGCTGTCGGCTGGAAATTAATCTCATAATTGAAACGAGACAAGTAAAGAGCCCAACGCTGGAGGCAGTGTTCAGCCTTGTTGGGAAGTGACGTTGATGGATGAAACAAGGAAATAAGTGGTTTGTGATCCATAACAAGATAAAACACCAAACTTATGAAGAGCATAAATAATGGCCAATGCTTATTTTTCAATTTTAGAATACTTTTGTTGGGCATCCGTGAGCGTTTTGTAGGCATAAGCAATGGGTTGCTGAGAACCGTCAGCAAAAAGGTGCGCAAGGACTGCACCAACACCGTTCCAAAAGAAATCCGTTGGAATTCGATTACTCGATAAATAGTACAATTCTCAAGGCTGTCAATTCAACTAAGTACCTGGGTGTTAAAATTACGAACAACTTCAGTTGGAAGGACCACATAGATAATATTGTCGGGAAGGCGAGCCAAAGGTTGCGTTTCATTGGCAGGACACTTAGAAGATGCAACAAGTCCACTAAAGAGACAGCTTACACTACACTCGTTCGTCCTCTGTTAGAATATTGCTGCGTGGTGTGGGATCCTTACCAGGTGGGATTGACGGAGGACATCGAGAGGGTGCAAAGAAGGGCAGCTCGTTTTGTATTATCGCGTTATAGGGGAGAGAGTGTGGCAGATATGATACACGAGTTGGGATGGAAGTCATTACAGCATAGACGTTTTTCGTCGCGGCGAGAGCTTTTTACGAAATTTCAGTCACCAACTTTCTCTTCCGAATGCGAAAATATTTTGTTGAGCCCAACCTACATAGGTAGGAATGATCATCAAAATAAAATAAGAGAAATCAGAGCTCGAACAGAAAGGTTTAGGTGTTCGTTTTTCCCGCTCGCTGTTCGGGAGTGGAATAGTAGAGAGATAGTATGATTGTGGTTCGATGAACCCTCTGCCAAGCACTTAAATGTGAATTGCAGAGTAGTCATGTAGATGTAGATGTAGATGTATTGAGGGGTATCCGTGGCAAGAACAAAATGTTGGCCAACGGCTGACCCACCGAAGCAGCAAACGGTAAAAACTTGTGATAGTATGCTATATTCCCCAAGGAGGCGTGCAGTTCCTTAACAAATGTAGGGCGGGGAAAGGCATCGATCACAGTGACAGTTTGCTGAAGCGGACGAATACCATCTCGAGAGAGTTGAAACCCTAAGTACATGATAGATGCCTAAAAAAATTTTGATTTCTGAAGATTACACTTAAGACCGGCAGTCTGTAAGACATGAAAAAGTGTGCGGAGATATTGAAGATGTTTGTCAGTGGTGGAGCCAGTGACAACAATGTCGTCCTGGTAATTTATACACCCAGGGACAGTGAGCAATAATTGTTCCAAGAATCGCTGAAAGAGAGCATAGGCGCTGGCAACCCCAAATGGCAATTGTTGGTATTGATAGAGGCCGTAAGGCGTGTTAAGGACCAGAAACTGCCGGGAAGCAGTGTCGAGACGAAGTTGATGATAAGCTTCTGACAGGTCAAGTTTAGAAAAATACTGGCCTCCAGCAAGTTTAGTGAATATTTCTTCAGGCCGAGGCATAGGGTAAGTGTCGATGAGGCATTGAGCATTTACAGTGGCTTTGCAATCACCACACAGACGAATATCACCATTTGGCTTAGCAACGACAATGACAGGAGAGGACCACTCACTGGAAGTGACAGGAAGCAAGACCCCTGAAGCAGTGAGACGATCCAGCTCTCGTTTGACCTGATCATGAAGGGCCACTTAGGCCGAGCAGTGGGTTTGAGGGTGATATGAGCTTCAAAGTCGTTTGCACGACCTAACCCAGGGGAAAAAACGGACGAAAATGTCGTTGACAAGGAATCCAATTGAGCATAAGGAGTAGCATCAGAAACAATATTTACAGAGTCATCTATGGAGAACCCAAAAACGCGAAAGGCATCGAAACCAAAAAGATTCTCCGCATTACTATGGTCGACCACAAATATGAGAACAGTGCGAACGACAGATTTGTAAGATACCTCAGCATCAAATTGGCCCAAGAGAGAAATCTTCTGTTTATTGTAAGTCCGTAAATGCCTAGTGAAGATACATCTGAGAATTGATGATAGTGGCAGCAGAACCAGTATTCACCTGCATGCGAACATCTCGACCAAGTATTTGGACAGTGAGGAATAACTTCCCTGAAAGGGAAGAAGTGCAATTGACAGACAACACAGAATCAGAATCAGTGTCATGTTCATGAACATCATGTATGTGGTCAGATTTGCAAAGAGATGACACATGCCCCCCCCCCCCCCCCCTTTCCTTTTTTTTTTTTTTTTTTTTTTTTTTTTTGTGGCGCACGGCCCAACGTTGTGGACAATCTTCTCGTGAATGTTTTGTAAAACACCGTGGACATGAAGGAAGTTGCCGTGGGTTTTGCTGCAGTTTCTTAGAGTTTTGTTTACAGTTAGGCCGAGGCTGCACTTGGGGGCGTACTGTGGCCACGTCGGCTGGCGAGAACATGCCACACGCTTCGTCAACATCACACAGGGGTTGCATTTCCCCCGACGTCGCCCCATGCCTCTATTTGTGCTTCAGCTGTGCGAGAAATCTCAAAAGATGGATAGGACTTCATCTAGAGTCGGATTTGCCAACTGAAGGCCACATTGCCTAACTTCTTTGTCGGGAGCTGATCGGATAATAGCATCCCGTACCAGGGAATCGGCGTAGGATTCTTTGTGAACTTCAGTAACAAATAGACACTTTCTACTGAGGCCGTGAAGTTCAGCAGCCCAAGAGCGATAGGATTGATTTGGTTGTTTTTGAGAATGATAAAAGGCAACACGAGAGGCTACCACATGCATTTGCTTTTGAAAATAGACGGACAGAAGTGAGCACATTTCAGCAAAGGACAAAGACACAGGATCTTTCAAAGGAGCCAATTGCAATGACAATCCATACATTTGAGGTGAAATCCATGAAAGGAACAGAGACTCACATGTTTGTTCATTCGCGACATGAAATGACAAGAAATGCTGTTGAAAACGTTTTTCGTAACCAGACCAGTCTTCCACCGTCTCGTCGTAAGGAGGAAGAGTAGGTAGAGACAATGACGAAATCACAAATCGCATTTGTGAGAAGCATTTGCTGTTCTATGAGACCTTGCAATAGTTGCTCTAAAGTAGCCATGGGAACATTTGGGTCAACCATGGAAAAGAAAAATCACTACCTCGTCGCCAATTGTAATAACTTCAAGTTGAACAAATATATTTCAAGGAAGGTGCAATACATGAAAGTCACAAATCAAGTAAACAGAGTAAGATGTGTGTACACCTTAACAGTCAAATCATAACTGAGTCCAACTCTAACGGCCACTGGCTGGCTGGCCGCTTAGGTGGCGCTGCTGCTGCATGGCTGGCAGACAGCGCTGCATGTAGAGGATGCACTTTGAAAGCTCAGCGAGTCACAACAATTAATAGTAGTGAAAAACAGTTAAGCCTCATTCATTTGCCCCAGATACTGCTCGGCGTCCCATATTTTGTCCTTTTTTTGTACTATGAGGTACACCTTTGTAAAAACATAAAGCAGCCACTAGATGATAGTATTGAGATCTGATATCAGTATTGTTTTAAAATTATTCATTTGATTATTGTAAAATCGGTGGCAGCTCTGAAATTGGCCAAGTAGTTTGCTTACATCTTGTGTTTGAAGAAGACTGTTGTGAAAATGGAAATTTCATGTGCAGGTTTGTGTTGAATGATTTTTGTTAAGGCCTAACTTAGCAAAAATACAGCAAATCACTTCAGTCGACTTTTGGTAACCAATCACCTTCACAAAAGACTGTTTACAACTGGAATTGGATTGCAGAATTTCATCATGGTCAGCTTCTGTTAGTCATAAATTTCAAAAACGTTCATCAAAATAGGTTGTAATTCGAATACGAACTGGTGCTGTGCTTAAGATGATCGAAGAGGGTTAGTAGATGGCTTATTTTGAGACACAGGCATCCTTAGGCATATCAGATGCTACAGTACCTTCAATTTCCCATGAACATTTAACTGTGAAAAAGATCTGATACCGATCCATTATGAAGAGGCAGCTAGATAATTCAGCCTTCGCACTCTTTGCCACACCATGTGAATAGCATACTAGATTTCCCATCTGAGCGCAGACTGTTGAGAAATTGATGTGCATTTCTTCTTGTTCTCGTGGATTTATAATGATAGCGGCACACATATTGTTTTGTGCACATCACAGTGATTTTGGTCTGCTTCTCGATCTTGTCCCAGTTTGTAGTTTCTGAATCTGGGTCATTAGTTCCGAAAGCTGTCTTTCCAGATGGGAAAGTGTGTCATCTTGAGATGGAGATGACACAGTTTCTGTGCTATATATGAACTGACTGGATGTCATAATTTCTACGATTTTGTCAGCTGTAGAAGCCATTGCTTCAAGATTTACGTCTTGGCTAGATGCTAGTACAGAACATGCATTGGTTGGTAGCTATTTAAGAAATATAGTTCTTAAAAATCACCGGTTACTCATGTTTCAGCAAGAGCATGCATCTCTCTGAGCGAAGTAGATTGCTTTTTGTCTCCTAGTTCTACTTCAGTTAGCAACTTTTTAGCTTTGTGTGGCTGATAGTTCAAATTCTGTGGCAAGACATGGTTTTAAGTTTGTATTTGGGGAAGTTGATTGTGTTATAGACATGAAATCTGAAATCAGCTCAGTAACTTCACTTTCAAGCAATCTTGAACCTTGATGAAACTTTATCACTTTCTTGCTGCTATTTGTGGTAATAAATAGGGTATCCACTTACAAAAATCATATCTTTCTGTTTTTTCCCCAGAAAACTGGTATTTTCACTGCCACACACAATATTTCTATAGCCTTGTTGTATGATGGTGAGTTTTCCATGAAAAAACATATTTTAATTGCTCAGTAAAATTGAAATAATAATTGGAGTGATTCTTGTGTGCTCACAATCATGTTGGAGTCACTGGTTACGGGTTCTAGTAAAATTAATTATTTATGTAGCACCACACACAGGAAACTTACCATGAATGCACTCAATATTTTTTAATGCCAGTTGCAGTGGAAATGATAAACAGAAAACTGATTACTTCAGAGTGTACCCTTAATTTGTACAGAGTTAACATTCTACTGTGTCCATTACAGCCACTAACCAAACCTTAAAAACAGGAACAAGAAATGGAAATTCATGAGAGAAGATTAATCTTAGATATTTTCATTCAAGTGGAATTTATTTTATTTTATTTTGCGTATTGAAATACAGTGACAATATTTTATATAAGTACAACAAGCACAAAAGGATAAAGTACAAACACTCAAGACAAATAACTACACGTAAAAGCTTGACAAGCCTGGCTAGAAACTCATTCATATATTTAAATCTCAATATCTAGATTTCACAGCCAATCCAAAGCAGAGTGTTTCGCATATATAACCTCGGAGACAGGTCCGGCGTATCTTCTTAAGGGGCATTTCTCAATAATATGGCAGATGTTCTGTTCTGGTGCTCCACAGTCACAGGCTGGTGAGTCGCATAGACCCCACTTGTACTCATATGCATTGCATCTTGCATGGCCCGTTCTGATATGGTTTGATTTAGCCCAGGTACATCTCTTCAGTCTGGTAATTCCAGAGTAGGATCTTGAATACCTTGTTTATTAATTCCAGAGTCATTCCAAAAGTGCCTCCATTGCTCCTTGATGTCATGTTGATATTCTTGTGTATTAACCCATACGGGCTTCCGTGACTTCAAGTGGGTTGATGGTATTTCGTTCAAAACATCATGGATTGGTAGATTCTGTGGGTAATCTGAGTCATGAATTTTTGACCACTCTCTTGCTGCTGCTTCTTGCCTTCTCAATTGTGTAGGTGGGATATTGCTTAGAGTATGCAGCCAAGGGCCTGTGGTGGATTTAATAGTACCCGTTATTATCCTCATACACTCATTCAACTAGACATCAATTTTCTTTGTATGAGTGTTCGAATGCCAGGATATACCAGGGCTATTGCGGCAGTATGTAAGGTGGATGTTTAAGCTCCCCAAGTCGAGCCAGCCAATTTTCTCAGGATGTTGTTGTGCCTCTTTAGCTTTTGGCTTACGTTTTCAAGATGTTTTTTGTAAGTCAGGGAGCGGTCTAGTGTTATGCCAAGGTGTTTGGGGTTGAAGTTGTGTTTGACTATTTGTTCACAGAAGTTCACATTCAGTTCCTGGTGGGCCATTTTATTGTTCAAGTGAAAAGCACATACCTCAGTCTTGGTAGGATTAGGGCAGAGTCACCATTTTTTATAATAGGAATTCAAGGACTCCAGATCTTCTGTGAGTACGTTCGATCCTTCCCCAAGTGTTTAAGTTTGTACAACTAGTGCCAAATCATCGGTGTAGCAAAATTTCCTGCTGACTGTATTTGGCAAGTTGCTAATATACAAATTAAAAAGGGTTGGAGCCAACACAGATCCTTGAGGGAGGCCATTCTTTATTTTATATGATCTGCTGGTGTTGTGGCCAATGCTCACTTTGAAAGCATGTTGTTCATTAAGGTTGCCAGTTTTAAACTAGGTATGTGTCTCTTGAACTTAAGCATAAGACCCTGTAGCCACACAGTGTCGTATGCCAACAGCTCAACAAAAGCTGCACTTGACTTCATCCTGTTCTGGAATCCGCTTTGTGTATATGATGTTAGTGCTAAAATTTGTTCGCAACAGCTGCGCTTGTTTCTGAAACCTGCCTGATACGGAGGGGTTATTCCATCCATGATATCCTGAATTCTATTAAGTATTAGGCATTCCAACAACTTAAAGCATATACTCAAGAGGGCGATGGGGCGGTAGCTAGTTGGATCTTCTGGTAGCTTTCCAGGTTTAAGGATTGCTAGCATGTGGGCTATTTTAAATTGTGGTAGGACTATTCCAGTGTTTAAAATGTTGGTGTAAAAGTTTCTTAGCCACGCCTTTCCATTAGGTCTGAGGTGTTTTATAAATTCTGGGAATATACCGTACAATCCCGCTGCTTTGCGTATTTTTAAGGTCTTTATCGCACCCTTGATTTCCTCTTCGCTGAATGGTGACGAAAGCGATGTATCATCATTCAGAGTTTTATCAAGTTCTTGTAGTTCTTCTTTAGTTTCTACTTCACTTGTTGGATCAAGAGGGGTTTTCTCAGCATGCGCCTTTATGTGCAATGCGATCTCCGACGGTTTTATTTTAGGTTCCTGGTGGCGTGCTGAAGAAGAGTTACCAAGTTTCCTCAATAATGACCAGGCTTTTCTGCTGGAATGTGTAAAATTCAGCTGGGACCTGAGTTCCTGCCACTTGTGTTTTCTGTGTGTGTTTAGTCCGTCTGATATTTGTCCATCGATTTCAGGGTTTCCTGTTTCTTGGTATTTATCATAAAGTTTGTTAATATTATTGTCCCAGCAAGGAATATACTGTTGTCTAACTCCGTGTGGTATATTCCTTTTGGATGCAGCGATCACGACTCCAGTGAATCATTTATAGTTTTCTTGCTTTGGGGTAATCCAGTGCAAATTTTGATCAACTTCTTGAGCATATTTTGCACAATTATCATCCTTAAAGTTCCATTGCAGTTTATTGATAGATTTTACTACGGGGGTTTGGAGGCCTATGTTAAGTATTGTGGGACGATGTTGGCTCTTTGGAAAGTGTTTCAGGACTCTTTTTGTATGGTATAGTGGGACTCTGTCAGATCAGTGGACACAATGCAGAGATCAGGATTGGTATCTGTTTGCCATCTGGCCGATTGGAATGTCTTAGAGTCCTTGGCATCATATATCATGTACATGTCTTGTGCTTCAATCCACTCAGCAGAGCTTCTCCGTTTTCGTTGACGTTGCCGTACCCCCAGAGAGTGTGACAGCTATTAAAATCCCCCACATACACGCAGGGGTTGGGCAGTACAGGTAAAGCTGGTGTTGGCCATTTACTTTGTGTGGGCTTATAAACGACTGCTATGGTCATTCCATTAAGTTCAATAGCAATTATTTCTATGTCATTAATTTCTTGGCATATCACTTCTTTGTACCCAGCAAAGTTATCACCAAGATGCAGAGCGGATCCATGAATGTGCGATGGCAGTGCTGCGATCATCGTGCAGCCTGGAATGGTGCATGCTGTTGTGTGCTCCTGCACTTGATGAGTTTCTTGGAGCGCTATGATGTCGATTTTATGATCGTTAGCCAGCTTGCTTATGTAGTCACATTTATCTCTTGTCAGGCCTTCTACATTAATTTGCAGAATGTGAACGATATGTCCAATATCTTTAGTCTGTTGGCTCTCAGAAGAGCCTTTCTCAATGATAGCATTCGTCTCTTTCTTGTTTTGTTGCTTTGTGTGGCCGTGAGAGATCATTGATCTAGTTCGGCCGCCATTTGTGTAGACTTTCTGCTGTCCTGCTATCGCAGTCCTTTGCACGGGGTGCACCATCTTGAAGGTTGTCTACACGTCGCACCCCATTCAAGTGGGAAATGAGGCAGCAGACAACTGTTTGTGTTCTATTATAAATCAAAACTGACAAAAATGGTTTGTTCACAGAGTACTTCCATAAAAGTATCGTATGTTCTTTGGATAACTGGATGTGTCATGACCGTCTGTTTAGATGACTGGAGAACAGTTACTGCTGGATGAAACACAACAAATTGTTTGCCACAAGTCATTGATGAAACTAGGAAAAATTACAGAAGTTTATAGCATTTTTTAACAGTAATAATTAAAAGTAAACTCTACCTGAACAGGCCATGAAGGCCCAATAGTACTGACCGGTCGCTGTGTCTACCTCATCTCACAGGCATCATCGGATGCGGATGTGGGGAGCATGTGGTCAGCACACCACTCTCCCAGCTGTACGTCAGTTTATGAGACTGGAGCCACTACTTCTCAGTCAAGTAGCTCCTCAGTTTGCCTCACAAGGGCTGAGTGCACCCCACTTGCCAACAACACTCAGCAGACTGGATGGTCACCCATCCAAGAACAGTAATAATTGGTAGCATTCCACTGCTTTCTGTCCTATGCATACACAACTACTGAAAGAAGCCAACAATTTTAATGTAAGACAAAGACCCACTGTCTAATGTGTTTCCAGTTTATGAATGTGTTGTAGATTTTATAGTGTTTTAGCCTAATGAGCCAAGTTCCACAACCTGATGTGAGAGCATTGTCTCCCAAAACTATTTAAAAGAAGAAAGTTGAGCTGTGTGAAGGACAGAAAAATGGTTGATGTTACCAGTTATTAAAATATAACAACCAGTACCTCACACATTTAGAATGGATAATATTAAAGTTGTGCCTTTCTTCTCATGGCAGTAGCATCTGTCACACAGCATGTCAAACGGTCCGAGTATTTGATGAATAGAAGCATTGAATTAAAGTCTCATTGCGGATATTCACCTGATTTATATTTACATGTATACAATGAAAGTCACATTATGGTGCATGGTGAATGATCCTTCTGATACCACTATTCCCCCCTCCCCCTTTTCTTATTCCATTGTGAATAATGTTGGGGCAACCTTAGTATGAGCTCTGCTTTCTCTGATTTTCTAGTTGTGGTTATTCTGCAATATGTATGTGCCAGGAATAAATATGATGCCATACTCTTCCCAGAAAGTACATTTGTGATTTCAGTAGTAAACCTATTAATGGCACACAGAACCTCTCTTGTAGCATCTGCCACTATAGTTTGTTAAGCATCTTTGTAAAGCTCTTATGCTGACTAAACAATGCTGTGATAAACACTGCTCTTTGGTTGGATACTCTCTCTATCTTCTATTAGTCCTGCCTAGTAAGAGTGCCAGAATGATGAGCAGTACTAAAGAACTGCTCAGATGAGCATATTTTTTTTAATGAATGAATTTCATTTCCTTATGTTTCCTCAGAGAAATACAGTCTGACATCTGATTTTCATACAGTAAGTTTTATGTGGTCATTCTACATTGCATTGCTCCAGATGGTTACTCATAGATATTTTGCATAATTTATGGTTTTCAGTGATTCGTTGCCAATAGAGTAGTCAAACAGTGGTGGATTTGCAAGTACACTTCTTGGGTTTGCCACCAGATCGTATTGTGTAAATTTCACAAAATTTCATCAATGCAACTACTCGAATTCTTCAGATGGTGGTAGTTGCTGCTGTCACTGCTGCAAGGCCCAACTGATGATAATCACGTGGTGGGATTGACATTTATCAGGCCGGGAGCAGGTGATATGCATGTGCGGGAAGATGCTTGCAGTTGGAGGAAAGCGGCATTCCTACTGCCCCTGCTGGGAGCCGCAGAAAGGCCTTCCATGTGTGCGCTGTGGGCAATGACTGTGTTCCAGGATGCTCCTGTGGTTAAAAGTTATATTGAATCTCAGCAGTGCATTGGGTCGCATGATGAATGGGAAGTTCGTGTTTTCCCTGTTTTGATTTAATGGCAGCCAGTGCTGGATTCCAGGTAGTGCTTGGTTGAAAACCTGCATACCTGTTGATAATATCGCCCACTGTATGAATATATATGGGCTCCTTTACAACACAGTCCCAGAAACATGATGCTGGGGATGAATTTCAGTCTTTTTGTGAAACATACAGTGCCCCATGTTCACGCAATGTTCTACTACTGCTGATTTATCAGGTTGCCCAGGCATGTGTTTGACACAATGTTCTTGCACGGTTCGGCATGTCTCCCCAATATACGATTTTCCACATTGGCATGGGATCATATACACACCACGTTTCCAAAGGCCAACATTGTCTTTGACCAAGCACGATAAATTCCTCAATTTTGCTGCTGGTCCTTAGGTTAGTTAGGTTAAATTTGTTCTAAGCCTAGGGGACTGATGATCTCAGATGTTAAGTCCCATAGTGCTAGGAGCCATTTGAACTTTCTATTCTTGAAAACATGCCACCAAAAATGCTGTTTCAGTGAGTACCTCTTCATCTTCATTTACATTCCTGCTTCAAATTTGCTTAGAATGGAGTCCATGGCGTATCTATCAATTGGATTAGCCATTCTGTTGGAATACCGTTCTTAGGTGTTATAGTGCACCAAGTAGACTGTTGGTGTTTGAGATCACATGTGCGCTGTGTGCCAAAGAGCGTTGCAAAGAGGGCTGACACCTTGTGGCCTACCGAGCGAGATGGCGCAGTGGTTAGTACACTGGACTCGCATTCGGGAGGACGGTTCAATCCCGTCTACGGCCATCATGATTTAGGTTTTCTGTGATTTCCCTAAATCGTTTCAGGCAAATGCCGAGATGGTTCCTTTGAAAGGGCACGGCCAATTTCCTTCCCAATCCTTCCCTAACCCGAGCTTGCGCTCCATGTCCAATGACCTCATTGTTGACGGGACGTTAAACACTAACCACCACCACCTTGTGGCCTGCAAATCCTGCAAATATAGCTCCATATGAGTTGATTTGTGATAGATGCTGTGTCCCAGTGTGCTATCAGCTTTTCTTGTGACTATGACAACCGGGGATGGCAAAAATGCCATCCTTTTCCACTTCCATTGTGAACTGTATATAGGGATGGAGTGAGTTCAGATGCCAGAGAAACACAGGTAATGCATGTATTCCATGGGACCACACCACAAATGTATCATGTACATACTGCCAGAAGCAGGAAGGTTTGAGACTTGCTAACTGCAATGCTTTTTCTTCAAAGTCTTCCATAATATAGTTGGCCACCATGGGAGACAGAGGACTCCCTATGGCAACACTGTCCACTTGTTCAAAATACTGATCATTGAATAAGAAATAAGTTGAGGTAAGCACATGTTTAACAATACCACAATGTCTTTCTCAAACTGTCCACTGATAAGATCTAATGAGTCCTGCAGAGGTACTTTCATAAATAAAGATACAATATCAAAGCTAACAAAAAGATCTGACAGTTGTAGCTTATGTGTGTTCTGGCATCCTATGAAGTTCTCTGAATTCCGGATATGGTGATCACACTTGTCTATGAGATGTCTCAACAGTGTAGTAAATGTCTGGCCAGAAAATAGGTAGGAGCTCACTATTATGCAAGAAGTCCCATCGTTATGTATCTTGGGTAGGCTGTACAGTCTTGGGAGAACTGCAACCTGTTGGCATAGTCTGTTAATCACTATAGAAGGAAAAGAACTCTTCTTGAGAAGATCTAATGCTTTTCTCTGGATCTTGCCAGTCAGATCCTCTCTTAGCGTGCAATAGGCAGGATCGTCAAGCTGCACCTCCATCTTGCATTCGCCTCATGAGAGGAGGACAGTGACGTTCCCCTTATTGGCAAGTAAAATGACGAGGTATTTGTCTACTCTTAAAGTCTTGCAGAGCCTTCCTTTCTGCTGAGCTGATGTTGAACTTTCTTGGTGGAGCTCGTGTTAAAGTTCAGCAGTTGTACGTGGTGTTGGTGCAGAGTCCAAACCTTTCTCGAGTACCGTAACAGTACATCCAGGATTCTGTCCATGAGATTGATGTGGTGCATTCCCTTCTTGCAGTTGGGCATCGAGGTGAGTATACTTTGATACTTGGCAAACCTTGGCTTGTTGTTTTGACCATTCGGCTAGCGCTATCTACCCAGTCCCAGGATACAGCTGAGAGATTCAAAGATAATTTCAGATGCAGTGATAGTAACTTTGTGGACACCATGTGCAATTCCCATCTTGTATAACATACCCTCGAAAAGGGGAATGCCACCATTCTTCTCTCACAAGGCGCTGCCCGACGATCCTGCCTATCGCAAGCTAATAGATGATCCGAACTGGCATGATCCAGAGAAAAAACATTAGATCTTTTCAAGAAGAGTTCTATTCCAACTAAAGTGATTGAGAGACTACACCAACAGGTTACAGTTCTCCCAAGATTGTACGTCGTACCCAAGATATATAGGGATGGGACTCCTATTCGCCCACTAGCTACCTATTTTCTGGACAAACATCTTACTACATGTGTAGATACGTGGTGAAAGACCCCTCAGATATGGTAAAGTTAAAATTTATTTAAAAAAAGACAAATAAAGAAATGAAACAGTGATCGACCGTAAGCATTGGCAAAGACATTAATTATGAATCCGAGGGTAATGCGAGGGGGGGGGGGGGGGGGGACATTCATTTTTCTTTGTAGATGATTTTGTTTCACACTCTTGTACATAGAAGGATGGTTAAGATGCATAGCTCAAAGTAGGAAATATTATGAGTGTTATGTATTATATGAGAGTCTGAGTAAGAGAAAACGTAATGAAGTCGGCTGCCTGCGTCTACAATTGAAATGTGAGATAGTGAGTCCAAACAGCCTAAATTTGTACATGCAGAACATTCCTGATAATGCAGTTGTACTACACTTTAAATTTCTTTCCATTTATTTTGTATGTATTATAATACATACTCTGTTGGGACCTCTCACAGGCAAGTGTGATCACCATATC
Organism: Schistocerca gregaria; assembly: GCF_023897955.1. NCBI lineage: Eukaryota > Metazoa > Arthropoda > Insecta > Orthoptera > Acrididae > Schistocerca > Schistocerca gregaria. The sequence goes on along the minus strand of NC_064925.1, from coordinate 329,504,927 downwards.
CGGAATTCAAAGGACTCCATAATATGCCTGAAGACACTTAAGCTTCAACTGTTGGATTGCTTAGTTAGCTTTGGCGTTGTACCTTTACTTATTAAAGTACCTCAGCAGGACTTACTAGTGCCTATCAGCAGCCAGTTTGAGAAAGATATTGTGGCATTTTTTAAACATGTGCTTACCCCAACTTATTTCTTATTCAATACATCTACATTTATACTCCGCAAGCCACCCAACAGTTTGTGGCGGAGGGCACTTTACATGCCACTGTCATTACCTCCCTTTTCTGTTCCAGTCGCATATGGTTCGTGGGAAGAACGACTGTCTGAAGCCTCCGTGTGCGCTCGAATCTCTTTAATTTTACATTTGTGATCTCCTCGGGAGGTATAAGTAGGGGGAAGCAATATATTCGATAACTCATCCAGAAACGCCCCCTCTCGAAACCTGGCAAGCGAGCTACACCGCGATGCAGAGCGCCTCTCTTGCAGAGTCTGCCACTTGAGTTTACTAAACATCTCCGTAATGCTATCACGGTTACCAAATAACCCTGTGACGAAACCCGCCGTTCTTCTTTGGATCTTCTCTATCTCCTCCGTCAACCCGATCTGGTACGGATCCCACACTGATGAGCAATACTCAAGTATAGGTCGAACGAGTGTTTTGTAAGCCACCTCCTTTGTTGATGGACTACATTTTCTAAGAACTCTCCCAATGAATCTCAACCTGGTACCTGCCTTACCAACAATGAATTTTATATGATCATTCTACTTCAAATCGTTCCGCACGCATACTCCCAGATATTTTACAGAAGTAACTGCTACCAGTGTTTGTTCCGCTATCATATAATCATACAGTAAAGGATCCTTCTTTCTATGTATTCGCAATACATTACATTTGTCTATGTTAAGGGTCAGTTGCCATTCCCTGCACCAAGTGCCTATCCGCTGCAGATCTTCCTGCATTTCGCTACAATTTTGTAATGCTGCAACTTCTCTGTATACTACAGCATCATCCGTGAAAAGCCGCATGGAACTTCCGACATTATCTATTAGGTCATTTATATATATTGTGAAAAGCAGTGGTCCCATAACACTCCCCTGTGGCACGCCAGAGGCTACTTTAACGTCTGTAGACGTCTCTCCATTGATAACAACATGATTTGTTCTGTTTGCTAAAAACTCTTCAATCCAGCCACACAGCTGGTCTGATAATTCCGTAGGCTCTTACTTTGTTTATCAGGCGACAGTGCGGAACTGTATCGAACGCCTTCCGGAAATCAAGAAAAATAGCATCTACCTGGGAGCCTGTATCTTATATTTTTTGGGTCTCATGAACAAATAAAGCGAGATGGGTCTCACATGATCGCTGTTTCCGGAATCCATGTTGATTCCTGATTAGATTCTGGGTTTTCAAAAATGACATGATACTCGAGCAAAAAACGTGTTCTAAAATTCTACAACAGATCGACGTCAGAGATATAGGTCTATAGTTTTGCGCATCTGCTTGACGACCCGTCTTGAAGACTGGGGCTACCTGTGGTCTTTTCCAATCTTCTGTTCCTCTAGAGACTTGCAGCACACGGCTGTTAGAAGGGGGGCAAGTTCTTTCACGTACTCTGTGTAGAATCGAATTGGTATCCCGTCAGGTCCAGTGGACTTTCCTCTGTAGAGTGATTCCAGTTGCTTTTCTATTCCTTGGACACTTATTTCGATGTCAGCCATTTTTTCGTTTGTGCGAGGATTTAGAGAAGGAACTGCAGTGCGGTCTTCCTATGTGAAACAGTTTTGGAAAAATGTGTTTAGTATTTCAGCTTTACATTTGTCATCCTCTGTTTCAATGCCATCATCATCCCGGAGTGTCTGGATATGCTGTTTCAAGCCACTTACTATTACTCCCTTTTTTTATATCCCTATGAACTTCCTAGGATTTTCTGTCAAGTTGGTACATAGAATTTTACTTTCGAATTCACTGAATGCTTCACGCATAGCCCTCCTTACGCTAACTTTGACATTGTTTAGGTTCTCTTTGTCTGAAAGGTTTTGGCTGCGTTTAAACTTGGAGCAAAGCTCTCTTTGCTTTCGCAATAGTTTTCTAACTTTGTTGTTGAACCACTGTGGGTTTTTGCCGTGCCTCACAGTTTTACTCGGCACGTACCAGTCTGAAACGCCTTTTAAAATTGCCTTAAACTTTTTCCATAAACACTCAACATTGTCAGTGTCGGAAGAGAAATTTTCGTTTTGATCTGTTAGGTAGTCTGAAATCTGCCTTCTATTACTCTTGCTAAACAGAAAAACCTTCCTCCCTTTTTTTATATTCCTATCAACTTCCATATTCATGGATGCTGCAACGGCCTTATGATCACTGATTCCCTGTTCTGCACTTACAGAATCGAAAAGTTCGGGTCTGTTTGTTATCAGTAGGTCCAAGGTGTTATTTCCACGAGTCGGTTCTCTGTTTAATTTCTTGAGGTAATTTTTGGATAGTGCACTCAGTATAATGTCACTCGATGCTCTGTCCCTACCACCCGTCCTAAACATCTGAGTGTCCCAGTCTATATCTGGTAAATTGAAATCTCTACCTAGGACTATAATATGCTGAGAAAATTTATGTGAAATGTATTCCAAATTTTCTCTCAGTTGTTCTGCCACTAATGCTGCTGAGTCAGGAGGTCAGTAAAAGGAGCCAATTATCAACCGAGCTCGGTTGTTGAGTGTAACCTCCACCCATAATATTTCACAGGAACTATCCACTTCCACTTCTACTTCACTACAGGATAAACTACTACTAACAGCGAGAAACATGCCACCACCGGTTGCATGCAATCTATCCTTTATAAACACCCTCTGTGCCTTTGTAAAAATTTCGGCTGAATTTATCTCTGGCTTCAGCCCGCTTTCTGTACCTATAACGATTTTAGCTTTGGTGCTTTCTATCAGCACTTGAAGTTCCGGTACTTTACCAATGTAGCTTCGACAGTTTACAATTACAATACCGATTGCTGCTTGATCCCCGCATGTCCCGACTTTGTCCCGCACCCTTTGAGGCTGTAGCCCTTTCTGTACTTGTGCGAGGCCATCTAACCTAAAAAACCGCCCAGTCCACGCCACACAACCCCTTCTACCCGTGTAGCCGCTTGCTGCATGTAGTGGACTCCTGAACTATCCAGCGGAACCCGAAACCCCACCACCCTATGGCGCAAGTCGAGGAATCTGCAGCCCACACGGTCGCAGAACTGTCTCAGCCTCTGATTCAGACCCTCCACTCGGCTCTGTACCAAAGGTCCGCAGTCAGTCCTGTTGATGATGCTGCAGATGGTGAGCTCTGCTTTCATCCCGCCAGCGAGACTGGCAGACTTCACCAAATCAGATAACCGCCAGAAGCGAGAGAGGTGAGCGACCACCTGCAGATGGGTGCACCCTGTACCCTTCATGGCATCCGGAAGGACCCTTTCCACGTCTGGAATGACTCCCCCCTGTATGAGCCTGAAACCGGTTTGTCAGACAAACTGGAGAGGCCTTCCGTTCAGCCCTCCGAAATGTCTTTCGCCCCCTGCTACACCTAAAGACGACCTCCCACTCTATCACAGGTGAGGGATCAGCCTCAATGTGGGCAGTATCCCGAGCAGCCACAGTCGTAGTCCGATCGGGGGATGCGTGGGACGTCCCCGACACACCCCCATCCGGACCCCACAGTGATACCCATTGGCAACAGCCTCAAGCTGTGTGACCGAAGCCAACACTGCCTGAAGCTGGGAGCGAACGGATGCCAACTCAGCCTGCATCTGAACACAGCAGTTGCAGTCCCTAGCCATACTAAAAACTGTTGTGCAAAGAACGTCTGAATTAATCTATAGAGGTCACAAACAAATCGACACAAAATTTAAACGGTTATTAAAGTACAAGATTGCCTAGTAAATGCAGTAATGCTGCTACTTGCGCACTGCTGACACACTGCTTGGTGGCGGAAGGAGACTACGTGATTTTACACTATTCAGGTACTAAAATGCAATGCTACAACTCTCAAATACTATAATATGCCCGAAATTTATGAATTAAACAATGCAAGTACCAAAAAACACGCAAAGAAATTAAGAATTAAACCATGTAACAAATGAGTGAGCTGGGAGTATACGACTTGCTGCTGCAGCTGCTTATCCAATGGCGGCAGGGAGCACACTGGCTGTGACCAACCGACACTGGCCATTCAAAACAAAAACAGAAGACAGACAACTACGCGAATTTACACTATTCAGGTACTAAAACGCAATGCTGCTACTCTCAAATACTATAATACGCCCGAAATTTATGAATTAAACAATGCAAGTATCAAAAACACGCAAAGAACTTAAGAATTAAACTATGTATCAAATAAGTGAGCTAGGAGTATATTACTTGCTGCTGCAGCTGCTTATCCAACGGTGGCAGGGAGCGGCAATAACCAGTATATTGAGGAAGTGGATAGTGTTGCCATGGGAAGTACTCTGTCTCCCATGGTGGTCAACTATTTTATGAAAGACTTTGACGAAAAAGCACTGCAGTTGGCAAGTCTCAAACCCTCCTGCGTCTGGCGGTATGTAGACAATACATTTGGCCCCATGGAATAGACAAATTACTTGTGTTTCTCTGGCATTTGAACTTGCTCCACCTCAATATACAGTTCACAATGAAAGTGGAAAAGGATGGCATTTTACCGTTCCTGGATGTCATAGTCGCAAGAAAAGCCAATGGTACATTGGGACATAGTGCCAGTCACAAATCAACTCATACAGAGCTATATTTGCAGGCTACAAGTTGTCATTACCCTGTGCAACTTGGTACTGTCTTACGCTCTTTGGTGTATAGAACACATGTGCTCTCAGATACTGACTATCTACCTGGTGAGCTATAACACCTAAGAATGGTATTCCAACAGAATGGCTATTCCAATGGACAATATGCCAAGAATATCATTCTAAGCAAATTCAAAGTGGGGATGTAAATGAAGAGGTGGAGGTGTTCTTGCCCTATTTTGGCAGCTTGTTTTCAAGAATGGAAAGAATCTCAAAAGGCATGACACCAATTTTGTTTTTAGGCCACCAGCAAAATTGAGGAATTTATTATGCTCGGTCAAAGACGATCTAGACCTTAGGAAATGTGGTGTGTATAAGATCCCATGTCAATGTGGGAAATCTTCTATTGGGCAGATATGCAAAACCATGCAAGAATATTGCATTGAACACCATCATCATACATGCTGGGGTAACCTGATAAAGCAGTGGTAGCAGAGCATTTCATAAACACAGGGCATCATATGTTTTACGAAAAGACTGAAATTTTATCCCCAGCTTATCTTTCTGGTACTGTGTTGTTAAGAAGGCCATACATGTCCATACAGCAGACAATCTTATCAACAGGTATGCAAGTTTTCAGCTAAGTGCCACTTGGACTCCAGCCATTAAATCAAAACAGGGGAAATAAAAATTTCTGACTCATCACAGGACACAAAGCACTGCTGAGCTTTAATTCAGCTTTTAACACAGGAGCATCCAGAAGCACATCATTGCCCACAGCATGTGCATGGAAGGCCTTTCTGCGGCTCACAGCAGGAGTGCCACTTGCCTCCAACTGCAAGTGTCTTCCCACGCACATGTGTAGCATGTCCAGCCTGATAAGTTTCGATGCTGCTGCATGATTATCATCAGTTGTGTCTTGCAGTAGTGACAGCAGCAACTACCACCACCTGAAGGTGTCAAGCAGTTGCATCAATGACTGCAGAATACAATCTGGCGGCAAACCTGAGAATTGTATTTGCAACAGATCCATCAGGAAAACATGAAGAGTCACAGTAGTGGATTTCTTCATATAGTTACATGCAGTACATTACATTTGCTTACATATCTGCACCTATCATCAATCCTCTGCAGGTCTACCTGCTATTTACTCCAGTTTTCTGATATTACTTATATATCTTTTTAAAGCTGTCAGTTTGAAGTGCATAAATTTTAATGGTGAATATTTTGAGAAGTAATAAAATGATTTGTAACAAAAATTGTTTTTTTTTTAATTATTTGGGTAAAAGTTACAGGCTTGAGTCTTGTATAATGCCCTGTTTTGGTACCTTAAGCCAATTTTTATAATGCCTATGATTGTAGAGCTCATGTACAGTGATAAGCAGTTGATCTGCTGTCAGGAAGTGTGATCACATTGTAACACCTTGCAAAACTGGCAAGTGTTGTCACAAGGTGCCCTGTGTTCAGTACAAATTGTTCATCTGAAGACTCAGTGTGTAATATTTTCCCTTAAGGCTGGCTTACATTTGCAGAAATATTATTGTGATTCCTTACATACTGCCCAATTAAAACACAGTTATGAGAAAGGATACTCTGAAGAATATAACTTGGGTCACCTAGAATGTGCAAGTGAGTTTTGATACATTTTTGGTTATAATTGGAACTATATGGGCTCTAGTGTTATTACTAAATATTTAAATGTTATCTCTTTCCTAGTAAGTAGATAGGATATAAAATGTAGACTGGCAATGGCATGGAGAGCGTTTCTGAAGAAGAGAAATTTGTTAACATCGAGTATAGATGTGTGTATCAGGAAGTCGTTTCTGAAAGTATTTGTATGGAGTGTAGCCATGTATGGAAGTGAAACATGGACGATAACTAGTTTGGACAAGAAGAGAATAGAAGCTTTCGAAATGTGGTGTTACAGAAGAATGCTGAAGATAAGGTGGATAGATCACGTAACTAATGAGGAGGTATTGAATAGGATTGGGGAGAAGAGAAGTTTGTGGCACAACTTGACTAGAAGAAGGGATTGGTTGGTAGGACATGTTTTGAGGCATCAAGGGGTCACAAATTTAGCATTGGAGGGCAGCGTGGTGGGTAAAAATCATAGAGGGAGACTAAGAGATGAATACACTAAGCAGATTCAGAAGGATGTAGGTTGCAGTAGGTACTGGGAGATGAAGAAGCTTGCACAGGACAGAGTAGCATGGAGAGCTGCATCAAACCAGTCTCAGGACTGAAGACCACAACAACAACAACAACAACAACAGTAAGATGAACACATACGTTGAACTTAAGTTGACTTCTTATTACAAGAGATACATAGCAAAGCAAGCTGCTCTTTCTTGGGTAATCTCCAGATGTTTCTTATTATCTTATTATTATACAGTTAACAAATTCTGGTATTGCTCTGCTGTCTCAAGGTCATCTGCTTATGCATATTTTCTTAAGTGAATAAATATTTGAAAAAAGAACTCAAAAAATTGTAAAAATAGTACTAGTCTAGTGGCAGTATTGTATTTTGACATATTGTCACCCTTCTAGTCTGATACACAACAGAATAAGCAGTCTGCTAGATTTTCAAGTATTCCACGTACGGATACTTTTTTATTGAAAACTGAGAAAGTAACTATATCTTGAAGTTATGTAATACATATAATGAATTTTTCTTCACCCAGCAAAAACTGATGTATAGTTATAGATTATATCACTAGAAGTCGTCAGATAGAATGATTACCTTGGTGTAAAACAACAGTAATTGGAGTATAATGGCATGAAAAAGTTGGTATCCTATACTGAACTCCAATGATTGACACCACATCCCTCCCCTCCTTCCAAGAGAGTGAAAGGCAAGAGAAGAGGCACAAGGTTCCAAAGAAAGATGATCCTCTCTGAAGTGTCACTTATGATAGACACACTTTCTGGAAAGAAAGTAGCCAAACAATCTAGAAATAATATCCACAGATTGCTTTAACACTGACAGAATGGAAAAGGAAAAAGTGCACATATTAATTTCCTACCCTACAGTTGACTACTGTCACACTGAAGTCTCTCCCCTGTTTCTTATTTCCTTATGGTTCAACTACTAACAGTTGTTTTATGATGAACAGTTCGTGTTGTAACACTTTTGTCTTTTCACAACTTTTTTGTGTCATCAGTAAGTTGTAACTGGAAAAAATTTAGGGATTGGTCTTAAAATAAGTAAATATTTCTTCTTTGTCTCTTTAAGGGCAAATTCTCTAGAGGTCGTGGACGTGGCTCAGATGGCCCTCATCAACATGCCTACGAGATGTGGAAATCTGAAAGATATCAGATAGACCAAGAACGCATCAACAGACAGAAGACTGCAGGAGGAGAATGGAAGAGAGAATGGGACAAGGAAAAGGTGTCTGAAGAGTGAGTACACTTCTGTCATTATTAGAATGTTGATTAAAAAGTGTTTTCAGAACATGTGTAATAGAAAATGGTTTCACGGGTTTTTATTGTTATAAAGAGAAATGAGTCTTCATGTTTGCATAAATACTGGGCATCCCGGATTTAATTTCATTCTTGATATATCTGCTTTGGTGTGCACTTGATTCTGTTGTTGATAATGAGACTGAAGAATGACATCAAATGAAGTAAATAGAAGATAAACCATTGCCAATAGAGAATGAACATTTTATTTTCTGGAAAGGGAAGGGAAATTACTTGGATTCCAAAAAAGTAAACTGAAGATTGAAGTACGCAGATTTGGTACTGCCCATCAAACATTGACCTTGCTGTTGGTGGGAGGCTTGCGTGCCTCAGCGATACAGATGAACATTCCGTAGGTCCAACCACAATGGAGGGGTATGTGTTGAGAGGCCAGACAAACGTGTGGTGCCTGAAGAGGGGCAGCAGCCTTTCCAGTAGTTGCAAGGGCAGCAGTGTGGATGATTGACTGAACTGGCCTTGTAACAATAACCATGCTATTACTGCGAACGGCTGAAAGCAAGGGGAAACTACGGCCGTAATTATTCCCAAGGGCATGGAGCTTTACTGTATGATTGAATGATGATGGCGTCCTCCTGGGTAAAATATTCCGGAGGTAAAATAGTTCCCCATTCGGATCTCCGGGCGGGGACTACTCAGGAAGACGTCGTTATCAGGAGAAAGAAAACTGGCGTTCTAGAGTGTGGAATGTCAGATCCCTTAATCGGGCAGGTAGGTTAGAAAATTTAAAAAGGGAAATGGATAGGTTAAAGTTAGATATAGTGGGAATTAGTGAAGTTCGGTGGTAGGAGGAACAAGACTTCTGATCAGGTGACTACAGCATTATAAACACAAAATCAAATAGGGGTAATGCAGGAGTAGGTTTAATAATGAATAGGAAAATAGGAATGTGGGTAAGCTACTACAAACAGTATAGTGAATTCATTATTGTGGCCAAGATAGATGCGAAGCCCACACCTACTACAGTAGTACAAGTTTATATGCCAACTAACTCTACAGATGGCGAAGAAATTGAAGAAATGTATGATGAAATAAAAGAAATTATTCAGATAGTGAAGGGTGACGAAAATTTGATAGTCACGGGTGACTGGAATTCGGTAGTAGGAAAAGGGAGAGAAGGAAACGTAGTAGGTGAATATGGATTGGGGCTAAGAAATGAAAGACGAAGCCGCCGGGTAGAATTTTGCACAGAGCACAACTTAATCATAGCTAACACTTGGTTTAAGAATCATGAAAGAAGGTTGTATACATGGAAGAGCCCTGGAGATACTAAAAGGTATCAGATAGATTATATAATGGTGAGACAGAGATTTAGGAACCAGGTTTTAAATTGTAAGACATTTCCAGGGGCAGTTGTGGACTCTGACCACAATCTGTTGGTTATGACCTGTAGATTAAAACTGAAGAAACTGCAAAAAGGTGGGAATTTAAGGAGATGGGACCTGGATAAGCTGAAAGAACCAGAAGTTGTACAGAGTTTCAGGGAGAGCATAAGGGAACAATTGACAGGAATGGGGGAAAGAAATGCGGTAGAAGAAGAATGGGTAGCTTTGAGGGATGAAGTAGTGAAGGCAGCAGAGGATCAAGTAGGTAAAAAGACAAGGGCTAGTAGAAATCCTTGGGTAACAGAAGAAATATTGAATTTAATTGATGAAAGGACAAAATATAAAAATGCAGTAAATGAAACAGGCAAAAAGGAATACAAACGTCTCAAAAATGAGATCGACAGAAAGAGCAAAATGGCTAAGCAGGGATGGGTAGAGGAGAAATGTAAGGATGTAGAGGCTTATCTCACTAGGGGTAAAATAGATACTGCCTACAGGAAAATTAGAGAGACCTTTGGAGATAAGAGAACCACTTGTATGAACATCAAGAGCTCAGATGGAAACCCAGTTCTAAGCAAAGAAGGGAAAGAAGAAAGGTGGAAGGAGTATATAGAGGGTCTATACAAGGGCGATGTACTTGAGGACAATATTATGGAAATGGAAGAGGATGTAGATGAAGATGAAATGGGAGATACGATACTAAGTGAAGAGTTTGACAGAGCTCTGAAAGACCTGAGTCGAAACAAAAGCCCCCGGAGTAGACAACATTCCATTGGAACTACGACGGCCTTGGGAGAGCCAGTCCTGACAAAACTCTACCATCTGGTGAGCAAGATGTATGAAACAGGCGAAATACCCTCAGACTTCGAGAAGATTATAATAATTCCAATTCCAAAGAAAGCAAGTGTTGACAGATGTGAAAATTGCTGAACTATCAGTTTAATAAGTCACGGTTGCAAAATGCTAACACGAATTCTTTACAGACTAATGGAAAAGCTGATAGAAGTCGACCTCGGGGAAGATCAGTTTGGATTCCGTAGAAATATTGGAACACGTGAGGCAATACTGGCCTTACGACTTATCTTAGAAGAAAGATTAAGGAAACGCAAACCTACATTTCTAGCATTTGTAGAGTTAGAGAAAGCTTTTGACAATGTTGACTGGAATACTCTCTTTCAAATTCTAAAGGTGGCAGGGGTAAAATACAGGGAGCGAAAGGCTATTTACAATTTGTACAGAAACCAGATGGCAGTTGTAAGAGTCGAGGGGCATGAAAGAGAAGCAGTGGTTGGGAAGGGAGTGAGGCAGGGTTGTAGCCTATCCCCGATGTTATTCAATCTGTATATTGAGCAAGCGGTAAAGGAAACAAAAGAAAAATTCGGAGTAGGTTAGTAAAATCCATGGAGAAGAAATAAAAACTTTGAGGTTCGCCGATGACATCGTAATTCTGTCAGAGACAGCAAAGGACTTGGAAGAGCAGTTCAATGGAATGGATAATGTCTTGAAAGGAGGATATAAGATGAACATCAACAAAAGCAAAACGAGGATAATGGAATGTAGTCGAATTAAGTCGGGTGATGCTGAGGAAATTAGATTAGGAAATGAGACACTTAAAGTAGTAAAGGAGTTTTGCTATTTGGGGAGCAAAATAACTGATGATGGTCGAAGTAGAGAGGATATAAAATGTAGACTGGCAATGGGAAGGAAAGCGTTTCTGAAGAAGATAAATTTGTTAACATCGAGTATAGATTTAAGTGTCAGGAAACCATTTCTGAAAGTATTTGTATGGAGTGTAGCCGCATATGGAAGTGAAACATGGACGGTAAATAGTTTGGACAAGAAGAGAATAGAAGCTTTCGAAATGTGGTGCTACAGAAGAATGCTGAAGATTAGATGGGTACGTCACATAACTAATGAGGAAGTATTAAATAGGATTGGGGAGAAGAGAAGTTTGTGGCACAGCTTGACCAGAAGAAGAGATCGGTTAGTAGGACATGTTCTGAGGCATCAAGGGATCATCAATTTAGTGTTGGAGGGCAGCGTGGAGGGTAAAAATCGTAGAGGGAGACCAAGAGATGAATACACTAAGCAGGTTCAGAAGGATGTAGGTTGCAGTACTTACTGGGAGATGAAGAAGCTTGCACAGGATAGAGTAGCATAGAGAGTTGTATCAACCCAGTCTCAGGACTGAAGACCACAACAACAACAACAACAACAACAACAACAGATTAGGGTAAACCTAGGTGAACTGTAAATATAATGTATTAAAAAACCTAATAACTTTAGCAATCTTTGTATGAGATTGGTATTTGATTGGAGGTACCAACTTTTTCCTGACAGTACTCTTCCTACTGTGTCACTTGAATATGTGTCTTGCTCTGATCTGCAACTGCAACCGCTCATTGGTACCTTTCCATAGTTGCTAACAACCATCAAACACTGGTCAAGTTAGTTTCATGATTTTCGCCCGAGATTTCTGGCATTGGAGGGCGAGCTTCTATGAAGTTTGCTAGGAATGAGAGGAATTAACAGTAAGTTAACACTGGAGTTGCTCCATAACACTTATTTTGGCTTATTAATTGGTAGAATAAGGCTTGCAAAGGACAGGTCATCTATGTTGAGTCTTCATCCAAGACCTGATATTAACTCAACTTTCTCCTAATTAGCTCTTCTGTAGTATGTGAACCCATTTTATTTTGATTATTTCCAGTGGTGCTTGGATGAAAATAAAAATGCAGAGGTTTCTTTAGTTGTTTTTTGTGTAATTGAGTCCTTCTTGTTTATGGAGTTTTGTCCATTTTGGGAACATATACTGAAAGAGCATTCACTTATTGTGTCTTTCAAGTGTAGTAATTTATACTCATCTACATCCATACTGCGCAAGCCATCTGATGGTGTGTGGCGGAGGGTACCCTGAGTACCTCTATCGGTTCTCCCTTCTATTCCAGTCTCGTATTGTTCATGGAAAGAAGGATTGTCGGTATGCTTCTGTGTGGGCTCTAATCTCTCTGATTTTATCCTCATGGTCTCTTGGCGAGATATACGTAGGAGGGAGCAATATACTGCTGTACTCTTCGGTGAAGGTATGTTCTCGAAACTTTAACAAAAGCCCTTACCGAGCTACTGAGCATCTCTCGTGCAGAGTCTTCCACTGGAGTTTATCTATCATCTCCGTAACGCTTTCGCGATTACTAAATGATCCTGTAACGAAGCATGCTGCTCTCCGTTGGATCTTCTCTATCTCTTCTATCAACCCTATCTGGTACGGATCCCACACTGATGAGCAGTATTCAAGCAGTGGGCGAACAAGTGTACTGTAACCTATTTCCTTTGTTTCGGATTGCATTTCCTTAGGATTCTTCCAATGAATATCAGTCTGGCATCTGCTTTACCGACGATCAATTTTGTATGATCATTCCATTTTAAATCACTCCTAATGCATACTCCCAGATAATTTATGAAATTAACTGCTTCCAGTTGCTGACCTGCTATATTGTAGCTAAATGATAAGGGATCTTTCTTTCTATGTATTCGCAGCACATTACACTTGTCTACATTGAGATTTAATTGCCATTCCCTGCACCATGCGTCAATTCGCTGCAGATCCTCCTGCATTTCAGTACAATTTTCCATTGTTACAGCCTCTCGATATACCACAGCATCATCCACAAAAAGCCTCAGTGAACTTCCAATGTCATCCACTATATCATTTATGTATATTGTAAATGTACTAAGTAAGTATACTAGGTTGCATTGTTTCAATTGTAGCATTATTCTACAGCTCTGTCCTTTTGGAACAATTTGTCTGAAAAGCCATTCTGTAAATTTAGGAAATAACTTAGATTGAATGGCAGTTGTTCGAGTAAGATCAACACTTCGTTAAAATACTTTTGAGTGCTTCACTCTCCAAGACATTTAAATATGTTCAACTGCTCCGTATTCAATACTCTTAATGAATATTTTTGAATAAAAGTTTATAACATTTTTCTAAGGCAAAATTATAAATTCCACATCTTGTTAAAAATCATAAGTTTTGGATTATTTTTTACATTGTCGTTTTTGAGAGAGAGAGAGAGAGAGAGAGAGAGAGAGAGAGAGAGAGAGAGAGAGGAGAGGAGAGTTTTTTTGGCAGGGGGGAGGGGGGGGGGGTGGCGGGGTGTTGTTCAGTGTGGAACATAGATTGTAAATGAACTGTAAAATTAACGTAAGTTGCTGTTTGTTAAGTTCTCTGTTAATTTTACTGTAGTACTTCACTTTATTCTAGTACTGTAGTCACAGATAGCTGTATTTAGTATTATTCTAAATGTTATGAAATTGGTGTGCAGTATTTTAGAAGCTATCAAATGTGATAATACGTTATAACATCCCAGCTCTTTCTGCACCAAATTATAACATTTCAGCTTCCTCAACCAAATTATAACATTTCAGCTCCTCAACACCAAATTAAAACGTTGCATTAGGAGGTGTCTGCTTCGTGCAAAAGGTCTTGAGTTCATATTGACGACAACAAGTAATTCTTGATTACAGACGTTTATTTACAAACAGAACTGACAGACTTCACAGACTCAACAACTGACTCTCCGAGCTAACCGCACTGCATATACGACCTGAACTGACCACTGACAACTCCTAGGTGTATTAATATCTTTCCAAACAATGAGAGTCTTTGACAATGTTTTGTTTACAATGCGATAGCAATTCACGACTTAAAACTAAATTAGACATTACAGAACTTTAGTACAGATTAAAGTAAGTAAAAGGATCAGTACATATAAATTCTTACAAGCATAATTTCCAAATAGATTTTATAACATTTTTCTACCAGCTTCTGGATAACCTTCACCAGATTTGTACCGATGTTTCCAGAAATATCTTGACATTTGATTCTGGATATTTCTTGAGTGATTTAGAACAACTATTTATATGTAAAATGATTTAAATCGTGTTTCAAAACGTAAATAAATCCCTTCAGCAATATTTCTTGATACAAATCGTCTTTTGAAACTAGGCCATGAAACAGCTTTCACAAGTTTTCGCATTTTTGCGATCATAATACAGAACCTCTCCATAGAAAGCTCCAGAAGTGCGCATCAAACGCTCATTCACAGACTTTCTCTTTAGCTGGTGAGTTTTTAAAAGTATCTTGTCCATATTATACGAAATAATTTAGCTCAAAACTGATAATTTATACAATTAATCAGAGCTACAGCAAACAGTGAGTCTTTCTTTTACAAAATGAAATATAATTACAAAATTGAATGAAAATAGGTTACTAAACACTAATATATATTTACATTAATTCTATTTTTGTTCTTTCTGTGCAAAATGTCCTAATATTGACACAGTACAATATTTAAACATCACCAAAGTTTCCCTTTACATTTTGCATATCTGTATCGACATCCCCTAAAAGTCTACAGTATCTTATACTTCAATATGTCCCAATATGTCCTGTAATGTTACACAACCCCCCCATCAGCACTTCCACGTGAAACACGGAAGGGTTGATGTCCTTACATTACAAAACAGAAAAGTTTTACACATATCTTTGGTGTCTTCTTTCTTGAAGACCGGTGATCTTCTTTCTTGAAGGTCTCATCTTCATCTTCACAGTCCGTATGGTTTCCATATACACTGCAGGCTATCACAGGCTGCAATAGCACAGTCCGCTATAAATATACAGCATACAGTGGTCAAACCCAGTTAAACATTAGCAAAAGCATTTAATAGTCGGTGGACCGATTTTTAAGGACACAGAAATTTGAATTCTCTAAAGTCTAATTACTCAAGAAAATTTACTCTAAATAATTTCTTAAAGCTAAGAGAGGATAGACTGACAGATGGAGAAAATTGATTATACAGGATCACAGAATAAGTGTAAGATGCAATGCCAGAATACGAAAATGAAATATGACAATTGCATAGCTAGGGGACCTAGTGCTCGCCAAACACTTAGCACACAAAGAATGTATGCTCCCCTGAGGAATCAGATAAATACAACATAACAAAGTATACAAAAATATCCTGGTAAGATTACATATAAAAGTCTATAAACATCTATTAACTAAAATACTTTTTTACATTTTTTTTATACAATTTCAGTTCGGTCACGTTTCGTAGGCCAAGCAGTCTGCCAGAATTTGGGTAGACTAGACGGTAAGCATTCGGATGAGGATTCTCCTGAATCTTGAAAGGTCCAATGTATATGTCAAAAAACTTTTTTAATTCACCACTGATGGCTTTAGACTTCTCTTGTGTTTTAACAAGGACCAAGTCTTCAATTTTAAATTGAGTAGGCTTCAATCTTTTGTCATATCTACATTTCCTCTTATCACCTTGAGATTTCATGGTCTTTCTCACTATTTCCTCTTTCTCTTGAGTACTTAATGGTTTGCAGACTGGAAAATCAATGAAATCACTAATTGGATGTGGTGGTTTGCTATTATACTGTATTTCATAAGGCGAAAACCCTGTTGAGGAATGCTGTAGGCTGTTCACAACATCTTCGAATTTCTCAACATAGTCAATCCAACTAGCATGATCAGTATTGCAGTAGGTTCTAAAGAATCGCCCAATTTCCCTCGTGTATCTCTCCGAAGGGTTTCCTGACGGATGATAAGCTGAAATAAGAATGTGACTTATATTTTCATCTTCAACAAAAGCTTTCCATACTCCAGAAGTAAATTGAGTCCCATTGTCTGATAAGATTTTCTGAGGTTTTCCAACCCTGCCAAAATAGTCTCCTCTGATTTTTGAAATAATGCTCTTACTGTTTGCCTTGCGAAGAGGGTATAACTTAATGAATTTTGAAAAAACATCAACCATAACAAAAATGTAGCAATAGCCTCCTCTGGTCTTCGGTAATGGTCCATATAAGTCGACAGCGACTAACTCGTGGTGTTCTTTTGGTAAGATGTTTTGTATCAATCCTCAACAAGTTTGGTTGGATACTTTTACTCTTGGCACCTGTCACAACCCGTCAAAATTTTTCTAACCCTCCTGGCTATGTTGTTAAAGTACACATTTTCTTGGATTTTCTGGATACACTTTTGAATCCCACAATGACCAAAACTTTCATGAATGTACTTGATGAGTACATTGATGTACTGTTCAGGCCAACATAATTTCCATACATTGCTATCTACACTGTTTCTCTTGAATAGAATCCCCTTGTAGATTTTGTAATAATCTCCCACTTTTTCATGTCCCTTTTTCCCTAAATAACTTTTGACCAGTTTACAGTTCTCATCGTGGTTCTGATTCCGTCGGATGTCATTACAAATGTCTCTGATTTCTTGTTCATTGTCCACCCCTCTTAAATACATAATTTTGAATTCTTTTTCACATTCCCCACTGTCATCTTCAAAGTCACCCCCCACAGGTAGTCTAGATAAAGCATCAGCAACTACATTATCGGGTCCTCTAAGATATTTTATTGAGTAATTAAATTGTTGTAACAAGAGTGCCCACCTGGTAATCCTTCCATGATGCAACCTATATTCTTGAATATAAATTAATGCCTTATGGTCTGTGTAGACAACTACCTGGTTTCCCAATAAATAATTTATGAATTTAGAAAATGCCCAGTAAATGGCCAAAAGCTCTTTCTCGGTAACAGTGTATTGCCTCTCATGTTTTTTCAAGGTTCGACTAGCAAAAGCAATAGAGCTGTGTTCTATTTTCCCATTTATATTTACTTCTTGGAAAAGGTGAGCACCTAGGCCATAATCACTACTATCTGCCATAATGTAAAAAGGTAAACTTAAATCAGGACGGTACAAAATTTGACTGTTACATAACTGTGTTTTTATTTCTTCAAAAGCAGCTTCACATTCCTGATCCCAAACCCACATTGCGTTTTTCTTCAGCAGTCTGTTAAGACTTGGAGCATTTAGAGCTTGGGTACTAATGAACTTTCTGTAGTAACCGCACATCCCGAAAAATGACTTTAGTTGTTTCTTGGTTTTTGGCATTGGGAATTTTGCAATTGCCTCGAGTTTTTCAGGATCTGGCAAAATACCTTCCTCAGAAATACTGTGCCCCAGAAACTTCAATTTTTTCATACCAAACTTACATTTAGATAATTTAAGTGACATTCCCCCTTTCCTTAATCTATTGCAAACCTCCCTCAAAGTATTAACATGTTCTTCCCAAGTTTCTCAAAATGTCATCTACATACACAGTTAATTTTGATAAAAGATCTTTTCCCAAAACAAAGTCAAGTGCTCTAATGAATTCGGCTACTGAGACATTCAGCCCAAATGGTACCACACAATACTGGTAACATCTTCCCCCATACAAAAAGGCAGTATACTTTCTGGAATCATTTTCTAATTCTACTTGGTGAAATCCTGATGTGAGATCTAAACTAGTCATGTATTTCATTCTTACAAATTTATGAAGTAATTCGTCTATATTCTCGGGATGATCGGTCTCTCTTTCCAGATACTTATTTAGGTGTCTTGAATCTAGTACAAGCCTGACACTGCCATCACGTTTTGCAACCACTACCAAAGGATTATTGTATTGGCTCCTACTTCTCTCAATGATGCCCCACACTTCCATCTTTTGAAGTTCCTTTTCTACATCTTTTCTCTTTGCAATGGGTACACTATAAGGTTTTATAAAGAATGGCTCATGTGGTTTTAATCTGAGTTTACATTGATAATTCTTTACTCTGCCAGGTCTATCATCAAAAACATCACAGTAATTCCACAATAATCTTTCTAACTCAACCTTCTGTTCTTGGTTCAAATTATCTGATTCCCGTAATTTTTCTTGAACTATATGCCCATATTCTCCATCATCATAATCCTCAGTAATTTCCTCTACACAATAACCACTGTCTTTAGAAAATGTAACATCCCTAATTTCAATTCCCTTATCAGCACAGTTTTGAACCGACATGTCAGTACTGGAACATACTCTCGTCTTAGGATCAATAAAGGTAAACAAACTCTTTTCCCAATCAAATGCTGCATTAGCTTTTAATATCCAGTCCATACCCAACAGTACATTCTCATTTAGGTCACTTATTACATGACAACCTTGAGTAAACTGTACATAATTTATACTGAAGGACAACAACACCTGTCTATTAACAATTTTGCTCAGTTTGCCGGTAATGCCTCTAATTTTTATTCCAACAACTGGTAATTCAACAAAGTCAGGATCATGCTTAATTATATCTCTTAATTTGCTTGAAATGGCACTAATTGGACTCCCTGTGTCAATCAAACAATACCCTTCCAACCTGCAGCTTTAATTTTTATGTATGGACTACCAATAGTGGTGTTTTCCCTTTCTTCCTGTTCTTCATACAAAAGATCTTCCGCTATCTCATCATACCTCTGTTCCATATTTAGGTTTTCTTTATTAGGCAATACTTTCTTCAAACTTCTAGGTCTACTGGAATGTCTGGATTACTATTTACCTCACACACATCCTGACCAGTACCCCGTTTGATGATTTCATTAGGCTTAAAAGCAGAAACTGGTTCACAAATTTCCCTTAATTTGATCTTAACATCATTGTCATCACTGTAATCTTTAAATTTGTCCCAAACAGATTTCAAAATAATCTCAGATGCATCAGCACAATCAACCCCCCTGTCTCCTGATGTATTACTAAGCTGAACTGGCACAATCTGATTCTCATGTGGAATGTAGTTAGAGTTCCTGGCACAACTATTCTCAACACTATTGCTTATAACATCCTCCTTAACTTCAACATAAACTATCCCATCCAATTCACCATCAAAATCTTCTAGTACATAATCACCATTAGCCTTAACATCAACATTATCATCATCATTGCCTGAGCTTACACTACAAACACTACTAGCCTAGTATCACCAACATTACTCACAACACCATCTTCACCAACCACATCCACATGAATATCAGACTTTCCAGAAACTTCAGTACGAACATCATTATGACAACTTACATCTAAAACATCACCACACATAAGTTTGTACAATCCAAAATTATCAAAGTTATCCTTACCTTTCATTTCAGCATTAGGTGCTTCTTCTTGATTATATAAATTTGCAATTATATCATCTTCTAAGCCTACTTCATCAAAGGTAACCTGGTTCCTATTACAGTTGTTTCTAGTATTTTCTCTGATGACATTCCAAAATTTCCTGTCAAATTTAATTTTTTCATTACCTCTATCTACAGATCGATCATAAGCATACTGTCTATACTGGTTAGGTCTCTGATTATAGTGCTGTCTGTTCCGGGTGAAATTAGCCTGATTTTGAAAATTCCTTGCCCCAAACTGACAGACTCCCAGTGGAGCATTTAGTCGTTTAAAGGCCTATGTCTGTCGTTTCCCTGCCTCGGGTTACCTTCTCTCATGTCATTACCCCAGGACCTGTTTCGATTTTCCCATTCTCTGTTTGAATTAAAGTGCTGATCATTCCTCCCAAAATTTCTTCTGTCATTGCTATTATAATTATCCCTGTTGTTGTTAAAGTTTCTTCGTTCACTATTATTGTTATTATTTCCACGGTTCGGTTCCCACCCTCTGTGTGATGAACCTACAAAGTCGTTAAATCTGTTGTTTTGTTCAAAGGCTCTATCAAGTTTGTCCACATATTTCACGAATTGTTCTATGGACTCGTCTGGACCATATACTAAACCCCATTGTACTCTTTTCGGAAGTCTCCGTTTTAGTGCATCAATTTGAGTTAGCTCATCAAATGGCTTATCCAGATGCACTAATTTTTGCAACTGTTTCTCACAATAGGCTTTCATTGACCCATCAGATTTTCTGTAACTAGGACCATACAAGAATTCACTTTTGATTCGAGCTTGCTCAGTTTCAGACCAAAATTTGGTTAGAAAACATTTTTCGAAATCTTCAAAGGACATTTCCGCGGAACAATTCTGATTGGCCCACGAAAGCGCCTCACCATCAAGTAATTTCTTTACAAATTTTATCTTAACACTATCTGTCATTATGGACGTGAACTGCTCCTTGCAGAATTGCATGAAGTCTTTTGGGTGTATATTCTTGTCACCGGGATAAGTTTTAATGGGAAAATTTCCCCATACCCCATTACAACTATTACTAAAACCTTTTTGCAACATAGTTTCTTGTATTTCTACAAATTTTCTGTCTACAGTTTTTTTCGACATTACCTACTCTACTACAAATTTCTGTGACCTTTTTGACAGAATCAGATTTGAAAGATTCAATTTCGCTTTCAAAAAATCGTTTTGTCTGGTCAAATTCATTTCTCAATTGAGAATTTTCCTCATTTACAAAATCAACAACTTTTTTAAGTTTTGACTGGTTATTTGAAATTTCGTTACTTAAATCAGTTTCAAGGACAGAAATTTTGCTCTCAACCGTGTCCACACGACAACTAAGTTCTTTTTGGTTTGACTCAAAAGTAATTCGCCATTCTTCGAGAACCTGATTAGTGTGAGCAATCTGTTCTGTATTTGAATTTGTTTCTGATTTTAAATCGCACACAGCCTTCGAAATCGACCTGTCCATCTGTCGTTGTGTCTGTTCAATTTGTTGACGTAATTCGGCACGAGAATCGTCCATCTTCGAGTTTAAAACATTTGTTTTAACATTTCCAACATTCCTACACTGTCAGAAGCACTTTCCCTAATAGGTGTACTCGCTACACCGCTGTCAATACTGAAATCTGCGTCTTTTTCCACTATTTTAGGAAGCAGGTACTTATCTTAGTGTCCGTCGGCGGTCGTTGGTGTCCGTGTTTTGCGAAATTTCTTCAATTCCAGGATGGTTTCGCTCGGTTGATTCACTCCTCTTCTTGTGACCCCAGAATCGACGTATTTACTTCTGAAGAATGACTGGTCCGTCGTATATCCTCTTCTTGTGGTCCCAAAACGGACGTGTTTTCTTCTTGTGATCCCAGAAGAGACGTATTTTATTTTGAAGAATCACTGGGTGGTTGTCAGATCCTCTGCTTCCTCCACCAAATTATAACATCCCAGCTCTTTCTGCACCAAATTATAACATTTCAGCTTCCTCAACCAAATTATAACATTTCAGCTCCTCAACACCAAATTAAAACGTTGCATTAGGAGGTGTCTGCTTCGTGCAAAAGGTCTTGAGTTCATATTGACGACAACAAGTAATTCTTGATTACAGACGTTTATTTACAAACAGAACTGACAGACTTCACAGACTCAACAACTGACTCTCCGAGCTAACCGCACTGCATATACGACCTGAACTGACCACTGACAACTCCTAGGTGTATTAATATCTTTCCAAACAATGAGAGTCTTTGACAATGTTTTGTTTACAATGCGATAGCAATTCACGACTTAAAACTAAATTAGACATTACAGAACTTTAGTACAGATTAAAGTAAGTAAAAGGATCAGTACATATAAATTCTTACAAGCATAATTTCCAAATAGATTTTATAACATTTTTCTACCAGCTTCTGGATAACCTTCACCAGATTTGTACCGATGTTTCCAGAAATATCTTGACATTTGATTCTGGATATTTCTTGAGTGATTTAGAACAACTATTTATATGTAAAATGATTTAAATCGTGTTTCAAAACGTAAATAAATCCCTTCAGCAATATTTCTTGATACAAATCGTCTTTTGAAACTAGGCCATGAAACAGCTTTCACAAGTTTTCGCATTTTTGCGATCATAATACAGAACCTCTCCATAGAAAGCTCCAGAAGTGCGCATCAAACGCTCATTCACAGACTTTCTCTTTAGCTGGTGAGTTTTTAAAAGTATCTTGTCCATATTATACGAAATAATTTAGCTCAAAACTGATAATTTATACAATTAATCAGAGCTACAGCAAACAGTGAGTCTTTCTTTTACAAAATGAAATATAATTACAAAATTGAATGAAAATAGGTTACTAAACACTAATATATATTTACATTAATTCTATTTGTGTTCTTTCTGTGCAAAATGTCCTAATATTGACACAGTACAATATTTAAACATCACCAAAGTTTCCCTTTACATTTTGCATATCTGTATCGACATCCCCTAAAAGTCTACAATATCGAATACTTCAATATGTCCCAATATGTCCTGTAATGTTACAACGTGACACATGATTTTTGTTATATTTGTTGCAGTGTTGACAATGACTGGCCACCTAGTGCAGGACAAGGGAGAATTCCCTACCGCCGTGATAAACACACATTGGAAAGCTGTAAGCACATTAGAAGCATTTCTGATTTTTAGTTTTCCTGTGCTGGCATGCTGTCTGTTATGGATTATACATAACACACTAAGGTAGAGCTTTTATTAATGGTTTAACTTTGAACCAAAAGGTACTTTTCAAGAGTAAGGCCGATTCATGTAAAAAAACACTGTGACAGAAGTGTTGCAGAATTTATTACTGTTATAAACATACATATTTCTATGGCATTTTCTACATTATTTTTGTTCTGTGAAACAGTCATGTAATACGTGCAAGAGCTTTCACTACTTAACATACTGACTGCCAACTATGATTTATCTCTTACTTGTAGCTGGTTCCACTAATGAGTTCACTTATACAAAACATTTTTCTACATAAAGCCAGGCATAAAACATATGATATACATGTCATGGGCATCAGAGACAGGTGCAGTAAATTATCCAGGTATGGCAGAACTAGTTTTATTTTCATACTGGGAATAAAGCAGCTTTTAAAGTGCAAACAAAGTTTCTTATAAGCAACGTAGTTTAAAACATGAAATGTAATCACTGTATTGCGTATGGTAATAAAAAGTCAAATTCTTTTTATTGATGACAAAGCTTGAAGCACTCTTCAACACAAAGAGCTGACTGCTCTTCTAAAGCCAGACAAGAACAGCATGACTTACAATGTTTTTTCAGTCAAACACACTCTCTGCCCGCGCAGCTTTGGTCGCTTCTTCCTTCTTGGACGGGTATGGCCTCTAAATAATGCATGCTGCCTTCTATTCTAGTTGTCTTCTGGGTGATTGGAGTCTTATTGCCCATTAATATCTGAATAGTGTTTTTCTCTATTAGATAGAGCTTGCACCCTGTCCGTGATTACTTTATCATTAGAAACAGGAAAAAGTTGTTTTATTTTATGGCCAGATTCAGGGCACTTTTTTTTGAACAGATTTGTTATCTTTGAAAAATTATTTATTATTTTTGTCAATTCTGTGTCACCTTTCCATCATCCTCGGTGTTACTTTTCTTCCATGTTTGACATTTTTTTGTCATATTCCATGTTATTTTTGCTAATTTCGGTGCTATTTTCATCTAAACATTGAAGTTCATCACACAGGAAATTAATTGTTGCTTTAAAATTGTATAGTTTTAACATTCCGTAACTGCTTACCAGTTATGAGTATTAGTAATCTACTGTCCTCAGATTTATAACATTTTGCTATGGCAAAATTATGAATTCCACAATATCTTGTAAAAATGATCAGTTTTGGAATTCTTCCGATCCATATGTGGCATACAGCAAACCAGTGCTTAACAGTATTGGTTAAAAACAGTCTTGGTTGCAATTGTAGTCTTTTATTTTTCAACTATGCATTTCGCCTTATTCTGTTACTCGCTCCTGTGAACGAGAATGTGTTATGCAGGTCTTGGAGTAACTCACGTCCATCTAGAAAAGATCAACCTGGAGATGCCTAAATAAGGCAAAATACGTAGTTGAAAAATAAAAAACTAAAATTGCAACCAAGACTGTTTTTAACCAATACCATCAGTTATGGGTTATTTTACACATTATTGTTTTTGTGAAATTTTTGTGTCACTTCTTATGATTCATGAGATGATAAGCTGTAATCTTCCTTATTTAAAGGAGCATTATTAACCACTACTGCCTGGGATTTTTCCAGTATATAGAGTCATGATTTACTGTATGTAAAAAATATATTGTAAGAGGAGGAGCACTGGTATTTAATGTAATCCCCATAATTATCAGCATGTGTATTTTAGAATTTATCACTCAATTTTCTTCAGTTCTGCTGGGAGCCTGTTGGAAACGAAATCTGGTGGACTGTCCACATTTGTTGTACAATGCTCTAGAAAGTGTTACCCATGCGCATGTAATATTCCATTGAGTGTTCCCTTGATGAATGTTGCAGTTTATTCTGAATGGTCAATGTTGCCAACAATAAATTTTGTGACTGAGTGTACATACAGAGATGACAAATCTAAATTTCAGGCACACCTGAACAACAGCCTAAATGAAGTTTGCAAACTGACACAACAGACCAGTCTGACCATCCTTTCCTGAGCTAAGAATATTTTTGGTGAGTGTACAGAGTTGCCCTAAAATATAACACCATACAGGATAATGAGAGTGAAAGTGAGCAAAGTAAACAAACTTGCTATTAGATACAGAGGGTATCACTCTATATACACTTCTACATCTAATTTAGACTTCGCAAACACTGTGTAGTGCATGGCCTCTGAGCCAGAATTCTATCAGTGCTATTGTGAAATACTCAAAAACTCCTTTCAAGGTGTGACTTGTGGCTAGGCACAGTGGTACCCAGTACTCTGAAAGAAGGGTTACTAGTAGTTATCCAAAAAAACTGGCTGGAGCAGTCACGTATGTAAATCTCCAGCCTATTCACACTGCATAATGCAGGTTTCAAAATCTTTGTGCGAGCAGCTAACATTTCTATGAAATCCCTTTTGGAGAAGATTTTAGGCAGCTAACAACATTGTTCTGTCCTCATAGAAGTGTTGGTTTTGCTGTGTGGGGTCTAGAGGATGCAATACACTCTGCAACAGCAGTGGGAAATGAAAGAGAAACTGTGCTTTTATTCTTTTTGAAGGCATTTGAATGTGTGAGACATGAATTTTTAGTAGAAATGATGATGAGGATGGGATATGGAGATTGTATCACAACAATCCTCCATGAAATGGTATCAAATGCTTCATCTTGCATTTTAATCAATGGCTGCCTCATAAAATTACTCTGCATCAGTTGATTTATCCACCAGCTATGCCCACTATCAATGGACCTATATGCCATAGCCATTTAATGAGACTGCATCTCACTGGAAGTAGAATTAGAGGATAAATGGTTCAGAGCACACAGATATGCTGCACAGAATACTCAGACAATGTACATATCTGTTGTGTTTTTCCAACAGGACTTGGCTTCCCAGGAAAATGTTCTTAAAATCTACATGAAGGCAACTGGCACTCAGATCAACAACAGGAAAAGCCCATACTTCCACCTAGTGGGATCTTTGGTGAAACTCCTGAGTGACACGAGCTGAGCAACAAACCTTACACTGTTCTCCGGGCACCAAGTGAATGGCCACAACTGGCTGCTAGATAACTTAGAACTGCGTGGATATTCTGAACCGTGTCAGGGCCATGTTGCACCTGCACCTGAAGCTGCTACAAAACTTGCAAACAGTGTATGCATGCTTTGCTAGCAAAATGTACTATGTGGCCCAAGTACTACTGCTCCCTGAATCTTCGGCAGCAAATATTCAGCAGGCATTCATGTGTTCATGATAGCATCTTTCAAGTACAGTTCATGGCACTCATCTTGTCTTCCTGGTGGAGCAAGCTTGATCTAATCAGCATTTGACACTAATAAATGAGACTCTTCATAAACCAAATTATAAAAGAAATACGTCAGAGCACGTGCCTTCTTCATAGTCTTTTAACAGGCATGAGACCAATGAGCCTAGTGCCACTAATACACCTAGAGACAATTCTTCCCGAATACCAGCACATCCAGAAACACTTTCTTGAATTTAGTTATTTATATAGTATATTTAGATAGTATATCAAACACCTCACAGGTTCTTAATGGGTCTATATATAAAGTCATGACTAAGGCTGCATCTGAAAACCCGATTCTAAAGAGGGAACCACAGATGAACTGGACAATACCATGGTGAAATATTCAACAAACGTTATTGCCCTCACAGATTCACTCATAATGGTATCCGATTGTTAGTCACAAAATCCTTACAAATAACAAACTGTACAAAATCCACCTCAGGGCAACAGCCACCTGCCACAAATGTAGAAATATTGACTCACTCGCACAGAAATTTGTTTGTGGAGTAGTGCTGGCTTTATGGAATTGTCTTAGCCACTGGCTAGCCATCATTGATAGAATGAAAGCATGCTATCTGAATGAGGACTGATGCAGCCTGACAGCATGTAATTCCAATTACTACCTACATTCCAGAATGAGATTTTCACTCTACGGCGGAGTGTGTGCTGATATGAAACTTCCTGGCAGATTAAAACTGTTTACTACCTACATTACTGAAAACTGAGATTCTACATTCTCAGAATACTTATCCTGTATTGAAGGGCAATGTTATCAAATTGCACAGGACATCAGTCACAGGAAAACATTTGGCAACGTGCTGCATCTCAATTTTTTTTTTTAAAATGGAGCCAGTCAGTCTCGGAAACAACTGGTCTTGTAACATATTTAGGTACATCATAACCATCACAGTTTTCCCAGGAAAGAAATACGGCTTGTAAACATTGCTAAATGACACAGAACAGAATACATTCACCTTTGGAGAATCTCTTTCAATATCCACCGCAACATTGAGATTTTCTGAGCCTCATATGTGAACATTGTGACAGTTCACGTTACTGTTTAGGTGAAACATCGCCTCATAACTGAACATGGGTCAATGGGGAAATTCATCATCTTCCATTTGATTTCTGGAAATTTTCACAAAATTTGTATCTGATGATGGGGTCATTTGGCCATAAATGTTGCAACAGATGTATGCAGTAAGTTTTCTAACATAATCGCTTCCACAGAACCTTCCACACAGTTGGCTGAGGAATGCCCAGTTTGCGAATTGCATGACGTGTGGATTTCTTTGGATTACGAAGGAACACATCTCAGACACTATCCACTGTTCCCCCCCCCCCCCCCCCCCCCCCCATGACAGATGGTTAGCAAGGGCTTTTTCATTTACAGACACAGCCAGTGTCCTTGAACTATCAGTGCCATCACAGAACACTTAGCTGAGGTGGTAGCTGTTTGTTCCACTGTCTTCTAATGCATGCTGCATGGTAGTGACAGATTCTGTCTTCTCATACTGCAACACACAAAATGCTTTCTACTGATTAGTCACCATTTTGCAAACTGTTATCACCCTTCCACTTGATGAGTCAAAATGGAACCTGCTATGACACAAACAAAACTTTAAAGTACGCTCTTTCAATTGGTTATTAGTGCAAATGGGTGGGCATTATATATTTGAAGCCATAAGATGCCAAAACCCAATGAATCATTTGTAATTACCCTGAAGTATGAGATGTAATGTTAGGCCATACATATCACTAGTAAGACAGTACTTCTATTGTCTCTGATATGGGCATCTCAGTAACCAGTGACTGTCAGAGGCTAACTGTAATAAATGTGGAGGGAATCATAAGGCAGTAGAGTGAACAAGTCAAATAAGACGCTATGTACACTGTAAAGGAAATCACCCGCCAAGGGATAAATCATGCCCAATGTATATTAAGTAACAGGAGATAAAAGAAACATCAGCTACTCTCAATATATAAATTAAGAAAGTTGAAGAATATGTAAGCAACAGACCCTATGTCACAATGGCTGGAAACCATAGTAGTAAACTGGATTGAGAGAAGGAATAACTCACAACACAGATTCATGTCACAACATCTCATATTAAAAAGAATCCTTGTACACCACACTCACATATTCCTCAGCCCCAACAATCACACCTGAAGGAGAGGTCAAGAACACAGTATTGATCAAATAGATGATGTTTGGAACAGTAATTCTATTGACTCAGTCAACCTCTTCATACAAAGACTGGATTATGCACATATATGTAGTATGTAGTAAAAAATAAATAAAAAAATAAATAAAAATGTGGTAATAATAGAAATAGCCTATATTTAATTCCTATGTATATAAATAAAATATGTAAAATTCCCCACTGGAATGCATGGTTACTCTATTGCAAAAGAGTGAATTTTGCTCTAACAATTTCACATGGAACTTCAGTTTCAATCTTGATGGATTTTGAGTTTCTTGTGTACTGTGACTTCTGCGTTTCCTACAGCTATTGTTATCTGGACGGTATGGAGAGTCACCTAATCTAGGAAGTCACAGCCTAGTCTGCCACAGAATCCCATAAATCTCTGGTACAGGCCTTCCACTCAACTCGGAACTAGAGGGCCACAACCTGCTCTGGTGACAATGCTGTAGATTTGAGCATTGAAACTCCACGAGCAAGGCTGGTATTCTAAACCATCACTGCTAGTCACTGGAATGATCCAGGTATAACCTCAGATCCCAAACGATAGGGATGGTTTATTACAACTTGTACCATAATCGGCAGTTGGCTGCACCTAGTTCCCCCAATGGCTGCCAGAATAGGCTCTTCCACATGCCGAATGAGGCCTCCAGGCATACTCACTGAGTGCATCTGGTGTTTCTTCCCATCCCTTGCTGCCATTTACCTAAGGGGTACTGTTATTCTCTGTATTTTTTAACTGTTGATAGGTAATAGGCCCCTACCCCTTTACATTTGCAGCCCCTGACACAGGAAACAGCAGGTTCCTCAACAGGCGAAGTGAGTGAATTTAAGTCCATTGTGGAATTTCAGGCAGTGACAAAGCAGATGACTTGGCAAAGTGAGTTGTATGCAGTGGAAATCCACTAGACATAAAGCTTCATGTGGAATATAGACATATCATTTGTGAAAGAGTGTTCAGTTGCTGGCAAGATGAATCATCTCGGAGCTCGTGGACCAAAGGAAGTGATTATGCTCAAATACAAGTACAAATTCTGAACAGATCTTAGTCTGACACCATTAACTCTTTCAGGTTAGGCTTTACCCAAAAAAGTACCACTTAACTGTGAAGTCTTAACTCATCGAATCTGAAAGTATGTTTGATTAACCACCCGTTGTACAAAGCGTTGTAGTTACACTATGATAGAGAGGTCAGAAGTAGCATTGCTCCATATAGTCCGTCTCTGGATATTCTTATTTCTTATGATGTGCACAGTGTTGCTGGTTGTGCCCACTGCAAATGAATGTGTTGTTGTTTCCATCCTTATGTAATATAGCCTAGTGTTGTTTCTGCTCTTTATTACGGGTAAGATAATGATGTGTATACATTCAGAATCACTGTAGAATTCATGGTTCTTAGAAATATTCGACAGGAGACGATCATGTCACGAATAACTCCGAGTTCAAAATATGTACCACACTGCATCAGTGTTCCTCTGCTACATTAGATACTTCATGGAACACCAAAATGTGTTACACATTTCTTTCATTGTTTGTGTAGTAAAATTGTGTGGTTCAAATGGCTCTAAACACTATGGGACTTAACATCTGAGGTCATCAGTCCCCTAGACTTAGAACTACTTAAACCTAACTAACCTAAGGACATCACACACATCCATGCCTAACTTAAGGACATCACACACTTCCATGTGCGAGGCAGGATTCAAACCTGCGACCGTAGCAGCAGCGCTGTTCCAGACTGAAGCGCCTAGAACCACTCAGCCACTGCGGCCAGCTTAAGTTACATGAGGGTGTAAATGAATATGTATGTAATTTGAGGCATTGTCTTCCATTTCATATAAGGATTTTTTCAGTGTTTCTAAATTTATGTTGAGCAATTATCTTCCTTTCACTTTGTTATAAATTTCCATGCCCTTATAATGTGGACTTTGAGCATAAAGTTTCAAATGGTGGGTGGGCAGCATAAAATTATTTTGATTTCTGGTGTTGTGATCATGTTGAAAATGATTTGCTACAAATAAATCAGGGTTACTGTGCACAAAGATAATCAGCTCATCTATGTATACTGAGGGAACACTTAATATACTTAAATTTTTGGGAGTAGGCAACATGATTTTATTTGCCTTACATTGTGCATATTTCTAATGATGGTTTTCTGAAGTTTTAGTATTTGACACACATGGTTTGAGTTACCCCAAAATACAATTCCAGACCTTATTGCTGATTGAAAGTAGCTATGATATATTACTTTTTTTATGCCCATGCTGGTAGCATTGTACAATATTCTCATTGCAAATGCTAGGCTATTTAATTTATTTACAAGATACTGTATATCTGATCCACATGATAGAGTTTTTATCTAGTTGCGTTCCTAAGAATTTCACACAGCTAGCTTCCTGCAAATCCTGGTTTCTGTGACTGACCTGAGTATCATTTAATTTTACTTGTTTTGTATTAAACTGCATTAACCGAGTCTTTTCCATGTTTAACTTTAACCCATTTAAATCAAACCAGGTATCTAATTTCTCTAAAGTATTTAATACAGTTTGTGGAATTTGATCAGTGCTGTTACTTTCAATGATTAAAGATGTGTCATCTGCAAATAAAACTGAGTGACACCCAATATTAAGTGGCAGGTCATTTATGTAAAACAAAAGCAGAATGAGACCTAGGACAGAACATTGGAGTACTTAATGTGAAATGGTTTCTCATTTTGAAGTATAAGTTCCTCTCTCTGATGTTATAACCACTCTTTGTCTTTGTTAGTTGGATAGGACTTAAACCATTCTAATACCATGCCCCTAATTCCGTACTTTTCCAGTTTACAGAGTAGCAAGGAGTGATTCACACTGTCAAATGCCTTTGATAGGTCACAAAAAATTCCTGTGGCATGCAGTGAGTTGTCTAGAGATGAGCTTATCTTATCAACAAAATTATTTATACTAGATTCTGTGGTTTTGCCTTTTTCAAATACATACTGGTTTTTTGAGATTACTTTAAATTTTTCTATGAAATTTTGAATTTGTATGGTGACTACTTTTTCAAATGTTTTTGATAGTGATGGAAGAAGAGAGACTGGGCAGTGGTTTCCCATATCTACTTTTGTGCCTTTTTTGAACAATGGCTTAACTACTGTGTACTTCAGTGTGTTTGGAAAATAACCTTCTAGAAGGGACTGGTTAACTATTGTAGTTAATGGCTGTGTAATTATGTTAGAGACTGTTTTTAATACTTTTGTTGGCATTCCATCCCATCCTGCTGATGTTTTACTTTTTCGTGATAGTATCACATTTTCTGTCTGTTTTACAGTCGTTTTGGTAAATGTACCGAAAAATTCACCATCAAATTGCTCACTGTTGAAGAAATTTACCTTGTCTGGGTACTCTGCTACATTGACATTAGATTTGTTTACATGTATATAGAATTCATTAAATAATTCAGAAATTTGAGCAGGATTTACAATAGTTTTATCCTCTATTTTGATTTCAGAAATATCATGGCCTCTACCTGTGGCAACTGTTTCAGCTTTTATCACTGACCGTAATGCTTTTGATTTGTTTTCACTATGCAATATAAATCTATTATTTGCCAGTTCTTTGGCTGCCTTTACAACTTTCTAAAAAATATTTTTTTATCTTTTACATAGGCAACAAAATCAGGACTTTTGTTATGTTTTAGTTCCCTATGTAGCTGTCTTTTTCTTGCACTTAAGGTTTTTGTTCCTTCAGTAATCCACTTTACTTTATTTCCTACATTTGTGTGATGTACAGTAAGGGAGAAAGTTTCATTAAAAATGTGTAGGAAGTTTTCCAAGAAAGTAGCAAAATTTTAAGAGCATTAAATACTATGATCTGTAGCCCACTCCACCTTATTTAATCTACGGTAGAATAAGTTCATATTTTCTTTGCTGAACTGGCATTTGGTGTAGGTTTTTCTTGAGCAAGGTTCTATTGTTTTTGGTAACTCCATGAATAGAGCACAATGATTAGAAAGTCCTAAATCTAAACAAAACTTATTTGCCTCGTTATAAGTGTAATTGGTTAAAATATTATCTGTACATGTTGCAGACATTTTGTTTACTTGAGTAAAATCAGTGAAATTTGCACTGAAAACCATATTTGGATCAAATCAATGAATTTTGTTGAGTTATTGGCTTCACTGACTAGGTCGATGTTGAAATCAGCAGTTATTATGACTCTTTTTCTTGGTTTCTTTTTTAAGTTTTTGCAATAGACACTGGAATTTCAACAAAAAATGTTTCTTTATTTCTGCACCTGGAATTCTATACACAGATAAAATTACAATATTTTGCCCTATTCTACGCAGCAGCTTTCAAATATACATTCTTCATTAAGGGAATCGAAATTGAGTCTTCTCTATATTCCACTGATCTTTCTACAAGTATGCATGATCCTCCTCGAGTTAAGTTACTCCTACAATAGCTGTGGGCAACATAAAAATTATCAAGGTTATTTTAGATTTTAATACTATTCTTGTAAGTCAGTGTTCATTCAAGCGTACAACCTTGATATTTGGTATTTCTGACAAAATGATTTGCAAGGCATTAAGTTTTGTTTCTCTGCCATTTGTGTAGTTTGAACTTAACCCATTTATGTTCAAGTGCATTATGAACATATTGTTACTGTTTTGAAAATTCCTAATGGCATCTGGTTTGAAATGCTGTTTGTGTATTTTTGTTTCAACTTGTTTGTCAATTTTTACACCTTCATCTCTGCATACTAGTTTCCCTTACTAAGTATGATCTTACATAAATCACTATGTGTGTTTCTGATCCTAGCCTGATTAGATGCAGTCCATCTTGTCCTACACATTTATCACTGATAAATTTATTCGAATATAGTACATCAAAAAAGAACATGCCTAACCAGAAACAATATAAAGAACTGAAATGTGGTGAAACCTACAAGTGACACTGTGCCATGTATTGTAAAATAGAAGGACGAAAGAACTGTGCATTTGTTGAAGAATGGTGGTGCACATAATATACCTCCATTGTTTTCGAAAAATGTCATTATCATAGGCTTTTGCAAGGGGTACAAGAGGGGACACTTGGCCCTCCTGAAACCTAGGTACAGGTTCTTTATTCTCTACAAGCTTCTCTCAAATACCTGTCTGTGACTCGACTAAACTGCAGATTTAACGTTGATGATCACATTGTGAAATATTGTAGCTTTATCAGTCAGTGCATAATGGGTACAAACCTTTACAGAACTGTTCCAAAATACTGTCTTCAATCATTTTCTGTCACTTCCTAGTTCAGCACTTACCAAACCACAGAAAGGAGCCAGTCTAGAACTATGGCGCACAGATTGTATCATCCATTCCCAATACATAAATGTGGCAGTGGTATAAGTGCCAGTCATCTGTCTCCAGTTCGCATAAGTACACCGCCTTCCGTTGATGCTCAGCAGAAACACAACAGTAGTTTACTATTTGTCTCTGCAAAAAGAGTACCCATTATGTCTTGCTGATTCCACATTCAGTATAATACAACACAGCTATTGAAGTGCATTCATAAAACCACAGTGGTGCTATGTTGCGGGTGTGTACATCTATACTTAATCCAATCACATCAGTCACAGAAAGAAAACACTATTTTATGAATAAGAAAAGAGGAAAAAGTGTGAGATTTCAAGCTCGAAAAGAATGTGCTCTTGAGGACTTGGAGCTTCTCAGTCTATTGGCACACACAGTGCCACATGCAGTCAGAAAACTACTAATTCTGCATGCTGCACAATAATGTGGCTAAGTGGAGAGAGGAGGATTCCCTTGGTGCAGTCCTAAGCTTTTTAAAGTTGATTCTACCAGCCAATTCAAAGATGGTTTTGGGAGGTTTCCCACATCCATCTAATCATACCTTGGTCCTGGCTATGCAATACCCAACCAATCCAAAAAAAGTCTTTGATAACACATTTTGTTGAACTTCAGTTACATCAGTCAACACTAAAAAATAGAAATTATGAAAGTACTGCAATAAATCTGCTAATTGTAAACACATCTGAAGTTTAATAAGTAAACACATTATTATAGATAGCATCAAAATTGAATAAGCCTTTTTTTAAAGCTTATTCCCTCTTCCTCAACATCCGCTGGAATGGTAGAGTGGTATTAATGTGCCGTGTTTGATGACATCCAGACAGAATTGTCTCAGTCATTCTGCCTTTTTTCCCTATTTCATTTTTTTAGTTTTCGGTTTCAACCTAACATTACAGGAGTATGAATAAACTATTTTGAAGAATATATTCTGTCTTTATTTCACAATCCATTGGACATGCTGGAGTCGATCAAATGAGAATGTGTTTTCGGGTGGTTGAACTAAAATTGTGGCATCTATATTCATATTAGTAACATGAAAGGATTTATGTTACTTATATTATTGAATTATGCTTATCATTTTGTATCAAAGTAATCTACCTTTAAAATGCTAAGCAGAAAATTATCACTATTGTGAGATGCAGTAAGTTTTGGGTACTTATTGTCAAATTGAATTCTTGGGACATGACACGTTTTCAGGCTTGCACTAGCCAAAACAGAGGAATGTAACATCCTGTGATTACAATGTCAGTGTGCTACAATTGGAATCATCAGATCTTATTGACAGCTAAGTATAAATTTTTTTATGGAAATGAAATGGAATGAACAAACAGGCTCAATCAGAGGTAAAGCAAGGCAAGCTTTGGTTCATTGGCTGGATAGTGTGAAAATGCGGTCAGTTTACAAAGGAGACTGCTTATGAAACACTTGTGTATGTTGTTTTAAAATATTGCTCAAGTGTGGGGACCTATAACAGATAGGACTAACAGAGGATACTGAATATATGTAAAGAAGTGCATCACAGATGGTGACAGGTTTATTTGACTCATGGGGGAGTGTCACCAAAATGCTGAAAAACCTCAGTTGGCAGACATTTAAAGACAGATGCCAACGAAGCTACATAGTTGGAGACACTGCAAAGGTATTTTTGGTTTCATCCACATTGTCACACCCTCAACCAGTCAGATATCATTTCTAGCTCTAGAATCCAAACGCAAATGTCCAGTATTTTGTAATTAAATGTCTGCCGTGCAGGTCCTTCGTAGCATTGTTGTTGACTGTTAAATTTCTCTTTTATTTTTGAATTTGATTTTCAGTCTGGACTTCATTACTGACTGTATAGTTTAGTTTCTGATTGTTGTTAGCCACCAAAATGTCAACTAAACTTATGAAAGTATGGCTGCCAGTTAACAAGAGTTGAACTGAAACATCTGTGCTTCCAGTTGGCCCTTACCTTTGGAAAGTGCCTTATACAATTTATCTTCTTATTTCCAAATTAAGAATATTCATTCTGTGAAAATATGTTACAATTACTGCCATGTTGAGGTTGTGTACATACTATGCAATTTGCAAGATATTTTTGATTAAAGGCATGTGGATTTTGTGTCTGTATATCATCTGGGTTAAGCAGAATATTTCTCTGTAAAGTTTCTGGAAAGATTAAATAAAGTTGAAATCAGTTTCTAAATATCTGAACGTACTATTGCTTCTTTATGTGCTGTGTTTGGAAGAACATGTTTGTTTCTAAACCATTCTATGTTCAGATTTAATATCATTTCAGTCTCTTTCAATTACTGTTATGTTGTGCAGTGACGAACACATCACAATTCTGAATCTGTTTGTGTCCAGATGTGAATAAATTTTCATCATTTTAGTTTTCAAAAAATCTGATACTAACCAAATAAATGTTTGTTGCTGAAATTGTTTTGAATCATGATGTAATTTATTTAAACATTTATTAGTGTACATTCTCATCTCTTCTTTTCTCTTATCTTTATATAAAAATTGAAGTCACTTGCTCACATCCATCTGCATATGCAGGCTAATCGCAGGCACTCCCAGAGGGATTTTGATCCAGTTTTGACTAACAAATACACTGATTCACACGAAAAATTTTTGCATATAAGTTATAAATATTTTGTACAAATTGTCTGAATGATGTTAAATTAAAGTTGAACAATGAAAATGATTCCATTGCCACCTAGCGAACAGCAATCGCAACACAAGAAAGCAGGGTGTCTCAAGAATGCAGCAAGCTGGATCTATTTTGCATTTGATGATATAGTTGTAGAGCATGTGGCTGAAAACTAAAAGATTGGGAAATTGAGCCCTGGCTATGTCACATTTTTTCACTTCACCTTTTAACCTAGCATTCACCTTTCAGTGGTTTGGAGATATACATTTCAAAATATGACGACAACTGTTTCGGACTGCTGATTTCTGGTTCTTTCGATTAGCAATCACAATTTGTTCCCTTAATTAACTGCAATTTCTTCAAACAATGGGCAGTGAGTTACTTGACTTTCAGATATACATTTCAAAATATGACAACAGTTTCAGTCTGCCGATTTCTGCTTCTCTCAATTAGCAATCGCAATTTGCAATCTTAATTCACTGCAGTTCTTTCAAACAACAGGCAGCGAGTTACTTAACTTTGAAGAATCATAAGAAATATGACCAGTAACAGAAAGCCAACCACCTCATTATCATCAGGCTGTGATGAGAGATTTACAGTTTGAAATAACATTTTAACCAATAGTTTCCCTGCAATCATTTGAGAACAAGACACAGTGAAAAAACATGAAAAACTACTTCAGCTATTTTGCTTCATTCACATACAGTACATTCTTTCAGCAGCACACCAGATGACGTAGCTTTCAGCTTTCTGCCTTCCTTGAATGAAACTTAGGTGTGGACATGATTCTTTGCGTGGCATGGCAAAGATGTCTGCCATAAAGGGTTCCTGACAAAGTACATGGTGTTTCAAAATGAATGCATGGTTTTTAAGGCTTTGTAGCATTTATTATGTTCAACTTACAATTGTAAATAATACAAAAAATGATATTTGTATACCTGTGCGCAAAGGGAAGAGTATGAAACGACCAATAGTGACTTAAGAATGTGTTGAACGAATGAGAGTCTTTCATGCGTAGCCCCAAGAAATCAGTTCGGAAGTCTAGTTGTGAATTAGCAGCTTCAGTGGAGTCTGTGTGGAGACTTTCAAGGAGACACTTACTACATCCTTATCATTTGTAGTTGTTACAAGTTCTAATATGTACAGACTACAATTTATGTGCCAACTTAGCAAACGAAATGTTGCTGCATGACAACCAAGATTTCTGGGTCGTGTCATTTTCACTGATGAATCAACATTTCACATCAGAGGAAGTGTCAACGCATGTAATGTGCACATCTGGTGATCAGATAATCGCCAGGAGATGATACAGTTGCAAACTGAATGTTTCTTATGCTGTATCCCTGTGGAAAGTTTATGGGCCTTTCTTTTTCGGTGTAGCAGCTGTAACTGGCATTTCTTATCTTGATGTGCTACAACTATGGTCCATGTCTCAATTGGAAAAAGTTGAACAATACAACTTTATTGACAGCAAAATAGTGTACTGCCTCACTGAGATAACTCAGTATGCGACTGGTTAAATGACGTTGTACCTGATCGCTGGATTGGCCCCAACGGGCTGGATGACAGAGCATTTTATGCATGACCTCCACATTCACACGTGATCTGACGTGAATATGTGTATATGTCTCTGATACCAGCTGATCTATCCGACTTTAGAAACAGTGTTACTGCAACAGTTACTCCTGACAATTTGGAGCAACACACCTATCGACTTGATGTGTGATTGGTGTTCACACTGAATAATTGTAAGAGAAACTGTTTGTGTTTCTCTTTCATTAGGTGTGTTATTTATAATTGTAAAGTGAAAGTAATATGTGCAGCAAAGCCTTAAAACCCATATATTCATTTTGAAAAACCCTGTATTGTGACGAGTGTCAACAATGCATCACAGTGCATACTAAGCTTCACAAGGGAAGTGCTTTAACATGAGCTAAGCATGTACCTCATACCGTTTTTTTTTCTTATTTTAAACGTATTTCTTACAACAAGATGTGCTTCCAAGCATTGCCATGATATGTACTCCAAACATCAATTCAATATTCCTCCAGACATCTTTCCTGCTTTGTGCTGCTTACATTGCATGAGTTATCTGAAAGTGATGGCATTCAGTTACTTAATGTTGTTCTCTCCCATTTATTCATAACTCTATGCAGTGACCTGCCAACAAAATACACCACACCAAATAGGTTGTCTGGCTGTAGATACTCAATGCTACCCATGCGAAACCAGGCGGAGTGTTAGTATACATATAATTTTCATCAATCAGTTTGCTACCAGCAGCTAAAGTAATGTAATTATTCTCAGAATTCCAGTTGCTGGTATCAGAAAAATATGACAAGAAACCATTGGTGAAATAGGACCACAGAAAAAGCACAGCTTCTTGCAATCTGTTGGTAACACAGTGTGACTGATTGTGTCATACTTAAAATTGGATGTGGTGGCTGTTTCGAGTTGTCTTCACACCATCAGGCACAATTCTACTTTTATTTTAAGCATCAAGACTAGTTTGATGCCAAATTTAAGTTGATTGTGCTTTTATTTCTGTCTTAAAAGTCGCGAACATGGTATGTTGCATCCGCTACTCACCAGAGTAGTGCTGAATGCTCTGTAGATTAACTGTTTTTATCTGCACTGTTAACCTCAGTAGCAGCACCTCCATCAAAACCAACTGAAAAGTTGATGGTGGGAACTGCCTATTATCGGTAATGTAGTCTACACCTAAAATTGTGGTTCTCACACATTAATTTCACTTGGATGCTGACAGAAGTATTTGTATTATTTATGTACAGTTAAATGGATAGCCACATACTGTACTTCATTGATGTCCTGCAATATTGTTCAAGTGCAGTAAACTACCACTGACACAATTATTTGCAAACATTTGCATGTGGCAAATATGCAGTTAACACAGTCACTGAATAAAACTATTAAACCACCGTCCTTTAGATCGAACAATCATATCAATATGAACACATTAAGCACAGTAATTATCATTTGGAAACAACCCATTCACAGTCTTACCCTATTGTCACAGTTTACACTAGCCATTATTGTTAATTAACATTTTCAATCAAAATAATTACAAATTTGCACTCAATCATCCAAAAGTGGTCACTGAATCATTGAATAAACTCCTGAACATGAAATTTAGGTAACACTCAGTATGTGTCCTGCCTTGTAATCCATACTAAATTGTCTTTGGTGTGTTATCCCATGAACCTGGAGCCTACTCATTTCATAATTCTCAACAGACTGAAGTAAAATGGCTGCCAACATGCCACTTATAGAAGTTTACAACAATTGAAACTGAAGTTTTCTTTTGTTGCTTGCGAGATTTCTGCAAATTGCAATTGTAGATTGACATTTCTGAATAACTGAATAGTGGATGGAATTTTGTTTAAATACAATCTTCCAGATACAGTAATAATTCCTATTGTATTCTACTAATCGGTTTTTCAAATATGCAGTCCTACACTGAAGGGGGGGGGGGGGGGGGGGGGAATATTGACACCAAGAAGAAGTTGTGTGACAAGCAGAAGTTGGTAGGTATGTTTCTGCATCAGAAAGATGATATCTACTCAAATTTTGTGCCAGTTGCGTAAGAGTGGCGATAGTAGTGCCAGTGTGAGGATGCAAGTCAAGTTTCCTTTAAATAAACACTGTAACAGTTGTGTGTGTTAGTTACCTTTGAAATTGGACGTGGTGAGTTGATGTTAATTAAAAATGCCTTTAAGATGAAAAGATGCTGTTATCAACACTTCTCTGAGTTTGAATGAAGTTATGTAACAGGGCTTTGAGAAGCTGCAGCTCCTTCTGTGATACTGCAGAAAGACTTCACAGGAATATAGCCACTATACATGACTACCGGCAGTGGTGGCCAAGAGAACGTACGGTTACAAGAAGTATGAGCTCTGGATGGCCACATGGCACTACCAAGAGGGAAGACCATTGTATTTGGCATGTGTCTGGTGCATTGTACTGCATCTGCAGCAGCAATTTGAGCAGCAATTCAAGGACAATTCCAAGCCAGGCACCCTGTAGCGTGCATTTCACTGACCCCAAACTGCCGCTGTTTGCGACTTCAGTGGTGTCAAGCAAGAGCTCATTGGAGGGCAAGGGGAGATCAGTTGTGTTGTGTGATGAAAGCTGGTTCTGCCTCAGTGCCAGTGACGACCATGTTTTGTTTAGCAGGAGGAAATTGAGGGCTTGTAACTAACCTGCCCTGGAGTTGTGTCTGAGGTAAGATTTCATATGACACTAAAAGCACTCTTGTGGGTGACCCATGTGCCCTTCCTGCAAATTTATACGCCAGTCTGGTGATTTGTCTTTTTGTGCTGCCATTCATGAGCAGTAACCCAGGAGCTGTTTTAACAGGATAACGCTCACCCACATACTGCTGTTATAACCCAACATGCTCTGCAGAGTGGTGGCATGTTGCCTTGGCCTACTCAATCACCAGATCTGTCTCCAGTTAAGCACACATTGGACATCATCGAACAACAACTACAGTGTCATTGACAAACAGCGTTAACTATCCCTATATTGACTGATCAAGTACAATAGGCATTCATTCCATGCTACAAACTGACATCCTGCACCTGTACAACACAGTGCTGCATGTTTGCATGCAACATTCTGATCATTACACTGGTTATTAAGTTTCTAGCATTTCACATTTGCAGTTGCTTAACACTTACATTAATCTGTGATCTTGCAATGTAAATCAGTTAAATATGTTTCCTAGACAAATGTAATCCTGAAATTTCATTACTCTACATTTTTATATTTTAGTGCTGTATTTTTTTCCATCAGTGTATTTCAGTAACAATGTTTTACCTAAAATAATTAATTGCTATGTCCACCCCAATAGCTGAGTGGTCAGCGTGGCAGATTGCTGTGCTATGGGCCCGGGTTCGATTCCCGGCTGGGTCAGGGATTTTCTCCACTCAGGGACTAGGTGTTATGCTGTCTTCATCATCATTTCATCCCCATTCGGCGCAGAGATCGCCCAGTGTGGCGTCGAATGTAATAAGACATGCACCAAGGTGGCCGGATCTGCCCTGCAAGGGGCCTTCTGGCCAGTGATGCCAAATGCTCATTTCCATTAATTGCTATGAAATCAATTGAGTAAAGGTGTTACTAGCATATTTTCATTGCTTTGTCCTGCTAGAATTGCCCAAGTCTGTCGGAATACACAGTGGACATGAATGGATACAGGCGATCAGACAGGATGCTTATGTATGTGTCGCCTGTCAGAAACATTTCTAGACATATCATGGGCCCCACATCACTCCAACTGCACACGCCCCACACCATTACAGAGCCTCCACCAGTTTCAACAGTCCCCTGTTGACATGCAGTGTACATGGATTCATGAGGTTATCTCCATATCTGTACACGTCCATCCGCTCAATACAATTAGAAACAAGACTCATCTGACCAGGCAACATGTTTCCAGTCATCAACAGTCCAATGACAGAGTTGATGGACCCTGGTGAGGCATAAAACTTTGTGTCATGCAGTCATCAAGGGTGCACAAGTGGGCCTTTGGCTCCGAAAGCCCATATTGATGATGTTTCGTTGAGTGGTTCACACACTGACACTTGTTGATGGCACAGCATTGAAATCTGCAGCAATTTGCGGAATGCTTGCACTTCAGTTACATTGAATGATTCTCTTCAGTCAGTGTTTGGTCCATTCCACCAGGATCTATTTTCGGTCAAAGCTATGTTGGAGATTTGATGGTATATCGGATTCCTGATTCACTCGTAAAATAGTCATAGGGGAAATCTCCACTTCATCACTACTTCAGAGATGCTGTGTCTCATCGCTTATGCGCCAACTATAACACCACGTTCAAACTCACTTAAGTCTTGATAACCTGCTATTGTAGCAGCAGTAATC
This sequence comes from Schistocerca gregaria, assembly GCF_023897955.1. NCBI lineage: Eukaryota > Metazoa > Arthropoda > Insecta > Orthoptera > Acrididae > Schistocerca > Schistocerca gregaria. The sequence continues at coordinate 329,462,744 of NC_064925.1, read as the reverse complement.
AATCTAACAACTGTGCCAGACACTTGTTGTTTTATATAGGTGTTGCTGACCGCAGTGCTGAATTCTGTCTCCTTACATATTTCTGTATTTGAATACGCATGCCTATACCAGTTTTGTTTTGTGCTTTAGAGTGTGTGTGTGTGTTTTTTTCAGGATGATATAACTAGTAATCCAACAACATAAAGAGAATTGACAGTGCTTCATGTTAGCTTGTACTCTAACTCAAATCACTGAACTGAAACTACTTCTCATAATTTCCACCTCATTAATATCAAATCCCGTCATTGTACTCAAATTCCTACCACTTTTTAATAATTGTCCACATTTTTAGCATGAACACAAAAGCAACTACTAACAGAAAGAAAATTAGATACGCAGCAGAATATTATCAGTACTTCATCATAATGTTACTCTCTTATTCAGTGTTTCATTTCCAGTGTTGTACATTATACAGCGTTATTCTTATTAATGTTTAAAAAAACCAGTAGCGATGTTGATGATGCTGTAACAAGTAATTTAATATAAGAGACATGGCCCACAAATGTCGGGAAATACCCCAGAACTGAATGATATATGTTGATCATGTGACATCACATAAAAATTCAGAGGATTTGTGCACATGTTTGAAGGGACAACTGAGTGATGCAGCACTTGTATTCAAGCAAATAGCACAAATTTCAAACGCCTTTTGGAAATGTGATATGTTGTAAATGTGGAAGTTATGAAATTATTGTCCTCACTGTAATCAATCAAAAGCTGTTCTTACTTTGTGTTTCTTTTCTTTTCTCCCTTATTTTATTGTTATATACAGTTATGTAGCAAAGAAAATGTAGATCATTTACTGGAAATGACACAGTTCAGAAGCTTATACTCATAGTAGGTTTTTTATGTTTTATTGTATTCTGCAGTAAACCAAGGGAGACTGCAAGACCAGTAAATTAATAAATTGAAGCTCAGTATAAACACATAACTATCAAAGCAATGGAAGAAATTCTGCCTGATAGGCACACAACTTGAACCCTGAGTTCCACGCACTGAAGTCGGGCATGCAGGTCCAAAGCCACACCAACATGAATACTTGACTTGTGTTGGGATGATCAAGGTGCATCAGGTTGGTAGGCTCAACCGCTAAATGTGCGGTGAGGTATGTCACTTGGTGATGTCACATGGTCAGCATCTGTCTTCCACTTTTGGGGTATTTCTGAATATTTGCAGCCCCATGTGTGTTAAATTAAATTACTTGTCTCAGTGTCATCTGTATCATTTCAGAGGATTTTAAATGTTAGTAAGTATAACCTTGTATACAAAATAACTACATGTTGCCTAACTCTTAAAGATGTTCCCCTATACAAAAAATGATATGCATCTGTACACATTTAACATGTTATACTAACGCCTTTTACTTTCATCATACTTTCTTTACAAACTTTGTTAGCTATGGGGGTGTATCCATCATGATTACTGTACTGCAAAAGTCAGGCTCCCTAACCATTGGTACACTACACTATGTGATCAAAAGTATCCAGACACCTGACTGAAAATGACTTACAAGTTTGTGGTGCCCTCCATCAGTAATGCTGGAATTCCATATGGTGGTGGCCCATCATTAGCCTTGATGACAGCTTCCACTTTTGCAGGCATATGTTCAGTCAGGTGCTGAAGGTTTCTTGGGGAATGGCAGCCCATTCTTCACGGAGTGCTGCACTGAGGAGAGGTATCGATGTCGGTGAGGCCTGGCATGAAGTAGGCAATCCAAAGGTGTTCTGTGGGATTCAGGTCAGGATCTGTGCAGAGCAGTCCAGTACAGGGATGTTATTGTTATGTAACCACTCTGCCACAGGCCGTGCATTATGAATAGGTGCTGGATTGTGTTGAAAGATCCAATTGCCATCCCCGAATTCCTCTTCAACAGGGGGAAGCAAGAAGGTGCTCAAAACATCAATGTAGGCCTGTGCTGTGATAGTGCCACACAAAACAACAAGGGGTGCAATCCCCCCTCCATGAAAAACATGACCACACCATAACATCACCGCCTCCGAATTTTACTATTGGCACAACACAAGCTGGCAGATGACATTCAGGGAGCGTTCACCATACCCATACCCTGCCATTTTTTCCATTGTTCAATGTTTACACTCCTTACACTAAGCAAGGCGTCATTTGGTATTTACCAGCATGACTTGTGGCTTACGAGTAATCGCTCGACCATGAAATCCAAGATTTCTCACCTCCCCCCAAACTGTCATAGTACTTGCAGTGGATCCTGATGCAGTTTGGAATTCCTCTGTGATGGACTGGATAGATGTCTGCCAATTACACATTATAACCCTCTTTAACTGTCTGTGGTCTCTGTCAGTCAACAGACACCCAATTACCTGACAACGTTCGAAATCCATGAATTCCGTGGGGCACCCCATTCTGCTCTCTCTTGATGTCTAACGACTAATGAGGTCGCTGGTATGGAGTACCTGGCAGTAGGTGGCACCACAGTGCACCTGATATGAAAAATGTATGGTTTTGGGGGTCTCTAGATACTTTTGATCACATAGTGTATCTAATACATTTCTTATTAGCATTTCATTTTTACTTCACTTATTGTCGATGTATCAGTATTCTTACATTCCACATACTTCCATATATATTTCATCATTACATATTCATTATACTTAATCATCTCATTAAACATCAATTAAACATCTGCATTGCACAGGACAAAATAACTCTAGAGAATAATACTCCACAGTAACATATCATACTCTTGTAGACAAAATAGTTCCCTACTTACCTACTGTAAAGAAGATACGCCAAGTTGCAGACAGTCATGATTAAAAGACACACACATGTAGCTTTTGGCCACAGATTTCATTAGTAAAGACACACACACACACACACACACACACACACACACACACGACCGCCAACTCCAGCATCTTGGGCCAGATGCTTCCCACCCGAGATGCTGAAGTTGGCTGTTGTGTGCACTTGAGGTGTGTGTGTGTGTGTGTGTGTGTGTGTGTGTGTGTGTGTTTGTTTGGTTACTGACGAAGGCTGTGGATCAGAAGCTACGTGTGAGTGTCTTTTAATTGTGCCTGTCTGCAACTTGGTGCATCTTCTTCATGGTAAGTAGCAATCTGTATTTTTCTACATTGTTGATATTCCTACCTGGCGTTTCCATTGTTTGATCTTATAGACAAAATATTTTTTTCATATGACAAAATATGAGTATTTATTTTCTGATTTCATTACATTTACTTTGTACCTCTATGTTACTTTGGAAGTTAGGCCTGAAGGGCGAAATAGACACAAATCTTGCTTTGGTACTTCACTTATTGCTATAGGCAACTGGACTGCACTTCTCATAACTGAAACTGAAAAGTCTGTGGTATAACACTTTTTTCACAGATGTATTTTTTTTTTTTTTACAAATAATTGTATTGAGCACCAAACCTTTTACATGTTACTGCAAAAAGTACTACACCAATGTATTCAAGATATTATCTCCCTCTTTACTTCTGATCCCCAATGGCACACAAAATGTGTCAGAACAATATTGCAAAATCTCCAAGATTGGTGTAGTTTTACAGTTGCTCGAAATTTAGCGCAACTTCAGTGCGAGTTGCTTTTAATAGTTTCCACAAAGAGACTGTCTTGAAATTTGGCAGGAAACCCAAAGAGATTCTGGTCATATGTAAAGTAAAGCAATGGCAAGACACAATCAATACCTTCACTGCACGAAAACAGTGGTGATGTTACTGATGACAGTGCCACTAAAGCAATGTTACTAAACACTTTTTGGGAACTCCTTCACCAAAGAAGATGAAGTAAATACTCCAGAATTCAAATCTAGAACAACTGCCAACATGAGTAACTCAGAAGTAGATATTCTCAGTGTAGCAAAGCAACTTAAAACACCTAAGAAAGACAAGGCTTCCAGTCCAGACTGTATACCTGTCAGGTTCCTTTCAGAGTATGCTGATACTGTACCTTCATACTTAGTAATCATGAACATCCACCTCCTTATTGAAAAGTCCGTACCTAAAGACTGGAAACTTGCACAAGTCACACCAATACTGAAGACAGGGATAGGAGTTATCCACTGAATTGCAGACCCATATCACTAACATCAATTTGCAGTACGATTTTGGAACGTATATTGTGTTCTAACATTATGAATTATCTCAAAGAAAATGATTTATTGACCAATAGTCAGCATGGTTTCAGAAAATATCATTCTTGTGACACACAACTACTTTTTATTCTCAAGAAGAAATGAGTGCTTTCGATGAGGGATATAAACCATATTTTTAGATTTCCTGAAGGCTTTTTACACTGTTGCTCACTGGAGTCTTCTAATCAATTCATATGTCTGTAGAGTACTGCCTCAGTGGTGCAGCTGAATTTGTGAGTTCTTGTGAGAAAGGTCATAGTTTGTAGTAACTGACAGATAGTCATCGAGTAAAACAGAAATAATATCAGGCATTCTTAAGAAAGTGTTACAGGTGTTCTGCTCTTTCCGATCCACACAAACAACATGGGAGACAATCTGGGCCACTCTCATAGATTGTTTGCCGGATGCTGCTGCTATTTAGTCATGTAAAGTCATTAGAATTAACCACAAAATGATTTAGACAAGATATCTGTATGGTGCACAAGTGATGACTGAGTCTGAATAATGAAAAATTTGAAGTCATCCCTGTGAATACTCACAGAAATGTGCTAAATTTTGGTCGCACAGTAAATCACACAAAACTGAGGGCTGTAAATTCTACTAAATATTTAGGGATTACAATTGCAAACAACTTAAACTGGGATGATCACATAAATAATGTTATGGGGAAAGGAAACCATAGACTGTTTTATTGGCACAACACTTAGAAAATGCAACAGTTCTACTAGAGAGACTGCTTACATGACTCCTTTCTGTCCTCTTATGAAGTATTGCTGTGCGGTGTGGGATCTGCATCAGATGGGACTGATGGAGAACACTGAAAAAATACAAAAGAAGGTGGCTCATTTTATATTACTGCGAAATAGGGAAGAGAGTGCCACGGATGTGATACATGATTTGGGATGGCAATTATTGAAACAAAAGTGTTTTTCTTTGTAGCAGGATCTTCTCATGAAATTTCAGTCAGCAACCTTGTCCTCCAATTGCGAAAATATTCTGTTGGCACCCACATACAGAGGGAGAAATGATCATCATGATAAAATAAACCAGAGCTCCCAAAGAAAGATTTAAGTGCTCGTTTTTCTCGCATGCTGTCCAGGAGTGGAACGGTAGAGAAATAGCCAGAATGTGGTTTGGTGAATGCTATGTCAGACACTTCGTTGTGAATTGCTGAGTAATCCTGTAGACGTAGATGCTGCTATATAAACTTTTGCCAACTCACATCTCGAATATTCTGACACCAGTTCTATTTCACAATTAGCTGATGCTTTGGCTCAAAGAAATTTATTATTAGTGACTTAAAATTCTCCTTGCTAATACTGTGCTCAAAAAGCAAGTTAAATAACATTTCACAAGATTTAATAAAACTTCCCTATACTGTATGTGTTTCACATGATTCTGTCGTCATAGTTCTTACTGACATACAAAATGCCAATTCTAAAACAGTAAATTTTTATACACTTTTGAACCAAGCGAAGTAGAAGATGATTACTGTTCACTTACAGTCTACAGACAGCACAGTAGAAGATGGTCGAGTGATCTATGAAAGGAAGATTAGAATCACCCATCTATGGGAAAGCGTTACTGTCACATAATGAATTCAAAACAGTGCACTGAACTTCCTACTTGCTTACCATTTACTGATAACTTGACCCCAGCCCTTCTATATAAGTTTGTATTATTGATTAAAGTTCGGACTTCATATTTTACATGTGCCATATCAGAGCAAACCACAACAGAGATGCTGGACATTGAACACTTCATAATCAACACCCTAAAAATCACTGTCTGTACATTTATACTGAATATTCATTTTTGCAAATTGCTCACTTTACTGTCACTTACACTGTGGTGAGAAAGAGTCAGATGGCGGCAGTATCATGTACACAAAACATAAAAGGGCAACATATTGACGGAGCTGTCATAAAGGTTTCTGACATTATCATCACCACACAATGGGAATTAACACGTTGGACATGAAATGGTAGTTGGAGCTAGACAAGTGGGATATTCCATTTCAGAAATCTTTAGGGAATTCAATATTCTAAGATCTGCAGTATCAAGAGTGTGTCGAGAATACCAAATTTTTCAGGCATTACCTCTCACCATGGCCAACTCTGTTGCTGCCGGCATTCGTTTAACGACCGGGAGCAGTGGCATTTGTGTAAAGTTGCTAACAGACAAGCAACACTTTGTGAAATAACTACAAAAATCAATGTGGGACATATGATCTATATATCTGTTACAACAGTGTGACAAAATGGGCTATGGTAGCAGACAACCGATGCGAGTGCCTTTTCTAAAAGCACAACACCTGCTGCACCTCTCCTGGGCTCGTGACCATATCAGTTGCACCCTAGACAACTGGAAAACTGTGGTCAGTCAAGTGAGTCCCAATTTCATGTGGTAAGAGCTGATAGTGGGGTTTCAGTGTGGCGCAGACCCCACAAAGCCGTTGACCCAAGTTTTCAATGGCAATGTGCAAGCTGGTGGAGGCTCCATAATGTTGTGGGCTGCGTTTACATGGAGGGGACTGGGTCCTCTGGTCCAACTGAACTAATCCTTGACTGGAAATGATTATGTTTTGCTATTGGAGACAGTTTGCAGCTGTTCTTTTACTTCATGTTCCCCAACAACAATGGAATTTTTATGGATGACAATGTATGATACCAGGCCCTTATTGTTGGCGATTCATTTGAAAAACATTGTGGACAATTTTAGTGAGTTTTTGGCAACCCAGATCACCTGACATAAATACCATCAAATATTTATGGGACATAATGAAGAGATCAGTTCATGCACAAAATCCAGCACTGGAAATACTTTCACAATTTTGGACAGCCATAGAGGCAGCATGGCTGAATGTTTCTGTAGGGGACTTCCAGTGACTTGTTGAACCTGTGCCATGCCAAGTTGCTGCACAACGCCAGGCAAAAGGTCTGTCACAATATTAGGATGAATCCCATGACTTTTGCCACTTCAGAGTATATTACTTTACTGTTGCACAAGTTACTGAAAAATACAGTCAAACTTTTATCCATTCCAACTTTTCTCTTATGTAAGTCAAAAATTTCACTGCACTTTTCCTTCCAACAATCAGGATAAACTCTTTTGCATAAAATTTCCAGTTTTTCCACATTGAGTTAGTAAATAGTCAGTCTTTGACATCTATCCACACTTCGCACAAAAAACTATTATTGTACACAATCCAGTCATATTAATGTCTGTTGTCTAGCTGGTGGCAGCACTAGCAGTGGAGGGTATATAAATCGAATCTGGCGGATGCAGAAAACATTGCAGTCATTGTTGTAATGTGGAAACAGAATGATTCATCTGACTTCCAAGAGGGCATGGTCATTGGCCTTCAGGCTAAGGGTGGCCACATTTTCAAAATGGCTAAGTTAATAAGCTAAGTTAATGAGCTATTCACATGCTGATGTGGTTAAAATATACTATACATGGAAAAATGACATTATCCAAAACCAGCACTGATGCTGCTGTGGTGCACCACTGGCCATAGATGATAGATGTGGACAACAGCTGCAGAAATATGTACAGGTGAAGGAATGTGCAACTGTTGAGCAACAGACAAGCCAGAAGAATCAAGGTGCTACCAACAGTGTCTCCTCAATGATCATTTCGCGATCATTGCTGCTTCTATGTCTCTTTGGCGGATGCCTGGATCATGCACCCATGCTGGCTGCTGTTTATTGGTCCGAAGGTTGGAATTTGCATGCCAATACTGCAACTCAATGTCCACTGAGTGGCAACAGGTGGTCTTTTCAGATGAATCTTGTTTTGTGTTCCATCGGGCAGATGGCCATTGGCATGTACGGTATGAAGTCTCTGTGACAAACACTTTGGGGCAGTGGTCTGAAGAGCTCACACTGGGAGGCATTCCATGGTTGATCCTGCCATTCTGGGAGGCAAAAGGGATCAAACTAAGTAAGTATTTATCTTTGGAGACCATGTCCACTCCTAGACGCAGTTTTGTTTTTCCTCGGCATGATGGCACCTACCAGCAGGACACTGCAACATATCACACAGCTCTCAATGTACGTGCATGGTTCCAAGAGCATCAGGATGAGGTTACCATACTACCCTGGGCACCAAACTCTCTGGATTTAAACTCAATCAAGAATCTGTGGGACCACCACGATAGGACTGCCCCCACCACAGATCCTCAACTTAGAAAACTAGAGTACCTTCCAGAACATCATCGACACACTTCCTGCACATCTCACAGAGGACAGTGCTGCAGAAGGTGGTTATTCAGGCTTTTGGCTGGTTGTCACATTAATGTGACTGGACAGTCTATAATTCTCTTAATAGCTTTATCCTCAATGTCCTCGGTATGTAGATTATGAACGTAATTTGACTTTGTACTCAAGATAGATGTGGACACTTCATTCACATTTTTGTTTATTTCTGTCAGTTTAATGAAAAGAATATCCTCTTCCTCTAATAAATCATCCTATTCCCCAGCTGAACCATTTACAGCTGTAATTTAATCACTCTTCACTTCCCCCTTATGAAGATCATTATTTTCATTCCAAGTACTAATCACATTCTCACTTACCACCAAGATACATTCTGTTTCAATCTTAATTGCTTCAGGTCCAGTTATTTGGAAATAATTCACATTAATGTCCATCACTTAAGTTTCTCTTCAAACTACCACTCATCCACACTGTCAACTTCTCTGCAAAGAACATCATTCACTACTCCCATACACTCTATTGCAACATCACAAACAACTTTCACATCAACAACTTCTTATTAAACAGAACCTCTCACACTAGTGTCACAATTATTCACAGTTTCACATACATCCTCCTCACTAAGCTCATCTGTCTTTACTAATGTCTCCTCCATTCCACTGCTACCAATCTCAGATGACTCACCTTCTCCTTTGAATCAGCTTCCTGCTCTAGGTCGTCTAGTTCTCCAACAGTTTCATCTAGTATCTGCACACATTCAATTTCAAGATTCTTACCCTTGTTAATAACTATATCGACTTTCTCTGCAACCACACCCTCCTTTTCAGTACAAACGGAACCAATTTGCTCTGCTTTGAATATTACTTCTGTTCTATAATCATTTGAATTGCTACTTAAACTACTGCTATTGTCATTTCCTTCAAAAGCTTAGTTTATCACTTGTTCTCTGTCCTCACTGTAGAACTATAAATAGAAGAGATTTAAATTACTTTACTATTTCAGTTGTTTATATTTTTTGTGTCATCTTTACACCCCTCTTATAAAATTGTCCACTCTGAAGAGCTGGAATGCTTTCTAATTCATCTTTTTCTGTAACTATGCCAACTTCTTTTAATATTATAGCATTTTTATCATTGGAAACATGTTTACTTAGCATATGATATGATCAATGTTTTTCACTTATCTTACTACTACTGTTTACATCGACATGATCTGAAACTGAATTACAGTTATTTACATGTGGCTCTTTCATGTGTCTTGCCCCTAGTGTGAGCCCTAACTGGAACAAAGCTTAGTTTAAATGATTGGATTCAAAATTACCAGTACTTCCAACATTTCTGCCTCTGGAATTCCTCATACCATTTACATTTGGACCATTTCCCACTAAATTATTCCTTGGATCACCATTGTTTCTATGAGAATCTGCTCTATTCATCTTACTGACATGATAATCCCTCCATGAATGATTCCTATTCTCAGAGTTACTCCTACTATCCTTTACTGCAGGCCTGACACTTTCCACATAAAATGAAAAAAATCATTTATATTACTTCTAGGAGCAGCAAAAGCAACTTTCTAACCTTCTATAGAAGCTTATTTTTTAATACTGTAATTATTGATTCACTAACCTGTTTTTCCCAAATATTTTAGTTTGTTAAACCAAAACTGACAAAAACCTTCAATATTACCTCTCCTAGGATCGTATCTTTTCCTTCTTGTTCTTTTAGTGTGGGTTTGCAGCAGAGCCCCATTCCTATCTTCTCCATAAATTTCGCTTAAAGCTATTTGTTGTTCATCTCTACACCAATATTCATTCAAAAATAATTTCTTAAACTCTTCCCATGTCTTTCGTGATTCTGTAACTTCAGCTGCCCAACCATTAGCACCAGACTTCAAAAATCCCCTTAAAAAACCATATTTTCCATATCACTTCAATTTTCTGGTAAATCATTCAATCCTCTAATAAAAACAAATTGATTGCCTGTCATCATGTGGTTCAAAATTGTTAAATTTCTTACAGTTAACTAAAAAGCTCCATTAGATACTATACAAACACTATATTTAACATTTTCAGAGAAGTAAAGTTGCTACTAACCATATAACGGAGATGCTGAGTTGTGATAGGCACAACAAAAAGATTCACACAATTAAAGCTTTCAGCCATTAAGGCCTTTGTCAGCAGTAGACACACACACACACACACACACACACACACGCGCGCGCGCGCGCAAACAGGTGTACACTCATTTTTTACTTCTGTTTCTTATCTATCCTCCAAACCTGTTGTAATTTGACTGGTTTGACTGCCAGTCTCTTCTGTATTATCAGAACAAAATTTCTTTGATACTTGTAAATTACAATCACATGAACTAGCTGTTGAGACGATTCTCTCTTCATATAGTTTCCAAATTCTATCTTCGTTAGCCATACAGGCACTGCTAATGTTATTCAGCTTCCTTTCTGTCTCATGCACTACTTCCTTTAATTTATTTTCAGAACACCTTTTTCAGTCTCTACCGTCCTATCCAAGTTTGTAAAATATGTATTAATTACACAAATTTATTTTTAAGTGTCTTTACAGTTTTTTTTAAATTTCTGAATTTAAACTACCAATGTCAGTTTAAGCTGATTATTTTGTTTCATTTCCTTCATGACTTGAACCAGTAATTTAATTTCCTCATTCCTGGATTTCCTTCCATTCCCTGATTTCTGTCATGTGATTCTTGCTTAATATTAGCTTATTCCACCAATTCAAAACTATTCACTTCTTCATCCACACTACAGTGAGCAGTTGGTGAAGCCCTTGACATTTTGTCCATAATTGGCCTGTCATCCAGTTTCTCATATGATGTTAAGTCTAGCCCTGATCTAAATCCACTATCATCTTCAGATTCACTCTTAGTTACTACTTTAGGCTCGTATATCAAGATAAATCTTTCTATTCTCTCCCTAAGAAGATCTTCTTCCTCATATCCATTCGCAGTGTTTACTCCCACCTAACATACTGTTCTTAATCTCACTGTCACACACTTTTACAAATAATTATTGAGAATCAAACACAACATCAACTTATCTTGATAATTTTACACCAGTGGTTGGTGCTGTTGCATCATCTATTAACTGCAGCAGCTCGTAATCCCCGTGTAAGCTCTGCTCAATGTGTTGTTTACATCTGCACTGCACTGGTCAGTTGCTTTGACATCTGATATGATATCATCTAAACCTACTTGCTGATTGGCTGTCATTGAAGATGACACCTTGGTGATGTCAGGTGGTACTGCATTTCCACTGGTCGAATTCTTCCTCACAATGCTTCTGATTTTTTCCGTCATTATTACTTCAAATAATAAAGCTTGTACTGTCTCAAAAATTTGTCTGTGCACTGTCCTACCTTCAGTCCACATGTGATTTCAATTAGTTTTTCACACACAAAAATGTATTTACTGTCCGACAGTCACTGCACCACTGTCTACAATTAGTTCATTGTCCAACAAATAGTTCCCTGCTGTGTCATGTTTTTCAGAATTCTGAAGTAAAAATATTGCCTGGGTGGAACAGTCCTCAGACGGAAAGGGGACCAAATTTAGCTTGTCAATTAACCTCACAGTTAAACTCTGTAGCAGCACCTGCCCTGAAGTTAGCTGAAAAGTTGATGGTATGAACAATCTATTACCAAAAATGTAGTTGACACTGAAAAGTGCAGCTCACACACTGTAACTGCAGTTGGTTGCTGACTGAAATGTTATACAAGGCGAGTTTTAGATTTTTCTACTTTAACTATGCACAGGTAAACGGAGAGCCACATACTGTGCTTCATTGCTGTCCTGCAATATTGTTCAAATGCAGTAAAGTAACACTGACATAATTAACACAGTCATTGAATAAAACTCAAACTAATGTTCTTGTGATCTAAAAGTCATATCAGTATGAAAACTATGTTTGCAATAATTATTATCTAGAAACAACCTGAATCGTAGTCATACCCTGTTGTCACAATTATCACGAAATGTTCTTGACTTTTAAACATTTTCAATGAAAGTAATTACAATTTCACACTCAGTCACTGAATCATCCCATATTCTTGGATATAGATCGTTCTCATTACAGAAACCATCAACCAACATGTCTCTTAGGTTGTATGAATATGTTACTTATTTTTTGTTATGTTTTTATGTTATTCAATCTGTATATTGAGCAAGCAGTAAAGGAAACAAAAGAAAAATTCGGAGTAGGTATTAAAATCGATGGAGAAGAAGTAAAAACTTTAAGGTTCGCCGATGACATTGTAATTCTGTCAGAGACAGCAAAGGACTTGGAAGAGCAGTTGAATGGAATAGACAGTGTCTTGAAGGGAGGATATAAGATGAACATCAACAAAAGCAAAACGAGGATAATGGAATGTAGTCGAATTAAGTCGGACGATGCTGAGGGAATTATATTAGGAAATGAGACACTTAAAGTAGTAAAGGAGTTTGGATTCCGTAGAAATATTGGAACACATGAGGCAATACTGACCCTATGACTTATCTTAGAAAATAGATTAAGGAAAGGCAAACCTACGTTTCTAGCACTTGTAGACTTAGAGAAAGCTTTTGACAATGTTGACTGGAATACTCTCTTTCAAATTCTGAAGGTGACAGGGGTAAAATACAGGGAGCGAAAGGCTATTTACAACTTGTACAGGAACCAAATGGCAGTTATAATAGTCGAGTGACATGAAAGGGAAGCAGTTGTTGGGAAAGGAGTGCAACAGGGTTTTAGCCTATCCCCGATGTTATTCAATCTGTATATTGAGCAAGCAGTAAAGGAAACAAAAGAAAGATTTGGAGTAGGAATTAAAATCCATTGAGAAGAAATAAAAACTTTGAGGTTCGCCGATGACACTGTAATTGTGTCAGACAGAGCAAAGGTTCTGGAAGAGCAGCTGACCGGAATGGACAGTGTCTTGAATGTAGGATATAAGATGAACAGCAACAAAAGCAAAATGAGGATAATGGAATGTAGTTGAATTAAATTGGGTAATGCTGCGGGAATTGGATTAGGAAATGAGATGCTTAAAGTAGTAAATGAGTTTTTCTATTTGGGGAGCAAAATAACTGATGATGGTCAAAGTAGAGAGGATATAAAATGTAGACTGGCAATGGCAAGGAAGGCATTTCGGAAGAAGAGAAATTTGTTAACATCGAGTATAGATTTAAGTGTCAGGAAGTCGTTTCTGAAAGTATTTGTATAGAGTGTAGCCATGTATGGAAGTGAAACATGGGCAATAAATAGTTTAGACAAGAAGAGAATAGAAGCTTTTGAAATGTGGTGCTACAGGAGAATGCTGAAGATTAGATGGGTAGATCATATAACTAATGAGGAGGTATTGAATAGAATTGGGGGGAATAGGAGACCACAACAACAATATCAACAATGATAACAAAACTTTAAATTATTGGTATTGTGTGATTAGCACAGCTTTTAGCCAAACTAATTATACTAATTGGTTCTGAATAACCTAAAAAAGATAACAGATAATACAGTTAAGTTGAATTCATCATGGGTCAGTATTTTAGATTTTTACATACTGTGTGCTTGCTATGTAAATGGGAATATCAAATGTACTACAAAAATTTAAAAAAAAATAAAAGTTCTGGAGGGGGAGGAAACATAACAGACAGGCAATAATCCACCTGCTTTGTCATAGCTGCTGCTTGCTGTTCTAATTATGTACAGAGAGACAGAGAGATAGTTTACTTCAGTTTTTACTGCTCACCTTCAATCTAATGTGAAATAAGTACTGTGTTGATTTTTCACATCCTGGAGTTCTATCAACAAGATATATGGTGGCATTTACTTGGCTGTAACAGTGGGAGAAGAATTAAATGCTCCCTTTGCCATCTTATAAAATTATAAATCTTCTATTGAAATTGTTTTGGAAAGCTCTAGGTTCATGTTATGTTTGATGTTGTTCTGTATTTGGTTATTAGTCAAATGGGGTTGCAGAAATTTTGCATTTTTTCAATGGAGCTCATGTAATGAGATGTTTGAAGAACTGCAGAGAGAAATAACATTTTTATATCAATTAAATTGCTGATTTATTTGTCTAAATTAGCATCATTTACAGTGACTGACTTAAGAATAAGAACTCATCTAATGGTGATGAACAAAATGTATGCACATCTCTGAAAACTAAAAAATTTATTCTTAAGCACACTGAAACTCAATACAAGGATGCATAACCTTGCCTGTACTCGCTCCTTCTCAGTGAATGCATTGTCCTTTTACAGTATTAAGTTTTGCATACAAATAAATAAGTCTCTCTTCGGTTAAAATCAAACAATAGAATGTAACAGTATTATGAGAAGGAAAGTTGCCACTCACCATATAGCGGAGATGCTAAGTTGCATATAGACACAACAGAAAGACTCTCACGATTAAAGCTTTCGGACATTAAGTCCTTTGTCAACAATAGATGTGTGTACACACACACACACACACACACACACACACACACACACACACACAAATGCAACTCACACATGTGACTGCAGTCTCAGACAGCTGCAACCACACTGCAAGCAGCAGCGCCAATGCATGATGGGAGTGGCGACTGGGTGGGGGTGAGGGGAGGCTGGGTTGGGGAGTGGTAATGATAATATTGTGGTTGTGGTGGACAGTGAAGTGCTGCAGGTTAGAAAGAAGGCAGGGGAGAGGAGGGGGAAGCAACAGAAAAGGAGAGAAATAAAAAGACTGGGTGTGGCGGTGTAATGGTGGCTGTGTAGTGCTGGAATGGGGAACAGGAAAGGGGCTGGATGGGTGAGGACAGTGACTCATGAAGGCTGTGGGTTACAAGAACTTGCAGGGAAAGTATTGCAGGGAAAGATCCCACCTGTGCAGTTCAGAAAAGCTGGTGTTTTTGGGAAAGATCCATATGGCACAGGCTGTGAAGCAGTCATTGAAATGAAGGATATCATGCTTGGCAGCGTGTTCAGCAACAGGGTGGTCCACTTGTTTCTTGGCCACAGTTTCTTGGTGGTCAAATCAATGACGAACAATGCATGTGAAAGAAAAAAAAAAACATTACTCTATTTTCTAATTCATTCATATTACTAAATACCTAAAACAGTGCACTGTACACATCTTAGTTGCAGGTTGCTTATCTAAGAGCTTCCAGGGGCAGCAAAAAATTGACTTTCAATATTTCATAGAGTTATTAAGTGAAGTGATCTAATCAGTGAGAGATATAATTTTATGGCAAAGGTTTAACACAGTAAGTCAATTATTAAAATTAGAAACTGTGCATATGTCTCCAGGCAGAGTAACTCACAGTGTGCAAATTAAAGAGACTTTACTCATCTAGTATTTCACAATTAGAGCTCTCAGTGACTGCCAGCAAACCTTACACATAATTTCAAACCTTTTCGGAACTCCCCCCCAAAAAAAAACATTTTGGTAAAAGCGTTTATATGAGATTAGCAAAATGAAATTGTTCTGGATTTTTTTTTAATTTATTGGCTTTTGGAATATGCCATTTAGCCATCCAAGCACAGAAAATTTTATGACAATTGGGTTTGACAATTCAGTGTGACATTATTTTATGTCATAGCCAGGTACAATGTAGAATATGATTTACGGACTGATTAGACATAAAACAAGTTTTGTAATCAGAGTATACTAAAATGGGTAAACAAGACAAAAATGGAACACAGAATATAAAGTGTCATTACACTATAAAAATCCTACTGCTAACACAAGTAGTAAATCACGGAAAGGCATAACATGCGGGGTAGCTGCACGGTCTGAGGCACCTTGCCATAGTTTGTGCGGCTCCCACCATTGAAGGTTTGAGTCCTCCCTCAGGCACGTGTGTGTGTGTGTGTGTGTTTTCTCCTCAGCATAAGTTAGTTTAAGTTAGATTGATGATGAAGAGGTCCCAAACTCCGAGGAGTGTAGGGGACGTTGCAGGAAACCTGCACCGCCGTACTAGTCAAGGTCCTTACGGAGGTGGTTTGCCATTGCTTTCCTCTGACCATAATGGGGATGAATGATGAAGATGAAGACATCACAACAACACCCAGTCATCTCGAGGCAGGGAAACTCCCTGACCCCACCGGGAATCAAACCAGGGACCCCGTGCATGGGAAGCGAGAACACTACTGCAAGACCACAAGCTGCGGACTAAATTAGATTAAGTAGTGTGTAAGCCTAGGGACTGATGACCTCAGCAGTCTGGTCCCACAGGAACTTAACCCACATTTCCACAAGAGAAAGGCATTGGTACAAATTTGGGATATTCCCAATTCAGTTCACCTGAATAATTACACACATAAATTATTAACAAAATGATAGTCGCATGTCGTGTGAGAATTGTGCAAAAGCTGTGGAATGAGAATTTAATATTAGTTCAGGTCGATGAGTACCATATTCAGCATCTGAGTGTTCCATATTCTGCAGAGTGGCACGTGGAGGTATAGCCAGTTAATTGCTCTTTGGTCTTCCTCAGGCATTCTAATTACCAGGAGCACTATATTAGTGGCACAGGGAGTTATATCTTGGTGTTGGCACTGTTGACGAACATGCTTACACGTTGCTGCATAGTTAGATGCTAACAAGATTTGAGGCTGCTTGGGACCTGAAGATCTGGAGCCTGAAGATTACTTGTAAGGATGTTTTTGTAATATGTTTTCCAAGGACGCTGTAGAAATATATGGTTTGGATATTCTTCCTCTCTGGAAACGCACAGAAGGCAGTGCTTCGGTAAGCAGATGGAGATGTCTCTTGAACTTTTAAAGATTAAAGTTCAGCCATGGTATAATTGTTGTGAAGCTCCTCTATGTTTGTACCTTATTATATCGTAGTACTCTTGGAATCGTGGAATGAACTAGTGTGTAGTGACTGCCTTTCATTTTAGATTACCACTACCATTCATCTTTCCAGCCGAATGACAACAACTTTGAGTGTGGGTGTCATATCTGTGACAGGCAGTTTATCATATTTAAGAGCTCTGTCCAGAGATGCCTGCTTTGCTAGCACACCCACTTGCTCATTAGATGAATACAATGTTGTGACAGTTCCTCTGCACCCAAAATGCAGCATTGACAGTTGCTGCAACAGTGGGGCTGGTACAACTATTATAATGGTTTCTAATCAGTTGTAGGGCTGACATATTGTCAGAGATGATAACTTTTATGTCTGATGTGGGCGTCTGTGCCAAGAGTAGTATGGCTTCCAAAATGGAAATCAGTTCGGCTATCATAACAGTGAAGTGCGGATCCAGCTCATAGCAAAATATTTTGTGCACATTAAGAAGAGGCAAGGATAATATAAATTGGGTTTCCTACTCTTGAGGTTTAGGAAATCTTTTTTGGGACACTTTTGTTTTCACAGCCCTGAATTTTACATAACACTAATTTCCAAATACGTCAGCTGATTACCAAGTAATTTTCACAGCTCAATTGCTTCTTTTGCAGTAGTATTTCACAGCTACGTATTCATGTTGGGTGTACCAGAACATTTGCATAACCCATTCCAAACATTTCAATTATTATTCTCATGTAGATGTATTAACATTTTCTTTCTTGCAATTAATATTCTCTCTGGTGCGTGATCTCACTCAATTTCCTGTCTCGCAACACAATGACCATCTCTGACTGTAATACCAAATGTTTCTTCTCATGACATGACAATTTTGCTAATCAGTTTCCTCGATTTTGAGGTGGTAAGTTAAGTCCATCATCTACAAATAATGCTAACTTAACAAGTTCAGCGTGATTGTGCCATGGAATAAATGTGGATCAGTGTCATTTGCTTCAAAATTAAACTGCAAAATAAAATCTAGAAACTTCTTGTTCTAGCAGCGAGGAGGCTGACTGAGCCTATACAGTTCCTTCTCAAGCTTGCAGGTTACAGGTTTCTTTGTGACACTCAGCAGCTTCTCAGTTAGTTCCATACAGATTTTTTCTTGAATGTTGCAGTGTAGTAATGCAGTGTAAATGTAGAACTATATAATCTCCAAATTTTTGTATGTGACAGTTTTGCCAGAAAAAACTCTGGACAAGTCATACCACATAACTGGTAAGAAAGTTTTGTTGTAGTTGATGCCCTACTACATGCACAAACCCATGCTTTGTTCCAAGTAGTTTTGCTGTTTGTGTCACAGAAGACCTTGATGACACACATTGAGTCAATAACTTGCTGGCTGTTGATTTTACAAATGATATTCTTGTTTTTGTTCTCCTCATGAGCTTCCAGTTTCTTTGCATTCACCTTTCTCCGGCATTTTGAGTAGGGACTGGAAAGTGGCTCTTTAATAGTATTAGGGACATCATGTTGTTGTTGTGGTCTTCAGTCCTGAGACTGGTTTGACGCAGCTCTCCATGCTACTCCATCCTGTGCAAGCTTCTTCATCTCCCATTACCTACTGCAACCTACATCCTTCTGAATCTGCTTAGTGTATTCATCTCTTGGTCTCCCTCTACAATTTTTACCCTCCATGCTGCCCTCTAATGCTAAATTTGTGATCCCTTGGTGCCTCAGAACATGTCCTACCATCTGGTCCCTGCTTCTTGTCAAGTTGTACCACAAACTCCTCTTCTCCCCAATTCTGTTCAATACCTCCTCATTAGTTACGTGATCTATCCATCTTCAGCATTCTTCTGTAGCACCACATTTCGAAAGCTTCTATTCTCTTGTCTAAACTATTTATCGTCCATGTTTCACTTCCATACATGGCTACATTCCATACAAATACTTTTAGAAATGATTTCCTGACACTTAAATATATACTCGATGTTAACAAATTCCTCTTCTTCAGGACCGGTTTCCTTGCCATTTCCAGTCTACATTTTATATCCTCTCTACTTCGACCATCATCAATTATTTTGCTCCACAAATAGCAAAACTCCTTTACTACTTTAAGCGTCTCATTTCCTAATCTAATTCCCTCAGCATCACCCGACTTAATTCAATTACATTCCATTATCCTCATTTTACTTTTGTTGATGTTCATCTTATACCCTCATGTCCACTGTCCATTCCCTTCTACTGCTCTTCCAAGTCCTTTGCTGTCTCTGACAGAATTACAATGTCATCGGCGAACCTCAAAGTTATTATTTCTTCTCCATCGATTTTAATACCTACTCCGAATTTTGTTTTTGTTTCCTTTACTGCTTGCTCAACATACAGATTGAATAACATCGGAGAGAGGCTACAACCCTGTCTTACTCCCTTCCCAACCACTGCTTCTCCTTCATGTCCCTCTACTCTTACAACTGCCATCTGGCTTCTGTACAAATTGTAAGTAGCCTTTCGCTCCCTGTATTTTACCCCTGCCACCTTTAGAATTTGAAAGAGAGTATTCCAGTCAACATTGCCAAAAGCTTTCTCTAAGTCTACAAATGCTAGAAACGTAGGTTTGCCTTTCCTTAATCTTTCTTCTAAGATAAGTTGTAAGGTCAGTATTGCCTCACGTGTTCCAATATTTCTACGGAATCCAAACTGATCTTCCCCGAGGTCGACTTCTATCAGCTTTTCCATTCATCTGTAAAGAATTCGTGTTAGTATTTTGCAGCCATGACTTATTAAACTGATAGTTCAGCAAATTTTCACATCTGTCAACATCTGCTTTCTTTGGAATTGGAATTATTATTTTCTTCTTGATGTCTGAGGGCATTTCGCCTGTCTCATACATCTTGCTCACCAGATGGTAGAGTTTTGTCAGGTCTGGCTCTCCTAAGGCCATCAGTAGTACCAATGGAATGTTGTCTACTCTGGGGGCCTTGTTTCAACTTAGGTCTGTCTGTGCTCTGTCAAACTCTTCACGCAGTATCGTATCTCCCATTTCATCTTCATCTACATCCTCTTCCATTTCCATAATATTTTCCTCGAGTACATTGCCCTTGTGTAGACCCTCTATGTACTCCTTCCACCTTTCTGCTTTCCCTTCTTTGCTTAGAACTGGGTTTCCATCTGAGCTCTTGATATTCATACAAGTGGTTCTCTTATCTCCAAAGATCTCTTTAATTTTCCTGTGGGCAGTATCTATCTTACCCCTAGTGAGATAAGCCTCTACATCCTTACATTTGTCCTCTAGCCATGCCTGCTTAGCCATTTTGCACTTCCTGTCGATCTCATTTTTGAGACGTTTGTATTCCTTTTTGCCTGCTTCATTTACTGCATTTTTATATTTTCTCCTTTCATGAATTAAATTCAATATTTCTTCTGTTACCCAAGGGTTTCTACTAGCCCTCATCTTTTTACCTACTGCCTTCACTACTTCATCCCTCAAAGCTACCCATTCTTCTTCTGCTGTATTTCTTTCCCCTATTCCTTTCAATTGTTCCCTTATGCTCTCCCTGAAACTCTGTACAACTTCTGGTTCTTTCAGTTTATCCAGGTCCCATCTCCTTAAATTCCCACCTTTTTGCAGTTTCTTCAGTTTTAATCTACAGGTCATAACCAACAGATTGTGGTCAGAGTCCACATCTGCCCCTGGAAATGTCTTACAATTTAAAACCTGGTTCCTAAATCTCTGTCTTACCATTATATAATCTATCTGATACCTTTTAGTATCTCCAGGGTTCCTCCATGTATACAACTTCCTTTCATGATTCTTAAACCAAGTGTTAGCTATGATTAAGTTGTGCTCTGTGCAAAATTCTACCAGGCGGCTTTCTCTTTCATTTCTTAGCCCCAATCCATGTTCACCTACTACGTTTCCTTCTCTCCCTTTTCCTACACTCGAATTCCAGTCACCCATGACTATTAAATTTTCGTCTCCCTTCACTATCTGAATAATTTCTTTTATTTCATCATTTATTTCTTCAATTTCTTCGTCATCTGCAGAGCTAGTTGGCATATAAACTTGTACTACTGTAGTAGGTGTGGGCTTCGCATCTATCTTGGCCACAATAATGCATTCACTATGCTGTTTGTAGTAGCTTACCCGCATTCCTATTTTCCTATTCATTATTAAACCTACTCCTGCATTACCCCTATTTGATTTTGTGTTTATAACCCTGTAGTCACCTGACCAGAAGTCTTGTTCCTCCTGCCACCAAACTTCACTAATTCCCACTATATCTAACTTTAACCTATCCATTTCCCTTTTTAAATTTTCTAACCTACCTGCCCGATTAACGGATCTGACATTCCACACTCCAATCCGTAGAACGCCAGTTTTTGGATGAAATCAGCTTCATACTTTGATGGCTTATGAACAGTGGAACAATCGTGCAGGCATGCAAGATATTGATCTTCCATTAGCTGCCATGTTGCTCTTATATCTTTTTGTGGGGACTCTGTCTCTTATTGTACTTGTAGTTGCGTGACACGAGTTTGCTTGGTATGACCCCCATTTTCTCATTCTTTGTCATCATTAGGAATGAATTATCAACTTCTTATGGTGATGGTGGTGTGCTACTGCTCACCTTACTGAATGTGACATTTCAGTGTATAAAAATTTTCCAGTTTGTGGGGTCAAAAAATTAATAATTTGACGATTCTCCTCAATACCAACGAACATAACTTTTCGGTTTTTGGAATAGAGCTTGCTTCAAAATTGTTTGGCACGTGCGCAAAAGCACAGGATCCAATGATGTCGAATATGAGGTTTTCGTCCAGTCCACATGTCTTATGGAGTTTACTTCAAATTGTATTTCATTGGAATCATATTTACTAATGTAGACAGCAATGTTATACAAGGTGGAATCCAAAATTTTTGAGACTGGTGCTGCCATTTGGAAAGTAGGAGTAGTAGAGCTTTGCACTGCTAGGTTGTGAGAGCTGCATACCTGATGAGTCATTGTGTGGAGTTGTTATAATGTCAAGTTGAACACTTATATTTCAAAAGACGACACAATACATGTAAGTCACAGAGCGAGTAGACCACTAAGGCATGTGTACATGGTAACAGTCAAATCTGCACTATGTCCAAGTCTAGCGGATGCTGGCTGGCTGGCCTCTTAGGTGGCATGGCTGCTGCATGGCTGTCAGACAGCACCGCATCTAGAGGACGCATGTAATTGAGCAGTGTCACTTTGAATGATCAGCGCGTCACAACACTTTTCCCCATTTTGAAATTTTTGCTCGTGTTGATGGAGGTGGCCTGTAGATGGCTAATGTCCATAGGCGTTGTTTGACTGGCTGTGAAGTCTCGAGGAAGAGGCTTCCCGTACGGACAGAAGTGTCCCCGATGATAATGGTTCGAGTTGACAGGAGACATAGGGGTCGAATCTGCTGGGGCCCCATGCACCAATCTGCCCGTTGCGGAAAGTCCGGTTGATATAACAGGAGACATGGGCAATGTGTCGGCATCCGTAGAAGAAGGAGGCGAGTAGAGTTGCTGCGACAGATGATGGTCATCCGGTTCCTGCATGGACACATCTCCTGGTGGCAACCGTTCTTGTGCTGGCACCGAGATGATGGTGAGAGGGCTGCGTTGGGAGTAATGATAGATGCCAAGATCCCGAGCATCAGGTAGAGCCGAAGGTGGTGTAGCGGCATCTGGAACAGGTGTTGCCTGCACCCAAGGCCGAAGCTGGTCCGAATGAAGCACTGCAACACCCGTGTCCATCTGGATTTCATACAGGCATTGTCCACGGTGTCATAAGATGCAGCCCGGACTCCATTTTGGCCGCCTGCCATATCCCCGTACCCATACAAGGTCACCGGCGGTGAACCTGCCAAGTGAAGGCAGACGCGGCCATGAGGTGTAAGGCCGCAGAAGACGAAGTAGCGTGATGGGCTGTCAGCCATCTAAGAGCTCAGCCGGGCTGTGGTCGCCCATTGGAGTGAAATGGTAAGAAGCCAGAAATTGGAGAAGCGCATCATTAGCAGCAGAAGAAGTCAGGAGTTTCCTCATCTGAGCCCTAAATGTGCGGACCAGTCGTGCAACCTCACCATTAGATTGCGGATGGAATGGAGGGGCCATGACATGCATGATGCCGTGACGAGCACAAAAATCTGCAAATTTGGAAGAGGCAAATTGCGAACCATTATCAGTAACAAGAGTAGAGGGAAGGCCTTCCAAAGAAAAAATGCGGGCGAGAGCACTTGTGGTTGCTGCGGTGGTAGGCGACGTGCAATGGACGATGAAAGGAAAGTTATAGTAGGTGTCAATTACGAGTAGTCAATAAGTACCTAAAAAAGGTCCCGCGAAGTCAGCATTAATGTGCTCCCAGGGATTCTCAGGCAAAGTCCATGGTGACAAAGATGACTTCAGTGCAGGAGCCTGTGACACACAAGGGCCGCAGGCAGCGACCATGTATGCTATTTCAAAGTCGATGCCAGGCCAGTACACATGACAGCACTCCAGAGATTTTGTTCGAGAGACACCCCAGTGCCCTTGGTGAAGGAGGCGCAAGACTGAAGCATGCAAAGATGCAGGTACCACAACACGCGGCGACGCATTGTCGGTGGAAAGGAGGATAACACTATCCCTATCTGTGAGGCGGTAGCGCAAAGCGTAGTAGTTCCGCAACGGATCAGAAGTCTTAGCAGACAAACGATCTGGCCAACCCTTCTGGATACAGCGTAAAACCCGGGAGAGGGTAGGGTCAGAACCGGTAGCAGCCGCCAGCCAGTCCCCGGTGATGGGGAACCCGTCCACAACCTGCTGCTCGGCAAGATCCAGGTGGAAACACAAAAGTTCATCCCTATCGAATGCCAGATCAGGACCCATGGGAATGCAAGACAGTGCATCAGCATTCGCATGTTGAGCCATCGGCCGGAAATGAATCTCATAATTAAAACGAGACAAGTAAAGAGCCCAATGCTGAAGGTGGTGTGCAGCCTTGTCAGGAAGCGACATTGATGGATAAAACAAGGAAACAAGTGGTTTGTGGTCCGAAACAAGATGAAATTTGGATCCATAAAGAAAAACACCAAACTTATGAAGAGCATAAATGATGGCCCAAGCTTCTTTTTCAGTTTGAGAATATTTTCGTTGGGCATGCGTGAGCATTTTGAAGGCGTAAGCAATGGGTTGTTCAGAACTGTCTGAAAAATGCTGCGCAAGGACTGCACCAACCCCATATTAAGAGGCATCCATGGCAAGAATGAGATGTTGGCTAGGTCGATAAGTGACCAGGCACGGGACCTGTTTCAGCATAGTTTTATGCAACAGGCGATGCACCGGCTGAGCCACCGAAGCCGCAGACAGTAAAAACCTGTGATAGTATGCTATTTTCCCCAAGAAGGCCTGCAGTTCCTTAACAGTTGTAGGGTGAGGAAGGGTATCGTTTGGGGCAACAGTTTGATGAAGCGGACGATTACCATCCCGAGGGAGTTGGAACCCCAAGTACGTGATAGAGGCCTGAAAAAATTTTGATTTCTGAAGATTACACTTAAGACCAGCAGTCTGTAAGACATGAAAAAGTGTGCGGAGATTCTGAAGAAGTTCTTCAGTGGTGCACCCAGTGACAACAATGTCATCCGTGTAATTGGTACACCCAGGGACAGTGAGCAATAATTGTTCCAAGAATCGCTGAAAGAGAGCAGGGGCACTGGCAATCCCGAATGGCAATCATTGGTATTGATAGAGGCCGAAAGGCATGTTAAGGACCAGAAACTGCTGGGAAGCAGCGTCGAGAGGAAGTTGATGATAAGCTTCTGTCAGGAAAAACACTGGCCTCCAGCAAGTTTAGTGAACAGTTCTTCAGGTTGGGGCATAGGGCAAGTGTCGATGAGGCATTGAGCATTTACAGTGGCTTTGAAATCACCACAGAGACGAATATCACCATTTGTCTTAGCAACGACAATGACAGAAGAGGACCACTCACTTGAAGTGACAGGAAGCAAGACCCCGGAAGCAGTGAGACGATCCAGCTCCTGTTTTACCTGATCATGATGGGCCACAGGAATGGGCTGAGCCCAATCGGTGGGTTTGAGCATGATATGAGCTTCAAAATCGTTTGCACGGCCTAACCCAGGAGAAAAAAAGGGACGAAAATGTCGTCGACAAGGAATCCAATCGAGCATAAGGAATGGCATCAGAGACAATATTGACAGAGTCATCTATGGAGAACCCAAAAACACGAAAGGCATCGAAACCAAAAAGATTTTCCGCATTACTATAGTCGACCACAAATATGTGAACAGTGCGAACGACGGATTTGTAACGTACCTCAGCATCAAATTGTCCCAAGAGAGAAATCTTCTGTTTATTATAAGTCCGTAATTGCCTAGTGACAGGTGATAGGATTGGAGAACCCAACAAAAGATACGTCGGAGAATTGATGATAATGGCAGTAGAACCAGTATCCACCTGCATGCGAACATCTCGACCAAGTATTTGGACAGTGAGGAATAACTTCTCTGAAAGGGAAGAAGTACAATTGACAGACAACACAGAATCAGAATCAGTGTCATGTTCTTGAACATCACATATGCGGATTTGCAAACGGATGACACATGACCCTTCTTTTTGCAGTTGTGACACATGGCCCAACATTGGGGACAATGCTCCTGTGAATGTTTCGTAAAACACTGTGGACATGAAGGAAGTTGTTGGGGTTTTGCTGCAGTTTCTTAGGGGGTTGTTTACAGTTAGGCCGAGGCTGTGCTTGCGAGTGTGCTGCGGCCACGTCGGCCGGCGGGGACACACCACATGCTTTGTCAACAGCGCACAGAGGTTGTATTTCCCCAACGTCTCCCCACGCCTCTATTTGCGCTCCAGTGGTGTGAGAAATTTCAAAAGACTGCGCGATGGATAGGACTTCACCAAGAGTTGGATTTGCCAACTGAAGGGCATGTTGCCTCACTTCTTTGTCAGGCGCCGACCGGATAATAGCATCCTGTACCATGGAATCGGTGTAGGATTCTTTGTGAACTTCAGTAACAAATAGACACTTTCTACTGAGGCCGTGAAGTTCAGCAGCCCAAGCGCAATAGGATTGATTCGGTTGTTTTTGCCAATTATAAAAGGCAACACGAGAGGTTACCACATGCGTTTGCTTATGAAAATATACGGACAGAAGTGAGCACATTTCAGGAAAGGACAAAGACGTAGGATCTTTCAAAGGAGCCAATTGCAACAACAATCCATACATTTGAGGTGAAATCCTTGAAAGGAACAGAGACTTACATGTTTGTTCGTCTGTGACATGAAATGCCAAGAAGTGCTGTCAAAGACGTTTTTCGTAATCAGACCTGTCTTCCTCCATCTCGTTGTAAGAAGGAAAAGGAGGTATAGACAACGACGAGAAACACCCTTCATTGGATGCCGCGACGAAATCACGAACTGCCGATGTGAGAAGCATTTACTGTTCAATGAGACCTTGCAATAGTTGCTGTAAAGTAGCCATGGAAACTTGTGGGTCAATGATGAAAAGGAAAAATCCACTACCTTGTCGCCAATTATTATAATGTCAAGTTGAACACTTATATTTCAAAAGACGACACAATACATTTAAGTCACTGAGCGAGTAGAGCACGTAAGACATGTGTACACGGTAATGGTCAAATCTGCACTAAGTCCAAGTCTAGCGGACGCTGGCCAGCTAGCCGCTTAGGTGGCACGGCTGCTGCTTGGATGGCAGACAGCGCTGTATGTAGACGACGTGCGTAATTGCGTGGCGGCACTTTGATTGGTGCGTCACAACAGGAGTGACATTCAGGTGGGAGGATGTGTTGCGTGTCCACAGTGTTTGGTGTTTGGGGATTTTACGATGGATCCGCAAACATAACGGCGTGTGTGTATCAAATTATGTGTAAATCTTGGGACAAGTGATACGGAGACCCTTGCAATGATTTGGGGGACAGAGCATGAGCCGTACAATTGTCCCAGTGGAAGAGCCGGGGCTCTCCAAGACCCAGAAAAGTGAGACAGGTGAAGAGCAAAGTGAAGAGCATGATCATCGTTTTCTTTGACACCAAGGGAATTGTGCACAAAGAATTCATCCCACCCAACCAAACAGTGAATTCTGCATACTACTGTAATGTTTTATGATGGCTCCATGAAAACATGCGGCGACGACGGCCCAAACTTTGGCATCAAGGGAACTGGCTGCTGCATCACGACAATGCACCATATCACAGATCCTAGCTCACCAAGACCTTTTTGGCAAAAAACAACGTGGTGGTTGTACCCCGCGCACTGTACTCACCAGATTTGGCACCTTGCGACCTCGCGCTGTTTCCAAAACTGAAACTCAAGTTGAAAGGCCATCAGTTTGACACTCTAGAGACGACTCAAGAAGCATTGCTGGCAGCGATAAACGCCCTAAAGGAACAGGTCTTCAAGAAAACGTTTGACCAGTGGCAGAAGTGCTGTGACTGGTGTGTACGTGCGGATGGGAACTACTTCAAGGGTGATGGTGACCATTAGTCCAAAGGTAATGTTTTTTACAGATGGCAGCACCAGTCCCGAAAATTTTGGATAGCACCTCGTATGCTTGTGTTCATAAGAACTTTGAGATAGTCTTGGTTTTCAACAATGTATATGCTCTCTTTCACTAATTGTTGGATTGTCACTATTCGATCTCCCTTGTGCTCTGGGCTGTATGGAGCAGTTGTCTCCAGCAGGATTGTATGTTTTCTGACATGCATTTTTAAGTCATAATTAATACTCAAAGTACCATTTTATGTTAGACTCTCCACACACAACAAACCAAACTTGTTTCATGAAATCCATCACTGACATAAGTTTTGTGTCTGGGAAAATTACAATCCTGTATTAAGTTGCTTCATTTTTAAATGTGACAGAAAAATTTTCGCCACTGATTGATTCAAATGATGTGAAACTGCAGAGATATGAGTGAATAAATTCACCTGGGTTTATAGAACAAATTGTCTCATCATTTTTTAACTTAACCTGATGTACCTTGCCTAGCTGACAGGGTTCATAGAAAGTCATCTTCTTTTATTATATTAAGTCCTTCAATGATCTCTTGGCCGACACCTGCTGAAGCATCCTTGCATTTATTTACCCAGTCATTCATACATTAGCGACTGGAAAAATTTGCATTTTGCGATAAATGCAAAATAGATGCAAATTCTGCCTCAAAATTCATAAAAGTGAAATTACTTGATGGACACTGTTTCATAGCTAATTGTATCCAAATGAGGTATTTATACATACAATATTGAAAATGTAAGCAGTTACTGTCATTGTAAATCATCTGGCAAACCCCAAATTGGAAAGGTAATGTGCGCAAGAACCTACTTGCAGAATAAAGGGTATGAATGCAATGATGTATCAATGCAGCACTGAATGATCTGGTGCCATGCCAACTGTGGATGGTTGAATGGTCTTTTTAAGATCCATGTCGTGTAATGCAACATAATACCTGTACTCAGCCATGGGAGCTGGCATTTTATAAGGAAGAAACATGTCTGTTTGTTAGTTAGCTAAAGCTCAAAAGATAGTATAATGCAGAAAATTTTTAATGTGGCAAATTAGGTGGCAGATGTTTTGAACCTTAGTTGCATCGAAAGCCACTATAGGTCAATCCTGAACTACATCATTAACAATACTCTGCTAACCTCAACAAGCAATTGCATGGTAGCTGTTCCCAAATGCATTGTGTGCATGTTGCTCATTGTTTTATTTTCTTATTCTGAAATAAGTGAAGTGACTAATCCTGGCCCATCACAAATTTCAACTACCTCCCTTACAATACCAGAAGAGATGGGCAGTCCCTGTGACAATGTGTCAGTTCTGCTGTAGGCTGCTGCCCAGCAAAATTGAGGTGTGGTTTGTTTCACCACACTTCTCCCTCCCCTGTAGCAGTCAAAATTCTTGTCTGTTTATGCTCACAGCTATCTGCGACTATAGCCTGTAGCACCTGCCCTCTCCACTATAACGATTAGAAAACAAAATCTGTAAAGTTTTTCGATGGCGCCAAAATTTTTCCTCTAATTTTAAAATGGAGTTACCGTACTTTTGGTTATACTTCTACCCAAAATTCCTTGTCAGTTCTATCTGTAGCATTGTCAAGCATGTGTCTTAGGGTTATGAATGCCCACGAAAGATCGCAATTAGTAGTCTGCAGATTTTTTAATCTTCAAATTGGGCAGGAAAAGTCAATGTCCAGAAACACCTCATATAGGAGTCGCATTCACTTATCTGTTGGGAAAATGCTGCTGCTTTTCAATAGAATAAGCATGTTTGAAAGGTGTTGAAGTTTTTGCAAAAGAAAACATTCCAGTCAAAAAGCTCCCTGTCAACACTTTTTTTAACAGTCAGTTTCAAAGAACTAATTATTTGTTTGCCTTTGCTCATGTAGTGAGACATTCTTCTAAATTTGGGCATCAAATCATTTACAAACAATGAAAATAATTGGGAATTTTGCAAAAAATAGATACAAATTTTGCCAAAAGTAAATGCTACATTTTCCGGTCCATAAATCATGCCTTTGTTCATATCATTCACATCAGTGTTCATTTCATCGCTCCTCAAGTGGATTTTGTTATAAAAAACAACCTGTAAATATAGATCTCTTGCTTCAAACTTTCCACTACAGTTTCTATCTCACGCAAAACTAAAACTAGATCTTCTTTGAAAAATGGAGTGATTTTCTTTGAAGTTCATACTTCATAGCAAAACAAATTCTTTTTGTTAGCTGGTACATACAAAACATATTCTTTTTCTTAGCTGGTACATACAAAACATTTTAAAGATGTGCCTCACACCATTTACAATGAATTTCCCTGTCAACAATGACAGTTCCCATACTGGTGACTTGGCTTATTTTATTATCGCTGAGTGATACGTATGTTGCCATTACGGGCCGAAACTCTGAGAACTATTCCCATCGAAAAGTAAAATGATGCAACATACCTGTAGTCATCGACTGTACATCCAGCTGATTGTACTCAGCCATTTTTCACAAGTGTCTAGTGATATTTTGGCAATTTGGTATTTTTATCTGATGAGGGGAGAAGTTCGCAATCAAATTTATCTTTGGCACTTTTATGTTTCTCCACATCATACAACAACATATTGTGTTTTTTGCTCTTTAGAAACATCAGTTTTATCAGGCTGACTTGCCTTTTTTGTTTGCTTACTGATCACCATCTACATCTACATCCATACTCCGCAAGCCACCTGACGGTGTATGGCAGAGGGTACCCTGAGTACCTCTATTGGTTCTCCCTTCTATTCCAGTCTCGTATTGTTCGTGGAAAGAAGGATTGTCGGTATGCTTCTGTGTGGGCTCTAATCTCTCTGATTTTATCCTCATGGTCTCTTCTCGAGATATACGTAGGAGGGAGCAATATACTGCTTGACTCTTCGGTGAAGGTATATTCTCGAAACTTTAACAAAAGCCCGTACCGAGCTACTGAGCGTCTCTCCTGCAGAGTCTTCCACTGGAGTTTATCTATCATCTCCGTAACACTTTCGCGATTACTAAATGATCCTGCAACGAAACGTGCTGCTCTCCACTGGATCTTCTCTATCTCTTCTATCAACCCTATCTGGTACGGATCCCACACTGCTGAGCAGTATTCAAGCAGTGGGTGAACAAGCGTATTGTAAGCTACTTCCTTTGTTTTCGGACTGCATTTCCTTAGGATTCTTCCAATGAATCTCAGTCTGGCATCTGCTTTACCGATGATCAACTTTATATGATCATTCCATTTTAAATCACTCCTAATGCGTACTCCCAGATAATTTATGGAATTAACTGCTTCCAGTTGATGACCTGCTATATTGTAGCTGAATGATAAGGAATCTATCATTCTATGTATTTGCAGCACATTACACTTGTCTACACTGAGACTCAATTGCCATTCCCTGCACCCTACGTCAATTCGCTGCAGATCCTCCTGCATTTCAGTACAATTTTCCATTGTTACAACCTCTCGATACACCACAGCATCATCTGCAAAAAGCCTCAGTGAACTTCTGATGTCACCCATCAGATCATTTATGTATATTGTGAATAGCAACAGTCCTATGACACTCCCCTGCGGAACACCTGAAATCACTCTTACTTCCATCACTCTTACTACTTCCGATTGAAATCACTCACCCTT
Source organism: Schistocerca gregaria (assembly GCF_023897955.1). Classification (NCBI taxonomy): domain Eukaryota; kingdom Metazoa; phylum Arthropoda; class Insecta; order Orthoptera; family Acrididae; genus Schistocerca; species Schistocerca gregaria. The sequence continues at coordinate 329,431,394 of NC_064925.1, read as the reverse complement.
AGTACCATCACTGAAAATGCACAACTCCTCCATCAACCATGGTCAAGTGGAACTCTTCTTTTATGAGACATTCTGTCAATTTTTCCACATTTTATTGACACTATGACAGGCTATGCCATGCTGCTTTAAACACATTTTACTTTGACAGCAATGATGCGACAATTTTCACAATTAGGCGTATGTCCAACACACTTTCTCCAACATTTTAGACTACAGTGTCAGGTTTTCAACTGTAGCTAGGTGCACAACTTCTAGGTGTTGCTCATCATTAATCTACAGATACAGAAACAGAAACTTCCCATTATACCAAGAAATAACTATTTTCGTGACTACACAAAAATTGCTACTTAACAATGGATAAATAAAGAACTCTCATAAAAATGAAATCAAGAAATAAATAAGGAAACACAACCATACAGTTAGCCAAAGAACATGTAAGTCTTCTGTCACTGGCCATGGCTGGTGCTCACCACACAACCACCCACTCTCTCCTGTCGTAGAGTGGAGCACCCGCCATGTCTGGGAATTTATGCTGTACGCATTGACATGCCCTTGTATATATCACCTGTCTGTTTTGCTTCACTTTTCGGCCCATTTGTCATGTCAAAGGCGATGCTGCTGCTCGTTGTATGGTCTCCATGACAGGTGGGGTAAAAGTTGCCAGTATAAGACTCACACTCTCTTGCTGTTATGCAGGTAAGTCTGTGGTTGAATATGTATGCTGGTTTAACCCTCTCCCATGACATTATCAGCACCCAGTCATTGTACGCTATTTGGACCATATGTTCATTGCGTTTTAATACTCAGGAAGGTCCCGAGTATGGCGGCTGTAAGGATTGCACGTAGCATCTGTTCAACAGCACATGGGAGCGTGTCACAATTTATTTACATATTAACACTTTTGGAGCCCTTTGACATGATACTGGTGTGGGCGTAGCCTGGAGCTTCGCATGTTGTAGCATGCATGACAGTTCCGGTTCCTTAGATGCCGACTGTGCTGGAAAATGTCTGACAGCAGACACAACTTTTTCCCATAAACCTTCTTGGTGGTTGATGCCCAAATGTCCATATTAACTTCTATACGTAGTTCTAACAAGACTTGTGGCAGGACAGCTGTCCAGCAACTATTGTGGCACGTAAGTGCAGCCTTTAAAGTCCTAAGCCACGTTCCATCTAGGTTTTTACGTCTCTTGAACCTGGGATGAAATGCTTTTTGTTTATGTAGCACTTCTCTAATATGGCTAAACCATGGTGGATCTTTCCCACCCCTTAAAACCTTACTCTGAACATATTTGTCTAGGGCATATTGAACAATGTCTTTGAATTTTTTCCATTGGTTCTCTACATCTTCGTCCTCATCACCAAGTACTTGATGCTAACTGCTGAGGTCTTCTGAAATTTGTATCTGTTACTGTCGCTGAGCAAATATATCTTCCTGTCTTTCTTAACATTCCTTGTAGGACCTGTCATCATAGATGCTGTCACAGCCTTATGATCACTGATACCTTCCTCTATGTTAATTGATTCGACAAGTTCAAGTCTCTTTGTTGCCAAGAGATCTAAGACATTACCCTCACAAGTTGATTCTCAATCTGCTCAAAGTAATTTTCCGACAAGACATCCAGAACAATGCCATATGAATCCCTATCTCTGGCTCCACTTTTGATGGCATAACGCTCCCAATCCATACCTGGCAAGTTGAAGTCACCCCTATCACAATCCTATCATCCTGTCCCCCCTTCTTTCCAGTTTTCTCCATATATGTTTTTGCTTGCAGATTCTCCAGAGAACCTCCTCATTCCTTAGTTTCTCGCTGTTCTCATTTCCACTATGTCTTGTTACTTTTGTTTTTCTTCAATTTATTATCAGTCCATATTCTGAACTTATTAAACTCTTCATGCCATCCAACAGATCCTGTAATTCTTCTTCAAGTTCACTGAGGACAGAAATGTCACCCGTGCATCTAATCATTTATGTCCTTCCACCTTGAATTTTAATCCTACTCTTAAAAGAAAGTTTCATTTCCATGATTGCTTCTTCAGTATGTAGAGTGAACAGCTGGGGTAAAAGACTACATCCCTGCCTTACATCCTTTTTAATTGGAGTACTTCATCCTTAAGTTTCCAGTCATATTTTTCCCTCTTCTTTCTTGTGCATATTGTATACTGCCCATCTCTCCCTACAGATTACCCTTATTTTTCTCAGAAGTTTGAACATCTTGCACTATTTTACATTACTGAATGTTTTTTCCAGGTGTACAAAAACTACAAATGTGTCTTGATTTTTCTTCAATGGCAAGAGCTGTTGTTAGATGTGTGAAGTGTCCACATCTGTTGTGTAGGTATTTACAGAAACCAATTTGATATAGTGGAGCCTTCAGTAAGCACAGATGACTGGATGCCCTATCTCGTTTCATGTGTAGGGGCCTAAAGATGGGTTCAATATGGCACGAAAGTTGGTAGCACAATAAAATTATTCCATAAATGTACGGCTGTTGGATATCTGTTTTCTGCAGAATGTTCATGTACAGTCTGGACAGCATTAGACCGGTTGCAGCGGTCCTGTTCTGTGGCCAGTTCATTTAGCAGACACCAGTAGATTACCAGTACTTCTTCTAGAGGCAGGTAAAAGAGTCACATTTATGAAACTGACTGATACTTGCAAGGACCTGGTTGCTAGGATTGCTACAACTGTGGAGTTAGTGCATGAAACTCGTGTGATTTGTGAGCATGTAAGACAGTTTACAGTGTGTCACTGTGCACATTGTTGTGATTGTGGTCTACATTTTGAACAATACCTGTAAAAGAACAGTTTTGCATTAGCTACATACTGTACTTTGCACTGATAGAACATATTGAATATACTGTGATAAAATTTATGCATTCCATCTGAGAGTGTTGTATTTCTCTGGTTAGTTTTGTGTGTTTAGATGGGTGATGTTACAGACTTGTTCACTCTTTAGAAGGTATTTTCACAGAAACAAAGCTAATTAGGGGTGGTAACAAACTGAATAAATTATAATTACATTATTATTGAATAACTCACTAGAGACCACAGATCACTCACACCAAAAAATCCAAAAAAATGTTCCTGAAAAACCTCTGAAATTTTGGCAGTGGAGTTAGAATTCACTTTACATCCTTATAACAAGCACAAAAAATATAAAAATGGAAACTTTCGAGACTGGAGTTACGTCTGATGTTTCACCATGGAGTAGAGTGATTGAATAGGTTAGCAAGTTTTGTTTCTTTCTTTTATGGTATTTTTGTATAGCTATCATTTTCTTGTAGTGGAAAATCCAGGATGGAATTTAACAATATTATGAAAATAAAAGTTGCTACACATCATACAGTGGAGATGCTCAGTTGCAGGTAGGTACAACAAAAAGACTCTCACAATTAAATTTTTCAGATGTTAAGGCCTTCATCAATAATAGAGGACACACACACACACAGACAGACAGACAGACAGACAGACACACACACACACACACACACACACACACACACACACAAACACACACACACGCAAATGCAACTCGCACACACAACTGCAGTCTCAGGCAACTGAAACCACACTGCTAGCAGCAGCACCAGTGCAAGATGGGAGTGGCAACTGGGTGGGGGTAAGGAGGGATAGTATATTGGAGGTGGTGGACAGTGAAGTGCAGCAGGTTATATGGAGGGGGAGAGGTGGGGAGGGGGGGGGGTGGAAAAGGAGAGAAATAAAAAGACTGGTTGTGATGGTGAAATGACGGCTGTGTAGTGCTGGAATGGGAACAGGGAAGAGGCTGGATGGGTGAGGACAGTGACTAAAGAAGGTTGAGACCAGGAGGGTTACAGGAACGCAGGATGTATTGCAGGGAAAGTTCCCACCTGCGCAATTCAGAAAAGCTGGTGTTGGCGGGAAGGACCCATATGGCACAGCCTGTGAAGTAGTCACTGAGATGAGGGATATCATGTTTGGCAGCTTGTTCAGCAACAGGGTGGTCCACTTGTTTTATGGCCACAGTTTGTCGGTGGCCATTCATGTGGACAGGCAGCTTGTTGGTTGTCATGCCTACATAGAATGCAGCACATTGGATGAAGCTTAGCTTGTAAATCAAATGACTTGTTTCACAGGTAGCCCTGCCTTTAATGAGAAAGGTGATGTTATTAACTGGACTGGAGTAGGTGGTGATGTGAGGATGAATGAGACAGGTCTTGCATCTAGGTCTATTACAGGGGTGTGAGCCATGAGGTAAGGGATTGGGAGCAGGGGTTATGTGAGGATGGACGAGTATATTGTGTAGGTTCGCTGGACTGGTGAATACCACTGTTGCAGGGGTTGGAAGATAGTGGGCAGGACATTTCTCATTTCAGAGTTTGATGAGAGGTAATTGTAGCCCTGGTGCAGAATGTAATTAAGTTGCACCAGTCCTGGGTGGTACTGAGTTAGGAGGGGAATGCTCCTATGTGTCTGGATGGTCAGACCTTGGGAGCTGGTCGGAAACTGGAAGGATAAGGCATCGGAGATTTGTTTATGTACAAGCTTGGGAGGATAATTACGGTCAGTGAAGGCTTGAGTGAGACCCTCAGTATATTTTGAGACGGACTGCTCGTCACTGCAGATGCGATGACCATGGGTGGTGAGGCTGTATGGAAGGGACATATTGGTATGGAATGGATGGCAGCTGTCAAAGTGGAGATATTTCTGGTGGTTACTAGGTTTGATATGGACGGAGGTACTGATGTAACCATCTTTGAGTTGGAGGCCAATATCTAAGTGGCTTGATTGGATGAGTACGACCAGGTGAAGCAAATGGGGGAGAAGTTGTTGAGGTCAATCCAGGTAGAAAGATGTTATCAGTGAATCTGAACTAGGCGAGGGGTTTCGGATTCTGGGTTGTTTAGGAAGGGTTCCTCTAGATGGCCCATGAATGGGTTGGCATGGGATGGTGCCATGCAGGTGCCCATAGCTGTGCAATGGATTTGTTTGTAGGTAATGCCTTCAAAGGAGAACTAATTGTGGGTGAGGATATAGTTGGTCATGACGACTAGGAAGGAGGTTGTTGGTTTGGAATCCATTGGGCATTGCAAAAGGTAGTGTTCAATAGTGATAAAATCATGGGCTTTAGGAAAGTTAGTGTATAGGGAGGTGGCATCGATAGTGATGGGCAGGGCACTGTGTGCTAAAGGGACAGGAACTGTGGAGAGTCGGTGGAGGAAATGCTTGCTATCTTTTATATAGGAGGGTAGGTTCAGGGTAATAGATTGAAGGTGTTGGTCTACAATAGCAATCCCTGCTCCCAATTCCTTAACCCCTTACCTCATGGCTCATTCCCCTGTAATACTTAGATGCAAGACCTGTTCCATACATCCACCTACTCCCTTCCAATCACTAACATCACCTATCCTATCAAAGGCAGGGCTACCTGTGAAACCAGTCATGTCGTCTACAAGCTAAGCTGCAACCGCTGTGTTGCATTCTATCTAAGCATGACAACCAACAAGCCGTCTGTCTGCATGAATGGCCACCAACAAACTGTGGCCAAGAAACAAGTGGACCATCCTGTCGCTGAAGACAGAGCCAAACATGATATCCTTCATTTCAGTGACTGCTTCGCAGCCTGTGCCATTTGGAGCCTTCCCAACAACACCAACTTTTATGAATTGCACAGGTGGGAACTTTTCCTGCAATACATCTTACGTTGCCATAACCCTCCTGGCCTCAACCTTCATTAGTCACTGTCCTCACCCATCCAGCCTCTTTCCGGTTTCCATTCTGGCACTACACATCTGCCCTGCCCTTCATCTATCCTGCCACCTGCCACACTTCACTGTTCACCATCTCCACCATACTATCCTGCTCCTCCTCCCCACCCGAGCCTCCTCCTTACCCCCACCTATTCGCCACTCCCATCGTGCACTGGTGCTGCTGCTTGCAGTGTTGTTTCAGTTGCCTGAAACTGCAATTGTGTGTGTGTGTGTGTGTGTGTGTCTCTGTGTGTGTGTGTGTGTGTGTGTGTGTGTGTGTGTGTGTGTGTGTGTGTCGTCTTCTGTTGACAAAGGCCTTCACGGCCAAAAGCTTTAATTGCTAGAGTCTTTTTGTTGTGCCTAGGTGCATCTCAGCATATCTTCTCTATGCTGAGTAGCAACTTTCCTTTTCATAATATTCTCATTTTCACGTGATTTTGTTTGATCATCCAAAGACAGTTCTGTGGCACTGATATGATATAGTAAGTGCTTTGCGAAACTCTTGGCCTATTCAGTTCAGCAGTAATAGGCATGGGTCTAAACCTTTGCCATTTCTGGTGACAGAGTACTACAGCAATAGTATAGATGGGACAAGCATCCAGAAAATGAGGAGAATATACCTTTCTTAATTTTGTCTCCAGCTGTCACTTGCACTGCTTCATATCACAGTTGCCACACTCCTGAGATTGGAGGGAGAGAGTCCACTGGTTGATATCATATGGCACTCATGGTATTTTATTGTTCAACAGACAATATATTTCAACCACATTAAGTAATTCTTTTACAGTTTTTTTTAACAGAACATAAGGGAGATGGCACAAACCTAGTCCCAGCATTTAGCATATTCTGCTCAAACAGCCCCAAGCAGAGAATAACACATCCATCCAGTAGCCAAATCACCACCAGCTATATCATATGCCTTCACAAACTCACAATTAGAGAGATTTCAAACATAGTTCAGGATGCTGGTGGACAGTCTTTGAACTACATGTACCATCACCCTATGTAGTATAATTATGTTCCACCAACAGGATATGAATCAGCTGTCACTCTGTAGTGTGCCAAGACAAAGTTTAAATTAATGGCTATGGCTGTGGGGGTGGCTTTGTTTAAGAAGTGGAAAAAGTAACTGGATGGTTCTGAATAACTTCATATTTGTGAGAAATATCAAAAATGTAGAAATACCCAGGGGGGCTATGTTTTAAGTTGTTGTTCCTCTACATTTAACGTCGTTTAGTTACAGGTGCAAAAAACTGTGGTAAAGGGATAGTTTGACTTCTATCTGGGTTCAAAAGTAATATATTTATACATATTTAACATAAGAATCAGTGCTTCTTTGTGGGCTGTGGTGTATGGCTGACTAAGAGTTCACACCATTATAGGCTGAGTTTGTTACCATGTGGGAAACCACCACTTAGGTTACAGGAATCTTATTTTGTTATTGAACTATTGGCTTCCTTTGTCTGTGGAGGGAACATTAGGATAAAAGAATTTCCTTTTTTCTGCTTCAGATATTCCTAGAGATGGAGGTCATCCTGCTGGAGTAAATCATCCGGAAACAAACAGAGATGGAAAAGGAGTCACAAGAAAGAAAAAAACACATGATGCAGCCTCACCTTTTGCCGCTCAAGGTAAATCTGTCAAGATGCTCCATACATTTTCCATCATTTGTGCATCAAACACATTTAGACTCGATTGGCCAAAAGACTAATGCTTCTGATTATTATCATTTACTTTTTTTCTATTTAATATATATTTTCATTATGTATTTGAAGTTGTTTTCATTGAAACTTTGTTAACAAAATGCCTTTAGCTATTAGCAGTAATCTTGATTAGTTATTAAATTATTTGCATACTAATGCTAAATGTGATGTATCAAATATACTAGCTGTGCTCCTATTCAGTGGGCTTCTTAAATATATTTGACAGCAGATCAATTGAGAGACATCAAATGTTTTCCTTTATCCAAAATAACTATAAGGTGAGTTTAAACAGACTTTTCTTTCCTCGATAAATTTTAAATGGTGCTATCAATTCTGATTCTACATCTACATCTACATGATTACTCTGCAATTCACATTTAAGTACTTGGCAGAGGGTTCAATGAACCACAATCATACTATCTCTCTACCGTTCCACTCCAGAACAGCGTGCGGGAAAAACGAACATCTAAACCTTTCTGTTCGAGCTCTGATTTCACTTATTTTATTTTGATGATCATTTCTACCTATGTAGGTTGGGCTCAACAAAATATTTTCGCATTCGGAAGAGAAAGTTGGTGACTGAAATTTCGTAAATAGATCTCGCCGCAACGAAAAACGTCTTTGCTTTAATGACTCCCATCCCAACTCGCATATCATAACTGCCACACTCTCTCCCCTATTACGTGATAATACAAAACGAGCTGCCCTTTTTTGCACCCTTTCGATGTCCTCCGTCAACAGAGGACAAATGAGTGTAGTGTAAGCTGTCTCTTTAGTAGACTTGTTGCATCTTCTAAGTGTCCTGCCAATGAAACGCAACCTTTGACTTGCCTTCCCCACAATATTATCTATGTGGTCTTTCCAACTGAAGTTGTTTGTAATTTTAACACCCAGGTACTTAGTTGAATTGACAGCCTTGAGAATTTTACTATTTATCGAGTAATCGAATTCCACCGGATTTCTTGTGGAACTCATGTGGATCACCTCACACTTTTCGTTATTTAGCGTCAACTGCCACCTGCCACACCATACAGCAATCTTTTCTAAATCGCTTTGCAACTGATACTGGTCTTCGGATGACCTTACTAGACGGTAAATTACAGCATCATCTGCAAACAACCTAAGAGAACTGCTCAGATTGTCACCCAAGTCATTTATATAGATCAGGAACAGCAGAGGTCCCAGGACGCTTCCCTGGGGAACACCTGATATCACTTCAGTTTTACTCGATGATTTTCCATATATTACTACAAACTGCGACCTTCCCAACAGGAAATCACGAATCCAGTCGCACAACTGAGACGATACCCCATAGGCCTGCAGCTTGATTAGAAGTCGCTTGTGAGGAACGGTGTCAAAAGCTTTCCGGAAATCTAGAAATACGGAATCAACTTGAGATCCCCTGTCGATAGTGGCCATTACTTTGTGCTAATAAATAGCTAGCTGCGTTGCACAAGAATGATGTTTTCTGAAACCATGCTGATTACGTATCAATAGATCGTTCCCTTCGAGGTGATTCATAATGTTTGAATACAGTATATGCTCCAAAACCGTACTTCTAACCGACGTCAATGATATAGGTCTGTAGTTTGATGGATTACTCCTACTACCCTTCTTAAACGCTGGTGCAACCTGCGCAATTTTCCAATCTGTAGGTACAGATCTATCGGTGAGCGAGCGGTTGTATATGATTGCTATGTAGGGAGCTATTGTATCAGCGTAATCTGGAAGGAACCTAATCGGTATACAATCTGGACCTGAAGACTTGCCCGTATCAAGCGATTTGAGTTGCTTCGCAACCCCTAAGGTATCTACTTCTAAGAAACTCATGCTAGCAGCTGTTCGTGTTTCAAATTCTGGAATGTTCCATTCGTCTTCCCTGGTGAAGGAATTTCGGAAAACTGCATTCAATAACTCCACTTTAGCGGCACAATCGTCGGTAACAGTACCATCGGCACAGCGCAGCGAAGGTATTGACTGCGTCTCGCTGCTTGTGTACTTTACATATGACCAGAATTTCTTCGGATTTTCTACCAAATTTTGAGACAATGTTTCGTTTTGGAACCTATTAAAGGCATCTTGCATTGAAGTCCATACCAAATTTCGCGTGTCTGTAAATTTTAGCCAATTTTTGGGATTTCGCGTTCTTCTGAGCTTCGCATGCTTTTTCCATTGCCTCTGCAACAGCATTCGGACCTGTTTTGTGTACCATGGGGCATCAGTTCCATCTCTTACCAATTTATGAGGTATGAATATCTCAATTGCTGTTGCTACTATATCTTTGAATTTGAGCCACATCTCGTCTACATTTGCATAGTCAGTCTGGAAGGAATGGAGATTGTCTCTTAGGAAGGCTTCTAGTGACAATTTATCTGCTTTTTAAAATAAAATTATTTTGCGTTTGTTTCTGGTGGATTTGGAAGAAATAGTATTGAGCCTAGCTACAACCACCTTGTGATCACTAATCCCTGTATCAGTCATGATGCTCTCTATTAGCTCTGGATTGTTTGTGGCTAAGAGGTCAAGTGTATTTTCACAACCATTTGCAATTAGCGTGGGTTTGTGGACTAACTGCTCGAAATAATTTTTGGAGAACAGCCACCAACAAACTGTGGCCAATAAACAAGTGTATCACCCTATTGCTGAACAAGCTGCCAAACGTAATATCCCTCATCTCAGTGACTACTTCACAGGCTGTGCCATATGGATCCTTTCCACCAACATCAGCTTTTCTGAATAGGGCAGGTGGGAACTTTCCCTGCAATACATCCTACCTTCCTGTAACACTCCTGGCCTCAACCTTCTTTAGTCACTGTTCTCACCCATCCAGCCTCTTCCCTGTTCCCATTCCAGCACTACACAGCCATCGTTTGTGTGTGTACTGCTAACAAAGGCCTTAATGACCAAAAGCTATAATTGTGTGAATCTTTTTGTTGTACCTATCGTGACGCAGCATCTCCACTATATGGTGAGTAGCAGTGTTTGTAACTTAGACTGGTTGCCTTGTCAGTTGCAAGTGAAAAGGTGCATGTCAGTATGTATCTCAAAGACAGTAGATATTCATTCTTAGTATTTCCTACAACCTTTACCCAGTTTAATGTCCAGATAAGCCACCACAGGCCATGTTTACCCCTGGAGCATTCTGATGTTCTCTGTTGCTTCTCATGAAAAGATATATGGGACTGGCATCAGTACATCTACATGACTGCTGTACAATTCACCCTTAAGTGCCTGGTAGCAGGTTTATTGGATCATCTTCAGACTATTTCTCTACTGTTCTGCTCCTGAACAGTGTATGGAAAAAACAAATACTTAGATAAATTTGTGTGCTCTCTGATTTCTCGTATTTTATTACAATGACAGGTTCTCCCTTTGTAGGTGGGCATCAATAAAATATTTTTAATTTGGGGGAGAAAGTTGGTGATGGAAATGTTGTGAAAAGATCTCATTGCAATAAAAAATGCCTCACCTATTTCGTGATAATACAAAACAAGCTTCCCTTCTTTGAACTTTTTTTGATGTCCTCTGTCAGTCCTGTCAGATAAGGATCTCATACTGTGCAGCAGTACCCCAGAAGAGGATGGACAAGCATAGTTTAGGCAGCCTCTTTAGTGGATCTGTTCTGTTTTGTAAGTGTTCTACTAATAAAATGAAGTCTTTGGTTCATCATCCCCACAATATATTTTGATCCACATCCTTTCATCTTTCCCCCTCCTTCCCTCTTTCCTGATGAAGCAATTGTGGGTTGCAAAAGCTTGATATTTGTGTGTGTGTTTGTGTGTTTTTTATTGTGTCTATCTTCCAGCACTTTCCCATTTGGTAAGTCACAGCATATTTTTCCCACAATATATTTTATGTGATTGTTCCAATTGAAGTTGCTTGTCACTGTAATCCCTAGACATTTACAGTAAACTCTCAATTATCTGTGGGCAAATTATCAACTTTGGGTTACAACATAATGTAGTAAATAATGTGCTGCGTGAACATTGCAAGCACTGGATGTATTTTGTTTCAACGTAGTGTAAGGTAATGTGAAATAGGATTGCACTGTCTTCTTTGCAAGTACTGAATAATTATGAATACTATGGTGATTTAGAATTTATTACAAACATTAGTTAAGTTAGTTTTATTGTGATATTGCAGTAAATTTTTGTTTTTGACCAACCCTTATTCATTACTGTGTACTTTAATTACTGATTATGTGCGGAATTCGACTATCTCTAATCCCTTGTTACACAGATAATCAAGAGTTTACTGTAGATAAATTGTAGTCTTCAGATTTACGTGATTCATTGTATAATCAAAATTTAATAGATTCATTTTAGTACTCATGTGCATGACCTCACACTTTTCATTATTTAGTGAATTGCCACATTTCACATCATACAGCTCTCTTGCCTAGATCATTTTGCAATGGCTTTGATCTTCTGTTGGCTTTACTATACAGTAGATGGCAGCATTGTCTGCAAACAACTAAGATCACTGCTAAGATTGTCTCATAAATCATTTACATAGATTAAGAGCAGAAGAGATACTATAACACTTGCTTGGTGATCACCAGATGTCACTCAACAACTTTCTACCAATTACTATGAACTGCGACCTACCTAACAGAAAATCATGAATTCAGCCAGACTATTGAGGCAGTACTCCAGAGGTACACAGTTTAATTAGAAATTACTTAGTAGTAGTAGTAGTAGTTTTATTCATCCGTAGATCTCTTTTTACAAGGATATAGGACATGTCAAAGTATTTACAAGCTTAGATCAATTTACAATAAGCTAATTCGTATACACATATATTTACAGACTTCTAGTTAGAGACAATCATTAGATTTTACTCCTGGTATACAATAATTTATTTACAAATAACTCATTAAATAATGTAATGCCACACTATTCACTCATATTTCACTATCAGTCACTGCACACACTATACACACATTGTTTCATAACACTTCACTCACTACATACACACACACACACACACACACACACACACACACACACACACACACACACACACACACACATTCTTACAAAGAATAGCGCCAAAATTCTTCTGGAAATCTAGAAATATGAAATCAGTTTGAGATCTTGAAATCAGTAACACTCATTACTTCTTTGTGAATAAAGACCTAGTTGTGTTTCATAAGAATGATATTTTCTGGATCCATGCTATGTGTGAATACAATATTTTCTTCAAGGTAATTAATTACGTTCAAAGTATTGCTGTAGCCCATCCATTTTCACCCTGTTCAACTGAAGATGTATCCCTTTCAATGCACTTTTCACTTTTGGGAACAGGTAAAAGTCAGAGAGAGCCAGATCTGGTGAATATGGAGGGTGTTTAAGCACAGGAACTTGTTTCCTACTCAGAACCAGTTTTGCACAAACTTTTGTCATGTTTAATTCATCATGCAAAATTTATCTTCGTTTCTGTTTCTTATGTCTGAAATCATCTGAATGCTCAGACGTCAGTTGTTCCACACAATTCCATTAATTTTCTGGAAGTTTGCTTTGTTTCTTGAACTCACTGGGACATTCTTCATCTTCAATCTTTTCCTGTCTGAAAACTATTTGTGCCATTAAAAAATTTGCACTTGTGACATAGAATTATCACCAAACACCTCCTTTAACAAGTGAAAACATTGTGTTAGTGACACTTTTTATTTCACAAGAAGTTTGAGATTAATGTGTTGCTCAGCTTTGAAGTTCACCAAGATCACTGCACTATTACAGAACAATGTCCTAAACAACCAAGGCTCGAAAGCCAACGAAAGCAGGGAAAGATGAAATGAATGGTGACTGATCTTGAATAATCAAGGTCAGCTACATGCCAATACCAACCTCTCACCATGCTGCTGCATGATAGGAGGTATGCAGCCTCATTTTTTAATTGCAGCACTTCATGAGTGTTCCAGAACTATACAGTTCATCAACATCAGTGATACAGATCTGTAATTCAGCAGATTGATCTTATTTTCTTTCTTGATTATTTGTGATGGACGATCCACATCTGAAGACTGGAAAGTTGCACATCACACGAACAGTTGTATGTGATGGCTATTATATCAGCATGCTCTGAAAGGGATATTTTTATTTATTTACCTGTTTTTTGTTTTCAGTTCATCTTCTTCCTTTGTTGTTGTTTCCTATTTTTCCAGTTTTCCTTCATTTTCTCCCCACAAAGTCTCTTCCTTTCTTCTGTCCATGTTGTTCCTTATTTTTTATTTCTTCGGCTTTGAAAGCCTTCCAAGTTAAGTGTTTTATTTTTAAAATGGTTTCTTTCTGCTATTTCTGGTTCTTTGATGCTGTTTATTTCAAGATGTTTCCTTACTTCTGTTATCCATGCTATTGTCGATTTCTGCTTCCAGAAATATAGGAGTATTTGTTTTGTTTGTCAATTTCCATCCATTTGGTAGAGGTGTCCAAAATAGGTTAATCTTTGTTTGGCCATTACTTCGGATATTTTCTCTATATTTTTGTAAATCTCCTCATTACTTTGTATTTTTCAACCATCTGCAGTTTTTATTGCACCCATTATTTTTCTAATAGTCCTTCTTCAGAACCTCTAGTCTGTCCACCTTATAGTTCATCGTTAGGGATTCAGATCCATGTAAACATTCTGCTTATACCACTGTGGTGTAGTGTTTTAGTTTTGTTTTTCATGATATACATTTCTTGTTGTAAATATTTTTGGTCAAACCATATGCTCTTTCCATTTTGTTAATTCTTACATCTATTGCAGATATTTCTAGTCCATTCTGTTGCATAGTCTCTCCAATATATTTAAATTTATTTACTCACTCTATTTTACCTATTTGTGTTTCCACGAATTTTGGCACTTTTTTTTTATTTGTCATGAATTTGGTTTTTTCAGCTGAAATTTTGAGACCAGTTCTGTCTGCTATTTTTTCCAGAAGCTTTATCTGAATAACTGCTTCTGTCAGGTTTTCTGAAAGTATTGAAAAATCATCTACCAAAGCCAAGCAGTTTACCTTGATTCCATTTGTTTTCCTTCCCAGAGTTATTGGTTCAATTTTGTGATTTTTTTAGCTCTGAATTCCAGATCCTTACAATTTTTTCTAGAACACAATTAAACAGTAAAGGTGATAAACCATCACCTTGTCTAACACCAGTTTTTATTTCAAATGGCTGTGATACTTCTCCCATAAATTAGACTTTAGATATAGTACCTGTTAACGTTTCACGAATTATATTGGCTAATTTTGATTTAGCACCAAATTTTCTAATGACCTTATCTATTGTTTCTCTGTCTATACAATCAAATGCTTTCTTAAAATCAATAAATGACACTATTATTGGTTTTCTGGTTAACATTTTATGGCAAATTATTGAGTTTAAGTTAAAAATTTGTTCTGCACAGGATCTTCCCTTTCAAAAACCACCCTGATATTCTCCCAGTTGTTTGTATAAAGTATCTACCACTCTGTTCAGGATAATTTTTGGAATTTTTGATAATATTTTGTATGCCACTGGGAGAAGTGGCACTCCTATGTAATTATTGACATTTTGTTTGTCTCTCTTTTTATGTAGTGGGTGGATTAATGCTGTTTTCCATTCAACTGAAATCTTTTCAGTTTTCCAAATGTTCTCAAGAAGCAGTTGTAGGTCCTTTATGATTTTTGATTCTGACCACTTCAGTAATTCTGCTGTAATGGAGTCTTCACCACTTGCTTTATTGTTTTTGAGTGTTTTGATGGCTTCATGAATTTCTAACTTCGTTGGTGGGAAATCTTCCTCTATATTTTGAGGTGTCACTGAAAATTCTAATTTATCTGTTGGAACTGGACAGTTTAAGAGCTTTTCAAAAAGTTTTGCTAAAATTTCAATAAGCCGAGAATTTTCAAAGTTCCTTTTGATTTTCCAGATTATTTTTGATGTTTCTTTCCTTTTTTGTCTGAATTATTCAAGGTCTTCCTCTTTTTTCGAACATGTCCATTTTGTATTATTGCTTTGCACACTCCTCATTCCACCATGTCTTCTTTTTATTCTTCTCCAATCCTAAAGTTTTCTCTGCTGATTGAGTTATTTGCATCCAGAGATCATGCCAATCACCTTCTTTACTTGTCTCAATTTCTTCTCTAAATTTGTCTATATTTTCTTTTGTAATATTAGCTGTAGTGGTGTTGTATCTGATCACATTCTTGGTCACCTTTTTTTGTTTTAGATGGGAGAAATTTTATTTTAATCTCAGAGAGATTATGATCTGAATCGAATTCCCCACTTATGACTATTTTAACATTCATGATTTCCGTGATATACTTTTTAGATATGGCTACATGATCCAGTTGAAATTCTCCTAGGTTTGGATTTGGATGTCTCCAAGTCTTGGCTTTTCTTAGTAGTTTGTGGAAATGTGTGGATATGAGTTTTAACTGGAACATTTTACACATGTTGACCAGTCTTTCGCCATTTCTGTTTGGTCTTGAGTATGCTGGATATTCACCTACAATAGTCCTAAATTTGTTTTCCCTTCCAATTTGCACATTGAAGTCACCAAGAAGTATTTTATGGCAGGTAGGACATCAAACGGGCCGACTTGGAGCAGGAGAGGCACAACAGGACATTTTAATTTCTACTGTCTATACTTTGACAAATAAATTCATAAAACTTTAACAGCATGACCAGGAAGGATTCAGGATTCATACTCATAGCAGTATAAGTGCAAAAACCTAACAAAACACATTAATTTACATGCGAAATTTCATCTTTTTTTCGCTTACTACTGGCTGCGTTTGTTGCTATAGATACACTTTTCTTCCTAAGTAAGAGAGACTCTTCGATAACTTTTGCACAGCATACAAACCATAGTTACAGGTGTATGAAACTCTAGAAGTTATTTAATGTATGAAAAAAATGAATGAACTGTTACATTTTAAACTTCATGTTTAGAAAAAAAACTCATGTTTTATAGTTAATCAACTCAATTTTTTCCACAGTTTTTTAATAGATTTGGAAAATTCTAGAGTTTCATACACCTGTAACTACTGTTTGTATGCTATGAAAAATTCATTGAAGAATCTCTGTTACTTAGGAAGAGAAGTGTACCTATAGCAACAAATGCAGCCAGTAATAAGTGAAAAAATTATGAAATTTCACATGTAAAAAAAAGGTATTTTGCTATGTTTTTGAACTTCCATTGCGATGAGTGTGAGTCCTCAATCATTCCTGGTCATAGTGACAAAGTTTTATGAATTTATTTGTAAAAGTATAGACAGTAGAAATTAAAATGTCCTGTGGTGACTCTCCTGCTCCAAGTTTGACATCCTACCCCCCCCCCCCCCCCCCCCCTTAATATCCTTTTTTCAGGTTCTAAAAGATCCCAGAATTTATTTACTTTCTCCAGATTTCTTCTGTTGTCTGCATTTATAGATGCACGACAGGTTATGAGGATGTAACTTTTATTCTTGCTTTCTACACATGTAAAAAAAGGTGTTTTGCTATGTTTTTGAACTTCCATTGCGATGAGTGTGAGTCCTCAATCCTTCCTGGTCATGGCGACAAAGTTTTATGAATTTATTTGTAAAAGTATAGACAGTAGAAATTAAAATGTCCTGTGGTGACTCTCCTGCTCCAAGTCTGCCAGTTTGACATCCTACCCCCCCCCCCCCCCCCCCTTAATATCCTTTTTTCAGGTTCTAAAAAATCCCAGAATTTATTTACTTTCTCCAGATTTCTTCTGTTTTCTGCATTTATAGGTGCATGACAGTTTATGAGGGTGTAACTTTTATTCTTGCACTTTATTGTTGACATTGATATTCTTTCTGAATTCGATCTAAATTCTGTTACACTGTCTATGATTTTTTTGTTTGCTTAAAATGCTGTTCTAAACATTGGCATGTTTTCCATTATTCTGCTGGTTTCTCTTTATAAATTCTATAATGTGACTCCCCAGAACCCTAGGTCCCATTGCATTACATGATGTAATGGTGGATTCCTCATCAGAGTTACCACCTGAAGTAGAGCATCCATTGTGCGAACTTTCCATTTTGCGATTTGAAGCTGTAAATTGTAAAGAGTAGGGAATCCAAAGTCATCCCTGAATTCACAAAGTACGACCAGGTTGTTAGCCTGGAATATTACGCATTCAGCCGCCACTAACATGTGGATCCGTCATGCCCTCTGTCCACTTTGGCCTTGGTCAAGAGGCCACCTATTGTACCAGCTGCACCATACCGAAGTCCACCTTCTCCGCCTTCACTGCCGTTGAGGTCTTCATCATATCCCTCGCAAGGGATCCTCACAAGGTACTATCACCCGGGACAGGTGAATCAAGGTTTTTTAACAAGGTGTTTATCTGTTTATTTATTGGTCCTGTTAATCTAGACTGTACAGTGTACAAAAGATATTCGATCATCCATTAATTACAACACATACTCCTTTTTATTTTCAGACATCATTTTAACAAAACATAAAATTACTGTATTTTCTTACTCTACACGTTTTATAAAAAAAGTGTTAATCAGCGAGGCAGTTTTGTTTTTCTAGGTATTCCCTTAATGTATACAAGCATTGCTCAACCAAGTTGTTCTTCACAGTTGCTTAAGGCCATTATTATTTTTGTAGATTTGGGTAGTGCACTGTACAATTTGATGCCAGGATGGAGTACGCCTTTCTGTAATAGTCTTGTGTTTGTTTGTGTTACATGTACATTATTTTTTGTCTTGTGTGGTAGCTATGTACAGATTCATTACAGGTGATGCTCGGACTGCCGCTGTTTAGTTTTTCATTATGTTGTTGTTGTTGTCTTCAGTCCTGAGACTGGTTTGATGCAGCTCTCCATGCTACTCTATCCTGTGCAAGCTGCTTCATGTCCCAGTACCTACTGCAACCTACATCCTTCTGAATCTGTTTAGTGTATTCATTTCTTGGTCTCTCTCTATGATTTTTACCCTCCACGCTGCCCTCCAACACTAAATTGATGATCCCTTGATGCCTCAGAACATGTCCTACTAACCGATCTCTTCTTCTGGTCAAGTTATGCCACAAACTTCTCTTCTCCCCAATCCTATTCAATACGTCCTCATTAGTTACATGATCTACCCATCTAATCTTCAACATTCTTCTGTAGCACCACATTTCAAAAGCTTCTATTCTCTTCTTGTCCAAAATATTTATCATCCATGTTTCACTTCGATACCTGGCTACACTCCATACAAATACTTTCAGAAACGACTTGCTGACACTTAAATCTATACTCGATGTTAACAAATTTCCAGTCTACATTTTGTATCCCCTCTACTTCAACCATCATCAGTTATTTTGCTCCCCAGATATCAAAACTCCTTTACTACTTTAAGCGTCTCATTTCCTAATCTAATTACCGCAGCATCACCCGACTTAATTCGATTACATTCCATTATCCTCATTTTGCTTTTGTTGATGTTCATCTTATACCCTCCTGTCCACTGTCTATTCCGTTCAACTGCTCTTCCAAGTCCTTTGCTGTCTCTAACAGAATTACAATGTCATCAGCGAACCTTTAAGTTTTTATTTCTTCTCCATGGATTTTATTACCTACTCAGAATTTTTCTTTTGTTTCCTTCACTGCTTGCTCAATATACAGATTGAATAGCATCGGGGTGAGGCTACAACCCTGTCTCACTCAGTTCCCAACAACTACTTCTCTTTCATGCCCCTCGCCTCTTATAACTGCCATCTGGTTTCTGTACAAATTGTAAATAGCCTTTCATTCCCTGTATTTTACCCCTGCCAACTTCAGAATTTGAAAGAGAGTATTGCAGTCAACATTGTCAAAAGATTTCTCTAAGTCTACAAATGCTAGAAACGTAGGTTTGCCTTTCCTTAATCTAGCTTCTAAGATACGTTTTAGGGTCAGTATTGCCACACATGTTTCAATATTTCTACGGAATCCAAACTGATCTTCCCTGAGGTCAGCTTCTACTAGTTTTTCCATTCCTATGTAAAGAATTTGCATTAGTATTTTGCATCCGTGACTTATTAAACTGATTGTTTGGTAATTTTCACATCTGTCAGAGCCTGTTTTCTTTGGGATTGGAATTATTATATTCTTCTTGAAGTCTGAGGGTATTTCACCTGTCTCATACATCTTGCTCACCAGATGGTAGAGTTTTGCCAGGACTGGCTCTCCCAAGGCCGTCAGTAGTTCTACTGGAATGTTGTCTACTCCGGGGGCCTTGTTTCAACTCAGGTCTTTCAGAGCTCTGTCAAACTCTTCATACAGTATTGTATCTCCCATTTCATCTTCATCTACATCCTCTTCCATTTCCATAATATTGTCCTCAAGTACATCGCCCTTGTATAGACCCTCTATATACTCATTCCACCTTTCTGCTTTCCCTTCTTTGCTTAGAACTGGGTTTCCATGTGAGCTCTTGATATTCATACAAGTGGTTCTCTTATCTCCAAAGATCTCTTTAATTTTCCTGTGGGCAGTATCTATCTTACCCCTAGTGAGATAAGCCTCTACATCCTTACATTTGTCCTCTAGCCATCCCTGCTTAGCCATTTTGCACTTCCTGTTGATCTCATTTTTGAGACATTTGTATTCCTTTTTGCGTGCTTCATTTAGTGCATTTTTATATTTTCTCCTTTCATGAATTAAATTCAATATTTCTTCTGTTACCCAAAGGGTTTCTACTAGCCCTCATCTTTTTACCTACTAGATCCTCTGCTGCCTTCACTACTTCATCTCTCAAAGCTACCCATTCTTCTTCTACTGTATTTCTTTCCCCCATTCCTGTCAATTGTTCCCTTATGCTCTCCTAATCTACAGTTCATAACCAATAGATTGTGGTCAGAGTCCACATCTGCCCCTGGAAATGTCTTACAGTTTAAAACCTGGTTCCAAATCTCTGTCTTACCATTATATAATCTATCTGAAACCTGTTAGTATCTCCAGGGTTCTTCCATGTATACAACCTTCTTTCATGATTCTTGAACCAAGTGTTAGCTATGATTAAGTTGTGCTCTGTGCAAAATTCTACCAGGCGGCTTTCTCTTTCATTTCTTAGCCCCAATCCATATTCACCTACTACATTTCCTTCTCTCCCTTTTCCTACTACCGAATTCCAGTCACCCATGACTATTAAATTTTCGTCTCCCTTCACTATCTGAATAATTTCTTTTATTTCATCATATATTTCTTCAATTTCTTCATCATATGTATATAAAATTGTACTACTGTAGTAGGCGTGGGCTTCGTGTCTATCTTGGCCACAATAATGTGCTCGCCATGCTGTTTGTAGTAGCTCGCTACAAACAGCACTCCTATTTTTTTTATTCATTATGAAACAGACTCCTGCATTACCCCTATTTGATTTTGTATTTATAACCCTGTATTCGCCTGACCAAAAGTCTTGTTCCTCCTGCCAGTGAACTTCACTAATTTTTACTATATCTAACTATAACCTATCCATTTCCCTTTTTAAATTTTCTAACCTACCTGCCCGATTAAGGGATCTGACATTCCACACTCTAGAACGCCAGTTTTCTTTCTCCTGATAACGACGTCTTCCTGAGTAGTCCCCGCCCGGAGATCCGAATGGGGGATTATTTTACCTCCAGAATATTTTACCCAAGAGGACGCCATCATCAGTTAACCATACAGTAAAGCTGCATGCCCGCGGGATAAATTGCAGCTGTAGTTTCCCCTTGCTTTCAGCCGTTCACAGTACCACCACAGCAGGGCCATTTACGTTAGTGTTACAAGGCCAAATCAGTCAATCATCCAGACAGTTGGCTCTGCAACTACTGAAAAGGCTGCTGCCCCTCTTCAGGAACCACATGTTTGTCTCATCTCTCAACAGATACCCCTCTGTTGTGGTTGCACCTACTGTATCTGTATCGCTGAAGCACACAAGCCTCCCCACCAACGGCAAGGTCCATGGTTCTTGGCGTGGGGGGGGGGGGGGGGTGTTCTTCATAATAATTACATTTTCAAGTATTTAAATACATGGAAGTGGTAGTATTTTATTTTTCCTAAATAGTGGCTTGCATGATGATCTTTGATCCAACCCTTACATTAATCTAATAATCTTTTTCTGCAATCTAAATGATTTCTGACTAGCTCCATAGTTTCTGCAAAACGCTACACCATATTTCAATATTTAATGAACATAAGCAAAATGTATGGTCCTGAGATTTTCATGTGGTATACAGTTTCTTATTACTGTCATTACAAAACATGTTTTGCTCATTTTTTTGCTCACGTAGTCCACGTGTGTAACACTTTTCATGTTTTGTTGAATCCATATACCAAGAAATTTTGTACTCCCTGTTTTTTCAATTTTTTGTCCACTTATTTCTACAGGAGGATTTGCTGATGTTCTATTCTGGGTGATGAAAATATTCATTGCTACAGGTTTTTTTCCAGATTTATAATCAAACTGTTTGCATGAAAGTACTGTACTGTCTTCTCTGTGACAGTCTTAATGTCATTTTCAAAGTTTTCTTTGCTACTTCCTGTAATTAAGAGGCTGGTGTCATCTGCAAACTGATATAGCTTACTGTTTTTACTGTTTATTTACATATAGTGGGAAGGGAATTGAACCCATTGTGGAACCTTGGGAAATTCTATGTTTGACAACTAATAAATCTGACTGATGAGTTTTGACTGTCCCATTTACTTCGTGTGTTTTCTTTCATGGGGGTATGGTTTAACCCAGTTATGCGCTGCTCCCCTAATATCCCAGTTCTGAATCGTACCTAGTAATTTATCATGACTGATGGTATCAAACACTTTGGACAAGTCTAGGAATATACTTGAGGTATGTTCCTGCCTATCTTGGGTCTGTAGAGTTTCCATACAGAAAAGATTGCTGTTTCCATAGAGTGATTTGTCCTAAAACCATTATGGGAAACAGGAATACAGATAACTGTATATGCAACAAACTGTTCCCATAAATGCCATATATTTCAGCACAAAGAAAGATACACATGTACATTGTACAAGGTACGAAGGCTGACTGGAACATTAACATGGTGGCTCGTCAGAGCAGTTAGAGTTCAAAGATTATGCTTTACGTGATCGATGTGACCTATCGACGCCACACAGACCGCCCCTCCGGAAGTACGGAGTATGGCCTGTGAGGCCTGAGGGGAGGTCATGTGGGCCGTAAGCGTTGGAGTGAGTAGTGCGAGGTGGTAGGTGCATGACTGGAAGCTCCATCTCAGCCAGGCCGGCATGCAGAGGTGCAGGTACGGGCTGCAGGTCCACATTGTTATCAGACAGCAAGCGGGGGCAGACGATGCAAATGTGAAATATAACTTATTTCACAATACATTTTTAAAGGTATTTGAAAATTGTTTTCCCAAGAAAATAGTTAAACACAATTCCAAGAAAACATATAGAAAAACTTGGCCAACTAAAGGAATAAGACTGTCTTGCAACCGTAAAAGAGAACTGTATCTAACGGCAAGAGGGAGTACTGACCGCAAAATTGTTCAATATTATAAAAACTATTGTGCGGTACTAAGAAAAGCTATTAAAAAGTCCAGAAGCATCTGTATCATGTCTGAGATCAGTAACTCTGATAATAAAATTAAAGTAATTTGGAATATTATTGAAAGGGAAACATGGCATCCAAGAGCACAGGAAGACTTTAGTGCCATAAAACTGAATGACAAGTGTACTAAAAAACAATCAGAAATTGAAAATATTTTCAATAATCATTTCTTAAATGTTGTGGAGAAAATAGGATCTAGATCTCTACTAGAAGAGGCAAGGCTACTAATAGAAGAGGCCATACCTGCGCAGTTTTAAACAGCTGTAATTCCACCAACCTCTCCCTCTGAAATCAGTAAAATAATAAACTCACTGAAAAGTAAAAGCTCTCAAAGAATTGATGGCATTTCCAGCAAGGTACTGAAAGCTTTTTCCCCACAGATAAGTAGGATTCTCAGTCACGTATGTAATATCTCTTTGGAGCCGGGTGTTTTCCCCGATAGACTGAAATATACCATTGTAACACCATTGCATAAAAAGGGGGATACATCGGATGTCAACAACTACTGCCCAATCTCTTTTCTTACAGCTCTATCAAAACTTTTTTGAGAAAGTAATGTATTCAAGAGTAGCCTCCCACATTTGTAAAAATAAAGTATTAACAAAATGTCAGTTTGGTTTTCAGAAAGGCTTTTCAACAGAAAATGCTATATACGCTTTCATTGATCAAATATTAAATGCTCTGAATAACCGGACATCACCCATTGGTATTTTTTGTGATCTCTCAAAGGCCTTTGATTGTGTAAATCATGGAATTCTTTTAGATAAGCTAAATCATTATGGTTTGAGTGGGGCAGTACACAAATGGTTTAATTCATACTTAACTGGAAGAATGCAGAAAGTTGACATAAGTGATTTATGTGATGTTAAAACAACAGCTGATTCCTCAAACTGGGGTGCTATCAAGTACGGGGTCCCACAGGGTTTGGTCTTAGGTCCTTTACTGTTCTTGATGTATATTAATGACTTATCATTTCACATTGATGAAGATGCAAAGTTAGTTCTTTTTGCTGATGATACAAGTATAGTAATAACATCCAAAAACCAAGAACTAAGTGATGTAATTGTAAATGATGTTTTTCACAAAATTATTAAGTGATTCTCAGCATACGGACTCTCTTTAAATTTTGATAAAACACAAATGGTTTAATTCATACTTAACTGGAAGAATGCATTTTTCCCATGTGGAAGTTTCTTTCTATTTTATTTACAGTATATACAGTTCCGTATAGTAAATGGCACAACTCCAGTAATAAATATAGACTTTGAACAGCAGTCTGTAGCTAAGGTACAATTTTCAAAATTTTTAGGTGTCTCCATTGATAAGAGGTTAAACTGGAAGCAACACATTGATGGTCTGCTGAAATGTCTGAGTTCAGCTACGTATGCTATTAGGGTTATTGCAAATTTTGGTGATAAGAATTTCAGTAAATTAGCTTACTGTGCCTACTTTCATTCACTGATTTGATATGGCATCATATTCTGGGGTAATTCATCGTTGAGTAGAAAAGTATTCATTGCTCAAAAACGTGTAATCAGAATAATTGCTGGAGCCCACCCACGGTCATCCTGCAGACATCTATTTAAGGATCTAGGGATCCTCACAGTAACCTCACAGTATATGTATTCACTTATGAAATTTGTTGTTGATAATCCAGCCCAGTTCAAAAGTAATAGCAGTGTGCATAGCTATAACACCAGGAGAAAGGATGACCTTCACTATGCAGAGTTAAATCTGACTTTGGCACAGAAAGGGGTAAATTATGCTGCCACAAAAGTCTTTGATCACCTACCAAACAGCATCAAAAGCCTGACAGCCAACTAACATTTAAAAATAAATTAAAATAATTTCTAGATACAACTCCTTCTACTCATTGGCTGAATTTTTAGATATAAATTAAGGGGGAAAAAAACTTAAACTTTAGTGTCATGCAATATTTTGTGTAATGTAATATCTTGTACAGACATCTTTTATTAACCTGACACATTCCACATCATTACAAAGTCTCGTATTCATGTTCTATGGAACAAGTATTAATCTAATCCAGCCCGGGAGTAGTGGTGCGAGTAGGTGTGTGGCATGCGAGCATGCCTGCCCCTAATGCAAATGGCGCCGTCTGAGGAGATGAATGCACGAACTCTTGATGGATGGCACTCTCGGGTGACGGACAGGCTGTGCACTATCTTGACATCTAGTTCCTCTTTGAGTGTTGAGTCTGCAGCGTCTGTAAGGAGCACGAGCACACGGTCGTCAAAAGTGACAATTGACACATTGTCAATGCAGTTAGGTGGTACATTACAGCGCAAATTGAAAGTCGGGGAGCAAGTCTCTCCAGTATATGAAACATAATCAAAACCTGCACATGGGGTTGATGACAACATGCTTGGGAAACCCGTGAACTGCGGTGATGAATCATCAGAAGGAGAAGACCCCACCATGGGATGAGCTAACTCATTATCTGGCTCGGCAATGGAAAATTTGTCTAGATGGTCCGACTGGGACGGAGACAGGTGTTGGAGTCCATGAAAGCAAGCTTGAGCGTGTGTAGCAAAATAGTCTGCGGGTGTAGTAAAATAGTCTGCGGGCGATCCTTAGCCATAATGTTGAATGTCGTCTCGCCCCTCCGGAGTAGTTCAAAGGGGCCGAGGTATGGGGGTGCAGGGGTTGTCTAACGGAATCGTCCCTGAGCATAACGTGGGAGCATGTGTTGAGTGTGGTTGGCACTTAAGTGTCCGGCAGGGAATGACTGATAGACAGGTGTAGCCATGTGAGTCTAAAGTGGATGCACATTCCACTAATAATGTCTGGGGAGGTGGGGAAATCCTCGGGTGTTTGAGGCAGGATAAGTTCCCCAGATAGAACCGGATTCTTGCTGAAAACGAATTCAGAGATGGTTCTTTGTAAGTCAGGTTTAAAGGTTGAATGGAGACTGAGTAACACCCAAGGAAGCGCCTCAGACCAGAGGCAGTAATGGCACCTGAGGGCTGTTTTAAGGGTGCAGTGCCGTGGTTTCTGTTGTGATGTCGGGTAAAGGAACAGCTTCCACCCAATGAGACATGTGGTTGATTGTGGAGAGGATATATCTGTGGCCCTCTGATGGTGGCAGAGGGCCAATAAAATCAGTATGTACATGACGAAAATTGAAAATGCCCTTGCGGAATGTCAAACTTGCAAACTTGCCAAGAGGGGGTTGAGGGAGGGGGGGGGGGGAGGCCGTGGCGCCCAATTTTGCTATGTTGACAGGAAATGCAGCTGCGTGCGCAGGTTTGACAGTCCTGCTTAACATTTTTCCAAACAAAACCCTTGGTGACAAGGAATGTGGTGGCGCGGACTCCAGGGTGGGTGGGGTTATGCAAGGCGTCGAAGGCTTGTCGGCACAGTGTGGGAGGGAACAACAGCTGCAGTGTGCCAGTAGAAGAGTCACACTATGCTTCATCCAAAATGCAGGGAAATTGGCTTTGGTAAACACAAGCCGCAGTAGCCACCAGAAAGATCACGTGCGTCGCACATCGGCACGGCGCGTCATGGACGGTAATTGCCGCAAGTAGGGTCCCGTCCACCAGAGGGCACGCGAGAATTCGGACACGACCTCTGCTGGCGTAACAACAACAACAACACAGGCAGCACGGGCTGTGCCCATTCAGTTAACATCAGGCATGCCTAGGACACAGTCCCGGTCTCCACTAAGTGAAGTGCGACGTAAACGTGAACAGTGTTACTACACAGATGGCGACGAGTAGGGTCGTTCTTTCATGTGTTGCGTTGTTGTTCCAGTTTCGCAGCTTCTCCACAGCATGGAGGATTTAGTGCGGGTTTTGGTTGAGCAGCAGATGGAGCTCATGGCCACCATGAAACAAGTGCTTCCGGCGTTGCTCTCCACGCTATCTGCTCCAGCGCTGTTCCCTCCTCCCTTTCCCCCGTATGACGAGATGGCGGAGGATTGGGATGCATATAATCATCGCCTTCGGCAGCATTTCCAGACGTTTCATGTTGCCGATGTGATGGTATGTTGTTCTCTCTTCTTGTCTTGGATATCTCCCTCACTGTATCAAGTTTTGCGGCAGCTTGCGCCTTTGCAGGAACCCTCGTCCTTGTCTTTTGACACATTGTGTTCATTGCTGTCTCCATATTATCGCCGCCGCATGCATGTTGTGGCAGCTAGGGTTGAGTTCTATCAATGCAAGAAGCAGCCCCATCAGTCTCACCAGGCGTTGGCCGCTATCTTGCACGGTCTTAGTCGAAAGTGTCATTTTGTCACGGAGCAGTCGCGAGAGTCGTATGCCCACGTTATGGTGCGCGACGTCATTGTTCGTTCAGCCCCTGATAGGGAAGTCCGGCAATGGGCCCTGCAGTTAGAAGACCCTTCCCTCGAGGAAGTCCTGTCCGTTGCTCAATCGTATAAAGTCTCTCACACCGCTTCAACAGTTGGGAGCGTGGTGCGACGTCACAGCGGTTCAGGGCGGCATGGCCGAGTCCACTGCGTCTGGGGTGGACGACGTGTGAGCGGTACAATCCGGCCATCACGGCTGCTCCCGCATGGCGCGTAAATAGAATTCCGGCTGCCGGCCCCTGTTGCCATCCTCTGCATCATGCTAAATACATCACGATCGGTCAGAGTGTCCCCAGTGTTGGGCCATTTGTTGCAAATGTAATAAAAAAAGTCAAATTGCTAAAGTTTGCCACTCAGCCTCAAGAGAATCGAAGGAAGCAGGTACAGAGGACATGGACATTGACATTCAGGAAGTTTCATCGGGCCAGTCTCCCGACGTATCGGCACGCAAACTCTTTATCGAGGTGTCGGTTCGGTCGTGCCGGTTACAACTGCAAGTAGATACGGGCGCGGCAGTTTTGTTGTTAAATGCACAAACTTATTCGGACCTTGGATCGCCCCCGTTGGCGCCAGTTTCCCGGCGTCTACGTGCTTATGGTAAACAGTTCATTCCCCTACTGGGTCAATTCACTACCGACGTGACTTACAAATCAGTCACTCGGCCTATTACTTTTATTGTTGTCAGTGATGCGAGCTCCACTAACCGTTTTGGCCTGGATGCCTTTCAAGTTTTCGGTTTTTCTATCGCTGACGCCATTCAGTTGGTCTCTGAAGATGTTCCCTATCAATCATTGGAATCTTTGATCTCAGACTTTCCAGATATCTTTGAGGAGGGCCTGGGGCGTGTTTCAGATTTTGAGGCTCACTTAACGTTGAAGGCTTCGGCTCGCCCACGTTTTCTACGTGCGTGGCAGATCCCCTTGGATCTCCGCCCTCAGGTAAAGGAAGAGCTAGACCATCTGACAGCCCTAGGGGTCGTTCTTCCCATTTCTGCTAGTGAGTGGGCTTCGCCCCTCATTATTGTAAGGAAGCCCTCGGGAAAATTACATCTTTGTGGCGATTTCAAGGCCACCATTAATTCCCAATTGGTGGTAGACACCTATCCTTTGCCTCGTGCTGATGAATTGTTCTCCGCCGTGGCGGGAGGCAAATATTTTTCGAAAATTGATCTTTCGGAGGCTTATCAGCAGATACCACCTGATGAGGACTCCAAACAGCTGGCGGTCGTCAATACCTCGTTTGGCATTTACCAATACCAGCAGTTGGCCTTCCGGAATATCCAGTGCCCCAGCGATATTCCAGCATTATCTTGAACACGTCACGTCGAAAATCCCTCATTGTATTAATTACCTGGATGACGTAATTGTCACAGGCCACAGCACGAAGGAACACTTGCACAACCTTCGCACCCTCTTTCTCAAATTCAGGTCTGTGGGCTTGCGTTGCAACCTGCGTAAGTCAAACTTCTTCCAACCGTCCATTGAATATGTGGGCTACACCATATCTCGGCACAGCGTTCAGCCACTAGGAAGTTTGGTCCAAGGTATCGTCGACCTTCCTCGGCCCGCTTCGCTGAAAGAGTTACAAACTTTTTTAGGCAAGATAGCCTATTACCACCGGTTCATTCCCAGGGCTTTCACCATAGCCCACCCCCTGTACTGCCTTCTGCGCAAGGGTGTTCCTATTGATTGGTCACCTGCGTGCGAGGGAGCGTTCACCTCGTTGAAGGGCCTCCTCACTCCCATAAGCCGTTGGTCCTGGCTACAGATGCTTCGCAGTATGGGGTGGGGGTGGTCCTGGCCCATCGCAACGCAGATGGTTCCAAGCAACCCCTGGCGTTTGCATCTAAAACTCTTAGTCCCGCACTGGCCCATTACTCCCAAGTGGAAAAAGAGACTTTGGCCATTGTCTACGCTGTTACCAAGTTTCATCCTTTCTTGTATGGCACGAAGTTTCAGTTAATCACTGACCATAAGCCGTGAATATTGTTATTTGGCCCCGCCTCTCAGATTCTGGATAGGGTGGCCCACAGACTACAGCGCTGGGCCTTGTTCCTCTCTAAGTACCATTATGACATTCATTTTCGCCCTACCGGACAGCATGCCAATGCCGACGCTCTTTCCTGTCTTCCGGTGGGCCCGGATCGTACGTTCGATCGAGAGGAGACTATGTGTTTTCATTTGGATGTGGCATCCCGCCAAGCGGTTGATGGCTTCCCAATCACTAGTTCTCGAGTCGCCAGGGAAACGGCAGCTGACCCGGTTCTCCGGCAAGTAGTTCGCCTCATTCAGCAGGGGTGATCATCCCGCCCTCCAGGCTGGGCCTCGGACCCTCTTCGTAATAATTTTATTCTATGAGACCGCCTCTCGGTCTTGGAAGGAGTTCTCATTCTGGCTACCGAGGATACAGCTCCTCGCGTGGTTGTTCCTGCAAGTTTGCGAAGGGAGGTCCTCACATTATTACATGCAGGGCACTGGGGCGTTTCCCTTACTAAAACCTTGGCTCGCAGACACGTGTACTGGACGGTATTGACAGAGAAATTGAGCTCTTGGTGGCCGCCTGTTCCCAGTGTGCAAGCCCACAGGCATTTCCCAGGGCAGCGTTCTCTTCATGTCCGCCAGCAAACCAAGCATGGGAGCGTGTTCACATCGATTTTGCGGGCCCATTTCTCAATGGCTTTTGGCTCATTGTCATTGATGCTTATTCCCGGTTCCCATATGCGGTTCGCTGCTCCTCAACCACTTCAGAAGTTGCAATCCAGGCACTAGCAAAAATCTTTTCTGTGGAAGGTCTGCCAATCACCCTGGTCTCGGACAATGGACCGTAGTTTATTTCACAGACCTTCCAGGATTTTTGTAAGCGTTTCGGTATTCGGCACATTTGCTCTCCCCCCTTCCACCCACAATCGAATGGGGAAGCCGAGCACATGTTGCGCACATTTAAGACGCAGATGAAAAAGTATGTGCACGAATTTCCTGCGGGGGAGGCATTGACATTTTTCCTGACGGCCTACCGGACCACACCAATGGGAGAACGCAGCCCCGCAGAGCTCCTCCATGGGTGCCAACCTAGGACTCTGCTGCACCTCCTCCGGCCTGGTCATCGCCAGTCTTCACAAAACGGAGTACCTGGCTTTCCACTGGGTATGTCGGTCTGTGCACGTGGGTTTGGTTGCAATCCACGTTGGATACCGGCAGTGGTCCTGTGCCGAAATGGCCGCCGGCTCTATACCTTGCAGGCGGGGGACCGGGTGGTACGTCGTCACCAAAATCAGCTACGTCCACGTGTGGGCACCCACCCTCCGACCTCTTGGACACCGGCTTCCCCATTGCCGGCATCTGTGTTGGTTTCTCAGGGGACGTTACCACCTCTCCCCACTGTGACTCTGCCACACTGCAATGCTTCTTATCCTTGGCAGCCTCCAGTAGCTCCAGCAGCGGCATCGCCATCGTTAGCGATGCTCCAGCGAGAGCCGGCCCCCCTCGCAGCCCCAGTTTCTCAGGGGGCTGGTTCACCTGTGGTCGTCCCTACCCTATCGTCCCCGCCACTGGGTCTTGCCCCTCCCGACGTGGAACAGGATCCGGAGTTCAACAGCTTGTCGCCAATTCTGTCCCGGGCTCCGGTGGGGGGATGATGGGAGCCTCTTTGTGTAGGTCACTTCCAGCCGTATTCGAAGGTTCTGGCTCGAGGGTTGGCAGATCCCCTCGACTCCGGCCTTCCAATGGATGTGGAGGTCATCGCTCCTGCCTGATGCTCCACTTTCTGACGTAGTGGATCACAGTGACTTCACCACCTCGAAGGAGGAGGAGTGCAGTAGCCACCCGAAAGATCGCGGGTGTCGCACATCGGCACGGCGCGTCACGGACAATAGTCGATTCCTGTCCACCACGCGAGGGCATGCGAGAATTCGGACGCGACCTCTGCCGGCGTAACAACAACAACTCA
Organism: Schistocerca gregaria; assembly: GCF_023897955.1. Classification (NCBI taxonomy): domain Eukaryota; kingdom Metazoa; phylum Arthropoda; class Insecta; order Orthoptera; family Acrididae; genus Schistocerca; species Schistocerca gregaria. Next base: position 329,400,167 of record NC_064925.1, on the reverse strand, counting down.
GGCAGCACGGGCTGTGCCCAGTCAGTTAACATCGGGCATGCCTAGGACACAGTCCCGGTCTACGCTAAGTGAAGTGCAACATAAACGTGAACAGTGTTACTACACAAGCGATGTCTGAGGTTCTGTGAGGAGAGCTTGAGTTCCTTGTCAGAGGCCTAGAGAGTTGCAAGGTCTGATAAATTGACGATGTGTGAGACCGTATTGATCCACAAAAAGAAATCAGTGGGGATGTTTTCAGTACCTTTGATGTAGCATATGTCCACAGTAAATTGAGAGACCAGGTCAAAGTGGTGGAAACGCAGAGGGGGTGGGTACTCGGGAGGGTTGCAGAAGGCATCCGCCAGTGGTTTTTGGTCAGTAAGGATGAAGAAAGAACGGCCCTCGATGTCAGGGCAAAAGTGTTTGATGACTTCATGGACCGCCAGAAGTTCTCTATCAAAAGCGGAATATTTCTTCTATGCTGTAGACAGTTTTTTTAGAGAAGAAATGAAGGGATAAAACAATGTTGCCTTTCAGTTGCTGTAATACTGCCCCGACCGCGATGAGGCTGGCATCCGTAGTGAGAAAGAACTATGCAGATGGATCGGGGTGGGTGAGTATGACGGTGTGAGCTAATGCTGCCTTTAGAACCCTGAAGGCCTCAAGCATAGGTTCAGTCCAGTGGACTGGCTTAAGGCTCGAAGTCTGTTTTCCAGACGACGAGTCCATCAGAGGGGCCTGCATGGCAGCAACAGAAGGTAGAGCTCGGTGGTAGTAATTTATAGTACCCAGGAAATGTCGAAGTTCTTTGTACGTAGCTAGGGGTGACAATGATGTGATAGCCTGCACACAGGATTTGGGAGGCTGTATTCTGTCTGCAGAGACAATGTAACCCAAAAATGGCACAGAAGATGGGCACAATTGGAATTTATCTTTGTTGACCTCGACACCATTGGAATTCGGGATCTGGAGTACCTGGGATAAATCATCTTCGTGGTCCTCAGTCGACTTGCTGAAAATGAGGATGTCATCCAGGTATGCAAAGCAGAACTTGAACTGTCATAAGATTGAGTTGGTGAAACGTTGTCATGTTTGTGCCACATTCTTTAAGCCGCATGGCATGAAGTTGTATTGCAACAAACCAAGCGGCATGATGATAGCAGTCTTTGGAATGTCTTCCAGCACTACAGGAATCTGATGATAGGCACGTTTACAGTCGATCACACTGAAGATTGTGGTGCCCGATAACATAGGGATGAAATCGTTTATGTTCGGCACTGGGTAATTGTCCATGATGGTACGAGTGTTTAAGTGTCTGTAATCACCACACTTTTTAAAAGAACTGTCGTGTTTGGTGACGAGGTGAATCAGTGAAGACGAATTGCTGTCTGATGCCTGCCTCCAGAAAATCATTAATTTGCTGCCGGGCTATGCACAAATTAATGGTGTTGGGGCATCTATCCTTGTGCCTAATAGGAGGGCCAGCAGTGGTCATTATTTTGTGTGTCATTGTCAGTGACAGAAGAGACTGAAAACTGCACACAAGGCTGAGTAATGTTCTGACGTGAAGTTTTGGGATGAGTGGGGCATGATGAGGTGTAGCAATTAGTGGGTGGGAAAAGGCAGCACGAAAGCCACATGCCCATTTCGTGAGCATGGCGTGCATTTATTTGGAAAGGTCGGCTGTACACACAGCATGGAGCGGATTGGGGTGCGCAATGACTGTCTGTTGTTAGCTTTGCCTTGAGTAACCTGTGCGTGGCGTTGTGTGGGGGAATGGCGATGGTCACCGAATCACGTGGGTGGCATGCAAGAGAGGGGGAATGTTTACCAACATGCGGGATGGCAGCCTGTGCGGTGGGCGTGTTCTCATCGCGCGCGCTTCTATCATTAGAAGCACTGTTTGAAACACATGGCACTGCACGTAGTGGCATGGGGCGGGTACAGAGATCACTGAATGTGAATCATCACATGCAATGAATGGTATTGAACTAACCTGATGAGGGCCCATGCTGGTGTCTGCTGATGAAGATTGATCAGGTGAAGGAACTGTGGATTGCAGCTGCAACAGCGAGGTACGAGCCGCGGTGAGCTCTTCGAAAGTGTGAGCAATACGTTGTTTCAACTCATTGTTTTGCCAACGGAGTCACGCCACTGCATCATACTCTGACAGTAGATTAGTGATGCAGGTCACAAATTTGGCCGCGAGGGTGGAGCACTCGCGAACCAAATCACATGTCGCGATGGAAACAGGACGATGAGTATAAGTGCCTGAGCATGGTATCTGAATGTCAGAAGGGTAGTGAAGCATTGAGTCTTGGACTGTGTTTGGGGAGAGTTTGCAATGGGACAAGAAATCCATACCGAGGATTGGTTCTCAATGTCGGCAATGTGAAAAGACCACGGGAAATGTAGAGAAGGAGATAGATGCACGATAACTTTAGCAGAGCCGTCAGTTTGTAATGTTGATTCGTTGACAGCACGTAGAAGCGACTTTGTTGGTGAAAAGCGGGAGGCGCCAATGATGTAGGTAGGAGAGACACGTCAATGCCTCCGTCGATTAGGAAAGGAAGCCACGATGAAATGTGGGTCACGTATAAACGACCGCTCAGCTGAGAGGACGAGTGGACAGAGTGCAATGTTTGAGGACGCCTGTGAAGTTCCCCGCAGGACTCGGTGTCTTTTAGATCCTGCGGTCGACATTTGGGTGCTGGCAAGGTAATCTGCACTTCTTGGCCTCATCCCCAAAAATCTAGTGATACCAACAGTACGGATGAGCAGGTTGTGGTGGTGTCGGTGATTGCAACAGTGGAGGAGGTTTTTTCCTCATTGATCTGCTCCAGAATGTAAACCGGGACGTATGGTGCATGTGCTATTCTTGAGTGCTCAGAAAGAGGAGAGAGTGAACAAGTACTGCCCAGTAGTGTAGATGGCGTCTATGCGGAACGAGCCCTGTCTCTGCCCGTAGACGACCAGTAAACAGGTGACATAGTGCCAATCAGCGGTGAGAGGTGTGCCGGTCGTTTTTGTCGCAGTAGCAAACAGCTGATCTGCGATGCGAAGCTGAGAGCCAATGGACTCGAATGAGTGCGGTAGCAAGTGTATCTGCAGATCGGTAGGTAACTTGGCAGACCATACCACCCACAGGGTAAAGTCCAGTATCATGTGTTCACTCACAAGTAGCCGAAGGCGGCGGAATCTCCACTCATTCAAAACTAACAAAGTAAGTGTAGCCCAGATGTGATTTGAGTTCAAAGCAACCTACTCCACTGCCAGTTTGAATTTGTTCTTGATTATATTTAGCTTTCATTTTTTTGCTTTCACTTTCATGTCCTTCCAAATTACTTTACACTGCTCTTGCGATCTTCGTGTAAGAGCTTCTGCATTGTATTCAATGTGTATTTTTTCCCAAGATTCCTTTTTCCTTTTTAGCATGTTGACATCGTGCTTTTTAGATTCAATAGTTGTTATGTACTTTTTCATTATTTCAGCAAATTACTTTTTTCATTTTCTGGTATGTTTTTTGAACGTTTCTTGGCTACCTCCATGTTGCTGGTAGCCCATATCTCAGACTGGCATTTAAATAAATATGTATCACCAACAACAATGGACATTGATAGCTGTAGATGACAGGGTTAACAAAACGTTCATCCATTAATAGCACATTTCTTTTTCATAATACACAGATCTTATCATTAATTATTACAATAGCATTTAGATTTTCTGATTTTAATTTAATTCAATTCAGTTCAATTCAATTTAATAATCCTTTCTAGCTTCTAAAATTATAGCCATGAACATAAATTACACAAAAGGTGATGCAATAACGTCTGCCAACAATCAATATTTTTCGAGAGAGCACATAACGCACATGCCAGCAGTGTGCAGAAATGGCTTACTTCTTTAGTAAAAATGCATTACTACTTTAGTTACAACTAAAGAAGTAAACAGAAGTTAAGCTCTCTAACAGCTACTAAAAGAGTATATTTCTACAGACATAATTTACTCCGACTAAAGAAGTAAGAGTTACTACAAGAGTAATTTATACTAATTTGGTGCTCGCCATACTTAGAAAATGTAACTGATCTACTAAAGAGACTGCCTGCTCTATGCCTGTCTGTTCTCTTTTAAAATTCTGTTGTGCGGTGTGGGATCCTTACCAGATAGAATTGACAGACTACATCGATAAAGTTCAAAGAAGGGCAGCATGTTTCGTATATCGCAAAATAGGGGAGAGAGAGTCACTGAAATTTTACAGTATTGGGGTGGACCTAATTAAAACAAAGGTGTTCTTCATTGCAGCGGAATCTTCTCACGAAATTTCAGTCACCACCTTTCTCTCTGAATGTGAAAATATCTTGTTGATGCTGACCTTTCTTTAGAGGGAGATATGGTCACATTAATAAAAAAAAGGGAAATAAGAGCTCATATGGAAAGATATAGGTGTTCACTTTTTCTGCATGCTATATGAGGTTGGAATTGTGAAGGTGGTTCAATGAACCCTCTGCCAGTCATTTAAATGTGATTTGCAGAGTATCCATGTTGATGTAGATGTAGAAGCATTTCCACCAGTGGAGGGTGGTATGTGCTCCCTCATGGCAGCTGATAATGTTTTGTGTTGTCAGAAGGTCTCCTAATGGAAGAGACCACAACTCAGACACTAACCAAGACATTGTTTCTTGGATGGATCATGTGATTGGGTGTTTCACTGTGTGTAGCTACAGATTCAAGTCACTACAAACACTCCTGCAATGCACAGAATTCAGACATCATTCAACAAAATCACTAGTAGAATATTTACACATTAACTATGTGCTTCTCTCAGATTATGCACCTCCAGACATTAAACAGAACACTTATCAGCTGTCCTGATTGGCATGCAAACTGCAGTCAAAAATGACCTGCCATCAACAACCTGAAGAACTGGTGTATGAACAAATGTTATGCCTACCTGGGGAATTTTTTTAATTGCTTCCAGTAATGAAATTGAAGTACAAGATTTTGTACAATGGTTACACACAGAAATCTGCAGGGTTTGACCCAAGTATGCACGCCAAGTGTCTGTTAATTTTTCAAAACTTACAACTGAATGAGTGAGTCTGTGCATCATGATGCAATTGGGAAATCATTACAGCCATTATATGAAGCTCCTCTAATGCCATGATAAGACATTTGTCATTGACATGAACAGTTTGCCTATCAGAGTCTCACTCAATAGATTAAAAACAGCCACTTACCACAGCAGAACCATGAGACTATGAGACCAAGAAGGGCAAACAGGATAACCATCTACTACTGACACTGTAATTATAGTTGGTGCCGACTTCAACCTACCTTCAATGTGTTGATGAAAACACATGTTTAAAGTCAGTGGTGAACATCAAAAGTTCAGGAACCCACCCATAGCGTAAATGTTTGCAAAAATGTACTTGACTTCTTAGTAACAAATAATTCTGAGCAAATAAGGGGCCTCATGATGGATAGTACTAATAACCACAAGGTCATTGTAGTGAGACTGAATCCTGTAACCAGTCTGGAATCGCGCAACCACTATGGTCGCAGGTTCGAATCCTGCCTCAGGCATGGATGTGTGTGATGTCCTTGGGTTAGTTAGGTTTAAGTAGTTCTAAGTTCTAGGGGACTGATGACCACAGCAGTTGAGTCCCATAGTGCACAGAGCCATTTGAACCATTTTTTGAATCCTGTAACAACCAAACCCACCAAAAATAAATACAGAATGTGTCTATTAAAAGAAAGCCGATAAAAATTCACTTCACACTTTCGTAAGAGACAGTCTCCACTCCTTCCAAACTATCTAAGCACAGACCAGATGTGATCTCCCATTCGACCACAGGTGAGGGATCAACCTCAGTGTGAGCAGTAATTGGGCTGGCCATCCATTGGATCCTCACAGTTGCCCCACAACAGTGGTGCCCATCCACTGCAGCTTCAAGCTGTGTGACCAAAGTCATCACAGCTTGGAGCTGAGAACAAAGTGTCACCAACTTGGCTCCCTTCCACACACAACAATCACAGTCCCTATCCATTCTAAAGATTGTGGAAAACTACACTACCCAGATAAATGGACTGACAGCATGTGCTGTCCAACTCTACTGTTGATACTGACAAAAATAAAGGAACTGTGTCTAATAAATTAGATTAATAAGCAGAGATTCAAAAATCAAACTATCGAAGCACTCAGGTGAGACTAATTAGGAACTGTAATGTCGCAAAATCGGTTTACTTTCTGACACAAACAAAAATGCAAGAATGGTTAGGAACTCATAAAAGTCACAAAATTGGATACTTCCATGTTGCTGCATCTGCCTTGGCCGGTCGCTGCTGCCTGACTTACCTATGCAGATGTGCTCAAATCACTGGCTTGGTAGAGCGAAAATGCAAAATGAGGGGGTCACATGATGAGTAAAGCTACTGTGCTATCATGTTTCACTTTGCCAGATGAAATTGTAAGTCAGACAAATTCTCTTTTGAATAGAAGTAATGTCACAACTTCTGAATGGAATAGACTATGAAATGGAGAGATGTCCATATGTCAGAATTCATCTGTAACAAACAGGCATGCATACAGTGTTAAGACTCCAAAACAGAGCTTTGTATTTGCATTTGTTTTGTTGAAGAAGTTGGAACCTGGATGAATAAACAAGTAACAACTTTAATTGTCTTCCTCCTGTGTGATGGAAAGATCCACAAAATTCAATGTTTTGCAGTTATCTCAATGTGGAAAAGAGCACTCCATGGAACTATTTCTGTATGGCTAAATATTATGTATAAATAATATATTTTTGATGTTGTGTTCTTGCTTTTAACAAAAACATATACTGGAAAATGACTTTCTCCAAACCAGTCCCAGGAAAAATATATTAAGGTATCATTTCTACAACTTATAAAACCTATAAACAAAAAATATTTTACAGAAAAATTTCACTAATAAAGTGGTTCCCATACTACAGTGGAATGTGAATGGATTTAGAGTTGACATGTAAGAACTAAGACTCTTGACACAGGGCAGAACCTTGTGTCTACATCTTCAAGAGACACACTTTAAAGGGTCTGACAGCACAGTAGTATCGACTTACAGCATTCACAGGAAGGAAAACCTCAGTAAGAAGAGAGCTAAAGATGGTGCACCCATATTCATCAGTAACGAACAACACTCCTTGTAAGGCGTCTGGATTTTACAGACCTTACATAAGCTTGATCCATAATGACAGTACGAAACAGTATGAGATCCTCAGAAAATACTAATTATATTATATCAATAAAAGGCAATTGCAGTTAATCTCATGTACTGAAAACTAACAAAACGATATCTACCAATATATGGACAGGGGCATGAATAAACAGATTAAAGTGAAATGCATTTTGGAGATGAACTGAGCAGGTGATTAATGGCACCGGAAAACCCCATTTAACAAGAAAATGGTGAGCTTTAGTGCAGATAGGGATAAGGCCAGAACAATACATTATTCCTTTTAATGTAAATACAGCCAGGACCGAAGGTATGTGGCTGCATGGCATTAACAGGGCTAGGCTGCGACCCAGCAAGAAAAACAAAATTCACTTCTAGTGAGATGGTGATCGGCTGAAACTGTACTGGGCGATGCAGACGTGATGCGGTGGGGAGATCCCAATTATATAAAAGCATTTTGAGACCTAAAATTGAGATCTCTCTCCCTCGTCTCACAGTGGTCTACACAAGTATGTGAAAGTAAGCGAGGGCATTGAGAGGATTGCTTTCTGCGAACTGAGGATGATACGCTTCACATATCATGGCAGCAGATACCAAAGTGGTAGTTAAATATTCCCGTGGGAGTTTTTGTTCACAAATAATTTGTGTACATCGCTCCCACCCTTAGTGAGTGTGCAATAGCCATTATTTCAACTAGGGAAAGATTAAAGTTCTACAGAACACAGGAAAGTTGAGCTGAGTGAATTCAGTCACGGCCAGAGTAGGGAATTAGTGTTTCAGATCCAGCATGGAGACAATGCCGTTTGCAGATGCTGCTTGGTAAGGTACCATCGTGCATTAGGCCAAAGAAAATTTTTGTCTAGATTTTGCTCACTCCAACTTGCGTACACTTTGACCATTGAATATCAAAATTTAGGATACTAACCTACCCTCACATTGAGTACATGAGAGTTTTTTCATTGGTACAAAAAGTAAATTTATTCTCCACCAACTCAGTGCATTGACCAGCAATGACAAAATAGATGAAAATGAGTTGATGAAGATTTTTAATCATTCTTTCCTGTGATAAAAATTTCTCATGTGTAGAGATAACGATTATAATAATTTTCAATTCAATATGTCCAAGAGTTAAATATTTTGTTATTGAGTGTCAAAAGTTATTGAACATGATTGTTCTGTATCACTTGACCCCTGAAAGCACAGTTGATAAATTACATGTAGAATAAAAAAGGGAATAGCTGTTTTGTCTTTCTAGAATAGACCCCAAACTTTCACTTTTATTAAATTATGCATTCTAGTTATGTGGCAGCAGCATTTCTAATAATTTTTATTGTTATCTGCACCTAATAACAGCTGCCTATATGTCTGTTTGACACCCTATGCTTGAGAAGACAGGTCAGATGTTTTGTCCATTTGTGTGCTAAGTGGTAAGCTAATTTTGCACACATTAGTGCACTCACTGTGTAGATACAAAGGTCAACAATGACAACCTTGCCTTTCCCCTTCAACACAAACTTGCAAGCAGGTGCTACAATAATACATGTGCCATATAAGGTGGCACAGTGCTCCTTACATGTGCCCCTAAATGACAGCCTAGTTTCTAAGGCTCTCAGTGATCATCTTGCACAGATGCCAACCTGTTTCTTATTTACTGTGAAGATCTATGACCACATGTTACCAGGTTCAAGCTGGTGGCAATAAAATCACTTCAGAAGCTTTACAGAGTCACTGGCCAGCCAGTGGCACTGAATTTTGCCAAAACTACTTGTTTTTCCAGTCTTGATCCAGCATCCCATCACAATATGAACATAGAAAGGGATGGGTTGGACTTTAATTCCAGTAGCTCTGAGACCTGTAACTGCCTCTTTTCCATGTGAGAATTGGACTCAGCACTCTGTGAAGCTCATGATACTCCACCCAGTCATGACCGAATCAAGTATTTCTTTTGGTGATGTGAGTGACATATTCATGTACCTGAAGCTATTTGTAAAGGCTAGTTTCAGATATTCAAGGGCATTATTTACTGATCCTGACAATCCCATTCTATCAGTAACGGATATAAAGTACTTGTTAAATAGATTTGCCACACTATGCCCATCGGTTACTAATGTGTCATGTACCCTTAGTGCTATTTGCTCCTGTTCCTTTCTGGTTTTACCAGTCTCCTCTTTCACTATATCCCATATTGTTTTTATTTTGTTCCCTGACATTGCTATCTTCTTCTCGTAGTGTATTTGTTTAGATGTCTGAATTACTTTTTTTTTAAATATTTTACAGTATTTAGCTAAATCATCAGCATTGGAGCTATTCTTGGTTGATAGATACATTTTCCTTTTTGTCTTAGAGGAAATCTTTATTCCTTGTGTGATCCATGGTTTTATTATAGACTTCTGTTTAATTTTATTAACTTTTAGAGGAAAACAGTTTTCAAACATGGTACTGACATTGTTCATGAATGTGTTATATTTTTCATTCATGTCATGAGCACTATAAACATCTTTCCAGTTCATATCTTTGAGCAGTTTTCTAAAACACTCAATTTTTGGTTGATTGAATACTCTCCTGTACTCAGATTTAGCAGTCTTGATAATCTGCTTAGAATTTACATCTAAAACAAGGAGCTGCATGTCATGATCTGATAGTCCATTTATTACAGGTTTTATGATATGATTTTGTTCCTTTGATTTGTCTATAAAAATGTTATCAATGACTGTCCTTGAGGATTTAGTGATCCTAGTTGGAAAGTTTACAGTGTGAGTTAGATTGAAAGACAACATTACTAACTGCAGTAAATGTTTACTGGAAGATTGAATTAGAAAATCGGTATTAAAGTCACCAGCAATCAAAATTTCTTTGTTTCTTACTGTTAAATAACAGTGTGAGTCTTTTCATATTTTAAAAAAGCATTAGTGCAAATCAAGCTACATTATGGCTGTATGGTTTATAGATCAGTGGCACCTAGTTATCTCAAGATACTTGATGCTATCCACCATGAGGAGGATTCAGGTGGCCGCAGGTAATTATGTAGCCTCTGTGCTGAGGATGGGGAGCTGCCACTTGCCATCTGGCAGCAGTTCCTTGTGGTATGTCAGGCTTAAAGGTTCTTTGCTGTTCCAATTCACCAGCATATCAAATCTTTGCTCACCCTCCCATGGAAGCAACTTTTATAAATCTGTGAGCAAGGCTGTTCAGGATCCGTGCAAAGGGCACTTGCTGTTGGAAAAATACCAACACTTACCTGGGGTTTGAGCTGACTGCCATCTTGGCTACTGAAGAGCCCCAGAATAATTTTAGATTTGCAGTGGTGCAGGAGAGGGAGCACTCTTGTCTATGTTTTTGATTTGAGTTTTAATTAAATTTTAAATGAGTGAGTTTTAATTAATATTAAATCATATCACAACTATGTAACTGTATTTACAGCTAAGTCTCGGCAGGGGTAAACTCTTGGCTACTCAGTGGTTTTTCTGTAGCATGTCCTCAAGATTCATTTACTAGCAAATTACTCTCTTTTATGAAGAGATGCATCTGATCTTCAGTGGAGTGAAGAAGACAGGACATACCCCTGCTGTGAATTTTTTTGCCTGCTTCAACTCCTTAAACACCTTTCAATTTATTCAGTGGATTTACCCAGCAGATAAAAATGACCTGAACATCCAGGACTTCCATCTTAACATGCAAAGGCTCAGGAAGTGGTTGGCATTCTGCTGGGTACAAGAACACAAGGAAATTCAGGGAAATGAATCATCAAATGTGACTGCCAAGGAAGCGTTTTTTTCTAAATCAGGCAGTTAACTGTGCTGTTTCCCTACAAGCTCAGTGTTGAGCTACATTATTGTGTGTCAGTTGGGGGAAAAGAACGGCTTGAAGTGAGTGATAGTAAGTAGTGCATACGAAAACCAACTTTTAGGCCGTGGCATGTCTCCTTCCAGCCATTGGGACGTTATGAAGTACTTCTCATGTAGCTATAGGGCACAGTCTGACGATGCATGGCTTCCTCCTCCAGCATGAGGACCGTTCAGTCTGTTGAGCTTGTGGTGTACATATTACAGTATGCTACTTTTTAACTGAATATGTTTTATATTCAGGCAAGAGGGTGAAGATCAGTATGCCAGTCAATCTGTCCTGTATTTTGCCTGACAATGAGATGAATATGGTACAACTTTCAAGATTTTGTGAGATGTCTGAATGTCTAAATTTTTAGGGAGAAGATTTTAATGTGTTAAGAGTGTGGCTGGCTCATCTTGTATTTTGTAAGTGATCAGCGAATTAAATTTTCGCAAATTCTTTTTGAACATTTATTTCAGAGTCAATTCAGGATTTCAACAATAGACTTTAACATGACTGAGCTACAAATTTGACATTTCTTGTGACTGGATATGAGCATGCTGTACTGTACATCCAATTTTTGAACTTTTCCCATTGCATTCAAATGTCGCATGATTGTGGATGAATGATGGTTCATTGTATTTGCCAATTCTTAAGTACACTGATGTGGGTCATTGTGGATCAAACCCCAAAGGTCTTCCTGAAAATGGAGAGCCACTAATGTCAAAACATGTCCAATGACACTATATTCATGCATTGTGCAAATGTTTCTGGCTGCCTGTGCTGTTGTCACTCTCTATTGAACTCAGACAGAAGAATATGTCGGAAATGTTCAGATTTCTTCACTTGGCACTTCATTTTTTAGCATCCAAAGATCCACTTGCTATCTCCAAATGACCAAATGACTATATGTAAACAAAAATAGCAACAGTGAACAACAAATAAAACAATAGTATCTGGAATACCAACATGCAAAACAAAAATGCTGCAAACTTATGCACCAATCTAATAGCTGCACCTCAGACTGATCATCATAAAGAATTTGTAACTGACACACATTTCATTCGATATACAAACATGATGTAAGTAGACTTATTTTTCTGCTGTAATGTATGCAATTATCATGTTGTAGAAATTGATGCATATATGGTCTCAAAAATGAGATCGACAGGAAGTGCAAAATGGCTAAACAGGGATGGTTAGAGGACAAATATAAGGATGTAGAAGCTTATCTCACTAGGGGTAAGATAGATACTGCCTACAGGAAAATTAAAGAGACCTTTGGAGAGAAGAGAACCACGTGTATGAATATCAAGAGCTCAGATGGCAGCCCAGTTCTAAGCAAAGAAGGGAAGGCAGAAAGGTGGAAGGAGTATATAGAAGGTTTATACAAGGGCGATGTACTTGAGGACAATATTATGGAAATAGAAGAGGATGTAGATGAAGACGAAATGGGAGATACGATACTGCGTGAAGAGTTTGACAGAGCACTGAAAGACCTGAGTCGAAACAAGGCCCCCGGAGTAGACAACATTCCATTAGAACTACTGACGGCCTTGGGAGAGCCAGTCATGACAAAACTCTACCAGCTGGTGAGCAAGATGTATGAGACAGGCGAAATACCCTCAGACTTCAAGAAGAATATAATAATTCCAATCCCAAAGAAAGCAGGTGTTGACAGATGTGAAAATTACCGAACTATCAGTTTAATAAGCCACGGCTGCAAAATACTAACACGAATTCTTTACAGACGAATGGAAAAACTGGTAGATGCAGACCTCGGGGAGGATCAGTTTGGATTCCGTCGAAATGTTGGAACACGTGAGGCAATACTGACGTTACGACTTATCTTAGAAGAAAGATTAAGAAAAGGCAAACCTACGTTTCTAGCATTTGTAGACTTAGAGAAAGCTTTTGACAATGTTGACTGGAATACTCTTTTTCAAATTCTAAAGGTGGCAGGGGTAAAATACAGGGAGCGAAAGGCTATTTATAATTTGTACAGAAACCAGATGGCAGTAATAAGAGTCGAGGGGCATGAAAGGGAAGCAGTGGTTGGGAAAGGAGTGAGACAGGGTTGTAGCCTCTCCCCGATGTTGTTCAATCTGTATATTGAGCAAGCAGTAAAGGAAACAAAAGAAAAATTTGGAGTAGGTATTAAAATTCATGGAGACGAAGTAAAAAATTTGAGGTTCGCCGATGACATTGTAATTCTGTCAGAGACAGCAAAGGACTTGGAAGAGCAGTTGAACGGAATGGACAGTGTCTTGAAGGGAGGATATAAGATGAACATTAACAAAAGCAAAACGAGGATAATGAAATGTAGTCAAATTAAATCGGGTGATGCTGAGGGAATTAGATTAGGAAATGAGACACTTAAAGTAGTAAAGGAGTTTTGCTATTTAGGAAGTAAAATAACTGATGATGGTCGAAGTAGAGAGGATATAAAATGTAGACTGGCAATGGCAAGGAAAGCGTTTCTGAAGAAGAGAAATTTGTTAACATCGAATATAGATTTATGTATCAGGAAGTCGTTTCTGAAAGTATTTGTTTGGAGTGTAGCCATGTATGGAAGTGAAACATGGACGATAACTAGTTTGGACAAGAAGAGAATAGAAGCTTTCGAAATGTGGTGCTACAGAAGAATACTGAAGATAAGGTGGATAGATCACGTAACTAATGAGGAGGTATTGAATAGGATTGGGGAGAAGAGAAGTTTGTGGCACAACTTGACTAGAAGAAGGGATCGGTTGGTAGGACATGTTTTGAGGCATCAAGGGATCACAAATTTAGCATTGGAGGGCAGCGTGGAGGGTAAAAATCGTAGAGGGAGACCGAGAGATGAGTACACTAAGCAGATTCAGAAGGATGTAGGTTGCAGTAGGTACTGGGAGATGAAGCAGCTTGCACAGGATAGAGTAGCATGGAGAGCTGCATCAAACCAGTCTCAGGACTGAAGACAACAACAACAACAATGGTTGTTTGTTCCTCTTCACATACCACCAACAATGGGTTATACACCCAAATACCAGTTTGGCTAATAAACATTGTATGTGCAGTTCCTCAGAGGAAGGACAGTGTCTGAAAGTGTTTGACCTTTTTTATGTATTGTCATCTGCTCAATGCCTCAGCTCTAAGTTGGGTGGTTACCTTTACTCCTTCCCTTATTTGTAACTAGCTATTTCCCATGGCATTACCCACATACACATGTCGCATATGTCTTGCACACATTTAACAGATTTCATCCATGTCTCTCGCAATTTTAACCCTTCGGTTTTATGTGAATTCTGTGTAAAAATTTTAATTCTGATAGTAATTGATTGTATTGTTCAGAAAAAGGACTTTCACTGGTGAATGTATGATTCTCCACTGTTTTACACTAGGCAACTCTCAAGGCAAAGTCAAATGTATCTGTGGTACTGAAATGTGTGGCATGATCTTTTGTACCAAAACACAATGGCAAAATTAATGGCTCGTTTCAGTGCTCGTTCACACTATGTGGTCGATGCATCAACTAATAACAGGAAAGAAATACCATCAAGTTATTTTTTGATATTTTTACACATAACTGCTTTCTATTGTCCCTCCCACCTATAACTCCACTTACTCCCACCATATTTTTATACAAATGGCGAGTCATGTATGTACCAAATATGGTTGAAATGGTTTCAGGGGTGCCTGAATCATACTTTTATGTAACACTGTTTTACCCCTACCTTCAGCCATAGAATTGCTTGTGATGTCTTAGTTGTTGTTGTGGTCTTCAGTCCTGAGACAGGTTTGATGTAGCTCTCCATGCTACTCTATCCTGTGCAAGCTTCTTCATCTCCCAATACGTACTACAGCCTTCTGAATCTGTTTAGTGTATTCATCTCTTGGTCTCCCTCTACGATTTTTACCCTCCAATACGAAATTGGTGATCCCTTGATGCCTCAAAACATGTCCTACCAACCAATCCCTTCCTCTTGTCAAGTTGTGCCACAAACTCCTCTTCTCCCCAATCCTATTCAATACTTCCTCATTAGTTACGTGATCTACCCATCTAATCTTTAGCATTCTTCTGTAGCACCACATTTCAAAAGATTGTATTCTCTTCTTGTCCAAACTATTTATCGTCCATGTTTCACTTCCATACATGGCTACACTCGATACACATACTTTCAGAAACGACTTCCTGACATTTAAATCTATACTCGATGTTAACAAATTTCTCTTCTTCAGAAATGCTTTCCTTGCCATTGCCAGTCTACATTTTATATCCTCTCTACTTCGACCATCATCAGTTATCTTGCTTCCCAAATAGCAAAACTCCTGTAGTACTTTAAGTATCTCATTTCCTAATCTAATTACCTCAGCATCGCCTGACTTAATTCGACTACATTCCATTATCCTCATTTTACTTTTGTTGATGATCATCTTATATCCTCGCTTCTAGATACTGTCAATTTCATTCAACTGCTCTTCAAGGCCTTGTGCTGTCTCTGACAGAATTACAATGTCATCAGCAAACCTTAAAGTTTTTATTTCTTCTCCATGGATTTTTTAATACCTAATCCGAATTTTTCTTTTGTTTCCTTTACTGCTTGCTCAATGTACAGATTGAATAACAACGGGGAGAGGCTACAACCCTGTCTTACTCCCTTCCCAACCACTGCTTCCCTTTCATGTCCCTCGACTCTTATAACTGCGATCTGGTTTCTGTACAAATTGTAAGTAGCCTTTCGCTCTCTGTATTTTACCCCTGCCACCTTCAGAATTTGAAAGAGATTATTCCAGTCAACATTGTCAATAGCTTTCTCCAAGTATACAAATGCTAGAAATGTAGGTTTGCCCTTCCTTAATCTAGCTTATAAGATATGTCGTAGGGTCAGTATTGCCTCACGTGTTCCCATATTTCTATGGAATTCAAACTGATCTTCCCCGAGGTCAGCTTCTACCAGTTTTTCCATTCGTCTGTACATAATTTGCGTTAGTAGTTTGCATCCGTGACTTATTAAACTGATTGTTTGGTAATTTTCACATCTGTCAGAGCCTGTTTTCTTTGGGATTGGAATTATTATATTCTTCTTGAAGTCTGAGAGTATTTCACCTGTCTCATACATTTTGCGCACCAGATGGTAGAGTTTTGTCAGGACTGGCTCTCCCAAGGCTGTCAGTAGTTCTAATGGAATTTTGTCTACTCCGGGGGCCTTGTTTCGACTCAGGTCTTTCAGTGCTCTATCATATCTCCCATTTCCTCTTCATCTACATCCTCTTCCATTTCCATAATGTTGTCCTCATGAACATCGCCCTTGTATAGTCCCTCTATATACTCCTTCCACCTTTCTGCTTTCCCTTCTTTGCTTAGAACTGAGTTTCCATATGAGCCCTTGATATTCATACAAGTGATTCTCTTTTCTCCAAAGGTCTCTTTAATTTTCCTGTAATCAGTATCTATCTTAACCCTAGAGAGGTAAGCCTCTACATCCTTACATTTGTCCTCTAGTCATGCCTGCTTAGCCATTTTGCACTACCTGTCGATCTCATTTTAGAGATGTTTGTATTCTTTTTTGCCTGCTTCATTTACTGCATTTTTATATTTTATCCTTTCATCAATTAAATTCAGTATTTCTTCTGACATCCAAGTATTTGTACTAGCTCTCATCTTTTTACCTACTTTATCCTCTGCTGCCTTCACCACTTCATTCCTCAAAGCTATCCATTCTTCATCTACTGTATTTATTTCCCCCATTCTTGTCAATTGTTCCTTTATGCTCTTCCTGAAACACTCTACAACCTCTGGTTCTTTCAGTTTATCCAGGTCCCATCTCCTCAAATTCCCACCTTTTTGCAGTTTCTTAAGTTTTAATCTATAGTTCATAACCAATAGATTGTGGTCAGAGTCCACATCTGCCCCTGGAAATGTCTTACAATTTAAAACCTGGTTCCTAAACCTCTTTCTTACCATTATATAATCTATCTGATATCTTCTAGTGTCTCCAGGGTTGTTCAATGTATACAACCTTCTTTCATGATTCTTGAACCAAGTGTTAGCTATGATTAAGTTGTGCTCTGTGCAAAATTCTATCAGACGGCTTCCTCTTTCATTTCTTAGCCCCAATCCATATTCACCTACTATGTTTCCTTCTCTCCCTTTTCCTACTCTCGAATTCCAATCACCCATGACTATTAAATTTTCATCTCCCTTCACTACCTGAATAATTTCTTTTATCTCATCATACATTTCATCAATTTCTTCGTCATCTGCTGTGCTAGTTGGCATATAAACTTGCACTACTGGTAGGTGTGCTCACTATGTTGTTTGTAGTAGCTTACCAAAACTCCTATTTTTTTATTCATTATTAAACCTACTCCTGCATTACTTCTATTTGATTTTGTATTTATAACACTGTATTCACCTGACCAAAAGTCTTGTTCCTCCTGCCACCGAACTTCGCTAATTCCCACTATATCTAACTTTAACCTATACATTTCACTTTTTAAATTTTCTAATCTACCTGCCCAATTAAGGGATCTGACATTCCACACTCCGACCCGTAGAACGCCAGTTTTCTTCCTCCTGATAACGACATCCTCCTGAGTAGTCCGCACCCGGAGATCCGAATGGGGGACTATTTTACCTCCGGAATATTTTACGCCATCATCATTTATCCATACAGTAAAGCTGCATGCCCTCAGGAAAAATTACAGCTGCAGTTTCCCCTTGCTTTCAGCCGTTCGCAGTACCAGCACAGCAAGGCTGTTTTGGTTAATGTTACAAGGGCAGATCAGTCAATCATCCAGACTGTTGCCCCTGCAACTACTGAAAAGGCTGCTGCCCCTCTTCAGGAACCATATGCTTGTCTGGCCTCTCAACAGATACCCCTCCGTTGTGGTTGCACCTATGGTACGGCTAGCTGTGTCTCTGAGGCACGCAAGTCTCCCCACCAACGGCAAGGTCTATGGTTCATGAGGGGGATGTCTTAGTATCACAGTAAATTTTCATAGGTACCAAGTGGTGTGTGCCAGTTTTGGTATAAGTCCCTTTGGGTGTTACAAAGGTATGCTGATATCTGAATAAAATCATTTAGGGTATTAGGCTACATAATATGAAACATGACTGCTTCAAAGTTGGTTGAGACGTAGCCTTTTAGTTGTTGTAGTGTTTCATAATGACATACCCTAATAACCAAAATGATTTTATCTAAGTTGACACTGACCATAGAAGCTTACGAAATAATATGCTGTCATTTTACTGTCTTTGCACCACCTCCTAGCCCTAAGTATAGGGCTGAAAGATCATCATGGCTCTCACCATTAAATCTAGCAACCCCAAGGACTACTGATTTGACATTAATGTTGATCTTTTGACCTGTAGCTTCTGTTTCTTGAAGAATCATTTATCCATTGTTTCATTTTTCTGAGGATTTATGATTGTGGCGTCTCAAACTCAAGGGTCTACATCTGATGAAATTTTCTACACGTTCTCTCTCCAAAGCCCCAACCATAGGGCTGGCTGGGGCATATTACCCCCTACCCCCAATATTTTTGTACAAATAATGAGTCATGTAAGTACAAACTTTAATTGAAATTGCTCCAGACATTCCTGAGTTAAGCTGGTAGTGGTTAAAGTGGTAGTGGTTCTTACCCCCACAGGAAGCATTACGGACAGGCATACAACAACTCACCAAAGTTTCATCTTGATTGGATGAATGGTATAGAAACAAACAGAAGAACCACAAACAAGCAAGCAAACTTCCATTTTTATGTGTTACATAAGGCTAGCAGATAAGTTTTCTGAGTTACATGGTTCTAGTGCCTGTATTATTTTTATTCTCTCTTGTTTTTGGAAGCAAAAATAGACATGTTACCAAAACAATGCTGCTACTTTCTTCTACATTTGGAGAGCAGTCTTTTACTCATTCACGCACTAACCACAATCAAATGTTGGTTCAAATTATTTAGTTAGTGAGGAATGTGACTCATTAAAATATTACTGGTGTTATACCTCCATCCCCTTATTCCTTTCCCTGCAATTTAGTAGTGTATTATTACTTTCTGTAGATGTAAGTAAGGAAGGTTAGGGTCTAACCTTCCATCAACATTGAGTTCATTAGAGACAGCTGTAGTCAGAGTCTTTCCTGATATGACCAGTGATGAATACAGCCACTTTCCCAGCGGAAGGGGGGATATATAGCTTGACTGGGGAGCGGGAGGGGGTGAGGGGAGAGGACAAAGTTATAGGCTTAAAATTTAAGTGATAGCGTTCAAAAGACATAGCAGTGCTATTAATATTTAAAATTTTTCATGAATAGCTAACATATAATTAAATAATATGTAGGTTAAGTACTAAGCTGTTAGGCTAAGTCTAAGTTAATTATCCACCCTCATGAACCATGGACCTTGCCGTTGGTGGGGAGGCTTGCGTGCCTCAGTGATACAGATGGCTGTACCGTAGGTGCACCCACAACGGAGGGGTATGTGTTGAGAGGCCAGACAAACATGTGGTTCCTGAAGAGGGGCAGCAGCCTTTTCAGTAGTTGCAGGGGCAACAGTCTGGATGATTGATTGATCTGTCCTTGCAACACTAACCAAAACGATCTTGCTGTGCTGGTACTGCGAACGGCTGAAAGCAAGGGGAAACTACAGCCGTAATTTTTCCTGAGGGTATGCAGCTTTACTGTATGGCTAATGATGATGGCGTCCTCTTGGGTAAAATAGTCACCCTTTCAGATCTCTGGGCGGGGAATACTCAGGAGGACGTCCTTATCAGGAGAAAGAAAACTGGCGTTCTACGGATCGGAGTGTGGATGGTCAGATCCCTTAATCGGGCAGGTAGGTTAGAAATGGATTAGGAAGTGGATAAGTTGAAGTTAGATATAGTGAGAATTAGTGAAAATTAAAGAGACCTTTGGAGAAAAGAGAGCCACTTTTATGAATATCAAGAGCTCAGATGGAAACCCAGTTCTAACCTAAGAAGTGAAAGCAGAAAGGTGGAAGGAGTATATAGAGGGTCTATACGAGGGCGATGTACTCGAGGACAATATTATGGAAATGGAGGAGGATGTAGATGAAGATGAAATGGGAGATATGATACTGCGTGAAGAGTTTGACAGAGCACTGAAGGACCTGAGTCGAAACAAGGCCCCGGCAGTAGACAACATTCCTTTAGAACTACTGGCGGCCTTGGGAGACCCAGTCCTGACAAAACTCTACCATCTGGTGAGCAAGATGTATAAGACTGATGAAATACCCTCAGACTTCAAGAAGAATATAATAATTCCAATCCCAAAGAAAGCAGGTGTTGACAGATGTGAAAATTACCGAACTATCAGTTTAATAAGCTACAGCTGCAAAATACTAACGCGAATTCTTTACATACGAATGGAAAAACTGGTAGAAGTCGACCTCGGGGAAGATCAGTTTGGATTCCGTAGAAATATTGGAACACGTGAGGCAATACTGACCTTACAACTTATCTTAGAAGAAAGATTAAGGAAAGGCAAACCTACGTTTCTAGCATTTGTAGACTTAGAGAAAGCTTTTGGCAATGTTGACTGGAATACTCTCTTTCAAATTCTAAAGGTGGCAGGGGTAAAATACAGGGAGCGAAAGGCTATTTACAATTTGTACAGAAACCAGATCGCAGTTATAAGAGTCGAGGGGCATGAAAGGGAAGCAGCGGTTGGGAAGGGAGTGAGACAGGGTTGTAGCCTGTCCCCGATGTTATTCAATCTGTATATTGAGCAAGCAGTAAAGGAAACAAAAGAAAAATTCAAACCATTGCTCAATTTCATCATACTTTTAACAAATTTTCTTGCGCTTTTCATAGCTTGCATCTGCTCCTCTACGTTCATGAATAGAACACCTTTAACTTCTGTTGCGTCCTCCTGCAGTTTTTTAATTTTATTAAGAGTTTCATTTTCTGTACTATGTCCATCACAGCCACAAAGACAGTAGATGTGTCTTAAATGTTCCTGAGTTCCAGAAGCAAGTAGAGGGATTTGCGAAATTTTAATTGATTGTATCTGCAAAAGTTTACATAAGTTTGAGACTGCATTTAACGTATCATCTAAAATCACTAAACCTACAATGAAATTGGAATTCATCATTTCTAACAAGATTCCTTGTTAAATCCGCATTGTCATTGTGTATATGTTCATGTGCCATTATCATGGACTTGTAGGTTAGGAAAATAGCATGAACTGTGCGATAGGTACTTAACCATTGGATGTCAACAGCTTCGGGTATTTTTAAAACAGGTTGCTCTAAAGCACACTGAATTTCGTGCAAAACGTTTTCTCGTTTGGAAGAAACATGAAAAAGTTTGTAAATGTCTTTAACAACATGTAATGTGTGTTTTACACTCCTGGAAATGGAAAAAAGAACACATTGACACCGGTGTGTCAGACCCACCATACTTGCTCCGGACACTGCGAGAGGGCTGTACCACCAATGATCACACGCACGGCACAGCGGACACACCAGGAACCGCAGTGTGGGCCGTCGAATGGCGCTAGCTGCGCAGCATTTGTGCACCGCCGCCGTCAGTGTCAGCAAGTTTGCCGTGGCATACGGAGCTCCATCGCAGTCTTTAACACTGGTAGCATGCCGCGACAGCATGGACGTGAACCGTATGTGCAGTTGACGGACTTTGAGCGGGGGCGTATAGTGGGCATGCGGGAGGCCGGGTGGACGTACCGCCGAATTGCTCAACACGTGGGGCGTGAGGTCTCCACAGTACATCGATGTTGTCGCCAGTGGTCGGCGGAAGGTGCACGTGCCCGTCGACCTGGGACCGGACCGCAGCGACGCATGGATGCACGCCAAGACCGTAGGATCCTACGCAGTGCCGTAGAGGACCGCACCGCCACTTCCCAGCAAATTAGGGACACTGGGGTATCGGCGAGGACCATTCGCAACCGTCTCCATGAAGCTGGGCTACGGTCCCGCACACCGTTAGGCCGTCTTCCGCTCACGCCCCAACATCGTGCAGCCCGCCTCCAGTGGTGTTGCGACAGGCGTGAATGGAGGGACGAATGGAGACGTGTCGTCTTCAGCGATGAGAGTCGCTTCTGCCTTGGTGCCAATGATGGTCGTATGCGTGTTTGGCGCCGTGCAGGTTAGCGCCACAATCAGGACTGCATACGACCGAGGCACACAGGGCCATCACCCGGCATCATGGTGTGGGGAGCGATCTCCTACACTGGCCGTACACCTCTGGTGATCATCGAGGGGACACTGAATAGTGCACGGTACATCCAAACCGTCATCGAACCCATCGTTCTACCATTCCTAGACTGGCAAGGGAACTTGCTGTTCCAACAGGACAATGCACGTCCGCATGTATCCCATGCCACCCAACGTGCTCTAGAAGGTGTAAGTCAACTACCCTGGCCAGCAAGATCTCCGGATCTGTCCCCCATTGAGCATGTTTGGGACTGGATGAAGCGTCATCTCACGCGGTCTGCGCGTCCAGCACGAACGCTGGTCCAACTGAGGCGCCAGGAGGAAATGGCATAGCAAGCCGTTCCACAGGACTACATCCAGCATCTCTACGATTGTCTCCGTGGGAGAATAGCAGCCTGCATTGCTGCGAAAGGTGGATATACACTGTACTAGTGCCGACATTGTGCATGCTCTGTTGCCTGTGTCTATGTGCCTGTGGTTCTGTCAGTGTGATCATGTGATGTATCTGACCCCAGGAATGTGTCAATAAAGTTTCCCCTTCCTGGGACAATGAATTCACGGTGTTCTTATTTCAATTTCCAGGAGTGTATAATGGGATGTTTATTCCTAGAGTTGTGGCAGCAATTGACATAACATGTGCTCTCTGACAACCGAGCGCGGACTCCTGAGATAGAACCACTAAAATTAGCAGCTTCATCGAAAGAACAAGATAATAATCTGTCGTAAGAAAGTTTTCTTTTTTTAGTTCAGTATTAATTGCTGTAAATATGGATTCAGCTGAAGTGCTTTTCAACTCAACGAGACATAAAAACCTTTCCTTCACTTCAAACGATGGAGACTGTGCAACATATCGAACTACTAAAGACAGTTCACTTTGGTTGGAAACATTTCTAGATTTGTCTGCCATTAATGAAAAATATTTGTCATGGAGAAGTGTTTGAAAGTCTAAAAACTCTCCTAAACAAGTCAACAATTCTGATGCAGTATACTTGCAAAGATATGTGGACCTTTCACTCTGAAATTTTAACCACTTTTCAAGATTAATGTCGCTTTTCAGAACTAACTTACGAATTAGAGTTTCATATTTTGTTGTGTGGGGTATTTCTTCCTTACTAAGGAAATACAGATTTCGAATTAACGATGACAATGCTTGGCGGTTTAAAGCTTTTTCATTTTCATTTTGTTTAAATATCTGTGTATGAATTGGAGCGTTTAATCCCTGTAATCTACAATTTGCAATTGCAATGGCTCTCGCATGTTTTTCTGAGTTGCCATGCCTTTCTAGTTTTCCCGTGCTTCCGGTAGCTTTTCTAAATTTAGTGAAAGGTACAGAAATGAACACTCCTCCTGTTTTCTGTAGAGCTTCGATATCATTTTTTAAATGCATTTCACACAATTTGCAGAAAGCCCCACCCAGCTTATGATCAAAGTACAACCAATTGTACTGACACTCTCATTTTTGCTGATACTTAATCTCGCATTCAATACTTTGTTTAGAATTGCAATTTATAGATGGGCCAGAAATAGCACATTTATTGTTTGAAAACTGTGGAAGGGAAACTGAAGACTTGGTAGACCTATACAATTCATCACCACAATCACTAGCACTTCTTTCAGTAGACTCACACTCGCCTTTGTCTTTTGCAATACACTGTCTTTTATTAGAAAAGAAAGAAATTGAAGTATGTTGTTTCGACGTTGTATTTCGGCACTAACACTTCTTTTTATGTTATAAACTGACGAAGACTGCACGTAGTACACTACATAATCACATCACACTTCCATAGTAACCTGTCGACTGACTGTTACAACCTTACAACAGTTTCAACAATGCAGTGAGTTTTTATACAACAATGAAAGCTTAGATTATACTCGTAGAGCAGCATTGCCAAACATCTCACTCATGGTGCATTGCCAAACGTCCCACTCTTGGTGGAATGTCTCGCTTCTTTAGGCAAAAATTGTGTATCCCCATTGACATTGCAAAAATCATTGTCAAGTGTACACAAATATTTGGTTTGAGCTTTGGACTCATTGATTAGGAAAAATCTATATTGCTATTAAATCTTGGAAATATTCCCAGTAATGCAATAAAAAAATTTAAAAAATCTTTTATAATGTCAGATGCTACATCCAATTCCGTAACAATACCCGGGGACGTGTTTTGCGTCATCAGGTTCATTATAAGGGCAAATGAAGTACAGATATGAGTAGCGGATAAGAATAAAGTTCGCAGTGAGGGTGGGCTGCGTAGCTAAGGGATTAGCTTACACATTAGGCCGATTGGAGGTACGGTGAGGGAAGACATGAGAGAGGAAAGGCTGACTTATTCCACAATCGGCGTTGCCAACACACCTTGCAATGCTTAACTTTACCGCACACTTATTATACAGCAACTGCTAATTTGTTGGTGTTGGCAATAATAATAATAATAAAAACAGAACAATCAACGCTAAGTGTTCCAAACTGAACCGATAAGTAACGAAACCAAACTATAGGGACCCAGCTGCTACCTATTGTGTTATACATTCATTTTAGATATGAATTTCTCGGGGAGGGGGGGGGGGGGAGAGGGGTAATTTCCAATTTCCAAAGGGGGGGGGGGCTCTCCCCCCCTCCCCCCAAATTCATCACTGGATATGAGTTCGTAGAAGTAGCGATACATATACGGATACATGTTACATTCTTGTCATGCCTCTCTTAATAATTGTTATAATGACTGCATTATATACCTCTTAATATTGTCTTTCTAGATAAAAGGCTTGCACCTAAAAGCCCGAAACCAGAAAGAAGGATTGTGAAGGATTTGGGAATATCACTGCAAGTTTCTGTGAAGAATGATCATGCTGCTGCACCTCCAGTTCAGAGAGTGAAAGGTAACTAATAGAAATTCTATACTGGAAATAAATATTATTTACAGCTAGGATGACACCAACACATGAGGACACACCAGCAGTTGAAGTATAACAACACATTTTTAATTCAACTTGAACTCTTGA
The DNA here is from genome assembly GCF_023897955.1 of Schistocerca gregaria. NCBI lineage: Eukaryota > Metazoa > Arthropoda > Insecta > Orthoptera > Acrididae > Schistocerca > Schistocerca gregaria. The sequence continues at coordinate 329,374,985 of NC_064925.1, read as the reverse complement.
ACTGTCAGTTAGAAAGATGTGTGCTTGGAGAACAAATCATTAACAAACTTGATCAATTTAAAAGAAAGTTATCAGAATGCAAGCTCCTGGGAGAAGTGTAGATGAGGAAGGGACATGAAGGAAGAAAGAAAAAACACAGAGCATCCTCCTACAAGCCAACAACAAATTAGAACAGCATGCCACCCTCCACCTCAAAAAACTATCCAATCTCCTGGTTTCCCACCTCCAGAAAGGTAACTCACTCCCCCTTCACAACCTTTCCAGCAAACCTCAACCTCCTCTCATTGCACACAAACCCAGTCTCTCCCATCTACTCAATCTCCCACTTCCAGCTCCACTCCCTCCAAACCTCAAAATTCCAATCAACACAATCTGGAACCACAAAACCCTAATTCAGTAGTTAACCTTTCCTCCAAACCTCTCTCCCAATCCAAAACCTCTCTCGTATACAAAGGCCTCACCTTCAGCCCCACTCCCAGATTCAATCAAACAGCCCTCGTCAAAGATTTACTGTCCTACACTCATACTCTCTGCTGGAAATATCACTTTGCCACGAAGAGAAATGATCCTAATCCTACTCCTAATGATCCAACTCCCCAAGACACTATCCAAATTGAACCCTGCCTGGAACAGTTCCGTCCTCCGTCACAGCGGGACCCACCTCCTCCTCCTCAAAATTACCCTCTCCAAACCTTCCAGGAATTTCTGACTTCCAGCCTTGCCCTCTCAATCCTTCTTAATAAATCTTAATCCTACTCCCAACATCACCACTGCTGAAGCCCAGCTATTCGTGATCTGAAGGCTGACCAATCCATCGTCATTCTTCCGGCGGACAAGGGTCCCACGACCGTGGTGCTTGATCGTCGGGAGTATGTGGCTGAGGGACTGCGTCAGCTTTCAGACAACACCACATACAAAGTTTGCCAAGGTAATCCCATTCCTGATGTCCCGGCGGAGTTTCAAGGAATCCTCAGAACCTTAGGCCCCCTACAAAACCTTTCACCTGACTCCATCAACTTCCTGACCCCACCGACACCCAGTACCCCTACCTTCTACCTACTTCCTAAAATTCACAAACCCAATCATCCCGGCCGCCCCATTGTAGCCAGTTACCAAGCCCCCACAGAATGTATCTCTGCCTATGTAGATCAACACCTTCAACCCATTACATGCAGTCTCCCATCCTTCATCGAGGACACCAACCACTTTCTCAAATGCCTGGAATCCTTACCCAATCTGTTACCCCTGGAAACCATCCTTATTACCATTGATGCCACTTCCTTATACACAAATATTCCGCACGTCCAGGGCCTCGCTGCGATGCAGCACTTCCTTTGACGCCAATCACCTGCCACCCTACCTACAACCTCTTTCCTCATTACCTTAGCCAGCTTCATCCTGACCCACAACTTCTTCACTTTTGAAGGCCAGACATACCAAGAATTAAAGGGAACAGCCATGGGTACCAGGATGGCCCCCTCGTATGCCAACCTATTCATGGGTCGCTTAGAGGAAGCCTTCTTGGTTACCCAGGCCTGCCAACCCAAAGTTTGGTAAAGATTTATTGATGACATCTTCATGATCTGGACTCACAGTGAAGAAGAACTCCAGAATTTCCTCTCCAACCTCAACTCCTTTGGTTCCATCAGATTCACCTGGTCATACTCCAAAACCCATGCCACTTTCCTTGACGTTGACCTCCATCTGTCCAATGACCAGCTTCACACGTCCGTCCCCATCAAACCCACCAACAAGCAACAGTACCTCCATTATGACAGCTGCCACCCATTCCACATCAAACGGTCCCTTCCCTACAGCCTAGGTTTCCGTGGCAAATGACTCTGCTCCAGTCCGGAATCCTTGAACCATTACACCAACAACCTGTAAACAGCTTTCGCATCCCACAACTACCCTCCCGACCTGGTACAGAAGCAAATAGCCAGAGCCACTTCCTCATCCCCTCAAACCAAGAACCTCCCACAGAAGAACCACAAAAGTGCCCCACTTGTGACAGGATACTTCCCAGGACTGGATCAGACTCTGAATGTGGCTCTCCAGCAGGGATACGACTTCCTAAAATCGTGCCCTGAAATGAGATCCATCCTTCATGAAATCCTCCCCACTCCACCAAGAGTGTCTTTCCGCCATCCACCTAACCTTCGTAACCTCATAGTTCATCCGTATGAAATCCCCAAAGCACCTGGTTCCTACCCTTGTAACCGCCCCCGGTGTAAAACCTGTCCCATGTACCCGCCCACCACCACCTACTCCAGTCCTGTAACCCGGAAGGTGTACACGATCAAAGGCAGAGCCACGTGTGAAAGCACCCACGTGATTTACCAACTGACTGACCTGCCTACACTGTGAAGCTTTCTATGTGGGAATGACCAGCAACAAACTGTCCATTTGCATGAATGGACACAGGCAGACAGTGTTTGCTGGTAATGAGGATCACCCTGTGGCTAAACATGCCTTGGTGCACGGCCAGCACATCTTGGCACAGTGTTACACTGTCTGAGTTATCTGGATTCTTCCCACTAACACCAATCTGTCAGAACTCCGGAGATGGGAACTTGCCCTTCAGTATATCCTCTCTTCTCGATATCCGCCAGGCCTCAACCTCCGCTAATTTCAAGTTGACGCCGCTCATATCTCACTTGTCTTTCAACAACTTCTTTGCCTTTACAAGTGTCTGCTTGTGTCTGTGTATGTGCGGATGGATATGTGTGTGTGTGTGTGTGTGTGTGTGTGTGTGTGTGTGTGCGCGCGCGCGCGCGCGCCCGCGCACGCAAGTGTACACCTGTCCTTTTTTCCCTCTAAGGTGTCTTTCTGCTCCCGGGATTGAAATGACTCTTACCCTCTCCCTTAAAACCCACATCCTTTCGTCTTTCCGTCTCCTTCCCTCTTTCCCGAAGAAGCAACCGTTGGTTGCGAAAGCTAGAATGTTGTGTGTATGTGTTTGTTTGTGTGTCTATCGACCTGCCAGCGCTTTTGTTTGGTAAGTCACATCATCTATATACTTCCACATGGGAACAATATATTAAAAACAAAGATTCCAAGACTTACCAAGCAGGAAAGCGCTGGTAGACAGGCACAATAAAATAACCCACAAACACACACACAGAATTTCTAGCTTTCACAACAACGGTTGCTTCTTCAGGAAAGAGGGAAGGAGAGGGAAAGACGAAAGGATGTGGGTTTTAAGGGAGAGGGTAAGGAGTCATTCCAATCCCGGGAGCAGAAAGACTTGCCGTAGAGGGAAAAAGGACAGGTGTACACTCGCGCACACACACACATATCCATCCGCACGAAAGAAACTTCCACATGGGAAAAATGGATGTGGGAATGTTTTGATGCTGTTGAATGGGCTGCAGTGGATTCTGCACAAAGGAAGGTGACCAGATATCAAACATCAAAATTCAAGTACATATGAGTGAGACAATCTTCTGAAACTTCCTGTCAGGCTATCATCAATCTCAGATCCAAATAATTGGATGAGGCTATGCTTTCATTTCTTAATAACTTGAGGCTGAAGAAACTGAAGAGCATCATGAAACCTTTCCTGCTCTCATGTGCACAAGACCTATTAAACCAAACATGTCTGACAGCAGAGGGCAGCCATATGGAAACTAAGAGAAGATCCAAATACTGTGGTCTTAACAGCTAACAAAGGCAATGCAGGTGTTGCCCTGTCTCACCAGAATTACGTGAAGAAATTTTGTGCCTGCTTAAGGTAATGCCTACCAAAAGATCAACACTAGCCCTACAAAGAGGGTGAGAGAAAGATGTTTCTCAAATGAGGTTGTTAAGAAGTTATGACAGTGACCATTCATTCCTCCTAAACTTTATGGACTGCTGGAAGTTCACTTTTATGCCCCGTTACTAGCAACATTTGTGCTTCAACATAGTCATGTGCTAAGTTTTGTTTATTCCTTATGTTGGGAAACATTCACACCACATTTGTAACTCATGGATTTTGTGCGAAGCTTCAATGTTGTTGCCCCCCCCCCCCCCCCCCTCTCTCTCTCTCTCTCTCTCTCTCTCTCTCTCTCTCTCTCTCTCTCTCTCTCTCTCTCTCACACACACACACACACACACACACACACACACACACACACACACACATACATTCACTCTCACTCACACTCATACGCACACTGATTGCCTTTACAAGACCCTCCATGAGAATGAAAGTCTCATCCAAGAGCTTGAACATCTGAGGATGGTATTCCAGAAGAATGGCTACAAGGAGTGGCAAATTCAGAGAGCCCACTGTACAACTGGCAGAAACAGAAGAGGAACCTCAGGAGGAAGTAGCCACTGCATTTATTCCCTTTTTATGGTGCTCTTTCTGAAAACATATGATGAATTTGAAACACCAAGTGATGAGGGCTGTTTTGCCTACTGCCTAAACTTGGACAGTGCTGGATACAGAATTACATGGGATGGATTATGACCATACTGTGGTTCTGCCTAGACTTGGACAGTGCTGGATACAGGATTACATGGAATGGATTATGACCATACTGTGGTTTTGACACCTGCATTTAACTTCTGGAACTGCTTCATTGAATTTATTGATATCCTAGTAAGAGAACCACTGATCAGTCATGATAATGTGATTCTTGAGTTTCTCACGGTGTATTTGATAGTCAAAATATCCACGGGTGTACTGCCGGTCTACAGCGTTCAACAGGCACAATATTTTGGCAATCATACATGTCACCATCATCAGGTGAACTGACGGACTGAGCTCTTGTGAACATGCCGGCACGGAGATCCGTACACTATGGCTGCTCAAGGGGAACTGGGTTCGGTCGCGGCGGCGGCCGATTTAAATACTCTCCGCCCGCGGCGCGCTCACTCCGTCATCCGCGCCCCATGCCACAGTCGTGCGGTGGAACAGATTGCGAAGGCGTCTGAGAAGCAACCTCGTCTTGTTCTCCACCTTCTTGGTGGGGTCAATGCTGATCTTCTGGTAGGAATTGTCATTTAGCAGGCTCTGCATCTTATCAGTGTAGTCCTTATGGGAGACAACAACTGTAGCATTGCCTTTGTTATCCGGTAAATTACCTTTCCTTGACGTCTTGGTCAAGAGAAGGGCTGACGGCACCCTAGGCCATGGGGTGTATTGGAAGACAACACACTCTGATCTGTATTTGCACGCAGACAGTTGCCACCACCCTTTACAGAGGAATGGGGTACTTAAAACTCTAGTACACAGGGCGTGCACTATCTCTGATGCAGAGAGTCTACCCCAGGAATTGGAACATCTGAGAGGTGTATTTCGAAAAAATGGGTACTCAGAGTGGCAGATTCAATGTGCTCTCTGCCCAACCACTACAGCACAACCTGTGGAGATGGATGAAATCACGAGGGAGGAGGTAGGCACTGCGCTTATTCCATTTACAGGTGCATTCTCAGGGAAAATCGCCCGCATTTTGAAGAAACACCGGGTCGGAACTGTGTTTTGTCCTCTGAATAAAACTCGTGCACTGAGTGTCAAAGATGACCTCGGTTTGAGGAAGGCCGGCGTGTACCAGATTCTTTGTCAATGTGGCAAGTTGTGTATTGGTCAGACGATGCGTACCGTTGAGGATCGATGCCGTGAACACCAGAGGCACACTCGACTGAGGTATCCGAGCAAGTTGGCGGTCGCTGAACATTGTTTGTTGTAAAATCATGCTATGGAGTATGAACGCACGAGGATTCTGGTACAGACGTCAAGATACTGGGACAGCGTTGTTAGAGAGGCCATCGAAATTCGCACCAATGATGACCTCATAAACCGTGACTGTGGCTATAATGTTAGCAAGGCTTGGGAACCAGCGATTGGGTTAATCAAGAGCAAATCAAGCAAACGTATAGTAGTGACAACCACGGCGGACAGAACCATCACACTGACGTCATCTCAGATGCCTTAGCAATCTGAGCCATCACGCGGCCGTGGCCCGGGGTGCGGACGGCAGAGTGAGCGTGCCGTGGGCGGAAGGTATTTAAATCGGCTGCCGCCGTGACCGAATCCAGTTCCCCCTGAGCAGCCATAGCGTATGGATCTCCGTGCCGGGATGTTCACAGGACCTCAGTCCGTCAGTTCACCTGATGATGGCGACATGTATGATTGCCGAAATATTGTGCCCGTTGGACACTGTAGACCGGCAGTACACCTGTGGATATTTTGATTAGTCATGATTATGACTACATGCTTAGTAAGTCCTGTGAACCCACAATTAATCTGATTAAGAAGAGGAAGGAGATACCTGTAATGAACTGACTTCAGGGGCAGGTAGAGGAACAGCAGAGGTGCTGCCAGCATGTGTTCCAGGGCACAAGCCTAGGACAGAGCTATTTGTTGAACTCAGGAGTAGGGGAGGAGGAGCAGATAGCAGATATAATGGCAGATTGGAGGGTGGAGGGGAAGAGAGAAAAGTGCTGTGCCATCCCTCAAGTGGTCAGTTTACCAGTGTACCTGATTATGGCAATGTGGATACTTGAAAAATCACAGTCAGACAGTTATAGCAATTTTGTGCAGTGTACCTTGAATAAGATATAACATTGAATGTAATGCATTGTAGTTAAACACTTTTTATACCATCTCACCTGAAAAATTCATATCCATCTGTACCATTATGTACACCTGACAGCACAAAAAATGGCCAAGGCTGAAGATTGAATTACCAGCCATGTTACACAGGAATCTATCTTACTATGGGGTGTTGAAATGTAATGAACAGTGTAATAGAAGGATTAACACCTTCTTAACATTTAGCATGTAGATACATCCTCTAAAAATTTGATAGAAAACTGTGCTGCATCATTTGTAGCATTACAGACGTAGTAAAGGCACTTTATTTTGTGATGTGAAGTCAGGAACAGTAAGAAGTATCTAAATGTCAAAAGCTGTAGCATTCATAGCTGTGACATAGTTGACAGTCTACCAAACTACTCCATTTGCCACTGAGGAGAATGTTACTGCACTGTGAAAGGTAGTGGACAATGACTACTTTTGCACACACCACATATAAGCACTGCTGGATCATTCTGAAAGGTCACATCAAAGGAAAAAATCATTGTTCTTTGCAAGTACTGAACTCATTGAGAGTGGAGTAGATGACACATTGTATCTAAGAGTGCAGAAAAAAAAAAGCATTTGACAAATTTTAGTCCGATGTAGCTTTCAATGCCAATACCACTATTACAGCCAGTAAAAATGTGGCTGTATTACTGTAATGTTCCAATTGATTGACAGAAGTGGCTCTTTAAACACAAAGATAAATCCATCGCACTCCAAAAATCTCATTCTGTCAAAACAAGAGTAATTGCAGTTCCTTTTACTTTATGAACAATTCTTCACAACATTCAAGAAACAATTTCTGAATGTGTTACGTGGAGCAATCCCTGCTACAAAGGTGTGAAAGCCATTGCGAAAAGCAAGACCTGGCAGTTGAATCTGTCAAACTTCCTGACATGGCTAAATATGTGCTAGTTGATCTGGGACTCTAAACCAGATCCCCATTTTCTTGAGCTATCAAATTCGTGTTTTCTTCCCTGTACTTCCCCAAGGGGCAATTCATTGTTTCCAAATGTTTCAATTGTTTCTAAAATGTTTGAGTGAAGTGCCTTTTATTTCTGTCTTGTTTCACAAAAGAGTTTGTTTCTTTGTACTATTGTTTTATTTCTTATTTTGTTTTTATGTTGTAGGGGTATATTTGATAATTTGTCATTTTGCAAATGCACAGACATGTACTTCATCTCATTTTTATGTAATTGACTATGATTGCATGCAACTGCCCCATTTCTTGTAAAATTGTACCTTGAAAATAAATTCATGGGAAAGTTTGCAGTGACACAACATGTACATCTGAGGCAGATAATTAATCATATTTCATTTGTAATAATTACAAATCTGGTAGTGATTGCATGAAAATACAAAACTTGATGTTGGAAGTAGTTTGTAGAATTACTCAGAAAGTGTAGATAGTTACCTTGTGATATAAGTATTAGAAAACCTTACTAATGTTTGTTGTTTTGTCTCCAGTATCACCAAAGAACATAGCAGGAACAGGCAGAGTAGGACCACGTCAACAAGCAAGAATGAGCTACAGCAGTCAGTCAGAAGATGAAACAGTCCGTGTTAATACTGAAAGGAAGGTTCCCAGCAAACGGCAGAACAAGAAATATGAGCAATCTCCAGAAACTAAATCTCTTTCTGGGGCTAGTACACCATCATCAAAGGAGAAAGACGTGGCTCATGGTGCTTCTGAAGCTAATGTGACTGGTGCTTCAAAGCCACCATTACCCCCTGTTTGTGACTCAAGGACAGGAAATGAAATGCCAAAACCAAAGCGACCGATACTAAAAGCAGTACGACAGAGAGGACAGAGAAATTCTACAAATAAAAGTTATGGAACAAAGTCAAGTGACTCAGATAAAAAGGAAAGTAGTGATGATGCGAAGGAAAGGAGTGAATCGGGAGATGATGGGTGGGAAGATGTCACTACTACAAGTGGAACTGAGAGTATGTCTGAAGATGCTGTGCCTTCTCAAATGGAAAATAGTCCATGTTTAGTTGCTATGAATGATTTGAGTTTGAGTGAAACAAAGGAAGTTTCTGAAGCTAATTATGTGAGCAAAACCCAAAATAATTCTGAAGAAGCTGTTATGCCATCAGAAGGAACAGACCACACAGAAAGGAAAATGTCTGATATTGACAACGTATGTTCTAGTACTACTGATCAGTCAACTGGTGAAAATCATGGAAAAACTGCATGTGATTCTAATCATTCTGCTGTGGATACTGAAACACTGTCTGATATTAACAACCTGTGTTCTAGTTCTACTGGCCAGTCAACTGCAGAGAGCTGTGGAAATGCTTCACATGATTCTACTGGTATTTCTGCTGTGGATACTGAAACAGTGCACACAAGTGACACTGGTCTTTCACCTGGAGATACTAAGCAAGAAGAGCTGTTGAATTCTGCAGCTGTTCAAATTCAGCAAAATGAAACAGGAAATCCAAACTGTTGTAGCACTGATGCTGTAACAATAGCTGTGGAAAGCAAAGAAACAGATTTAGCAACACCTGAGCAGAGCAGCAAAGGAAGTGAGGGAAAAATGGATGAAAAATAATTTGTTGCAGTTTATTGCCATGTAATTACTAATGTGCTCAAAATTCTGTTTCAATTACATTCTCCATTAAACTTTGCAAAAGCTTTGCATATTTGTGTTGAAGGGAATATTTGTATTTTTTGTTGGTTATATTTTGTTTAGTCTGTGCTATTTTGTAGGAATTAATAGCCTCCTTGCCTGGTCCTTATTGTATGGTTCTAAATGTTGCTATGCTAATTGTGTTAAAGATAATTCAGACCTCTATTTCCTACCCATACATTAATGCAAAAATGTTTTTTGTACATTAGTATTTATAATGAACACTTTTTATAATCTAATAATTTATTGTTATTTATGCTTTTTCCTGTTGAAAATCCTCTGGAAGTTCTCATATTTATTTTCATGAAATTATGTAACAGTTAATAAAACAATTTATGATTTCATATCAAGTTGTGATGAAACTAAGGGATGCTTTAACTTTTTGTAGTGTATTAATCAGATCTTATGTAATACTTCAAACACGAGAAAGTGCATGTCAGGCTTACACTGGAATGTTATAGTTTTCAATTACAATTTTGAATTCCATACATTATTAAACATGCTGAAAGAAATAGCTTTATTTAATTAAATTCTTCTGGCAGTCTATACACTTACACGTATTCTACAGTTCCTTTGTGGTGGTGTTTATACGTAGTACTGGATACATTGTATTCACAGAAATGGAAGGCACTGCTTCTCAAGCCAAAAATTTACATAAAAATCATCTGCTGTGAATATATTACTATATGTACAACTTACAAATACTATGTTTGGTTCTGTCAAAATTAATTTTATAAGTGTCAGTGTTGTTGTAATTTACAACTTTTTGAAAGAACATGCTGTACTGTTACCATATTTATGAATGGTATCCAGAACTGGAATAGTTTCATTTCAAATACCAGTATGGCCTCTACACTTGTATTTTTTGTGATGAAACATAAATAGTTCAGCTTGACTGTTATGTACATGCTAGCAAATGTTTAAAATTTGTCATTCAGTGTATTGACAGAAGCATGATGTGAGAATAAATTGAAGATATTTTCTGAATGTGTTAGTTTTTGAGAAGGAGAATTTTTAATGTTACTGTGGGTGTCTTGCAAATTAAAACATGTAATTACAGACCTCACATTGACTGAGCACTGTTGTATTAGAGTGCTTTGCTGATGGATATCAGGCTGTCATTCTGTACTGAATACCATTATTATTTCCAAAATTGATAAATTTAAAGCGTACAGATTCCATCATTTTGGATATTGTCTGTACTGCAAACTGTACCTACATCTGGAGATGAGTTTATAAGTCTAATATAATCTACACATATGGTTAAACCAAATTTCAGAAATAGAACAGTGGTACTTTTTGTATTTTGTGATAAATATACAAATTAAGTGAAAATTCATAATGGAAATGTTTTCATTCTTCTGAACTAATTAATTACTTTTGTGGTTTATCAAGTTTTCTGAAGTCTGTACTCATGAAAATAGTTTCATCTTTAAACCACATGATATTAAACTATAATCTGTGGATATCTTGACCTATGTGCTGCATTAAATTATCTTTCATATTTTGTGTAAATTATTTTGTCAGTTTATTTTCCATATAGTGAAATATTTGGAGATATGTTTAGTTATACATGAAAATTCATTGATACTGATAGGTATTCTGTGATTGGTTAGCAAGGAAATACCTTAGCTTGGTACATGATGTGTCCTTTCAAACATAATGAATAAATTACTGATATGTTGTAGACAGTAGTGGCCTCTTAAATACTGGTGTTTTTCTTTAAATTAGGTCATTTGCAAAAATAAAAATCCCAAAATAATTTAATTTAAACATAATTTCACTTCTAATGGGGATTCTAGAATTTTAAAATTTACTAAATTTCTCTCCATCTATTCAGTTCTTCACATTGTTGGAAGGATCAAATAATTTTATCAAGTTGATTACCAGCTCTTATATTTTGGAGAACTTTAGACATTTTTAGATCTATTTGTGCCCTTTTCTTTTATATCATCTTACTAGGTTACTTTTTTTTCAAAAATTAATGTTAATGCACTGACTATACATTAATTCACCTTGTGCACTGTTCATCCCAAAAGTCCATGACTTGTGGTCTAGTGGTTAGCATTGCTGCTTCTTGGTCATGGGGTTCAGGATGTGATTCCCAGCTAGGAAAAAGATTTTCTTCACTCAGGAATTGGGTGTTTGTGTTGCCTAATCATCTCATCTTCATCAAAGAGCAATTTGCTGAATTTGTATCACTCAGAAAGACTAGCACCAGATAGCCAAACAGTGCTAGATGGGTTACCCAGCCAATAATGCCATACAATCATTATTTTACCCCAACAGCAACAAAAACTTTAACTGCTGTTCATAATCTTCTCATAATAGAACAATCTGATTGAAGACTGTCAATCAATATTAATTTATTTTACTCTGACCAACTCAGTCTGAAATCCGTCCCTGCCTAATACTATGTTCAAATTTTCTGTGGGCATTTCATAATGTCGGGTTCATGGCACTTCCTTCTCTGGTATTAGAATTAAGTTAACATTACTACATGACTGAACACATATTTGTGCGTGTGTAGTGGATCTACATGTTATATACTAGCACTTCTCTGTTTTTACTTGTTAGTTTTCTGCTACATGAATGTTAGTGTACTTGCCTTTACAAGTAAGTCTGCTGTCCTTGCTAAAAAATTCTTGAGCTGCTTAATGTTAGTGAAAGCTTGACACAGTTACAAATACCTAACACTATCAAAATAATAATCTTCTGCCCAATGAATTGCATTTTTTTATCTTTCTAAACTGGATTTATTTTTCATTATTCCCACTCTAACAGATTTCCTTGCATCCGTTAACAGAACATAAAGCCCAATTTTTTAAATGGCCTAGATTTTGTGGTTTTTATGAGGTTCACTTTCATTTGGGATGTATTATACCATTAGTTTTCTTACTTTGACAGTGTTAAATGCACAAATTATTTGTCTTTGTTATTTCCTTTTCTTGGCTTGAAAAGCACACCCATTGTAATATCAGATGTCAGCAATTCCACTTCCATGTAGTGGAAATACTGAAACATTTTGCATTTGTAAGAGTGTAGGTGTAAAAGGGTAGTGGGGAGAGCTGGTGTGATGATGTAGAACATTATGTTTATGAAGTCTGAATCCCCCCCCCCCCCCCCCTGTTGATTAAGAGTAGGTTCAATAATATTTCGTGTTTCCAGGTTATTTCTTCAGACTGCTGCCTTCTAGGGCTAACATTACAAACCCACTTGTGTCAGAGCGACTGACATGTTCTTAAAATATAATCGGATAGATAAAAAATATTTCCACCAAGCAGCAGCAGAAGGAAACACACATAATGTTAAGGAAATGTGCAAACTTTCACAGCCAATGACTCCATCTTGTGGTAGAAGGGTTAAAGGGGAAGGAGAAAGATGAAGGGAAAAGACTGGCAAAGCTTAGAACATAGGAAGAGTTACAGAAAAGTTGCCCAGTACTCCAGGTCAAGGGAGATTTACAAGACAGGGTGAGAAGGAAAGACTGTTAATAAGCAAGAGGGATTACTGATAAAACATTGTGTAAGGGTTAATAAGAGCAGAAAGCTAAGTCTTTCCTTCTCATCTTGTCTGTAAGTCTTCCTGACCCAGGGTTTTGGGTGACTGTTCCATAACTCCCTCCTTTACCTAAAATTCAAGTGGTCCTTTTTATTAATACCTGTTCCTTCCTCTTCAACCCCTCTGCCAGAAAAAGAATCCACTGGTTCTGGAAGCTTGCAAATTCCCTAAACTTTCATGTGTGTTTTCTCCTGTCTCTGCTTGATGAGAAGATTTTTTCTGTCCAATTATATATTCAAAAACTAATTATTTTGTTAGCAGATTTTGCCTTTTGGACCTACTTTGCAGAATTGTTTAAGATTTGAATAAAATCCCTTTTTGCTCTCATCGGCTACATGCATACGTGATTTATTGCATTAACAATGTTCGGAAAGACAGTTACTACTTATTGTAAAGAAGTCACATTAAGTTGCAGACAGGCACAGTTGAGAGAGACTTACGTAACTTACATAAATCTTTTGTGCAAGCCTTCATTAGCAAAAGAGAAACACACACCATTCATACACACAAGCAAGCATATCTCATGCACACATTACTGCCAACTCCAGCATCTTGGCCAGAATGCGGTTATCACATGGGATGCAAGCAACAATCTGAAGGGGGCAGGGAAGAGGAAGGGGTAGTAGTGTACATCATCAGCTCCCCATTCTTGACTCTCACCATGTTTATTTGCTGCTCTCTGCCAACACACCCACCCACCTTTCACCACTCCTCTCCTTTTCTCCCCACTTCCCTGCCCTGCAACCTCAAAATAACCAAAAGCAATTAAACTTTAAACCCAAATAAGCAATAACCCTTATCAGACAAAAAATACATAACCAGTCAACTTCAATCGAATACTAGAAAGAATTATTGTACCAGAAATAGGGGACGCACTTGTTGGCATTCTAGCTCCTGCACGCTCCACCAGACAGTGTTAATCTCCCCCTACCCCTACATTTCTATTCCTGCCCCCTCCACATTGCTGCTTGCAACCTCATATGATGGTTACATTCTAGCCTGAGATACTGGAGTTGGGGATCATGTGTGCATGTAGTGTGCTTGCTTGTGTTCATGAAAGATGTGTGTTTTTCTTTTGCTGATGATGCTTGGGGCAAAAAGCTTTATGTAAGTGTCTTTTAACTGTGCCTGTCTGCAATGTTGTGTGTCTTATTTATGGAAAATAGCAATCTGCCTTTTCCTACATTGTTTATATTCCTACCAGGAGTTTCCATTCTTTGATGTATTAAATTATTATAGAACATTATACCCAGGGAAATTAATTGTCTTTACTACTCTCTCTCAGAGCAAATGATGGAATAAGATACATGTTAAGGAAGAAAAGATATGCCAGAATGAAAATGGGATAACATCTGCATCTGTAGCTTAGTGGTTAGTGCTTTGGACTGCCATGTGGAAAACCTGGCTTCAATTCTCAATACTGCCAGGAAATTTTCCGTGGTGGGAGGATGGGAATAGGTTACATTCAGCCTCGTGGGGCCAGTTAAGGAGCTACATGAGCAAGCGGTAGTGGCTCTGAGTCTGGGAAGCTGACAGTAACTGGGTGATCAGTGTGTTCACCCCATACCTCATCATACCACTTTCAAATGACACCATAAGACATGGGATAATGCAGAGACCAGTCAGCATTGGATATCCTGTCAGGGTCGGAATGCAGAACTGGTAACTACGATAACTGCAATGAGCAGTAGTAAGAAGGATAAGAATTACGAATAGTGCAGTCTAAATTTTATTTTTTCCAAGTTATTAATACTTGATTAATCATATTCTTAACAATCTTCTAATGGTAGAATCCTTTAAACAAACACCATACAGCATGTGTAACCCATGGCAAATTGTATACAGAGCTGTAAAAATGCAGAGTCTTATGGCAGTAACATTGAATAAAAGTTCTCGGGATTCCAACCATGTCAAGTAATTAAAATTACATGAGCTTTTGGCCAAGCAATCCTTGGCCATTGTCAAATGATAAGAGTGATAGTGGACTGCAAGTATGCCCATTACGTACACTAGCTGTTGGCTGTGATTTCACTGGTACCCGCGAGCTCACCATGTACGGGCATACGTTGACTCGGCGTTTGCTGCTCCCTCTTCAACTGTGTGATTGCTGGATCCCACTTTGTGCTGAACTGCAGGCCACTGCATCTGTTTAGGGCATTGTCGGTGATTTTTATTTCAGTGGCTTCTGTAATTACACAATCCCAGAAGCCATTTGTGTGAGCCAAGGCAGATGTTTTGTCAGATTTTATCTGGTGTCCATTTTATAAACCACACTCAACTAAAGCAGATTTTTCAGGGTAGTGTAGGTGATAAAACAGCTCATGCTCCTTCCTGCATTGCTCCACAGTGCATACTGTTTGTCTAACTTAAGACTGGCCACACGTGTAAGGTATCTTGTAGACTCCTGGTGCTCTGAGACCTGCTGCATCTTTAATTGGTCTGAGTAATTGTCAGATTTTTGTTGGAGGCCTGAAGATCGATTTGATTTTGTGTTGTTTCATTAGGCAGCTTATTTTGCCTGATACAGAACCACAGAACAGCAAGCAAGCAAGTTTTTTTTTCGTGCCCCTTTAGGTAGTCTTGTGGTGAGTCTTGCTGGAAATCAGATTATTTAGTTGATGAATATTATAGGCATTGTTCCTGAAGACCTTGCATTGAAGCCTCAACTCATGGGGCATGTTATTAGTGTCTGATATAATTCTTGCGTGATGCACCAGTATTTGTAAAACAGTGCACTTCTGTGTTCAGTGGTGATGGCTGATGTCTTGCAAGTACAGATCAGTGTGGATGGGTTTTCTATAGATGTGGTGATGAAGGCATCCACTTTGTTTGCAGCAGATGGGAACATCAAGGAATGGTAAACTGGATGTTATTGTTAATTCTGTTGAAGTGTTCCAAGAACTCGTCATGTTTCTCATGTTCATGGGGCCAAATGAAAAACGTATTATGAACGTATCAAAAAAAACAACCAGAGTTTAATGGCACCGTGTGTACTGCAATATCCTCAAGGTTGTCCACAAAGAGGTTTGCAACAACTGCTAACAGACTACCCAATGCAACACCATCCATTTAGTCTTAATAAGACAAATAAGAGGATGTATGAGTGTGTCTAAATAGCTCGACCACTTCACTTACAAAGAACTGGGATACTAAGGCCAACCAGTCTTTGACAGGCATGTTTGTGAACAGTGCCACCACATCCAAACTGACCATAATGTCACCCTCACAAAGCAGAAGATGGTTAATTCAGTTGATGAAATCTGCTGAATTTTTAGTATGATGATTGCAGTGTCTGACATGTGGAACAAGGAGATTGGACAAGTACTTCACCACGTACATTGGTGAACCAGTGGTGGATATGATGAGGCAGAATGGCATTCTGTCCCTGTGGATTTTCGGCAAAGCATAATCAGTAGGTGGCCAAAGTGCCTGTGGGAGATGATTCTTGACCACAGTGCTCTACCACCAAAAAGCGCAGGAGAAGTTCACATGTCTTTCTTATTGTTCTCAATGTCGGGTCGCATGGGAGTTTACAATAAGAATCTTCATCCAGTAGTGTTCAGATCTTCATATCATAGTCCACATATTCCATAATTATGGCTGCATTCCCCTTCTCAGCACGAAGGACCACAATGCTTTCATCATTGTGTGGTGCTCACAGGCCTTTGCACTCAGCCCTGGTCATGTTGGGTGCTGGTAACTTTGCTTTTGTGAGAACACAGCTCCTTTCACACCGTATTTTATCCACTGTTTCATATGGGAGCTTGCAGACTGCATGTTTGACACCATTTATGATAACACAGATAGGAATGTCCCATGGCAGATATTATACTGGTTTTTAACATAGTCAAATCTGAAAATTTTTTATGGCAGCTTACAAGTCACCATTTTTCCTCCAAAACATCCAAAATGTACCATACTCCCATGTGTAGGGCCCCCCGTGTACAAACTACTGTATAGGCACCCTTGTGAGTGTACTCATAACATGTAGAAATATTTCAGATCTTCATCTTGAACCAAGTAGTATCTTCTGGAGTATGTCTCTATACTGATTGGAGTTCTACACATTCGTAGGGTTTGGGCTTCTGGTGAAGATGATATCATGACTGTAGATGTTTTCCTCCATGTAATTGGAATACACCAATAATATTCATACACCGATGTTATAGATTAAACATTTGTTAGTATTTGCACAATACAGAAAGCCACCATTCCCTGCATCTCTGCTCAGCTGCCTTGGTCAGCAATTTTCTTTGCCTCACTGCCCCACAGAGACTCTGACAGCCTCATCCCCATGCCCACCAGAGTGTGTAGCACTGTAGGGTGTGGTGCTAAGTCAGCATCTGCAAAGGGTGAGGGTTGTTGGTCACCATCACTGGCTGTTGCTTGTGTATGGTGTGTCATACCAGGCCCACATTGCAGCATAGGGCAATGTGGGTAGCCATAGCAGGAGGTGTCAGGTGTCACAGTTGGTTTTTTCTCTGCTGACAATGCCTGTGGATCATCTCTGGGTAGCTGCTGATGTGGAGGTGTAACTGTGGTCGGCAAGCTGCTCTTTGTGCTAACCAGCAGGATAATCACGAGTTCACTTTCCAGGGAGACACCATGGTAGTTAATAGGCAGAAGGTCCTGACAAGACTAGTAGCAATTGTCTCAGTCCTGGCATCCTGGGCTGCATGAGTTGCTTCAACACAGAGGTCAGTGTCACTAGTTTGACCATGACTCTGTCTGTTTGGAAGTCTCATGCTGACTGTGAGCATTTGTGGTTCCTCAGGTTGTAATCCAGTCATTTGTATCCTCCCCAATGACAATGGTACATCTGAATTTTAGTCTATTAATGGAGATTGTCTTATGGTTGCTGTCGATGCCAGTATCAAATGTGTGGCTGTTTTAGCACCTGAATTGCTTCTTTGAAGAGAGACTGTAAGGGCAGCTCTATAGTGTCATCATCGAGCATCACATGTGTGCAACACCTGAGTCTCTTGTGTATGAATGGTTTTGGAGCTGAGTGCACTGGTAGAGGAGGCACCAGTCTAGTGACACTCATAGGTTTTGTTTAAATACTGTGCAGACACTAAGAAGCACCCACAAATAGACCTTGGTCTGTGCCCCACCTTAGCACATGAATGCTGTCTTCATCGTGTAGTGCCGTTGTTCACCAGGGGACAGTATGCCATGGTGTGATGGTGGGAGATACTGCAGAAGTTTCAGAGGGCAATGAAGAGTGACAATTCAAATAGGTGCCCTAATCAGTGGTGATGGCATCAAAGCTGGTATGAAAGCCTTGGCCATGGATTACAATGTGATATATGTCAGAAGAACTGCTTCTACCCAGCATGAAAAATTGTCAACCAATGGAAGAAGGTATTTTTCCACTTCACGACTGGTAGAGGACACATGAGGTCCAAATGTATGTGGCGGAAGTGCCTGCATAGTATATCGAAACTGCCAAGGTGTGTCTCCACACATCAGCCCACCTCACTATGCTGACAATTGAGACATATGCATCCACACACAGCAGTCTCATTTGACACCTGGTCAAACAAAGTGGTCGGTCAATGGCTGGGCCATGGGTCGAACACCTGACTGTGTGAGATTGTGTAGGCGATCATAGGTTATGTGCAGCATAGACGTGGGTAGGATCAGTTGGATTTTCAATTCTGACACATCACTAAGAACACTGACCTCTGGCCCTGGGATGAATTTCCATTCAATTTTGAGGATGGAAAAATTGTCTGCGAGTCGAGCTTAAACTGTCAGGTCCCACTTTTGTTCATATGCTTATCTCCTGTAATCTACTGTAAGAGAGTATGTCTGTATTCAACAAAGATAAGCATCCATGATGCTGTCTACCCCATGCACATGCTGGACATAAGCAATTAAATCAAGATGGTGGAACTGCCTTGGGTTGATCATCACTCATGGCTGTCATATGGTGTCTGCTAGATGATTGCGTTCTGTTCCAGTGATAACATGACAGCCCTCTATACCTTCTCCAAAAGTATCATACAGGCTCATGTATTGCCAGTAATTCATTATTGAAAGTTGGCCATTTTGAGTGGGTTGTTGTGGTTTTCTGTAGAAGAATCTGGGGTGCCATGTATCACCTACCACCTCTTGCTGCAGGACCACCCTGATAGAGTCACTGGCATGAGTTGCAATAGTGATTTGAACATCCAGTATATGACATTCCAGTGAGATTGCTGTTACAAGGCATTACTTAGTTTGGCCAAACACTGTTTTTATGTTTGTGGTCCATACAAGTTTCCATTTTCCTTGTGCATGAGGACCTGCCAGGGCATCAGTTACAGATGCCTGATCTTCCACTGTGTGAGGTAAGTATCATTGGTAGATGTTTAGGATACCCAGCAACTGGTGGAGGTCATGGTAAGTTTACGGTGGCAGCAGCTGGCAGACAAATTCAGCACCATCTGGAGGTGGTTTGATTCCATCTGCATTGAGTGTCCGGGCAGTGAGAATGAGTTCAAGGTGTTTTTTGTGCCTGTGGGAGTCAGTGGAGAAAATTAAAATTTCATCAAGGTACATGTAACAGTAATCGATCTTGAATACTATTCTGTCAATAAATTGCTACCATATCTGTGCCATGTTTTTCAGTTTGTATAACCTTACCATGAACTTGAGTAAGTTGAAGGGTGTAATAACAGCTATTTTACTGGTGTTGTCTGGATGTGTGAGGATATTATAATCAGCTTTGCAGCAGTCAGTCACACTAAAAGCTGTAGCTCCCATGTGCGAATGTTGGAAATCTTGAATGTTTGGCACAGAGTGTCACAAATAATGTGAGAATTAAGAGATCTGTAGCCCCAAAGAGTTTCACGGAACTGTCTTTAGACTGATTTTATGGGTGGTGCCAAAGTGCTGTCCAATGGATGGACAATGACCACTTGCAACATTTCATCCATTGCAGTCTTAGCTGCCTGGACAAGAGCCAGTGTGAAGCACTGTGTCTTGTGGTGAATGGGTGCACCTAGGCTCATATACACTCCTGGAAATAGAAATAAGAACACCGTGAATTAATTGTCCCAGGAAGGGGAAACTTTATTGACACATTCCTGGGGTCAGATACATCACATGATCACACTGACAGAACCACAGGCACATAGACACAGGCAACAGAGCATGCACAATGTCGGCACTAATACAGTGTATATCCACCTTTCGCAGCAATGCAGGCTGCTATTCTCCCATGGAGACGATCGTAGAGATGCTGGATGTAGTCCTGTGGAACGGCTTGCCATGCCATTTCCACCTGGTGCCTCAGTTGCACCAGCGTTCGTGCTGGACGTGCAGACCGCGTGAGACGATGCTTCATCCAGTCCCAAACATGCTCAATGGGGGACAGATCCGGAGATCTTGCTGGCCAGGGTACTTGACTTACACCTTCTAGAGCACGTTGGGTGGCACGGGATACATGCGGACTTGCATTGTCCTGTTGGAACAGCAAGTTCCCTTGCCGGTCTAGGAATGGTAGAACGATGGGTTCGATGACGGTTTGGATGTACCGTGCACTATTCAGTGTCCCCTCGACGATCACCAGAGGAGTACGGCCAGTGTAGGAGATCGCTCCCCAGACCATGATGCCGGGTGTTGGCCCTGTGTGCCTTGGTCGTATGCAGTCCTGATTGTGGCGCTCACCTGCTCGGCGCCAAACACGCATACGACCATCATTGGCACCAAGGCAGAAGCGACTCTCATCGCTGAAGATGACACGTCTCCATTCGTCCCTCCATTCACGCCTGTCGCGACACCACTGGAGGCGGGCTGCACGATGTTGGGGCGTGAGCGGAAGACGGCCTAACGGTGTGCGGGACCATAGCCCAGCTTCATGGAGACGGTTGCGAATGGTCCTCGCCGATACCCCAGGAGCAACAGTGTCCCTAATTTTCTGGGAAGTGGCGGTGCGGTCCCCTACGGCACTGCGTAGGATCCTACGGTCTTGGCATGCATCCGTGCGTCGCTGCGGTCCGGTCCCAGGTCGACGGGCACGTGCACCTTCCGCCGACCACTGGCGACAACATCGATGTACTGTGGAGACCTCACGCCCCACGTGTTGAGCAATTCGGCAGTACGTCCATCCGGCCTCCCGCATGCCCACTATACGCCCTCGCTCAAAGTCCGTCAACTGCACATACGGTTCACGTCCACGCTGTCGCGGCATGCTACCAGTGTTAAAGACTGCGAGGGAGCTCCGTATGCCACGGCAAACTGGCTGACACTGACGGCGGCGGTGCACAAATGCTGCGCAGCTAGCGCCATTCAACAGCCAACACCGTGGTTCCTGGTGTGTCCGCTGTGCCGTGCGTGTGATCATTGCTGGTACAGCCCTCTCGCAGTGTCCGGAGCAAGTATGGTGGGTCTAACACACCGGTGTCAATGTGTTCTTTTTTCCATTTCATGGAGTGTAGATGAGGTATATTATGTTGTTGCTAATAGTGCACTGGCAGAATCTAACTCGTGGTGTGTCATGCAAGTGGTTGAAATGTCATTGTCAAAGTTGAGTTAGTGAGGCCAGTAGCACTGTACTGAGCTGTTTAGTTTGTTGGTTAGATGCATTGTATGTTGTGGTGTGGCCATCGGGTAGGGGGAGGGGGCTGAGCTGTGTTTGCTGTTGCTGCTACAGTGTTTGACATCTGTCAAACTGACTGTGATATAGGTTGGAGGTGGACTCGAGCATTGGTTCTCAATGGTTCCTGTGGCAAGGTTCTGGCAAAAAGACCCTGTGTAGACTGTGATGTGACGTGGTGGACTGAACCACCATGTTAGAGGCTGAATTTGTGAAGAACGTAGACCCCAATCGTGGATGAGTGACATCGACTAGATAAAAGGTTGAAGTATACTGTAACTCATCCGTAAGTTGTATGGTGTGTACATGGATGCTTGCATCATTAGCCCCACATAGTTGCAGTCCAAAGTTTTTGACATGTGGTTCAAACATTAGATGAGGTGATGTACCTACATCTGACCCTGTGTCAATAAGGAAATATAATTCTGCAGATTCTACTCAGATATATAGATAGACATCCTTTGTGAGAAGTTTGCCATCTTGAGAGAGACATAACCTGGTGTTATGGCTTGAGCCATTCTGTGTATTGCAAACAGCAATGGACAAACTAAACAGCTCAGTACAGCACTACCAGCCTCACTAACTTCACTTTTACCATGACATTTCAGCCCCTCGCATGACACACCATGAGTTAGATTCAGGCAGTGCACTATTAGCAACAACATAACCTACCACGTCTACACTACTGGCCATTAAATTTGCTTCATTAAGAAGAAATGAAGATGATAAATGGGTATTCATTGGACAAATATATTGTACTAGAACTGACATATGATTACATTTTCACGCAATTTGGGTGCCTAGATCCTGAAAAATCAGTATCCAGAACAACCACCTCTGGCTATAATAACAGCCTTGATATGCCTGGTCATTGAGTCAAACAGAGCTTGGATGGCGTGTACAGGTACAGCTGCCCATGCAGCTTCAACACAATACCACAGTTCATCAAGAGCAGTGACTGGCATATTGTGATGAGTCAGTTGCTCGGCCACCATTGACCAGACATTTTCAATTGGTGAGAGATCTGGAGAATGTGCTGGCCAGGGCAGCAGTTGAACATTTTCTGTATCCAAAAAGGCCCATACAAGACCTGCAACATGCAGTCGTGCATTATCCTGCTGAAATGTAGGGTTTCACAGGGATTGAATGAAGAGTAGAGCCACAGGTCGTAACACATCTGAAATGTAACATCCACTGTTCAAAGTGCCGTCAATGAGAACAAGAGGTGACCGAGGCGTGTAACCAATGGCACCCCATGCCATCATGCCGGGTGATACACCAGTATGGCAATGACAAATACACGCTTCCAATGTGCGTTCACTGCGATATCGCCAAACACGGTTGTGACCATCACGATGCTCTAAATGGAACCTGGATTCATCCGTAAAAATGACGTTTTGTCATTCGTGCACCCAGATTCGTCATTGAGTACACCATCACAGGCGCTCCTGTCTGTGATTCAGCATCAAGGGTAACCGCAGCCATGGTCTCCGAGCTGATAGTCAATGCTACTGCAAACATCGTTGAACTGTTGGTGCAGATGGTTGTTGTCTTGCAAACGTCCCCATCTGTTGACTCAGGGATCGAGACATGGCTACACGATTGGTTACAGCCATGCGGATAAGATGCCTGTCATCTTGACTGCTAGCGATACGAGGCTGTTGGGATCCAGCACGGCGTTCCATATTACCCTCCTGAACCCACCGATTCCATATTCTGCTAACAGTCACTGGATCTCGACAAACGCGAGCAGCAATGTCGCGATATGATAAGCCCGCAATCGTGAACGGCAACAATCCGACCTTTATCAAAGTCGGAAACATGATGGTGATTTGCATATCACAGGATCTTCTTCCTGTCAGTTAAATTTTGCATCTGTAGCATGTCATCTACGTGGTGTAGCAATTTTAATGGCCAGTAGTGTATATCCACCTCAGTTACAACTTATAATGATTATGGTTTAGGCAGTACTGTTAGACAAAAAACTCGGTGTGGTGAACACATTATATTTAGTAATGCAGCACATCAGTTTTGAACATCTCTATCTCCACCATCTGGTCAGCTGGCAAGAAATCTGAACAATCTTGACAACACTCAACATTGCATGGAAATGATGTCACAGGCCCCTCTCCAAGCACTGAACCACAAATTGCACATGGCACCACATTACCTACAGGAAAAGCTGTACCAGCTGATCTCACCCCCCCCCCCCCCTGTCCCCCTTTGCTACACATTGTTGGTATAATGTGTAGTACGGTACAGCCATCTGCAACTGTTGGCACCCCTGCTCATACCCAAATGATCCGTAATGTCCAGGGAGCTGGGTCTGGCATTAATGTGGGTTCCATTAGCAAATATAAATAGTGCCAGAATTGTGAAGGAGATCCCTCAGTGAGCTGCTCGTTGTAGACCATATCTGTTGCTCAGGGTTGTGAGCAATCCATTGCAACAATGCTGTTTTTGCTATGTTGTACGTACTGTATGCTGGTAGGGATAGGATGATGTCACTGGTTAATTTCAAATGAACAAAAACGAATTTTGAATTGTTGTTTACAATGCCTAGTGAAATGAATACACACTCAGCCATCATGACAATAGTCACTTGATCAGGCTGGAACCTGGGAGTTTACGATGTGGTGCAGCTCTACACTGTCCTGAGAAGCCTGATAATGGGTGTACCACCTACACTGAATAGTAAGGTATGACTGGTACTGAAATTGTTGTTCATGGTGTGCTTTGAGCTGGGAACATAGCATCAATATTGCACAATGATTGCACACATGAAATGATCATGTTTAATGTTGATGATTACATTATGGTAGATGCAGAGCACTCTGCTGGCATCATATCTGTTCACACAAAAACCAAATTTGAATTGTCCTCAAGGCTGGTCAGTAAGTCCACTAATTAAGTTCTGATGGCAGCTGTTGTTGAATCACAGTCGGTATCTCAGATGAGGTGATGTTCATCCAAGTTTTTTGTTCCGTATTCTAATGTCTTGATGAAAATAGTGTGAACACTGAGCTGTAGCTGGTGTCAATGAATTTGGAGCAGTAGAGCAGTGAGGAACAGCAAACAAAGTTAATTCTGTACCCTTTGTTAATGCACTATAAAGCGACTGACTGAGGTACTTAAATCCCAGAAGGAGATCAGATACTTAAATCTGGGAGGACAAACGATTTTCACAAAGAAAACTAAGGATGGACATAGCAAGGAAGAGTTGGCCACCAACACCCAGGAAAAGGAGAATGGGAGGGTGTATTTAGAGTGAAGAGACAAAAGGCAGGGGCAGTTCAGCAAAATATGAGTGGAGCTGCATATCTACAAAATGGGGGGAATGGTTGGTGGCTCATTCTGGAGAATAGTATGGCTGATATGAAGGTAGCAGAGGATGCTAGATTCATTGGGAGAGGTTGAGGAGTATCTTTAACTGCACATAGTTTATTACCCAGAGGGGGGGGGGGGGCATGCCAGTCTCCAAAAGGTGGTTATGGGGCAACCAAGCAAGCTTGTTGTCAAAAATAATACCCAAGAAACAGAAGTAGAGGACCACAGTCAGATGTTGGGTGTAGATGTAGAGCTCCTGGTCAAGTTGGACTGTAATACAGCATCAGAAATGCAATACCCACGATTCAAGGGGGGAGAACTGGAAACCATGGTGGGAGATAGTCCACATGGAAGCCCACCAGAGACCTTGGAGCTGTCATGGGAACTAGTGCAGATGCAGAATTCATCCATATACAGAATAGGGTTGACCAACAGTCCATTGGAGGTGCCACGCAGAGTGCCCATACGGTTTGAGTCGCCAAGTCACAGATTGCACGCCCCCCCCCCCCCCCCTCCCCGCTGGAGGTCTGAGTCCTCTCTCAGTTGTGGGTGCATGTGTTGTTCTTAGCGTAAGTTGGTTTAATTTAATTTAAGTAGTGTGTAAGTCAAGGGGCTGATGAACTCAGCAGTTTGGTCCCTTAGGAAATCACACAGATTTGAACACTTTTTCCAGTGGAGGCCAAGATTCCATGAATAGTAATGAGGAAAAGAAGGACACTTAAAATGGAACCCTGTGGAATGCCATTCTCCAAGGCCAATGGAGAGCTGAGAATGGCGTCAATCCGAACTCTGAGTGACCAGTGGGAGAGGAACATGAATAAAAACTATGGCATGTAATTAAGATACGATGGCACCAAGCCATGTCATAGGTCTTACATCTGTCGAAGAAAATTGTGACGAGATGGCGGTGCTGAGGAAAGGCCTACCAAGCTTCAGTTTCCAACTGAAGCAGATGATCAGTTCCTCCTGAAACCTGCACTGGTAAGGAGATAAAAAATCCCAAGATTCAAGGACCCAACAGAGCCAAAGAGCCACCATCCATTATTTAACTTGCAGGGGACATTAGTCATCAGACTGATTGGGCAGTAACTACCAGGGGATGATGGATCCTTACAAGGCTTATGGACAGGAACCACAATGTTGTCCATGCACCTGGAGAGGAATACACCTTTGAGCCAAATAAGGTTCAACACCTGGAGAAGATATTATTATTGTGGAGGACTGATATGTTAAAGCAATTAGTTATGGGTGGAATCAGGGCCAGAGACAGAGTTGTGTGAGGTGGTGAGGGCCAGAAGTTTCCATTCAGTAAGACGTTCATTGTTGGCTTCCACCTGATGAGATGTGTAACATAAGAGGGAAGCTTCAGCCTGCTGTTCCTGGAGGAGGAAGGCAGCTAGATAGCAGGCTGATGCAGATGCCATCACAAAATGGGTTGCAAGGTGTTCCATGAGATTTGATGGAGGGAAAATGCCTTGGATGGAAGACAGCAGTTGTTAACCTTGGATATTGCAGGGTGTAGCCCACACCCATGACAAAGGAACAAAAAGAGCCCAGCGAAGAGAAAAAAATGTTTCCATCATTCCCACTTGTTCTGTTTCATTTAGCAACAATTCCATTGAATAAGTGCAGAATGGGGATCCAAATGGGAGGCAAATGGTCCAAAGCTGGTCACACTGCTGGGTCACCATCCATGAGCTACAAGAATGGTGCATCATCCATAAACAAGAGGTCAGACTCAGGTTGCAAAGGGGGAGTCAGCACCTCTGGGGGCACTGGAGGGGTCTTGTCCCAGTACTTCTTCTTCTTCTTCTTCTTCTTCTTCTTCTTCTTCCTCCCTCTCATGGGTCGAGGAGTACCGGGCCCAGAGAGAGAACATCTTCAGCGAGATGTGGAACTGACAGGGAGCAGGCAGCATTGGGGTGCACGGCCAGTGGGTCCCCTGGACGACATGTGGTAGCAAGCTTCTGGTCTGGGAGATGCTGGTAAGAAAAGGGCATCATCACTGGCAAATGCCGAAGAAGGGGACACTTCTCCGACCAGATAGGGCAGTGGCACATGGAGGGAGAGTGTGGAAACTGCAGTGGAGGAGAAGTGGAGATGGGGATGGGACTGGGATAAAGAGAAAGAAGGAGGGGGAAAGGACATAACAGAGGAAACATTAGATGCTATAGACACAGTGTGAAGACAGTCATATTTTGATGAGCCTCAATGTAGGATAAACAATCAAGGGACTTATACTCCTTTATCTTCTTTTCCTTCTTATAAAATGAACAATCCAAAGAGTGTGGGGAGTGATGTCAGGACAATGCACATGGGTGGCAGAACACATGAGCTCCCCTCATGGAGTGGGCATCCATGTTCAGTGCATAGAGGGTCCTCTGCACAGTGCAAAGACATGTGCCCAAAACGCAAGCACTGGAAACACTTCATGGGTGGTGAGACATACAGCTTCACATCACACTGATATATGATTAATTTTGACCTCTGGAAATGTATCCTCCTCAAATTCCAGAATAAAAGCTCCATTATCAGTACAACTGTCCTTACTGCCTTCCTGAACATGCTAAACAAAATGCCCCATCATACCAATGGGCCCCAAGTCCCTGATCAGTTTGGAGGATGAAGTCCCATGAAAAATGACACCCTGAATCATACTCAAAGACTGGTGAGGAGTAAAGGACACCAGGATCTTGCCAAGATGATCACAGGCACAAAGGGCTGCTGATTTGGCAGCAGAAGTTTTGATCAAGAGAGAACCTGACCAAATCTTACTCAGAGAGTCCACTTTGCCAAACTTGTTTTTGATAATTTCCATGACGAAAATGACTTGGTGGCAGTGAAAGTGTTCTTGTCAGTTCTGGTGCAGGTCAGGTAGCTGGCAAAGGGTTTCACTCCAAGTCAACAAGCCAGACCCCCCTCACAGGGTGTAGCCAGGAAGGGAAGGCTGTAGGGTCATAAGAAACAGCTTTAAAGGACCCATTACCAACTAAAGAGATGGCCATAGAAGAACAGCTGGTTTTTTTGAGCTTCACGCATTTCACACTGGAAGTGTCCACCCTGATACCATTGGCTCTGATTAGGGGCTCTCACTGTGGGTACCAGCCAACCACAGCAAAGGCCATCTGCCACGATGGCTGTTCTGATGTTCCAGAAAGACAAGCTAACACTCATAGGCATACATGAGCAGAAAGCAGTTTAGGTATCATAAGTGTGATCCCTGCGTTGTCAGGGGTCTCAACCAAAAGGATATGTAATGACCCCACAATACAGACAGGCTACAATGCTGGTTATATAGCGTTATAAGGACAACAGCATTAAGGAAAAGATGGAAGAGGTGGTAGAGACCACATGCCAAAGACACTAAGTTAGGTGTTCTTCCACAGTTGGCAGACACTATGGCGACAAAACTTATAATGGGAGATAAAACACCGAAGGGAGATCAACAACACCAAAAGGAAACGTGAAAAAAATTCAAGAGGAACTAAACTGCAAGTGATAGCAGAAACTAGGAGGATAACTGGGCCGGCATAAGCAGGACACTGAGAGATGGGAACAAGGGGGCAGAGGGGAAGGAGCTAGGATATGGAGGGAGGGGCACTGGACTGAGAATGAAGCCCGGGAAGGAAGAAAGGGCTGCAGTAGCTCAGGGCACCATGTGCCCAGCAAAAAAACTCACAAAAGTGCCATGAACACCCCGGAGGATCAAAGCCATACTTCCAGTGTGCAGCTCCACATTTAATATACTTTGTGTATGATGATTTAATAGTGGTGGCAACTTGCTAAAAAAGTTAAATTCATGGTAGCAAGACACTTAGAGTTAAGAAGCAGTGAGTTGTTGATAAATGGAACCATGTGTGAGACACACATTTTATTTACCAGCTACAATGGCAGGAGTTACTCTTCTAAATATAATACAGTCACAGCCGTATTGGTCAGATGGACCACTGGACATGTTGCCTCAGCAAACTCTAACATACTTGGGAATGAAGTCTAGTTCATTCACTGAGTCAGAGGGGGTGGATCACTGCAGAACAACTAATGCAGGATGTTGAATAGTATTGAGATGGTAGACCATGGGTAACAATGAACTTTAGCATTGCAATTCCTAGTGCCTCAGTGACTAATTTGTCTCTGTAACAATATTGTGAGAAGTAAGCTGCTACTCACCATATAGCGAAGATGCTGAGTTGCAGATAGGCACAACAAAAATATTCTCACAATTATAGCTTTCTGCCATTAAGGCCTTTGTCAACAATAGACACACATACATACCGCGCGCGCGCACACACACACACACACACACACACACACACACACACACACACACACACACACACACACTCATGCAAACGCAACTCACACAAATGACTGCAGTCTCAGGCAACTGAAACCACACTGTGAGCAGCAGCACCAGTGCATGACAGGAGTGGCATCTGGGTGGGAGTAAGGAGGAGGCTGGAGCAGGGAGGGAGAGTGATAGTACGGGGGGGGGGGGGGAGGGGAGGGCGTGGCGGACAGTGAAGTGCTGCAGGTTAGATGGAGGACAGGGGAGAGGTGGGGAGGGGGGGCGGGAGTGGAGGAAAAGGAGAGAAATAAAAAAGACTGGGAGTGGTGGTGGAATGATGGCTGTGTAGTGCTGGAATGGGAACAGGAAAGGGGCTGGATGGGTGAGGTCAGAGACTAACAAAGGTTAAAGCCAGGAAGCTTACGAGAACATAGGATGTACTGTAGGGAAAGTTCCCACCTGTGCAATTCAAAAAAGCTGGTGTTGGTTGGAAGAATCCATATGACACAGGCTGTGAAGCAGTCATTGAAATGAAGGATATCATGTTTGGCAGGATGTTAAGCAACAGGATGGTCCTCTTGTTTCTTGGCCACAGTTTCTCAGTGGCCATTCATGTGGACAGACAGCTTGTTGGTTGCCATGCTTACATAGAATGCAGCACAGTGGTTGCAGCTTAGCTTGTAGACCACATGACTGATTTCAGAAGTAGCCCTGCCTCTGATGGAATAGGTGGTGTTAGTGACTGGACTGGAGTAGGTGGTGGTGGGAGGATGTATGGCACAGGTCTTGCATCTAGGTCTATTACACGGGTATGAGCCATGAGGTGAGGGATTGGGAGCAGGGGATGGACTGTATATTGCATAGGTTTGGTGGTCGGCAGCAGAATATCACTGTGGGTGGGCTGAGAAGGATAGTGGGCAGGACATTTCTCATTTGAGGGCATGACAAGAGGAAATCAAAACCATGGCAGAGAATGTAATTCAGTTGCTCCAGTCCTGGGTGGTACTGAGTTATGAGGAGAACCGTCTTGGCTGCGCACAACATACAGCTACAAGACCATGATTGTTGGTGCAGCATCTTATGTGCCACATTACTTCTGCCGATATAATTATTCTTATCCTTTCAAACTGATCACTCTCCTCATGTCATTTCCCATATTTTTGAGGACTAACTCCCTCATATTTTTGGTGCCACATGAACATGCATCTCATCCTAAGAAACCCTCCCAGCACCCCCCCCTCCCCCCCCCCCCCACATTTCTCCGTCCATCCCAGTTCGCATCCACTGATTCCACTATCCAGTCACATCTGCCGTTCCCCTTCTTCACATTTATCCACCCTCAGACCTGCTACCCTCACCAATTTTACCGAGTTTTCGCCTTTCGCTATCATCGACTCCCTCAGATTTCATCTTGTTTACCTCTTTTGCATCCATTTCATGAATTTCCACACGTATTTTTGTGTATTTTGCGAAATTTTTCGGGCGTAATTCTACATTATTTAGGTAATTTTTCGCATTTTTCCACGACCACAGATCCTTGCTCCTTCCAACTGCATCAATACAGAAAAGTTTCCTTATCTGTAGCCAGATACCAGACCCACATACTGTTCCTGAATTGTAGCTTGGCTCATTGAATTCCCCCTAATGGCCTTACCATCAAATTATTAATCTCTGGCTACCACTCCTCCTTCCACCTGTTCAGATTCTGCCAGTCTTTACCCCTCACCAACACAATCTTGCTAAACCATATCAACCAAACCCAAACCTTCTTGCACTCCCTTCTCTCCATCCACAAAATTCATGTTATGCAGTCCCAAATTCCTGGCACCCATTACAAACATTGAAATACTAACCCTGCAAAAACTTGAGCAACATGCACAACACCACCTCAAAAAACTCTCCATCCTGCTCACTTGGAGTACCACTGTCCACCACATCTACAACAGCCTCAAAACCTCCCCCACATTCCCTCACAGCTGACATACTCTGTCTTACAGGCCTACTACACTTACCCCACCCTCCAAAACTCTCTCCCACCACCACACAGAATCCAGAACCTAAACAGACCCGCAACACAGCCATGAATTTTTCCTTCATAAACCTTAGCCCCACGGAAATATCAGGCCTTTCCAAAGGCCTCACCTTTTACCCCACTCCCAAATTCAATCCTGCAGGACTTAAAGAGCCCCAGCCCCTACAGTGGAAACACTTTTTCACCACTGACCCTATCAATCATACTCAAACGCAAACCAATATTGAACGTTGTCTAACTCATTTCACTCCAACCATGATCCATCCAACCTGTCTCCAAACCATCCCCTGTTAACTTTCCAGGATTTCCTAATCTCAAATCTTGCCCCATTATCATTTCCAAAATCCCTCAACATGCAAACTAACGTTACATCAACAGAAAAATCTGCAGTCCACCATCTAAAAACTGATTCTGATCTTACCTGCAGACAAAGGCTTCACCACTGTTGTTTTGAACTGCAAGGATTACCTGACAGAAGGACTCCGGCAGCTGTCAGATGCCTGAACCTACAAACTTTGCCACTATGACCCCATTCCAGTAATCCAGTGGTATCTCTAATCCCTACTCAAATCCTTAGTCACATCCCAGAACCTCTCCCTGGAGTCCATCTCTCTACTCAAGCCTACCACTCCCCACACTCCTACTTTCTACATGCTGTTGCGGGTCAGTGTGTCGAACCCTTCATTCCAGATGGCAGAGCTGAAGCCGGGACCCCCACACTGCATTTTGTCAGGAGGCTGAGCAAGTTCAAGAGAGTCAAGGGGCAACATTTGTTTATTCCGATAATTTACAGTACTCGATGGGTGAAGCATAGTGTCGGCACACCACCCGCGTGATGTCCTGTGAGTCCAAAAAATGGTTCAAATGGCTCTGAGCACTATGGGACTCAACTGCTGTGGTCATTAGTCCCCTAGAACTTAGAACTACTTAAACCTAACTAACCTAAGGACATCACACACATCCATGCCCGAGGCAGGATTCGAACCTGCGACCGTAGCAGTCGCACGGTTCCGGACTGCGCGCCCGTGAGTCCAGCCGGCTCAGCATACTCCTGGCATGCTGACGCTGCTGCAGCTGTCATCAAGGCCACCCTCCTGGAAGTAGACAGTACTCCCTGGTTGCCACCCACTGCTGCATTGCGACTTGCTCTGCACTGCTGCCCGCAATTTCGGAGACTGCTACAGTCCCTGGTCCTCGCTGCCCTCTTCCCCGTTTGGCTTCCTCTGTCCAACAATGGGACAAAGGTGCGTGTACTGGTCACTCGTGGCCCTCAGGCCGCTGCTGCTCACAGGACAGGAGCAGACTTGAATCCATACCCCCCTGGATGCTGTGCTGTAACTTGGCACTAGTGGTGCTTGCTGGATGGCAACACCTGCCACCATCTCTGGCGCCACTGCAACACTGCTGTGCCTCCTGCAGCGTACACTTCGCCCGGACCCCAGTATGCTAGGTGGGCAGCGAATGTTGTCCATAGTTTCGAGTGGAACTGAGCCCCTCCTGATCCAACTGCAGACCACTGTCACTGCCCTCTTTCAGGCAGACCATGCAATCTCCAGGTTCCAGGCTGACGTCCTGTCATGCTCTGGTGTTGTGTCCCCAGGGGCAGAATATAGCCCGAACAGGCACACAGAAACAGAATACAGGTTTATACAGAATACTTATAACATTGCTACCAGACTGGCCCCATAAAGCGAAGACCAGCACAGGTCTGTCCTGATGCTCAACTGACCTGGCACACTCTGTCCCAAGCTAAAATTGCCTGTCTATTTGTATTGGTTCCTCCTTCGCTTCTGATATAGTGTCAGAGAGAGACAGAAACTATGGCAGGGATAAATTCCTACATATCAGCCATTTAAAAATTGCCACTCTTGGCTCTGGTCTAGTGCCCCACCTCATAAATTGCAATAGCTGAAAGCAACGCTGCAGTTTCCTGCCTCATTGTTGCTCCATTCAAAACAAATCACGGACGCAGTACTGCCGTCACAGCTCTGCGCCCACGAGTGTCAGCGGACCCAGATTTCATCGCCCGACCACACCTTCATTAAATTTTGATAAAATTTCCCTTTCCCTCGACTAGGACTGACACTAGCACAGCAATGCTTCCTAAAGCCCATAAGCCTAACCACCCAGGACACCCCATTGTGGCCCGTAACTGTGCCCCCACGGAGTGAATCTTTGCTCTTGTAGACCAACACCTTCAACCTATTACCCAGAAACTACCAACCATTTCCACCACCTATTCTCCACAGTTCCTGTCCCATTACCACACAGTGCTCTGCTCCTCATAATTGATGCCATCTCCCTGTACACTAACATTCCTAATGCCCAAGGCCTTGCATTGGATTCCAAAAAATAACAGCCTCCTTCCTAGTCGCCATGATCAACTATATCCTCACCCACAATTACTTCCCCTTTGAAGGCATTATGTAGAAACAAATCCAGGGTATGGCTATGGGCACCTGCATGGCACCATCCTATGCCAACAAATGGCTTCCGAGTAACGTGACTGCTTCCACGCCGGCGATATTTCCTATGGCGCCATCACCTGGGTAAACATCTCCTTTTAGATGTGCTCCTCCTGCTGCCTTGCACGGCACCTGTACTGTCCGCCAGACTTGTCGAACGACATTACTGCTAGGCGTCCCAAAGCCCAATCCTCACTACTTCCTTGAGCTTGCCCCTAGCTCCCTGATAGGCCTTGTAGGTGGCACCTCCACACGCTCTGCGCACACCACCAGAAAGATGACCCATACTGGTGGTGGGAATATCGCTGATCGAGCCACACGGCTCACCATGCCTTGGTCAGTGCAATCAGGTGGAGTACCTTCTACAGCACAACTGCCAATGCTAGCTACATGGAATCTAGATAGATCACATGTTTCATTTCATGAACAATAAATGTTTGGTGTCCAAATATAATGTTACCCCCATGCAGGGTATTGTAATCTATCCCTCCCTCACATCATTTGTTGATTGTCACTGACTTCGTAATTAACTCTCGTTATAAGCTTCGAGAGGAGTAAGATTTACAATAAACTTTTTACTTATCTTCGTTTCTCATAGTTGGCTCCAGTTCTTCACGTCTAGGGGCTGATTCTTGAAGCTGAAATTTTTGACATTGTAGGTTCTCGTTGTTCCATTTGACGCAAATAATGCTGAAGTATTGCCTGAGCAGTTAATTTTATTCTCTCACATTTTTCTATATCACATTATCTTCGCAATTTACACTTCAAAACAGAAAATTACATTGTTATTGCCAAGAATAAAAACACATCCGAACTAATAAGAGGTATGTCCACTACTAATCCATTTTGTGGTACTAACAATCAAAGAGTTTACAAATTTTCTTGGCAAATGAATTTCCACCAATTTACATCATTATTTTATAAGTGAATCCAGAAGTAAACATAGTAAATATCGTCTGATTGTGCAATTTTAAGTGTGCCGGATGTTTCGTAATTTCAAATATTTCTAAAAAAAAAAGAAAATAAAGTGATTTTAACTGTACATAGAGAGCTACTACATATCGACTGTAACAACGTAATTAAGGAATTTCATTTTATACATTTTAGCCTGAAATATACCACATCGTATACAAAATCATATGAAATTCGTTTAGAAAATAGCTGAGATAACATTAACAGGTTTAAAAATCCGTAATTATTTTTGGTAACTTAGAACTACTTAAACCTAACTAACCTAAGGACATCACACACCACACACATCCATGCCCCAGGCAGGATTCGAACATGCGACCGTAGCAGTCGCGCGGTTCAGGACTGAGAGCATTTTTTTTTTAACTCATTTTGTTCGATATAGTTCGTTGAGTTTGGTCGGGGCGGACATCACAAGACATCTTTTTAAATTGTTCGTTGGTTCCTTCACTCAGTTTTTTTTTTTTATTACAGAGAGCACACAGCCCTCTGACCGAACACGCTGAGCTACCGTGCCGGCATTGAGATAACATTAACCTGTTTAAAAATCCGTAATTATTTTTGGTAACTTAGAACTACTTAAACCTAACTAACCTAAGGACATCACACACATCCGTGCCCGAGGCAGGATTCCAACCTGCGACCGTAGCAGTCGTGCGGTTCCGGACTGAGCGCCTAGAACCGCTAGACCACCGCGGCCGGCTGACAACAACTAGCCTAAGTGTGCAACA
This sequence comes from Schistocerca gregaria, assembly GCF_023897955.1. NCBI lineage: Eukaryota > Metazoa > Arthropoda > Insecta > Orthoptera > Acrididae > Schistocerca > Schistocerca gregaria. The sequence goes on along the minus strand of NC_064925.1, from coordinate 329,339,821 downwards.
GGTTATATTTACTATTAGTCGGTCGCCTAAAAATGGAAAAGTTTTAGGACATTTTAAAGGACTTTGTGATTTAAATCAAGTCTCAGCATAACAGATGTTTATGTGCTCTAATTTTTTGATACAATACAGAAGTAGTTAAAAGAGGCAAATGACTCTAAATATCGGGATTGAATTCACACAAAATGGTACTAACTTTGGGGGGGGGGGGGGGGGAATGGTGTAACAAATTATATGAAAGACTGCTTGGGGAAAACTCAAATTGCCCTTCCTCTCGCAAATTCAACATTAATGAGGTGAAGTCATGCACTATAATCAAGTGGGTAACTTAAGTTGCATGCCAGAACAACTAATTAGCAAACTGCTTAGAGTGTGGGTCATGCGAAACTTGTATTTTCCCAAAATCAGCAAAGTGATTGCTCATTGACACCAGGCAGCAACCGAGAGACCAGTTGCAAGGTGAGTGGATAATTAAACCCAGAAAATTTACTTGTATTTTCTCGAATGTGTAGTTAAAAAGCTTCTACATAGAAGAAAAGATTCAATGCTAGTTGCAATGTGACGACAAGAGTATCACTTACTTCATGACAAAAAGGGGAATGCTGCAGAAACTGTCCTCAACTGATGTACTAAACAGACGTTAAGAAACGCGAGGTTGGTACTGGCCAAGAGCAGTGTGTTTCCTCGATTGGTTGGTCTCTTGGCGGCAAGCAAGGTAGCATTGCAACTTAGTTCTACTGGATGACAGAAAATATTGGAGCGAAAGCAGTTATCTTCCTCACGGTGGTCAGGCAGTCCCGGTGTCTCGACCTTTGATGTTCATGCAGATAAGACAAAAATGTCATGCTCCGTTATTCTCTGGGGACAGCAGTGGAGGCTCGGCGTCCCCTGATCTCAGCTAAGGTGATGGCTCTGTCCACAGATGCACAAAGCAGGCTTCCGCGAAAACTGCCCATCTCCCTGGGGAGTCTCGCGATCTTCTGACCAGACCACGGTTTTCCAGTCATCTAGAGTCCAACTGATATGGTCACGAGCACAGGAGAGGTGCTGCAGGTGACGTCGTGCTGTGAACAAAGGCACTCGCGTCGGTAGTCCATTGACGCCTGATTTCACAGCTCTGTCCTACATTGATTTCTGCGGTTATTTCACTCAGTGGTGCTTGTCTATTGACACTGGCAACATCACGCAAACGTCACTAGTCTCGGTCGTCAAATGAATGTCGTCGGCCATTGCGCTGTCCAGGGTGAGAGGTAATGCGGATATTGGGTATTCCCACACACTCTTGACACTGCGGATCTCGGGATATTGAATTCCTTAACGATTTCCAAAATGGAATGTCTCATGTGTCTGGCTGCAGCTACCATTCCGTGTTCAAAGTCTGTTAATTCTCATGTGTTAATTTCATGTTGGAAACCTTTTCACGTAAAACACTTGAGTACAAATGACAGCTCCTCCAAGCCACTGCCCTGTTATACCTTTGTATGCAATACTGCCGTCACATTTGCATACAAGCATATAGTTAGCCCACGACTTTTGTGATCTCAGTGTATAAAGAAGAACAGCAGAAATGGTTACACGTTTGTTTGACTCATTAGAGAACGTCACCGAGATGCTGAAAACGCTAAATTGGCAGACGCTTGACACCCTGCGATAGCCTATTAGCAACGTTTCTAGAGTCAATATTAAGTGCCAAATCTGAAAGTGTCATACGTTTCCCTATATAAGGTATCTCAGGAGGAGCAGACAGTATTCATGGATATGACAGGAACGATCATTCGAAGCACAAGAAAATCTAGTAAACATGGGCTCTAAAATGAATACCTTAAGAGCTATGAGCAATTTTTCATGTCCGGTGCTGTGAAACATATTTTCTACTGAACAAGTGTTCAAAGCTCTACAGGATGCATTTTACAGCTCGTATTTGCTGGGTTTTATTGCTTCGAATGATAGTTCCTATCACATCAATAAATATTGACCTTTCCTGCAGGTACCGCGAAGTCAAGATTAGACCAATTACAGGGAGCACAGACAGATTAAAGCGCTCATTCTTCTCTTCCTCCATACCATAATGCCTTGCTTACACCAATGGGAACGAACAAGCATTCGCAGACACTTCGCCAGTGTTCACTACCATCACTCTCGTCACCCAAGTCTTACTCGTTACTACACTAGCCATAGCAGCCGACCGGTGTGGCTGGGCGGTTCTAGGCGCTTCAGTCTGGAACCGCGCGACTGCTACGATCGCAGGTTTGAATCCTGCCTCGGGCATGGATGTGTGTGATGTCCTTAGGTTAGTTAGGTTTAAGTAGTTCTAAATTCTAGGGGACTGATGACCTCAGATGTTAAGTCCCATAGTGCTTAGAGCCATTTGAACCATTTTCGAATGTGAACTAGCTATAGCCACGTTACAAAACTATAATATTCTGACAGGATTATTCACCTTGGCGAGTGCGCTATTTTTGACGAAGTATACAAAATGGCCTTCGATAAGAATGTAGGTGTCAACCTGTACGCAACTAATAAACGTGTGCAGGTAGTGCTCTTAACGCTGAATTGCAGCTCGAATCTTCCTTCGCACTATACCAAAACTTTGCACATATGCCATCTGACGCTTTTCATTGGCTCATCGTTGCTATTGAAGTAGACATTTAAAAGCAGAATATTTACGGTCGAGCTACATAACAAGGAGAAAGCCTAGCATTTACAGACTGGTTATTCGCAACTGGGGACATTTACGTTGACAGTTGTTTCGTATTTCAATAGCTGCTACATCTCAAATAGTTCCTGTGGTTTGTAACAACATATGCGAAACACTTCAAGTATTTTGCTGAAGTAAGTATTTGGAAGCTAATATCAATAAAGTATGATTAATGAAATGCGAAATATATACATACATACTCGGCAAGCCAGCGTGTGGTGCATGGCGGAGGGTACCTTGTACCACTACTAGTCATTTTCTTTCCTGTTCCACTCGCTTACAGAGAAAGGGGTAAACGACTGAGTGTATTCCTCCGTATGAGTCCTGATTTATCTCAGTTTCGTGGTTACTTGCGCGAAATGTATGTTGGCGGCAGTAGAATCGATCTGTAACCAACTTCAAATGCCGATTCTCTAAATTTTCTCAGTAGTTTTGGAAAAATGATATTCCGTTTGCGGAAACGGAGACTGACGTATAAGGTATGTTTTTTTTTCCACACAAGCATTTTATGATACAATCGTAACCAGTTTCGGCCTTCATAGATCAGATGCAGTGGACGGCATTTGATGAATAAGTGGTTATACGTTGTCAACATGAAATGCCGCCCGCAGTTACGATTTTATCATACAAATGTGTCTGTGTCGGAAATGAAAAAAATAGCAACTTACTCAATAGTGTTTCGCGAAAAGAACGTCGTGTCCCCTTCAGGGAGTCCCATTGGAATTGCCGAAGAATCTCCGTAATACTCGGGCGTTGATCAAACCTATCTTTAACAAATCTAGCAGCACGACTCTCAACTGCATCGATGTCTTCCTTTAATCTGACCTGGTGAGGACTCCAAACACTCCAGTAGTACTCAAGAATGGGTCGTACAAGTTTTTCATACGAAGTCTCCTTTGAAGATATGCTACACTTCCCTAAAATCCTCCCAATAAATCGAAGTCGACAATTTACCTTCTCTGTTAGCGTCCATACGTGATCCTTTCATTTCATATCGCTTTGCAACTTTACGCCTAGACATTTGATACACTTGACTGTGAAGCAGCCCACCACTAATCCTATATTCGAACACTACGAGTTTTTTTTTCTTTTTATTATCATCTAAATTCACGTTTCATTGCTCTTAGAGCAAGCTGCCATTCATCGGACGAACTAGAAATGTTGCCTGGTTCATCTCATATCCTCCGACACCCAATCAACGACGGCATATTCCAGTACACCATAGCTTCACTAATCAGCAGCTGCAAATTGCTGCTCACGTTGTCCGACAGATCATTTACATATATACGGGGTGGTCCATTGATCGTGACCAGGCCAAATATCTCACAAAATAAGCGTCAAACGAAAAAAAAAACTGCAAAGAACGAAACTTGTCTAGCTTGAAGGGGGAAACCAGATGGCGTTATGGTTGGCCCGCTAGATGGCGCTGCGATAGGTCAACCGGATATCAACTGCGTTTTTTAAAATAGGAACCCCTATTTTTATTACATATTCGTGTAGTACGTAAAGAAATATGAATGTTATAGTTGGACCACTTTTTTCGCTTTGTGATAGATGGCGCTGTAATAGTCACAAATATAGGGCTCACAATTTTAGACTAACAGTTGGTGGCAGGTAGGATTTTTAAATTAAAGTACAAAACGTAGCTATGTTTGAACATTTTATTCCGGTTGTTCCAATGTGATACATGAACCTTTGTGAATTTATCAGTTCTGAGAACGCATGCTGTTACAGCTTGATTACCTGTAAATACCACATTACTGCAACAAATGCTCAAAATGATGTCTGACGGACAGCGAGTAGTTCGCCTTCCGTAACGTTCGCACATGCATTGACAATGCGCTGACACATGTTGTCAGGCGTTGTCAGTGGATCACGATAGCAAATATCCTTCAACTTTCCCCACAGAAAGAAATCCGGGGACGTCAGATCCGGTGAACATGCGGGCCATGATATGGTGCTTCTATGACCAATCCATCTGTCATGAAATATGCTATTCAATATCACTTCTACCGCACGCGAGTTATGTGCCGGACATTCATCGTGTTGGAAATACATCGCCATTCTGTCATGCAGTGAAACATCTTGTAGTAACATCGGTAGAACATTACTTAGGAAATCAGCATACATTGCACCATTTAGATTGCCACCGATAAAATGGGGGCCAATTATCCTTCCTCCCATAATGCCGCACCATACACTAACCCGCCAAGGTCGCTGATGTTCCACTTTCCGCAGCCATCCCGGATTTTCCGTTGCCCAGTTGTGCATATTATGCCGGTTTACGTTACCGCTGTTGGTGAATGACGCTTCGTCGCTAAATATAAGGCGTGCAAAAAATATGTCATCGCCCCGTAATTTCTCTTGTGCCCAGTAGCAGAAATGTACACGACTTTCAAAGTCTTCGACATGCAATTCCTGGTGCACAGAAACATGGTACGGGTGCAATCGATGTTGATGTAGCATTCTCAGCACCGACGCTTTTGAGATTCCCGATTCTCGCGCAATTTGTATGCTACTAATGTGCGGATTAGCCGCGACAGCAGCTAAAACACCTACTGGGCATCATCATTTGTTGCAGGTCGTGGTTGACGTTTTACATGTGGCTGAACTCTTACTGTTTCCTTAAATAACGTAACTATCCGGCGAACGGTCCGGACACTTGGACGATGTCGTCCAGGATACCGAGCAGCATACATAGCAGACGCCCGTTGGGCATTTTGATCACAATAGTCATACATCAACACGATATCGACCTTTTCCGCAATTGGTAAACGGTCCATTTTAACACGGATAATGTATCACGAAGCAAATACCGTCCGCACTGGTGGAATGTTACGTGATACCACGTACTTATATGTTTGTGACTATTACAGCGCCATGTATCTGAAAGCGAAAAAAGTGGTCCAACTAAAACATTCATATTTCTTTACGTACTACACGAATATGTAATAAGAAATGGGGGTTCCTATGTTAAAAAAACGCTGTTGATATCCGTTTGACTTACGGCAGGCACTCGCGTCGGTAGTCCATTGACGCCTGATTTCACAGCTCTGTCCTACATTGATTTCTGCGGTTATTTCACTCAGTGGTGCTTGTCTATTGACACTGGCAACCTCACGCAAACGTCACTAGTCTCGGTCGTCAAATGAATGTCGTCGGCCATTGCGCTGTCCAGGGTGAGAGGTAATGCGGATATTGGGTATTCCCACACACTCTTGACACTGCGGATCTCGGGATATTGAATTCCTTAACGATTTCCAAAATGGAATGTCTCATGTGTCTGGCTGCAGCTACCATTCCGTGTTCAAAGTCTGTTAATTCTCATGTGTTAATTTCATGTTGGAAACCTTTTCACGTAAAACACTTGAGTACAAATGACAGCTCCTCCAAGCCACTGCCCTGTTATACCTTTGTATGCAATACTGCCGTCACATTTGCATACAAGCATATAGTTAGCCCACGACTTTTGTGATCTCAGTGTATAAAGAAGAACAGCAGAAATGGTTACACGTTTGTTTGACTCATTAGAGAACGTCACCGAGATGCTGAAAACGCTAAATTGGCAGACGCTTGACACCCTGCGATAGCCTATTAGCAACGTTTCTAGAGTCAATATTAAGTGCCAAATCTGAAAGTGTCATACGTTTCCCTATATAAGGTATCTCAGGAGGAGCAGACAGTATTCATGGATATGACAGGAACGATCATTCGAAGCACAAGAAAATCTAGTAAACATGGGCTCTAAAATGAATACCTTAAGAGCTATGAGCAATTTTTCATGTCCGGTGCTGTGAAACATATTTTCTACTGAACAAGTGTTCAAAGCTCTACAGGATGCATTTTACAGCTCGTATTTGCTGGGTTTTATTGCTTCGAATGATAGTTCCTATCACATCAATAAATATTGACCTTTCCTGCAGGTACCGCGAAGTCAAGATTAGACCAATTACAGGGAGCACAGACAGATTAAAGCGCTCATTCTTCTCTTCCTCCATACCATAATGCCTTGCTTACACCAATGGGAACGAACAAGCATTCGCAGACACTTCGCCAGTGTTCACTACCATCACTCTCGTCACCCAAGTCTTACTCGTTACTACACTAGCCATAGCAGCCGACCGGTGTGGCTGGGCGGTTCTAGGCGCTTCAGTCTGGAACCGCGCGACTGCTACGATCGCAGGTTTGAATCCTGCCTCGGGCATGGATGTGTGTGATGTCCTTAGGTTAGTTAGGTTTAAGTAGTTCTAAATTCTAGGGGACTGATGACCTCAGATGTTAAGTCCCATAGTGCTTAGAGCCATTTGAACCATTTTCGAATGTGAACTAGCTATAGCCACGTTACAAAACTATAATATTCTGACAGGATTATTCACCTTGGCGAGTGCGCTATTTTTGACGAAGTATACAAAATGGCCTTCGATAAGAATGTAGGTGTCAACCTGTACGCAACTAATAAACGTGTGCAGGTAGTGCTCTTAACGCTGAATTGCAGCTCGAATCTTCCTTCGCACTATACCAAAACTTTGCACATATGCCATCTGACGCTTTTCATTGGCTCATCGTTGCTATTGAAGTAGACATTTAAAAGCAGAATATTTACGGTCGAGCTACATAACAAGGAGAAAGCCTAGCATTTACAGACTGGTTATTCGCAACTGGGGACATTTACGTTGACAGTTGTTTCGTATTTCAATAGCTGCTACATCTCAAATAGTTCCTGTGGTTTGTAACAACATATGCGAAACACTTCAAGTATTTTGCTGAAGTAAGTATTTGGAAGCTAATATCAATAAAGTATGATTAATGAAATGCGAAATATATACATACATACTCGGCAAGCCAGCGTGTGGTGCATGGCGGAGGGTACCTTGTACCACTACTAGTCATTTTCTTTCCTGTTCCACTCGCTTACAGAGAAAGGGGTAAACGACTGAGTGTATTCCTCCGTATGAGTCCTGATTTATCTCAGTTTCGTGGTTACTTGCGCGAAATGTATGTTGGCGGCAGTAGAATCGATCTGTAACCAACTTCAAATGCCGATTCTCTAAATTTTCTCAGTAGTTTTGGAAAAATGATATTCCGTTTGCGGAAACGGAGACTGACGTATAAGGTATGTTTTTTTTTCCACACAAGCATTTTATGATACAATCGTAACCAGTTTCGGCCTTCATAGATCAGATGCAGTGGACGGCATTTGATGAATAAGTGGTTATACGTTGTCAACATGAAATGCCGCCCGCAGTTACGATTTTATCATACAAATGTGTCTGTGTCGGAAATGAAAAAAATAGCAACTTACTCAATAGTGTTTCGCGAAAAGAACGTCGCGTCCCCTTCAGGGAGTCCCATTGGAATTGCCGAAGAATCTCCGTAATACTCGGGCGTTGATCAAACCTATCTTTAACAAATCTAGCAGCACGACTCTCAACTGCATCGATGTCTTCCTTTAATCTGACCTGGTGAGGACTCCAAACACTCCAGTAGTACTCAAGAATGGGTCGTACAAGTTTTTCATACGAAGTCTCCTTTGAAGATATGCTACACTTCCCTAAAATCCTCCCAATAAATCGAAGTCGACAATTTACCTTCTCTGTTAGCGTCCATACGTGATCCTTTCATTTCATATCGCTTTGCAACTTTACGCCTAGACATTTGATACACTTGACTGTGAAGCAGCCCACCACTAATCCTATATTCGAACACTACGAGTTTTTTTTTCTTTTTATTATCATCTAAATTCACGTTTCATTGCTCTTAGAGCAAGCTGCCATTCATCGGACGAACTAGAAATGTTGCCTGGTTCATCTCATATCCTCCGACACCCAATCAACGACGGCATATTCCAGTACACCATAGCTTCACTAATCAACAGCTGCAAATTGCTGCTCACGTTGTCCGACAGATCATTTACATATATACGGGGTGGTCCATTGATCGTGACCAGGCCAAATATCTCACAAAATAAGCGTCAAACGAAAAAAAAAAAAAACTGCAAAGAACGAAACTTGTCTAGCTTGAAGGGGGAAACCAGATGGCGTTATGGTTGGCCCGCTAGATGGCGCTGCGATAGGTCAACCGGATATCAACTGCGTTTTTTAAAATAGGAACCCCTATTTTTATTACATATTCGTGTAGTACGTAAAGAAATATGAATGTTATAGTTGGACCACTTTTTTCGCTTTGTGATAGATGGCGCTGTAATAGTCACAAATATAGGGCTCACAATTTTAGACTAACAGTTGGTGGCAGGTAGGATTTTTAAATTAAAGTACAAAACGTAGCTATGTTTGAACATTTTATTCCGGTTGTTCCAATGTGATACATGAACCTTTGTGAATTTATCAGTTCTGAGAACGCATGCTGTTACAGCTTGATTACCTGTAAATACCACATTACTGCAACAAATGCTCAAAATGATGTCTGACGGACAGCGAGTAGTTCGCCTTCCGTAACGTTCGCACATGCATTGACAATGCGCTGACACATGTTGTCAGGCGTTGTCAGTGGATCACGATAGCAAATATCCTTCAACTTTCCCCACAGAAAGAAATCCGGGGACGTCAGATCCGGTGAACATGCGGGCCATGATATGGTGCTTCTATGACCAATCCATCTGTCATGAAATATGCTATTCAATATCACTTCTACCGCACGCGAGTTATGTGCCGGACATTCATCGTGTTGGAAATACATCGCCATTCTGTCATGCAGTGAAACATCTTGTAGTAACATCGGTAGAACATTACTTAGGAAATCAGCATACATTGCACCATTTAGATTGCCACCGATAAAATGGGGGCCAATTATCCTTCCTCCCATAATGCCGCACCATACACTAACCCGCCAAGGTCGCTGATGTTCCACTTTCCGCAGCCATCCCGGATTTTCCGTTGCCCAGTTGTGCATATTATGCCGGTTTACGTTACCGCTGTTGGTGAATGACGCTTCGTCGCTAAATATAAGGCGTGCAAAAAATATGTCATCGCCCCGTAATTTCTCTTGTGCCCAGTAGCAGAAATGTACACGACTTTCAAAGTCTTCGCCATGCAATTCCTGGTGCACAGAAACATGGTACGGGTGCAATCGATGTTGATGTAGCATTCTCAGCACCGACGCTTTTGAGATTCCCGATTCTCGCGCAATTTGTATGCTACTAATGTGTGGATTAGCCGCGACAGCAGCTAAAACACCTACTGGGCATCATCATTTGTTGCAGGTCGTGGTTGACGTTTTACATGTGGCTGAACTCTTACTGTTTCCTTAAATAACGTAACTATCCGGCGAACGGTCCGGACACTTGGACGATGTCGTCCAGGATACCGAGCAGCATACATAGCAGACGCCCGTTGGGCATTTTGATCACAATAGTCATACATCAACACGATATCGACCTTTTCCGCAATTGGTAAACGGTCCATTTTAACACGGATAATGTATCACGAAGCAAATACCGTCCGCACTGGTGGAATGTTACGTGATACCACGTACTTATATGTTTGTGACTATTACAGCGCCATGTATCTGAAAGCGAAAAAAGTGGTCCAACTAAAACATTCATATTTCTTTACGTACTACACGAATATGTAATAAGAAATGGGGGTTCCTATGTTAAAAAAACGCTGTTGATATCCGTTTGACTTACGGCAGGCCGGCCGAGGTGGCCGAGCGGTTCAAGGCGCTTCAGCCTCGAACCGCACGACCGCTACGGTCGCAGGTTCGGATCCTGCCTCGGGCATGGGTGTGTGTGATGTCTTTAGGTTAGTTAGGTTTAAGTAGTTCTAAGTTCTAGGGGACTGATGACCTCAGAAGTTGAGTCCCATAGTGTTCAGAGCCACTTGAACCATTTTTTGAACCTATGTCAGCGCCATCTAGCGGGCCAACCATAGCGCTATCTGGTTTCCCCCTTGAAGCTAGACGAGTTACGTTCTTTGTAGTTTTTTCGTTTGATGCTTATTTCTTGAGATATTTAGCCCGGTCACTATCAATGTACCACCCTGTATATACACTCCTGGAAATGGAAAAAAGAACACATTGACACCGGTGTGTCAGACCCACCATACTTGCTCCGGACACTGCGAGAGGGCTGTACAAGCAATGATCACACGCACGGCACAGCAGACACACCTGGAACCGCGGTGTTGGCCGTCGAATGGCGCTAGCTGCGCAGCATTTGTGCACCGCCGCCGTCAGTGTCAGCCAGTTTGCCGTGGCATACGGAGCTCCATCGCACTCTTTAACACTGGTAGCATGCCGCGACAGCGTGGACGTGAACCGTATGTGCAGTTGACGGACTTTGAGCGAGGGCGTATAGTGTGCATGCGGGAGGCCGGGTGGACGTACCGCCGAATTGCTCAACACGTGGGGCGTGAGGTCTCCACAATACATCGATGTTGTCGCCAGTTGGCGACGAAAGGTGCACGTGCCCGTCGACCTGGGACCGGACCGCAGCGACGCACGGATGCACGCCAAGACCGTAGGATCCTACGCAGTGCCGTAGGGGATCGCACCGCCACTTCCCAGCAAATTAGGGACACTCTTGCTCCTGGGGTATCGGCGAGGACCATTCGCAACCGTCTCCATGAAGCTGGGCTACGGTCCCGCACACCGTTAGGCCGTCTTCCGCTCACGCCCCAACATCGTGCAGCCCGCCTCCAGTGGTGTCGCGACAGGCGTGAATGGAGGGACGAATGGAGACGTGTCGTCTTCAGCGATGAGAGTCGCTTCTGCCTTGGTGCCAATGATGGTCGTATGCGTGTTTGGCGCCGTGCAGGTGAGCGCCACAATCAGGACTGCATACGACTGAGGCACACAGGGCCAACACCCGGCATCATGGTGTGGGGAGCGATCTCCTACACTGGCCGTACACCTCTGGTGATCGTCGAGGGGACACTGAATAGTGAACGGTACAGCCAAACCGTCATCGAACCCATCGTTCTACCATTCCTAGACCGGCAATGGAACTTTCTGTTCCAATAGGACAATGCAAGTCCGCATGTATCCCGTGCCACCCAACGTGCTCTAGAAGGTGTAAGTCAACTACCCTGGCCAGCAAGATCTCCGGACCTGTCCCCCATTGAGCATGTTTGGGACTGGATGAAGCGTCGTCTCACGCGGTCTGCACGTCCAGCACGAACGCTGGTCCAACTGAGGCGCCAGGTGGAAATGGCATGGCAAGCCGTCCACAGGACTACATCCAGCATCTCTACGATCGTCTCCATGGGAGAATAGCAGCCTGCATTGCTGCGAAAGGTGGATATACACTGTACTAGTGCCGACATTGTGCATGCTCTGTTGCCTGTGTCTATGTGCCTGTGGTTCTGTCAGTGTGATCATGTGATGTATCTGACCCCAGGAATGTGTCAATAAAGTTTCCCCTTCCTGGGACAATGAATTCACGGTGTTCTTATTTCAATTTCCAGGAGTGTAGAATAAGAGCAGCCGTATCACCCTTCGCTGGGGCGGTGCTGACGATGCCCTTGTCTCTGATACACACCCCGCATCGAGTAAAAGCTATCACAGGCTACTGGATAAAATCTGATGTTCGTCAGAGGAAAGGTAGCGTGATCGCGAAAAACCAATTTTTATTTATTCGATTGTTAGGACAAAAAGCTCTAAAACAACAACGAAGCATCGGGATGTAATTACAGCTATAATTAACGTAAGCAACAAGAATGATAAAGACTTTCGTAAACTTTTAATTTTAATCGGCATTGCGGATACGTATCCGTATTTATTTACTTTAAGGAAAATATATTGTGCTGTCACTTTTCTATAAAAAATAAACACTAAACTTGTGTATATACTTTCCATTTCGCGTCTGATAGAGGTATTTAATGAATTTGTCTTCTTTCTCACGTCCCAACCATTTTTTTTTTTTTTTACGAATGCTGTTTCATTTTGCTCGGCTTTTATGCTATGTATCTTTTGGGCCTTACAGGTAACTATGATGTGTATATTATTGTTAGTAACACTGTTCTCTTCCGACAAATCCATTGCTCATGTTAATCATGTCAATAACAAAAGCAGATCGCCCTTAAAACAGGAGACGAATGTTGTATGAGTGCTCTCTGTGCTGCTAATGTCGAAGCGGAGGAGACTCGGGTTCTCCTTGATGCGCTGAAAGACCAATAACCAGCGTAAACCAAGGAGTACCTGTGAACGCGGACCGAACACTACCAGACGGTGTTCGCTCGCCCTCGCTTACCATTTACGCAGAAGAGAACTGTCGTCTACTGGCGCAAGTTCGCCTGTGTTCGATTCAGTGTAAATCAGGCTTAATACGTCTGCAATGGAAAGTGACCTCTGCCATGGAATTCACTTTGGATTGCAACGTTTAGGTGTGGATGCAGACTTTCCGGATAGCCCTCGTAAAAAGAATTAAACTGTGTTATTATGCTTACGTAGTTTAAGACAAATACGAGGAGAAGGCGCGGGCCCGTTGGGGGATACAAAGGAAATGTGGGTTAAGTGCGGCGCAGCGCGGCGCTGGGGCCGTGTGGCGACAGTGTTTTGTCCGCGTCACGTCCGGCGCGCGCAGTTAACGAGATAAGCGCTGGCGAAGTAGCGTCGTTAGACACGCGGCTTGGGGGGAACCAGCGCACAGCCCCGCGCCCTCCGCCCTCGTACCTCACTCTGGACAAGCACGCTCTTCTATCAGCAAGTAAACACCGCCATCAGCAACTCTCGCACGCGCCGGATACGCCGCGAACCTCGGCCAACATCGACCGCCAGCTAAGGACATTCGCTCATCACGTGGGCTCCAGCCGAGTTGCGGTAAAGCTGGGAGCACGTGTGCTTGGAAAATTGATCTCATTTCAGGTAAGTAGTGACCCTCCGCTCTGTCCCACCGGAGTGTGCAGATTTTAATGCAAGGTGTATGGCTATTATACGAGCGAGTAGAGGACAATGAAACAAGCAACTAATCGTAATACACATACACAGGGTAACCAATGTTTTCTGCCACATGACATGTTATTAACGCAAATATGAACACTTTATGAGAGTTCCCGAAGATCCGAAGCGAAGATATGCACTTGAGAACAAACAAATTACGGTCAGTGTTCCACATGAAAGAACTAAAACGCAAACTGAAATAAAGTCACACTCACCTCTCCTAACCCCACCCATGATCACACATTCAATCACACGGCCGGCCGGAGTGACCGAGCGGTTCCAGACGCTACAGTCTGGCACCGCGCGACCCCAACGGTCGCAGGTCCGAATCCTGCCTCGGGCGTGGAAGTGTGTGATGTCCTTAGGTTAGTTAAGTTTAAGTAGTTCTAAGTTCTAGCGGACTGATGACCTCAGATGTTGAGTCCCATAGTGCTCAGAGCCATTTGAATCGTTTTTCAATCACACGAGCTCACAACGATCAAACCAACGCCAGAAATGGGCACAAGTGCGAAAACTATCAATTAAAACACAATGAAGACTAGAGGAAAACTATAAGAGATTTGCAGCAATATGTGACTGGCTGATCACTTACCAAAAGCATGGATGAGCTAGCCACCATGACAATACATTAAAAATGCCACCCTAAAATTGTAGAGAAAACGTCGGACAATTCACAGAATTTTTAAAGTCTCACCACATTCATGTGATTGGATCTGATTCAGACTGCAGTACCTGTATGATGTTGAATCTTCCTAATTTTCCAGATAACAAACACCACCACAACTGTTCGTACTACCTTTATACCACCTCGTGTTGCAGGACCGGGTTTCCTTTCAAAAATGGTTCAAATGGCTCTGAGCACTATGGGACTTAACATCTATGGTCATCAGTCCCCTAGAACTTAGAACTACTTAAACCTAACTAACCTAAGGACATCACACAACGCCCAGTCATCACTGTTCAGACCAGTGAAAATTGTCAACACCTGTACTGTAGGAGGCTGACTGTGCCCACAGACTACTGTCAGTCGCGAGAGAGGCTCTCTGTGTCATTGCTTGAAACATTGTTTCTTTTTCTGCTGTAACACGCTTTGTACACTGCCATACATTTTGGTTTTACCACCACGACTTCGATGTCTGTTCTAGACTGGCATTAACATGTTCTAATCCACTGCCTCTCACAGAAAACTAGACGTCGCACAGCGCTAATCATGTTGTTGCTGCGTGATTTTAAATAAAAGGCAGTCACAACATAAGGAAACTGGAAGAGTTTTGCGGTGTTATGGAGTGTTCCGAAATGCTGTCCGAAGGTGATTGACACATCTACATTTAAACTCATCTGTCACAGTGATGGGGTAGCTGATGACTCTGTATTCCATTTCGATTGATTCTTCATATTGCTGTCATGTACGTGATCACTGTTTCGCTGCCAGCCAACCCCAGAAGGGTTTGCCCCTATACCACGACTCTTTCTCTATCTCAAACAAGCGATGTCAGTCAGCCATTATGTGGTATCTAACATCATACCAGTGGACAGAGGGGACGGAAAAGACACCTTAATGAACTGCAATAATAAGCATCACAGTTGATAGTGCGAACAATTTTAGCAACTTTACAGTAATTTCAACACCGACCAATGGTGTGACAGCATGCATCCCACTTTATCATTGCTAAACCGCCCCTCCTCTACTTTGCGAGTACCATTGCGAATGTAGATAGATAACTGTGTAGTACGTCCATTCATTGTTGATTCTCGAACATATACATCATCTAAGTATACCAGACAGCGATCTACATATTTCTAGCACCTCGAGCATAGTGTGTAATTTTTGACCTGTCTCTATTTATCTGGGAGTCGCAGAACATTCTCGCATTATTAGGATAAAGTTAGAGACTGAAAGACTCATTCTCACTGTCTTTGACAAAACCGCCCTGCAGAACCGTTATCGATTTAATCTCCAGCTGACGAGAAGTAGACCGCTATATTCCGCGTCTCGTGAATAAGTGGAGCTTGCCACATCGCAACTATCCAAGTGCATAAGATTTCTCCAGATGCATGCATGTCGAGGAGGATGGCACCCCTTATCGGTGTATAGTGAGAGATTGTAAAGTGTTGTGATGTAATAGCAGATGGTTAAGAAGAACAAGAAATAGGTGGTTTTTATGCACGATAGAGCTCCAGACAGATGGAGTTCGAAGCATTTTATGTAAATCAATTACGCTATCAAGTCTGAAGTATTGTTCTAGTGCCTGGGATCAATACGAGGAGGGTATTGCTAAGAGATAACATAAACACACACATTCCTAAGGCTACACGGTTCTGCACTTAAAACAGGCTACGATGTTAGATCGCTTCAGATTGCAACCTATTTGTGGAATGTAATGCTGTTAATATTCCAGCGTAATTTTCACATCCGATCACGGTTCAGAAATTATACTACATAAAATGATTATTAGTAACGGAGAATACCTCTTACAAGGAAACTGATAAACGCATAGCAGTGCGTTTGACATGTGAAATCACACGTCATGCTGCCACTAACTCTGTAAACAGGACATCTGTCAAGTTAATGTATACACGGGGATTGCAGTACCTCACAAACACCTATCGCTAACTTAGAATCATCTTAGTTACCAAACTGAAATCTCGACTTTATACCCAAGATGCGACAGGGGTGTGGAGTACATATCATAAATCTTCTTCCGTTTAGAGGAACGGGTTGAAACAGCATGGTCACGCTTCATCACACATGAGATGGAAGTCCACTGATGACTGAGAGGTTTGCTGTTAACGATCGCAAGTAGACAGTGCTCTAAGACACAGACAGAACACGCTGTTGTATATGAGTCGAAAACAGGCTATGTCACACAACTGTTGCAGCCTGACCGAACATCGGAAAGAAATGGTCAAATGACCTGCAGCATCATCTCTCTCCCTCTCTAGAACGCATCATCAGTCTACCATTAAATCATACCTCATTACTCCATCTCAGTCGATCACTCCATCCACTCTCTGTCATCCTTTAACGCAGAAGTAAGTTTAGAGGCATATGTTTCTCTGTTTTTCCAGGGGAGCATCAAAGACCGCAGTCAACTCGTGGATCACTATTACTTCAATACACATACATAGAATGCTGCCTCGAAGAAAAATATGACTGTTTCCCTGGTTCCCGATGCTTCCATGTCAACGTTATCTCGTTTTCCTCTTGCTGTCGCATACTCTTTCCCAAGTATAAGAATTCTTCTGCACCAATCACAAGACAAGCAAGTACACCCTAATTTTCCTTGCATTTTGGTGTATTATCCTTCAGTATGTACGTATTTTCCGTCATTTTTCGTAACTTTATCGATTTTATGTGACTTCTGTACACGTTACGTTGGCATTACGTCTCGTTCCGTGTTCTAAAATTGCTTGTAAGTGTAGTATAGCTGCCAACACCTAGTGTAAATGCACTATTTTTCTGATCTGTCGGTAAAGACTAGCACTGTACTCGAGGTGTTAGAAATATGTAGATAACTGTATGGTAAACTCTGATGATATTTATTTTCTAGAATTAACTATGAATGGATGTACTGCGCAGTAATCTACCTACATTCGCAATGGTACTCGCAAAGTAGAGGAGGGGTGGTTTAGCGATGATACTGGAATTGGGAAGCATGCTGTCGCATCATTGGTCAGTGTTGAAATTACTGCAAAATTGCTAAAATTGTTCGCACTATCAGCTGTGATGCTTATTACTGCAGCACACCGATGGTGTCTTTTCCATCCCATTCGTCCACTGGGTCGCTGTTGATTGCCACATAATGATTTTCTGACATCGCTTGTTTGAGATGGAGAAAGAGTCGCGGAGGAGGGCCAACACCTTTTGGGGGTGGCTAGCACTGAAACAGTGATCACGTACATGACTGCAATATGAGGACTCAATCAAAACGGAACACAGAGTCGTCAGCTATCCCATCACTGGGACAGATGAGTCTGAATATAAAGGTCTTCAGTCACCTTCAGACAGCAGTTTGGAGTTTAGAACCTGACACAGACCTCAAAGTCGTGGTGATAAAAACAAAATGTGTGGCAGTTTACAAAGCATGTTACCACAGAAGAAAGCCAGTGTTTCAAACAATGACACAGGGCGCTTCCCTTGCGACTGACAGTAGTCTGTGCGATATGGTCATCCCACTACAGTATGGGCGTTGACACTTTGCACTGGAATGTGCAAGCAACTTCTATCACTCGCTGCCTGCTCCAATGGATCAGTAACTGTATATTTAATAGGATCGCCACATGTGTTCGATGCCGGCATGCAGCCGGTATTTGTTTTCGATATATGAGAAGAGAGAGATGTGGTAAAAATCTTGTTGAGTTCTCTATCGGATGAAGTTAGCAGAGCTTTTATAGTTTGTAATTTTTCCCTGTTGGATGGTACGGAATAACGACGATAGAATGTTGGGGTGATAGAGATGAATGGACCCTGAGGCCCATAGATCTGCTTTGGACTGCAGTAACTGTACGATGTTGAGTCTTACTAATTTTCACTGTAATTAACTGTTTGTACTGTCTTTATACTACCTTGCGTTGCAGGAGCGGGTTTCCTTTGGTGCTGACTTAACACGTCGTACACTGTTGGTGGAGCTATGACAACATGTTCCCATTTCCATCGAATGGTCAAAACATGGTCCTGTTGCACTAACTCAGTTTATCCTGTTTCTACTCAGGCTGCAGAGTAGCTCTCTCCGACTTCTGCTCAGTTCCGACTTAAACTGGAACAATCACTTGCACAAAGCTGCAGGGTGGCAGTGCAGAGTCTGAGGGGTAGATGCAAGATGCATAGGGACTATCTAAAATGTTACTTTAGCAGATATATTCGAAAAAGGTGGCTCATTTAGAGATATGAGTGAGCCAGAAATATGATTCACTAGTGGCCGTAACCATTAAAAGACTTCTCAATAGGATCCAATGCACACATGTGGTTGAATGGAAAAACTTAATTCCAAATCACAGACAGCATTTCTACCGGAAAGCGTAACACCAGAGATCTGAAAACCTAGGGTACATTTCTTACGACCTCAATCAACACACCATCTACTGTTTGTGAACCTTTTCAATGACTCATCACCTATAACCCAGTGAATATATGTTGCAGAACATCTGACATGGCATCAAGACAGATTATGAGACATGTCCACCCATTACTGATTTTCATTCAGTATTGTTTAGTATGGGCAACGGCTTTGCCGCAGTGGATACACCGGTTCCCATGAGATCACCGAAG
Source organism: Schistocerca gregaria (assembly GCF_023897955.1). Classification (NCBI taxonomy): domain Eukaryota; kingdom Metazoa; phylum Arthropoda; class Insecta; order Orthoptera; family Acrididae; genus Schistocerca; species Schistocerca gregaria. Next base: position 329,320,961 of record NC_064925.1, on the reverse strand, counting down.
TTAAGCGCTGTCGGGCGTGGTCGGCACTTGGATGGGTGACCATCCAGCCGCCATGCGCTGTTACACTGTTACACTGTTGCGCTGATGCTAATTGAGGAGCTACTCGATCGAATAGTAGCGGCTCCGGTCAAAGAAAACCATCATAACGATCGGGAGAGCGGTGTGCTGACCACACACCCCTCTCATCCACATCCTCAACTGAGGATGACACGGCGGTCGGATGGTACCGATGGGCCACTTGTGGCCTGAAGACGGAGTGCTGTTGTTTAGTATCACCAGCAATCAGTTATTGACGAAGTACTATACTTAGTAGTAAGGGATGCATGATAGGTACATCTTGAGCATTAGGCTTGTTAAGTATGTGTGTGTTTTCTGACATGTGCAAAGAAAATGACTATGTCTGATAGTAAGAAAGATATGGATATGACCGCAATAGCAAAGGGAATGGAAGATTTTTTTCTTTTTTTGCTTGCATAAGTATGTCAAGTCATAAGAATGGTACAGATATTGCTACTGCCAGAGACACAGCTGTCAGCAGGGTGTATTTCTAATACTTCACTCATTGTCAAATGTCATCCAATTGAAGACACAATCATAATATTTAATTGTAAGTATAGCCATCAAATATATATGTAGCTGGTTTCCTAGGACGATTTTGTCTGGGGGTGCATGGCGGTGGTGGCCTGTGGTGGGAATGATCATGTTACCAGCTAATGGCAGGAGCTGTCCAAATGGGAAGGCCATTTGGGGTGCAGGAATGTAGTTGACACAACTGTGTCGTCCTCTAGACGGCTGAAAAGCGAACTAACACTAAGTTTGTGTTGGACAGCTTTCCTGATTGAGTGTGTTTCTTGTGGAAAATTGAGAAGAATCAATGCGGGTGTGTCTTTTAGCTGCACCATTTTTCCTTCCATGTAAATTGTCCGGTTGACTGCTTCTGCACATTTCCTATCTTTATTTAGTTGAGAGTACATCGGTTGTGGTGTGTATTGTGTGCATCTAGCAGGTGAAAGACGGATGGTAGCCACGTTTGCTGGTTCTCTAGACACGAGAAACACCATTGTTGACTTTGTAAATTCTAATGATGACACGGAATCTGGTATATCATATATGGTTCATATGGCTCTGAGCACTATGGGACTTAATATCTATGGTCATCAGTGCCCTAGAACTTAGAACTATTTAAACCTAACTAACCTAAGGACAGTACACAACACCCAGTCATCACGAGGCAGAGAAAATCCCTGACCCCGCCGGGAATCGAACCCGGAAACCCGGGCGCGGGAAGCGAGAACGCTACCTCACGACCACGAGCTACGGACTGGTATATCACTGACATCGCTATTCGGGAATGGAAATATCAGTTACCTCAATTTTTTCGAGTTTTCACGTAACGGTCTTTGGGGTGAGATATGTTTCTAGTTGTTCAGTGGTGTACAGCACATTCCACCTCACTGAAGTTTTGGGTTTCTAGAGAAATCATTTTCAGGCCGCATCTTCGGACTTATAATGCCCAGGCGATATTTCTATGCCAGCGATATTGCAATGTGCTTGATATCGAGAAGTATCGCGAAAATGGTATGATATTCTGATAAACCAAGTGAAAATACATTTGTTCTTGTAATGCCAGAGTCTGGAGATGGGTGTAGCAAGGAAGCAAGCAAGCAGGTCGTGGCCAGAAACAGTAACGCCTTTGTGATGAGGGGAACCGACCCAGCCTTTGTATAACAGTTCGGAGAGTGACCTCAGTTTGCTGAGAGTGCGTTGGGCCACTGTGCGCGGGGAGGGGGGGGGGGGGGGGGGGGGGGGGGGTCAGACGACTTGTGACCGTCGGCTGCGGTGGATGACCTACCGAGTATTTTTACATGCAATGAGTGTTTATGCACTGCATTATTTCGGCTGTTTAAGCGTCGTGAGCGTGTTTGTAGAGTGTTACACAAGCATTATTTCGCCAGTTTGTGAGTGGTGAACGTGTCTGTTGCATGACTTTATGAACATGTCAGTGGGCTGTGCAATGCCAGATTTCGACAGTTTATTGAGCGTGTTTGCGTAGCATTTTACTAGCATTATTTTGACAATTTACGAGTTGTTTTCGTGTCTGTATATCAGTGTACTGCATTATTTATTAGTAGTTTGCAGGTCTCTAGGCTGTGCAATGCATTATTTCGACAGTTTACATTTAGTGAGCTTTTTTGCGGAGCATTATACATGCATTATTTTGACACTTCACGAGTTGTTTTCGTGTCACATGAGTGTACTGCATTATTTCGATGATTTACTAATAGTTTGTAGGTCTGTGGCTATGTAGTGTTCTGTAGGTTAGTGGAGGTAGCCCAATTGACCTTTTTCCCTCCAAAATTTGAACTTCTCGCCGCTTTCTTGGGGAAGGGATGTGGGGGTGTTAGGTCAGTGAAGGTCGCCCAATTGACCTATTTTCCCGCCAAAATTTGCACTTATCGTCATGACGTCATTGCGACCTTACCACATCTATCGGCGCCATCTTGGATCCACAATCTTGAAAAATTTGGCAACAGTGCAGAGCTGGGTGATGGCAGCTTTGCCTGAGTCTAATCCCCTCATGGTGGATAGCGTCAATAATACAAAATTGTTAAGGCTTTCATGGCCACTTCTTGACAAACTGCCTATTGGCTTCTGTCTCGGCTTCTTCGGCCGACTTTCTTCTGATGATTTTACTGACGTTTTGCTAGCACGAGTGGCTGGCATTGTCAAAACTTCATACTACATTGCTCGTGGTGAACTGCAGCCGACCTCGCGGCCGCTGTCTATATGTACCTGGCCTGCCAATGCCCAAGGGCTTCTCTGCGGTCATTTCCTGTGCGGTTCTCCTCTTCTTACCTGCGACAGTCGTTTGCTGCAGCATTGGAAGCCAGGATATGTTTACCTTAAGGCTTTCTTCTTTCTTGTTGAAGCTATTCCCATGTTTTTGTATTTCCATGGCCTCTCTGACAAGCGGGTGTGATAGTGCTTCTCTACAGCCAAAACGTCCATGTCAGCGAATTTTATTACGTGGTCGGTCACACTCAGTGCATGCTCTGCCCCGACTGATTTCTCCACCTGCAATGTCGCTTATGTTCTTTGATCCTGGTGTTTATTGATGTCCAATCATTCTGACATAAACTTTTCCGCGTGTGCCTTGTATGCGGTATATTCCCGACATTGCAACTGGGTCCCTTTTCTCCTTTGCCGATCCAAGACACTCTTTTATCTTCCTTATCGGTTTGAAAAGCGTCCATACGCTGTGTTTGCGCGATACACGGCCGATTCTGTCCGTCACTCTGAGAATGTACGGCAGAAAGGCCGTACTCGACATTTCTCCGAGTGTTTGGCTGTATTACACTTCTAATGTGATATGTATTGCTCGTCAGAACACTTTCCAGGTGTTGCATTTCGTGCCTGAGGTGCTGCGGCCCATATGTTCGTCCTGCTCGCATTACGAGGGTATTAATCATGCCTCTTTTCTGGCTCGGGTGGTGGTTTGGTAGTACTGAACAAGGTGTTTCCGTATCAGGAAATGAGAATGGTAATTACTGCAAGAGGACATTTCAGCAAATTGAACCGCAAAACATTCGGCAAGTACCACAGGAACAGTCCAGATATTACCATGTGCCAGAAACAGCCGTGGGTGGTGGATGGCCACAGATGCGGCGGACTTTATTCCATACTTGGAATGATGGAGTGTGGGATCGCATTCTTGAAACGTATGGTTCCCAACACTCCTTTTCTTTATTATAAACTGCGCTCTCGCCTGGGGTCTCTTGAATGGTATTAAATTATCCATTGGAGGGTGGCGTCTGTGCTGTTGAAGCGCCCTGCGGCCTTCCCTGATTATTGCGACTATATCTTCAGACGACCATGGCACCAGCGATCGTCAGGATGAGTCGGTATCGATAGTATCCTCTAGTATAACTCTTCAGGCTTTCCCGGCGAGATCTTGACATGTGGAAAAATCGGGTTTACTGCCGGATGTTTGTGTCGCTCTGGCACAATATTTCGGCTACATAACTCGTTGCCTTCTGCAGGTGCTACCTGAGACTGCCGTGTTGGATTTTTTTTTTTTTTTTTTGGATGGGGCCCCTCCACGCCCGCACCAACGTGGTGACCAAACCAAAAGTTCTACTGTCACCTCCGTAAGCATGTTAGTTTTGAATCAGGCGTCACAGGATGCAGGCTGTGATGTTGTCCATGCGTCTGGGTAAGATTACTCATTTACATGGTCCATCAGGAGATAGAAGTGGTCGAAAGCGATCGAAGGATAGCGGTTGTAAGGGCAGAGGGAAAAAAGTGCCAAAGCCAGCGCCAAGGGAAAAAAACCTCTGCTACAGTAGGACGGGTAGTAAGGGCAGTAGCGGCTTGCTAGCTGCGATAGAGCATGCAAGGTGAGGTCGGTTAGCGTGAGGTATCGTGCATCGTTACCTATGTGTTGCGTGTCCGTTAGCTGGGTCAGTCCGGGTGCTGCGGCTGGGCTCGCTTGTAGTCTCCTAGGCCGGCCGCAGTGGCTTCCTCCCTGCAACATAAGAGTTCGGTTCGGCAACGCATGCGTTGCTGTTATGCCCTCTGCTGCGCCTTGTCGTCGGGGACTTGGTGCAGCTTCATCAGGCTGGTGCAGAACGGCAGCGTGGCTACCATTCAGCGGTCCTCCTCTACTGCACGCCGCAGCCCTTTTGCAATGCAGCTTCAAGGAGCTCCGCTTGTTCGAAGAGCTGCGTCTGTTCAGCGTCCGAGAAAGTGTTGCCGGTCGCTCGCAACTTGGCGATAAAGGCTGCCCTTTTGGCTTCTCTATCCCTTGCGGGACCCGCTCCCAGAGCGGTCGGCGTTGCCACCGGTTCAGCTGGGGCGGCGGTTTTCTTCTTAGCACCTTTCACCTGCGGTGGTGCTGGGGCAACCGCTGGCTCAGGCGCGCGGACGTCCTTCTGCGAGGTCGCAGGAGTGTTCGCAGGTACTACTGCGCTGAGGCCTCGGGCGAAGACTGCTCGCAGCTGCCTCAAGGCCTCTTCTTTCTCTGCAGCGACGGCGGCTGCGAAGGCAGCCCTCTCTGCCGCGAAGACGGCTCTGAGGGCTGCAGTGGCCTCCTTCACGGCGGTGCCGAGTTCAAGGTCACGCACCTTCTCGGGAGCGCGGGCTGCTTCCTGGCCACTCGTCTCCAAGCGGTCTTCCCTGCTCCTGGCAGGTGGGGCTGCTGCTGCACCGTCCCTCTGCTGCGCCGGGCTGTTCTGCGCCCTAAGCCGTTTCCGACGTCGTCTTCGCTTCTTCCGCTGCGTCGGTGCGGCCGCCTCGCCACCCCCGACACGGCTGCGGCTTGCGAAAGCAGCACAAGCGCGCCAACTGGCGCCGTGCGGGCCGCCACACCGGACACAGGTCGGCAGAACGTTGCTGCCGCGGTCGCTGGCGCGGCTGTCGTGCTCCCCTGAGCACTTGACGCACCGCACCGCGTTGCGGCAATGCTTCGCAACATGGCCCTCGCCCTGGCACCTGAAGCACTGGGGCTGAGGGTCCATGGCGGTCGGGAGAGCCTCTGACGTCACCGGGAAGCCCAGCAGCTTCCGCAAGTCGAAGATGTCGCTCCCGCCGTCGACCGTATGCACGGTCACGTCATAGAGCGGCGCCCTCTTCTTGTTGGTCCGGTTGTGCAGCCTTGCGGTTACACCACCAAACCCGGCTCGCAGCATCCCTTCCCGGACCGCTGCCTCGTTGCAGCACCAAGGTAGCCCCCTGAGGAGTGCCTTGGTCGTCTTCATCCTTCCTGCGGAAGGTGCCTTCTCACGCGCCGGCGGCGCGTCGACGATGTGGTCGGCCACTGCGACCTTGATCGCCTTGTGGTCGGCCACGTTTGCAGCTCGAACGCAGATCAGCGAGTCTGTATCGACAGACTCGTAGACCACTTCGTTCCGTGCGCAGTTCGTCATGGTGTCGAACAGCGCTGTCCATCCACCTTTACACTTGATGTATAAAGGGGGGACAGGCCGCGACTCGTCTTCTCGGGAGTTCCTTGCATGGTCGGCAGACTCAGTGAGTTGCGCAACCGAAGGACCCTTCGTAACAGCAGGTTTCCTCTTTCCCATGCTGTGAGGCACGGAACACGACAATCTGCACGCGTTGTGAAAACAACGCACGACAATTTGCTCTGCGCGGCTCCCACAGCACAGAAACCTCTTCACGAGCTCTCAACGGCCGAGTTAGCGTAGCGCGCAACGGCAGCGATGCGCTCGCCTCGCTAGCCCAGGCCGCTCTCGGTGCCGCCGTGTTGGAGGATCTTGTCCAGTATTTATGCCCAGAGGGCACTGGGTGCTCTCTTTGCCGTCCGCGCCCGCCTGGCGCTGGTGTTGTCTCTTCCCCGGTGTTCCGTCGGACGTCCGCGGCCGACTTGGGCGCCATCTGTGGCAGCTCTCTGAGGCCTGTCCTGTGTTGGGCGTTCCGTTCGCGGTCCGCGCCCGCCAGATGCTGCTCCTGAGGTTTTTACTCCTCCCTGGTGCTCCCGCGGACGTCCGCGCCTGGCTCGTCCACCATCTGTGGTCGTGGCAGCTGTCTGGGGCCGGACCCACATGTGGCGTTCCGTTCGTTGTCTGCGCCCGCTTGGCGCTGCTCTCAAGGTGTTAGCACTTCCCTGGTGCTCCGACGGACGTCCGCGCCCGCCTGGTCCACCATCTGCAGTTGTGGCATCTGTCTGAGGCCCGTCTTGCGTCGGGGGAACTGTTCGTGGTCCGCGCCCGCCTGGCACTACTTGTAAGGTGTTGTTTCTTCCCCGGTGGTCCCTCAGACGTCCGCGCCCGGCTTGGTCTCCATCTGTGGCAGCTCTCTGAGGCCATGCTAGGGACTCCACATCGCGCCACATTAGTGCAGAGCTCTTCACCTGCTTGTAGTGTAAGGTCCTAGTAGAAGATAACATCTTACATTCTATTGAGCTTGTCATGAGGAGATATGGTGATTGGTATATCTCCTAACTTCACACAGTCTTGAAATGGCCATGATTGGTTGTCGTGTGATATTTTTATCAGCAGAGATCCATTTCTCCTCTATTGCTGCAACCTTCCCCAACTCATTTTCCATGTTTTCAACTAAAAACATTGGCTTCATTGTAGCGAAAGCGCTGCCGTTAGTCAAACCAAGAACTCGGCAAACTACCCTCTTCCATTTCTCCTTGCTTGGCTCTCGTCTTGAGGCACAGTAAATGACAAGAATGCCGTAAGATAGTAAACTTCTGCATTAAAATCACTGTTCCTGACTGATGAGACTACTATGTTAGTAAGGCCACCATTAAGTTTTATCCATTTCAGTGTGGATCATTTTCTGCGATGTCACTTTGATCGGAGGCTCTCGCCACCAAGGCAAAGGACACCTGGAACAGTAGTTGTTGCTCGGAGTTCCAGTACATCAAAATGGACAGGCACCTACCTACTCCTTGGCTGACATGGGGAGGTTACAACTCAGGCATCGACAGTGCGATCCCTGCATTGTCAGAGGGCTACCATTGAGTGGGTACATGACAACACCATGATGGACTGGCTGCAGAGGTAGATTCAGTTAATTGATAGGCGCAATACGTAACACCGCAGAGTAATGCACCATAGTAAGACATCTTTCCCCAAACGGCCTGTACTTTGGTAAAATTTGGAAAGTGAAGGTCAAACCTAACAAGGTGACTAGAACTTAAATAACCAAAAATGATGAGGCAAAAATCGTTAAAAAAGTAAAAAAAAGCGAAAGCGAAAGCCTTCAGAAGTAAAAAACTTGACCCAATAAAAAAAGACTCGTATTAATCGCCTCTTTCGACAGGGAAGGAAGAGCTGCAGGTGTATTCTAACCTCTTACACCGCAGGGGGAGTCTACAGACATGTTGAGGTCAAACTGACCATCACAAGCAGAAGCAAGGATCATCACTGAACAACACAGACTGGCATTCAGTGTCCATGCCGATTCCAGGACAGTTCACTGCCTTGAAGGGGTCTGGGGAGCAGCATTTTCGCCTCTGGATCCGTGTTGACAACAAATACACGCTATTTACAGCTTATGTCTTTGATGCATATTTACAGATCACAAACGTTGGTAGTAGGCGACAATGGTGCGAAAATTATTGAGTGTTACCGAAATTTGCTAGTTTGAACAACGGCAGCAGAAGGCGTAATATGAACTACTAATTAGTTATCTGAAGTCAGTTTACACGTGAAGTTCTGCGCTACCTGTTCGTTAATTTCGTGCAAGTGTTTCATTGCGTCTTTACTGAGTTCAGTCACAAAATGTCTGACATTAAGATGAGAAAAGCGCATACTTTCTTTCTTTTGCTGGTGCCTTGTCCCACGGTATCGCAGGGTCGGCACGGTCAGGAACGGATTTGGTAAGGTTAGTTTTAAGGGGTGGCCGGATGCCCTTACTGCCGCCACCCTGTACCCCCCAGGACGGAATTAGTGGACCCCAGCTGTCTCCGTCTAGTGTAATCCATGGAATGGTGCGAACGTGTTCAGATGTCTGCGAGTCGTGTAACTGAAGCGGAACGTGGAGACCAGCCCGGTATTCACCTAGCGGGATGTGTAAAACCGCCTAAAAGCCATATCCAGGCTGCCCAACACACTGGCCGCCGCCAATAATCCGCCGGGCGGCTTCAATCCGGGGCCAGCGCGCCTACCCGAGTCCAGGAAGCAGCGCATTAGCGCTCTCGGCTAACCTGGCGGGTAAGAGAAAAACGCATACTGAATGTCATCAATTCCAGGAGAAATAGACGAAGGACTGTTTCTTTGCCATGTTGGCTTGTTGTCTATTTGAATCACTGTCTGGTGTGAACGAATACAATACCAGAAGGAACTTGAGCTGTAGCTGGCTCGTGTTGTGCTTGGCATTAAATCTTGGTTGCTATTCTGTGATTAATCTCCCGCGGTTATCGCGATTATGCTGTTATCATCTCTCTCCGCGAGTCGCAGCAACAGGGTGTAACGATATTCGCACCCTTGTACAACCTTTTGCCTCACGCTTATAGCTTCCGGCTGTGCCGTGTGAGGGCAGTTGGTCGGTTGGAGTGGAGCAGCGAGGAAGTCTACGTGGCGCTTGTCTGGTCGAGGCTGCTGGCGGCGTTCACGCGCGGTCGGAGTCTGAGGTGCTGTTCCCATTGCTACGAGGTCCGTGGCTCACCGATCCCGGACACGAAAGTTGAGTCTTTACTTAATCTAGCAGCCAGGCCCAACTGTTCACATTGTGTCGTTTGAATTTCGTTGTGGGCTGTTGGGACATTCCCGTGAGCAACAACGTGTGTTTTCAAGTTGACGAAATTCTAGCCGCCCTCTTGTGGAGTTTAACTTGCTTATTTTTGAATTGAAGTGCACCAGCGGAATCTTCTGCCTTGTGGCCGTTAACGTTTTGGTTACATGCCCTGGCCTTTGACGAAAATTCAGGAAGTTTACTTTCCTCGTCGTGTTGTGGCTGTCCAGCACAGCATTGTAGTTTGACAGCCGAATGTGTAATTCTTTGTGCGCGCCGATACCTTCTGCGTTGTTCCATTGAATTCCCTGTTGTCGGGTGGAGCGGAAGCAAAATGTTTGCCAAGCCGAGGCAACAATGTGAATTTGGTTAAAGCTAGTTTTAAAATAAACAAAAAACTTGCGAAATCGTTAAAGATTTTTGCTGAAGGCGAACTTGTAAAGGAGTGCCTCTTACACGAAGCAGAAGTGCCATGTCCTGGCAAATAAAAAGATTTCGAAGGAGTAAATCTATCAATACGAACAGATGTACGACGAATTGGTACGACATCATTAAAAAGGTTTGTGTGATCGTGCTTCTGCATCAAAGCATTTTCTGTTAGTTTGGATAAGAGCACTGCCGGCCGGAGTGGCCGAGCGTTTCTAGGCGCTACAATCTGGAACCGCGCGACCGCTATGGGCGCAGGTTCGAATCCTGCTTCGGGCACGGATGTGTGTGATGTCCTTAGGTTAGTTAGGTTTAAGTAGTTCTAAGTTCTAGGGGACTGATGACCACAGCAGTTAAGTCCCATAGGGCTCAGAGCCATTTTTGATAAGAGCACTGATTTGTGAGAGACAGGTCAGTTAGCAATTTTTGTCCATGGTGCAGATAAGGAGTGCAACATAACGAAGGAATTATTAGTATTGCAGCCATTAAAAGGAACGTCTTCGTACACGACTATAAGGAGAGGCGAGCTACACGCTACTCGTCGTTGCAGGAAAGCTCGGCAGGAGCGGAAATGATTAGCCAAGAAGTTAGCACAACAAACAGAAGATTTACTTAGCTTTTATTTCTCCAAACGTATGAAGACTCAATACAATTAATGTAGCAAGAAGCAGAGACCAGCTATCATAATGTCAACCAGGATGAGACACACTGAACTAAAACATGAACTATTTGGTCGAAGCCGCTAAAAGGCGGCATCTTCATAGGTTCACGTAGCTTAGTGGCTCCGAGTGCAAGGGAGCTGAGCGGCTGCCGCCGGCCGTCCTACACTGTGGTGGCAGAAACCGCTCATAGGCCAGAGCTGGAGAAGGCGTGGCTCAGTGGCCACGCGCTTATTCGGCCCACCAGATCCTGCGCGACCGTTATCGGCATCTAACGGAAACTTGCAGTGTCCTTGCAATGATGCCCTTGGGATGGTATCAATACGTGATACTACAACTACTGCTGAAGACATTTTTAAGGAGTGAAAAACATCATCGAAACAGTCAGTCTGCAGTGGAGTCTGTTGTGTTCTGCCTATTCGTCGAATATGGGATGCCTAGGAGACCTACTTTCGCGGATCGCTAGACAAAAATACAAGGAATTTTTATTACAGTAAGATAAATGACAACACTTAACTATGGGAAGTGCAAAATGGCTAAGCAGGGATGGGTAGAGGAGAAATGTAAGGATATAGAGGCTTATCTCACTAGGGGTAAGATAAATACTGCCTACAGGAAAATTAAAGAGACCTTTGGAGACAAGAGAACCACTTCTATGAATATCAAGAGCTCAGATGGAAACTCAGTTCTAAGCAAAGAAGGGAAAGCAGAAAGGTGGAAGGAGTATATAGAGGGTCTATACAAGGGCGCTGTACTTGAGGGCAATATCATGGAAATGGAAGAGGATGTAGATGAAGTTGCAATGGGAGATATGATACTGCGTGAAGAGTTTGACAGAGCACTAAAATACCTATGTCGAAACAAGGATCTGGGAGTAGACAACATTCCATTAGAACTACTGACAGCCTTGGGAATGCCAGTCCTGACAAAACTCTACCATCTGGTGAGCAAAATGTACGAGACAGGCGAAATACCCTCAGACTTCAAGAAGAATATAATAAGAAAGCAGGTGTTGACAGATGTGAAAATTACCGAACTATCAGTTTAATAAGTCGTGGCTGCAAAATACTAACACGAATTGTCTACAGACGAATGGAAAACTGGTAGAAGCCGACCTCGGGGAAGATCAGTTTGGATTCCGCAGAAATGTTGGAAAACGTGAGGCAGTACTGACCCTACGACTTATCTTAGAAGCTAGATTAAGAAAAGGCAAACCCACGTCTTGTATTTGTAGACTTAGAGAAAGCTTTTGACAATGTTCACTGGAATACTCTCTTTCAAATTCTGAAGGTGGCGTGGCAGGGGTAAAATACAGGGAGCAAAAGGCTATTTACAATTTGTACAGAAACCATATGGCAGTTATGAGAGTCGAGGGACATGAAAGGGAAGCAGTGGTTGGGAAGGGAGTAAGACAGGGTTGTAGCCTCTCCCCGATGTTATTCAATCTGTATACTGAGCAAGCAGTAGAGGAAACAAAAGAAAAATTCGGAGTAGGTATTAAAATCCATGGAGAAGAAATAAACACTTTAAGGTTCGCCGATGACATTGTACTTCTGTCAGAGGCAGCAAAGGACTTGGAAGAGCAGTTGAACGGAATGGACAGTGTCTTGAAAGGATGATATAAGATGCACATCAACAACAGCAAAACGAGGACAATGGAATGTAGTCAAATTAAATCGGGTGATGCTGAGGGAATTAGATTAGGAAATGAGACACTTAAAGTAGTAAAGGAACAAAATAACTGATGATGGTCGAAGCAGAGAGGATATAATATGTAGACTGGCAATGGCAAGGAAAGCGTTTCTGAAGATTAGATGGGTAGATCACATAACTAATGAGGAGGTATTGAATAGAATTGGGGAGAAGAGAAGCTTGTGGCACAACTTGACTAGAACAAGGGATCGGTAGGACATGTGCTGGTTCATCGAGGGATCATCAGTTTAGTATTGGAGGGCAGCTTGGAGGGTAAAAATCGTAGAGGGAGACCAAGAGATGAATATACTAAGCAGATTCAGAATAAAGGCTGCAGTGCGTACTGGGAGATGAAGCAGCTTGCACAGGATAGAGTAGCATCGAGAGCTGCACCAAACCAGTCTCTGGACTGAAGACCACAACAACAACAACTTTGGGAGTTTACAGTGGTGTCGCAAGGAAATGGCGACAGACAAATAAGAAGTCTGTTCAGTTTACCCAATACCAATACAGTGAATCAATACATTTCCTAAGTCGGCTTGACTTCAACTGGGCTGCGGCCAGATGGTGCACCGCGTATGTTCTCTTCGCCTAGATGGTGGCACTGTGTCTTTGTCGTCCTATAAAGGGGTCGGTCAGCATACTATTGGCGAACATCGTCTCACAGCTCTCTGTGCATCTACATCTACATACATACTCCGCAATCCACCATACAGTGCTTGGCGGAGGGCACCTCGTACCACAACTAGCATCTCTCCCTGTTCCACTCCCAAACATAACGAGGGAAAAATGACTGCCTATATGCCTCTGTACCAGCCCTAAACTCCTTTATCTTATCTTTATGGTCTTTCCGCCAAATGGAAGTTGCCGACAGTAAAATTGTAGTGCAGTCAACCTCAAATGCTGGTTCTCTGAATTTCCTCAGTAGCAATTCACGTAAAGAAGGCCTCCTTTCCTCCAGAGACTCCCACCCGAGTTCCTGAAGCAATTCCATAACACTCGCGTGATGATCAAACCTACCAGTAGCAAATATAGCAGCCCGCCTCTGAATTGCTTCTATGTCCTCTCTCAATCCGACCTGATAGGGATCCCAAACGCTCGAGCAGTACTCAAGAATAGGTCGTATTAGTGTTTTATAAGTGGTCTCCTTTACAGATGAACAAAATCTTCCCAAAATTCTACCAATGAACCGAAGACGACTATCCGCCTTCCCCACAACTGCCATTACATGCTTGTCCCACTTCATATGGCTCTGCAGTGTTACGCCCAAATATTTAATCGACGTGACTGTGTCAAACGCTACACTACCAATGGAGTATTCAAACATTACAGGATTCTTTTTCCTACTCATCTGCATTAATTTACATTTATCTATATTTAGAGTTAGCTGTCATTCTTTATACCAATCACAAATCCTGTCCAAGTCATCTTGTATCCTCCTACAGTCACTCAACGACGACACCTTCTCGTACACCACAGCATCATCAGCAAACAGCCGCACATTGCTATCCTCCCTATCCAAAATATCATTTATGTAGATAGGAAACAACAGCGGACCTAGCACACTTCCCTGGGGCACCGCCCGCCAAAGCAAAGGGCTATCGTCATATAGGGAGCTCGACGACGGGGGAGGCAGCAGCATGCATGCTACGCTGGAGCGGAAGCTGCGGCTGCAGGGGATGCCAGGCTTCTGCTCGTACCCCGCCATCCGGCCTTCCATCTGGTGGAAACGTCCCCTGGAAAACGACAAGAAGGGTATGCGTCCATCTCCTGAGGCCCGTAACCAGATGTCTAATACTGCATTAATGACATGGGCCTTGTGACTAGATTTTTGTGAGTGGACAGAATTCTTAAGTTTGTTCCGATGCAAACTCACGGATTGTACATGGCCTTTCTTGCCACAAGCGTAACACTGTGCTGGTTGGGGTGGGCAGTCTTGGCGTTTGTGGTGTGAATAGCACTGCGGGCATGACTTAATTATGTTTACAGAGCTGTTTACACGGCGTGAAGAATTGTTTATGCAGCATGGCACGCGCAAGCTGCCGCTGCCTAATGGACCTGTCGCGAGCAAGAGACGACTCGATGTGACAAATTCCAGCCTGCTCAAACTTATCGACCGACGTGGCACCTGAATCATACTGATCAAGAATTTGCTCTATGTGCTGAAATGATGGATCGGACTACTTGAATATCTGTTCCGTAAGCCTGACATTAGTTACATTTCACACGATTGCATTACGCAACATAACATCTGGATATACCACAAGCGCATTTGAATTTGCATTTCCTCGTCATACCTTGCTAATCTGTTACCCACTCGTGGCAAGTTTGCTCTGACCGTTTCTTGCAATTAAAGAATTGGCATCTAGCTGCTACCACATTCATTTATTGATCATAATAGTTAGTTAGCGAATCTCCAATCTGATCATACGAAAGCTCACCTGGAGTGGCGTTAGGAAACAATTTTTGAATGAGTCTAAACACTGTACTTCCTGCCCTGGAAACTAGATAGCGATGTTCCACAGTACCTGGTAGGTTATGAGCAATTACGTTGGCTTCAAACTGTTCCTACCACTCGAACCATTCCTCTTCTTGTTCATGAAACTGGCGAAGAGGCCCTATAGCATAGTCAACTTGTTGCAATTTGTTCTGATGGAGAAAGTGTTTATTAAGATATTAAATAAAAATCTGCTGAACTCAATATTGAGAAAACCATTTTAACAGTTCTTCATAGCGTTATTCACGAAAAAAGTTCGTGAGCAGCCCACGAGTTTCAGTAAATTAGTGAAGCCCGCGCGGTTAGCCGTGCAATCTAATGCACTGCTTTTCGGGGGGGGGAAGGTGTGCGCCTGGCGGATTAGTGTCGAGGTCCAGTGTGCCGGCCAGTCTTTGGGTGGTTTTTAAGGCGGTTTTCCATCTGCTTCGGCGAACGTGGGCTGGTTCCCCTTATTCCACCTCAGTTATACTTTGTCGGTGATTGCTTTCTCCACGTACGCGCACACCACAATTACTCTACCACGCAAACATTGGGGATAGACTCGTCTGGTGTGAGACGTTTCCGGTGTGTGTGTGTGGGGGGGGGGGGGGGGGGGAGGGGGAAAGGGGGCGTGTCCACTGGAGGCCGAACAGCGCAATAACCTTGAGTTCCGTGTGGGGTGGCAGTGGGGTGAGTGGACTGCTGTATCATGTTGTGGGGCTGTGTACCACTCAGGGCTACGGCGGGGACGAAGCCACTCCGTCGTTTCTGGATCCCCACTTCCATACAGAACAATACAACACAAGTTAGTGAATCAGGCTTGTGGATCACCATAGTTTGGCCACGCATGCTCTACAGCATACCTGTGATACGGTGTCAGCTGTAATCGAGGGTACCAACTCGAAATCTTAACCCAGCTTCCTATAATCGTTCCCGACGGTTCGTGGTGACACTGTCCGTAACCTCAGCTCAGACTTCACTTTTTTGCCATCCATCCTTTCGCTAGAGCCAGTCGAACAATCTTATGATCTTCTCATGGTGTACTCCTTCTGGATGAAAGCATGTCTACCCTCCTTACCGAACTAGTATCCCTACTTCATTTCGTCGCCACTCTTTCTGCACTACAGCAGAGTCCCTATCGCCAATTTGGAAGCTATGATACGACTCTTTGCTGAAGTGCAGTATCTTATCGAAAGTATATAGACAGCTATTAGTGGACGTAACTATGAAGTGTGTCCGTCCTTCCCCCTTATGATAGCTTGAGGTTAATGCATGTAAGCATAGACAGTAACGAAATATCGTTACAGGTCTCAACTACGCCTGCAAAAACAAGAAAAAGTAGTTGCTAAAGACCGTGAGAGGCTGATCGCTGACACAAGCATATGGGAAGCTGAAGTATCAGCTCGAGGAGAGTAAGCAGCAACAAAAGGAGTAGGGCATTGTAGGGAAAACATAATTATGTCAATTGTTTGTATAGTAACACTCAAAACAATTGCAATATTGAGATTATAAGAATTTAAAAAAGTTTGGTTTCAAAAAACGGTTCAAATGGCTCTGAGCACTATGGGACTTAACATCTACGGTCATCAGTCCTCTAGAACTTAGAACTACTTAAACCTACCTAACCTAAGTACATCACACAACACCCAGTCATCACGAGGCAGAGAAAATCCCTGGCCCCACCGGGAATAGAACCCGGGAACCCGGCCGTAGGAAGCGAGAACGCTACCGCACGACCACGAGCTGCAGACAAAGGTTGGTTTAGGAAAATTTTATAGTTGCAGTCAAGCAGCACATAGTTTTGAAGCTTTAAGCCACTGAATAAATCGGTGTGCATTCAGGTCTGTAATTTAAAAGAACATTATTTATGCATTATTAGTCATGTAGTTATCAGCAAATCAAATCTAACGGTATTTTGCCACACAAGAAAGTTCGATCAAGTACCACTAAAAAGAGCGTACAGACATTTTCAGTCAAAAATTTAAAAAAGGGGTTGCGAAATGATTATATTCTGATATCTAAAGAACATTTTGCTGTTGAAATCAATTAACAGAGAAAAATGTAAGCAATGATAGGCGACAGTGGAATATTACATCTTGTTGACTGGTCGGTAGGCGGCAGCACCCAACGCACAGCTCAAGACTACGTGTTGGCAATTCACCTTCCGATTACTCAAATCACGAAGACGATTTATTCCTCACAAACAGTAAACCTTACGACCTATGTTAGAGGCTCTTGCTACTCCACTGTGTCTGTGTACGTGAACACTCAGGTCCAAGCTTTCGCCGATGTGGCGCCTAGCATAAGTTCCATTGCGTGTGAACAAATCATTTTTGTAGAGGAGCTGGACAAGATCAGGTGGATCCTAAATTTACTCCGTTTTTTTTTTAATTTTTAAATATTAATGTTTTCTTTCTTAGGAACGATTTTCTTCAATTTTGTGACTTCAGTCCGATTAAAAAAAACGAAAGATGAAATTTCTGCGACTGTAACGACCAGCGGTGATTTGTATTCTCACTTGTCACAAATATTTAGGCGTTTTTCCGAATATCTTCCGATTTCCGAGGGTGTGGTTAGAGAGAAACCTAAGAGCACAGCATAAATCACTTTACATTCTTGCTCGTTACAACAAGTAGCTGCGATCTAATCGTTAAGAACGCTTTTCTAAAGTCGACGGTCAAGTAAGAGTTCGCTCCATACGGCGAGTTAAGGACGTCACGTGACCCGAACGTCGGCCGAGCTCCGGTTGTAGTGTCCTCATTTTAGTCAACCGTAAAGGAACATATCTATTGGTCATCGCTGTCTTGATGAAAATAATTATTAAGTCGCAGGAGTAGCATGAAAATTAGAATAACGCCAAGTATTTCTATAGCTAACGAGAGATCTGTAGATATTATTAAGTCCTCCGCCGCTTTTTTCTGTCTGTATGTGAAGGGCAATCAAAGAAACTAATGTAGTGATTTTGATACGGATATCATAAGTAAAAGAATGTTCCAGGAGGAAAGTTTTGTTCATAACTTATAATTATAGCAATGCTAAGGATACAATACAAGTATCGTTATCTGGTCCATAGTTAATTGGCGGCTGGGATGACCTCATGGCAATGGGAGCTATGGGCTTGTCAGCAGCAGAGGAGGCGATATCTAGCGGTAAAAGCAGTAAACTAAACAACCACCGCAGTTCCAGAGAGCAGGTGAAACTTGACCAGGATCTGTGTTTAGATTCGAGGTTGTTGTTTTCTTCAGTGCGCACAGGCACTCGGATTTGGTAGTGTTCTAATTATAAGCCGAAAGGCCATAAATACAACTTTCAAGTTTTCTGCTGTATCTGACTGCGGGGAAGAAAACAATGCATCACGTTGTTGTATATAAGGAGGAAGGTCGGGTATGCTAGAATTATTTTGTGTAATGGTTTAAATACCCTGCTATGACAGTTACAACTCACTGCGAGAAAGAAAATTAACCAGCACAGCATTTTCTTCCTCGCAGTCGGTTTTAACGGAAAATCTGTAGATTATTATTTTTTTTTAAATATATATTGGCGAAGTCCTCCCCCTATGAACCATGGACCTTGCCGTTGGTGGGGAGGCGTGCGTGCCTCAGCGATGCAGATAGCCGTACCGTAGGTGCAACCACAACGGAGGGGTCTCTGTTGAGAGATGAGACAAACGTGTGGTTCCTGAAGAGGGACAGCAGCCTTTTCAGTAGTTGCAGGGGCAACAGTCTGATTGACTGATCTGGCCTTGTAACACTAACAAAAACGGGCTTGCTGTGCTAGTACTGCGAACGCCTGAAAGCAAGGGGAAACGACGGCTGTAATTTTTCCCTAGGGCATGCAGCTTTACTGTATGGATAAATAATGATGGCGTCCTGTTGGGTAAAATATTCCGGAGGTAAAATAGTCCCCCATTCGGATCCCCGGGCGGGGACTACTCAAGAGGACGTTGTTATCAGGAGAAAGAAAACTGGCGTTCTACGGATCGGAGCGTGGAATGTCAGATCCCTTAATTGGGCTGGTAGGTTAGAAAATTTTAAAGGGAAATGAATAGGTTAAAGTTAGATATAGTGGGAGTTAGTGAAGTTCGGTGGCAGGAGTAACAAGACTTTTGGTCAGGTGAATACAGGGTTATAAATACAAAATCAAATAGGAGTAATTCAGGAGTAGGTTAAATAATGAATGAAAATAGGAGTGCGGGTAAGCTACTACAAACAGCATAGTGAACGCATTATTGTGGCCAAGATAGACACAAAGCCCACGCCTACTACAGTAGTACAAGTTTATATGCCAACTAGCTCTGCAGATGACGAAGAAATTGAAGAAATGTATGATCAAATAAAAGAAATTATTCAGATAATGAAGGGAGACGAAAAATTAATAGTCATGGGTGACTGGAAATCAATAGTAGGAAACGGAAGAGAAGGAAACGTTGTAGGTGAATATGGATTGGGGGTAAGCAATGAAAGAGGAAGCCGTCTGGTAGAATTCTGCACAGAGCATAACTTAATCATAGCTAACACTTGGTTCAAGAATCACGAAAGAAGGTTGTATACATGGAAGAAGCCTAGAGATACTGGAAGGTATCAGACAGATTATATAATGCTGAGACAGAGATTCAGGAACGAGGTTTTAAATTGTAAGACATTTCCAGGGGCAGATATGGACTCCGACCACAATCTATTGGTTATGAACTGTAGATTAAAACAGAAGAAACTGCAAAAAGGTGGTACATTGAGGAGATGGGGCCTGGATAAACTGAAAGAACCAGAGGTTGTAGAGATCGTCAGGGAGAGCATTAGGGAACGAATGACAAGAATGGGGGAAAGAAATACAGTAAAAGAAGAATGGGTAGCTTTGAGAGACGAAATAGTGAAGGTAGCAGAGGATCAAGTAGGTAAAAAGACGAGGGCTAATAGAAATCCTTGGGTAACAGAAGAGATATTGAATTTAATTGATGAAAGGAGAAAATACAAAAATGCAGCAAATGAAGCAAGCAAAAAAGATGAAACGTCCCCTTTGAAAAATTGTGAATGACCCTGCTCGAAAAACTCTTACGTTATTTGATACAGAGACAGCTGAGTAAAACTGAACATACTCGGACAGTTCTCTCTTTACTTATTCTGATCAACACTAAACCGACAAACAATATTTTTAGCGCAACGCAATCTGACTTTCAATAAGCCCTACAAAAGAATGGCCCTGACTAACAATAACTTGTACCTTTCATGAATCACTTGCCTCACAAAAATCTTCGTTACTCGAACTACTGAAATACTGTACACCAAGCGCCAATGCTGCCAGCTAAATAAAAGACTCAAACTACTGAAGGCACTAACTACTGATAGGTATAGTTAGCAAATGAAAGATTGTGATAGAGAACAAACATTGTATTTACCTTAATAGAGTTCAAAAGTCATATATATATATATATATATATATATATATATATATATATATATATATATCAGTTCATGACATCCAGTCTTACAAATTTACTCTTTCTAATGGACATACGTCCAAATCGTCCGCTCTCAAAATTCTGCCATCTCTCTCCCCAAAATCCACCATTGCTGGCGGCTCACCTCCAACTGCGCAACGCTATGCGCTGTTCACATCCAGCTGCCCAACACTACAATAGAGAATATTTCAACAATGCCAACCAGCCACAGACTGCACACAGCACAGCCATTGATTTTCATACAGAGTGCTACGTGGCGTTACCAATATAAAAACCTAAACAGCCTACATACAAAGAATACAAACGTCTCAAAAATGAGATCGACAGGAAGTGCAAAATGGCTAAGCAGGGATGGCTAGAGGACAAATGTAAGGATGTAGAGGCTTATCTCACTAGGGGTAAGATAGATACTGCCTACAGGAAAATTAAAGAGACCTTTGGAGATAAGAGAACCACTTGTATGAACATCAAGAGCTCAGATGGAAACCCAGTTCTAAGCAGAAGGGTTGAAGAAGTATATAGAGTGTCTATAAAAGGGCAATGTATTTCAGGGAAATATTATGGAAATGGAAGAGGATGTAGATGAAGATGAAATGGGAGATATGATACTGTGTTAAGAGTTTGACAGAGCACTGAGTCGAAACAAGGCCCCGGGAGTAGACAACGTTCCATTATAACTACTGACAGCCTTGGGAGAGCCAGTCCTGACAAAACTCTACCATCTGGTGATCAAGATGTATGAGACAGGTGAAATACCCTCAGAGTTCAAGAGGAATATAATAATTCCAATCCCAAAGAAAGCAGGTGTTGACAGATGTGAAAATTACCGAACTGTCAATTTAATAAGTCACAGCTGCAAAATACTAACGCGAATTGTTTACAGACGGATGGTAAAACTGGTAGAAGCCGAAATCGGGGAAGAACAGTTTGGATTCCATAGAAATGTTGGAACACGTGAGGCAATACTGACCTTACGACTTATCTTAGAAAATAGATTAAGGAAAGGAAAACCTACATTTCTAGCATTTGTAGACTTAGAGAAAGCTTTTGACAATGTTGACTGGAATACTCTCTTTCAAATTCTGAAGGTGGCAGGGGTAAAATATAGGGAGCGAAGGGCTATTTATAATTTGTACAGAAACCAGATGACAGTAACAAGAATCGAGGGACATGAAAGGGAAGCAGCGGTTGGAAAGGGAGTGAGATAGGGCTGTAGCCTTTCCCCGATGTTATTCAATCTGTATTTTGAGCAAGCAGTAAAGGAAACAAAACAAAAATTCGGAGTAGGTATTAAAATCCATGGACAAGAAATAAAAACTTTGAGGTTCGCCGATGTCATTGTAATTCTGTCAGAGACAGCAAAGGATCTGGAAGACCAGTTGAACGGAATGGACAGTGTCTTAAAAGGATGATATAAGATGAACATCAAAAAAAGCAAAACGAGGATACTGGAATGTAGTCGAATTAAATCGGGTGATGGTACGGGAATTAGATTAGGAAATGAGACACTTAAAGTAGTAAAGGAGTTTTGCTATTTGGGGAGCGAAATAACTGATAATGGTCGATGTAGAGAAGATATAAAATATAGACCGGCAATGGCAAGGAAAGCGTTTCCGAAGAAGAAAAATATGTTAACATCGAGTATATATGTGTCAGGAAGTCGTTTCTGAAAGTATTTGTATGGAGTGTGGCCATGTATGGAAGTGAAACATGGACGATAAATAATTTGGACAAGAAGAGAATAAGAGCTTTAGTATTGTGGTGCTGCAGAAGAATGCTGAAGATTAGATGGGTAGAACACATAACTAATGAGGAGGTATTGAATAAAATTGGGGAGGAGTTTGTGGCACAACTTGACAAGAAGAAGGGACCGGTTGGTAGGTCATATTCTGATGCATCAAGGGATCACCTATTTAGTATTGGAGGCCACAATGGAGGGTAAAATTCGTAGAGGGAGACCAAGAGATGTATACACTAAGAAGATTCAGAAGGATGTAGGTTGCAGTACCTAATGGGAGATGAAGAAGCTTGCGCGGGATAGAGCGGCGTGGAGCGCTGCTTCGGGCCAGTCTCTGGACTGAAGACCACAACAAAAACATTGGCGAAGTCCGTCTGACGCTTAATTAGGTGTATTAAAACAATTTCGGAAGTTTGTACACAACATTTTTATACCCTTACCTATTCCTTACTGTGCAACGCCGCTTCCATTTCCGGAATCAGTCTTGGTACGCCTCTCGTTACATAGCGCGATGAGCCGTCTGCGAATTTTCTTTTGGTCGTCTATCGTTGCACATCTTCGTCCTTTCAGCGGGGATTTTCAGCTTCGGAAATAAAAAAAGAAAGTCCGCAGGGGCCAGGGCTGGAAAGTACGGTGGATGAGGCACCACAGTGATTTCGTTTCTTGTGTGACAGTACCGCACCAACAGGATGAATGTGCGAGTGCGTTATCATGATGCAAGAACCATGAATTGTTTCGCCACATCTCAGGCCATTTCCTTCTCATATTTTCGCAGGCGTCGCAACACGTCCCGATAGTACCATAGATTAACAGCGTGTACCTGTGACCAGAATTCATGATGAACTAATCCTTCAAAGTCAAGAAAAGTATCAGCATGGTTTTGGCATTTGGTGTGACCCGATGATCTGTTGTTGGTCTTCGAGAACCTTCCCCGACCCATTGTGAAGACTGAAACGTAGTAGACCTACCTCTCATTACCAGTTATGATTCTCTTAAGGAACATCTCGTTCACATTTGCGCGATCCAGACGCTCTTCACAGACTGCGAGGCGAAGGTCACTGGTCTTGAATCATGTGCCAAGTGACAACTTGGAGGCAGCACGATGCATTACAAGACGTTCTGTTAGAATTTCATGCCATGATCCGACTGAAATGTTACATTACTCTGAAGTCTCTCGGATAGCCAGTTTTCGATTGGCACGCGCAATTTCGTTGTCAGCCTCTGACACGAGCGTCGTCGGTAGACGTCGAAGGGCGTCCTAAACGAGGGTCGTCTTTAACTTCCGTCCCGCCGTTTTTAAATCGTGTGAACCACTCCTAACACGGAGTACGGCTTAAGCACTTATCACAGCAGGCTTCTAGCATCATTTAGTGTTTCTCTGTAACGGTTTTCTTGAGTTTCATGCAAAACTTAATGCAGACCCGTTGCTCTTCTAAATCTGCCATCTCGAAATTCGCAAACTGTGCAACACAATGTTCTACTCAATACAGCACTGAACAATAGCTAACAGACATACAACAATGAAACTTCCGACAGTTACATATTAAACACAGGCGTTTGCAACGATGCCAACCGCATTTCGCTCTCAACACAACATTGGTGCGAAATTACAAATGCTCCGGAATTTTTTGAACAGACCTCGTATATTTTGAAATCGAAAATAAATCTGTCAAGAACTTTTTGAGATTTTTGGTAACTTTTAACTACGTCTTGTCTTCATACAGCAGTAAATTACCGCTACGCCACGCAAATCGTACGACGTAGATACGTGTAATATCCCTGCGATGACGGGGCAGGGTAGCTTACACAGTATGGGACACATACAAGTGGCCCGGAGAACAAGAGTTTCGGGGCACATAGAAACACAGCAGAGGAGAGGAAATACCGTGCTAACCTGACTATAGTAGATGTTGAAAGAGACCAGCGTTAATCTTTTGGCACATCTGGGCCCTGATCAGCAAGTTGCTGAAGGCGGATCGAAGCCGGACTGCTGAAATTGTTGCAGTCTTATCCGACACGTTCTGCTCCAGTTCTTGAAGACCGTGAGTACTGCTGCGATACACCTTAGACTTGAGGGATTCCCACACAAAGTAGTCGCACACTGACGGGTCAGGTGAACCTAGCTCCGCGACCAGACTGACCTCTGATTATGTATAAATGTGCTCCAATGTTCGGCCGGCTGTATGAGCAGTTGCTCCATCTTGTTGGAAGTAACTGTAGCTCACTCCTCCTACCACAAATTGTTTCAAAATCGTATCATTCGTTCGGGCCACTTTTATTTGCCCCAACATGTGTTATCAAATTTCCGTCCCTCTCTGCTCGCGGCACACACATAATGAAATCAAGTAAGTATCCCTACACATTGCCTGTACAATTATATTAAAACCTCCACGCCTTTGCATGTCATATTACAATGTGTGCTGGTGAGGTTGCATAAATATTACTAGCAGAATTATCGTAATTTCGGGTGGACCGCTGCTGATTCTGTATCCTGGTTTCAGCTAATAATGAGCCACATCAGTTAGGTAACTCTTGTGAACGTCAACCTAATGCCTCAAGGAAATTTTAGTATTACTTCTTCGATGTACCCAGTCGTCGGTAAGACAAGGAATAAACATACCACGATTATGATATTATTGGTTAAAAACAGCCTTGGTGGCAATTATTAGTTTTTTATTTTTCAACTTCGCGTTTCGCCTTATTTAGACATCTTCAGGTTGATTTTAATTTGGTATTTATTAGAACGATACTTTATACAGTGTAGCCAAAGGGCATCGTCGAATACATCAGGCCAACACCGCCTTCGTTAAACTCAGTAACATCTTTTCTAGATGGACGCGAGTGACTCCAAGACCTGCATGTGGTGTTGACGGCAGTGATCGATTAAACTCCTTCCTACCGACTAGGAAGTTTTCAGCACCCGGTGGCGCCTAAGTACTGTACAGGAATGTGGACCCCCACGAGGTCCTGCTGCCGGTTTCCACACTGAAGTTCGGTGCTGTCAGCACTCCGCGATGTGGTGTTGTTGGAAGACGATCAGCTTCTGCATCAGCAATCGTAGGCGGCAAACTGTACGAAGTTCATCGGGCAAAGATCATCACCTCAGGTACATCTTCGGCTAGTTCGTAGACTTTTCTGAAGCATCTAGGACACAGATTCTCTACAGTATCGTAATCATTTTTGTTTTGTTTTTGTTTTGTTTTAGGGGACAAAAACAGCTGGGGTCATACACGCCCAAGTCAAAATTATAGAACACGAAGACAGAGAGGAATTAAAAACGACTATACGTCAATCACAATTGACGTAAAAGAAGACAGCTGAAAACAGGGACGTGTAGAAAGGGTGACAAGACACCAAACAGAAACGGAGGTCCAGAACTAAAAATTTAAATGGCTTTCGCCATATTGCTACGACGGATAAAAAGTAAAACGCGGTCGACAGGCCGCGCCTTGTTTGCTAAAACTGCCAGTGAGTCAGACGGCAAACTCAAGCGGGAACGTAAACGGTTAAAAATGGGCATTCCGTCAGGAAATGGTGGACACTTGAAACTTGGCCGCATTGTGTCAAAAGTGGTGGAGGAGCACCACATTACAAATGACGATGGCTAAAAAGGCAGTGCACAATGCGCAGCCTACTTAAAATGATCTCCCGAGAGAAGGCCGTCGTCGAAGCCGCTGGGAGAGAATAATCCGGAGCTTATTCCCATGAAGGGAGGACAAATGGCGATGCCAAAGTGACACCAGACACCACCTCCTGACAGACGGCAACACAGAGATCATTGAAGGGAATACAGGAACTAGTGGGCTGAGGTAAGAGGATTGCACCCTTGGCGGACCGACGTGACCAGGAACCCACATAATCATCACAGTGGCTCCACCAGGAGTGAGCAAGTGACAGTTCTCCTGGATCCGTTGCACTAAGGGATGGGCGATGTACAGCGCACATAGACTACGAAGGCCGCTGAGAGATTCTGAGCAGAGGATACAATACTCGTCGTCAGGTGCCCTCTCCGACATGTTGTTGTTGTTATGGTCTTCAGTCCTCAGACTGGTGTGATGCAGCTCTCCATGCTACTCTATCCTGTGCAAGCTTCTTCATCTCCCAGTACTTACTGCAACCTACATCCTTCTGAATCTGCGTAGTGTATTCATCTCTTGGTCTCCCTCTACGATTTTTACCCTCCACGCTGCCCTCCAATACTAAATTGGTGATCCCTTGATGCCTCAAAACATGTCCTACCAACCGGTCCCTTCTTTTTGTCAAGTTGTGCCACAAACTCCTCTTCTCCCCAATTCTATTCAATACCTCCTCATTAGGTATGTGATCTACCCATCTAATCTTCAGCATTCTTCTGTAGCACCACATTTCGAAAGCTTCTATTCTCTTCTTGTCCAAACTAGTTATCGTCCATGTTTCACTTCCATACATGGCTACACTCCATACAAATACTTTCAGAAACGACTTCCTGACATTTAAATCTCTACTCGATGTTAACAAATTTCTCTTCTTCAGAAACGCTTTCCTTGCCATTGAAGGTCTACATTTTATATCCTCTCTACTTCGACCATCATCAATTATTTTGCTCCCCAAATAGCAAAACTCCTTTACTACTTTAAGTGTCTCATTTCCTAATCTAATTCCCTCAGCATCACCCGATTTAATTTGACTACATTTCATTATCCTCGTTTTGCTTTTGTTGATGTTCATCTTATATCCTCCTTTCAAGACACTGTCCATTCCGTTCAAGTCCTTTGCTGTCTCTGACAGAATTACAATGTCATCGGCGAACCTCAAAGTTTTTATTTCTTCTCCATGAATTTTAATACCTACTCCAATTTTTTCTTTTGTTTCCTTTACTGCCTGCTCAATATACAGATTGAATAACATCGGGGAAAGGCTACACCCCTGTCTCACTCCCTTCCCAACCACTGCTTCCCTTTCATGCCCCTCGACTCTTATAATTGCCATATGGTTTCTGTATAAATTGTAAATAGCCTTACGCTCCCTGTATTTTACCCCTGCCACCTTTAGAATTTGAAAGAGAGTATTCCATTCAACATTGTCCAAAGCTTTCTCTAAGTCTACAAATGCTAGAAACGTAGGTTTGCCTTTTCTTAATCTTTCTTCTAAGATAAGTCGTAAGGTTAGTATTGCCTCACGTGTTCCAACATTTCTACGGAATCCAAACTGATCTTCCCCAAGGTCCGCTTCTACCAGTTTTTCCATTCGTCTGTAAAGAATTCGCGTTAGTATTTTGCAGCTGTGACTTATTAAACTGATTGTTTGGTAATTTTCACATCTGTCAACACCTGCTTTCTTTGGGATTGGAATTATTATATTCTTCTTGAAGTCTGAGGGTATTTCGCCTGTGTCATACATCTTGCTCACCAGATGGTAGAGTTTTGTTATGACTGGCTCTCCCAAGGCCGTCAGTAGTTCTCATGGAATGTTGTCTACTCCCGGGGCCTTGTTTCGACTCAGGTCTTTCAGTGCTCTGTCAAACTCTTCCCGCAGTATCGAATCTCCCATTTCATCTTCATCTGCGTCCTCTTCCATTTCCAGTACATCGCCCTTGTATAAACCTTCTATATACTCCTTCCACCTTTCCGCCTTCCATTCTTTGGTTAGAACTGGGTTTCCATCTGAGCTCTTGATATTTATACAAGTGGCTCTCTTTTCTCCAAAGGTCTCTTTAATTTTCCTGTAGGCAGTATCTATGTAACCCCTAATGAGATAAGCCTCTACATCCTTACATTTGTCCTCTAGCCATCCCTGCTTAGTCATTTTGCACTTCCTGTCGATCTCATTTTTGAGACGTTTGTATTCCTTTTTGCCTGCTTCATTTACTGCATTTTTATATTTTCTCCTTTCATCAATTAAATTCAATATATCTTCTGTTACCCACGGACATATCATTCCTTAAATGCCACTCCACAAGAAGCTGTGCTCACGCCTCGAGGTTTACAGGTACTTTTCACTCATCACGCCGAGTCTCAAACGATTATTTACTACAGTAGTAGGGCTAACAACTACTAAAGAAACCCAAGACCAGGAGGACGCGGTCAAATCGTGCTGACTGTAGGAACGACGCCATGGGAGGTCCGGGGGTAGGAGCGCACCTCCTCAACGTGGTGTTACTCGATTCCCAATACATAATTCTTTTCATTAACTGTAACTGGGAGAGTTAATGAACTGAATTTCTCTGCGATGCAGCACAAGTCGTTGCGTAGGACAGACCTACATCAAGAGACCTTAATATCTATTGTGGCTATGTTAGCAGCGCTTGATCAATTAAAATCAAAAGATCCTTTCTGTTGTTCTTTATGCCCTAGGAAAACAAAGATTCTGATTATGTTCTCTCAGGTCTCCCCCATCACAGAGGGAGGTGGCGCAGTCGTTAGCACACTGGACTCGCATTCGGGAGCACGACAATTGAACTCCTCGACCGGCCATACAGATTTAGGTTTTCCGTCACTTCCACAAATCTCTTAAGGCAAATTTCGAGATATTTCCTCTATGGAGGGCATGGCTACTTTCCTTCCCTATCTTTCCCTACGGTCATCCGAGCTTTTGTTCCGTTTCTAATGACACCGTTGTCGACGGGACGTTAAACTTATCTTCCTTCCTTCTTGTCTCTCCATCCTCGTGAAGATGAATTTGTGATGTGTTTCTAAAGACCTTGGTATCGACTGGACTTTTAACAACATTTTCCCTACATTCTACAGCCCATTTTAAAGATCCAGTTGTGTGTTTGTCTAACCTGATCTGATTAGGGCTGTCAGACCCTCTTTTATATCGGACTACGGAAAAATTGCGAGATGTAAGCTGTGGCCTGAAACAGCCGAAGAGCTCGGCTGTAAATACTAAGCAGTGTTCCAGAAGCCGATACCGAGAAACGTCGACGCCAGTCACGAAGGCAGACCCAACACCACTGTTAGTCCAAGACCTGTCAATGTACACATGTGAAGGTCGTGAAACTGAAGGCGGTAGAGTGAGGCTGGAGCGAATGAAGGTCAAGGTTAACACAGACCGCTACATGAAGTCAAGGTGGTGAAGAGTTCACACCCATCGGGAAAATTGCAGGTAGTGTGAAGTTAAGCCACCGGAGCAAGTGCCGAAAGCAGACTCCAGGAGGTAACAGAGAAGTGAGACGCACCCCATACTGGCGAGCAAAGGAATCACCGAAGAAGGAGGCATAGGAAGGATGGCCAAACTGCATGCATACCTGCTGAGGAGAAAGTCACGGCAGTAGAACAGTGGTATTTCGGCACCTACTGCATACTGACTCAACAGAACTAGTGTGAAAGGCGCCAGTCACGAAACGGATGCCACGACAGTGGATGGTGTTCAGAAAGTGTTAGAGTGACGGACATGCATACACACACGAAGTACCCATAGTCTAGTTTCTAACGGACAAGAGACTGGTACAAACGGAGGAGGGTGGCTCGATCTGCATCCCAAGAAGTACCATTGAGGACACGTAGGACATTGAGAGTCCGCATACAGCGGGCTGGCAGATAAAACACATGGGAGGACCAAGAGAGTTTCTTATAGAGCATGAGCCCCAGGAATTTCAGAGTTTCAACGAACGGAGGAGCAATAGGCCCAGGATGTAAAGATGGTGGGAGAAACGAATTGCGCCGCCTGAAATTCATACACACGGTTTTTCCAGTGAAAAACGAGAGACACTGTCGATGCTTCAGGAGTGAAGACCATCAAGACATCGCTGAAGACGACACTCAGTGAGACAAATCCATGGAGAACTGCAATAGATGGCAAAATCGTCAGCAAAAAGGGAGCCGGATATGCCCGGCGGGAGACAGGCCATTGTAAGGTTAATGGCGATAGCAAAGAGTACGACGCTCAGGTCGGAACCCTGAGGCACACTGTTTTTTTTTTTATTTAAAAAAATCTTTATTCCAAACACAATACAATAACAATCATACATCATAACCTACTACCTAAGCTAATTAGTGGACCTTACAATTAATACAATCACAATTGCAGCTACATAGTTACATAGATGGCTGTTACTATGGACAAGGTTAGTATGTTTGCTATTCTAATATACAAGTGCACAAAAGTTGTAATTCCTGCAGCATTACAGGTGTGCCAGAAGATCTTATAAAACTACTGTTACTGGGGTGCGCAGTCCTAACCCCAATGGGCGTGCCCCTGGCACTGGGCTGGCCCAAATTACTTCAACTCGCTGCGTGTCTACATGCTATTCTAAAAATTACTAGCACCTAATAACTGTTGAGCCGTGGTAAAAATTTGCTGTTTTGAAGAGCACGCTGCAACGCGTAGTGTAAAGCAGTCGCCCTCCGTTCCTGGCGGTGGCGCTGCTGTGGCAATCGCACCTTTGGTGTCTCCCTCTGGTGGGTATAGGGGAAAGTTTGCCTGTTCACGTGCATTTAAGGGGTGCCATGAGCTCGTAGTTGGTCAGCCAGGGCAGTTTGTCAGTCTGGGCGAGACTGGTCAGTTGGTCAGCCAAGTTAGTCTGGGTCTGTCTCTCGTCCGCATTGGTTAGGCGGTTAGTGTCTGTCGGTCGTCCGGAGTGCTAGTATGTTTTAAGCCTCGAGTCTGCTCGTGTTTGCTCAGGCAATGGGCATTGGCGGTTGGATCGATCGGTTTGTCGGTCGCGCACTGGGACACAAGACGACTTGTCCGTCTGGAGGGTAGGCGCATGTGAGGTTGCCACGCGAGTCCAGTGGCCGCGCCGTATAGCGAGGCGTAGTGGCTTCGCGGCCAACACGAGAGCAACAGGAGTCAACCCACGACATCGGTCTGGATGGGGCGAGCTGCGACGTCGTGAGGCGGGAGATCGGCGCGCCTTCCTGCGTCCGTTGAAGCGACTGGCAGCGAACGGTTCGGGAGAGCGTTTTGGGGGTGCTGCGCTAGGTCTTTGCCAGAAATCGCAGTTATTACAAGTTAAGTGATTAGTGATATGTTGTTTCAGTTACTTGTTAAATTCTACTTGTGTTCTTGGTCACTCTCTCGTCCCCAGCTTGCTCGTCTGTCTCTCGTCCGCATTTGTTAGGCAGTTAGTGTCTGTCTGTCGGTCTGCCGTAAGTTAATAGGTCCCTCTGTCATGTTTGACGGATTCGGTGTTAGCGAATTTATAGAATCAAGGCAAAGGCCGAATTCCTGAAATATGTTTTTATCTTGCCTATCATCTTGCGGCGCGATATATGTGTAATGTAGAGCATGTTGTACATTTTATGTAAGTCTGAATTTCATGGGTTTTATTTAAATAGTCATTTTTATAAAAGTTGCCACCCTTCGACCGTAAGAGCCCTTTTACAAACAAATTGCACTTTTGGTGGCAAATAATTTCTTAGTGTAAGTGTTTGTATCATTTCCATCCCTCTTACGGGATGCATAGTTAATTTGTTTGTGTGAGTTGTCAAAATGTTTAGTTTAAAGTAATCTGGTGTGTTGCAGATTTGCACCAGTGTAGCTTTTCAGAGGTCGTTGTGAGCGGTCTTGACTACGGCCGTGTTGAAAGGGAGCGAAAGCTTCTCAACCCGAAGGCTCCTACATTAAAAAAAAAAAATCTGCCCCTGAATAATTGAATTGTAGCTTGATATTTAGAGGGTGCTTTTTGATTGTAATTTTAAATCTGCTTTTTGAAAAGGCTTTTAGGAATAAAATTCACATTTGTTAAAGGTAATTTTATTTTCCATCAGTTACTTCATGGCAACTACTTCCACGCATTAAATGTGTTAATGTTCTTGGTGAATCGCTAGTAAATAAAGTAAATTCTTTAAGA
The DNA here is from genome assembly GCF_023897955.1 of Schistocerca gregaria. Taxonomy (NCBI): domain Eukaryota; kingdom Metazoa; phylum Arthropoda; class Insecta; order Orthoptera; family Acrididae; genus Schistocerca; species Schistocerca gregaria. The sequence goes on along the minus strand of NC_064925.1, from coordinate 329,289,539 downwards.
AAAGATTTTGAAAGTAAAATTCACGGTTCAACTACTATATAAGTGCTTGTTGTCAGATAGGTGTTTGTGACACCATGCCTCCCTGGCACACCGGTTTCCTCGATAAAGGTGTCGGACAAGGCAGATCCCACACACACCTTGAAAACCTGGTCTTTTAAAAATTCCTGAAGGAAATGGGGCAGGCGGCCACAGAGGCCCCACGTGTAAAGAGCATGAAGGATACCATTCTCCATCAGGTGTCGTAGGCCTTCTCGAAATCGGAAAACACGGCCGCAGTCTGAGATTTCCGCAGAAAACCATTCATGACATGAGTGGACAAAGTAATGATATGGTCAACTGCAGAACGGCACGCTCGTAATCCACACTGTGCAGCCATTAGTAAATTGCGAGACTCGAGCCACCATACCAGCCGGGCACGAATCATACGTCCCATAATCTTGCAAACACAGCTGATGAGGGAGATGCTGTGGTAGCTAGAAGGAACGTTTTTGTCCTTACTTGGTTTAAGTATGGGTATGACGGTGGCGTCCTCTGCCCAGATGAGTTTGAACGTAGAAAGCCGAAAGTGTTTGCCCGCAAGAGAAAGATGCCACAACATTTGAATGTGGACAGAGTCTGGCCCGAGGGTGGAGGATCGGGATGAAATGATAGCATGATGTAGCCTCTAATAGTAAAGGCGGCATTGTAGCACTCATGATTCTGAGAAGCTGTTTAGGTTTTTTTATTGGTAACGCCGCCGCCACGTAGCGCTCTGTATGAAAATCACTGGCTGTGCCGTGTGCAGTCTGTAGCTGGTTTGCATTGTTGTCTGCCATTGTAGTGTTGGGCAGCTGGATGCTAACAGCGCGTAGCGTTGCGCAGTTGGAGGTGAGCCGCCAGCAGTGGTGGATGTGGGGTGAGAAATGGCGGAATTTTGAAATTTGTAAGACTGGATGTCATGAACTGCTATATATATTATGACTTTTGATGATATTAAGGTAAATACATTGTTTGTTTTCTATTAAAATCTTTCATTTGCTAACTATCCCTATCAGTAGTTAGAACCTTCCGTAGTTTGAATCTTTTATTTAGCTGGCAGTAGTGGCGCTCACTCTATTGCAGTAGTTCGAGTAACCAAGATTTTTGTGAGATAAGCGATTTGTGAAACGTTTAGGTTAATGTTAGTCAGGGCCATTTTTTGTAGGGATTTTTGAAAGTCAGATTGTGTTGCGCTAAAAATATTGTGTATCAGTTTAAGCACAGTCATGTATAATTTTTCTAAGGAGACGTTTCACCTCCTCCGCTCGTTGCCGATGGAAGAAGGCAGGGTGATAGTGAGAAGAACTTGAAATCTCCGCAAAATGGCGGCCCAAGGGGTTGGTGATAGCAATAGGATCCATTATGACATCGCCTGCTACTGTAAGGCCGGAAATTGGCGAATGGGTCTTGGTCTCAGAGAGCCGTCGGAGGTTAGCCCACACGACGTAGGAAGGGGTGGAACAGCTAAAACAACTAGTGAATGAAATCCAGATAGCTTTTTTGTTATCCCGAAGAACGCGACGACACTGCCGTTTATCATCGTAAGATGATGGTTAAAAAAGCGGAGAACATGTCTCCAAGCGCGAATTGCGTCGCGGCATGCCTCAGTCTACCAAGCACAAAAACGGTTGGCAGTACACACTGAAATAAGTACAGTTTCAATGTTCTGAGACTTGTCACACATGCGACATACCGCTCATTTCGTGACTCTATCTCTATCTCTGCCTCTGGCGTGACCACATTTTGCTTGTGGCATGGTGAATGAGTTCTAATAAAGTTTTCGAATGTTTAAACCCTACTATTCTGTGCTGTAACAAAGCATTTCGATGTAACGCTGCTCCAGTGATTTGCGCATCACTTTCGCTCCTTTTATATCCAAGAAGCTTCTCAGTCGGCCTCACAAGGCTGAATGAACCTCCTTCCTGACCTGTCCAAAAGATAAAAAAATTTAAAGCGGTGGCCAGGAATCGCACTCGGGACCTCTGCGTTACTTGCCATAAACGCTGTACTGTCCATGATGCTACTCCAGGCGGGTGTAAAATGAATGTGCGCAACGGAAAATAATAAACGCTAAAATGAAGATATGGCCCTGTCTGACTACCCCCTGGAGCAGATCTTAGGATCTCTTAATCCTATAAATTACAATCTAAAAAAAAAAAAAAAAAGGCTCTGAGCACTATGGGACTAAACTTCTGAGGTCATCAGTCCTCTAGAACTTAGAACTATTTAAACCTAACTAACCTAAGGACATCATACACGTCCATGCCCGAGGCAGGATTCGAACCTACGACCGTAGCGGTCGCGCGGTTCTAGACTATAGCGCCTAGAACCGCTCAGCCACCCAGGCCGCCTACAATCTAAACATAAATGAATAATGAAGGCAACTAATCCTACTAAATGATAAACTTTGTTCCTGCTTATATATTTATTGTAGATTTTTAAAAAATTAGATTATGAAGTTTACATTTCCTAAGTAAAATTACTAATCAGTTGCCCAACTCTGCTCCTTATTATAACTGCGCGGTCCTCTGACTAACATACTCTAATACTGCCTTCTCCTCTCTTTGTTCTACAGACAAGGAACGCAAATTCCTAGCCACAAGGATGGAGTTCAGATAACGTCTCAACATCAGTATAGGCAGAGGAAGTGCTCGCAATTACTGAATGCTGTGTACTTAACGACGGCTTCCAACCCGGAGGGGAAGTCCAGAGTCGTATGGGTTCGCAACAGTACAGTGCCTCACTGTTCTATAAACTCTCCCGAGAGCAAAGACAACAAGTCCGTCTGTACCGACAAAGCTGATACCGAGCGACCGTCACACCCGGGCGCACATGCCGGAACTCGTCTGTGCACTCCTGGCCTCCCAGCAAGGCTCGGCTCCCCACCCTCGTAATTCCGAAAACAAATCACAGAATCGTATTCCCGAAAACACGGAATACTCTCCCTCTCTACAGATTCTTCCAAACGCCGACCAACCATATTTTAGTCTTTTGTAGTCCAGTGCAGAACATTTGCGAGGAAAAACCTATACTTGTACAATAGTACACTTCTGAGTAAAAATCCTTGAAATATCCCAGCCTGCATGGTTTCCGAGGTGATGCTTCCTCGTTCCTCTCAGCTGCGTCCAAGTTTTTTGAAGTTTCCGAAGTATAATCTTTCCCGTCTGGCTACTATCCGGCCGGTCGCGACTCTATTGTGCCTCAGCACTCAGGTGTCATAACGTCCATCTTGCTACTTCCTGTCTTTAAGTAGGACCAACACACCTGTGTGGGCCTTCCACCCAGGGCTTGAGTTCCGCCTGCCGTTTCACTTCCACTGTCGTTCCCACCCCTACTAGTATGATAATAAAGACCCTCAGCCACCTTTCATGCAATAAGGGTCAACAATTATTTACAAGGCGTACGTGCCAATGTCAGTCTCCTTTATATATTCATATATACGATGTACAACCTATCACATGATACCTAATTGTGTTTGTAGATCATGGAAAAATATGTGCACGAGTTCTTGTAAGGTGCGAAATTATAACCACCTTACAACTGTACGAAGCGATCATTTTGCTTTTGCAGCTGTGATATTAGCTTAGCTTGTTGTGTAGCGACGTTAAAAGACTCGAAAGGCCGAGTATCATGCCAAGAAAGTGTGTGATGAGTACAGGAGGAGACACACTGTAATGGACGAAAATACTAAAAATGCAATAAAATCAACGGCACAGATTCGAGCAGAGTCGCCAATATTATCCTCAGCTGAAACAGCATATGACAAATCAACAGTATCCGCTGTGGAAAATATCTGCATCACTGGGGAAGGCGTTTTTATGGATACTGCCAGTGAATCATCAAGAGCAGGTGAAACGTAAGCGTCAATTTCGTCCACTCCGACCTGATTGCTGTGTCATCCTACACCAGCGGCGGCGTTGGATGCGATAGGGAGGTGCGTGGGGTCAGCACATCGCTCTCCCGGCAGTGACCTGGAGTCGCCACTACTCGGTCAAGTAGCTCCTCAGCTGATCTCCCAAGACTGAGGGCACCCCACTCCATTCCTCCCACCAAGGAGAACCTCCCTGCCAGTATAGCGCAACCCGTGCAGGTTACGATGGCCGATGCGGAGTGACCTGTTTTCGTTTGAAGCACTGGCCGAGTTCATTTGTTTGTCTGGAAGGGGAGGCCAGCAAGAGCGTTCCACCTTTCGGCTGGTCAGCGATGACCGAATCGAGGCTCACACTCTGAAATCTTTCTCAAACGATTTTACAGAAACTACATCGTAAAAAAATGTTTTTGGTTTACTTATAACTCTATATGTCAGATTCATCATTATGTGCCCATCATTTCCTTAATGGTCATAGTTATTGTGATATTCACGTGGAATTAAGTACCACTCAAAATTCGGGAAAGTTTGCAGTGAAAAATAGAGGTCGCTATTATTTTGTGTTCGGTCCATATTACATAAAATACTGTTGCGTATGAAATTTAGCTAACATATAGAATTTTTCTTTAGGTTTATGTAGAGGTATTTATCTGTCACTAATCTCGAGAAAATTTAGCTGATGTAGCACACTCATTTGTGATAGCGTCTCGCCAGCGATAAAGCCCGAGTGAAATATCCATAAAATTCCTCACATTTCGTAAAATGGTTTCAGATATCGAGAGATTGGTAAGTGATAGCACTCAAAGAGGAGAGTATTTCGGAAATTTGTTGTAAGGACTATGGGATCAAACTGCTGAGGTCATCGGTCCCTAGGCTTACGCACTACTTTTTAACTTAAACTAACTTACTTTAAGGACAAGATACACACACCCATGCCCGAGGGAGGACTCGAACCGTCGACGTGGGGAAACGCGCGAACCATGACAAGACGCCCTAGACCGCACGGCTACGGCGCCTGGCGGAGAGTATTTTGCCATATTGTTGTTATGTAAAACTTCATTATCTACCGTGTTATTCCACTATCTACATACTTTTTCGATGGAAGAATCAAAGTTTTAAGGGCCATCGATAGCTGGTGAAACGAGAAATGCTAGAGGTTTTGGAACAACATAAGTGAAGACATTACACTTTTTTTGTACCGAGAATGCACCTTTTCATAAGCAAAGGACCTTACTTTTCCTCAGTTCGTCACTTAATAAACTTAAGAAATCACTGTCTCAGAATTTTCTCGAATAGTGTCTGCACAACATGTTAGTGAGGTGGGACTCTGCAAATTCCGCTGTGCTTTCGCAAAAGAAGGAAATTTTACCATGACAGCCAGAGAAATGTGTAGGTTTCACTCAAAATTCGCCACTCTGATAGTTACAAATGGTTAACAAGCCAGGTGAAAATAAATCGCAGCATTTTCGGCGGAAGTGTTTCTAGGTACTAAGCAAAGCACAGCTGACAGATCTTTTAGAATGGTCACCAAGCAAGTGTGGTCGAGATGTTTCCCCGCTTAACATTTACAAAAAATGTGAGGGTTGGCTTCAGTTTATAATGGCACTTTCCCCTCCAGCCTCGTCATTTCCTGTACAACGCCTGCCTGGTAATCCCCACTACTATCGCTCTCCCCACGAGTGACCTGTCGTCTGCGCATCTACCGCCATCGGCATTCTGCGCGGACTATACCGGGAATCAAACGCGGGTCCTCCGCATGGCAATCAGCTGCGCTGAGCCATGAGCTACAGAAATGGTCATTGTGAGCAGTAACGTGAGAAATACTGTACGTTCTGTCTCCGTTCTTTTTCTGAATGGGCACTCCACGTAAAGGCGCATATGACATACTGTCATATGTCAAAAACAAACCTAAGCATGGTGGCAGCACTATAGTCATTATGCTCGAGAAGTGGCAATAGGAGGTAACAACAGCGTACACACTGATACCACTTTAATAATTCCTAAACATAATATTTTCATATTTTTACTGATCAGTGATGTTCTGCTTATTGTGGTGTCACTGCCAGACACCACACTTGCTATGTGGCAGCCTTTAAATCGGCCGCGGTCCGTTAGTATACGTCGGACCCGCGTGTCGCCACTATCAGTGATTGCAGACTGAGCGCCGCCACACGGCAGGTCTAGTCTAGAGAGACTCCCTAGCACTCGCCCCAGTTGTACAGCCGACTTTGCTAGCGATGGTTCACTTTCTACATACGCTCTCATTTGCCGGGACGACAGTTTAGCATGTCCTTCAGCTACGTCATTTGCTACGACCTAGCAAAGCGCCATATTCAGTTACTATTCTGAACAGATAATATTGTGAAGCATGTACCGTCAAGAGCGACGTTCATCATTAATGGATTAAAGTATCAAACTATTTGCGTCCGCTTTCTGAATTCTAATTCCTTATCATGTTCTAGACCGCACGTCAGTATAGTTCTTCTCTCCTCACGCCAGCCTGTGTGAGCTAAAACGCGTGCATTTCGGCCTCCTCTAGTAATATGGTGTTGGCTCTTCTGACAACACAACATTGGCTACGGGTGTAAAAACGATGCTCTTCTCTATTTTGTCCTGATTTACTTGTGTAATAGCTTCGCAACAATCTCCAGGTGTACTGTCCGATTTTTATTGCTTATAGAATCAGCAGACGCAGGCATCACTGGATGCCCTTGGGCAGCTCGTCCAGGGTCAATGTGCAATGCAAAACGATGCGGCAGCCGCCGCTCCACCGCTAACGCAGCCACAACAAGCAGTTGCACCGCCCTTAAGACCTTTTGATGCTGCACTGGAAAGCTGGAAGGAGTGGTCACGCCAATTTGGATTCCATCTCGCCGCCTACAGAATTCAAGGTAACGACGGGCAGCCTTTTGTTTTGTCGTCCTTTGATGTGCAAACCTACCGTCTGATAGTCAAATTATTTCCCCGACGCGATGTAACAACTCTGTCCTACGAAGAAATTTTGTCTGCATTAGACGCATATTTCAAAGAATCAGTCAATGTAGTTGCGAAACGGTATACCTTCTTTCGTACAAAACGTACGGCAGGTCAGACTAATCAGGAGTGGGTTGCAACCTTGCAAGGCCTTACTAGGGATTGTGTTTTTGAGTGTCCATGTGGACTCCCGTATTCAGATACTATGGTACAGAATATTCAGATACTATGATACAGAACGTTTCTGATGTTCGTATAAGGGAACAGATTTTGAAACTAGTAAATCCCTCCCTTCAACAAGTGATGGACATATTGGATCGGCAGAACACACTTGACTTTGCTCAGGAATCATTTGCAACTTCGCCAGCCGTGTGTCGGGTTAACCGGCCCATCGGGCGAGCTGCACGAGACAGTAAACAGCCCTCGCGCCCGGCCGCGCCGCTGCCGCCAGGCTCGTAGCCACGTGTGCCGCTCCAGCAAGCAATTGCAGGGCTCAAATCATGCCCGCAGTGCGCTACTAAACATTCAAGTGAGAACTGCCCGTCACGCCAAGCTATTTGCTTTTACTGTAATAAAAAAGGAGATGTTCTAAGTGTTTGCCAGAAAAAGTTCAGATCGGAAACTCAAAACCATTCCAGGCCCTTTGCTTCGAGCCGGAATCGGAATCGAACCAAGGATACTCAGGCTCGCGAAATTTCGCCCATGGAAATTCATGTAGTTCATTCCACTCCGCCCAGTGCCACTCTCTCTAACAGTGACTGTGTTCGTCCCAGAAATAGTGTGCATCGACATCGCCGGAACTCCCGTCAAGTCACAAGTGATTTTGTACAAGTGTCAGTTCACGTTGCACGAGACAGTCGCTCTTGTCGTCAGCAGGACAATAAACTTGGACATTAACGGCAAAGTGACACCATTCCAGCTCGATACCGGAGCTGGAGTTTCACTGATCAATAAAGACACTTACAAACTGGTGGACACACCTCCCTTGCGTGCCGTAAATGTTAACTAGCTATTCAGGTCAAGACATCCCTGTGTTAGGACAGCGCAGCCTTCTTGCAACATACAAAGGACAAACAAAACTTGTGTCATTTTACGTCCTTCGTTCTTCTTCTGCAGTGAACTTGTTTGGTTTCGATTTATTTCATTTGTTTAACTTGTCTATAGTAAATCAGGTCCTATCAGTGGACAAGACTCTGCCTTCAGACAGTGTTGCTCGTCTATGTGAGGAATTTGCAGACTTTTTGCACCGGATCTAGGTTGCGCTAAGAATTATAAAGCACATTTGGAACTAAAAGTAAACGCGCAACCGAAATTTTTCAGAGCGCGCAATGTTCCCCACGCACTGCGTGATGAGGTTGCAAAAACATTACACGATTTGGAATATCAAGGTGAAATCGAACGTGTGCAGGCTTCTCTCTGGGCATCACCCTTAGTAATTTTGCCAAAACCTTCGGGAAAATTGAGACTTTGTGTGGACTTCCTGGCAACAGTGAATCCACAACTAGTGATTGCAACTTTTCCTTTACCCCGCCCGGAAGATCTTTTTAACAAGCTGTGCCCGGGCAAATATTTTTCGAAGTTGGACCTAGCAGATGCTTACTTGCAAACACCGGTGTACGAAGAATCCCAGCACGTTTTGGTGGTTAACATGCATCTTGGTTTGTATCGATTCAAACGACTGCCATTCGGGTGTGCATTCGCCCCTGCGTTGTTTCAGTAATATCTACAAACTGTTTGTGCGTCGTTCCCTACTGCAGCAAAATATCTGGACGATATTGTGATCTCCGGAAAGACGAAAGAACAACATTTAGCCAATCTCAGAACATTATTCCAGGTCTTGCGACAAAATGGTCTTCACTTACGAAAGGACAAATGTGTGTTTTTTGCTCGTGACTTGCCATACCTGGGCCATGTATTCAATGGCCAAAGCATACACCCCAGTCCCACGCACCTCCGTGCCATACAAGACTTGCCTTCGGCGCAGAATTTGAAGCAGTTACAGAGTGTGCTGGGAAAAATCAACTATTATCACAGATATATGCCACATGCTTCTTCCATTTCAGCTCCGCTTCATCGCTTACGCCACGAAGGTGTTCCGTTCGTCTGGACGACGGAATGCGAACGCGCCTTTCGCCGGTTGAAATCGGCGTTGCTTTCCAATACTTGCCTTACGCCATTCGATCCCCGGAAGCCCCTTTTGTTGATGGTGGATGCGTCGGATTTCGGAATCGGTGCTGTTCTTGCGCACACAGATGGCTCGCACGATTGCCCTATTGCCTTTGCGTCCTAATTGCTATCGTCTGCGCAAAGAAATTATTCACAGATCGAGAAAGAAGCATTGGCTCTCGTATTTGGTGTTACAAAGTTTCATGACTTCGTGTATGGTCGTCCCTTTACCATAATCACAGACCACAAACCTTTGACATCGCTTGTTCATCCTAACAAGCCTGTACCTCCACGTACAGTGCAGAAATTCATTCGCTGGTCTATTTTCCTCTCGCAGTACCGCTACGATATCTTGTATCGGTCCACTGCTAAGTACGGAAACTCCGATGCGTTGTCCCATTTGGCTGTTGCTGAGAATAGGGCATTTGTTTCCTCCGAACTTGCTTGCATGTTCATTGATTCGGAAACCGATGACGTGGTCGAATCGTTTCCGATTGATTTTCGTCGTGTAGCTTCAGCCAACACAACTCTTATCATACTTTCCTTGCTTTATTCCTTATCTTCATTAATTTCACATGTGAGAGCCAGTGCTCTCCACGGAACGCCACTCCTCTAACCAAGACCAACTCAAAATTCTGACCGTCTCCGCCATACTCAAACGCCTTACCGGCTATATGAAAACGTAAGTGGGCTCAGAGGCAAATCGAGGTTTTTCAGAAGTATCAGAAATACAGTGCCCAAAGGTTACCAAGGAATTTGGCCTTTGCAGATAAGTTACACAGACAAGGAGAAATACTAAGGAAACCTTCGTAATGCCTCGTTGTTGACTAACGATTGTGTTCATTTGTTTGATAACTTATTTATCTGCTTTATAATTAATTAAAAACTTAAGTCATAACTCAGAAGGAAATACTAGGGATTGTATATTAATACGGAGCATCATTGTCCGCCCCATATGCGGCCATCCTGGAGAATATCAACAGTGAAACGCTACGTCAGTGTTCTGCATATTACGTAATTATCGTTTTGACTTAAATTGATATATCGAGTGCGTGAGCTGAACATCAACTATGCCGTAACGAAGGCAATCCAGCGCATTCACGCGTCGTTAGGGCGGATTCTTGATGGCTGAGAGCTCTGGAGCTCGCGCCCTAATGGCTGGAGCACGTGTCACGGCGTAAGCATCCCATTGCGGGATCCTTCAGTTCAGCATAACATCACTCTGTGTTCGTGTGTGCGTGTGTGTTTGTTAGGCCAAATAACACAGAGGTTGTAAGCCACACTACCAAGGAGAAACTTCTCAGGACTGACGCGAATCTGCGCTGTTGCTTTGTAATATCCTGACGCTTTTAAAGCGGCTTAAAGGAAACAAAAGTTACAGCCCCTACATAACCACCAATTTATCGGTCGCCTGACCGGCCAATTTCATGGCAGCCTAAACAGGTCCCGACCGACTGCACTCATCGATTACAGCGTCATCCTGATATGATTTGTTTATATGTTCACTGCGTTCATGTTCTACGAAATCTCGCTTGGTTTTGCGCAGAAACAAAAACTGGGGGTTGCCTTCGCTCTTTGAGAGAGAGCTGTGGGCAAAGAAGTGGCTAACACAAGGAAAGAAATTCACCCACATGCTGTTACTTAAAAAGCTGGGAGCTGTTGATTTTTATAATTATCTAATAATGGATAAAACATGCATTTCGGAGCTGCTAAACATCGTCAAACTATTCTTAACGGGAAAGAAGTCATGAGAGGGGCTGTAAGCCACGACGAGGGGCTGACAGCTAGTCACTGGCATAAGTGGACCACAAATTCAGTGCTGTTGTACCCCGCAGTTACTGTCGAGAATGATTCCTGAAGCCTGCAACATGATTTGTAGTTGCCTTAGGAAATATATCATGGATATATGATGGTAAAGCAAAATAAATGAAAAAAAATTGTTCATGTAAATTTTATTAATTTAGTTACGTACAAGAAAAGTTAATCGGTTAGGCCAAAGCACCCACACATGTCCAGTTTGTCGGCTCAGTCTGTCGGTTTGTGTGTGTAGGGCCCTTGTTCTTTCTCTCTTATTGCTGAATGCACACACCTCCTTTTCGTTCCATTCCCTCCTCCCCAGTCACTCATGTTGTATCCCACCATTTCTTTTCTCCTCTGTCTCTTGCGCATCTACGCGACACAACGGCGTACGAAGTACTTAACCTGGCGCTACAACCATGTGTTCAGCATAGAGAAATAATAATGTGGGTATTTAGAGAGGAGGGGAGTGGAGTCATAGCTTTCTTTCGGAGGGAGAAGGTATGTGCTCTGAATTTAACATCTTGGTGTGATGGGAAGGAAATAAGTGTCCGCTATTAGGGTGTACACAACCAATGAAATAACAGCCAACAGACAACGTGTTTCTAAGTAATATTTTAACATTCTCACGTCTCCGTAATCTTAATACATTGGAAAGAAACAGGCTCCCTTTCCTTCTCCACCTATTCCTCTTGTTTCTCTGTCCATTCCTCCCTCCACTCCTCGACGTTCACCTCCTCTTTCCCCTATCTATCTCCTCCTGTCCCTTCTCTCTCCACATCAGCACGGCCATCCCCAATAAGAGGTTGCTCTTTTTTACCTCCACAGTATTTCTTTCCAGATCGTAAGTAATACTTGTACCAAATATGGTAGAAATCGATCCAAGGGCTCAGGAAGAGCTTTTTATCCCTGACTTTGCCCGCGTAGGTACATGTCAAACCTATTTGATACGTGTTTGTACAAGTATTTCACTTGCATCTCCAGCGAATTTCTTCCTTCAGTTTCATTTTCACGCAGATCAATGTTTATCACGTCATGTCACATGAACTACGTGTCGTTTGACTATAAAGGATGTTAAAAAAGTACTATCCAATATTTCAGGGGATGATAGTATGCATCAAAAAAATACAAAAATATCTTGTGACCTTGGGTCCTACAAGGTATACGTTCCGACATATGACGTTCATAGGAAGCGCTCTTGTAATGTCATCCATAGCAATGCATTACTTGTCCTACGACAGACGATTACCCGATAATTAACGTTAATTACAACCCTTGTCATGAAATACTGCGAGGTAGGAGGCATCGCGAACATGTGGTTGCGGATATGAGCGCAGTTGTTCAAAATGGTTCAAATGGCTCTGAGCACTATGGGACTTAATATCTGAGGTAGTCAGTCCCCTAGAACTTAGAACTACTTAAACATAACTAACTTAAGGACATCACACACATCCATGCCCGAGACAGGATTCGAACCTGCTACCGTAGCAGTCACGCGGTTCCGGACTGAAGCGCCTAGAACCGCTTGGTCACAGCGGCCGGCAGCGCAGTTGTTTAATTGGAGCTGCCTGTCATACCAGGGTCAACAGCGTGTTGGGTTACTCCCATGCAGTATCGATGTAAACATTAACTGTCTCTATTCATCATTTGGATTTTCAGCGCTTGTATTTTTCGTGTTTGCAGTTAAAATTGTTGGATGTAAGGTCCGCCAGTTATGCAAAATACCGTTTTTCCAAGTTCACAAACACGTTTTAGCACATCTGTGCTATCATCAGTGGGTTTCTGTTTTATTTAATCTGTGATGTGAACATTTTTACTAAATGATTATAAAATTACTGACATATTTAGTTCAAAAACCTATTTGTTTCTGTTAGTTAATACCTTTACATTCAGTCTGCATGCTTTTGCAGGACCACTTGCGTGTTATTTCGTACTGGTAGCTTGTCATGTGCAACCAAACGATGTCGATGACAAATTTTGTTGGGGGTAAATCTATAATTTCATGCTTTAAACGTAATTTAGTTTGTTGCGATATTTCGCGCATATACTCATTTTTGCTTACGTTTTTGTGCGGCAAGCCCCTATCCTCAGCATCCTGATGAGGTGTTGTGAAGCACACGTAAATATAACACATATTTTCAGAAATTAGGTCGTAAAAAGCACTTTGGGCTTCACCAAAACACACTGTCCCAGCCAGTGATAGTGTTGATTTGTTCACCTGCGAATTTGTGCACACACACACACACACACAGACAGACAGACAGACAGACAGACAGACAGAGAGAGAGAGAGAGAGAGAGAGAGAGAGAGAGAGAGAGAGAGAAAATGTAAACAAAATTCAAATTTGGCCACCAATTCACAGGTGAACAAATGAACACTGGCTGGGTTGGGACACACAACAACCACGATTACAGTGTGTTTTGGGTTTAACCGAAAGTGCTTTTTACTATCGCGATGCAGAGCGCCTCTCTTGCAGAGTCTGCCACTTGAGTTTGCTAAACATCTCCGTAACACTATCACGGTTACCAAATAACCCTATGACGAAAAGCGCCGCTCTTCTTTGGATCTTATCTACCTCCTCCGTCAACCCGATCTGGTACGGATCCCACACTGATGAGCAATACTCAAGTATAGGTCGAACGAGTGTTTTGTAAGCCACCTCCTTTGTTGATGGATTACATTTTCTAAGGACTCTCCCAATGAATCTCAACCTGGTACCCGCCTTACCAACAATTAATTTTATATGATCATTCCACCTCAAATCGTTCCGCACGCATACTCCCAGATGTTTTACAGAAGTAACTGCTAGCAGTGTTAATTTTATATGATCATTCCATCTCAAATCGTTCCGCACGCATACTCGCACATGTTTTACAGAAGTAACTGCTAGCAGTGTTTGTTCCGCTATCATATAATGATACAATAAAGGATCCTTCTTTCTATGTATTCGCAATACATTACATTTGCCTATGTTAAGGCTCAGTTGTCACTCCCTGCACCAAGTGCCTATCCGCTGCAGATCTTCCTGCATTTCGCTACAATTTTCTAATGCTGCAACTTCTCTGTATACTACAGCATCATCTGCAAAAAGCCGCATGGAACTTCGGACACTATCTACTAGATCATTTATATATATTATGAAAAGCAATGGTCCCACAACACTCCCCTGTGGCACGCCAGAGGTTACTTTAACGTCTGTAGACGTCTCTCCATTGATAACATGCTGTGTTCTGTTTGCTAAAAACTCTTCAATCCAACCACACAGCTAGTCTGATATTCCGTAGGCTCTTACTTTGTTTATCAGGCGACAGTGCGGAACTGTATCGAACGCCTTCCGGAAGTCAAGGAAAATAGCATATACCAGGGAGCCTGTATCTAATATTTTCTGGGTCTCATGAACAAATAAAGCGAGTTGGGTCTCACACGATCGCTGTTTCCGGAATCCATGTTGATTACTACAGAGTAGATTCTGGGTTTCCAAAAACGACATGATACGCGAGCAAAAACATGTTCTAAAATTCTGCAACAGATCGACGTCAGAGATATAGGTCTATAGTTTTGCGCATCTGCTCGACGACCCTTCTTGAAGACTGGGACTACCTGTGCTCTTTTCCAATCATTTGGAACCTTCCGTTCCTCTAGAGACTTGCGGTACACGGCTGTTAGAAAGGGGGGGGGGGGGGGGCGAAAGTTCTTTCGCGTACTCTGTGTAGAATCGAATTGGTATCCCGTCAGGTCCAGTGGACTTCCCTCTGTAGAGTGATTCCAGGTGCTTTTCTATTCCTTGGACACTTATTTCGATATCAGCCATTTTTTCGTTTGTGCGTGGATTTAGAGAAGGAACTGCAGTGCGGTCTTCCTCTGTGAAGCAGCTTTGGAAAAAAGTGTTTAGTATTTCAGCTTTACGCGTGTCATCCTCTGTTTCAATGCCATCATCATCCCGGAGTGTCTAGATATGCTGTTTCGAGCCACTTACTGATTTAACGTAAGACCAGAACTTCCCAGTATTTTCTGTCAAGTCGGTACATAGAATTTTACTTTCGAATTCACTGCACGCTTCACGCATAGCCCTCCTTACGCTAACTTTGACATCATTTAGCTTCTGTTTGTCTGAGAGGTTTTGGCTGCGTTTACACTTGGAGTGAAGCTCTCTTTGCTTTCGCAGTAGTTTCCTAACTTTGTTGTTGAACTACGGTGGGTTTTTCCTGTCCCTCACAGTTTTACTCGGCACGTACTTGTCTAAAACGCATTTTACGATTGCCTTGAACTTTTTCCATAAACACTCAACATTGTCAGTGTCAGAACAAAAATTTTCGTTTTGATCTGTTAGGTAGTCTGAAATCTGCCTTCTATTACTCTTACTAAACAGATAAACCTTCCTTCCTTTTTTTTAAATTCCTATTAACTTCCATATTCAGGGATGCTGCAACAGCCTTATGATCACTGATTTCCTGTTCTGCACTTACGGAGTCGAAAAGTTCGGGTCTGTTTGTTATCAGTAGGCCCAAGATGTTATCTCCACTAGTCCGTTCTCTGTTTAATTGCTCGAGGTAATTTTCGGATAGTGCACTCAGTATAATGTAACTCGATGCTCTGTCTCTACCACCTGTCCTAAACATCTGAGTGCCCAGTCTATATCTGGTAAATTAAAATCTCCACCTAAGACTATAACATGCTGAGAAAATTTATGTGAAATGTATTCCAAATTTTCTCTTAGTTCTGCCACTAATGCTGCTGAGTCGGGAGGTCGGTAAAAGGAGCCAACTATTAACCTAGCTCGGTTGTTGAGTGTAACCTCCACCCATAATAATTCACAGGAACTATCCACTTCTACTTCACTACAGGATAAACTACTACTAACAGCGACAAACACACCACCACCGGTTGCATGCAATCTATCCTTTCAAAACACCGTCTGTGCCTTTGTAAAAATTTCGACAGAATTTATCTCTGGCTTCAGCCAGCTTTCTGTACCTATAACGATTTCAGCTTCGGTGCTTTCTATCAGCGCTTGAAGTTCCGGTACTTTACCAATGCAGCTTCGACAGTTTACCATTTGTTACCCCCCTCTTAGAGAGATAGGTGACTGTCATCCCCACATTGGTTCTTCCCAGCCAGTAAATGATCTGTGCCATGTAGGAGCCGTGGAACATACATACGTACATACAGGTACATGCAAACATATATCGACTTCTACTTTAATATTGCCTGTTTCAAATGATAATTAATTGAAACCCTAATCTGCCGACTGGTGTTGTTGATACAGCTCGATGCGGACAGCTAATAATGTGTGCCCAGACCGGGACTCGAACCCGGGGTCTCCTGCTTACATGGCAGACGCTCTATCCATCTGAGCCACCGAGGACACAGATGAATAGCGCGACTGCAGGAACTTATCCCTTGCACGCTTCCCGTGAGACCCACATTCCCAACTGTCCACAATCTACATACATAATGTACCTAATAGATATTTGCCCATTCACTGATTACTCGCGCACAGTAAGGTTACGATGCCCGTAAGCGTTCAGGCAACCTGTGCGCATTCGCACAGACGAAGGTCAATGGCTGGGTAGCCTTAACTATATATATGAAGATAGTAACTGTTCTCGAAAGAAGACATACCACTGATTACCGTGCAGGTTCTCTAGAATAAATGATAATTGAAACCCGCAGCTGCCGACAGGTATTGTTGATATACCTCGATAGGGACAGCTGAAAATGTGTGCCTTCGTCTGTGCGAATTCACACAGGTTGCCCGAACTCTTACGGGAATCGTCACCTTAGTGTGAGCGAGTAATCAGTGGATGGGCAAATATTTGTTAGATACATTACCTTTGTAGACGTGTCCCGTCCGCAGCACAAATTTTGCCGGCACGGTAGCTCAGTGTGTTCGGTCAGAGGGCTGCGTGCTCTCCGCAACAACAACAAAAACTGAGTCAAGGCATCAACGATCAACTTGAACGGATGTCTTGTGACGCCCGCCCAGACCAAACGCAACAAACTATTTGGAAAAAATGGATAGAGCGTCTGCCATGTAAGCAGGAGATTCCGGGTTCGAGTCCCGGTCGGGGCACACATTTTCAGCTGGCTCCATAGAGGTATATCAACAACACATGTCGGCAGCTGAGGGTTTCAATTAATTATCATTTATTCTAGAGAAGCTGCACGGTCATCAGTGGTATCTGTTCTCTCGAGAACAGTTACTAACTTCCTATATGTTGAAACTTCCTGGCAGATTAAAACTGTGTGCCCGACCGACGAACTCGGGACCTTTGCCTTTCGCGGGCAAGTGCTCTACCAACTGAGCTACCGAAGCACGACTCACGCCCGGTACTCACAGCTTTACCTCTGCCAGTATCCGTCTCCTACCTTCCAAACTTTACAGAAGCTCTTCTGCGAAACATGCAGAACTAGCACTCCTGAAAGAAAGGATACTGTGGAGACATGGCTTAGCCACAGCCTGGGGGATGTTTCCAGAATGAGATTTTCACTCTGCAGCGGAGTGTGCGCTGGCAGAGGGTTCATCAAACCACCTTCACAATTTTCTTTTATTCCAATTTAGTAAAGCGCGGAAAGAATGAACACCTATATCACTTCGTACGAGCTCTGATTTCCCTTATTTTATCGTGGTGATCGTTCCGCCCTCATATTCGGAGGAGAAAGTTGGTGATTGGAATTTCGTGAGAAAATTCCGTCGCATCGAAAAACGCCTTTCTTTTAATGATTTCCAGCCCAAATCATGTATCATTTCTGTGACACTCTCTCCCGTATTTCGCAATAATACAAAGCGTGCTGCCTTTCTTTGAACTTTTTCGATGTACTCCGTCAGTTCTACCTAGTAAGGATCCCACACCGCGTAGCAGTATTCTAAAAGAGGACCGACAAGCGTAGTGCAGGAAGTCTCCTTAGTAGGTCTGTTACATTTTCTAAGTGTCCTATGTTTAGTGTTTGAAAGTATCCATTTTATAACTTGTAATTTAAGAATATAATTTAACATGGCTCGCATGTAACGTGTGTGATGAGAGCTCCATTTTACATTTCTCACGTGACATCCCGACCTAAGATTCTGTGTGTTGCAGCATCTTTGTTTCTAATGTTTGATTTGGTACACACTTGCGTCTCTTGTGAATGCTAGTCAGTTATTTTCTGAAAATTGACCAGTAAGTAGAAAACTGTACGGAAAAAAAAGAAAGAAAAAAACCATACAAATCAGTGTTGTGTACCTCCAGTGTATTCTGATTTTATTCAGTTCTCCAAACATCGTCTTCCAGTCCACTCTATCAAAAGCATTCTCTAGGTCAATGGAAGACCGTTATAACGAGACAGCTGGCGTGCTCGGGCGGTAATCAACACCATCAGCCACTGGGCACAAGAGCGCCCCGCCAGCGAGGCCGTCGCCGCCGCCTAATCATGCACGGGGCGGAGGAGCGGCCGTGGTGGCCGACGCCCGAGGACACGCGGCCGGACAAAAGAGCTTAAATATGCGCAAACACACGCGCGCGGGGCGTGAATGCCGGCCTATCGGGGGCGATCGGCGCATGCGTGGGCACGCACTAGCACGCACGCGACCCGCGACGCCTTAATACGCGCCTCGGGCTAATTGTGCTGCGCACACGTGCGCCACGGCGGCAGGGGCGCCGCGGCCGCGTCTTCTTGGACACGGCAACCCGCACCTCCCCGGTCCCGCAAGCGGGCGAGTCGGATATGACTGTACCGCAGTCTCTGCAGTTGCGCCCCCTACGGTCATTCCGTGGTGACGCTGCAAACTTACACTACTCGCAATTAAAATTGCTACACCACGAAGATGACGTGCTACAGACGCGAAATTTAACCAACAGGCAGAACATGCTGTGATATGCAAATGATTAGCTTTTCAGAGCATTCACACAAGGTTGACGCCGGTGGCGACACCTACAACGTGATGACATGAGGAAAGTTTCCAACCGATTTCTCATACACAAACAGCAGTTGACCGGCGTTGCCTGGTGAAACGTTGTTGTGATGCCTCGTGTGAGGAGGAGAAATGCGTACCATCACGTTTCCGACTTTGATAAAGGTCGGATTGTAGCCTATCGCGGTTTATCGTATCGCGACATTGCTGCTCGCGTTGATCGAGATCCAATTGAAACGTCCCCTTAGAACAATTATTGAATTACTGTGCTTAAACTGACACGCAGTATTTTATAGCGCAACGCAATCTGACTTTCAATAATCCCTACAAAAGAATGGCACTGACTAACATTAACCTATGCCTTTCACAAATCACTTACCTCACAAAAATCTTCGTTACTAAAGATACTGCAATACAGCGAGCGCGACTACTGCCAGCTAAATAAGAGATTCAAACTACTGAAGGCACTAACTACTGATAGGCATAATTAGGAAATGAAAGATTTTGATAGAGAATAAACAATGTATTTACCTCAATAGTGTTCAAAAGTCATAATGTGTATAGCAGTTCATGACATCCAGTCTTAAAAATTTCAAAACTCCCCAATTTCTCTCCCCACATCCACCACTGCTGGCGGCTCACCTCCAACTGCGCAACTCCACGTGCTGTTCACCTGCATCTGCCCAACACTACAATGGCAGACAACAATGCAAACTACCCATAGATTGCGCACAGCACAGCCAGTGATTTTTTATACAGAGCGCTACCTGGCGTTACCACCTAAACAGCCTACTTACACAATTACTGTTAGCAGAATATGGAATCGGTGGGTTCAGGAGGGTAACACGGAACGGTGTGCTGGAACCCAACGGCCTCGTATCACTAACAGTCGAGATGACAGGCATCTTATCCGCATGGCTATAACGGATCGTGCAGCCACGTCTCGATCCCTCAGTCAACAGATGAAGACGTTTGCAAGGCAAAAACCATCTGGACGAACAGTTCGACGGCGTTTGCAGCAGCATAAAGTATCAGATCGGAGACCATGGCTGCGGTTTCCTTAGACGCCGCGTCTCAGACAGGAGCGCCTGCGCTGGTGTACTCAACGACGAACCTGGGTGCACGAATGGCAAAACGTCATTTTTTCGGATGAATCCAGGTTCTGTTTACAGCATCGTGATGGTCGCATCCGTGTTTGGCGACATCGCGGTGAACGCACATTAGAAGCAATCGCGATACTGGCATATCACCCAGCGTGATGGTATGGGTTGCCATTGATTACACGTCTCGGCCACCTCTTGTTCGCAGTGACGGCACTTTGAACAGTGGACGTTACATTTCAGATGTGTTACGACCCGTGGCTCTACCCTTCATTCGATCCCTGCGAACTCTATATTTCAGCAGGATAATGCACGACCACATGTTGCAGGTCCTGTACGGGTCTTTCTGGATACAGAAGATGTTCGGCTGCTGCCCTGGCCAGCACATTCTCCAGATCTCTCAACAATTGAAAACGTCTGGTCAATGGTGGCCGAGAAACTGGCTCGTCACAAAAAGCCAGTCTCTACTCTACATGAACTGTGGTATTGTGTTGAAGCTGCATGGGCAGCTGTACCTGTACATGCCATCCAAGCTATGTTTGACTCAATGCCCAGGCGTATCAAGGCCGTTATTACGGTCAGAGGTGGTTGTTCTGGGTACTGATTTCTCAGGATCTATGCACCCAAATTGCGTGAAAATGTAATCACATGTCAGTCTTCTAGTATAATATATTTGTCCAATGAATACCCGTTTATCATCTGCATTTCTTCTTGGTGTAGCAATTTTATTCGCCAGTACTGTACAAAGATGCTGGATAAGACCAAATTTATCACGTGCAGATAACGAAACCTCGTCTGGCAACGACTGACAAGGGAAGTAACTCAGAGTCAACGGCTAAAACCGATTAAAAATACTCTATGTGATCAAAAGCATCCCAACACTCTTACGTAATGTGGAACTGGCCACAAGGGAGTCGAAGCCGGCAGTATTAAAGAATTGTTATCACTAGAGAGGCAATGGCAGCACACTTGATCGTTCAGGAGAGCTCAACGACTTCAAACGTCGGCTAGTCACTGGAAACCACCAGAGTAACAAATCCATCTACATCTACGTCATTGCTTTGCTATTCAGTATTCACAATAAAGTGCCTGGCAGAGGGTTCAAGCTGTCTCTCTACAGTTCCATTCTCAAACGGCACGCGAGAAAAACGAACACTTAAATTTTTATGTACGAGTCCTGATTTCTCTTATTTTATCGTGATCATCATTTCTTCCTATGTAGGTGGGCGCCAACAGAATGTTTTCGCAACCGGAGGAGAAAACTGGTGATTGAAATTTGATTGCCACTCCAATTCACGTATCATGTCTGCGACACTATCTCCGCTATTTCGCGATAATACTTTTTCGATGTCATCCGTAAGTCCCACCTGATGCGGATCCCATACCACACAGCAATACTCCAGAACTGGGCGGACAAGCGTGGTGTAAGCACACTCTTTAGTACACTTGTTGCACCTTCTAAGTGTTCTGACAATGAATCGCAGTCTTTCGTTTGCTCTACCCACAATATTATCTATGTCATCGTTCCAATTTAGGTTATTTTTAATTGTAATCCTTAAGTATTTAGCTCAATTTGCAGCCTATAGTTTGTGTGACTTATCGCGTAATCGAAATTTAGCTGATTTCTTTTAGTACTCATATACTCATGTACTTCTTTATTCAGCGTCAATTGCCACTTCTCTCACCATACAGATATCTTATCTAAATCATTTTGCAAGTCGTTTTGATCATCAGATCACTTTACACGACGGTAAATGACAGCATCATCTGCACACAATCTAAGAAGGCTATTCAGATTGTCTCCTATGTCGTTAATATAGATAAGGAACAATAGAAGGCCTATAACACTTTCTTGGAGAACGCCGGATATTACTTCTGTTTTACTCGATGACTTTCCGTCTATTACTATGAACTGTGACCTTTCCGACAGGAAATCACGAATCCAGTCGCACAACTGAGACGATACTCCGTAGGCATGCAGTTTGATTAGAAAACGCTTGTGAGGGACGGTGTCGAAAGCCTCCTGGAAATCTAAATATATGGAATTAATTTGACATCCCCTGTCGATAGTACTCATTACTTCATGAGTATAAAGAGCTAGTTGTGTTTCACAATAACGATATTTTCTGAATCCGTGCTGACTGTGTGTCAATAAATCGTTTTCTTCGAGGCACTTCATAATGTTCGAATACAGTATATGTTTCAAAACCCTATTGCACATCGACGTTAGTGATATAGGTCTGTAATTCAGCGGATTACTCCTTGGTGTGACTTGAGCAATTTTCCAGTCTTTAGGTACGGATCTTTCTGTGAGGGAGTGGTTGTATATAACTGCTAAATATGAAGCTATTTTATCAGCATACACTGAGAGGAATCTGACTGGTATACAATCTGGACCGGAAGCCTTGCCTTTATTAAGTGATTTAAGCTGCTTTGTTACACCGAGGATATCTGCTTCTATGTTTCTCATCTTGGCAGTTGTTCTTGACTGGAATTCAGGAATATTTACTTCTTCTTTGGTGAAGGAGTTTCGGAACAAATCATCCCTCTAAAGCTGCCCATACGACTTATGGCGTTGTGACCATAAAATGGAAACTTGGAAGAACAACCACAGCTACCCCAAGAGAAGGCAGAACTCATATACTGACGGTGCACAGCGTGGTTGTAAAACTCGCATGAAATCACAGGTAGGGATCAGTCGTCAGTTGAAAAGTGGTATCAACAGTGTAGCTAGCATAATGATTGTGCTTATAATGTTAAGAAGAATGGGGGTGGGCAGTAGTCGAGAAGCTCTGCATAAGTCACACATTTCTGTATCCAATGGTAAGCAGCGCTTGAGGTGGTGTGAGGAGTTGGACAGTTGATGTCTGGAAACGAGTGATTTAGAGTGATGATACGTGATACGGCCTGTGGAAATGCGATGGAAGAGTTCTCGTTTGGCAAATGCTTAGAGTACGTTACGTGCCATCATGTATAGCGCTAACGGTGAAGTACAAAGGTGGTGATCTTACGGTATGAGAATGTTTTTCGTGGTTAGGGTGTGGTCCCGACCTGAACATAATTGAACACCTTTGGGCTGAGACCCCAGCGTCCAACATCACTACCTTCTCTGCTTCCCATACTCTTGAGAAAGAATGGGTTGCCATTCCTCCACAGCCATTCGTGCACCTCATTGAAAGGAATGGATTCAACACTGGAAGTGGCTCCCACTTCAGTTTTTTGGCGGTCATGAATTGCCATGTTACCACTGCCCCTTGTCTCTTAGCCATAGTCATACATCCAGCACTAAATGTGAATGGTTAAGGAAGGCATCTGCATAGGCCTGATACAGCTGCAGCAAATGAAATTTCGTAGCTGGGATACACAGTCATGTAAAATTTTGTAAATTGCAACCTGTCAACCTATTAGATGGAGCAACCATTTCAACTCTGCATGATCCGTTATCAGTCGAAACTTCTTCCCCTACAGATAAAACTTGAAACAGGTGATTCCGTATATGAGGCTCAACATCTGTTTTTCTGTCGTAGAGTACTTCCTCTCTGCTGAGTTCATTTGCCTTGATGCATAGACTACTGGATGCTCTATGCCCTCTAGTTCCTACGACCACATACAGTTCCATGGCTGGATGCATAGCGCGACAGAATGAGTACCTTACTGAAATCTGGAAACTCTTAAGGTAGAACATGTCAATGCGTCTTTCACGTTTACAAAAGCACGTTGAGAATCCTCTGATCTAAAAAACTTTGAACCTTTCTTCAATATCAGTACCAAGTCTGGGAACATCCGCAAATCCCTTTACAAATCTTCGTAATAATTTTCGACTCCAAGGAATAATTGTAGTTCCTTGACTGACTCAGGCACGCAATATTTACGTGTAGCTTTAATCAATGTCAGGTCTGTCCTAACTTCATCCTTACTATGCCATCTATGTTGTATGTGCTATTCCATATTAATCGCATAGACGATGACATCGTCAAGATACATCAAACATTGGCGTGGTCCAATCTTCCGAGAACTCCTAACAATTTACAAAATGTCACGGGTGGTTCTTTAATCAGAGTAGCGTCCTCCTGTACTGATAATAACCCCATGCAAAAGAAAATGCTGTTTATGGTCGATCTTCCAAAGCGATTTCTAGCTGTAACCACTCCTTCAATCAGTCGTTGAAGAATAAATCCCCTAGCCCACATAGTCTATGGTTTCTGTATTGTTCAGCTAAGGATAGGTATCCGTTACAGTATTATCATTCAGATGCGGATAATTGCAACAAAACTTTCCACTGACTTCTTTTGTTTCACATAACACACAAACTTGTTTCGTAGCATACTGTTCTACGGACTCGTGTCTGTTTGTTAATGCTTACGAATCAGTTTGTGAACTGCTCGATTTAAATTAATTTTAAGTACACTGATGAGCCAGAACATTGTGACACCCACCTAATAGCCGGCATGTCGACCTTTGGCGGCGACGCATCGTGGCATGGAAGCAGTGTGAGGACTTGACAGGTCGACGGAGAGAGTTGGCACCACATCTGCACACACACACACACAGGTCACCTTATTCTCGCAAATTCCGGCGAGTGGACGGTGAGTTCTGACGCCACGTTCAATCGCATTCCAGATGTGTTCATTAGTGTTCAGATCTGGCGAATCTGGGGGCCAAAACATCAATTGGAAGTTGCCCCTGTGTTCCTCGAACTACTCTATCACTCTCCTAGGCTTGTGACATGGCGCATTACTTGTTGAAAATGCCACTGCCGTCCGGAAACGTGATCGTCTCTGAAGGGATGAACGTGCTCTGCAACCAGTGCACGATACTTCTTGGCCGCCATGCTGCCTTGCACGAGCTCCACTGGCCTATGGATGCACACGTGAATGATCCCAAGAGCGTAATGGAGATGCCGCCAGCCTGTCTCGGTCCTGCAGTACAAGTGTTAGGGAGCTGTTCCCCTGGAATATCGCGCACTCCCATTGGCGTGATGACGAAGGTATTGGGATTCATCAGATCGTGCAACGCTTATCCACTGCTCAACGTCTAGTGCCGATCGTCATGTGCCCGTTTCAAAAGTAGTTGCCGATGTCATGGTGTTAACATTGGCATATGCATGGGTCATCGACTGCAGAGCCCATCGTTAGGAGTGTTCGGCACACTGTGTGTTCACACTTGCACCCTGCCCAGCATTACGGTCTGATATTATTTCTGCCACAGTTCGCTGCCTGTAGTGTTTAACCAATCTCCCAGCCTATGACTTCCAACATCTGCAATGAGGGGTGACCACCCAACTCCACGACTCCTGGATGTGGTTTTACCTTTATTACGCCACGCTTTGAAGACAATCACCACAGTAATCCTCGATTTTGAGGTTGAAAGAAACATGGGAACAGAGACGTCTTAAGTAGGAAAGTAGCAGTGTTCCACACAGGTAGAAATGAGCCTAAGAAGTGGCAGACACTCCACAAGACAGATGATGAGTGTAAACAATGAAGTAAACAACCACAGTTCTGTATGCAGGATGGCTTGCTGTGCACAGAAGCCAAGTTGGAATCACGAGTAGCAGTACAAACGAAACTGGGGAATAGAATGCTACAGCAGACACATGATCATATGTTAGCAGGTCTTGGATGCTGTAGAGCTACCAATAGGAGAGTAGCGGAGAGGTATTGGTGGAAAGAAGACATACGAAATCCAGTTCTAAACATTCACGGTGGTGTCTTTTTGTTCTATATCGTGTCTCCCTACCACTTTCGCGCAACAACGCTCTGAGCGTGTTTTTTAGGGAATTGACTAGCTTGAACCTGGAACCTGTTGCTGGTAAGGAGACGCCACACCACACATGACATGTAGAATTCAGAAGAGTTCAGTGAGACTAGCGATGATATAACCAAATACTTAATGCTTTCAGCGTCAGCTCCACTGCACTCCTTGTAAAAGAATCTTAATATTAACTACATTTAGTGGAAGGGGTTCAAGGCTTTCCTATTTTTAGTTAGCTGGTAAAATAACGTCGAAAATGCAGTTAAGTTTACCATTGGAAATTTTATTCTACTCACAAAACATCGTTTATAAATTGCACTATTGATAAAAGGAAATGTTTCAATACAGGATGGTAAAAACCAACTGCGTTCAACAAAAATGTAAACGAATATTCCCTGAGTGGGTTTCCAAGTTCTACAATGGATCGAAGGATGACCTATGCCAAATCACATCTATAATCTAGGTTTAAATTAAGTTTCACAAAAGAGAAAACTATCAAAATGGTCTACAGTGGCCGTCAATTATCTTCAATTACTTACCTAACTTGTCGTAAATTACAGTGGCTGATGTGGCTTCTCAATAACTATATAACAGAAAAATCATTGCGTTTCAGAATTTACTTCAAGTGGCAAATGTGAACACCATGAGCTTTAATTTACGATCGACACTAGTATTAGGCAAAAAAAGGGGGTGTAACAGATGAGACTTCCGCAGTTCTGAGTGAAGCCTTATGCGCTCAAAAATGCGGCATCGCGTGCGTTCATTACCTTCTCGTTGGTTAGGCAGCTTCAGGGGGGCAGCGGCCGGCGCTGCAGCCATCCAGCTCGCCGTCTCGGAACTAACCCTCTCCTAACTTCTCCTTACTACAATTTACCAAAGTTGGTTTAAAAAAAATCTGGCTGTGTTTTCATCTGACCAATCAGGGTCTCAATGTTAACCTTAAACTCCGCCTACAAAAATTCTGTCTATCCAATGAGGAACGTTATTCTTTTCGTGGTGGGCAATGTTTTTAAAGTTTGGAACGTAACAGAGACGCGAAAGAAACTCACGCTAAAACCTGCAGCTGGTGTGGTCCTTTTAGCGTTATCGTAAGATCTATACTGTCCTTCTGGAGGTCTCTAGCTTTTAACATGGGCTGGCGGGTGGTCCTTGACGCAACAGAGACGCGAAAAAGTCTCACGCTAAAACTTGCGGGTGGTGTGGTCTTAGCGGTAGGCTGGCAACGTGAGTGTCCAGTTCGTCCCTTATCGTAGGGCCTTCTAGCTTAACACGATTCTGCTCTTGACTTCTGTTCTCGTTTCTGCCCTCGCAACTGCGTCGGTCGCATGGTGGGAAGGTACAACATGCATTTAGGCATTCTTGTGTTAGTCTGTGGTATTCCATTTGCTCACTCGTTACTCGTATTACTTTGGTTAATTTAATGTCACGATTTATTCGGAGCTATGTGACGTACTGCCGGATTTGCTTATCATGGAAGGTGTTGGATTTGCCTGACACCTTACAACCATATGGCTGTGACACATGTGAAACCACACTAGGAGAGGGTATCGATGTTGTAAGCAAACTTCTCAAAATTGTGTTTAGGACAGCTGAGGAGCAAGACATCAGGACGGTGGATGACACAGTGAGAGTACAGTAACAATCGGTGGGAGGAAACAAGGCAACGCGTGAGTGGCAATCATGCAGATCGCGACTTTGGAAAAAGATGTGTTGAACAATACTCTGTAACTAAGCGAACTTACTGGTGAAGTGATTAGCTAAGCCAAAACTGCGGAAGAATCAGTGAACCAGAATATGAAAAGGTTGCAAACTGGCGTAGAAATGTTGGACAAGGAAGTAATGGTACCACGGAGGTTACAGCCTTTCGAGAGCAGGATGTGGTAAGCAGAGAAGAGATATAGAATTGGTGGAAACTATGAGTCTGGCAAAGAAAATTGAGAATAAGACGACAATCAGTTTGACTTTAGGACAGATAAAAGCACCAGAGACGCAGCTCTGATGTTGTTTCTTAATAATGGAAGCAAGACTGAAGAAAAATGAAGACACCTTAAAAGGATTTATCGGCCTACAAAAGTCGTTTGACGATGTCAGATGGTGCAAGGTGTTCGAAATTCTGCAAACCCGAAGTATTTTTGACAGCGAGAAACTTAGCATCAGGGTTTATGGCCACAAATGTTCAGATACGTGTGAATTCCTAAGAGACCAAACTGCTGAGGTCATCGGTCCCTAGACTTACACACTACTTAAAGTAACTTACGCTAAGGACAACACACACTGAAGCCCAAGGGAGGACTCGAACCTCCGGCGGGAGGGGCCGCGCGACCACTCCGCGCGGCTTTGATAGTTACGAAGCAGATGAAATTAAAGAATTCTGCTACCTAGACAGCAAAAGAACCCCTGAGGGACAGGGCAAGGAAGACATAAAAATAGGCTAGCACTGGTAAAATGGGCATTCTTGAGTAAGAGAAGTCTACTAGTACCAAACTTAAGTCTTAATTTGAGGAACGAACTGTACGGCAGAGAGATCTGGACTGTGGGAAAGCAAGAACAGGAAAAAATAGCATTTGAGATGTGGTACCACAGAAGAATATTGAACGTTAATGATAAGGTAAGGAATGATGGGGTTCTCCGCAGAACCAGCGGGAAAAGGAATCTACGGAAAACACTGAAAAGAAGAAAGGACAGGATAATAGGACATCTGTTAATACATCAGGCAATAACTTCCATGGTACTAGAGCGAGATGTAAAGGATAAAAACTGTAGAGAAAAGTAGAGACTGGAATATATCCAGCAAATTATTGAAGACGTAGGTTGAAAATACTACTCTGAGATGAAGAGGGCGGCAGAGATAAAGAATTCAACATGGGTTGCGTTAAACCACTCAGAAGACTGGTGACGTGCTCTCATGCTTTATTTTAACCTCCGCATTGTCTCACTCTCACTCGGAGATGCCCAGAGGACAAGGTGTTTGACTATTATAGGTAGAATAAAAACTGCAGAGGAATACAGACATTGGAATACAGCAAATAATTGGGGATGAGGATGGCAAGTGTTACTCTGAGTGTAAAAAGTTGGCATTGGAGAGGAATTTGTGATGGGCCATATCAAACCAAACGGTAGACTGTTGACTTTAAAAAAAAGAAAGGAGGAAGCTGTTTGAGGCCAGCTAAGACTGAACTTGTCACTAGAACAGTATCTGCAGGGACTGCCTGTGTTAAACCAGACTTTGAAATCCGAGTTAATACAGTCCATAGACAAAGTCATTAGCGAACAGGAAGGTCGAATTTTGGTGGAGACACTGATGCAGCATGTGAGTCAGTGTATGGACAAGGGCAAACAACATTGATCATTGTCTAATAACTACTGCAGCAACACTTACTCTGCTAGGCATAATGCTTACAGGTACAACATGCAGAGCGCAAGACAAAGTTCAGACCCAGCCATTGTTCAGATTCCGGTGGACTGGATTTCCACTGCCTAGGAGGCTGCAGCAAGAACTGTAACAATAAGTAGCTGACATAAAACTAAGGTGAAATCTGGTGGACAGAGCGGATCAGGTTATGTTTCTGGAGGGGGCCGTAATCAGTTACTATTAGTTGCACAAAACACACAAACTTTTATTTTCCTAAGAACCATTTAATTACATATACTTTAAAAGGATCAAATTAAAACAATATGGCTGAAGGCGTAGTTAAGAAAACTTGCGATACCTCCTGGGCTGAAGGCCCAAACTAACTCCAAAAAACAAGAACGGCTGAAGGCCTGAACACAAGTTATAAAAATTGATTTGAAGAATACACGCGGCTGAAGACCTTACTTAAAAAAAAAAAATATTTCACGTAAATACTCGGCTGAAGGCCACACACTAGACATTGAACAACTCAGGACTTAGGGCCTGGATAACATAATTTCAGATAGAACAAACTTTAAAAATTATAGTTATTAAACAAATCAATCTTCACACTTTAAGTCAGCTGAAGACCTTACTTTAAAATTAAAACAAACTAAATTAATAGACAGCTGAAGGCACCTCACAGCAGATCAGACTAAAATGAAAATCACAGTCTAAAACCAACAGAACAGTGGTGCTCAGAAGTGTTCCAAGGGTTGGCCTGAGGCGGCAAGTGAGGTGAGACAGGCAGCCAAGAGTAAAGTTAAATAACCGGATGGCAACCCAACACAGGGATGGCTGAAAGACCGACCAACAACCTAATCAACTCCCTTCCACCAGACCAACGGTACGAAAACGGAAAATATCAGCCAAAGACGAAGATATCAGCAGAACTTCAAAATTGGCGTCTAAAAACAGCCAAGGCACCATAACCACTGTTAGGAAAAAAATATGAACAAACAACTAAAAGGCTGTCGAACTACATGTCGTGCCGGACAGCATCAACACAGTGAGGAAAAACACACTGCCAGAAAACTACGCTAACGACCAGGGCAGGTAACTATGGCGTTAACGGCCACGAGGCAGGAAATACCGCTGGTGCACTTCACTGATAAGTAACAACCAATTTAATAGTTAAAGACCACACAGGAAGACGGCTGCAAAATTTCGCCAACTCCAACACGCCATACGTTGCTGCTAGATGGAACGGCCCAGGTAGCAACAACCGGCAATGAACGAAGAGGTGTCACAGCACTTGAGGTTTCATAACAGGTTAACTGATCACTGAACTTCAGTGTCCAGGTTCGGTGGGCAACGAACTTTGTAGCTCTCACAGCTAGCGCCTCACAATCTGACCTCGCGTGCACGCCGCCAGCGGTCCCGGCCTGACCTCGCGCTGCGGAGACTTCCTCACTGCTCTGCCCCAACCGACCAAGTGCCACACACACCACCACACGGAAATATGGCGGTCACACCAAAGATGGTACAGCAGTACTAGTATCGATAAGTGCTGCTGCTGCCACTGACAGGCAAGTCAGCAACTCGTTATGATAGTAACTCAGGGAGAAATAAGATGCCACTCGATTGCGATAAACTGCCAAAGAACAAACAGCATCAATGCCAGCCGGCCACGGCTCTTAAGGGACCCAGGATAAGTAGTATGTATGGGAACTTGGAGGTGAAAGTAGTCATGAAAGAGTGAACCAGAGCCAAATGAACCAGCCATCAGGATGTATAATTCTAGTGTTTAAGGACAGTCCACTTAAGACGCAAGGACTAGGTCTTGTTAAGAGGCAGGGCAATGTAGTGCACCGACCATATTTGATCAGGAACGCGCGCAAATTAAGAAGTAGACTACAGCAGAGCCAGCTGCAGGCGAATGCAGATGTTATACCTTACAAAACAGAACACAACCCTCGCACGTTGTGATGCGAGCTGGTCAGATGATGTGTGGAAGCAGATGACACAGTAGCATCTTAGAGGAAGGAGGTGGAATCCTTTCCACACCATCAAACGTAAAGTCGGTATAAACTCCACAAGATGTAGCAAAGCCCAAGAGAGAGCAGATTTCAGGCTATAAATACCTGCATATCTACATATATACTCTGCTAGCTACCATGCTGTGTGTGGCGGAGGGCACAATTGGCGCCAAAGTCGTATTCCTCCCCTCCCCCCCCCCCCCCCCCCCCCAATCCCTACTCTGTTCCACTCGCGGATCGCGCGAGGGAAAAACGACTGCTTGAACGCCTCAGTACGAGCTCAAATTTCCCTTATCTTTGAATGGTGATCATTGCTCGATTTGAAAGTTGTTGGTAATAATATATGCTCTACATCCTCGGCGAAGATCGGATTTCGTAATTTAGTGAGCAGCCTCTTCCATTTAGAGCGTCGTCTATCTGCAAGTGTGTGCCACATCAAACTTTCAGCGAGACTTGTAACGCTCTCGCGATGGCTAAATGAACCAGTCACGAATCTTGCCGCTCTTCTCTGTACCTTCTCAGTCTCTTGAATCAGACCCAACTGGTCAGGGTCCCATACAGACGAACAATAAGACTCGAAGAATTAACGTATTGTAAGGAATTTCCTTTTTTGAAAGGAGTGCATCGCTTCAGGATTCTATCTATAAACCCCTATCTAGAGTTCGCCTTACCCATTAGTTGTTTAATCTGATCATTCGAGGTCATTTCAAATAGACACATCCAGATACTTGACGGATGTTACCGCTTACAAAGACTGGGCATTTATTTTGTACTCGTACATCAATGGGGATTTTCGCCTTGTTATACGCAGTAGGTTTCACTTACTAAAATTGAGAGATAACTGACAGTCATTACAACACGCATTTATTTCCTGTAAATCCTTATTGATCTGTTCACAACTTTCGTGTGATACTGCTCTCCTGTAGACTACAGCATCATCGGCAAACAGTCTAATGCCACTGTCAATGCCATCAACCAGATCGTTTATGTAAATCGTAAAAAGCAGCGGACCTATTACGCTGCCCTGGGGCACACCTGAAGTTACGCTTTTTTCTGTTGAAGTCACCCCATTCAGGACGACGTACTGCAGTCTGTCTGTTAGAAAACTTTCTATCCAACCACTTACGTCGTCGGATATACCGTAAGCGCGCGCTTTTTGGAGCAAGCGACAGTGCGGAACTGAGTCGAACTCCTTTCGAAAGTCGAGAAATATGACATCAACCTGGGAACCGGTATCTAGAGTCTATTGTATATCAAGCACAAAGAGGGCCAACTGTGTCTCGAATGGCAGCTGTTTCCTAAAACCGTGCTGGTTTCTGCAGATGAGATTCTCAGAGTCTAGGAAGGTCATTATGTCTAAACACAAAATATGTTCCATAATTCTACAACAAATCGACGTCAGTAATTATGTGCATACGATTTTATATGCTTTTTATAGCTATGACCTGCGCCTTCTTCCATTCCCGTGGAACTTTCCACTGTTCGAATGATCTCTGATAGATGATGGATAAGAATGGTGCAATATTTGTAGCATAGTCTATAATTAATCTTTCGGGGATGCGGTCTGGGCCAAATGCCTTCCTAGCCACTGTTATACAGAAATCATCTTGTGATAGTTTCACAGCCCTAACACCATAGGTCTATGACAGTTAGTGCGTCATGCAGAAAGATGTATGGAGTCGCCTGTTCGACCCTGTGTCAACATAACCTGTCCAGAAACATGAGATACACTGCCGCCACGGGGCCAGCCGAGGCCTGCGGCATAGTGCCGACCTCAGCATTTCTGGAGGGGGTTATGGTTGCTGCGTTGCTCATTGACACCAGTTGGACAGCGCTGGAGATAGTCTGCACCTTGGCCGTCGCCACCTTAGCTGCTAAGTCTAGGGATGTCAGTGACAGAAGCAGTAGCATTACGCCACTGTTCGGCTACACTGCACTCTCTCAGCGTTGATGGACGTCGTGCACACACACGGGAGGCATCTGGATGCCTCAACCGCAATGCCTCTGCTTGAATCACAGCAGAGAACCGTAATAAAGGAATTTGAAAAGCACAAAACAGCCTCTCCGACTCTGGCCTTCTTCAATCATGAAGACTTGTCTGCGCTTCCTAACTAGTGTCCAGTGTGACTGAAAAGTCGTGTTTCATAGGATGTCTACATTGGTGAGTCTTTAGTCTCGGCTCACAGGACAAAGTCGTAATCAGGGATGTGACAGGAAAGCTCATTTGAAGCAAAAAATTCTAATAAACATGGGCTCTAAAATGCATACCTTCAGAGCTATGACTACTTGTTCACCTTCAAAAATGGTTCAAATGGCTCTAAGCACTATGGGACTTAACATCTGATGTCATCAGTCCCCTAGATTTAGAACTACTTAAACCTAACTAACTTAAGGACATCACACACATCCATGGCCGAGGCAGGATTCGAACGTGCGACCGTAGCAGCAGCGCGGTTCCGGACTGGAGCGCCTAGAACCGCTCGGCCACAGCGGCCGGCCTGCTCATCTTCGCTGCTGTGAAACAGTCGGCACTGTACACGTGGTCGTAGCTCCTTTTCAGAGCCCATGTTTACGGGATTTTTATTTTTTTTTTATTCGAGTATCGTTCCTGTCACATCCTTGAATACGACTTTGGTCTACCGGGCAACACTACTGAAGCCATCTAAACTTTGTCCCATGAGACATGACTTTTGAATCACCCCTGCATGCCGCTACATAGTTGGCGTACACTCTCGCCAGCTCAACATAGATTGTTGCAGCGTTGTTGTTCTGTAAATGGAGAAAACGAATTACCGCACGATACTCCGCTTTATCAATGGGCTGCGCCATTTTATTTTCCTCTATCGGCGTGCTACGACACTATGGCTTGTTGGTTTCTGTGTTCATCAGATCTACATATAGCTGCAAAAAACATCAGCGTTACTGCATTTTTTGTAGTTGAGAATTAAAACAACAGGACTATACATTGCCTGACCAAGAAACTGAAACTCACAAAATGGGAGGAGGAAACGAAATGGAACGTTATGGGTTGAGGGGGGTATGTCAATGATTACAAAGTCGAGACAAATTTTTATATTTTATGCATTTTGAAAGAAATCTTTTTCAAAGTAACTAGTGCTCTACACGTATGAATTACTCCAATAGAATAGAACACTACATTTCCCCTCGCTGGGTGCAAGTCTTTCGATTTGACGCCACTTCGCCGACTTGCGCGTCGATGGGGATGAAATGATGATGAGAAGGCAACACAACACCCAGTTCCTGAGCGGAGAAAATCTCCGACCCAGCCGGGAATCGAATCCGGGTCCTTAGCGTTGACATTCTGTCACGCTGACCACTTTTTTTTCCATTTTGTTCTGGATTGATCGTTGCGTTTGGTCTGGGTGGACGTCGCAAGACATCCGTTCAAGTTGATCGTTGTTTCCTTTACTCAGTTCTTTTATTACAGAGGGCAAGCAGGCCTCTGACCGAAGTCGCTAAGCTACAGTGCCGGCATTTTGAAATGATGATAAGGACAACACAACACCCAATCCACGAGCGGAGAAAATCTCCAACCCGGCCGGGAAATCGAACCCAGTACTCAGCTACCGGAGGCGATTTCCTCTGAGCCGCGTTTAAACCGATGGCGCGACAGTTCAACGCTCTTCTCGTTATCCAACGTTGCGTATTTATTTGTGTTTTCCACCTAAGGTGCCAATCAATTTAGCATTCAAAATAGATAATTCATAATTTCAAAATACGTTTTCCGAGACTGCTTATCAGATTTCTGAGAGTGAAACACAGTTGCATTTCTTTCTTTCAGAGTAAGATACTAGTAGCAGAAATTTTGTCCTGACTGAAACAGCGAAGTTGATCATCGCCTTTAGTCACGTACTCTTTGCAAGTAAAAAAAAAAAATCAAATTTACTCAATATATATGCGAAAAAATGCACATTAACATACCGTCTGCCGCTGAAACAATGAGCATGGCAGGAATGCGGCTGCGAGGCTGGTGATGTACTGTGTGCAGCTCTAAGCACTATGGGACTTAACATCTGAGATTATCTGTCCCCTAGCCTTGTTGTTGTTGTTGTTGTTGTGGTCTTCAGTCCTGAGACTGGTTCTTTGCAGCTCTCCATGCTACTCTATCCTGAGCAAGCTTCTTCATCTCCCAGTACCTACTGCAGCCTACATCCTTCTGAATCTGCTTGGTGTATTAATCTCTTGGCCTCCCTCTATGATTTTTACCCTCCATGCTGCCCTTCAGAACTAAATTTGTGATCCCTTGCTGCCTCAGAACATGTCCTACCAACCGATCCCTGCTTCTAGTCTGTGGCACAACTTGACTCCTCTTCTGCCCAATTCCATTCAATAACTCCTCATTTGTTATGTGATCTACCCATCTAATCTTCAGTATTCTTCTGTAGCACCACATTTCGAAAGCTTCTGTTCTCTTCTTGTCTAAACTATTTATTGTCCATGTTTCACTTCCATACATGGCTACACTCCAGACATATATCTTTAGCAAAAAGATTTCCTAGCACTTCAATCTATATTCAATGTTAACAGATTTCTCTTCTTCATAAATGCTTTTCTTGCCATTGCCAGTCTACATTTTATATCCTCTCTACTTCGACCATCATCAGTTATTTTGCTCCCAAATAGCAAAACTCACTTACCACTTTAAGTGTCTCATTTCCTAATCTAATTCCTTCAGCATCACCCGATTTAATTTGACTACATTCCAATATCCTCGTTTTGCTTTTGCTGATGTTCATCATATATTCCCCTTTCAAGACGCTGTCCATTCCGTTCAACTGCTCTTTCAAGTCCTTTGCTGTCTCTAACAGAATTACAATGTCATCGGCGAACCTCAAAGTTTTTATTTCTTTTCCATGGATTTTAATACCTACTCCGAATTTTTCTTTTGTTTCCTTTACTGCTTGCTCAATATACAGATTGAATAACATCGGGGAGAGGCTACAACTCTGTCTCACTCCCTTCCCAACCACTGCTTCCCTTCCATGCCCCTCGACTCTTATAACTGCCATCTGGTTTCTGTACAAATTGTAAATAGCCTTTTGCTCCTTGTATTTTACCCCTGCCACCTTTAGAATTTGAAAGAGAGTATTCCAGTCAACATTGTCAAAAGCTTTCTCTAAGTCTACAAATGCTAGAAACGCAGGTTTGTCTTTCCTTAATCTTTCTTCTAAGATAAGTCGTAGTGTCAGTATTGCCTCATGTGTTCCAACATTTCTACGGAATCCGAAGTCATCTTCCCCGAGGTCGGCTTCTACCAATTTTTCCATTCGTCTGTAAAGAATTCGCATTAGTATTTCGCAGCTGTGACTTATTAAACTGATAGTTCGGTAATTTTCACATTTGTCAACACCTGCTTTCTTTGGGATTGAAATTATTATATTTTTCTTGACGTCTGAGGGAATTTTGCCTGTATCATGCATCTTGTTCACCAGATGGTAGAGCTTTGTCAGGACTGGCTCTCCGAAGGCTGTCAGTAGTTCCAATGGAATGTTGTCTACTCCGGGGGCCTTGTTTCGACTCTGGTCTTTCAGTGGTCTGTCAAACTCTTCACGCAGTATCGTATCTCCCAGTTCATCTTCACCTACATCCTCTTCAATTCTATAATATTGTCCTCAAGTACATCGCCCTTGTGTAGACCCTCTGTATACTCCTTACACCTTTCTGCTTTCCCTTCTTTGCTTAGAACTGGGTTTCCATCTGAGCTCTTGGTGTTCGTACAAGTGGTTCTCTTATCTCCAAAGGTCTCTTTAATTTTCCTGTAGGCAGTGTCTATCTTACCCCTATTGAGATAAGCCTCTACATTCTTACATTTGTCCTCTAGCCATCCCTGCGTAGCCTTATTGCACTTCCTGTCGATCTCATTTTTGAGACGTTTGTATTCCTTTTTGCCTGCTTCATTTACTGCATTTTTATATTTTCTCCTTTCATCAATTAAATTTAATATTTCTTCTGTTACCCGATGATTTCTACTAGCCCTCGTCTTTTTACCTACTTGATCCTCCGCTGCCTTCACTACTTCATCCCTCAGAGCTACCCATTCTTCTTCTACAGTATTTCTTTCCCCCATTCCTGTCAATTGGTCCCTTATGCTCTCCCTGAAACTCTGTACAACCTCTGGTTCTTTCAGTTTATCCAGGTCCCATCTCCTTAAATTCCCACCTTTTTGCAGTTTCTTCAGTTTTAATCTACAGTTCATAACCAATAGATTGTGGTCAGAGTCTACATCTGCCCCTGGAAATGTCTTGCAATTTAAAACCTGGTTCTTAAATCTCTGTCTTATCATTATATAATCTGTCTGAAACCTGTTTCTGTCTCCAGGCTTCTTCCATGTATACAACTTACTTTTATGACTCTTGAACCAAGTATTAGCTATGATTAAGTTATGCCCTGTGTAAAATTCTACCAGGCGGCTTCTTCTTTCATTTCTTAGCCCTAATCCATATTCTCCTGCTACGTTTCCTTCTCTTCCTTTTCCTGCTGTTGAATTCGAGTCACCCATGACTATTAAATTTTCGTCTCACTTCACTATCTGAATAATTTCTTTTATCTCATCCCGCAGGCAGTCTTCTTTGTTGCCTACTATACACTAAAGTCAGATTAAACGCATATGTAGAAGCTGGTTTCCTGTAATCACAGCGCTGAACATCACACTCTGTACCGATCGCCGATGGCAAAGGGCCATATCAATTGGTTGATTCACTCTCAACTCCATGTGTAGCTTCCTTTCTAGATGTGTTTGGTCCCCAATCCTGGGCCTGGCCCTGGCCCTTTTATTTCGCATTTCATCACACATCATGACCGCGCTCCACTGCAGACTCCTAACTATGCATATGGGATTGGTTCCCAAGTATGTGAGTGGCTCGAAGACTTCTTAAGTAATAGAACCCAGTACGTTGTCATCAATGGTGAGTGTTCATCGGAGGTGAGGGTATCATCTGGAGTGCCCCGAAGTATGGTAGGTCCGCTGTTGTTTTCTATGTACATAAATGATCTTTTGGATAGGGTGGATAGCAATGTGTGGCTGTTTGCTGAGGATGCTGTGGTGTACGGGAATGTGTCGTCTTTGAGTGACTGTAGAAGGATACAAGATGCCTTGGACAGGACTTGTGATTGGTGTAAAGAATGGCAGCTAACTCTAAATATAGATAAATGTAAATTAATGGAGATGAATAGGAAAAAGAATCCTATAATGCCTGAACACTCCATTAGTAGTGTAGCGCTTGACACAGTCACGTTGATTAAATATTTGGGCGTAACATTGCAGAGCGATATGAAGTGGGACAAGAATGTAATGGTATTTGTGGGGAAGGCGGATAGTCGTCTTCTGTTCATTCGTAGAATTTTGGGAAGATGTGGGTCATCTGTAAAGGAGACCGCTTATAAAACACTAATACGACCTATTATTGAGTACTGCTCGAGCGTTTGGGATCCCTATCAGGTCGGATTGAGAGAGGACATAGAAGCAATTCAGAGGCGGGCTGCTATATATGCTACTGGTAGGTTTGATCATCACGCGAGTGTTATGGAATTTCTTCAGGAACTCGGGTGGGAGTCTCTGGAGGAAAGGAGGCCTTCTTTACGTGAATTGCTACTGAGGAAATTCAGAGAACCAGCATTTGAGGCTGACTGCAGGCAACTTCCATTTCGCGGAAAGACAATAAAGATAAGATAAGAGAGATTAGGGGTCGTAAAGAGGCATATAGGCAGTCACTTTTCCCTCGTTCTGTTTGGGAGTGGAACAGGGAGAGAAGATGCTAGTTGTGGTACGAGGTACCCTTCGCCACTCACCATATGGTGGATTGCGGAGTATGTATGTAAATGTAGACCATATAAACACACATATACACACACACACATACGGTGCTAAAGAAATCCCCAAGTTTCATACACAGCACTAACCAAAAACTACAGGATTCTTCCGCACAAGACAAGATTCACCGTCAAATATACAGTTATTATAATCACAGAGATGGCCTTACATAAGGCTACAATTCATGGTCGGGACTGTGGTAATGGAGTCAAAAATTAAGTTCCTGGCATTGAGTAGTGACTTAGCACAGTTGTTAGCGTATAAGCCTGCCGTGTAGAAGATTATAGGTTCGAAACGCGTCAAACACAGCGAAATATATTTTATTAAATGTAATGAAAAGACTTTGATTATTATTTTTAGTCAATTAATTGATTAAGATGATTTTTGTTTCTAAAACTTTGCCTCATCATCTTCATTATCGTATTGTCTTATTTATTTGTTCTTATCACTACACCCAACACATTCATCTTCATCCCACTCATCAAATTTATTTTCGTAATCTTCTATAACATCTACATCTGCATCATACTTCGCAAGCCACGTGGTAGAGGGTACTTTTTGTACCACTAACAGAGCCCTCTTACTCTGTTCCTCTTGCAAATAGCGCATGGGAAAAATGATTGTTGGTAAGCCTCTGCATTGCCTCTAATTTTTCGTTCTCCTCGTGGTCATTGCGCGAGGCGTATATGAGAGGGGGGGAGTAATACGTTGTTCGACTCTTCCGGGAAAGTACTCTCTCTCGAAATTTCGATAGCAAATCTCTGTGATGCACAACGGCTCTCTTGTGACGTCTGCCAATGGAGTTTGTTCAACATCTCCGTAACGCTCTCGTGCCGATTAAATGTTCCCGTGACGAAACGTGGCGCTCTTCGTTAGATCTTCTCTCTCTCTTCTATAAGTTTTATCTGGTAGGGATCCCAGATAGATGAACATAACTCGGTTGAACAAGCGTCTTATAAGCCACTTCCTTCGTGGATGAATTACTTTTCATTAAGATTCTTCCCATGACTCTGAGTCTGGCATCTGCTTTTCCCACTATTTGTTTTATGTGGTCATTTTACTTAAGGTCGCTCTGGATAGTTACTACTAGATATTTTACGGCAGGTACTGTTCCCATCGGTTTGTCTCAACAGTGTAACTATACAGTAGTGCATTTCTTTTCCTACTATATGCGCATTCTGTTAATTTATTTACGTTCAGGGTCAACTCTCAGAGCCTACACGATTCATCAATTTTCTGGAGGTCATTCTGCAAATCGTTACTATCTTCTGGCGTTGCTTATTTTTTTAATAGAAAACCGCATCATCTACGAACAGCCTCAGAGAGCATCTGACGCCTTCTACTTGACCATTTATACATGTTGTAAACAGCAATGGTTCTATCACACTTCCTTGGAGAACATCTGACGCTTTCTACTTGACCATTTATACATGTTGTAAACAGCAATGGTTCTATCACACTTCCTTGGGGAACATCTGACGCTATTTACTTGACCATTTATATACGTCGTAGACAGTAACGGTACTACCACACTTCCTTACCCTTACATCTGTCGATTTTGTTACGTTAAGAGCGACGTGTTTAGTTCTGTCTGCAAGGAAGTCTTGAATCCAGTCACAAATCTGCTCCGATACTCGATAAGCTCGTTTTTTGTTGTTGTTTTTTTCACTAAGTCGCAGTGCGAAAAGGTGTCAAGTGGCCTCATGGCGCCATGGATCTTGTGGAGGAACAGAGCGGGATGAGTTTCCGCAGGATCTGTGTGTGGGATCCACGTTGATTTTTTTTAGACGAGATTTTCCTTCTCCAAGAACGTCGTAATTCTTGACCATAAAACATGTACCACAATTCTACAACAGACTGACGTCAACGATAGAGGTCTATAATTGCTGCATCTGTCGTACAGTCCTGCTTAGAAATGGGAATGAGCTGCGCTTTCTTCCAGTCACTATGTAACGCTCGTTGCTCAAGCGTTCTAAGATAAATTACTGTTAGAAGGGGAGCAAGTTCTTTCGCATAATCTTTGTAGAATCTTATAGCTGTCTCATCTGAACCTGACGCTTTTCCACCACCAAACGATTTTAGGTTTTTTAAATTTTTTTTTATTTATTTTTTATTCCACGATCGGTTATCTCAATATCTGCTATTGCCACATTCGTACGACGACTGAAAGGAGGGATCGTGTTACAGTCTTCGGCGGTGAAACAATTTCGGAAGACCGAATTTAGTATTTCGGTCTTCTCTATGCTATCTTCCGTTTCGGTGCCAGTAATGTCACTGAGCAAATGAGTAGATTGATTTTGACCAACTTTCTGATTTCACATACGACCAAAACCTCTTTGTGTTTTTACTCAGATCGGTTGCCAAGGGTTATTTTCAAAGTCATTAAACGCTCCTCTCATTGCTCTCTCTGCGCTCATTCTCGCTTCATTCATGTTTTGTTTGTCGGCTAGGTTTTTACTTGTCTTGAATCTGGGATGAAGTTGTCTTTGTTTACTTAGCACTTTTCTAATACGGCCATTAAACCATCGTGGGTCTTCCTCATACCTTAAGATCTTATACGGACATACGTGTCTAGTGCATATTGCATTATTCCTTTGAATTTTTTCCATCCGTTTTTTCCAAATCTTTGTCTTCGTCACCAAATATTTGATGCTGAGTGCTCACATCTCTGAAATTTGTAACCTGTCTCTTTTTCTAAGCGAAAATATCTTCCCCACCTTTCTCAAAATTCATTGTCAGACCCATTGTCATAGAATCTATAACAGCCTTAAGCACACTGATACCTTTCTCTACGTTAACTGATTCGATAAGTTAAGATTTGTTTGTTACCATGAGGTCTAAGACGTTACCATCACGAGTTGGTTCTCTAACTATCTCCTCAAAGTAATTTTCGAACAAGACGCCCAGGAAAATATCACACGAATCGCTGTCTGGCACCAGTTCACCAGTTTTCATAGTATGACTCTCCCAATCTATACTTGGCAAGTTGAAGTCACCACCTATTACAACAACATGATCAGGAAAATTACTAACGATATTCTGAAAATTCTGTCTGAAGTGCTCTACCACTAGGGCTCCTGACCCAGGCGGTCTATAGAAGCATCCGATTACCATTTTTGATTGGTCTTTGATACTTAACTTCATCCAGATTATCCATGACAACCTCGCTAGATTTTATCGAATTCTTCAGTGTAACAAACACGCCGCTATCATTGGCGACTAACCTAATCTTACGATAAATATTTCAATCTGAACTTAGGATTTCATTGTCATTAACGTCTGGTTTCAACCAACTTTCTGCCCCTATCTGTGCATTATACCTTCAGTGCGATACTGATTCTGGAACCTTTCCTTGGATGCTCCTGCAGTTTACTAAAATCATATTAATCTTTTCTGTCTCTGATCTGTGACGACGAACGTCCTCTGAGGACAATGTGGCTAATTTATCAGTCAAATCGCGTTTAATTCCATGGGATGGTTTCTCTGATTCACCTCAGTACGGCTTCCGCTCGACGTCCCTTCACTCTGCAATCGTAGGTACTTACTAGACGGCGAAAAGGCAGCGTTGAAGAAAGTGTCGCCTAATAGCTACTCACTAGAGTCTGCGTAACTCTAGTGG
The DNA here is from genome assembly GCF_023897955.1 of Schistocerca gregaria. Classification (NCBI taxonomy): domain Eukaryota; kingdom Metazoa; phylum Arthropoda; class Insecta; order Orthoptera; family Acrididae; genus Schistocerca; species Schistocerca gregaria. The sequence goes on along the minus strand of NC_064925.1, from coordinate 329,247,152 downwards.
TGGAAGCATTTCGTGAAAGTTCCTATTTATCAAGATTTTGGGTGGTAATATGGTGTATTTTTGACTGAAATAAGCGTCCTAAAATTTCAAGACCAGTAATGTTTATTGCTTAATAACACATGTTTATTGCTATCAAGTCCAAATTTAGTGAAATACTATTCTATCATTCTCACTTCCCAGTCAAACAACAAATTTCACACGCAAAGCAGCCGGAAATCTGCACAAGTCCGACCCGTTCATGTTTGGGGTCTCACTGTCTCTGATTCACAACTATTTGAGAGTTCTACATTCGGTCTCAATCAGTGGTCTTACATAAAAGACGAGCTCGCCACATACTCCATAAATTAATACAGAATATGCCACGCGGAATTTTCACTAAGACCGAAAGTTCACACTCTAGTAACTTTCCAACAAAACAATCCAGAAACATCAAACTTTCATGAAAATGTTCGTAACTGCGACAGCTTTAGCCACGATTCGTACTAAACGCTAAAACTCAATATTTCTTTATTTTACACATAATGAGCACCGTGACATTTACCATGACGTTTCGCGTCCGTTAGCTGGCGATCGACTCTCTCGATGCCTCCCCACTCTCTGTATATCTAAGTTTCTGTGCGAAGGAACAGCTTAAACCTGATTGGCTGATAAGTTTGACTGACCAATCAGAATGATCCTTCTAGATCATTCTCGCGGCAAAACTTGCTTTAGCCAATCACTAAACAAAAAGTCATTGACGTCATTCCAAATGCAAATACTATTATAATGTTTAATAAAAACACCGAAAAGAAAAATAATATTGAAATTAATTTAGAAACCGATTACACTTCAAACTGATATTTTGGCTGTCTACATACAAAAGCAATCACACTTTGATATACGTCATCAGCAATGTGGGTACAATACAGCTTTCCCACGAAGCGACTGCGTAATGTTTTACAGAAAGTGATGTCAAATTTTACGTATGGCCCACATACACACTCTCATCCATTTCCATTTATTCCCACAACAAAATAATTAACTAATGTTAATTTTTCATGAATTTCATACTACGAAATGCGAAGTAATTAAAGTATTTCAAAATAAAAATCCCGAGTAAATGATTTTACGCATTGAGAACTTTGGTTATGATTTCAATTGATAACAAAAGACAAACGGTTACAACCTAAGTGTCAGTTTTATGGTTTTTAGGTAATTTCCTCAATCTCCGAAACTATAATAGAAAGCTGTAATTTTTATGTGATCTTCTACTGAATAACAAAAAGTAGTATATCAAGTTTGAAAACAATTGGTTAATATTTACTATGATTTATTTAGATTCGTAGGCCGTTCGCACGGCCACGCAGCGTCAGATGCGCGGTGATTCAGAGCTGAGGCGTCTTCCTGCAGCTTCCTCACTGTCACCGGATCCACATCTACGTATGTTACTGCAATAAATGTTATCCCGTAATAACTTGCGACGTCACAGGAGGTCGAGAAATTCTCATCCGATACCGTCGCAGAGTCATGTGAGCCTCTGGTTTAGACCTTCTACTCTGCTTCGAACCAGAGGACCGCGATGAACCCTGGGTACAATTCTACAAATAGCTTAGCCTGCACCCCGCATGCGATGCTAGATGCCTTCACCAAATCAGTCATCCGCCGAAAGGAACGGAGGATGCCCTCACAACCCAAGTGGCAGGCTCCGTACTGAAATGCGGCACTACGCGCAGCCGGTTGCACCCAGTACGCTCGATAGCACATACACCGAGTGCGCACTGGCATTGTTTCCCGCCTTTCCGGCTGTTTCCCTGAGAGTCTCCATCACCTGCCTAACGTTGGAGCTCCGAATGACAAGCATACCCACTCGTCCGGACTGGACAGGAAAAGCGGCCGCTGCCTCAACAGGAGAGGCATCCCGTGCTGGCTCAGAGTTATCATCAACACTGGGTGGCACCTCGTACCTGTTATTAAGGCTAAGGGAGCCAGCCGCGCGTCCTGCTCCCTCCCTTTCCTTCCGCCCAGTGACGCAAACCCACCACCGTCTGCCACCCTCTGTCGAGTGAGGACGGACCGGCGAGATGCTGCGTATCAGAAAAATGCAGCGACACCCGAGTCACGAGGGGACTCTAACGTCACGACAAGTGTCGCAGGTCACGTTCCAGCGCCACGATGTCACCACACTTCGAGCATTAACCAGAAGCGCGTTGACGGAAGCCAACGTTTCTTCCAGCTGTTTACGGACAGCAGACAATTCTCCTTGTCCAGAATGAGATTTTTCACTCTGTAGGGGAGTGTGCGTTGATGTGAAACTTCCTGGCAAATTAAAACTGTGTGCCGGACCGAGACTCGAACTCGGGACCTTTGCCTTTCGCGGGCAAGTGCTCTACCAACTGAGCTACCCAAACACTACTCACGCCCCCTCCTCATAGCTTCACTTCTTCCAGTACCTCGTCTCCTATTTTCCAAACTTTACAGAAGCTCCCCTACGAACCATGCAGAACTAGCTCTCCTGAATGAAATCTCTGCAATATCCTTTCAGGAGTGCTGGTTCGAAGGAGAGCTTCTGTAAAGTTTGGAAAGTAGGAGACGAGGTACTGGCAGAAGTGAAGCTGTGAGGACTGGGCCTGAGTCGTGTTTGGGTAGCTCAGTTGGTAGAGTACTTGCCCGCGAAAGGCAAAGGCCCCGAGTTCGAGTCGCGGTCCGACACACAGTTTTAATCTGCCAGGAAGTTTCAATTCTCCTAGTGTCCGCTCACAACAAGCACAGTCACTAGCCACATCGTAGAGTGTAAAAGTATATATAAGATCTGAGATTGTGCTTCTGAGTTTGGAACGTAAGCTAAATACAACGAGGAGAATAAAGAAACATTAAAAACTGCTCTGCATATTTTTCACTATGCCCTGAGACGGCAAACTCTTAAACAGAAATAAATTTCTGTACTGAAGTGGATCTATCTACAGTTACCTGTTACTAGAAACTCTGCTAACTCTAAAGCCACTGCAAGTGATAAGTATGCAAACTACAATGCACTGGAATGAGATTTTCACTCTGCAGCGGAGTGTGCGCTGATATGAAACTTACTGGCAGATTAAAACTGTATGCCCGACCGAGACTCGAACTCGGGACCTTTGCATTTCGCGGGCAAGTGCTCTACCATCTGAGCTACCGAAGCACGACTCACGCCCGCTGCTGACAGCTTTACTTCTGCCAGTACCTCGTCTCCTACTTTCCAAACTTTACAGAAGCCCTCCTGCGAACCTGGTAGAAGTAAAGGCCACCAGCGGCCCCAGCAAAACTACGCCCCGCCGAGTGTGCCGCTGTTTCTAATGGTACGAAGTCCGGGGCTCACCGACCCTGGACACGAAAGCTGAGTTTCGATTTAACCTACCAGCAAGTGTGTTCACATTGTGTGGTTTGGAGTTCGTTGTCGGCTGTTTGGATATTCCCACAAGCAACAAAGTGGTTTTAAAGTTGGAAAATTCTAGCCACCCTCCGGTGGAGTTTCACTGTATTTGGTTATTTGAATTGAAGTGCACCAGCGGAATCTCCTGCCTTGTGGCCGTTAACGTTCCGGTTACCTGCCCTGGGCGTTGACGTAAATTTCAGGCAGTGTAGTTTCCTGATCGTGATGTTGCTGTTCAGCACGGTGTGTAGTTTGACAGCTCCGTGAATGATTGGTTGTGGGCGCCAATATCTTTTACGTTGTTCCGTTGAACTTCCTGTCGTGCCCTGGTCAGGTGAAGTGGAAGTTATCTTGTCGGTGGGCCCGTTGACTGTCGGTCGGTTGGGTTGTCGTCGGATCGTGAATGGCTGGCCCAATGCCTGTCTCACCTTAGCGAGCGTTAGTGTTTGAATTACAGGCCGACTCTCGAACATTTGGGCGCCGTTGTGTGGACTGCCTATTTTTTAAAATTTATTCTTTTTGTTGGTACTTGTATGGCTTCTAGCCGGTTTTGCGTTTTAAATTAGTTGTTTTACTCTTAAGGCCTTCAACCTAGTTTAAAGTACTGTTTCAGGTAAGCAATTTGGCATTAATTTTTTTTTTTTTTTTTTTTTTTGTATTTTTAAGTCTTCGGCCTTCAGCTGGTTTGAGTTTCTGTTGTTTGTTCTTAAGGTTCAAATGGCTCTGAGCACTATGGGACTTAATATCTTTGGTCATCAGTCCCCTAGAACTTAGAACTACTTAAACCTAACTAACCTAAGGACATCACACACAGCCATGCCCGAGGCAGGATTCGAACCTGAAACCGTAGCAGTCACACGGTTCCGGACTGAGCGCCTAGAACCGCGAGACCACCGCGGCCGGCCAGATTCAAAAATTGAAAAAGGCAGTAATAAGTTCTGGTCATTACGCAGGTACCTATGCGTCTTGGCATTGACTGATGGAATAGGGTGTCCTGAGGGATATCGTGGCGAATTCTTTCCAACTGGTGCGTTACGTCCTCAAGATCTCGAGCTGGTTGAAGGGCCCTGCCCATAATGCTCCAAACGTTTTCAGTTGCGGAGAAATTCGGGGACAGTGCTGGCCAAGGTAGGCTTTGACAAACAGGAAGTCAAGCATAGGTGCCCTCGCCGTGCGCGGGCGGACATTATCTTGCTGAAATATAAGTCCAGGATGAGTTGATATGACGGGCAACAAAACGGGACTTAGAATATCGTTGAAGGAACGCTGTGCTGTTAGGGTGCCGTGGATGACGACCAAAGGCGTCCTGCTATAAAATACACTGACACCCCAGAGCGTCACTCGTGGTCGTCGGGTCGTGTGGCGGGCGACAGTCAGGTTGGGATCCCAACGCTATCTGCGGAGTCTCCAGATGTCTTCGCTGGCCATCAGGGCTCCATCTTCTTTTGTCTCAGAGTGTATCTCATTTGCCGGCCGGTGTGGCAGATCGGTTATAGGCGCTTCAGTCTGGAACCGCGTGACACCTACGGTCGCAGGTTCGAATCCAGCCTCGGGCATGGATGTGTGTGATGTCCTTAGTTAGGTTTAAGTAGTCCTAAGTGAGCCGTGGCGCTCGTTACTGGCGCGCCAGTCTCTTGGATGTCGATTATCGATCCTTCGATGTTTCGTATCTTTGCTTGCCTCGTTGTTTTCCGCATTCGCTGGGCGAGTGGCAGTTGACGTTTGCTCGGGCTACCTGCTGAGACGTCGCTAGGTGCGAGGTGGGAAGCAACCACGTATATGTCGAGTTGGTTGTACGTGGTCTGCCGGTTCAGGATGGAGGATATGTGTTGGCTGCCTGCCTGTCTGCTCTCCTGATTTTGCTCGCAGTGCCTTGCGGCCGCCTAGCTTGGATTGCTACCTGGTGTGTCTTACACGAGCTATTCCGGACTTCTAGCAGAAGTTAGGCAGCCTTGTGTTTCTTTTAATGAAAAGGAGCAAATGTGTAAGACTTTTTGTAACCAATTTTGGTGGCCTCTTAAGCGTGGCCTTAGCGATTACACTGCCTTTGGGGAGAGCTAATTCTTTTAAATTTAAATAGTTAGGGTTCCCCGTCCTTTATAATCTTTAGGGGTTTTATTTGAATTTTCTCTTTAGGGTTCCTTCCTTGTGCTTGGTTAAATGTTTACTTGTATAGCGGGAAGTGACTCCTGTTTAAAACTCTGAGAAGGTGTTTGATGTTACTGTCGCCTCCGGCATTCGTCTTTTCAATTAAGTGTTGTCATCCATTCGAGCAACCTGGTGTCACTCCTCGTTAATTAATGCTGGTTTGTCTTTACTTAATTTTGAACTGGCCATTTGAATTAATATTTTGGAGCGCAGTATAGCACTAAGGCAACCTCATTGTATACCACCTTGTGCCCCGGTCTAGTACCTTAATTTTCAGTGGCACGAGTAAGCTCTACTACCCGTTTACTGATGTGCTCCCTTCAAAATCTTGTCTTGTATAAGTTTGCCCATGTGTGTCTAGGAACACAGAGATGATCTTTAGTGTGACTTCAGTGCTAGTCAGTTAATGGAATCTTCATTTGGGCTTGGCTTCCACTGAAGAGTTTGAGTGGAGTGGAGTGTGTTTAATTTGTTATTCATTTAATTACAGTAATTTTATTTATTTAATGCGGAGCAAGACATTTAAAGACTGTTGGTATTAACTCCACTAGTTGCTGGGTGTTGCTAATTTGTCCCAAATGACCTACTACATATTCAATGGCAAGGCTGTTGATTAGTTGGTTACTGTGAGTACAAATTCACGCTATTTGTTTGTTGGCGAAATAGCTAAGGTGTCTGTGTCGTGATACAACCGCTAGCTACGTGTTTGAGCTAAATTGATATAAACCTTACATTGCCTCCTTAAAATTTGTTAGCAGCATAAACCCTTAAGAGAACTAAGTTTTGTCACTGCTTATGTTAACCTTTATTAGGAGCAATATTTCATGTAGTTAAATTTTGTCTTAAAATGTATATTTCTCTGATGTAATAAACGAGTGGTAAAAGAAAAAAGCAAAGGGGCCTGGTCCTTCCTATTGTGTCCGGTTTGTAACACGTAACACTAAGTTCTAGGGGACTGATGATCTCAGATGTTAAGTCCCATAGTACTCAGAGCTATTTGAACCATCTTTGGGTATCTCATTAATTTATATGGATTTGACAAATCTTTAAGTCTTTTAGTGATGACTTTCTTAACATTTATCTGTGTGAAAGCAGTAAGTACAACAATTCCTAAATCATTTGTGGTGAACATTTAATTGAATCACATAATATATGATCTTTCCGTGCCACTGGCTTTGTAAGATGAGATATTCAAGAAATAATGAATGTAGGCCATTCATGAATAGGGAAATGAAAATAATATTACGCTAAGGTCAAAAGTGGAATCGTTAACGAAAAAACATTGTCAATATTGAAACGACCTATACAAAGGAAAATATGTCATCAGTCATAATTTCTACACTAGATAATCCAATAGCTCAGCTAAATATGAACCGAAACTGCTCCCTCCATTTCATATTACCCCATACGGCTGTCTGCTTACTGATCAAATCTCGCTCCTCGTGGGTGACATTTTGTGACAACGGAGCTTTATTTACAGAAAGCAGAGCAGAATGGCGTTTGTTTCTCTTCGTCGGTCGGTAGTTTGGGTGACCCGCGCAGTGAAAGCGCGAGGGCCCGCAGAGGCAACAACGGATGCCGCAAATGCGAGATGGCATCAGCCGATACGGCCGCTAAGCGACATTTAAGCGCTCCGCTCTTTGTAATTATTATTGCATTTGTGGGGCTGTCTTCGACGCCTCCTGGACAGCTTGTAGATCTGACGCCGATAGCTTTCCGGGAGAGTGGGCGGTGGCAACATGCGCTGCCTGTGGACAATTCATTATAGCTCATTTGCTGTCGGTTAGCCGAGGTTAAAAACAACATCCGGCGGTTTGTTTCTGTAAACGAGTCGGCCACTAATGCGAGAGTATTTGTGACCGCAGCTAGCTTCCTGTAGTGAAGACTTCCAACGGCGGCTCTTTCTTCTGGTGCGCTTGTACGCTCCAAAGACGGCCGTTCGAAAAGTAATTTATTTTAGCATTAGGCTTGTCTGCTTTGCTGATGACAGTGTTACAAGGGAGAGCGAACTGTCCACCCGACCGTAGCGAGAACTGACTGTCACGTGACTACATACAGCCACGTTCCGGTTCAAAGTGGTATGCGTAGTTACCTGCTGTGCAAAGATGGAAAATGATCGTGGAGAATGTCTACGTGTGCAGCCGTCGTAACGCCATTAAATTTATTGGCGACATTAAGGAGAAAGGAGTGACAGTGTTGATAGAAAAAGTGGTGAAAGGTACAGTCAAAGTGTGACGTAAGTCGATGGTGTGTAAATTATATCAGGAGTGTCAGGAGGAACGTGGTACTGAATGGAGTGGAATTCAAATATATATCTCGCGGCACCAAGAATTATTCGACATAGACGGAAGTTGGTAGGCGTGTTTCTACGTGTGAACGATGATGTCTGTTCACATTTCACGTGATCGCATAAGGGTGGAGCCAATAGCGCCACTATGAGGTTGGGATTAAGATTTGCTTTAAATACACGCTGCAACGGTCGTGAGCGTTGGTTACATTTGAGAGCGGTCGTGGTGAACTGATGCTACTGGGGTCGATGGTCCAGCAATTAAATAAAATATAAATTGAATGACAGGGAGACAATAGATCCCTACTTCACGTTATTAGTTATGAACAACAACATAGCCCGTGAGATATTCACTTCTAAACGCGTACTACGTCTTCACTGCAGAAGCCACGGAAATCTCACAAGTGCAGAAGCCGGCATTCTGGAATATTTCCACTCTCCAAGTCTTTCCAGCAACTGCGCGTCTGCCGCGCCGTATTGTCCAGGAGTCCCCTGTGTCCTCTCCCGTACTCTCCAGAACTCTCTTCCCACTTCCATCCAGTCTCCCCATTCGCGATCGCTGTGATTAGCTAGAGCGCTCCCACCATGTCTTTAAGCCAACGCACACTCACAAACATAATAAACATATTCGAGATACAGGATTTATATTTAAATAACTTTAAATTAAATGAATATTCCTGCGGCTGGACCATAAACACGCTGTAACACACTTATTAAGTACATAAACAAATTAAATAAGCATATATCAAATGAGTAGAATAGAAGTAAGCCGGTAGCGTGTTTTATAAAACACAGTTAATAATTAACCAATTTCTTCATGAATAGTATATATCGGATATAAACAGAGACATAGATGAATAAATATATTTATAAGCATGCTGCTACCGTTTTTTCGTGTAACTGTGGAATACTTATGGCCTGACGTGATTAATAGTAATCAACCACTTTGACCTCCAATAACTCATGTACTAATCAAGTTACATACCTGTGATTCATACCAAATTAGGTTTACATTAATAGCTTTCTACAGACACGTCAATCGACAAACGCGGATGAACAGTTTAGATTTTGGAAATTCGTTGCTGGGTGTTATTTGTATAATTTACAGTCAGGTACCAAACTTTAAACTAATGAAGATATTGAAAATCTGATTACACTATCAGAATGGTCGTGCAAATAATGGTAATGTACCTGTTTCTTTTTGAGGTATCATGATTCCTCTGGTTACTATTAATTTCTATACGAACTGTGAAATGTCTGCCATTAAGGTTTCACAAAGTCCGCCATATTTGGCACTCCCTGCATGTCTCCTTCATTGACACAGCGTCACCATGGAATTCCCAGCCAGGTGGCTGGACCACGTGGTCCTGCCGTTGTACAGCACCACGCCCGAGCGGTGGCCGCCACTCTGAACTTAGAATATTTTCAGGGCGCCACAACCCCCCCCCCCCCCCCCCAATTACCTCACAGTGTGCAGCAACAATTTGAGAAGCAGCTGGCACCACAGAGACACAACGAATTGTTCCTAATTGTTCATTTCAAATATAGCTCAGAGCCAGACGCCGTGTATCGTGGAGTCCACTGACCCCAAACCACCAACACATTGGTATTAAGAGAGAGCTCATTGGAGGGAGGGGGGGGGGGGGCTGTCTGTTATGTTTTCTGACCAAAGTTGGTTCTGTCTCGGTACGTGATGGCCGTGTGTTAGGAGGAGGCCAGTTGAGTGCCTGCAACCAATCCGTCTGTGTGCCAGACACACTGGACGCACAACTGGAGTTATGGTTAGGGGTGCACTTTCGTATGACAGCCGGAGGACTCTCGTGGTTATCCTGACTGCAAATCTATCCGTCAGTCTGGAGATTCGACATGTTGAGCTGCCATTCAGGGACAGCATTCCAGGGAGTATTTTCCAACAGGATAACACTCGCCTACACAACGCTGTTGTGAATCAACATGCCCTAGAAAGTGTCGATAAGTTGTCTTGCCCTGCTCAATCACCAGATCTGTCTCCAATCGAGCACATAGGGACATCATCAGATGACAACTCCAGCATTATCCACAAACAGAATTAACAGTCCCTGTGCTGACCAACCAGGTGCAACAGGCATGTAAATCCATCCCACAAACTGACATCCAGCACCTGTACAACACAGTACATGTACATTTGCATGTTCGCATTGGGCATTCTGACACTTACACTGGTTATTAATGTACCAGAATTTCATATTTGCAATGGCTTATCTCGCACTTACATTAACTTGAGATCTTGCAATATTAACCACTCAAATGTATTCTTGAAACATCATTATTCTACACTACTGGTCATTAAAATTGCTACACTACGAAGATGACCTGCTACAGACGCGAAATTTAACCGACAGGAAGAAGATGTAGTGAGATGCAAATGATTAGCTTTTCAGGGCACTCACACAAGGTTGGCGCCGGTGGCGACACCTACAACGTGCTGACATGACGAAAGTTTCCAACCGATTTCTCATACCCAAACAGCAGTTGACCGGCGTTGCCTGGTGAAACGTTGTTGTGATGCCTCGTATGGGGAAGAGAAATGCGTACCATCACGATTCCGACACGATGTCCTTGAACGGTTGCAAATGTTCTGCAAGTAGCCGAACATAACCATTTCCAGACAATGATCGGTTCATTTACACCAGAGGTTCCAGTCCATTTCTTGTAAACACGGCCATGGTGGGGCCACCAACAGCTTTCAGTGTCTTGTTGACAACTTGGGTCTGTGCCTTAGTTGGGCCTGCGACACAATCGAACCCTACCATCAGCTCTTACCTACTGACCAGGCCACAGTTTTCCAAATATCTAGGTTCCACCCGATGTTGTCACGAGTCCAGGAGAGGCTATGCGGGCGATTCCGTGCTATTAGCAAAGGCGCTCGCCTCGGTCGTCTGTTGCCACTGATCATTAACGCCAAATTTCGCCACACTGCCTTAAAAGATACGCTCGTTGTACTACCGACATTGATTTCTGCGGTTCTTTGTCTGTTAGCTTTGACAAGTCTTCGCAAACGCCGCTGCTCTCGGTCGTTAAGTGAAGGCTGTTGTGCAATGCATATCGCTGTCCCATGACTTTTGTCACCTCATTGTAAAGTATATATGTAAGGACATCATAAGGTAAGTTACACACGTCGTCCAATGCTAAGACCATTGTGCAACAAGCGTGCCACATTGTCAGAAGAGAACACACGCTTCGCTTTTCCTGTAGACAATTCTGGAGCAGTACGAATAACTGTTGCGTCACAGCGTGGGAGTTAGATGGAGCGGCAACTGGAAACGTACCTCACAGTTGAAGCACGCGAGGCCGTGCGATTCTTGTTCGCAAAACGTCTGAATTGCTCACAGACTCACGATGCAGTTGTGGCGTTTTACTGATCAGAACCAATGGCGTGTCCTGCCGCGGTGAAATAGTGCCAATAATTTGGACAAGGCCTTCCAGACGTGGGTGGTGCTGTTCGGGAAGGGGAGGAAGATATGATACCATTAGATTTCCGGCTTTACGGCAAGCTGAAAGATCATGAGGGAGGAAAAAGGTTTTCCACTGATGAGCACGTTCACAAAGAAATTCTCGAATGGATCCGTAATCGAGGAGAGGATATCTGTCGTCGAGGAAATGAACGACTGGTAGAAGTTTACGACCGTTGGTTACAGAGACCTGGTGACTACGTTGAAAAAAAGTGTCACGTATCTAAGGCGCATTGAAGTGTGGCGCAGCTTTCAATAAATAATGTGTAAATTGCTGTTTGAATTCCTTTTATATTTTGTACTCCTATATAGCCTTGAGGATTTCGTTTCGTTAGTTCTGCAGGGTTTTGACTGTTATAGGCAGATACGAAGGGGGATAATAATACGAAAATAATCATAGGTCAGGAAACCAAAGGTTTCCTCGTTAGGACATTTCCGCAAGTGCACGTATGCCAATGTTACAACACTTTTAATGTCGAAGGCTACGTTTATTTCGGAACACCGCAAGTGAGGCGTAAATTGCAAAGTGATAAACTGCCCTCGTTTTATTTATCGTCTTTCGGGATAGGTAAGTACTGTCAAGTGGCGATGAACAACACTTACACCGTGACCACCCATGTCCCTCGACTTAAACCCGTTGGACTTCTTTTATTTGTATAGTGATATTTAAAAGATTTGGCGTATTTCAGCCCTGCTGATACTGTCTTTGAACTTCGGGAACGTATTTAGGATAAATGTCAGTGCATTTGGAACACCATTGGGAGTTTTCAAATTATGCGAGCATCTATAAGAGAACATGCTCAAGCCTGATCTCGTGAAAGATGGCCATGCAGAGCACTTGTCGTAATGTGTAATATGGTGTTAAGACAGACGGGGACTCCATTATAAGGTGTTCACGTACTCAGCGTGTTCATGTTCTTAGTCGTAATACATCGTATCGATAAACCATTCGTTTACAGACTATGTTTGTTAGGGTTGCTTGTTTGATTCATTGTTCTCAACTCGCCGCTCTTGTGTGTACCCAAAGTGGGGTGACAAAAGTCATGGGATACCTCCTAACGTCGCGTTGGGACTCCTTTTGCCCGGCACAGCGCAGCAGGTCGACGAGGAGGGACTCAACACATTCTGTCGTAGTTTGAGAAGATAATGCCCATGAATGGCTGCAGATGGTCTCCAAGCAGCCGAACATACGGACGACTCAGTTCATTCCATGTAAACACAACACACGTTGTTATGGAGCCACAGCAGCTTGCACAGTGCCTTGTTTACAACTTGAGTTAATGGCTTCGTGGAGTCTGCGCCACACTCGAACCCGTCCATCAGCTCTGACCAACTGAAATCGGCGCTCATCTGACCAGGCTACGGTTTTCCAGGCGTCTGGGATCCAAACGATATGACCACGAGCTCAAGATAGGAGCTGCAAGCGATGCCGTACTTTCGTTGTACGTCCCACACTGACTTCAGCGGTTATTTCAAGCATTGCTGCTTGTCTGTTAGCAATGACAACTCCACCGAAACGCCGCGGCTCTCAGTCGTTCAGTGCGTTGTCTGTGATTGGAGTTAATGCCTGAAGTTTGGTATTCTCGGCGCACTCCTGACATTGGGGATCTCGTAATATTGAATTCCCTATCGATTTCCGAAATGGAATGACCCATGTGCTTTTTTTTAATTCATCTGATTAATTAAAAGGATTCTTATTTTCTCCTTTTCCTTCACCAGAAATACACCATTCTGAATCAAAAAGCACTTGTCCAACACATCCCCTGCGGATTACAAGGTTTGAATTACTCTTTCTTCGGAAATTATGTGTGATGTCATACAAGCTTAAAAACACCAACCAATTATCATCTACATCACATTGTTCGTTAACAGCTCATATGTTTATACACACATCAAAAAAAGTTTTGCATCATCCCGATTCCCAGAACACCTGAAGATAGACGTTGACTGTGGTTATTTTATCACAGAAACGGTCCGTTTGACTGTTCAGAGAGGTCTCTAAACCCGCCGAAAGATGTAAACAACCATCCATGAGCAGCGCCTATTAGACGGAGGGGGTCCAACAACCGATCAGTTCCAGTCATTCCACCAGGAAGGAGGTACATGGCTCGTGTTGTCTGTAGTTCAACCATGCCTAGACGGTCAATACCGCGGTTCGATTGCGTCCGCATTATTACTTTGTGTCAGGAAGGGCTCCCAACTAGGGAAGTGTGCAGGCGTCTCGGAGTGAACCAAAGCGATGTTGCTCGGACATGGAGGAGATAAGAGAGACACGAACTGTCGATGACACGCATCGCTCATGCCACCCAAGGGCTACTACTGCAGTGGATGACCGCTTCCTACGAATTATGGCTCAGTGGAACCCTTACAGCAACGCCACTGTGTTGAATTATGCTTTTCGTGCAGCCACAGGACTCAAACTGTGCGAAATAGGCTACATGATGCGTAACTTCAATCCCTACGTCCATGGCGAGGTCCATCTTTGCTACCACGACACCATGCAGCGCGGTACTGATGGCCCCAACAACATGCCGAATGGACCGTCCAGGACTGGCATCACGTTGTCTTCACTGATCAACCAGGCAATCGTCTGAGACGTGTTTGGAGGCACCCCAGTCAGTCTTCGACACACTGTCCAGCGAGTGCAACAAGGTGGAGGTTCCCTGCTGTTTTGGGGTGGCATTTTGTGGGTCCAGCGTACGTCGCTGGTGGTCATGGAAGGCGCCGTAACGGCTGTACGATACATGAATGCCATCTTCCGACAGATATTGCAACCATATCGGAAGCATATTGGCGAGACATTCGTCTTCATGGACGACAATTCACGACCACATCGTGCACATCTTGTGATCGACTTCCTCCAGGATAGCGACATCGCTGGACTAGAGTGACCAGCCTGTTCTCCAGATATGAACCCTCTCGAACATGCCTGGGATAGATTGAAAAGGGCTGTTTATGGAAGACGTGACCCACCAACCACTCTGAGGGATCTACGCCGAATCGCCGATGGGGAGTGGGAACTTGTGGATAGTATGCCACGACGAATACAGGCATGCACCAGTGCAAGAGAACGTGGTACTGGGTATTAAAGGTACCGGTGTGTACAGCAATCTGGACTATCACATCTGAAGGTCTCGCTGTATGGTAATAAAACATGCAATGTGTGGTTTTGATGAGCAATAAAAAGGGCGGAAATGATGTTTATGTTGATCTCTATTCCAATTTCCTGTACAGGTTCCGGAATTCTCGGTGCCGAGCTGATGCAAAACTTTTTTTGATGTGTTCACTACTGGCCATTGAAATTGCTACGTTCTGCAGACGCGAAATTTAACCGACAGGAAGAAGATGCTGTGATATGCAAATGATCAGCTTTTCAGAGCATTCACACAAGGTTGACGCCGGTGGCGACACCTACAACGTGGTGACATGAGGAAAGTTTCCAACCGATTTCTCATACACAAACAGCAGTTGACCGACGTTACCTGCTGAAACGTTGTTGTGATGCCTCGTGTGAGGAAGAGAAATGCGTACCATCACGTTTCCGACTTTAATAAAGGTCGGATTGTAGCCGATCGCGATTGCGGTTTATCGTATCGCGACATTGCTGCTCGCGTTGATCGAGATCCAATGACTGTTAGCAGAATATGGAATCGGTGGGTTCAGGAGGGTAATACGGAACGCCGTGCTGGATCCCAACGGCCTCGTATCACTAGCAGTCGAGATGACAGGCATCTTATCAGCATGGCTATAACGGATCGTGCAGCCACGTCTCGATCCCTGATTCCATAGATGGGGACGTTTGCAAGACAACAACCATCTGCACAAACATTTCGACAACTTTTGCAGCAGCATGGACTATCAGCTCGGAGACCATGGCTGCGGTTACCCTCAACGCTGCATCACAGACAGGAGCGCCTGCGATGGTGTACTCAACGACGAACCTGGGTGCACGAATGGTAAAACGTCATTTTTTACGATGAATCCAGGTTCTGTTTACAGCATCAAGATTGCCGCATCCGTGTTTGACAACATCGTGGTGAACGCACATTGGAAGCGTGTATTCGTCATCGCCATACTGGCGTATCACCCGGCGTGATGGTATGGGGTGCCATTGGTTACACGTCTCGGTCACCTCTTGTTTGCACTGACGGCACTTTGGACAGTGGACGTTACATTTCAGATGTGTTACGACCCGTGGCTCTACCCTTCATTCGATCCCTGCGAAACCCTAGATTTCAGCAGGATAATGCACGAACGCATGATGAGGTCCTGTACGGGCCTTTCTGGATACAGAAAATGTTCGACTGCTACCCTGGCCAGCACATTCTCTAGATCTTTCACCAATTGAAAACGTCTTGTCAATGGTGGCCGAACGACTGGCTCGTCACAATACGCCAATCACTACTCTTGATGAACTGTGGTATCGTGTTGAAGCTACATGGGCAGCTGTACCTGTACACGCCATCGAAGCTGTGTTTGACTCCATACCCAGGCGCATCAAGGCCGTTATTACGGCCAGAGGTGGTTGTTCTGCGTACTACTGATTTCTCAGGATCTATGCACCCAAATTGCGTGAAAGTGCAATCACATGTCAGTTGTAGTATAATATATTTGTCCAATGAATACACGTTTATCATCTGCATTTCTTTTTGCTGTAGCAATTTTAATGGCCAGTAGTGTATTTGCAAACGCAAGGGCTGTTTAATATGCACGTCAGTTGTCGGTCATTAACTCAAACACTACGACGTTGTCATTCGTTAAGAGAACGTTCTGATATTTCCAGAAAATGTAGAACGCTGTTAGAACACTGACAACAAAAACATAGTTTGTCCCGTTATTTGCAAGATGGAGAATTAGAGGCACTACATCCTGTTTCCTCTCGCAAGTAGCAGCACTTTTCAGTCAGCCGACGTCACACATCTGGAGCTTCGAAGGTCTTATAGTACACGCGACGTGATGGAAAGTGCAGCCGGAAAGGATACGTACCTGATGGAGCGCAAGGCGTCAGCTGAACACGAGAGCCAAGTGAGACACGTGATGTGCCCACTCGGCTGGAGGAACCCTTGGAGTGGAACGCGTTGCCCAGGCCGTAACGGAATCGCGTACCCAGTCAGCAGGGTGCTCGCCGGAGGGGGGGACTATAGCAACGGATTATCCCATTGTGCATGTGCGCGATCTGAATGGTTGTAGGTATCGATAGGCAGAAACCTTTCCCCTTCCTGATATACTGAAATGTCCTTTTCTATCTTCCGTTCTTCCAGTATTTCAGTTTTTACCTAGCTCGCGTTAAAGAGAATTCCTCCCGTGTTTAACCATTTCCGGATTTACTCCACCTAGTCTTGGTGATTTTCAGTTCTTCATTTTTTTTTCAATGTGTCATCAATTCCATCATGTATCACTATAGTCGACATATTTCCCTAGTGAGAGTCAGCAGTTGTACTGAAACTTAATGCAATTCTCATTTATTGTTCCGTCTCAGTTCCTCATTTCAATTAGATTTCTGATCTAAAACAAAGTAAAACTATATATTTACCATCTAATGGCTTACAACAACTAGCCAAAAAGGAATTGAACATAAATGCAGAATTCAGCTGTAGGTAAGACTGGTTGCTGACGCAACTGCTTATGTCAATTCTACGTTTCTGTTCAATTCCTTTTTTCCTGCTTATAGTAAAATATTAGGTGAAACATATTTAGCTTTATTTTGTTTCAGATCTGCAGATTATCCTGGGTGATCGAAACACGCAACTTAATTAAAACTATACAACTGAAACTGATCACCGACGGAGGTTTATCTTAAATATCCATCAGGTCTATACAATCTATTCCTTGCCGTTGTTCTTTATTATCTGCTCGTTTGATTTCTGTATTTTATCACATTATAAAGGACTATGGCACAATTCATAAGTCACAGAAGCAAAGAATAAAGAACAGCTGGAAGGGATAGATTGTATAGAACCACTGAATTGAAGATATTCCTAAAAAATGAAAACCCGGAAAACACGAAGACTACATGGAATAAATGGTTCAAAAAATGGTTCAAATGGCTCTGAGCACTATGGGACTTAACATCTGTCGTCATCAGTTCCCTAGAACTTAGAACTACTTAAACCTAACTAACCTAAGGACATCACACTCATCCATACCCGAGGCAAGATTCGAACCTGCGACAGTAGCGGTCACGCGGTTCCAGACTGAAGCGCCTAGAACCGCATGGCCACACCGGCGGGCATGGAATGAATACCGAATTGATTAAACACGGAGGAATTGTCTTAAAAATAACGATGCTACATATCTTTAACATGTGCAGGTTAAAATATGAGATACCGGAGGAACGTAATATATCAAAGGTCATTTCAGTACATAAGAAAGATGATAGAAATAGTACATCTAAGTACACAGGTATTAGTATTCTGAACAATGCTTACAAAATTTGCACCAAAATGATGAATGGAAAGTTTCTAAATACCTCGGATATAGTTTTAATGGAGATGCACAACCAATGTTTTCACACTGAAACAGATAGTTCAAAAGATACGAAAATGTTATGAGAAAACTCATCTAGCATTTGTGGAATATGAGAACTGACAGATCTCACTGAGACAAGCTATGGTCAATAGTGGAAAAAAGGACTCCTTAAACATCGTATCCAAGTCCCAAAAAGTCTGTGTATAAAAACTAGATTTAGAACTGACGTGGGTGAAGAGATATCACCTGAAATACAAACAAATCACGGAGTAAAACCAACATAATTCAATATCTATACGGATAACATGCTAGGGGAATGGAAAGGAGGTAGAACATCATCAGGCATAAATATTGGGGAGGAATAAACTAAATGGAAATAAGCCAAGCTACAATCTAACTATATAAATAAAACTAAAACGATGGCCTTTTTAGGTATTCAACCATTGCGAACAAAAGTAGTCCTCGATAATAAGCCGACAGAACAGGTGGAAGCTACAATTTGACTATCTCTAGTAATAAAAACTAAAACGATGGTCTTTTTTAGATATTCACCCAGTACGAACAAAAATAGTCCTTAATAGTAAACCGACAGAATAGGTAGCCTGTTTCCACTCTTTACGATGTGGCACATCACATGAACAAGATAAGAATATAGAGAAAAAAACTAATACTTGCCAGGGTGTATGTGGTACAATAAGGAGAACATTTAGGAGTAGTACGTAGTAACTGACAGAAAGTCATCAGGTAAAATAGAAGTGATTTCTGGCGTTCCCGAAGGTAGTGTTATAGGCCCTCTGCTGCTTGTCTGTACGTATAAACAATTTAGGAGACAATTTGAGCAGCTGTCTTAGGTTGTTTGCACATGATGCTGTAGTTTATCGTCTAGTAGTCATCAGAAGATCAAAACAAATTGCAAAATGATTTAGGAAAGATATCTGCATGGTGCGAAAATAGGCAGTTGATCCTAAATAATGAAAAGTGTGAGTTCCTCCACATGAGTTCTAAAAGGAATCCCTTAAACTTCGGTTTCACGTTAAATCAATCAAATCTAAAGGTCGTAAATTCGGCTAAATACCAAGGAATTACTATCACGA
The DNA here is from genome assembly GCF_023897955.1 of Schistocerca gregaria. Classification (NCBI taxonomy): domain Eukaryota; kingdom Metazoa; phylum Arthropoda; class Insecta; order Orthoptera; family Acrididae; genus Schistocerca; species Schistocerca gregaria. The sequence goes on along the minus strand of NC_064925.1, from coordinate 329,228,279 downwards.
ATAACTTAAATAGCAAAGAACACATAGAATATGTTGTAGGGGAAGGCGAAACACAGACTGCGATTTATTGGCAGAACTATTAGAAAATGCAACAGACCTACTAAAGAGACTGCCTTCACTACGCTTCTCCGTCGTCTTTTGGAGTACTACTGTGCTGTGTGGGATCCTTACCAGAAAGGATTAACTGAGTACATGGAGAAAATTCAAAGAAGAGCAGCACGTTTTCTACTACAGAGAAATGGGATAGTGTCACGGACATGATATAGGAACTGGAGTGGACATCATTAGAACAAAGGAGTTTGTCGGTGCAGTGGAATTTTCTCTCGAAGTTTCAGTCACTAACTTTCTCCTTCGAATGCGAAAATAATTTGTTGATACCGCCCTACATAGGGAGAAACGATCACCGTAATAAAATAAGTAAAATCAGAGCTCCCACGGAAAGTTAGTTGTTCGTTTATTCCGCGCGCTTTCGAGAGTGGAATAAGAGAATTGTTGTGAAGGTGGTTCGATGAACCCGCTGTCAGGCACTTAAGTGTGATTTGCAGAGTATCCACGTAGATGTAGATGTAAATGTAAGGGTAAAATAAGGAAAGAATCACAACTGAAATTTTACAAAGTCATTGCAGTCCCCGCTTTATTAAATGCTCTGGAATGTTGGACGCTGAGAAACAAAGATTTACGAGAACTAGAAGCATCAGAAATCAAATTTCTGATATCCGTGAAAGGCTGCACTAGGGATGATAGAATTAAAAGTGAAATAGTAAGAAAGAACGTAGGGCTGTAACCAATAGCCCAAGAGACAATCCAGTACAAAGCAAGTTGGAGAGAGCGTGAACCTCACATACCGCCACAAAGACGATTCGTTAACTAGTAACGGAATATAAAGCTTGGTGTAGGAAGACCAAGGGGGGGATGGCGAGACCAGAACAGGAGATAGGCCAACCCTCGACTGGCAAAAGAAGAGGAGGAGACCTTTATTTCTCTGCGAAAACTGAGTACGGAAAATAAAATTCCTCCACCAGTATAAACACATCTCTATGAATCTATTACGTACACGCTTGGCTTCAATCGGTTAACCACACAATTGCTACAAAACTAACTTAAAACTTACTTGATATATATTTCATACATTAAGAGCAACGCTGTAAACAAATATCTCAAAGTAATGTTTGCAATCCAATTGCAATCTCAGATAAACATGCAGTATGTTCATCTTCTTAGCGGTAATGCACATGTTTTCTACTACAACTGTGCGTGAGATTCCCACACTCCCAAACATCCTTACGTACACTGTTTACGATGTGATAGAGAAGTGACACGTACAGCACAAAAGCGTACAGGTTGACCTCGTCTGTTGATTAACAGGGAACGCTGACAGTTGAAGAGGGTTGTAATGTGTAATAAGCAGACATCTATCCAGAGTATCACACAGGAATTCCAGACTGCATCAGGATCCACTGCAAGGACTATAACAGTTAGGGGGGAGGTGAGAAAACTTGGATTTCATGGTCGAGAGGCTGCTCGTAAGCCACAGATCACGCCAGTAAATGCCAAACCGAGCCTCTCTTGTTGTAAGAGGAGTAAACATTGGACGATTAAACAGTGTTTAAACGTTGTGTGGAGTGGCCAATCACGGTGGACAAAGTGGCGATCCGATGGCAAGGTGTTGGTAGGGCGAATGCCCGGTGAACGTCATCTGCCAGCGTGTGTAGTGCCAACTGTAAAACTCGGAGGCGGTGGTGTTATGGTGTGGTTGTGTTTTTCATGGAGGGGGCTTGCACCCCTTGTTGTTTCGTGTGGCACTATGACAGCACAGGCCTACATTGATGTTTTAAGCACCTTCTTGCTTCCCACAGTTGAAGAGCAATTCGGCGATGTCGACTGCATCTTCCAACACAATCGAGCAACTGTTCATAATGCATGGCCTGTGGCGGAGTGGTTACACGACAATAAAGTCCCTGTAATGGACTGGCCTGCACAGAGTCCTGACCTACAGAAAACCTCTGGGATGTTTTAGAACGCCGATTTCGTGCCAAGCCTTACCCACTGACATCGATACCTCTCCTCAGTGCCGCACTCCGTGAATAATGGGCTGCCGTTCCCCAAGAAACCGTTCAGAGCCTGATTGAAAGTATGCCTGTAAGAGTGGAAGCTATCATCAAGGCTAAGGGTGGGCCAACACCATATTAAATCCCCCCATTACCCACAGAGGGTGCCACGAACTTGTAACTCATTTTCAGCCAGGTGTCCGGATACTTTTGTATCACTTAGTGTACATGTCTATTTTGTACATGTTCTGTATTTTTGGGGCAGTCATCTTCTGAAACCCTGGAGATATATATGGATAATCATGTACTCTATGGATTGTTCATTCCTTCGTGAAGCTCAGTGGTCAGTATGTCTGACTGCAATGGGCTGGGTTTGACTTCTGGTACTGCCAGAGATTTTTCTGTACTGGAAGGACTGGTAGGGGGTGTACTCAGACTCGTGATGCCAGTTGAGGACATGTTAAGCTGACGAGGACAACACGGCAAGTAGCATGACACCATTTGCTAGGAACGTCACTTAGTGGAAGAGGGGTCAAAGTAAGAGACAAGTGCCAGATACTCGACCTTTTCTGAAAAAAGCAGTTGCCAAAGTTTTCGTGGTGTTTTCGAGGTATTTTATGTGCCTTTTATTGTGCGACCCACGCAGACGAGAGTCTCCGTGGCTTCCTAATTTTGCTGCCCGTGTTCGAAACCGCATTATTACTTTTATTTGTTTTTCATTTATATGCCCACGTCTGTGAAAGATTACTACGCGACTGTTTTCCAGTGTGAATTGACATAATGTAGTCCTCATTCGTTCACTAATCGTATGTCAGATGAATGAATTAAAAGAAAAATGAGAATTATTTGAAATTGTTTCCGGTGACATTCAAGTAGTGTATCTTGACTCATAATCAATTCAAGCGCCAGTTTTCGTAAAAATGGTTCGTTACGCATGGGTTGCTGCGAAATTATTGTCAACTCGCGAAACCTTCAGCAATGTTAACGACGATTCTTTCCTGTGTGATATTCATATGTACAGTCTGGAACTGCGCGACCGCTACGGTCGCAAGTTCGAATCCTGCGTCGGTCCTGAATGTGTGTGATGTCCTTAGGTTAGTTATGTTTAAGTAGTTCTAAGTTCTAGGGGACTGATGACCACAGCAGTTAAGTCCCATAGTGCTCAGAGCCATTTGATATTCATATGAAGAAATGTAATGTGGCAAATCTGCCTACGGGCGATGCTCGTGGTGTTCGGAATATCTAAGTTTCGAATGTTTCTACGATCGACCCTGTCGGATGAACATCCGCAACCGGGCGTTATAGCGGATGTTGAAAATACCGCTACAGTTGTGAGGTTCTTTTGTTTAGAACACGACCGGTTTCGGGCTCTTATACGCCCATCTTCAGGTGTCGTAAGTTGGTGCATGGAGTCATGCTCTGCGCTCGCTCGTAGCACACCGCGTCTTGTATCGTCTACTTCGGCGCTCGGAATCACAGCACCAAGTTACGACACCTGAAGATGGGCGTATAAGAGCCCGAAACCGGTCATGTTCTAAACAAAAGAACCTTGCAACTGTAGCGGTATTTTCCAACTTTGGTTTCTACGATCAGTATCAACCATGGGAATGTACCAAATCTTCCTGAACAATAAACATGTTAATAAAATATAAGAATTAATACCAGGACTGATATGAGAGCGAAATATCAGATTATGAGAATTTAAAATGACTGCAAACTCTCAACACACACACACACACACACACACACACACACACACACACACACACACACACTGTATATAGTAAATGCATGACACTTATTGTGAGATCCAGTTGTAATTTTACAATTACTGTAAAACCATTGTATCCCCTAATTTGATAAGAAACATTTTTGTAGTAACCATCTACAGACACAGGTAGATAAACGAAAGCAATAAAAATAAAACAACAATAATCGGCTTTCGAACACGGGTTGAAAATTAAGAAGCAGCGACGCTACCCATTGAGCCACCATTTTATCCGAGGACCAGCTTAGCGCCCTCTGCTTCGCTCGCATAGACGCTGTGGCCTGCAGAGATTTCTTTGTTTTTTATTTAATAGAATTTTTGTGTTGTTCACAAACTGTGACACCTTCTAAGCTTTTCACGCTAATTAAGGCCTTATAAAGATGGTAGTCTGTGAATGTGCTTCAGACCAGAAAGCGATTCTGGTAACTGTAGTTCACATTTTTTATTAATGATGCCTTTTACGTTCTTGTGGAGATATTTCCGCAGCAGCTTTCATCTCCTAATAGATATTTCTTTATATATAACAATGAAGTGAAATACCAGTTGTCATAGATGTAGCCTTAAAAATCCTTTAGTAGTCCTGATAAATTATTTATTTTTTTTAAAAAAACTACAGTTACTATTTTGTCCCCTTAGTGATTGAATTTCCAAAAATGCTGAAATACAAATTTTTTATTTTGTAATTGAGAAAACAAATAGTTTTTTTAGTTCTTGCTTACAAATTCCCTTAATAGTGACATACTTCCAAAAAGCCTTTTATCCCCTCTCCCTTCTTACACGATGCATACAGTATAAGATCCACACCTTCACCGAACTCCGAGTTTCCTCTACCCTTAGAGCTTTGGGCTGGGCGATGATGAGCCAGTGAATCATTCTGACCCCATTTCACCCCCTTAGGGGTACAATTTCCAAAAACATTGAAACACATATTCTTTCATCTCCAACCCAGAAGCAAAAGCACCAGTTTTCAAAGATTTATTTTTAAAAATGCTTTGGCAATGAAATATTTTCATAAAACGTTTCACCCTCTATTTCGCCCTCTTAGGGTTGAATTTCCAAAACCAGAGAAATGTGTGTGTGTGTGTGTGTGTGTGGAGGGTGGGTGTTTTTTCTAAAAGAGAAGCCAATTAGAAATTTTGATAGATTTAGCTTAAAAATGCATATACAATTAAATATTTCCCTAAAAACTTTCATCCCACGTTTGAATTTTATAAACAGCGAAATAAATTTTCTTTCATCTCCAGCCGTGAAGCTAAAATTAAAATTCAATAAATTAAGCTTTGAAAATCCTTTCATACGAAAATATTTTTATAAAATGTCTCATCCTCTGTTTCACTCCCTTAGGGGTTCGATTTCCAAAAACACTGACACACGTATTTCTTTATTTGTAACAGAAAGTCAAATATCAGTGTTTTTGGTTACAAATAAAGAAATACGTGTGTCAGTGTTTCTGGAGTGTTCACAGTCCGCAGCTCGTGGTCTTGCGGTAGCGTTCTCGCTTCCCGCGGACGGGATCCTGGCTTCGATTCCCGGCGGGGTCAGGGATTTTCTTTGCCTCATGATGACTGCTTGTTGTGCGTACTTCATCATCATTTCATCATCATTGATTCGCAAGTCGCCGAAGTGACGTGACCTAAAAAGGACTTGCAAATACGACGGCCGAACTTCCCCACATGGGACCTCCTGGCCAACAATGCTATACGATCATTTCATTTCAGTGTTCACAGATGTAGCTTTAAAATACTTTAGTACTTCTTTAATAATGGTGAAACGTCCCCTTAGAATATTACACATGACTGTGTTTAAACTGACACACAATATTTTTAGCGCAACGCAATCTGTCTTTCAAAAATCCCTACAAAAGAATGGCCCTGACTAAATTAACCTATACCTTTCACATGTCACTTACCTCACAAAAATCTTTGTTACTCGAACTACTGCAATACAGCGGGCGCCACTACTGCCAGCTAAATAAAAGATTCAAACTACTGAAGGCACTAACTACTGATAGACATAGTTAGCAAATGAAAGATTTTGATAGAGAACAAACAATGTATTTACCTTACTAGTGTTCAAAAGTCATAATACTGTATATATATAGTAGTTCATGACATCCAGTCTTACAAATTTCATAACTCCGCCATTTCTCTCCCCACATCCACCACTGCTGGCGGCTCACCTCCAACTGCGCAATGCTATGCGCTGTTAACATCCAGCTGCCCAAAACTACAATGGCAGACACGAATGCAAACTAGCCACAAACTGCACACAGCACAGCCAGTGATTTTCATACAGAGCGCTACATGGCGTTACCAATAAAAAAACCTAAACATCCTACTTCATAGCCCCCATGCTCCCCACAAAAAATTTACAAATTGTTTTGGGCAGTGGCCAATAATGATTTGATAAAATTTTTCATAATTACAATAACAAAGAAATCAAATGCACACACTTATTGATACAATGTTGGCCAAAAGCTAAAATTTGCTCACAGTCCATAAAGACAGTCACAGTAAAATTGCAGTGTATTTTTTTTTCTCGAAGTCTGAGCAGTGAAAGAGGATGCAGATAGAAGTAGTGGGTTTCCATGCAGTCTTGAAGAAGTAGTGTTGTCCTTCTAATGGAAAGACAGTGCTGACTCTTGACATGCAGACAGGTAATGGGCCACAACAAAACAAACCCACAGCAGAGTCAGTTGAAGTTTTGAAGAATGTTGGTAGGTAGGTCATCTAAGAGCAGACCCACTGTAATCCTGGTAGAGAGTATGGTATTGGTGGGCCACCAGAGGTGCAGACCCACTGCAGTCCTTGTAGAAATAATGTTATTGGTTAGTCATCAATGGTGTAGACCCACTGTAGTCCTTGTAGAGATGGCTAGCAGCCATCCGTTGCGACTGTGCAGATGCACAATCACCATAGAAGAGTCTTGTGGACAATATAGCAAGTCCATGAACCACCACTTGTACACTCACAAAATTTTTTTTGAGATGTCCTTAGAACCAGCAATGCTGTTATCCTGTCCCTTGCTGAATTATTAACACTCGTGCAAACACTATCAGTCCCTACTTCTCACATATTGTCCATATAATATGACCAGCAGAAACGTGTGCAGTGAAATGTAATTTACAAGTTACTTAATTTGATGAACTGGTGTCAATTACAGTTTTATAACATAAGAATACAATAACAAAGGTACAAAATACATCATTAAAGAACATAACAATACAGATAACATTTGTAGTAATAGGGGCTTTACAAAAGAATAGAAATAAACATATACATCAGTGTTACAGGAATTATGACGTAAGTAAATACATAAAAGATTAGAATAACTTTTGAAACATCAACTTCACACATGAGCATTAAAACAGTACAGAGTCAATAATGTCTAAACATCTTTACAAAGTAAATAACATATTATCAGAAAAATTCTACAACGTAAATCTTATTAGCTAAACACATAAAGACAGGAAAAACACAGATTCACATAGCGTAATAACACAAAAGTACAGGACAGGGTCTGTTTTCAGTGTGACATTTGGTACTGCTGTCCAACCCAAAACTTCATTTCATAGATCTTTCCTTTTATTTCAACATTTGTTTCCATCAAAAAAATCCAATCCAAGCATGCTTTCTGTATTTATATGTTCACATATTTCTTACCTCATTATTTATTTTCCATTATCTTACCTCATCATTTATTTCCAAGAAAATCCTACCTAAACCTGTTGTCCCTAACCCCTACTTTTTTGTTCATATCCTCTTTCAAAATACTTTTTTGGCCAAACCATTTTCCTATAGCTTCTAAATGCATTTCTTTCAAGTCATCACAACTCGTTCTCTCATGTAGCCTACCCCATCTTAAGCTAACTTAAATCTATAGAGCTCAGATGCTAAACTAAGGGACAAGGCAATGCAGCAGCACAAAACGATTAACACAAACAGCAATGACAAAAAATTCAAATTGCCAAAGCAAGCAGCAGGAAATCTAAATTAGCAAAGCAATTGCAATATTACAACTAATATAAGGCACTGTGCAGCAAACATGAAAACTAAATCAGTAGTAAAACTTTCTTAACAGAGTAATAAAAAGTCAAATTCAGTAACACTAAGCCTGGCAAACAGCAGCAGCAAATGCTATAACTTATACCTAAACATGGCAAAGCTCAAGCAGAAAAATATTACATTAAAATGGCCATGTTTAATACCTATGTCACATCTTAGTGTCTATGTAATTAAAGTGGTGCACCACAATAACTTATTGTAAAAAAAAATTACCATGTACTTGAAAAGAAAATTATGTATGCAGTTACTGTTACTAGTCCCTTCTTATTGTTCTTTCCTTTCCAAGTGCTCTTTTTTTGAAGATTGTGGATCATAAAATTATTATTTAACAGATCTGTCGATAGAAAGTTTTCACATAAGGAATTGCATTTAATTTTATTTTATAAAACCAATTCTGTAACACAGCTGGAAACCAGATATCAAATGAAATAAGCAACTATCTAAAGCGAAGCATAAAAATATGATTCAATAGTCATGTGGCATTTCATAAGTTAGTGGAAGTTCTCTCAACTCTAGTAGAAAGACACTTGTCGTAATGTAAGAATATTTCCCATCAGTTCATAAGCATTTCAATAAGTAGCACAAAGTACAATTTGTTTCCAAGTAATGAGCGTGTCGTATTTGCGATGCTTTCTACAAAGTAGCGAGGTTAATGGTCTCTTTCTTCTCCACCTAATGGCTTTTTCTCAAGGCGGCTGGCACCTGGCCGCTCACAACGCATTACGTCACGGTCACTTACTTTTCTTACTGAAATATTTAGGACAGCAGTTTCCGCTACAGTGGCAGTCTCATATCATATAAAAAATTTCACAGGTCGATAATTAGCGTTGCAAATGTGTAGAAATAAAATCCTATGAATATAACAGTGTCGAAAAAATTTTCGTCTGCATTGTGATACATTCACACATTTACACACATTTCATAACTCTTAAAGTACGATTCTTGTTTTCCAACATCTTTTTTCGCATTATTCCTTACCTTATTACACATATACATATTCGTCGACAATTCTTCAATATTTCATCATAATAAATATGTAGTGTAATCAAATTCATCATATAGCATCAGCTTATTGATCATAAACATATCTCAACAGCATAATACACATTGTCATCGTAATAATAACACCATAAAAACTCAGCCAAATCTCAAAAACGTCGTAGCTTTCTGCAATAATTTCAAAACCTAAAACATTCTCTGCTCATTTCAATAGTGTTATCTACCTCAAACGTACTTTAAAAATCATGAAACATACCACATATCATTCAAAGCTCTCATGATATCACAATGTTTCAGAAAAGATATGAAGAGTTCACAAAGTACAGACAAAATACAATTTCATAAGTGTGAAGTTATGCAACTGTGTAATTGCGTAAATATCTGTCACTGATGTAGTAAAAAAAAAGTTTGTTTCTCTGTTAAATAATCAGATAGCTGTGTAATTCTGTGTTAGAGGAATATGGTACCGATGTGTAAAGTTGTATAAGCAAATACCGTATTAGCTAGGGCTCCTTGTGCTTGCCAGACACATGGTACACAAAGTAAGCGTGTACCCCCCTGAGGATTAATGTAAATATACCCTCAAGTGTTACAGATTACAGAAATGGATTGAAATGTATCACGAAAAACTTTCTTTGTAATTCAAAAATCTTGAAAAATAAATGGCTCAAGTACAAAATTAATCACTCAAATGCGTGTCCTGTAGCGCTAAATGTGCGTTTTACTGTAAGATAATTCTGTGGAACTGTCGTAGTTATCGTCCTCTACAGCAAAGTTCTGCTGAAGTCAATGTACTTACCTCATCATAAACGAAAGTGAAATGCTTTGCGTGTAGATATCGTAGTTATTAAGTACCTTACTGTGGTCAAGAAAATACTATAATGTAACGTATTGTTGTGCTAGGGAAAAGGCTGTCTCATTGTAGCTATACCACAAAAGTTACTACTAAAACATGTTTTACTTTCCAGAATAATACATAAAAACTGTGCAGATATAAAACAGATACACCGCAAAAGCAACAAAGTAAATTGTGTCACACAATAGTAGCGTCGTGATATAATCGTGTAGCTATCAAATAAACTAACCACTGTGTCATCTGGTATCTCTCAGAAAGTACTTTAAATAAAGGAAGTCTTTTCAAATAAACCAAAATGTTGCATTAAAACCTCATTAACAGTATATGTTCTAAGTATGTAAGCATTATAGTCGTTACGTAATCGTGAAACTAACAAGCAAGAATGTACACACACAATAACACTGTGTCGTCTGTTCACTATAACAATGCATTCGTAATTACTGTCTAAATATGTTCCCTAGGTTCTAGACTGGATAGTTAATTTTAAAACATAGTTGCATGTTAACAGTTTCTAAGTCTGACAACACATACAAGAAATGTGAAGTGAAAAGTTTTATGGAAAAGACAAAGTTAAAAAGCAGATTATCTTTCAATAAACAGTTTTACGTGTGAAATGTGGTGTAAACCTTTAATCTTCCTAGTACGCAGTGTTTCAACTTCAAAGTAATTATCATGTTGTATACGTCGGTAACGAATGCTAAAATTTTTCTCCATGTTAGCGTCTATGTTATTTTTTTCTGATCCAGCCGGCGCACGCGGCTGCTTGCGGTGCGAGTCATTGTCTGTTCCTTTGTTTGCGCTCATCGTTATTAGGATTAGGAGACGTAACTTCTACAAATTCACCTTGCTGAGATGGCCCAGCACTGTTTGAATCCCGCCAATTTTGATGAAATTCAGGTCTATCGTTATGATTATGTAGTCTGTCGTCATGTCGGTGTTCCTGTAGTTTCCTTCTTGTCGGTTAAGTGGTGGAGAATTTCTCCCTGAATTATCACTGCACAGTGGACCGTTGCGTCTGAAATTATTCTCTCTCCCGTGATAATAATAGTTCTGGTTGCCGTATTGTCTATTTCTCTGATTGTCTCTGTGATGGTCACTACCGTGGAGAGGTGATCTTTCCCTGTAATTATTACTAATCTGCCAACGGTTGTCATACGGGTGGTGTCTGTTTTGGTCACGATTTGTGTTGTGAGAATAGCCTTGTCGTGTCCAGTTATTATTTCTTTCATTGCGGAATTGCGACGGATGTGACCTGTAATTGTTGTGTTCCTGTTTTCGAGTTCCGCGATTGCCAGTGTCAATTTCTAATTCTTGTAAGAGTCCCTGACAAGCTTCAATGTCGTCTTTGCAACGCCCTGCCAAAATCATATGTCGTAAATGTTCAGGTAATTTGATTAAGAAAATGCGGATGAGTCCTGAGCGGCTGTATGGGTTTGACAGGTAGTGATTATTGTGCAACATGTCTTCAAAATATTTCACAAGACTGGAAAATTCAGATTTTTCGAAATGTCTCATCATTATGATGCTATGTTTTACTCGGTCTTGTGTAGCTTGAGACCAATATGCTGAGAGGAAGGCATGATAAAATTCTCCTTCACTGTGACAATCGTGAATGACCGATCGCATTCTTACAGCTGGTTCATTCTCTAAATGTTGTTGTTGTGGTCTTCAGTCCTGAGACTGGTTTGATGCAGCTCTCCATGCTACTCTATCCTGTGCAAGCTTCTTCATCTCCCAGTACCTACTGCAACCTACATCCTTCTGAATCTGCTTAGTGTATTGATCTCTTTGTCTTTCTCTACGATTTTTACTCTCCACGCTGCCCTCCAATGCTAAATTTGTGATCCCTTTATGCCTCAAAACATGTCCTACCAACCGATCCCTTCTTCTGGTCAAGTTGTGCCACAAACTTCTCTGCTCCCCAATCCTATTCAATACCTCCTCATTAGTTATGTGATCTACCCATCTAATCTTCAGCATTCAGCCACAGATAAATTCTAATCTGTGCTCTAATGACCAGCTGAGAGGAAAACAATGAGAGAATTGATGAAGCCATGCTTGTGAATGAATGTCGTTGCCGGAATTCTTAAATGTTTTGAATTTACGTGTAGTAACGAACAGCTTATAGTCAAAACCATCATGTCGGCAAGTCGCAAATCGGTCATTGTTATTTCGTTTCGGCGGTTCCATCTCAAAAATCGGTGTACCTTTCCAATTTCTTTCATAATTTCCGAAGTGCCTCGTGTTATTATTTTGTGGCTGTTCCGTATTTCTATGTCCCTCTTCCCGTATTGGAGCGCGAGTGTCCTCTGAAATATGTAATTCTTGTATTACTTGTGTCAACTGATCTTGTACTTCCCGGATTTCTCTTTTGCACTGTGTATTGATTTGATTTTGATTTTGTTTGAATTTTCTAATTTGTTCATACTCTTCTGTGTCAGTGAAGGCTACGGGTCTTGTGTCATTCAGATCATCATCTACCTTTGTAGATAAGTTTGTGAACTGATCCGAAAGTTCGGCTACTTTCTCTGATAGTGAACACGTTTCATCAGTGTGTTTTTCTGAACCAAGTTTCAGAGTGTCCATTTGTGTTGAAATCGAATCTACTGTGTCCTTTAAGTTTTCCTGAGGTTTTGGAAGTTGCGTAACCGAATTGGTAGATGCAACTGAGTCAATTTTAGCTTGGAAGGTGTCGTGATTTTCATGAACAATAGTTTGCAGTTCTTTTATGGCTGCTTCGTGATTCCGTAACGCATTTTCATGCCCCGAAAAAATAGGTTCAAAATGCTTACAAATTTGTGTTTTTACGTCATTACAGACTTTTTGACATTTCTATTCAATGTTATGTAACTCAGTAGTTAAATCTTCACGTGTTTGTTCAAGTGTGGTGTCTAACTTCCGAAGAGTTTGTTCCATTGTGTCTAACTGTTGCTGTGTTTGTCTCTGGTGTTGTTCCATTGTGTCTAACTTTTGAAGATTTTGTTCCATTGTGTCTAACTTTTGAAGCTTTTGTCCCATTTGTTGCATTAATTGTAATAACAATGCACTGGTGTCTGAAACATGTTCCTCAGTGCTATTCGGCAATGCATTTGAACCGGCAATTTTCGCATTCTGAAAAGCAGAAAATGTGCCTTGACTTATTTGAGAAAACGGCGAGGACGCAAAACCTGAATCTACAATATTTGCAAGATTGTGTCCTGATATTTCGGATTCCTGAGGCAACCTGTTGCTAACCGATCAATCGATAATGCTTCCCTGTTCACTAATTGTTTCACTGCCTCCACCATGATTTGCAGCCCGCTCCATTTCCCTATGCACAATTACCAAATTACTACTTTGAACATTAGTTAATTCATTACTCGGCGGCGCTAACACACTGCTTTCGTCTTCACTGTCATTTCTCAGTTTACTTTGGAGCCTAGTATTACGTTTTTCACACGCCATTACTGTCACAATATTTCACACGACAACACAGAAAAACACAATTTGAAGAGCAAAACAAGAAAACACATTAACAAAACATTGAAAATAATATCTCGTTAATTGCAAGTGCAGCTGCTAAATACTTAGTGCAAATCTACATGCATGCCACAACTGTTTTACTGTACAAGAAACTACAACTACAAAGTAAATTTTCTCTACAATTACGTGCTAGCGATAAACAAAGGCTGCACTAATTGCACAAACTACAAGAAAAAATCAGAAGATTGCAGTGAGGTATCCTGGCAGGGTCGCCATATGAAATGTCCCCTTAGAAACATTATGCATGTCTGTGTTTAAAATGACACACAATATTTTTAGCGCAACGCAATCTGACTTTCAAAAATCCCTACAAAATAATGGCCCTGACTAACATTAACCTATACCTTTCACAAATCACTTACCTCACAAAAATCTTCATTACTCGAACTACTGCAATACAGCAAGTGCCACTACTGCCAGCTAAATAAAAGATTCAAGCTACTGAAGGCACTAACTACTGATAGCCATAGTTAGCAAATGAAAGATTTTGATTGAGAACAAACAATGTATTTACCTTAACATCATCAAAAGTCATAATATATATAGCAGTTCATGACATCCAGTCTTACAAATTTCAAAACTCCGGCATTTCTCTCCCCACATCCACCACTGCTGGCGGCTCACCTCCAACTGTGCAACGCTACTCGCTGTTAACATCCATCTGCCCAAAACTACAATGGCAGACAACAATGCAAACTAGCCACAGATTGCACACAGCACAGCCAGTGATTTTCATACAGAGCACTACATGGCGTTACCAATAAAAAAAACCTAAACAGCCTACTTACAATGGTATATTTTCGAAAATATCTTCCACCCACTATTTTACCCCTTAGGGTTGAATTTAAAAAAATGCAGAAACACATGTTTAGTTACTTCTGACCGAGAAAGTAAATACGAATTTTCATAGGTCTAGCTTCAGAAGTTCCTTAATAGTAAGAATTAAAAAATAAAAAAAAACCTTCCTCGCCTATTTATCCCCCTTAGGGCTCGAATTTCGAGAACTCCCTTCTTAAACAATGCTTGCAGTATAAGATTCACACGTTTTCAAATTTCATGTTTCAATCCCTAGGTCTTTGGGCTGGGCGATTATGAGTTAGTGAGTCAGTCAGTCAGGACATTGCCTTTTATATAAAGAGATGCAAGGAAAGAATCTCGCAAATAAACTGTCGTTTTTTTAGAAACAGTCGAGTATCTACAGGTAAACCGAGACATGTGTTCGCTGATTTTGACTTCTCTTCCGCTGACAGAAGTTTTTATGGGAAATCAGGTATTCTTCTCTCGAGATGCAGTGGCTTCTTGGTATGGGAGAGAGGCGTCCTGACCTAATGCCCCTCCATTTCATATACGAATGACGCCATTGGGAGAGGATGAGACGGCGGTCGGTTGGTACAATAGACGCTACCTCATGCTTTTATTTGGGCTATTTGAACTGAATTGAGGAAAGAGTATAGGTAGCACATTTTCTGAAAATTGAGAATATAAACATGAGCCATTTCTTTCTACTGAGGTGTCCATTTGTAATAACAATGTATTTGGGTAATTTCGGTGCTAGGCCTGGTGTCATGTGCCAGGAAAAACTGCTCTCAGTGCTGGGCTGGACCTCTGGTTGTAGGACATTGCCTGCTATCCGTCAGCACACCGTTTTCGAGGGCCCTGGTGCAGTCGACTGGCACGCCACCAGCGGCGCGCTGGCGACGTTTTTATTGTCTCACAACTGGCCCGACTGTTTTCACATATTTCCCCCGCGCCGCGCATTACTTCCGCGGAGCTGCGTCGGCGGAGCTGAAAGCACGCTGGCGGTTGCGCCGGCATCGCGCCGGCCCGGCCTCGCTGTCGATAACAATCAATCGGCGGCCGTCCTGGGAACTGCGGCCGCAGTTTCCACAACTGGCGCACGCAGGCGCGCTCCGCCGGCGCTTTTTGCGCGGGCCAGCGGCCAGGGACAAAGGCCGCGGCAGATGTCCGCCGCGCCACACAGGGAGGGGGAGGTCTGTGTAAGAACAATGCCCTCCCCTCGCGCCGGGGGGCCACCGCGCCGCCGCCTTAATAGCCCGGAGCTGCCACGCCTCTTTAATCGCTGCTTCGGGCGCCACAAGTCTGACCGCGCCTTGCCGGTATCTTGCTAAATGTCAACTGCCGGTCTATCCGTGACCCGCGACACTTAACGGCAAATTTTTATCAAATAACCTAGGATCATGAAAGTTCCTGATCACTGTTTGAATGTGTATACTGTATACTGTCGTATGCTGAGGTCACAGTGAGTCCGGTACCAGTGAATTCAGCCGACGACTTTGACCGAAGACACCCGAACTTTTCAGACCAGTACGTGCCTGCGAGCTTGCTCACACTGTAGAGGTCTCATATCCCGAACAGACTTCGGGCGACAATCAGTGAAATTCAGATCAGTTTCTTATCTTCGGTCAAATCGGCCGACAATACGTTCGCGAAATGGAAACTATACTGAAAATCCGATGAAGGTTTGCACAGATGTGTTGGGCAGCATCTCTAGTATTCCCGTAGACAGCGTTACGTCGCTCTGCTCAATTCTAAGCGCACATCGCCTGATTTTATGCATCCCCACACATGCAGCTCCTTCATCAAGACAGTTCTCTACTGCCTGAGCAATGAGGTCGTTCCTGCAGCGTGTTCGATGGGAAATGTTTGATCACCATACACCATACAGCCCGGCCTTGGCTCCCTCTGATTTTCGTCTCTGCCCAAATGAACCGCTGGCTAAGAAGACAACATTTTGTCGCAGACAACGGGCTGCAGTCCAGCGTAGATAATTGTCAGCAAGCACAGGAGGCTGCCTTATATGACCAGGGTATTGGAAAGTTGGTACAATGCTACGACACCGCGTGGGATTAGCCGAGTGGTCTGAGGCGCTGCAGTCATGGACTGTGCGGCTGGTCCCAGCGGAGTTTCGAGTCCTCCCTCGGTCATGGGGGTCTGTTTGTCCTTAGGATAATTTAGGCTAAGTAGTGTGTAAGCTTAGGGACTGATGACCTTAGCAGTTAAGTCCCATCAGATTTCACACACATTTGAACATTTTTGAACGCTACGACATATTGTAGGTAGGCTGTTTAGGTTTTTATGTTGGTAACGCCACGTAGCGCTCTGTATGAAAATCATAGACTGTATATTTACTAAGATGGTATCTGTTCTTTCGGACATGTGAAGAACTTCTTCGGCACTTTGAACGAGAAGGTGATGGCTTCCTCGCAAGAATCGATACCGGGGACGAAACCTGGGTTCACTTCCATTTTGAGTGTCTTCCTCATCCACCATACTCAGTAGACCTTGCCCCAAGTGATTTCCATATGTTTGGACCACTCAAAGACACAATGGGAGGAAAGAAGTTCCGTTGTGATGAATAGGTACGCCACACGGTGCATGAGAGGTTGTGCGGACTACCAAAAGAATTTTTTTCTAAGGGAATTTATGCACTTTGTAAGCGCTGAAGGACTTGCATTGAGCGTGGGGGAGATTATGTTGAAAAGTGATAGAGCTTTGTACCACTTCCGCACAATAAATAATATTTAAAAAATTATTTAAGGTTTTCATTAGACTCACTCTCGTATAAATTATGTCGTAAAAAGACATAATTTATATTACGGTATGATAACAGTGCATTATTCATGGTTTCATTGTCTGAAGATAACGATTTTAGACTGTGGTGGCAGTGGTCGTTGGGCAGCGATTCGCACATATACAGATGGCGGTAATATCGCGTACACACAAGGTATAAAAGGCGGTGCATTGGCGAAGCTGACGTTTGTTCTCAAGTAGTTGATGTGAAAAGGTTCCCGACGTAATTATGGCGAGAATTAATAGCCTTTGAACACCGCATGCTAGTTGGAGCTAGATGCATGAGATATTCTATTTCGCAAATCGTTAGGGAATTCGTTGCTCAGAGACCCAGAATGTAAAGAGTGTGCCCAGAATACCAAATTTCAGGCATTGCATCTCAACACGGACAACGCAGTCTTCACTTACAACCGAGAACAGCGGCGTTTACGTTGAGCTGTAAGTGCTAACAGACAAGTAACACTGCGGGAAATAATCGCAGGAAACGATATGGAACGTACGACGAACGTATCCGTTAGGACTGTGGGGTGGAATTTGGCGGCAGCGGACGACCGAGGCGAGCGCCTTTGCTAACAGCACGACATGGCCTACAACGCATCTCCTAGACTCGTAACAATATCGGTTGGACGACTGGAAAACCGTGGTCTGGTAGGAAGAATCCCGATGTAAGTTGGTAAGAGCTGATAGAAGGTTTCGACGGCGTGGATACAGGTTGACAAGGCACTATGCAAGCTGGTGATGGCTCCATAATGGAGTTTAATGCACTGGATCCTCAGACGACTGAAACTAACTGTATAAATTAAGTATTTTAGCAGCTGCTCAAGGTGGTAATTTTATATTTTTCGAATCGACCGACGTTCGCACACGCAAAATACGGACTGTGAGAAACTGATAAGTTCAGATTAAAACAGAGTGAGTTTGTACCATCCTGAGGATGAAAAATTTCATAATCGGGGTATGGTATATGTGAACTCGCAACGCAAGTTTGCTGGAGACCACAAGCAGGCAAAATCCTCATCGGAATTTTTGTGCATAAAAGATAACTTCAAAAAATTAATTGTTCAATGAGAAAGGTGGTGCACCTTGGCCATACAGTAGGAGATCTTTTTTGGGTTGTAGTCTACCGTTTCTTCATTCGTCGTCGGCGTTGTCGTTGGTACCGTGAGACACCGTTATACCAAGAGGAAAGGCGCGTCGATCTTAGAGCATGAGATATGATGACCTTAAGCCATTGACAACACACAACGGTCACGGTAGCACCTGATTCCAGAATAGCAGCAGTAGTTACGATCTACAAACTATCCCCTCTTGACCAGGTCCGCAAAACGTAACTCGTAACGACATCCCATCAAAACAAATTGTCATAACGATCGTCTATAAAGGCTTCGTACAACGAGAAGAAATGTTACAGTTTATGGAATAATAACAGATACGACCAAACTGTCTTGCCTCTTCTGCTTTATTTAACATAACTTCGTTAACAGTTTCATTTCGCATTCACCACTCATTCACCGAAACCCTTTGATTAACAGTTTTGGTTGCTTGACACCAACAGTCAATGATAATGATACAGCTTTTCTCTTTTTTATAAACTGAAGCCCGCTCTCCGCGATATAATAAAAAATAAATAAACGGTCTCAATACCGCGTCCCTCGTGAGATGCGAATAGACTTATCCCGGAATTGACCGCCCTGTAGGTGTACTCAGTTTAATGACCACACTTCGTTATCCGCTATTTCTCGTAACTGAATGTCCATTTGTTAGTCTTATTATACACTGTAGCTATTTAAAATTGGCCCCTCTATTTTTCACAACGCACAGTTAGCACTTCTTTACTTGTTTTTTTTTCCCTAAGAGTAAACGAAAAAAAAGACGCCGTATCATCGGCTTAGTCGATATAAAGCAAAACGCCTTAACATGCCCAATTTTACCTTTTCTTATAGGATCGGCTACCTTACTCATTAATTTACTACATATTATTTGCAATAACACTAAACAGTTATCGCCGTTATATTTTAATGGTATTCAAAAGCATGTTACTATTATTATGACCGACCAAATCGTAACAAATGGCGCGGCGTTCGTTTTTAATGATAACTTTACGCTATTCAATTTCTGTTACAGCTATCTTGACTCGTAATGTTACAGTAGTACGTAGGCAGTCTACAAATTCTTATTACTGCTTTATTTTAAGTCCTCAGTCTTCCGACTGCTTGGATGCGGCTCGCCATTAATTCCACTCTTGAGCCAACGTTTTCATTTCAGAGTAGCAACTTCAAACTTCGTGCTCAATTATATGATGCCTGTATTGCACTCTCTGTCTTCCCCTAGAGTTTTTACCCTCTACAGCTGCCTCCCGTACCTTGGGATATATTCCCTGATGGCTTAACCGATGTCCTATCATGTTGTCCCTTCCTCTTGTCAGTGTCTATCATATGTTCCTTTGCTATACAGTTCTGCAGAAAACCACCTCACCCCTTATCAGTCCACCCAATTTTCAACATTCTTCTATAGCACCACATCTCATGTGCTTCAATTTTCTTCTCTTCCGGGTTCCCCACAGTCCATGTCTCACTACTATACAATGCTGTGCTCTAAACGTCTTCCTCAAATTAAGGCTTACGTTTCACACTAGTAGACTTCTCTTGGCCAGAAAAGCCCTTCTTGCCAGTGCTAGTCTGCATTTAATGTCCTCCTTGTTCCGTCCATAATGTATTATTTTACTGCCTAGGTAGTAAAATTCCGTAACTTCGTCTACTCCGTGACCACCAATTCTTATGTTAAGGTTGTCGTTGTTCTCGTTTCTGCAACTTTCATTAATTCATCCTCCTTTGATTTAATCTCAGTCCATATTCTGCACTCTGTTTGTTCCATTCAACAGGTACTCTAATTGTTATTCACTTTAAGTGAGTCACTGTCATCAGCGAATCATGTCACTGATATCCCTTTACCATGAATTTCATTCTTGAAACTTTCCTTTCTTTCCGTTATTGATAAATGTATACAAAGATTGAAGAAGAAAACGTATCTGTCTTAATCCTTTCTATACGAACCCTTCGTTCTTATAGTTCTCTCTTGGTTGTTCTATACATTGTGCATTACGCTTTTCCTCTGCAGCTTACCCCTGTTTTTCTCAAAATTTCAAACATCTTGGTCCATTTTACATTGTCGAACGCTTTTTCCAAGTCGACATCCTATAAATATGACTTTCCTTCAGGTTTGCTTCCACCAATCGCAACGTCAGAACTGTTGAAAAGGAATACGGGGCCGGTTGTCAACATACACTCATCTGACAGATGTGGATGTGCTCTATCTGATGTATTTGACACCTCTGTGCCTTGCTGATACAATTAAGACTTTTATTTTAGTGTACTTAAGACTGTGTGGTGCTGCCAGAGGCTCTTGCATTCACAAAGGCAGCAGTCGCACACTTCCTACAGAACACTATTACTCGCCTGCAGCCAATAAGGGCAATTAAGATGGCGAGCCTAAATGACTCAGGTTTTAGTGGTAGTGTTTTTGATTCTGGATTTTAATGGTGTGCTACATCGCTCTACAAACCTCTGGCATGTGGTTAAAATTAGCTTGTTTTACTACATAAGAAACGAAGTAATTGGTGCTTCTGGGATTCGTAAGGGAGCTGAGGGGTCTTGCCCCCAAGTCGTTAATACGGTACCTACGGGATGAAGCGTTCTCAGAATGCTATACAAAAATTTCAAAAAAATGACATTAGCAGTTTTATTTCCAGAAAGCAAATTGACAATACTTAACATGACTATAGCAAATGTCGCTAACGAGAGTTGACATGAAAACAGAACAATTCTTGCTATACACAGAGTCCAAGGAAACACTCGATACGGATGACCTCAACCAGACAGCGTACCACTAATAACGTTGCAGACTCGGGCCGATCTAAGCGGCCGAGACTAGCAGGAACTGCGTTTATCTACACTCGCTGCACGGGGCGCGCCTGTTGCGACGCGGTCAGATAACGCGCACCATTAGCGGCCCTTTTCACAGTCTTCTCTACTCTTGCGTGACGCCTCTTCGTTCAACGTTTGTGGTTGCGCCAGACTGGGAGCGAGAGCCGATAAACGGAAACTAAGAGGAATGCGTATTTTCTGCACTGGAGGAAACGGCAGAGAAATGAGGGAAGGAGCGTAGCGGGCCCATCTTACGAAAATGCGTTATTGACTTTTTTTTTGCGACTGCCACACACATTTCATTCGATATCAACTTTAGCAATAGGCACGATGGAAAAAACTTGACATTCAGATACGTTTAATTTGCTTGGCAAGCATTTCGAATTGAAGAACCGACCAAAATGACCTAGGAAAAGGAGGATGCAGGTGTCTGAATTCGTATCTGAGAATGAAATACGTGGAGGCACAGCACTTTACGCTGAATCACAGCTCGAAACTTCCTTAGCTTACTGCCAATTAAAATTATTACACCAAAAAGAAATGCAGATGATAAACGGGTATTCATTGGACAAGTATATTTAACTAGAACCGACTTGTCATTACGTATTCACGCAATTTGGTTGCATAGATCCTGAGAAATCAGTACCCAGAACAACCACCTCTGGCCGTAATAACGGCCTTGATACGCCTGGGCAATAAGTCAAACAGAGCTTAGATGGCGCGTACAGGTACAGATGCCCATGCAGCTTCAACACGATACCACAGTTCATCAAGAGTAGTGACTGGCTTATTGTGACGAGCCAGTTGCTCGGCCACCATTGACCAGTCGTTTTCAATTGGTGAGAGATCTGCAGAATGTGCTGACCAGGGCAGCAGTCGAACATTTTCTGTATCCAGATAGGCCGTACAGGGCCAGCAACATGCGGTTGTGCATTATCCTGCTGAAATGTAGGGTTTCGCAGGGATCGAATGAAGGGTAGAGCCACGGGTCGTAACACATCTGAAATGTAACGTCCACTGTTCAAAGTGGCGTCAATGCGAACAAGAGGTGACAGAATCGTGTAACAATTGCACCCCATACAATCACGCCGGTTGATACGCCAGTATGGCGATGACGATACACGCTTCCAATGTGCGCTCACCGCGATGTCGCCAAACACGGATGCGACCATCATGATGCTGTAAACAGATCCTGTATTCATCCGAAACAATTACGTTTTGCCATTCGTGCACCCAGGTTCGTCGTCGAGTACACCGTCGCAGGCGCTCCTGTCTGTGATGCAGCGTCAAGGGTAACCAGAGCCATGGTCTCCGAGCTGATAGTCCATGCTGCTGCAAACTTCGTCGAACTGTTCGTGCAGATGGTTGTTGTCTTGCAAACGTCCCCATCTGTTGACTCAGGGATCGAGACGTGGCTGCACGATCCGTTACAGCCATGCGGATAAGATGCCTGTCATCTCGACTGCTAGTGATACGAGTCCGTTGGGACCCAGCACGGTGTTACGTATCACCCTCCCGAACCCACCGATTCCATATTCTGCTAACAGTCATTGGATTTCGACCAACGCGAGCACCAATGTCGCGATACGATAAACCGCATTCGCGAGAGGCTAGAATCCGACCTTTATCAAAGTCGGAAACGTGATGGTACGCATTTCTCCTCCTTACACGAGGCACCGCAACAATGTTTCACCAGGCAACGCCGGTCAATTGCTGTTTATGTATGAGAAATCTGTTAGAAACTTTCCTCATGTCAGCATGTTGTAGGTGTCGCCACCGACGCCAAGCTTGTATGAATGCTCCGAAAAGCCGGTTAAATTTCGCGTCTGCAGCACGTCATCTTCGTGGTGTAGGAATTTTAATGTCCAGTAATGTATAAAATCATTGCATATAAGTCGTTTGATGCTTCTCGTTAGTTTCTCATTCCAACTGAGAGGGAAAATTAAAAGCAGAGTACTAATTTAGATCAACATACTCTGAACAGAGGCTAATATTTACATTCTGATTAGTGTAGCTGTTATTTCTCAGATGGTTTCTGATCTCTACAGGGACATATACGAAGCACTTCAACTGTTTCATTTAAGTGCGTGTCTGGAGTATAACGTCAATGAAATATGATTAACGATAGGTCAAAGATATGTACAACTGTCACGTTATTTAGTAAAATTTTCTGTATGGTTTGTTAAAAGGGAAGTAGCGTAACTCCAGATAAATCATTTTTATTTATTGCCGGCCGCGGTGGCCGAGTGGTTCTAGGCGCCTCAGTCCGGAACTACACGACTGCTACGGTCGCAGGTTCGAATCCTGCCTCGGGCATGGATATGTGTGATGTCCTTAGGTTAGTTAGGTTTAAGTAGTTCTAAGTTCTATGGTACTGATGACCTCAGATGTTCAGTCCCATAGTGCTCAGAGCCATTTGAACCATTATATTTTTTTATTCGTTTATTACATAAAAATTTAAAATAATAATGTGAGATGTGACATGTAATTAAATTTACTCTAAAAGTAAGCAACGAGAATATAAGATGTTCTGGAAATTTTTAATTAGTAACTAATTAATTAATAATTTTTAATTATTGTTTTCCCAGGAAATTTAATGTTGTTTCCCTTTAAGTCAGAACAAATACGGAGAATGTGCTTATTCACTTCGTTTTCGAGTGGTGGAAGCATATAATCAGTTTTCAGTCTTTCTCAAATCCCTAGATGACCCTTGAGTGCTTGGACAGTTTTCTGCTAATCACATTTCATTTTTCTCAGTATTTATGCCGGTGGCATACTGCTCCTAGAAGCTTCTACTAACGAACTCGGCAGTGCCTCGCAATTGCTAAATATGTGTGGGAATTACATATTCGTTCTTCTCTTCCTCTTTCTGTGTTCATATTGCCCTCCCACTCTCTTTGTCCACGTCCTTCTTGTGCCCTTTCCTTCTGTTCATTACCTCCTCTCTCCGTCCACCTTCTTCTTCCCCCTCTCTTTCTCCATCACCTCCATCAACTCTGTCCATTTTCTCCTCTCCCTCTGTGTCCATCGCCACCTCTTAGTCCTCTTCGCCCCCGCCTTCGACCCTGAGCCTTGTTTATTGTTGTTGTAAATCAAATCTTAACTAGAAATTTAAGTCGCTTAAAATGAATGGATAAATCGGTTTTGGTAATTCATATAAGTATGTGAGACGTGTTACAAACCGGACACAATAGGAAGCACCAGGCCCCTTTGCTTTTTTCTTTATCACTCGTTTATTACATCAGAGAAATACACATTTTAAGACAAAATTTAAATACATGAAATATTGCTCCCAGTAAAGGTTAACTTAGTTCTCTTAAGGGTTTCTGCTGGCAACAAATTTTAAGGAGGCAATGTAAGGTTTATGTCAATTTAGCTCAAACACGTAGCTAGTGATTGAATCATGACACAGACACTTTAGCAATTTCGACAACAAATAAATAGCGTGAATTTGTACTCACAGTAACCAACTAATCAACAGCCTTGCCATTGAATAAGTAATAGGCCATTTGGAACGAATTAGCAATACCCAGCAACTATGGGAGTTAATACCAACATCCTTTAAATGTCTTGCTCCCCATTAAATGAACAAACTTACAGTAATTAAATTAATAACGAATCAAACACACTATGCTCCACTCAAACTCTTCAGTGGAAGCCAAGCCAAAATGAAGATTCCATTAACTGACTAGCACTGAAGTCACACTAAAGCTCATCTCTGTGTTCCCAGCACACATGGAGCAACCTTATACAAGACAAGATTTTGAAGGGAGCACGTTAGTAAAACGGGTAGTGGAGCTAACTCGTGCCACTGTAAGTTAAGGTACTAGACCGGGGCAAAGGTGGTATACAATGAAGTTGCCTTAGTGCTATACTGCCCTCCAAAATATTAACTCAAATGGCCAATCCAAAATTAAGTACACACAAACCAGCATTAATTAACGAGGAGTGACACCAGGTCGCTCGAATGGATGACAACACTAAATTGAAAAGACGAATGCCGGAGGCGACAGTAACATCAAACATCTTCTCCGAGTTTTAACCAGAGTCGCTTCCCGCTATACAAGTAAACATTTAACCAAGCACAAGGAAGGAACCCCAAAGAGAAAATTCAAATAAAACCCCTAAAGATTATAAAGGACAGGAAACCCCAAGTATTCAAATTTAAAAGAATTAGCTCTCCCCAAAGGCAGTGTAAATGCTTAGGCCACACTTAAGAGGCCACCAAAATTGGTTACAAAAAGTCTTACACATTTGCTCCTTTTCTTTAAAAGAAACACAAGGCTGCTTAACTTCTGCTGGACGTCCGATATGGCTCGTGTAGGATACACGTGGCAGCAACACAAGCTAGGCGGTCGCAAGGCACGGCGAGTAAAATAAGGAGAGCAGACAGTCAGGCTGCCAACACATATCGTCCATCCTGAACCGGCAGACCGCGTACAACTAACTCCACATATACGTGGTTGCTTCCCACCTCGCACCTCGCGACGTCTCAGCAGGTAGCCACTCGCCCAGCGAATGCGGAAAACAAGGCAAGCACAGATAAGAAACATCGAAGGATCGACAATGGACATGCAAGAGACTGGCGCGCCAATAACAAGCGCCACGGCTCAGTATGTGTGACAGGGAGTCCTCCAGCTCCTGGGTTTGTGACGGTAGGAGCTTCAGTGACTGTATTTCGCATGGTTTTATTTTGCGAACTGGTACGATTCCTAAGTTTCGTATGATTCAGATTCCCTGGTAGTATTTGTATGATAGCGATATAAGCAAAAAATACAGATTTCCTGTTTCCTGTTAAAACCTACTGCGGGTAAAAAAACAAAGCAGAACATTGTTTGTTTACAATTCGAAGTGATAGGGAGCTGATAGGGCAGTGTAAAGGTACTGCGACTACAAAGAAAGTATGTATTAAAAACAATTTATTAAAAACAATCAAAGCTGTTACAAATAGAAAAATACACCACTAATATAATTAGAGAAAGCGAAAACTTTTTACAGTTAATAAAAACTTGTACAAGTAGTGATCAAAGCATAACAAGTCAAGAAAAATAAAATAAAATGCATTAAGCTCAAATAACAAGTGTCTTCCACAGTTTCAGTACCAGTGAATTATAAATCACAACCAATTAAACCAATATTACTAATCAGCGGCTATTAAACACCTCGATAAACTTAGCAACTGCCCAATTGACTTAAGAGCCAATAAATAGTGTGTTTCATCAGTAAGTCAAAGAGCCTGAATATACGAGCATAAATAATGCAAGCCAAAACTTAGCAACTGCAAAACTGACTTAAGGCCCAACTGAAGGTACACTTCATCGGCAGCCACAGACTTTAAAGTTAGAAGTGGATGTAGTATCTCACAATACAGTACAGTTAGCAAGAAAACGGTGCAAGGCAAATCCAAATTATTCTTACCAACTGAACAAACAGCTTATCACAGTGACGAATATGAAAAACTGTTACAGATTTATCTACTAAAAATAAAATTATAGCCAGACCCGAAACTTAAATCTTTTTAAAATGAAGTGTCTTAAAATAGACATGTACTGCATTAATTGCTAGTGCCGGCATGAGTGGCCGAGCTGCACTAGGCGCTACAGTCTGGAACCGCGTGACCGCAACGGTCGCAGGTTCAAATCCTGTCTCGAGGATGTATGTATGTGATATCCTTAGGTTAGTTAGGTTTAAGTAGTTCTAAGTTCTACGGGACTGATGACCTCAGAATTTAAGTCCCATAGTGCTCAGAGACATTTTTTTAAAATGATGGTGGCCACGCATACAAGTTTTACATCGGTGAAGGCGCTTTAAGGCTTGCCTGAAACACGTCTAGGACACAAGAACTTCATTAGTAATTATATAAAACTTCCTGTCAGATTAAAACTGTTTGCCGGGCCGAGACTCGAACTCGGGACCTTTGCCTTTCGCGGTCAAGTGCTCTACCAACTTTTTTAAAATATCATTTTGTTTTATATTATTAGTTGAATTTCTTCGTAGCGGACGACCGATGACACTCGTTCAGGTTGTTCTTTGATCCCTTTGCTCAGTTTTTTTTATTACAAAGGGTAGCTAAACCCACTGACCGAACACGCTGAGCTACCGTGCCGGCATTCATCTAAGCTACTCGAGTACGACTCACGACCCTTCCTCACAGCTCTACTTCCACCAGTATCTCGTCTCCTACCTTTCAAACTTCACAGAAGCTCTCCAGCGCAGACTCCGCTGCAGAGTGAAAACTTCTTTCTGAAAACATCCCCCAAGCTGTGGCTAAGCCACGTCTCCGCAGTATCCTTTCTTCCAGGAATGCTAGTTCTGCAAGGTTCGCAGGAGAGCTTCTGTGAAGTTTGGAAGATAGAGCTGTGAGGAAGGGTCGTGAGTCGTGCTAGGGGAGCTCAGATGGTAGAGCACTTGCCCGCGAAAGACAAAGGTCCCGAGTTCGAGTCTCGGCCCGGCACACAGTTTTAAATTTCATATCAGCGCACAATCCGCTGCAGAGTGAATCTTTCATTCAGTAATTATATACACTGATGGAAAAAGAAATCGCCACATCAAGAAAGAGTTGTGCAACATACACGGAAGTTAGTAGATGCGTTTCTGCATCTGAATGATGATGTTTGTTCAGATTCGCGCCAGTGGCATAAAAGTGGCGCAAGCAGTGTCGCTATGAGCATGCAAACCAGGTTTTCTCTAAATACGTGCTGTAAATATCATGAGCTTTAGTTGCCTCTGAGAATGGGTGTAGTGATTTGATGTAGTCAAGAATTAGTATAAGGCGACAAACACGTCGTTATCAACATCTTACTAAGTCTGAACGAGGGCTTGTAGTAGGGCTATAAGAAGCTGGATGTTTGTTCTGTGACACTGCAGAAAGACTTGGCAGGAACGTAGCCGCTATACATGACTGCTGGCAGTGGTGGTCACGGGAATGAGCGATCGCATGAAGAAATGGCTCTGAGCACTATGCGACTTAACTTCTGACGTCATCAGTCGCCTAGAACTTAGAACTAATTAAACCTAACTAACCTAAGGACAGCACACATATCCATGCCCGAGGCAGGATTCGAACCTGTGGCCGTAGCGGTCGCTCGGTTCCAGACTGTAGCGCCTAGAACCGAGATTCGCAACAACATCCTACTGCATCTGCAGCAACAATATGAGCAGCAGTTGGCACCAGTGACACAAAAAACTATTACAAATTGCTTACTTCAAAGACAACTCCTAGCCACATGCCCCGTAGCATGCATTCCACTGACCACAAACCACCGCCATTTGTGATTTCTCTGGTGTCATGCGAGAGGTCATTGGAGACCAGGGTGGAGGCCTGTTTTGTTTTCTGATGAAAGTTGGTTCTGCCTCGGTGCCAGTGATTGCCGTGTGTTGGTTAGAAGGCGGTCAGCAGAGGGCCTACAACCATCTCGTCTGGGTCAAAGATCATATTTGCCCTGCAGTGGAGTTGTGGTATGGGGTGCGATTTCGTATGACAGCAGGAGAACTCTCGAGGTTACTCCACATACCCTGACTGCAAATTTGAACGTCTGTCTGGTTATTCGACCTGTTGAGCTGCCATTCATGAACTGCATTCCAGAGGGTGTTTTACAACAGTAGGCCCGCCGACATATCTCTGTTGTAACAGAACATTTCCCACAGAGTCTCGACATGTTACCTCGGCCTTCTCGGCCAATATATCCGTCTCTAAGCTAACACCACAGCGTCATTCATAAACAGCATTAACCGATGAGTGCAACAGGCGTGGAACTCCGTGGCATAAACTAACATCCGGCACCTGCTTACATTCAACATTCTTGCGGTTGCACTCGTTATTAATGTAACAGCATTTCAAATTTGCAATCGCTTGTCTTGTGCATATTTAACCTGTGATCTTGCGATGTCAACCACTTGCACATGTTGCCTAGGCAAATGTATTCCCGAAATTTCATTACCAAACATTAATTATCTTTGGTGTTGCGATTTTTTGCAGCATGATAGTGTGGCCGTGCGGTTCTAGGCGCTTCAGTCTGCAACCGCGTGACCACTGCGGTCGCAGGTTCGAATCCTGCCTCGGGCAAGGATGTGTGTGATGTCATTAGGTTAGTTAGGCTTAAGTAGTTCTAACTTCTAGGGGACTGGTGACCACAGATGTTAATTCCCATAGTGCTCAGAGCCATTTGAACCATTTGATTTTTTGCATCAGTGAAGTAATATTTACAGAGGAATAGCCAGAAAAGCTATAGACAGAACTTATTATGGTACAGATCGCCTCTAAGCGACGTTTCTTTACTTGAAGATGTAGAGAGAAAAACAATTTTATATAATTCAGTACAATTAAAAGAATAGAAAATTTTGAATGTTAAGCCGGCAAACTCGGGGCCGTAAAGAACCAAACTAAGGCAGCAATCGATCGAATACGCGTACAGAATCGGCTAAGCCTGGCGGTCAGAAAGGTAAATACGGGCACAGTAAATAATATCATTCAGGCGTTTAGTTTTACAAGGAGTAAATGACACGGACTTGAGGTAACCAGCTGGCCATCCACCTTACCAAAATAGGCGCCATTTATTATTCGTATTTCAGAACTGTCTGGTGAACGACATAGCGAAATCACTAACAGAAGATTCATTAAATAATGACCAATTGTGATACATATGGATTTAAATAGGATTAAATATCAGTCAACTCAGATAATGGCAGTACAAAGCTTTAATAGGCCATAATAAAAAATTAACAGGATCGGCATTAAAGGCTAAATTTAAATGAAATGCCACTATAGGCAGAGACTGACTAATGTAACACTGTTTTCGTTAAAATACAAGGGAATAAAGTACATGAGATCCTAAAGAAAACTTGCAGACGTGACACTTTTAAGAAAAAATGACGACAAGAAATTTGCGCTGTGAAATTAGGTAAAGCATCTTAAGGACACTAAAAGCCACTGACGCAGTTCAGTAATGAGGCGCCGGGCGTTGTGGCCGTGCGGTTCTAGGCGCTTCAGCCCGGAACCACGCTGCTGCTACGGTCACAGGTTCGAATTCTGCCTCGGGCATGGATATGTGTGATGTCCTTAGTTAGGTTTAAGTAGTTCTAAGTTCCAGGGGACCGATGACTACAGATGTTAAGTCCCATAGTGCTCAGACCCGTTTGAACCATTTGAACCAGTAATGTGGCGGGTACACAACAAACCTGATCCACGTTCGCGACAATTTGCAAAATCATGAATAACACAACGAGCGCCTTTATCTCACATCACGAGACTGGACTAAAGACACAAATACGAAATAGGTGTGGAGGGAACCAGGCTGCCGCAACAGAGCACAAAATTATGCCTGTTGCTAAAAGATCTAGCCGCAGTCCACAATACCGGTAGGCAGCTGAACTCGCTTCCTTCAACGGTTGGACAAATGAGAGCCTAGTTCCCAACTGATGTTGTGAGGCCGATAACACTCCCCAGGCAAGGCCGCAGCCTTCAGGCAAAGTTCAGCCAACGTGGAGCACAGCCAAGCTTCCTCAATCAACACAGACAGACTTCCAACTGCCATTACTTTGAGATAGTCCTCCCCTCCCTTCCCCTACCTCCCCCCCCCCCCCCCCCCCCCCCCCCCGCCACGGTAATAAGTCGTCGAGGGCAGGCGTATATCCCGTCTGGTGATGTTTACGTGCACTTTCCTGATACACGTGATCGTAATATCGCCTACACAAGGTATAAAAGGCCAGCGATTTGACGAATTTGTCATTTGTGTCCAGGTGATTCACGTGGAAAGGTTTCCCACGTGATTATGGCCGCACGACGGGAATTAACAGACTTTAAATGCAGAATGTTAGTTAGAGCTAGACGCACGGGACATTCCATTTCTGACGTTGTTAAGGAATTGAAGATTCCGAAATTTCAGGCATTAACTTCCGTCACGGACAATGCATAGGCCGACGGTCTTCACTCAACAATCGAAAGCAGCGGCGTTTGCGTAGAGTTTTGAATGCAAACAGATTCGCAACAGCGTATGAAATAACCGACTTATGACGTATACGTTGGGACAGAGCGGCGGAATCTGGTGTTAATGGACTATAGCAGCAGACGACCGAAGTGAGCGCCTTCGTTAACAGCACGACATCGCCTGCAGTGCCTCTTCTGGGCTCGTGACCGTATCCGTTGGACCCTAGAGGGCTGGAAAGCCTTGTCCTAGTGAGACTAGTTTCAATTTCAGTTGGTAAGAGCCGATGTTAGGGTTCCAATGTAGCGCAGACCGCGAGGAGCGATGGATACAAGTTGTCAACAAGGCACCGTGTAAACTGCAGCCGGTGATGCCTCCTTAATGGTGTGGCCTGTGTTTACATGGAATGGATTGGGTCCTCTGATCCAACTGAACCGATCATTGACTAGAAACAGGTATGTTCGGCTACCTGGAACCATTTGCAGCCATTCAGAGACTTCATGTTCTCAAACAACAACGTAATTTTTATGGATGACAATGCGCTCTGCCAGACAGCCACATTGTTCACGATTGGATTGAAGAACATTCTGGATAATTCGAGCGAATGATTTGGCCACCCACCTACCCATTTATGGGACATAATTGAGAAGTCAGTTCGCGCACAAAATTCTGCACCGGCAACATTTTTTCAGTTATGGATGGCTGTGGAGACAACATGGCTCAATCTTTCTGCAGGGGACTTCCAACAACTTGTTGAGTCCATTTCACGCCACGTTGCAGCACTGTTGTTGTTGTGGTCTTCAGTCTTGAGACTGGTTTGATGCAGCTCTCCATGCTCCTCTATCCTGTGCAAGCTTCTTCATCTCCCAGTATTTATTGCAACCTACATCCTTCTGAATCTGCATAGTGTATTCATCTCTTGGTCTCCCTATACGATTTTTACCTTCCACGCTGCCCTCCAATACTAAATTGGTGACCCCCTGATGCCTCAGAACATGTCCTACCAAACGATCCCTTCTTCTGGTCAAGCTGTGCCACAAACTTCTCGCCAATCCTATTCAATACTTCCTCATTAGTTATGTGATCTACCCATCTACTCTTCGGCATTCTTCTGTAGCACCACATTTCGAAAGCTTCTATTCTCTTCTTGTCCAAACTATTTATCGTCCATGTTTCACTTCCATACATCGCTACACTCCATACAAATACTTTCAGAAATGACTTCCTGATACTTAATTCTATACTCGATGTTAACAAATTTCTCTTCTTCAGAAACGCTTTCCTTGCCATTGCCAGTCTACATTTTAGATACTCTCTACTTCGACCATCATCAGTTATTTTGCTCCCCAAATAGCAAAACTCCTTTACTACTTTAAAGCTGCATGCCCTCGGGAAAAATTACGGCCGTAGTTTCCCCTTGCTTTCAGCCGTTCGCAGTACCAACACAGCAAGGCCGTTTTGGTTATTGTTACAAGGCCAGATCAGCCAATCATCCAGACTGTTGCCCTTGCAACTACTGAAAAGGCTGCTGCCCCTCTTCAGGAAACACACATTTGTCTGGCCTCTCAACAGATACCCCTCCGTTGTGGTTGTACCTACGGTACGGTTATCTGTATCGCTGAGGCACGCAAGCCTCCCCACCAACGGCAAGGTGCATGGTTTATGGGGGGTTGCAGCACTATGCCGGGAAAAAGTAGGTCCGACACGATATTAGGAGGTATTCCACCATGTTTATCAAGTTAGTGCATATTTATATACTATTTCAATTAAATGACCTATGTGCGGCTGATTGTTTATTAGAGCATTATATACAGCTTTGAAATAAAATCAGTCAAGAAAAAAAATGGTTCAAATGGCCATGAGCACTATGGGACTTAACATCGTAGTCATCAGTCCCCTAGAACTTAGAACTAGTTAAACCTATCTAACCTAAGGACATCACACACATCCATGCCCGAGGCATGATTCGAACCTGCGATCGTAGCGGTCGCGCGGTTCCAGACTGAAGCGCCTAGAACCGTTCGGCCACCCGCGGCCGGCCAATACCAGTCAAGAGCTTTTAGGGATTTTTGGAAATGACGCTAAACCACGTCTTGTCTGTATATAGTAGTGTAGTATATCAGCAGCGTAACATTGCATTCAGACCACTCCATCAGGAATGCAACTTATGATGACAACAATAAAAGCAGTTCGTCAGCAAAACAGCAGGCAATTCCTCTTAGTGTTACTAGCGCTAATGCGGAGAGGACGTGAATTTTCTTTGATGTTTCGCTGAAAGTTTGACACCCAATGGTACACACGCGAGCACCAACGAAGGCGAACCGAACAGGGGCGAATGCTGTTCGCTTCCGCTCGCCTATCGTTTACGGCAGAGTGAATTGTCGTTCTGTATTGTCGCTGCGGTGAAAATTAGGTTATATAGGGAAAGTAATTTGTTGAGATGTCGTAATACAGAAAGATGCTGAAAACTAAATACACTCGTAAGGTAAAAATTGAGGAGGTGCTGCAAAGTATCGGTGAGAACTTCGTGGTGGGACACATCAAACCAGACAAGAAACGGATAAAAAAAGGGATGGAGGGGAGGGGGGCGGGAGATATGAGAGAGACAGACTTGCAAATGCTGAAGATGATTGCGATTCGCTGAGTGGCTATGGCAAAGAGAGAGTGCAGACTTGTGAGGTTAGATGCCATGTGACGAATGGAAAAGTAATATAGCAAACTGTTGGATCTGATTTAGGATGTCATTGCGTAGAAAATAGTGTGAGACTTTCTCGTGTAGGGGTTCTAACATTCATGGTGGTGTCTGTTTGTTCTATATCGTGTCTCCCTACCACTTTCGCGCAACGACGCTCTGAGCGTGTTTTTTTTAGGGAATTGACTAGTTTGAACCTGGGACCTGTTGCTGGTAAGGAGACGCCAGACCACACATGACATGTAGAATTCAGAAGAGTTCAGTGAGACTAGCGATGATATAACCAAATACTTCATGATTTCAGCGTCAGCTCCACTGCACTCCCTGTAAAAGAATCTTAATACTAACTAAATTTAGTGGAAGGGGTTCAAGGCTTTCCTATTTTTAGTTAGCTGGTAAAATAACGTCGAAAAAGCAATTACGTTTACCATTGGAAATTTTATTCTACTCACAAAACATCGTTTATAAATTGCACTATTGATAAAAGGAAGTGGTTTAATACAGGCTGGTAAAAACCAACTGCGTTCAACAAAAATGTGAACGAATATTCCCTGAATGGGTTTCCAAGTTCTACAATGAATCGAAGGATGACCTATGCCATTTCACATCTGTAATCTAGGTTTAAGTTTCACAAAAGAGAAAACTATCAAAATGGTCTACAGTGACCCTCCATTATCTTTAATTACTTATCTAACTTGTCGTAAATTACAGTGGCTGGTGTGGCTTCTCAATAACTATATACCAGAAAAATCATTGCGTTTCAGATTTTTACTTCAAGTGGCAAATGTGAACACCATGAGCTTTAATTTACGATCGACACTAGTACACTCCTGGAAATGGAAAAAAGAACACATTGACACCGGTGTGTCAGACCCACCATACTTGCTCCGGACACTGCGAGAGGGCTGTACAAGCAATGATCACACGCACGCCACAGCGGACACACCAGGAACCGCGGTGTTGGCCGTCGAATGGCACTAGCTGCGCAGCATTTGTGCACCGCCGCCGTCAGTGTCATCCAGTTTCCCGTAGCATACGGAGCTCCATCGCAGTCTTTAACACTGGTAGCATGCCGCGACAGCGTGGACGTGAACCGTATGTGCAGTTGACGGACTTTGAGCGAGGGCGTACAGTGGGCATGCGGGAGGCCGGGTGGACGTACCGCCGAATTGCTCAACACGTGGGGCGTGAGGTCTCCACAGTACATCGATGTTGTCGCCAGTGGTCGGCGGTAGGTGCACGTACCCGTCGACCTGGGACCGGACCGCAGCGACGCACGGATGCACGCCAAGACCGTAGGATCCTACGCAGTGCCGTAGGGGACCGCACCGCCACTTCCCAGCAAATTAAGGACACTGTTGCTCCTGGGGTATCGGCGAGGACCATTCGCAACCGTCTCCATGAAGCTGGGCTACGGTCCCGCACACCGTTAGGCCGTCTTCCGCTCACGCCCCAACATCGTGCAGCCCGCCTCCAGTGGTGTCGCGACAGGTGTGAATGTAGGGACGAATGGTGACGTGTCGTCTTCAGCGATGAGAGCCGCTTCTGCCTTGGTGCCAATGATGGTCGTATGCGTGTTTGTCGCGGTGCAGGTGAGCGCCACAATCAGGACTGCATACGACCGAGGCACACAGGGCCAACACCCAGCATCATGGTGTGGGGAGCGATCTCCTACACTGGCCGTACACCTCTGGTGATCGTCGAGGGGACACTGAATAGTGCACGGTACATCCAAACCGTCATCGAACCCATCGTTCTACCATTCCTAGACGGGCAAGGGAACTTGCTGTTCCAACAGGACAATGCACGTCCGCATGTATCCCGTGCCACCCAACGTGCTCTAGAAGGTGTAAGTCAACTACCGTGGCCAGCAAGATCTCCGGATCTGTCCCCCATTGAGCATGTTTGGGACTGGATGAAGCGTCGTCACACGCGGTCTGCACGTCCAGCACGAACGCTGGTCCAATTGAGGCGCCAGGTGGAAATGGCATGGCAAGCCGTTCCACAGGACTACATCCAGCATCTCTACGATCGTCTCCATGGGAGAATAGCAGCCTGCATTGCTGCGAAAGGTGGATATACACTGTACTAGTGCCGACATTATGCATGCTCTGTTGCCTGTGTCTATGTGCCTGTGGTTCTGTCAGTGTGATCATGTGATGTATCTGACCCCAGGAATGTGTCAATAAAGTTTCCCCTTCCTGGGACAATGAATTCACGGTGTTCTTATTGCAATTTCCAGGAGTGTATTACGCAAAAAAAGGGGGTGTAACAGATGAGACTTCTGCAGTTCTGAGTGAAGCCTTATGCGCTCAAAAATGCGGCATCGCGTGCGTTCATTACCTTGTCGGTGTTCAGGCAGTGTCAGGGCAGCGGCGGGCAGCCCAGCTCCGCTCACCTCGCCATCTCGGAACTAACACTCTCCTAACTTCTCCTTACTACAATTTACCGAAGTTGGTTTAAAAAAACTACCTGGCTGTGTTTTCATCTGACCAATCAGGGTCTCAATGTTAACCTTAAGCTCCGCATACAAAAATTCTGTCTATCCAATGAAAAACGTTATACTTTTCGTGGTGGGGCAATGTTTTTAAAGTTTGCAACGTAACAGAGACGCGAAAAAGTCTCACGCTAAAACCTGCAGCTGGTGTGGTCCTTTTAGCGTTATTGTAAGATCTGTAGTGTTCTTCTGGAGGGCTCTATCTTTTAACATGGGCTGGGGGGGGGGGGGGGGGGGGGTGGTCTTAATGTAACAGAGACGCGAAAAAGTCTCACGCTAAACCTTGCGGGTGGTGTGGCCCGTTTTGTGTTATCGTAAGATCTATACTGTTTTTCTGGAGGGCTCTTGCTTTTAACATGGGCTGGCGGGTGGTCCTTGACGTAACAGAGACGCGAAAACGTCTCACGCTAAAACGTGCGGGTGGTGTGGTCTTAGCGGTAGGCTGGCGACGTGGGTGTCCAGTCCGTCCCTTATCGTAGGGCCTTCTAGCTTAACTCGGTTCTGCTCTCGGCTTCTGTTCTCGTTTTTCCCCTCGGAACTGCGTCTGTCTCACGGTGAGAAGGTACGACGTGTATTTAGGCATTCTTGTGTTAGTCTGTGGTATTCCATTTGCTCACTCGTTACTCGTATTACTTTGGTTAATTTAATGTCACGATTTATTTGGAGCTATGTGACATACTACTGGATTTGCTTATCAGCTCAGGGTTTTCATGGAAGGTGTTGAATTTGCCTGACACCTTACAGGGTACATATAGAAATTAATGGCTGAATAGCCAATGTCAGTGAAAATAGATCACTGAGCTATCGATACCAGACTAAAACGTTTTCAGTGCTGGGGCAGCACTTATAGGTGTGGCGAAAGTTTCATCAGCTTCATTTTGTTAGTTGGACACGCAATCTCTATAATACGAGTAATAAATGTTAGTTTGTAGTTCTATTTCTATTTATTTAATTGTAGTCATTTCTCATTAGTTAACCTATAGATTTGATTGTTTTAAGGGTTGTTATATTTTATTATGGCTAATGTGTCCGTTTGGTAATTCCACCAATGTACAGGCTCTAGATCTAGACTGAAGCGCTCTGAAGGACAAGAAAATTATGCAAATCAAGAAGCCTTGTCACAGGTGTTCTGAATGTAAAGTCAGTCTGGTGATCCTAGTATGGACCCTATGAGTTTTAAGGAGAATCAAACAGCAAACTAATGGTTTGCACGTTTAGTGGTGTCTGTGATTGGTGCCTGAAGTTGAAATTTTGTGTGGGTAAAGAGTACTAGATGAGGATAATCAGATTCATTATAGGTAGTATGCGATATTGGGTGTAGTCGTACTATACCTTTGTGATAGAATGTGGAATGTAGGAGAGATACCATCATATTTTGTCCTTATGGAGATCTGAATGCATAATTTAAAATAATATTGGGGATGAAAATAGTCTCCACGACACGATAACGAAATAAACATACATCCATTAATACAGTATTATTATTTAGCCGAAGAATTTCTTCTGTATTGACATTTCACATGAAAGCATAAAGTTAACGTCCACGACACGAGTCCACATGTTCTATATGAAGCACATGTGTTCAATATCTCGATTTAACGTCCTGCGGCGTTTGTTGTGGTCGCTGGAGAAAATTTTAGTCAATTATTTTCAGCAACTCAGCTTTATTTACGCATTTCGAGTAAACTCAGCTTGGGAATATCAAAGGAGGTAAGGGGCCTCATACAGACGGTATGACAAATGTACAAGTAAGCAGTTGATATTTACAGAATGAGATTTTCACTCTGCAGCGGAGTGTGCGCTGATATGAAACTTCCTGGCAGATTAAAGCTGTGTGCCGGGCCGAGACTCGAACTCGGGACCTTTGTCTTTTGCGGGTAAGTGCTCTACCAACTGAGTTACCCAAGCACGACTCACGCCCCGAGTTCGAGTCTCGGCCCGCAACACAGTTTTAATCTGCCAGGAAGTTTCAGCAATTGAAATTGATTACTTCTGCATTACGCCAATTTCGGTCGGTTACTTGCACATTACATGACATCGTGTGTATGAGGCCCCTTTGATATTCTGAAAGGAGTTTACTCGAAACGTGTAAATAAAGTTGAGTTGCTGAACGTCAAGTGACTTTATTTTCCTGCAGCGAGCATACCAACAGTGTATAAATAAAAAATTTAAAACTTATAAAATGGTCGCATGCCTATTACATGACTTTATGCCACAACTCAGGGTCCTTCAGCATGCTTGTCAATGTTTGGAAGCGACATTACTGTTCATGAAGATCAAACCGCTGACGTGTCAGGTAACAATCGTATTACTTTTTAACTGTAACTTAAATTTCAACAATTACATTTGCAGTTCTGAGGGAGCACGGTAGCGGCATGAAGAGAAGGCAGCGATGTGTCTATTATTATTTACGGGCGAATTTGCTGAAATGTGTTGGTGAAGTATTGCAGTCACCGCTGGCCGTCGGTTAGTACACCGTGTCGGCACTTCGATTACAGTAAGAGAGCTATTGATCTATCGTTGGATATCAGCTAGGCAATGGCTTAAATTCTGGTGGGCAGATGAATTGCTCGTGAAACAGTTTGTTGCTACGTGATATGGCAGGAGCAAAGAAGTCCTCCTCGTAGGAGAAATGTCACTACCTTTTGCTGTCGAGTCTAGCAACCAAAGTGGCAGCAGTGGTGTCCGTAGTTGTGCTTCTTAATATGGCTCGTTATTGCTATTGCTGTACGAACACACTTTGCTTTAATTAGGTTATAGTCGCCCCTGCGGTCTCGGGTATAGGCAGCATGTGACGCACTACTGCCACGCTACTTGCCTATGCGTCCCGACATGTACTACCTGATAAGAAGCACCCAGACGCCCCTACGTAATGCGGAATTGGCCAATAGATAGCATGAGAAGTGGACCTGGAAGTGTAGGCGGAGGGAGGAGTATTGCGTTGTCAGTAGAGGTACAGTAATAGCAGAAAGGGTCGGGCAGGAGAGTTCAGTGAATTTGAAGGTGTATAACATTGTGTAATGTAATGTATGTGAATATCTAAGGGACCAAACTGCTGAGGTCATCGGTTCTTACTCTTTAACACTACATAAACTAACTTACGCTAAGAACATCACAAACACCCATGTCCGAGATGGGATTCGAACCTCCGGCGGGAGGGGCCGCGCAC
This sequence comes from Schistocerca gregaria, assembly GCF_023897955.1. Taxonomy (NCBI): domain Eukaryota; kingdom Metazoa; phylum Arthropoda; class Insecta; order Orthoptera; family Acrididae; genus Schistocerca; species Schistocerca gregaria. The sequence goes on along the minus strand of NC_064925.1, from coordinate 329,189,227 downwards.
TCCGTGACATGGCGCCTAACATTGTGGATCAGGTATCGGTAGATTCAGTAAAACTTTCTAGTTCATCTCTTTACAATCTATTCAAACTGCTCATACAACGTTTTTCGACAGCTAACATCTGTAGACATCCTGTAAGTTCTATAGACAAGAAATATAATACAGATTTTACAGGTTATCGAAAATTATCTTCAATGTAGCCTTGCAATAATACACTCCTGGAAATTGAAATAAGAACACCGTGAATTCAGTGTCCCAGGAAGGGGAAACTTTATTGACACATTCCTGGGGTCAGATACATCACATGATCACACTGACAGAACCACAGGCACATAGACACAGGCAACAGAGCATGCACAATGTCGGCACTAATACAGTGTATATCCACCTTTCGCAGCAATGCAGGCTGCTATTCTCCCATGGAGACGATCGTAGAGATGCTGGATGTAGTCCTGTGGAACGGCTTGCCATGCCATTTCCACCTGGCGCCTCAGTTGGACCAGCGTTCGTGCTGGACGTGCAGACCGCGTGAGACGACGCTTCATCCAGTCCCAAACATGCTCAATGGGGGACAGATCCGGAGATCTTGCTGGCCAGGGTAGTTGACTTACACCTTCTAGAGCACGTTGGGTGGCACGGGATACATGCGGATGTGCTTTGTCCTGTTGGAACAGCAAGTTCCCTTGCCGGTCTAGGAATGGTAGAACGATGGGTTCGATGACGGTTTGGATGTACCGTGCACTATTCAGTGTCCCCTCGACGATCACCAGAGGTGTACGGCCAGTGTAGGAGATCGCTCCCCACACCATGATGCCGGGTGTTGGCCCTGTGTGCCTCGGTCGTAAGCAGTCCTGATTGTGGCGCTCACCTGCACGGCGCCAAACACGCATACGACCATCATTGGCACCAAGGCAGAAGCGAATCTCATCGCTGAAGACGACACGTCTCCATTCGTCCCTCCATTCACGCCTGTCGCGACACCACTGGAGGCGGGCTGCACGATGTTGGGGCGTGAGCGGAAGACGGCCTAACGGTGTGCGGGACCGTAGCCCAGCTTCATGGAGACGGTTGCGAATGGTCCTCGCCGATACCCCAGGAGCAACAGTGTCCCTAATTTGCTGGAAAGTGGCGGTGCAGTCCCCTACGGCACTGCGTAGGATCCTACGGTCTTGGCGTGCATCCGTGCGTCGCTGCGGTCCGGTCCCAGGTCGACGGGCACGTGCACCTCCCGCTGACCACTGGCGACAACATCGATGTACTGTGGAGACCTCACGCCCCTCGCTCTGAGCAATTCGGTGGTACGTCCACCCGGCCTCCCGCATGCCCACTATACGCCCTCGCTCAAAGTCCGTCAACTGCACATACGGTTCACGTCCACGCTGTCGCGGCATGCTACCAGTGTTAAAGACTGCGATGGAGCTCCGTATGCCACGGCAAACTGGCTGACACTGACGGCGGCGGTGCACAAATGCTGCGCAGCTAGCGCCATTCGACGGTCAACACCGCGGTTCCTGGTGTGTCCGCTGTGCCATGCGTGTGATCATTGCTTGTACAGCCCTCTCGCAGTGTCCGGAGCAAGTATGGTGGGTCTGACACACCGGTGTCAATGTGTTCTTTTTTCCATTTCCAGGAGTGTATTTGCAACCACACAGTTATAAAGAAAGCATAAATTTGTGAAACAGACAAAATGCATATTACGTGTAAACAAACCTCTGACCTCTAGCATCATGGAAATAGACTGTTAATTTCAATAACAAACCGGAGACGGGAATTACAAATTGTGCAATATTTTTCAGTTGTTAATTAAATAATCTTTTGGAACATTATGTCTCATCCTAAAACTTAGGAGACCGACACTGAAATACTTCCTAATTTTCGTCAGTTCTATCTCAAACAGAAAATACCCAAATTTGCAATATGTAAATTGCTTCGTAATTTTGAATTAAAAAACGTAAATCATTTTCAAAATTGTTCACAACAAAATTACTTTTATTATTTGTAAAACCTGGTGGGAAAGATAAAACAGATGTAACCTATTGGTAGAAAACACAAAAATGCAAAATACTTATCTGATATCGGAGTGGAAAACACTCCCAAAATCAAATTAAGTATACTATTGCAAACGCAGTATAAACATCAAATTGCCATAAATGATTAGCAATAATCACTGTTTTATTCTCAACCTGGTTGCTCCACATGTTTCTAATTTTGAAAATGACATTGACCTGCCTCAAAAGTGTATAAACTAAAACTAGAATAACAACTCCAGCGTGAACCTGGAGGTTTTACGAGGTCTCGTATCAATGCAGACGACCCACTTGGCTGTTAGGGATGCTCGAAAGCGGATGTATTTAAAAGGGTCGCTCTTTAAACTATTGTCAGCACTAATATGTGTGAACGTTGTAATCAGAGGTTAAAGTGTATCAGAATCTGCAATTAACCTGTATGATGGAAAAAGACATCACGGCCAAGAATGTTTACTAAAAGGCAAACGTCAACTTAAACCTACTAACAGAAAAGCTTGCACAAGAAGAAGAAGAAGCAGCAGCACCATGGAAGATTATCGTCAAAACGGCATCAAATTCATTCATTCCCTTCAACCCTATATGCTCGCACACCCACCGTCGTCTAGGCTGCACAGATATCGCTTCTACGTTCCCCACGCCCCCCCTCCTCCCCTGCCCCAACCCACCGGTAGCGGAACTCATCTCAAAAGTATGTGTATATATTGTCCTAGCTCGTTAAGAATCTTTTCCTGCCGTGTGGGTCGAGCATAAAACATCTCTGAATCACGTTGTGAATCTAGTCGTGTAAACTAGCGGTTGAAAATTTATCGCGTTTTTCCAGAGATAATTCGTACACTTTCAACCACGACGGATCCAAAGACAGTTTTGTTTTTTATTACTCGGGAGTAAGATATCAATTGAGTTCCATACTATTTTTACTAATTTGTTTCCCTGAGTAATTTTATTTAGGTACTTTAGCAGTCTGTATGCATTCGTTGAAGCCTGTTAAATATGTATGTAAAAGGTTTATCAGCTTCCTACAGTAACCCTTGAATGTTCACAGATATTATTGTCTATGTACTAGCTGACTATAGAATTTAGTAAATACTGGGAATGTTTCGTATTTTTCTGTTTTATTGACACAAATGTTCTTAAATTAATGAGAGATGGTACTGGGTGATCAATGAAAGGAGAGTAGATCCTAGTGTGTATTGTTTCGGTATTATAACAGTCAGTACTACATTCCTCCGACCAAAGGTATGCTTTCCCATGAAACTGTCCTTTTCCATTAATACCCGATAAATTATAAATATGTCTCTGGGCCTTACACTGTCTGAGCTTCTCAATTCTCACGACACGATATTAATTATGGGTTCGAATCCTTTCAACGTCTGTTCAGCACAAGTTTAGTCTTTTAACGGGCACTATTTTTTTCTCGTTTATTAGCGGAATCACCTTGACAACGAGCGGCAAAGATACAAGTGTGATAGTGTCCAAACTACACTCCTGGAAATGGAAAAAAGAACACATTGACACCGGTGTGTCAGACCCACCATACTTGCTCCGGGCACTGCGAGGGGGCTGTACAAGCAATGATCACACGCACGGCACAGCGGACACACCAGGAACCGCGGTGTTGGCCGTCGAATGGCGCTAGCTGCGCAGCATTTGTGCACCGCCGCCGTCAGTGTCAGCCAGTTTGCCGTGGCATACGGAGCTCCATCGCAGTCTTTAACACTGGTAGCATGCCACGACAGCGTGGACGTGAACCGTATGTGCAGTTGACGGACTTTGAGCGAGGGCGTATAGTGGGCATGCGGGAGGCCGGGTGGACGTACCGCCGAATTGCTCAACACGTGGGGCGTGAGGTCTCCACAGTACATCGATGTTGTCGTCAGTGGTCGGCGGAAGGTGCACGTGCCCGTCGACCTGGGACCGGACCGCAGCGACGCACGGATGCACGCCAAGACCGTAGGATCCTACGCAGTGCCGTAGGGGACCGCACCGCCACTTTCCAGCAAATTAGGGACACTGTTGCTCCTGGGGTATCGGCGAGGACCATTCGCAACCGTCTCCATGAAGCTGGGCTACGGTCCCGCACACCGTTAGGCCGTCTTCCGCTCACGCCCCAACATCGTGCAGCCCGCCTCCAGTGGTGTCGCGACAGGCGTAAATGGAGGGACGAATGGAGACGTGTCGTCTTCAGCGATGAGAGTCGCTTCTGCCTTGGTGCCAATGATGGTCGTATGCGTGTTTGGCGCCGTGCAGGTGAGCGCCACAATCAGGACTGCTTACGACCGAGGCACACAGGGCCAACACCCAGCATCATGGTGTGGGGAGCGATCTCCTACACTGGTCGTACACCTCTGGTGATCGTCGAGGGGACACTGAATAGTGCACGGTACATCCAAACCGTCATCGAACCCATCGTTCTACCATTCCTAGACCGGCAAGGGAACTTGCTGTTCCAACAGGACAATGCACATCCGCATGTATCCCGTGCCACCCAACGTGCTCTAGAAGGTGTAAGTCAAGTACCCTGGCCAGCAAGATCTCCGGATCTGTCCCCCATTGAGCATGTTTGGGACTGGATGAAGCGTCGTCTCACGCGGTCTGCACGTCCAGCACGAACGCTGGTCCAACTGAGGCGCCATGTGGAAATAGCATTGCAAGCCGTTCCACAGTACTACATCCAGCATCTCTACGATCGTCTCCATGGGAGAATAGCAGCCTGCATTGCTGCGAAAGGTGGATATACACTGTACTAGTGCCGACATTGTGCATGCTCTGTTGCCTGTGTCTATGTGCCTGTGGTTCTGTCAGTGTGATCATGTGATGTATCTGACCCCAGGAATGTGTCAATAAAGTTTCCCCTTCCTGGGACAATGAATTCACGATGTTCTTATTTCAATTTCCAGGAGTGTATTTTCAGCCCCAATACTCTTTAATAATTTGCATACAGCGAATAAAGTCCTAATTCACTATCAAAGTTTCCATATTGTCAATAAACCTCTTCACAATCGCAAGTATACGATCGTAGCGTTTCGTTTAACACGTTCAATCACCATTCACTTGAATGTTCGTGCACCCAGTTGACTCCGTCTCTGAATTTATTCCCCACCACTCAAATATATAATCCAGTTCAAAGAATGCAATTTGATTAGGCTTCTAATCCCAAAATTGCGGCTGCCACGAAAGAACTACGACCACATGCGCCACAGCAGGAAACAAAAACTTAAGACACCTAAGAACGCTGCGCATTGGTTTATATATTGTATTCAAAACACAGCGCGGCTCTGTTATGTCTTCCTTGGATTCCCTTAGTACTACACTATTGGCCATTAAAATTGCTACACCAAGAAGAAATACAGATGATAAACGGGTATTCATTGGACAAATGTACTAGAACTGACATGTGATTACATTTTCATGCAATTTGTGTGCATAGATCCTGAGAAATCAGTACCCAGAACAACCACCTCTGGCCGTAATAACGGGCTTGATATGCCTGGGCATTGAGTCAAATAGAGATTGGATGGCGTGTACAGGTACAGCTGCCCATGCTGCTTCAGCACGATACCACAGTTCATCAAGAGTAGTGACTGGCGTATTGTGACGAGCCAGTTGCTCGGCCACCATTGGCCAGACATTTTCAATTGGTGAGAGATCTGGAGAATGTGCTTGCCAGGACAACAGTCGAACATTTTCTGTATCCAGAATGACCCGTACAGGACATGCAACTTGCGGACGTGCATTATCCTGCTGAAATGTAGGGTTTCGCAAGGATCGAATGAAGGGTAGAGCCACGGGTCGTAACATATCTGTAATGTAACGTCCACTGTTCAAAGTGCTGTCAATGCACCCAAGTTCGTCGTTGAGTACACCATTGCATGCGCTCCTGTCTGTGATGCAGCGTCAAGGGTAACCGCAGCTATGGTCTCCGAGCTCATAGTCCATGCTGCTGCAAACTTCGTCGAACTGTTCGTGCAGGTGGTTGTTGTCTTGCAAACATCCCCATCTGTTGACTCAGGGATCGAGACGTGGCTGCACGATTCGTCATAGCCATGCTCATAAGATGCCTGTCATCTCGACTGCTAGTGATACGAGTCCGTTGGGATCCAGCATTGCGTTCCGTATTACCCTCCTGAACCCACCGATTCCATATTCTGCTAACAGTCATTGGATCTCGACCAACGCGAGCAGCAATGTCGTGATACGATAAACTGAAATCGCGATAGGCTACAATCCGACCTTTATCAAAGTCGGAAACGTGATGATACGCATTTCTCCTCCTTACACGAGGCATCACAACATTTTACCAGCCAGCGACGTACAACTTTCCTTATGTCAGCATGTTGTAGGTGTCGCCACCGGCGCCAACCTTGTGTGAATGCTCTGAAAAGCTAATCATTTGCATATCACAACATCTTCTTTCCGTCGGTTAAATTTCGCGTCTGTAGCACATCTTCGTGGTGTAGCAATTTTAATGGCCAGTAATGTACTTTGCGTGACTCTATTTCAAATATCTACTCTTTGTAAAATTTTAACTAACTACGACTTCGAAATACTACTACCGTTTTTTGGCTCTTAGGTCATTTCGTGTTACAGAATTTAATCTAATACTCGTTTTGTATAACCACTCTCTAAAGAGCGGTTACACTGTAAGGTGTCAGGCAAATCCAACACCTTCCATGAAAACCCTGACATGATAAGCAAATCCAGTAGTATGTCAAATAGCTCCGAATAACTCGTGACATTAAATTAACCAAAGTAATATGAGTAACGAGTGACTAAATGGAATACCACAGACTAATACAAGAATGCCTAAATGCTTGTCATACCTTCCCACCGTGAGACAGACGCAGTTCCGAGGGGAGAAAAGAGAACAGAAGCCGAGAGCAGAACCGTGTTAAGCTAGAAGGCCCTACGATAAGGGACGGACTGGACACCCACGTCGCCAACCTACCGCTAAGACCACACCACCCGCACGTTTTCGCGAGAGACTTTTTCGCGTCTGTGTTACGTCAGGGACCACCCACCAGCCCATGTTGAAAGCTAAAGCCCTCCAGAAAAACGGTATAGATCTTACGATAACACAGAAAGGGCCACACCCCCCGCAAGGTTTAGCGTGAGAATTTTTCGGGTGTCTGTTACATTAGGACCACCCCCCAGCCCATGTTAAAAGATAGAGCCCTCCAGAAGAACAGTACAGTCCTTACGATAACGCTAAAAGGACCACACCAGCTGCAGATTTTAGCGTGAGACTTTTTCGCGTCTCTGTTACGTTGCAAACTTTAAAAACGTTGCCCCACCACGAAAAGTATAATGTTTTTCATTGGATAGACAGAATTTTTGTAGGTGGAGCTTAAGGTTAACAGTGAGACCCTGATTGGTCAGATGAATACACAGCCATGTAGTTTTTTTAAACCAGCTTCGGTAAATTGTAGAAAGGAGAAGTGATGAAGAGTTAGTTCCGAGACGGCGAGCTGGATGGCTGCTGCGCCGGCCGCTGCCGCCCTAACGCTGCCTAAACACCGACAAGGTAATAAATTCACGCGATGCCGCATTTTTGAGCGCATAAGTCTTCACTCAGAACTGCAGAAGTCTCATATGTTACACCCCCTTTTTTGCCTAATACTAGTGTCGATCGTAAATTAAAGCTCATGGTGTTCACATTTGCCACTTGAAGTAAAAATCTGAAACGCGATGATTTTTCTGTTATATAGTTATTGAAAAGCCACATCAGCCACTATAATTTACGACATGTTAGATAACTAATTAAATATAATTGAGGGTCACTGTAGACCATTTTGATAGTTTTCACTTTTGGGAAACTTAACTTAAATGTAGATTATAGATGTGATATGGCATAGGTCATCCTTCGATCCATTGTAGAACTTAGAAACCCATTCAGGGAATATTCGTTCACATTTTTGTTGAACGCAGTTGGTTTTTTCCATCCTGTATTAAATTATTTCCTTTTATCAATAGTGCAATTTATAAACGATGTTTTGTGAGTTGAATAAAATTTCCAATGGTAAACGTAATTGCTTTTTCGACGTTATTTTACCAGCTAACTAAAAATAGGAAAGCCTTGAACCCCTTCCACTAAATTTAGTTAGTAGTAAGATTCTTTTACAGGGAGTGCAGTGGAGCAGACGCTGAAATCATGAAGTATTTGGTTATATAATCGCTAGTCTCTCTGAACTCTTCTGAATTCTACATGTCATGTGTGGTCTGGCGTCTTCTTACAAGCAACAGGTCCCTGGTCGTATGTAAAGTACACAAGCGGCAAGACGCAGTCAATACCTTCGCTGCGCATTGCCGATGGTACTGTTATCGACGACTGTGCCGCTAAAGCGGAGTTATTGAACGCAGTTTTCCGAAATTCCTTCACCAGGGAAGACGAATGGAATATTCCAGAATTTGAAACACGAACATCTGCTAGCATGAGTTTCTTAGAAGTAGATACCTTAGGGGTTGCGAAGCAACTCAAATCGCTTGATACGGGCAAGTCTTCAGGTCCAGATTGTATACCGATTAGGTTCCTTTCAGATTACGCTGATACTATAGCTCCCTACTTAGCACTCATATACAACCGCTCGCTCAGCGATAGATCTGTACCTACAGATTGGAAAATTGCGCAGGTCGCACCAGTGTTCAAGAAGGGTAGTAGGAGTAATCCATTTAACTACAGACCTATATCATTGACGTCGGTTTGCAGTAGGGTTTTGGAGCATATACTGTATTCAAACATTATGAATCACCTCGAAGGGAACGATCTATTGACACGTAATCGGCATGGCTTCAGAAAACATCGCTCTTGTGCAACGCAGCTAGCTCTTTATTCGCACGAAGTAATGGCCGCTATCGACAGGGGATCTCAAGTTGATTCCGTATTTCTAGATTTCCGGAAGCTTTTGACACCGTTCCACACAAGCGACTTCTAATCAAGCTGCGGAGCTATGGGGTATCGTCTCAGTTGTGCGACTGGATTCGTGATTTCCTGTCAGGAAGGTCGCAGTTCGTAGTAATAGACGACAAATCATCGAGTAAAACTGAAGTGATATCAGGTGTTCCTCAGGGAAGCGTCCTGGGACCTCTACTGTTCCTGATCTATATAAATGACCTGGGTGACAATCTGAGCAGTTCTCTTAGACTGTTCGCAGATGATGCTGTAATTTACCGTCTAGTAAGGTCATCCGAAGACCAGTATCAGCTGCAAAGCGATTTAGAAAAGATTGCTGTATGGTGTGTCAGGTGGCAGTTGACGCTAAATAACGAAAAGTGTGAGATGATCCACATGAGTTCCAAAAGAAATCCGTTGGAATTCGATTACTCGATAAATAGTAAAATTCTCAAGGCTGTCAATTCAACTAAGTACCTGGGTGTTAAAATTACGAACAACTTCAGTTGGAAGGACCACATAGATAATATTGTCGGGAAGGCGAGCCAATGGTTGCGTTTCATTGGCAGGACACTTAGAAGATGCAACAAGTCCACTAAAGAGACAGCTTACACTACACTCGTTCGTCCTCTGTTTGAATATTGCTGCGCGGTGTGGGATCCTTACCAGGTGGGATTGACGGAGGACATCGAAAGGGTGCAAAAAAGGGCAGCTCGTTTTGTATTATCGCGTTATAGGGGAGAGAGTGTGGCAGATATGATACACGAGTTGGGATGGAAGTCATTACAGCATAGACGTTTTTCGTCGCGGCGAGACCTTTTTACGAAATTTCAGTCACCAACTTTCTCTTCCGAATGCGAAAATATTTTGTTGAGCCCAACCTACATAGGTAGGAATGATCATCAAAATAAAATAAGAGAAATCAGAGCTCGAACAGAAAGGTTTAGGTGTTCGTTTTTCCCGCTCGCTGTTCGGGAGTGGAATAGTAGAGAGATAGTATGATTGTGGTTCGATGAACCCTCTGCCAAGCACTTAAATGTGAATTGCAGAGTAGTCATGTAGATGTAGATGTAGTCAATTCCCTAAAAACACGCTCAGAGCGTCGTTGCGCGAAAGTGGTAGGCAGACACGATATAGAACAATCAGACACCACCATGAATGTTTGGAACACCATGTAAAAAGCTGCTGAAGTCACCTGTTAGTGATGCGATTATGAAATGGAAATGCTAAGGAACAACGAGAGCTACACCAGGATGAGGCAAACGTCATCTACTGCAGGATTGGGGCTGTCGAGTACTGTGACGGATGATTGTAAGAAATCACATGAATTCAGCGCAACAAGTTAGCTACTAGTGAGTTCCGAAGTGTTACCTGCAGTCTATCTAGCACAGTGACTTTGTGTAGGGAGTTGAAAGAATGGGGTACAATGGTCGAACAGCTGCTTAGAAGCCATCTATTTCCGTAGTCAATACTAAGCGAGGCTTGAGGTCTAAAGAATGACGCTCCAGGACACAAGACGCCTGGATTGCGTTATTGTTGCCCCTGCGGTGACGGGCTTAGGCAACCTGTGGCACACTACTGCCACGCTGCTGGCCTGTGATTTGGAAAGATGAATTACGCTATTACCCGTGACAATCCCATAGAAGAGTTGGACTTGGCGAATGTCTGGAGATCATTACACGCCATCGCGAGTTATGCCAACTGCGAAGTACAAAGAAGCTGGTGTTGTAGTACGTGGATGTTTTTCATAGTTATGGTGTGGTCCCCTTACTCCGCTTAAGAAAACGCTAAATGTGGAATGTTGTCAACGCATTTCACAACATCGTGTATTGTGTGCAGTAGATGATCAATTCGGGGACGATGACTATTTGTATCAGCATGATAAAGCATCCTGTCATAAAGCACCAATGTTTGAAGCAATGGTCTGTGAATAACAGCATTCCTAGAATGCAATGGTCTGCCCAGTGTCCTCGTCTGAACGCAGTGGAACACCTCTGCGATGAGATGGGAGACCGACTTAGCCATAAACACCATCATCCAACATAATTAACCTCTGGCTTTGCCTCTTTAGGAAGAAAAGGCTGGCATTCCTCCACAGAATTTCAGATGCTTGAAAGTGACTCAGCAATGTTCAAACCGTCATGAAGGCAGTGAGCGGACCTATGCCATATTAATGTCCAGTTGTAGGCGTCTGGATATTTTTGGTCAGATAGTGTATGTTCTTTTTTATTTGTATGATAGGATTTCTTGCAATTTAGGGCCATTCTTCTGCGTTAGTTATTGGCAGTCAGGTTGTCAATGTATAGGAGTCAGACTACGTTGGGCTTGTATATTGTGGGTAATAAATGGATAGGTTAAGTTTGTTGTCTTTGTGAAGGAAAATTCTGTAGGTCAGTGTATACATTTACAATGAAAATTAAGTACATACATTTTTAATTGTCTGCTGTTTATGAATTACAATTTCACAAACCAAACATTTTATTAATAAATAAAAGTTGGATAATATTTTAACTCCTGTCTAGAAAACCATTTTTACATATTTACAAAGATAAACTTGCCCAAATATGTATTCCATAAAAGTAAACAATCATTACACAGAAACATAAATTACTTTATATTATGCAGATTCAGATATTATTGATATATTTTGGTAGTATTTCATTAAAGTATAACTATTCCTTTTTGTTCGGATTTTCGACAAGTCGTAATCCTGGTGCCCGTTTGTATTCCAGTAATGGTGCCGCACTTTAGAATACAAAATTAGTAGAAATTCATTGAGTTTGCAATGGAAATCAGTTAACTATACTGCGAAGTGTTAGTTTCGTGAATCGATTCATAAAACGGAAAACTGAATGTAATGTACATACACAATGACCGATAAGATAAGGGTATTGAAACGCACGGTTGACACATTATCAGCGACTTCAGAATATGTTGTACCATTCTTTTACATTAATAGGTGGAGCTGTATCTAAGTCTCACCTCCTTCATCTCAGATATGAATGTACCTGTGCAAATTTCCGCTATTGTTTCTAATGTTGGTACAGGAAATTATTTCTCCATAAAGCATACTCTGTGGAATCCGAGGGCGATAAATTGAAAACAGATTAAAGGAGCCAATTATTTTTCGTAGTACAGTACCAGCGATTTTATGCAGAGTTGGTTAAAGCTCAGAAGACCGGTTATTTATGGATTCCTGAAATAGTTTCTCTACCAAGTAATTTAACTTAATAACAGTAATTAGCCTATTTTAGGACAAACAACCCGTTCCCAGTACTACCATGGGGATATCAGATAGTTATAGTGTAAGGTGTCAGGCAAATCCAACACCTTCCATGAAAACCCTGACATGATAAGCAAACCCAGTAGCATGTCAAATACACTCCGGGAAATGGAAAAAAGAACACATTGACACCGGTGTGTCAGACCCACCATACTTGCTCCGGACACTGCGAGAGGGCTGTACAAGCAATGATCACACGCACGCCACAGCGGACACACCAGGAACCGCGGTGTTGGCCGTCGAATGGCACTAGCTGCGCAGCATTTGTGCACCGCCGCCGTCAGTGTCAGCCAGTTTGCCGTGGCATACGGAGCTCCATTGCAGTCTTTAACACTGGTAGCATGCCGCGACAGCGTGGACTTGAACCGTATGTGCAGTTGACGGACTTTGAGCGAGGGCGTATAGTGGGCATGCGGGAGGCCGGGTGGACGTACCGCCGAATTGCTCAACACGTGGGGCGTGAGGTCTCCACAGTACATCGATGTTGTCGTCAATGGTCGGCGGAAGGTGCACGTGCCCGTCGACCTGGGACCGGACCGCAGCGACGCACGGATGCACGCCAAGACCGTAGGATCCTACGCAGTGCTGTAGGGGACCGCACCGCCACTTTCCAGCAAATTAGGGACCTGTTGCTCCTGGGGTATCGGCGAGGACCATTCGCAACAGTCTCCATGAAGCTGGGCTACGGTCCCGCACACCGTTAGGCCGTCTTCCGCTCACGCCCCAACATCGTGCAGCCCGCCTCCAGTGGTGTCGCGACAGGCGTAAATGGAGGGACGAATGGAGACGTGTCGTCTTCAGCGATGAGAGTCGCTTCTGCCTTGGTGCCAATGATGGTCGTATGCGTGTTTGGCGCCGTGCAGGTGAGCGCCACAATTAGGACTGCATACGACTGAGGCACACAGGGCCAACACCCGGCATCATGGTGTGGGGAGCGATCTCCTACACTGGCCGTACACCTCTGGTGATCGTCGAGGGGACACTGAATAGTGCACGGTACATCCAAACCGTCATCGAACCCATCGTTCTACCATTCCTAGACCGGCAAGGGAACTTGCTGTTCCAACAGGACAATGCACGTCCGCATGTATTCCGTGCCACCCAACGTGCTCTAGAAGGTGTAAATCAACTACCCTGGCCAGCAAGATCTCCGGATCTGTCCCCCATTGAGCATGTTTGGGACTGGATGAAGCGTCGTCTCACGCGGTCTGCACGTCCAGCACGAACGCTGGTCCAATTGAGGCGCCAGGTGGAAATGGCATGGCAAGCCGTTCCACAGGACTACATCCAGCATCTCTACGATCGTCTCCATGGGAGAATAGCAGCCTGCATTGCTGCGAAAGGTGGATATACACTGTACTAGTGCCGACATTGTGCATGCTCTGTTGCCTGTGTCTATGTGCCTGTGGTTCTGTCAGTGTGATCATGTGATGTATCTGACCCCAGGAATGTGTCAATAAAGTTTCCCCTTCCTGGGACAATGAATTCACGGTGTTCTTATTTCAATTTCGAGGAGTGTAGCTCCGAATAAATCGTGACATTAAATTAACCAAAGTCATACGAGTAATGTGTGAGCAAATGGAATACCACAGACTAACACAAGAACGCCTAAATGCATGTCGTACCTTCCCACTGTGAAACAGACACAGTTCCGAGGGGAAAAACGAGAACAGAAGCCGGGAGCAGAACCCAGTTAAGCTAGAAGGCCCTACGGTAAGGGACGGACTGGACACCCACGTCGCCAGCTAACCACTAGGACAACGCCAGCTGCAAGTTCTAGCATGAGACTTTTTCGCGTCTGTGTTATGTCAAGGACCACCCCCAGCCCCTGTTAAAAGCTAGAGCCCTCCAGAAAAATAGTATAGATCTTACGATAACACAAAAAGGGCCACACCACCCGCAAGTTTTAGCGTGAGACTTTTCTGCATTTCTGTTACGTTGCAAACTTTAAAAACATTGCCCCACCACGAAAAGTATATAGTTTCTCATTGGATAGACAGAATTTTTGTAGGCGGAGCTTAAGGTTAACATTGAGACCCTGATTGGTCAGATGAAAACACAGCCAGGTAGTTTTTGTTTAAACCAACTTCGGTAAATGGTAGTAAGGAGAAGTTAGGAGAAGTTAGTTAGTTCCGATGGCTGCTCTACCAGCCGCCGCCCCCTGACGAACACCAACAAGGTAATGAACGCACGCGATGCCGCATAACAGCGCATAAAGCTTCACTCAGAACTGCAGAAATCTCATCTGTTACACCCCCTATTTGGGTAAACTAGTGTCGATCGTAAATTAAATCTCATGGTGTTCATATTTGCCACTTGAAGTAAAAATTTGAAACGCGATGATTTTTCTGTATATAGTTATTGAGAAGACATATCAGCCACTGTAATTTACAACAAGTTAGATAAGTAATTAAAGATAATTGAGGGTCACTGTAGACCATTTTGATAGTTTTCCCTTTTGTGAAACTTAACTTAAATGTAGATTGTAAATGTGATATGGTATAGGTCATCCTTCTTTCCATTGTAGAACTTGGAAACCCATTCAGGAAATATTCGTTCACATTTTTGTTGAACGCAGTTGGTTTTTTCCATCCTGTATTAAAACATATACTTTTATCAATAGTGCAATTTATAAACGATGTTTTGTGAGTAGAATAAAATTTCCAATGGTAAACGTAACTGCATTTTCGACGTTATTTTACGAGCTAAATAAAAATAGGAAAGCCTTGAACCCCTTCCACTAAATTTAGTTGGTATTAAGAATCTTTTACAGGGAGTGCAGTGGAGCAGACGCTGAAATCATAAAGTATTTGGTTATATAATGGCTAGTCTCACTGAACTCTTCTGAATTCTACATGTCATGTGTGGTCTGGCGTCTTCTTACCAGCAACAGGTCCCAGGTTCAAACTAGTTAATTCCCTAAAAAACTCGCTCAGAGCGTCGTTGCGCTAAAGTGGTGGAGAGACACGATATAGAACAAACAGACACCACCCAGATCGTTTGAAAATGGCGACCCTGCCAGGATGGTAAAATACCATGATTGAAGGTCGACCACATGCCTAACTAGGTCAGAAAAATATCCTGTTGAAAAATTTCCACAAGAAAAAAAATTTTTTTTGAACATTATAAATAGTCGAAAAACAGTAGCTGCAGCGATAGATAGTAAGAAAGTATTCAATAGAGACATTCTAGCAGAGACAATAGCGTAATTAAGTTATGAATTTTAAAAATTGTTAGAATTAAGCTTCCTCCCCAATGCAAGCGCAGGTGGCGGATACATCGTTGACAAGTTGTTTCTGACCCAACAAGTAAGTGAACTGATTGTCAAGTCGTGCGTGCAAAAAGTTTATGAAACGCGTGAGATCGTATGTGCGCATGTTGACTCGAAGTAGGGCGCGTGAATTGCTTTTAAAACAGAAAATAAAGGATTCGGAAAGATTAGCAATGGCAGATCTGGACCTTGACCGAATTGAGGTAGAGACCCAGCATGAAAATGGACAGAGAATAGAGGACAGTACAACAGACGATGCAGTATCGCGAGAAATAGGACATATAACGCACCATAACGAGGATAATGTACGCCAAGGCACAGAAAACCTAGGTCAGCATACGACAGAGGAGCAGGAAAGTAGTGAGACAGTCGATGAGGATTCTAACTTGCGTCTTGAATACGTAGAACCCATAGTACACGTAATCAGAGCTCCCTCACGACAGAGTACAAGGAATGCGAGCAGAAACGTGTCACAGCACAGTTCAATGCAATCTGTTGCGAACCAACACTTGGGGCGAAAACACAGAGCGTAGGACGTAGGAAGAAAACGCAATAGGACCCACCAATCTGGAAGAATTATTACATTTAATTACGGAAACCATGACAAGACAAAATAAAGAAATTGAGAACGAAATTAAAATTCAGAATGCAGAAATGACGAAACAAAATGCAGAAACTATGAGACAAATGCGTGCGATTAAAGAACAAAACAAAAAAATTCATTTACACCTAAGTCATATTCAAGACGAGGCAAAAGAATCTCGAGAAGTGATAGGAAACTTAATAACAGGTTACAAACAATTGAGAACAGACATTGACAAGGTACAAGTGGACGTACAAACATTGCGTACACTCAGGGCGAGATCAAAACATTTCGTAACAACACCCAGGGAGAAGTCAAGAAACTAGAGAAACAGATAAACGAAATTACTAGACAAGCAGCAGGTACAGCGCGTGAAGTTGTTGAAAACAGTGTGTTACACAAACGTATCATAAAAGCAGCGTTGAAAAGATACGATAACCGCATAGTCAAAATAGAAGCGCAAACGAAGATAATTTCAGAAATTACGAACAGAGTTGTTGCAAACCATTGAAGAGCGTAGAGAACAGGATCGAACAAACACAGAGTCTGCAACGACATCCGTATCTGTAACAGCATCGGAAAAATAAACAATTAACGAAGATATTACGCATTTGCGATTCCAATCACAGGCGGAAAGTAACATACGTGACAATGGAAAGCCAGGTCGCGAAGAGTACCGTGCAATGCATTCAGCTACACGTTCACAACCGATGGAAGAAAATTATTGCGTACCACTCCAACGACACTACGCAAGGGTAGGCGAAAGTTACAGTGGACAATATCCAATGGATCTACCACAACCGGAAAGAACGACGAGAGAAATGATCAGAAACGAAAGTGGCGAAGAATCGCGAATTTCATATGGAACTATGACAAAGTACAACAACGATCATTTCCTCACTGTCAGAAAAATTCAACACCTTCGAGAAGGAAACACATTATATCCACGAACTTTTATTGGTCCATTCCGAGTAGGATTACCAGAACACTGGACGCTAGCTCACAAATTAGACTTTATATGTGCACACATGTCAGGAACAGTCGCAGAAATCAAGCAGAATGTTGCAGCGACATGCCGATCGTACGACGATTTCAGAGAGAAGTTTCTCTCACGATATTGGTCCACCGAAGTACAGAACAGAGTGAAGTACGAATTATTACAGAACCGATATTTTGAAAATTCAGGAGAGAAGAGTCCCGTGAAATTTTTCGAATTAATGGCAAAGAAAAATCAATGCTTAGATGTACCATACAGCGACGGAGAGTTGATTAAATTATGCGCGATGAAGCTACCATTGAAATACCAGCAATCATTAGTAGGTCGCGGAGGCAATAACGTCGAAGCATTTAAAGGTATTCTAAGGGAACTAGAGTTCATATTTTCGGAAGATGACGCAAGAAAAAGACGAAGCGCACGTGAAAACGAAAGCAAAAAGCAGTGGAATCCACAAGACACAGTACAAAGAAACAATAATTACGAAACACGTGATAACTTCGCACCAAGAAACGACAAAAGATTTCAACAAAGAACCGGTTATGGATTTATAAGAGAATATGGCAATTACTATAATTCACCCAGGAACGGCAACAACTATTACAGAGGGAATAACGACAACTGGAACGGGCACTGGAGAACCAATAGACCGTCAAATTATCAAGAAAGAAACCACTATCAACAAGATGAACAAGAAAAGAGAATACAAATAGAAGACCACCAAACCCCCATAAACGTTCGAATTGACTGCTAAGTGCCCATGCCAAAAAGAATGACGCACCGACCCAGGACAATTGCAGCACCTTGAACAGAGAAGTAAAAATCTTATCACGAGAAGAGAAGAAGGAAGAAACAAATCCGCAGGGACCAGATGAAAACGAAGACAAGAAAATAACAATATCGTGTTGGGACGAAATTAATTGGGAGAATACTGACAGGGAAGATGAAGTACCAGAGGCATGCACAACGAATGTAGGAGGACAGGACGAAGTAATGAGTATTGCAGAGCTATTTGAGATGGAAACCAGGGAAAGCGAATTCAATGAGGATAATGCACAGTCGACATAAGTTGAAAATAAGTTACAAGTGGGCACACAACCCAACGTATATAAGGAAGGAAGGTATGAAGCGATAATTAGAGCATTTAGATGCGATTATGTGGAAGTAGTGACGAAGAAGGAGAAGACAGACGAGGATGAGGAAAAGGTAGAGGATGTTGAAGAAAGCGTAAATGAAGGAAGAAATAGAGAAGCGGAAATAAAAGAGAGAAAGTAGCAGTCGAAGCTTATCCTACAGAAAGTTCGAATTCACAAGGGAAATTCCTAACAAGACTCATGTATAATTCAGTGGAGGATTCTTTGATGCAAGAAGAAGAAGAATAGAACCAAACCTTTCAAATTCAACCAATTGTGAAGGCTATGGTAAAGCATATCCCAGTCAATATTGTAATTGATAGCGGAAGTGAACTGACTGCGATCTCAGAAAATTTATTCATGCAGTGTAATGCAAATGGGGAATTCCCAGTTCTGAAAACACGTAAGAGGTCCTATTAGAAACAATGCTGCGGAAGTTACGAGACAAACAAGGTTAACTCTTTCGTGCCAAAGTCAAAAGATCGAAGCCAACTTCGTGATTATACCGAAACTAACTGTAGATTTGATTATAGGTGCAGATTTTTTAAATGAGAGACGAGCGATAATAGATATGGGGAAAGGTAGCGTAACATTCGGGAATGTCACATTTCTCTTTGAGCAAAAGCTAAAATTAGAAGAAACACCAGTTATAAACAAACAATTAAGAATGACGTGAGATAAAGAGGATGAAGAATTAGAATGGTATGCATAAAAGAAGGAATCGCATCAACTCCTGTTAGAAGTCCATAAAGAAATCGACGAAAAACTGCATGAAGTTCAATGTATTTCGGAAAACAGTAAAAGAGAATTAGAGGGTATTTTACGAGATAAATCAGAGGTATTTTTACCTAAGACTGGCAGTATTAAACACTTTCAGTACAAGTTTGAAGATCAATTTTATTACTGGTAAATAATCAGCACAATATTTCAAGATTATGTTGCAGATAAGATCGTCAGGAGAAAGAAGA
The DNA here is from genome assembly GCF_023897955.1 of Schistocerca gregaria. Taxonomy (NCBI): domain Eukaryota; kingdom Metazoa; phylum Arthropoda; class Insecta; order Orthoptera; family Acrididae; genus Schistocerca; species Schistocerca gregaria. Next base: position 329,170,085 of record NC_064925.1, on the reverse strand, counting down.
ATGAAGAGAGAGGAAGGTGGGAAAAAGAAAGTAGTTTCAATAATAACACCAATAGTACCATAGATTAAGGTGAAGGGATAAAGCGTAGACAGTCTAACAGCATGAAATACTAAAATGATATACACCACGACACTACACAAAAATAAAAAACGAATTTGAGGATTCTTGAGTAGATGTTAAGACTCCAAATATCTTAGAATTGTAAAGCTTTTTAAGAAGTCGTAGGACAAGTAGGTTCTAGATATATGTTAGATGATTATAAGTAAAACTTTTTGTAAGAACCAATGTAAAAAATCCAGCAAGGACGAGATGCAATGACCCACAAAATTGCAATGCGAGAAGTATCAAGAAAGAAAAGGACGTAATTAGCAAGACACGATTCCTACAAGGCAGAAACGTCGCGAGAAGGGAAAGGACAGTGAGACCAACAGAGGGCTCTCGTAAAGTGGGCAGTAAATCTGTCCCTGCAGAGACACGACAGGATGCCGAACGCCAGAAGGGTCTCCGAGTGCCACCAACTCAGCAGAGCAGGCTAAAAATGGCCCGACAAGAACACGGCTTGCGCAAGCCACCACTGGCAAAAAATATGTGTAAAAGTCACACTACTGCTATTAAACAGCACGTTGATGCACGAAACTGAAGAAAACTTCCACAAAGTAAAATATGACACGCCCAAACAATTTATCAAACTGTTACTAAGAGGAGAACTTCAAAGCGACTAGTTATCAATAAATATTTCCATATCCTGCCCAGAGAAGAACCAAGAAGCAAGTAAGAAGCAGAGAAAAAGCAGGAAGAACAGAAGTTGAAGATTCACAGGATTGAGACCAAGAAAGAAGATGGGTGAAGAATAGACGACATGCCTTCCCAAATCCCTATCCTATTGTAAACTAGTCATCTGCGAAGTATTACAACGAAAAACGACCGCTTTCAGTGACACATAACGATGACTTTCACACATAGAAAGCCAGTAACCCACGAGATTCTGCACTCACAGCTCCATTCCATTATGGGACCTCCACAACAGCAACACACACTTGCAAAGCCAACAAGGAACGACGAACGAAGCTGTATATCAAATACTTGCCCACATCCATCTCACTCAAGTCCATCACCTTCATGCAAAAACATTCGCCAACCTCATGCTAAAACATTCATAGGATTGTGTGAATGTGTGAAATCAAATTATGTGATGTAGGAATTGTGCAAAAGAAATGTGTGAAAAACTAAATGAGTTAAGCACACCAGACAGCTAATGAACTACAAAATAACAGTCATTGACTATGGACTTAAGTAAAAAATAGACTATCGATAAAAATAAGTCATTAGTTCTGAAATGGACAGTATATAAAGAACAAAAGTAAGGCATAATAAACACTGAAACAATATGCCACTTATTTTCTCCTCATAAAAATAAAAGAATAACTATATTTTACTTATTTTCTCCTTATAAAAACAAACAATAAAAATTATCTTGTTGGATGTTGTCCCTTTTTTTAACATTTGTACCATTTGTTAGGATAATATCTCAATACTTGTGTATGTATATTTCTTTGTCAAAGCAATTCTTGGAAAAAATTCTTATTTGTTAGTGTAACAATGTTGAAATGAGTGTCTAGAAGCAAAAACATTTTACTTCTACATGATATTTAGAAAATGTGTTAGGAATAGATTTTACTTAATTACTACGTTTATAAAAACAATATTTCTAAGAAAATCAATGTGAAAGACTCCTCACTTTCGAAAACAAACTTCTTAAAGAACAAACTTCACACTTAAATAAAGAAAGAAAATAATTAAAAATTAATAATAGCATAAAAATATTCTTCTCTTGTCATTTTTAATTATAATGTGGAAGAATACAAAAATATAAATTAGTAATACAAACTAGCATAGAACAGAATAACGTGGCTGAACAGAATGCAACAAAATTTAGATAAATTAGAAAATTTTTGACTGACTTAGACAACGATTCAATCATTGCCTAAATTCAGTGCGAAAATTAAGTTCGAAGGGTGGTGATATGTAAGGTGTCAGGCAAATCCAACACCTTCTATGAAAACCCTGACATAATAAGCAAACCCAGTAGCATGTCATATAGCTCCGAATAAATCATGACCTTAAATTAACCAAAGTAATACGAGTAAAGAGTGAGCAAATGGAATACCACAGACTAACACAAGAATGCCTAAATGTATGTCATACCTTCTCACCGTGAGACAGACGCAGTTCCGAGGGGAGAAACGAGAACAGAAGCCGAGAGCAGAACCGTGTTGAGCTAGAAGGCCCTACGATAAGGGACAGACTGGACACCCACGTCGCCAGCTAACCACTAGGACAACGCCAGCTGCAAGTTTTAGCGCGAGACTTGTCCGCGTCTCTGTTACATTGCAAAGTTTAAAAACATAGCCCCACCACGAAAAGTATAACGTTTCTCATTGCATAGATAGAATTTTTGCAGGCAGAGCTTAAGGTTAACATTGAGACCCTGATTGGTCAGATAAAAACACAGCCAGATAGTCTTTTTTTAAACCAACTTCGGTAAATGGTAGTAAGGAGAAGTTGCAAGAACGTATTAGTTGTTACGACTCTTCCCGATCTCTCCACTTGGAGAATATACGAGACTCTCAGTTTATTTAAAGGAGATCTACACTCCTGGAAATGGAAAAAAGAACACATTGACACCGGTGTGTCAGACCCACCGTACTTGCTCCGGACACTGCGAGAGGGCTGTACAAGCAATGATCACACGCACGCCACAGCGGACACACCAGGAACCGCGGTGTTGGCCGTCGAATGGCGCTAGCTGCGCAGCATTTGTGCACCGCCGCCGTCAGTGTCAGCCAGTTTGCCGTGGCATACGGAGCTACATCGCAGTCTTTAACACTGGTAGCATGCCGCGGCAGCGTGGACGTGAACCGTATGTGCAGTTGACTGACTTTGAGCGAGGGCGTATAGTGGGCATGCGGGAGACCGGGTGGACGTACAGCCGAATTGCTCAACACGTGGGGCGTGAGGTCTCCACAGTACATCGATGTTGTCGCCAGTGGTCGGCGGAAGGTGCACGTGCCCGTCGACCTGGGACAGGACCGCAGTGACTCACGGATGCACGCCAAGACCGTAGGATCCTACGCAGTGCCGTAGGGGACCGCACCGCCACTTCCCAGCAAATTAGGGACACTGTTGCTCCTGGGGTATCGGCGAGGACTATTCGCAATAGTCTCCATGAAGCTGGGCTACGGTCCCGCACACCGTTAGGCCGTCTTCTGCTCACGCCCCAACATCGTGCAGCCCGCCTCCAGTGGTGTCGCGACAGGCGTGAATGGAGGGACGAATGGAGACGTGTCGTCTTCAGCGATGAGAGTCGCTTCTGCCTTGGTGCCAATGATGGTCGTATGCGTGTTTGGCGCCGTGCAGGTGATCGCCACAATCAGGACTGCTTACGACCGAGGCACACAGGGCCAACACCCGGCATCATGGTGTGGGGAGCGATCTCCTACACTGGCCGTACACCTCTGGTGATCGTCGAGGGGACACTGAATAGTGCACGGTACATCCAAACCGTCATCGAACCCATCGTTCTACCATTCCTAGCCCGGCAAGGGAACTTGCTGTTCCAACAGGACAATGCACGTCCGCATGTATCCCGTGCCACCCAACGTGCTCTAGAAGATGTAAGTCAAGTACCCTGGCCAGCAAGATCTCCGGATCTGTCCCCCATTGAGCATGTTTGGGACTGGATGAAGCGTCGTCTCACGCGGTCTGCACGTCCAGCACGAACGCTGGTCCAACTGAGGCGCCAGGTGGAAATGGCATGGCAAGCCGTTCCACAGGACTACATCCAGCATCTCTACGATCGTCTCCATGGGAGAATAGCAGCGTGCATTGCTGCGAAAGGTGGATATACACTGTACTAGTGCCGACATTGTGCATGCTCTGTTGCCTGTGTCTATGTGCCTGTGGCTCTGTCAGTGTGATCATGTGATGTATCTGACCCCAGGAATGTGTCAATGAAGTTTCCCCTTCCTGGGACAATGAATTCACGGTGTTCTTATTTCAATTTCCAGGTGTGTATTTAGAGTCCATTGTGATCAAAGTGACCATAGATAAATCTCTCTCCACTCACCATGGAGCGTTAAGCACTCCGCGTATCAACACGACGTTTCAGAGAGAAAGAGAGAGAGAAAGATAGCTAGAGAGAGCCCTTTCTTGTCTGCAGATTCATTATATCAATCTACCTCTCCCCTTTGTGTGAAAAACATTGCCTCTCTCCAAAATTGGGGGTTTGTCGACCGAACAGCTACACACGGGAATTATTCCTCCCTGTCTCAAACCATTACTTTCGGTCGTCCTATCCGCTAACTTTACTTTTATTTAAAAATGACGTAAAAGATGCAATATTTCTCCACCCCAAATTTTGAGACTATATATATATATATACATATCCGGAGGCATAGAATAAATATATAGTTAAAACACCACGCGGAACTCACACGAACAGTGCACGATATATATATACTAACACGCATATTGTATATATATATCGTGCACTGTTCGTGTGAGTATATAAAATTATAACGATTATTCCCCTTTAGGAGAGCGATTGAACTTGAATTCATAATTTCATCTCCGGACGTTTTTCTTCTTTGCTTCCCAAAAACTGTTCATCCCCTCACAATGCTTCTTCCATTCTTCTGTCCATTTTATACCAGGCTGGCGCTATGTTCTCTCCTCAAACTTCACACTTGTGATTTTATTCCGGCACTCAGTGCGGTCTTCGAGATTTTTTATATTGATCTGCTGCAGATCCCTCTGGACTTCTTTCAGCCATTCTGTGCCGCCTTTACTCTTTGTTATAATATCGAAAAGTTTCCTTGCTGTTCTGGAGTCTTCCATCCTTTAGATATGTGTATAAAATTTGGCTCGGCGATTTCTGATTTCGTCTGTTACTTTTCTGGTCTTTATATAGAGCTCGTTTTGTCGTATCTTCATCCAAATACCTTTTTGTTGATGGCCCCGTAAATCTTCCTGAGAATTTTTCTTTTCTGCTTTTCTATTCCCCTAATTTTTGAATGACTATCAATGACCATTGTTTCACTTGCGTAGATTCCTTCTGGAAGAATCACTGTTCTATAGTGTCTTAATTTTGCATCTGTCGAAATGCACTCCTTTTTTGTAATGCGTCCATGTTAGCTTGTAGGCATCCTGGAGCTTGGTTATTCTTTATTCATTGGCGATTGGGTTTAATCCTGAGGACTGCATAGTTCCTCCGAGAAATTTAAAATGTAAGACTTGTGCAATTTTACCATATTTTGTGATTAAAGGGGATTTATTTTCTGGCTGTCTTGCCATATATTTGGTTTTTTCATGAGATCTGTAGTCCGGTTTTCCGTGAAATTTCATATAGTTTTTCCACTGCGTGAATCGCTTCTGTTCTGTTATTGGTGATAATCGCAATATCGTCAGCGAAAGCAAGACACTTGACTTTAATTTGGTTCTCTTTTTTGTACCAATTTGCATACCCTTTACATCAGATTCCCATTTGCTGATCATCTTTTCTAGAACAATATTGTAAAGCATTGGGGATAGTCCGTCCCCCTGTCGGACTCCCGTTTTGATTTCGAAGCGTTATATTTTGCCCATGAATTTCACTTCGGATGTTGTTCCTGTGAGTGTTTGTTCTGTGATTTCTTGTGTCTTTCGGTCGGTCCCAAATTCTTCAATGATTTTAAAGTGGGTTTCACGGTCCACTGAATCGTATGCTTTCCTGAAGTCGATGATTGTAATTACTGTGTTTCTGCATTTCCTCATTTGTAATATCGTCTTTAAGCACCAGATTGTTCAGCACGTGATCTTCCTTTTCTGAATCCGGCCTGGTATTCACCAATTAGTGAATCAGCTTGGGATTCTATCCTGTTTAAAAGTGCTTTGGAAAGGAGTTTGTAAGGGACTGGGAGCAGGGAAATTCCTCTGTAGTTGTTGAAGTCTGTCTTGTCGCTCTTTTTGTGTAGCGTATGAATTAGAGCGCGTTTCCAGTCCATTGGTATTTGCTCCGTCATCCATATGTCTGATATTATACGAGGGTTGTCCAGAAAGTAAGTTCCGAGCGGCCGCGAAATGAAAACCACTGGGAAAATCCGATTGTTGGTCAGCATCTCTAGTACGCCCGTCGATCGTGTCGCGTCGCTCTTTTCAGTTTTGAGGAAACAGCGAGCATGTAAAGATGCGTAAGGAATAGCGTCTCCCGCCAAGTATGAGGGGCTGGTTAGAGATTTCGCCTGTGTTACGCAGCCCACACAACACAACTGACGAGCAGTTCCTTCTTCATGTTAAAATTCGGCCGCTCACTGCATGGACAATGGAGACGCTCGTGCAGCGTTTCCGATGAGAAGTGTTTGATTACCCGCAATACAGTCCGTAATTGGCTCCACCTGAGTTTCATCTCTGCTCACAAGAACCGCTAGCTATGAAGACAAAATTTTTCCACACACAACGAGCTGCAGACCAGTGCAGATATCTAGCCGAAAGCACAGGCGGCTGTTTTCTGTGACGAGGATATTGGAAAGTTGATACAACACTACGACAAAACTCGAAGTTGGAGCTGCGACTATGTAGAGAACTAGGTGGAAGGTGTACCTAACAGTTGCAAATAAAACGCTGCTGGTTTTCACTGTGGTTTCCATTTCGCGACTGATCGGAACTTACTTTCTGGACAACTCTAGTATGATGTAATTTCCGCATAAGTATAGATTTGTTTAGTTTCCAGAATTCATCAATGATCCCATCTTTTCCTGGTACTTTGTTATTTTTCAACTGTTTGACTACCTCCATAATTTCTTCGAGATCAGGGGCATGTGAGTCTGGGTGTAAGAACACTGGAGAAAAAAAGACAAGTTTTTCTTGGGATGGTTCGCTGTTGAGGAGGGAACTGAAATATTTAATTTTTCGTGTTAGTTTCCAAAGAGCCATCGGGTTTTTTGAAGCACAAGCTAGGTGCTAGGTATCTCTGTAAGTTTTCTCTGAAAGTCTTAAACAAATTTCTCGTATTCTTTTTTATGAAATCTTGTTGGATTTCACAGAGTCTGTTGTTGTCATAACCCCTTTTTTCTTTTCTTATTATTTTTAAGTTCTCCAGGTTTTCTTCAGTTTTGTGACTGCTAAAATTTTTCCACCCAGTTATTCGATTGTCGACTGCCTGATTGCAGGTTTCGTTCCAACAGTGGAGTTTAATGGTGCGAGGGGTTTGTCCTAATTTGATGGCTTGCTGAATTTTCTCTATTAGTTTCTTCCAGTCTGTTGATTTTCCCTGAATGATTTGCAAGATGAGTTTTTTTGTTGAGTGTGAGATATTCCGAATCTTGTTAGGTACTTTTGGACGGCCTTTTTAGCTTTCTGTTGGGTTGGAATTTTGTCTTTATTTGGAGAAGACGATCTGCTTCAAAGACACATTTGTGCGTTCTGACATTTAGAATTTCTTTTATGTGTTCCTTGGAAATTGTGACATGGTCAATTTGTTATTCACCCAGTCTAAGACTGGGTGATCTTCATGTGGTTAATTTATGTGCAGGCTTTTGAATTTTGGTACTCATTATTTTAAGTCCGAAGTTTCGACAGAAGTCGATTAGTTTTTCATCATTCTTGTTGGTACATATGTGTTTAGTATGGTAGCCAGTGGTATCTCTGAATTTTTTTCCTTGCCTAACTTAACGTTAAAATCGCCTAATAATATTTTCACATGGTGCCTTGTTATTTTATTTGTTGTTTCTTTTAGTGTTTCCAAGAAACTGTCTATTGTTTCAGGGTCGATTTTTCTTGGTGATTTGTGGGGGCATGCACATTGATAAAAGTGTAGGTTTTATTAGCTGATTTTACTGAAAGCCGGGAGACTCTTTCATTGGGAAAGGTGAATTCAGTAACTGAGCCGAGTATGGAAGTGTGTACAGCGAATCCAGTTCCGAAAAGTAGTAGTTTATCTCTTTCACGGCAGGTTTGCCCTTGTGGATTTTGTAATTCTCTATTTTAAAAGAGTCCTTCATCCATGTATCTTGTCCCTTGCAGTGCAGTGATTTGCAGGTCAAATTTTCCCATTGCGTTAGTGAGTTGCTTTAATTTGCCTGTTTTAATAAGGGTGTTCACATTAATTGGGCCAATAAAGTTTTACGTTTCGTTTTGAGAGTGTGAGATGTCTTTGCAAAGCTCCGATTCTTCTCTGCATGGTGTCCCTGATCCCCCAGAATCCGATGATCAGGTGAATCCAGTCTATCGACTGGTGCCTGTAGTAGTGACTGTGTGGTCATCTTTTCAATCATGCGTTCAAGTTGAATTTTGGTTTTTGGATTTTATTGCAGCCACCTGAACTTGAGGAACAGACACTGACCACTGGCCACCAGGTGCTGAACAGACACCATGGGGTTTGTGTTTTTCGTTGGTTTTTGATCCGCCCTGGGTATTTACTTTCCCCAGTACCACCTATATCTAGGAAGCGTTCCCCTATCCGCCAGCCCAGGGAGGCGGCCGCTGTGTGTTCATGTGAGTGCCTCGTACTGTTTTAACTATGCCTCCGCATATGTGACCCATCCAATTAGTGTGAACTGCACAGTCGTCTCTCCACTGGGAAACCCGGGGCAGTGAGCGAGTCATTAGTCCCATGTGGCGAAACAAGCTACGTGACTGTCGAGATCCGCGCTGCATCCCTTGCGGCCATGATATGCATCTGCAAATTGGCTTTTGAAGAAAAATGTAGGGTAGTGGCCTGTTGCCTCCTCTCCATTCCAGATCTGTATTGTTAGTGGAAGGTATGTAAATGCAAATAGGAAAAAGGATTTCATAGTATCCTATTCTGATCAGCCAATTACATTTTCATTATCATTTGATATGCAAATTAAGTCCTTTACACACAAAGTATGGTGTGTGGCATATTTCGTTCGGATCATCTCGTCGAGGAGACGCCCATGGAAGGTGGTAAAAGTGGACTGTCACCTTCTCTGTTGCCCATGATAGGTGGTAAAAATGGACTTCTACCTTACGTAACCTCTCTTTTCTTAGTTAATTTTGTGCAGGGTTTAGTCAAGGGTTGAAAAGTTGACAAAAGCAACGCCAAATTAGATAAGTGTCATTTGATAATTGAGCCATCTTCTCCATTGTGCAACTACCTTGTCTTAAGTCGTCTTACAATATTATTTAGTATATAAAGGTGACTGGCAACTTCTTTTAGCAAATCTGAATGCTATACTGAAATATTATATGTATGGGGACAAAGTGTCCACAATTATTGTTGGCTTTTTGATGACTGTTTATGTGTAATTGCACTAGAATATCTTTTATATTTTAATCAGTATCTCACTCACCCTACACCTAGTCTAATTATACTTCAAATTTGTGAAAAGAAAAAGCCCACATTCATTCCATTTATCAGAAATAGCGATGTGTATGGCTGACGTTGAGAAAACCTTTGTCTAATATATCATATTATTATCTCCCAACCCTTCACATTATATTTGATTTTAAATTATCTGTTTCTATATATGCATAACAAATATTGTTAAACTCAGTCTTGTTGACGATAAACACAACATACAGCTATAAAATAATTGGAGGTCACAAGGATGTAAATCTACATAAAGTAACTTAAGTTACAAAAGTATGCATTTACATAAAATAATTGACGTTTACGAAAGTTTACATCTACATAAGATAATTGAAGTTTACAACGTACATATTACATCAGATAATACACTCCTGGAAATGGAAAAAAGAGCACATTGACACCGGTGTGTCAACCATACTTGCTCCGGACACTGCGAGAGGGCTGTACAAGCAATGATCACACGCACGGCACAGCGGACACACCGGGAACCGCGGTGTTGGCCGTCGAATGGCGCTAGCTGCGCAGCATTTGTGCACCGCCGCCGTCAGTGTCAGCCAGTTTTCCGTGGCATACGGAGCTCCATCGCAGTCTTCAACACTGGTAGCATGCCGCGACAGCGTGGACGTGAACCGTATGTGCAGTTGACGGACTTTGAGCGAGGGCGTATAGAGGGCATGCGGGAGGCGGGTGGACGTACCGCCGAATTGCTCAACACGTGGGGCGTGAGGTCTCCACAGTACATCGATGTTGTCGCCAGTGGTCGGCGGAAGGTGCACGTGCCCGTAGACCTGGGACCGGACCGCAGCGACGCACGGATGCACGCCAAGACCGTTGGATCCTACGCAGTGCCGTAGGGCACCGCACCGCCACTTCCCGGCAAATTAGGGACACTGTTGCTCCTGGGGTATCGGCGAGGACCATTCGCAACCGTCTCCATGAAGCTGGACTACGGTCCCGCACACCGTTAGGCCGTCTTCCGCTCACGCCCCAACATCGTGCAGCCCGCCTCCAGTGGTGTCGCGACAGGCGTGAATGGAGGGACGAATGGAGACGTGTCGTCTTCAGCGATGAGAGTCGCTTCTGCCTTGGTGCCAATGATGGTCGTATGCGTGTTTGGCGCCGTGCAGGTGAGCGCCACAATCAGGACTGCATACGACCGAGGCACGCAGGGCCAACACCCGGCATCATGGTGTGGGGAGCGATCTCCTACACTGGCCGTACACCTCTGGTGATCGTCGAGGGGACACTGAATAGTGCACGGTACATCCAAACCGTCATCGAACCCATCGTTCTACCATTCCTAGACCAGCAAGGGAACTTGCTGTTCGAACAGGACAATGCACGTCCGCATGTATCCCATGCCACCCAACGTGCTCTAGAAGGTGTAAGTCAACTACCCTGGCCAGCAAGATCTCCGGATCTGTCCCCCATTGATCATGTTTGGGACTGGATGAAGCGTCGTCTCAAGCGGTCTGCACGTCTAGCACGAACGCTGGGCCAACTGAGGCGCCAGGTGGAAATGGCATGGCAAGCCGTTCCACAGGACTACATCCAGCATCTCTACGATCGTCTCCATGGGAGAATAGCAGCCTGCATTGCTGCGAAAGGTGGATATAGACTGTACTAGTGCCGACATTGTGCATGCTCTGTTGCCTGTGTCTATGTACCTGTGGTTCTGTCAGTGTGATCATGTGATGTATCTGACCCCAGGAATGTGTCAATAAAGTTTCCCCTTCCTGGGACAATGAATTCACGGTGTTCTTATTTCAATTTCCAGGAGTGTAGATTGTATGTTAACATACAGGTGACATTGAAATAATGTCTCTTGACACTTACAGAGGACAATTTTTTCTTTGGTTGACCTGGTTCTGAAAGACACATTCTTCCAATACTACAGTTGCACTCTCACACTTATTTGGGGACTGCGGTATGCACTTCCTGCTGTAGTCCTACATTTATTTGTAGACTGTGATACATAGTTCCCATCATGCTGAAACACATATTTATTGTCTGCCGTGTATAGTTCGCATCATACTCGTACACTTATTTTTGCACTGTGATGTACAGTACATATAGGTTGAGTGGCTGTATGGATCAGAGGCCGTTGTGATGTGGTAGAGACAGATGTAATGATGTATGTCAATGGTTCTAGCCGTAGTGTAGCTGGAGAATATGGTACGAGCTTTGCTGGCAGTGTTTCGTGGTAGACGATCAATTAGATGTGATTTTGTACAGACATCAGCAAGGCTTCCATGGTAGTATTGTATTACCAGGGTCACTGCTGTGGTGATGTGACGAATCATAGGTTTGTTAGAAATCGTAGGCCTTCATCTTGATTTATCCACGTTTTGAATTGTATTAAGACCAGTAGTTCTGTGTTGACCTTTACTGTTTGACACTCAGAGTGTTACGTGATCATGCGATTGGCTGAACTTTAAGTTGAATGTTACGGAGTGTTTGCATGGTATTTTGTCATATTTGACTTTTGAGATCTCAGGAGAGGACTGTGGAAGGTGAATCATCATTCTTCTACCCCAGGTCTTCTTTCTTCTCTCTCATACTCTTCTCTTTATTTTCTGGAAGCAACTTATGCTCTTCTTACTTGTATTTTCATTCTTCTTTCCCTTGAATAGGGTGTGATCTCATGATATGTGACTTGACAATAATAAATAAGTTTGCCAGGTCTTATGAGGGATTCTGAGAGGACTAAACAGATGTTCATGGTGACTTTGCTAAGTACTTGCTCAACATCATGTCGTTGTGTAGCGCCTCTGTTCTTATATCTGCTGTTACATGGATGTATCGTTTGCCATCGGTTGCCAAAGGCTGTTGTTGAACTCTGGTGTGGTTCCTATTTGAAGTAAGGTCCTGCGCCGTTTGTTCTTGATTTCATTCGCCTTCATACTGTCTCTTTTGAAACCATTGCTTATATTTTATTGCTCGAAAACTATCAAGTGTCATCGATATCTCCATCTTTTGCCTGTTCTGTCTCCTTGACGTTCTGTTCTGTCGTCCCACGATCGTTGCGCCGCTGGCTCGAGGTTCCAACAGCATTGTCCTCTTGCTTGTGTTCGTATCTTGTGTTTAGAATGGTGTATACAAAGTTTATATATGCGATAACCTAATTTTAAGTTGCCCGACACTCTGAAAACAAGACTTCAGTATTGCGTGGGTTTAGTTTTATAATTTGCATGCTATTAGTATACGTTTCGCACTTGTACGTTTTTATTAGCTTGCATTCTCTGTAAGTTTTTAGTTACTGTTTGATCGTGTCTTCTCTCCATCCACGTTAATGATCGTTCTTCAGCTCTCCGCCTGTATGTTTTTCATTGAAACAGTGTTTACTGTCACCCCTTCCTGACATATTAGTGGAACTGGTTGTTTTTCCCTTCCTTAGGTCTAATCATCCAACTGGTTTACGTACCTCTATTTACTGCGCTGAGCTTATCTGTTATTTAATTACCTTCTTCTCATATTTATATACACTTCCCCTTTTTTCCATTCTCTACTTGACTCATGTCCACCTACAAAATAGAAATCGATTAGATATGGATACATTTGTGTCTTCATCTACAGATGAACCTGTGGCATCATGTATTGTCTCTGGTTTCCTTTCTCAGTTGCTGTTCCTGACCTAATCCCCCTTAGTCTTCATCCTCCATCACGTAAGGTAGTTTTGCCGCCGTATTAACATTGCGATTGGTAATGGAAACAAGACTAAAGACGCTGATAGCATTTGACCTGAAAAGAGACGTCGACAGTGTCAAACGGTGCAAGATGTTCGAACTTCTGAGGAAAATAGGGTAAGCTGTAGGGAGAGACAGGTAACATACAACATGTACAAGAGCTAAGAGAGAATAATAAGAGTAGAAGAACAAGAGCAAAGTGTTCGGATTTAGATGAATGAAAGACAGCTATGCAATCTTTCGCCCCTACTGTTCAATCTATACATCGAAGAAGCAATGACTGAAATTAAGGAAAGGTTCAGGAGTGGTATTAAAATTCAAGGTGAAAGGATATCAATGATACATTTCGCTGATGACACTGCTATCCTGAGTGAAAGGGATTAAGAATTACATGATCTGCTGAATGGAATGAACAGCCTAATGGGTACAGAATATGCACTAACAGTAAATCGAAGAAAAGCGAAAGTAATAAGAAGAAGCAGAAATGAGACCACCAAGAAACTTAACATCAGGATTGATGTTCACGAAATAGATGAAGTTAAGTTGCTCTGCTACCTAGGCAGCAAAATAACGAATGACGACAGAATAAGGTGGACATCAAAAGCAGTCTAGCACTGGCAAAAAGGTCATTCCTTGCCAAGAGTAGTCTACTGTTTTCAAACATAGGCCTTAATTTGAGGAAGAAATTTCTGAGAATAATTGTTTGAAACACAGTATTATATGACACTGAGACATGGGCTGTGGAAAAACTGGAACAGAAGAAAATCGAAGCATTTGAGACAGGGTGCCTCTGAAGAATGTTGAAAATTAGGTGGACTGATAAGATAAGGAATGAGGACGTTCAGCTCAGAAGCGAAGATGCAAGGAGTATGTGGAAACAGACAGACAGAAGGGACAGAATGATAGGACATCTGTTAAGATATGAGGGAATGACTTCCATGGTACCAGAAGGAGCTGTAGAGCGTAAAAAGACAGAGGCTGGAATACATCCAGCAGATAATTGAAGACGTAGGTTTCAAGTGCTACTCTGACATGTAGAGGGTGGCACAGGAAAGCGTGGTGGGTCGCATCAAACCAGTCAGGAGATTGATGATTCCAGAAAAAAAGTCAACAATGTTCCGTTAAGAAAGTGTATGTTTGTAAAAAAATACGCTTTCTAAGAATTATCGCAGTTTGTTTACTGGCTAAAAATACGAGCTCTGATTACCAACCCATTCTGTGAATACCGCACATCAATATCACTTTCCGCAATATCTGCGATTTTAGCTAAATTGCCCTGAAAACACCATAAACACGACACTTTACTCTGTTTATTACGGCGTAGGAAAGTCGTTGGCTTACTAAACAGCCCCAAGTCGTCTCGGAATGGATAATACAAGTCCTGCATGGTTTTCGAGTGACCCTTACACCATTTATCCTGCAAAATAGCGCCAAGTTCAGGTAACAATGGCGGAGATGGACAGCGATCACCTACGTTACTCTCCAAAGCAGCCTACAAAGACTCAATAATCGCGATATCTGGTGATTGTGATGACTAGGGAAGATGCGACAGTTCATCCTCATACTCACGAAACCTGTGTGAGCAGAGGGGCTGTCGTCTTGATACACACCATCACAGTATGGAAACAAACATGGTAGGATGGGATGTATCTGATCAGCCAGACTGCCAAATATTTCTTGACTGTTATGCAACTTCGCAGAGTAACCAGAGGCCCATGGCACACTACGATATGGCTGCCCAAATCATCACGGAAACCCCGCCATTTATCACTCTTGGGATGTAAACTTGATCAGAAGTTGGAAGCAGCGTGAAACAAGACTCATACGAGCAGCTGACATTCTCCTATTGGTCCATAGTCCAGATTTTATGACTTTATGGCCACGTTTTCCTGTTACGGGCATTTGTACCAATGATGAGTGGTTTTAAAATTACAACTTGCCCTGCAATTCCCTATTTCTGGGCCACCTTTGTTTTGGTGCTTACAGTTAGTTTCGCAACTGTCATCCTCTTATTTTTCGTCGTAATTTCATTCAGTGACTGCTTGTTAGGATCACTCCACACAAACTTTCGTCCGCGTTGTGCCTTAGCGGAAGATGTTTTCCCGCTTTCCCCGTAGGCAGTATAAATCTTCGATAGGTGCCTCTTGAAACACCAAACACTTAGCCACCTTGGTTAGGACGCACACACCGTACGAGCAACCGTACGAGCACAAACAATTGGCCCACGTCCGAATTCACTTAGCTTCGACATAATGCACTCACCGTTAAAGACTGTTCTCACCTCTCCGACACTTGCAATGTGATGCACACGCGCCGTTCGCGCTCAAATACAGCGGCTTCACCTACAGGCTATGCTAGCATCTTCATGTATCCAGAATGAGATTTTCACTCTGCAGCGGAGTGTGCTCTGATATGAAACTTCCTGGCAGATTAAATCTGTGTGCCGGACCGAGACTCGAACTCGGGACCTTTGCCTTTCGCGGGCAAAGCACTTGCCCGAGAATGGCAAAGGTCCTGAGGTCGAGTCTCGTTCCGGCACACAGTTTTAATCTTTCAGTAAGTTTCTTCTGCATGTATGTTCAGTCATGTATTTGTCGCCGTGTTTTCATATTTTTTTCCAACTGCTGTATACACAGAATCTTACTCTCTGTTATTACGTGGCCGTGGTTGTCTACACCCGGGCCGCTGAAATATGTCACTTCAAGATCACTCCCCAAGTGCTGTAAAATTGGCAGTATGAAACAAACGAAGAATTGTGAACCAATTACAACCTAGTAACAAAAGCCAGTTCCGGCGTCGACGCTACCACGCTGCCGACTTCTTTGTAAAAATTGATAGCGCACGACAGCTTGCTTCTGTATACGAGTAGCTGTTTCTATTTATCAAAGAACGTCACCAAAACGACATTCAGAATGTCGTTCCGTTAAATAGTCAGGCCTAGGAATTGCTATGAAGGACGCGTGAGTTTACGAGCGTCATGGGCATGCGTCAATTCCTGCTGATAAAGTCTTAGAGTGTACCTCAAAAACTCTAGGCCTCGGTCAAAGAAATGTTACGAGGAAAGGGTTCTACTTCAAGATACCGAAGTAAACTGTGTGGAACAAAGCTCCTGTGGAAAAAAACTGTGTGTTTTAAGTACCACTCCAAGAAAAAACGCAATCTCGTTTAGTAAAAATGTAAATGTCGTGAGACTAGGGCCTTCCGTCGGATAGGCCGTTCGCCGCGTGCAAGTCTTTCGATTTGACGCCAATTCGGCGACTGGCACGTCAATGGGGATGAAATGATGATGATTAAGACAACACAATGCCCCAACCCGGAGCGGAGAAAATCTCCGACTCAACCAGAATCGAACCCGGGCCCTTAGGATTGACATTCTCTCGCGCTGACCACTTTTTTTTCGGTGTTGTTCGTTGCGTTTGATCTGGGCGAACATCAAATGACATCCGTTCAAGTTGATCGTTGATTCCTTTACACAGTTTTTTTAAAATTACAGAGGCTAGCTAAGCCCTCTGACCGAACATGCTGAGCTACCGTGCCGGCACCACTCAGCTACCGGGGGCGGACTTCTCGTTTAGTTATAGAACTTGATTGTTCCAAAACGATGCAATTCGTCGGAACATTTACGGAAATTGTAGCAGGAAAGAATACCCCACAATAGCGAAGTTGTTAATTTTTTTAAAAGGATGTGAACTTTACTCAGGGGGAAAACGTCGCCTAAAGTGGTACTGAAAAGTATGGTTTTTCGAATTTAAAAAGTTAGACGGACGAAAACTGTTGCTCGAAGAACTCACGTCGTTAGGATCGTAGTGATTTCTTACATAAAATTCTAGGAAAGGAAAGTTATAGGGTTAGGTGATACCTGGTTAGTTGACTGGCTTGTTGGTTTGGGGGAGGGGACCAAACAGCGAGATCATCGGTCCCATCGGATTAGGGAATGATGGGGAACGAAATCGGCTGTGCCCTTTCAAAGGAAACATCCCGGCATTTGCCAGAAGCGGTTTACGAAATTCAGGAAAACCTAAACCAGGATGGACGGACGCGGGTTTGAACAGTCGTCCCCCCGAATGCGAGTCCAGTGTGCTAACCTTTGCGCTACCCCACTCAGTATGAAATCAGGATTAACACTGCAGAAGCAGTTGATAATGCTGGGCAGATGGGACTCTGAATAGCAACGGTCATCAGCCAACGGGAGGAGGATCCCGATTAATGGTGCCGCATGCAGGCTCTTCAAACTGTTTTGTGCGTGAAGGTCTTTAGTTTTTCAATCGAGAAAAAGCTGTTGCTATCATGAGCATATGGATCACCGACGATTTCACAGTGGTTTAAATATTTGTTGCCCCAGTTTAGTGCTCCGATAGTGTTTGTAATGGATAATGAACCCCATCATTCTGTGCTTTTAGACAAAACTCCAACAACTAGTGACCGCAAAGAAACCACTATAATGAAGAACAGATTTTATTTTCTTCTAGTAAATTATAAATAATGAATAAATTATTAACCAGAAATAAAAGGAAAAGGTCTATAATCAAGAGTTTAGAAGGTATTTTTTTCCAAGAATTGTGTTTTTATGAAAATTTTACACTGAATTTCCTTGCTTTGAGGGAAGCACTTGCTGATTAAGTTACTGAAGGCAATCTGAGCAGCTGTATATCCTATGGGGAAGGTAGTTAAATTCGATAGTCTGCTGCCACTTTCGTCAAATGTGATGAACAGAGTATTGCTTTCTATAGGCATAATGACTAATAACTGTAATATTATTAACCAATGACAGAACGCCTAGTCTTGAAACATTTTTATTTACACACCCGGTAGTACTAACTGAAATTTGGGAACAGCAAAACCACTGGCTGTAGGACAAGTGAACTGCAGTACATATACCTTCCATCTTTTTTTGATTGCTCCTTCTAAGCCGGCCGCTGTGGCCGAGCTGTTCTAGGCGCTTCAGTCCGGAACCTCGCGGCTGTTACGGTCGCAAGTTCGAATCCTGCCTCAGGCATGGATGTGTGTGATGTCCTTAGGTTAGTTAGGTTTAAGAAGTTCTAAGTCTAGGGGACTGATGACCTCAGATATTAAGTCCTATAGTGCTTAGAGCCATTTGAACCATTTCTGAGCTTCTTCTAACGTCGCAAATATCGCTATATTCGTTCAGGTGGCAGAAATGGGCAAAAATCGGAAGATTTAGGTAAAATAGCGTACGTATTTCTTTCCAGCACTCGACAGCCGACCCTTGAGATTATAGAATACCATATCGAAATGCAGCAAAAACTCCATTGTTGAAAATGAGCGAGGTTTCAATGCTTCACTGTGTAAATCAATCGCACTGTTGCGACACAAATCATGTTAGCCATACACTTCTTTGCGGCGGAAGTTAGTAGCGGACAGAGGGAAGGGCTTCTTCTTATAGAAGGCTGCAACACGAGGAGGTTGAAAAAGTCATGTACCTGTTAATTATTAAACACTACTTTTTTTTACGCCCCCTCCGTGCTTGTGCCCTTGCAGGGAGGTCATCTTTCCCTGCATAGACTAAGCCGCTCCATCGAGTGTGGGAGAAAACTATAAACACGTCTTCCTGTTGTTGCTTGTCGAAACAAACTGGATAAAAAAACTAAGACGTCCGAACAGACCTTGAAGGCCCTATGGGAGCGACCGGCCGCCGTGTTGTCCTTAGCCCTGAGGCGTCACCGGATGCCGACACGGAAGGGCATGTGGTCAGCACACCGCCGTCCCTGCAGTTGTCACTTTTCGTCACTGGATGCAAATACGAAAATAATTGAGACCTTACCTCACCTTACTCTCGTGTGCAAGAGGCTCTTGGCTGGGGTATCCTGATCGGGCGCCACTGCTGCAAAAGAGCAGAACAAGTGAGCCGATTAATTGTCCAGCGGTCTCGCGAAACGGGAGGCGTCAGAGGAGGTGCAGACGATGCAGCCCACTGCGCGAGCCCTCTGCAGGGCGCGCCCTTTTGGCTGCTGCTCGCCGGGACAATGCGGGCGTACCAATCGCAGCTAACAATGCTCACTCGGGCACCCCGCGGCCAGGCGGTTTACTGGCTCGAGGGGCGCAGATGTCGGCTAAAGTGACCGACCTGCCACGCCAGCGTCGCACAACTGTGCCATCGGACGCCGCGGCACGGCGAGAGAGTGTGAGGAGCCAATGTTGCATGTCTATCGCCGCCGCTGGTACTCCCGCTGTAAAAGAGGGGAAACAGAAGAAAAATCTGCTGCTGGAGCACAAAAGGGCGAATATATTATTCTTGAAGAGGACCTGATAAATTGGGAACTAACTACCTCAATCCTCATTCCGCTTTTCTCACCAAAAATTTGGCGTGCGAACAAATTCGCCCTTTTTTTGATGAAAGAGAATAGCAGAGAGACAGTGGCGGTGGAAGAGAGAGGAGATACTACCGGTTGGAGAGAAAGAGAGACACGGATGGTAATACAAAGTGTCAGTAAGAAAGAAAGAGAGGTCGATGACGCCCCTGAAAACAGTATCCAAACAAAAAGGAGACACTGATGGTCAGTGAGATACAGAGGCAGTAGAAGATAAAGAGAGATTTATGGAGAAAGAAGGATTTGGAGGGAAAGAGGGAGAAACAGTAGATTAAGTGAAACCGCCAGACATTGAAAATAGGTACAACGTACTTCATTATTCTTGTCAGAACAACATTATTTTTTCTAATAATAACTCAATTTCAATTAATACAGCGAAGCCGGATACCAGTGTAGGGAGGAATGACAATTTATTTATTTAATTGGTCACATGTGCACTCCCACAAAATAAATCCGTATATCCAATTTGATGAGATATGCGAAATGAATGAATGTATGGTCGTCTGCTAACCACAGACAGTAAATGTGCATATATGATCATCTTTGAGACGATCCTTTGGCCACCTTTGGTGGAACCAAAGAGATGAAATTTACCGGAGCTTTGAGCGCCTGAAATGTGGCTGACCAATGCGGTAGCAAGGTGCTCCCCCACTTCGGCAGAGGTGCGAGAGGACATGAAGAATGGCGATGTTTCAGTACTCTGCCGCTCGATCTAGTGTTGGTAAGACCTGTCTTAGGAGTGCTCCGTAAAGACAAAAGAGTGGAGACATAGTATGCATGTTAAATACTTAAGAGTAGTTTGAAATAATAATTTCTCTATTTCAGTAACTTTTGTGGGGAGAATTAAATGTCATGCAGGTAATATTAACGGGATCGCAGTAATCTTCGGAAGTGACCAACGATCACAATGAAACCACGTGTAGCAATAAGTTGAAATACTTCAGAGTGCTTAAGTTAAGCTGAATTACTAGCGTGTGTACTATAAGTTGGAAATATTTAAGAAATTGAGTGTGCAGGACTTGAAATTAGAGACGAGTACTTCCACGTGGTGAGTACTGTGTGAGTCTCAATCTGTGTATGAGACAAAGGATAAAGAGAAGTACTCGTCCATGGTATCAGTTGCGGAGTCGCGTGTGTGATGAATATGTTCTTAATATTACTTTGCGTGTTATGTTTCCTTGTGACGCTTGATTCAAACTATAATACTCTGAGAGAGAAGCAAGGTGAGTGAGCCGTCTATCCAGCAACGCCACTTGGCTTGCATTGCACAGGAAGACGTGCATATAACCTCCAGAGTCCATAGTAGGATAGAAAATTACGAAGTGGGGCAGTGTCGTGTGAAACTGGGATAAATACTAATTGAAGTGGGAAAGCTGAAAGTGATGTGATTATAACGTTGTGACTATTCTTTGTATTGTATGTTGCCAGTGTGAAGTATTTCATGAAATTTAAGTATATGTGCTTGGGCTGGGAGAGTAACACGATAGTTTCAGAGGCAGTGGGTTATGCATGTTCCTTTTTGTACCGCTCTGTCTGGAGGAAATTTTCCTAATGATGGATGTGAGAGTCGAAGTGTGAGATATAGCAAAAGATCCACCATTCTATTCAGAAAGTGCTCTGTAGCGTTAAATAACTACGAGACCATAAGATAATCACCTATGTAAAGTCATGCCCACTGGGGGGAATTTCTCATGTGTTATTGTTGTAGGTTATAGAATTTGTGTGTTTAGGTTATAGAATTTATCGGAATAAATTAGATAGTGAAAAGAAAAAGATTGTTGGCCTTTTCCTTCGAATAGTATGTTAT
Source organism: Schistocerca gregaria (assembly GCF_023897955.1). Lineage (NCBI taxonomy): Eukaryota > Metazoa > Arthropoda > Insecta > Orthoptera > Acrididae > Schistocerca > Schistocerca gregaria. The sequence goes on along the minus strand of NC_064925.1, from coordinate 329,148,896 downwards.
CATGATACCCAGAATTTATAATGTTGCGCCATTCATATTCAGTGCGATGGCCACGTGTTGATCAAAGCCGTTAAATGAGAAAGAAAATGTGGTATTGCCAGTGCGTAGTGAACAGACAGAGTTGTGTAAATTACTAACAGTCAGATGTGCGTTATCCGTTGCGTAATATTCAAACAGGAGAATAATTTGTAACTTAATTGTGAGTACTAGAGGTCATGTTATTCGATAAATAAGAATGAATCCACTCGCTTGGCAGACCACTCATCTTGCAGGCCTGAATGCTTGGTGCCACAGTATGAGCAAGGCATGTGGGTGCCTCTCAGAAGAAGAGAGAGGAGTGTGAAAGGGGGCCGTCCTATTTTGCCATGGCGATTCTCAGGAAGTTTTGGCCATAAATGAGAATGAAGTTGCGAATTTGATAAATTTACTCAACTTCTTCAGTATCGATATAACCGCTTTCTTTATAAGACTGTGTTAGACCAGAGATGTTGCTCAGAGTAAGTCAGAGAGTAGCAGTAGCTGTGAGTAGTCGACGAGGTACTGGCGGAATTAAAGCTGTGAGGATGGGGCGTGAGTCGTGCTTGGGTAGCTCAGTCGGTAAAGCACTTGCCGGCGAAAGGCAAAGGTACTGCGTTCGAGTCTCGGTCCGGCACACAGTTTTAACCTGCCAGGAAGTTTCAGTAGCTGTGAGTGTTCGACAGTAGTATTGGAATGTATTTGATCGTCGTGTATAGAAGGCAGCTTATTTAAAAAAGTTTTTGTAATAACATTTTTTGTCGAAAAATACTGAGCAAATGAGATTGTATTGAGGGAAGAGTGATAAAAGCCAACTTTTAAGGTAATACAGTTTTCAATATTTGAGACTGTGTCGCTTCTTATTGTTAGAACATTGTGAGTGGTTGAAGTTTGCTGTGTAAATTTTATAATGTAAAATATGGTGTTGGTTTATGGTTGATACAGGTGTCAAGGAAGACAGTACTACACAGGACAGTTATTAAGCGATATATTGTCTATGTGCGAGAACTTTATGAAAAGGTGTATTATTGTCGTGGCTTAACGCAACATTGTAGTCTTTGTTCTCTTTTGTCAGCCGTTAAGATTAGTCCCTATTTTCAGTTTTACTTTCATGATTCTGTTTGTATACTCGCACTGCGCAACTCGAGTTGCGTTCTGATAAGCATTTTACGAGAATTGGTAAGATACCGTCTTGCCTTACACATCACAAGTTAGGCAAACGAAATTTGATTTTTAATAGTCACATCAGTATTCCTAATAGCGACGAGTTTAGCAGAGCAGACGAGCGTTACTTGTCCATAGGCAGGCCAATAAATTTAATTACCATCAAAGTTCACCATAAGGTACAGTGAGTATCAGTGCGTATTTGTGAAAACAATATTATATCAGTTTAGAGGTTTAATACCTGTAGATTTCAGCAAAATAGCTATTTTATGAATTTTCAAGCGGTTTTATCAGAAAGTCAGATGCATTAATTTTTATGTTAATTTGCTGTGTAATTACAATAACACTTCTGGACTGAGATTATTTACAAGACAAAAGGTAAAGATTAGCAGTATTCAAGACCAGGATTTTAATCTGAGACCTTCTGTTTTTCTGTCAAATGATTTAGGTATGTAAATTTCATTGAAAACGGATGTCTTCTCACAGACGAATTGTTTGATGTTCTGGCTACGCTGGATTACTCATCTTTAAGGTAAGCTCCACGTGTATCAGCTCATACTTAAATTTTCACATTGTTCTATTTCCCTACATTGAGGTTTACGTATTTCGATATCAAAATAAGTTTTACACATTTCTTAGATACCAACTTGGCACTTGCGAACACCTACGTATAAGGGAAGGTGCATTTTAGACCGAAATTTTAAGCTCGTGGGTATAGGGAAAAAGGTAATTTGGCCCTCCAACACCCATCCACCAGACTTTTTGTGTTGCTGAAGTATGGTGGAGACAATGGCAGTGGCAAAGAAAGACAAAAGATATAGTCTAAGTAAGAGGAGATACTGGCAGTGGCATGGCAGAAAACAGATGTGCCTTAGAAATTTACAGGTTCGGCTTCAGGTTCAAATGGTTCAAATGGCTCTTAGCACTATGCGACTTAACTTCTGAGGTCATCAGTCACCTAGAACTTAGAACTAATTAAACCTAACTAACCTAAGGATATGACACACAGCCATGCCCGAGGCAGGGTTCGAACCGGCGACTGTAGCGGTCGCTCGGTTCGAGAGTGTAGCGCCTAGAACCGCTCGGCCACCCCGGCTGGCTCGGCTTCAGGTGCCACTCAATAATGAACTACTGTAAAATGTATACATGTAGTTTTGTTTCTTAAATCGGTTTCATTTAGTTTCCTATCACTTTAAAACAAAAGGCTGAGTGCTGTATTGAATTGTGCTTTGAGGAGAGGCAATGCTGTCACTAACGCTGCGATATGGAGCGGTACGTCACCTCGTTCCATCGTGCGCCCACACAATTCAGTAAATAGACATCAGCTCACTCGCATATAAACCACCATGTCGTGCAGTAGGGAACATATCATACCCTACTTGCATATAACACTATCAGTGGCGCTTTGCAAGCCTTTGTTCAAGAAATGTTTGAATTATAGAATCAGTCTAGTTGCCTTGCCAAATTATATTCAGTTCCCAACATTGCCAGATCTGTCAGATTTTGTTGATGCGTAGTTGACCTGAGAAAACTTTTAACACGAGTCATGCTGCTGAAATACCTTTCTGCGTCAGCTAAAGTCACGGGAAGAGTGTAAAACGCATACATACACATACATTCTGATACAAGCTTAAAATTCTAAGCTTCTTATTCACGAATTCTAATGGTTCCGAGGTAATGTATTCAAAGTTTGAAGCATGAGTTTTTTTCAAATATTTAATTTCCTCTTCTAAATCTCTTGTAGCATTATAGTAGCATTCATTGATAAATAACTTGCGTGCCTCAGCGACCTGATTGTCAGTCATATTTAAGTATTTCCATAAAAGCCAAATACTTCACTAAAATCTCTGTTTCTAATCGTTTTTTTTTTGAAAGTTAGTCTCTAGACTGTCAATGACATAAAATGCATTTATCTCGAATAAACCTTCAGAAGTCACATCTGCCACTTCACTCCTGCCTTCAATATGAAATGATTTCGTCTTCCTAATGCGCAACTCTCGAAATTCGGGATAGATATTAACTGCACTGGAGACAACTTTAGATCAGAGAGAATGGAATCCCTATTTCGCGAAGTTATTTTGAGTCATTTAATAAGCTCTTAAGGTGTCTTTCGTCAACATCAATGGTAGTATTTAGAGCGTACAGTAATACGCCTCTGTGGCCATCAACTGGCCAACAACTTTAGCTAAACTGTTGCCATGAGTAAGCATTTGAATGATATCACATAATCCAATACACGATGTACCACAGAACGTGTTTCATCCGACAAATTTATTTTATTGAGAGTTTAAACACCAATGTCAGTCTTATACAGATGAGCTGCTATTTGTATTGCAGCGTGAACCACTCCAACGGCTATCAGACACGGAATATAAAGAACTTCCAACACTTTTTCTGAACAGATGGACTGCTCCTAAAAAGACTGTAAAGAAGTTAAATTACTGCGAAAAAAGTATCAGCTACACGACAACTCTAGGCTGCATGTACTCCACGCTATGACAACCATACAGAGAAAAGTTTTGCAAGAGGATTTGACTGAAGAAAACGTGTCCGAGCTCCTTTATAGTCCGTCTAATATACTTCGCTTATCATAACCGTATTTGCGGCATTGGGATTTAGTGTTTCACAACAGTTGATCGAATCAAATATGCAATAATAATTCCCGTTTTCTGATTACAATATACCAATTCCAAAAACCGATTATTCATTTGTTATTTATCAATTTCATTCTTGAAGTGAATATAACGCAGGGTGAACGTTGTTTGGTTAGTATGATTTGAAGCAGAAATTGTATCAACGATAATTGAATAATACTGTCTCTCGGTTCAAGATGGCACCCCTGACACGATGGATACAACTATAAATAAATTCATTCTGAATATCACTAGACATACAATGCACTCGTAAACGCTTTCCAGTGCTTGTCGGTATCTGACACTGCTGATATATTTCGCAAGAACTGGAACAAAGTGACTCGAGAGCTCCAATATTGTGAGAAAATTTTCATTATTTGCATCTTCAGTTTTCTGAGCTGAACTTCTGATGGCCAAGCCTCTTTGACCAAGAAATAATGCCGAGTCAAGTTACATAACAATACCCACGCAAGTTGGCTGTTCTACGGACGAACAAAGGAAGAAGATTACCAGTACCTCTTTCCTTCCGGCCATCAGCATGTCCATTGTACTTCTTTTATGTCATTTCATTTCTGCAACATCACGAGTCTTTCAGGAGAACTGTATACAAATAGAAATGTTTTACGTTGTGTTCACTTTGGACGCAAAATATTTTCTGTATACTGTTCTTTTCATGTAAAATCATCTTTAACGGAATCGGAAGTGTCTTGTCTACGAATGTTGTTGGTAAGCCTGTCAAATTATAACCACATTTCACGGCTCTTTCCTTGTATACTGATAAGCCAAAACGTTACGACCACTGCCTAACGCGAGATTGGATGTCGCCTGGTGACGTTGGGGGAGCGTGACACCATGAGGAAAGTGCATAAGCGGATCAAAGACAGATGAAGAACCGCTCTAGCGACGATACGGACCGCAAATGGGGAGATCTACCGACATAAGCGTCTTTGACAAAGATGATATTATTATTACCCAGATCCTGTGGACGAGTATCTCGAAAACGGCATAGCTGGTCGAATGTTCAGTGCGACTAATGAGCGACTCTGGAAAGTGGGGCGATAAGTGGTTGGACGTCCACGACTCTTCACAGAACGTGGAATTTGAAGGCTTGCCTGCGGTGTAAAGCAGTACAGGTCGCGATCTGTGGCATTCTGTCACTGCGGACCGACAACCGAACGGCTATGTCCGGCAGGTCGCAGCGATCGGGCGCGGACCGCAGAGGGAGCACCTGCAAACGCTGGAGCAGGGGGGGAAGGCCACAAACATAAATACTGGACCAGGTCCACTCGAGGAATAGTCTCAGGTCGCACCTGATGAAGGTTACGAGCTAAGTTACCGAAATATCGTGCAAGAACGACGCTGATATCCGGCAGAACACCCGACAACCCAAGATGTCATTAGATCGCCAGCAAAGCCTGAAGAGTAGGTGGTCATAATGTTTTGGCTAGTCAGTGTACATCTGTTGGGAAAATGTTTTGCCAGGATGCTCAACATTTAAAGAAATCATATTTTCGAATCCATCATACGGTAATTTTAATGAACGATGTCTAAAGAAAATATTGTGCATTCAAGATCAAACATCAAATAAAATCAATTGGCCTGCATGACTCATAAGACTGAAGTGGAAAGGATAAGCTAGATTGATTTTGTTGGTGCTGGAGTAATGTTCCTTTATTTATAACATGATATTGTTGTTGTGGTCTTCAGTCCAGAGACTGGTTTGATGCAACTAACCATGATACTCTATCCTGTGCAAGCTTTTTCATCTCCCAGTACCTACTACAACCTACATCCTTCTGAATCTGGTTAGTGTATTCATCTCTTGGTCTCCCTCTACGATTTTTACCCTCCACGCTGCCCTTCAATACTAACCTGGTCATCCCTTGATGCCTCAGAGATTATCCTACCAACCGATTCCTTCTTCTAGTCGTGCCACAAATTTCTCTTATCCCCAGTTCTACTCAATACCTCCTCATTAGTTATGTGATCTACCCATCTCAGCATTCTTCTGTACTACCATATTTCGAAAGCTTCTTTTTTTATTATCGAGTTGAGCCTCTATGGACTGCGTAGTAACAACCAAAGTCATTTTAGTGTCCAGGTCTCGTTCTTTTTCCAGATTTGAAAACCTGCCAGTATCTTCTGAGCCTACCAAGAAGTGCCTGTTTATGCTCTTCGGATAATGGTCCTCTCCGGCTTTTGGACGTTGAGCCCATTTTAAAACCTTGGTAGTTGTTCACCAATCTTCTAAATTTGTTCCAGTTATGAATTTCTCTTTCTGAGATACCAATCTGCCTAAGATCTTTTTCACATTCTTAGAACCATTGTGGACTTGTTTTCTTAGATTGGATGAAACTCTTTTAGTTAGCCGGTCACCGTCCATCCTCATGAGATGAGCGTAAAATAAGATTCGTCTCTTCTTAATGGATGCTGTGATAGGTTCCGTCTTGCTGTACAATTCCTTGCATGCTCTCATTCGCCATTGTCCATCAACCCACCTATTACCTGGGATTTTCCGTAATATCCTACGCTCTCAATTTTCCACCTGCTCAGCTTGAACTTGCCTATTCATTGTCCCTCAGGTTTTACAACTATATTATATGTCGGAACTTGGCCCATATACTCAGACTTTTGGTTATATGTATTCTTTGCCAGTTGGCATGCTTAGTCTAACTTCCACATCCTGGCATTAATTGCAACTATTCTCTTCTTGTCTAAACTATTTATCGTTTACGTTTCACTTCCATTTACGCCTGACTCTTACATCTATACTCGATGTTAACAAATTTCTCTTCTTCAGAAGCGCTTTCATTGCCATTTTCAGTCTACATTTTATATCCTCTCTACTTCGACCATCATCGGTTATTTTGCTCCCCAATAACAAGACTCATTTACTACTTTAAGCGTCTCATTTCCTAATCTAATTCCCTCGGCGTCACCCGAATTAACTCAACTACATTCCATTATCCTTGTTTTGCTTTTGTTGATGTTCATCTTATATCCTCCTTTCAAGACACTGTCCATTCCGTTCAGCTGCTCTTCCAGGTCCTGTGCTGTTTCTGACAGAATTACAATGTCATCGGCGAACCTCGAAGTTTTTATTTCTTCTCCGTGGATTTTAATTCCTACTCCGAATTTTCCTTTTGTTTCCTTTACTGCTTGCTCAATATACAGATTGAATAAAATCGGGGAGAGGCTACAACCCTGTCTCACTCCCTTCCCAACCACTGCTTCCCCTTCATGCCCCTCAAGTCTTATAACTGTCATCTGGTTTCTGAACAAATTGTAAATAGCCTTTCGCTTCCTGTATTTTACCCTTGCCATCTTCAGAATTCATAGGAGAGTATTCCATTCAACAGTGTCAAAAGCTTTCTCTAAGCTTACAAATGCTAGAAACGTAGGTTTGGCTTTTCTTAATATTTGTTCTAAGATAAGTCGTAGGGTCAGTATTGCCACACGTGTTCAAACATTTCTACGGAATCGAAACAGATCTTCCCAGAGGTCGGCTTCTATCAGTTTTTCCATTCGTCTGTACAGAATTCGTGTTAGTATTTTGCAACCGTGACTTATTAAACTGATAGTTCGGTAATTTTCACATCTGTCAACACTTGCTTTCTTCGAGATTGGAATTATTATATTCTTCTTGAAGTCTGAGGGTATTTCGCCTGTCTCGCACATCTTCCTTACTAGATGGTAGAGTTTTGTCAGGACTGGCTTTCCCAAAGCTATCAGTAGTTCTAGTGGAATGTTGTCTGCTCCCAGGGACTTGTTTCGACTTAGGTATTTCAGTGCTCTGTGAAACTCTTGACGCAGTATCATATCTCCCATTTCATCTTCATTTACATCCTCTTCCATTTCCATGTTATTGTCCTCAAGTAAATCGCCCTTATATAGACCCTCTATATACTCCTTCCACCTTTCTGCTTTTGCTTCTTTTTTAGAACTGGGTTTCCATCTGAGCCCTTGATATTCATACAAGTGGTTCTCCTCTCTCCTAAGGTCTCTGTAATTTTCCTGTAGGCAGTATCTATCTTATCCCTAGTGATATATGCCTCTACATCCTTACATTAGTCTTATAGCCAACCGTGAGTAGCCATTTTGAACTTCCTGTTGATCTCATTTTGAGACATTTGTATTCCTTTTTGCCTGCTTCATTTACTGCATTTTTGTATTTTCTCCTTCCATCGATTAAATTCAATATATCTTCTGTTACCAAAGGATTTCTACTAGCCCTCTTCTTTTTACCTACTTGTTCCTCTGCAGCCTTTACTATTTCGTCTCTCAAAGCTACCAATTCTTCGTCTACTGTATTTCTATCCACAATTCTTGTTAATCGTTCCCTAATGCTCTCCCTGAAACTCTCTACCTCCTCTTACTCTGTCAGTTTATCCAGGTCCCATCTCTTTAAATTCCCACCTTTTTGCAGTTTCTTAAATTTTAATCTATGGTTCATGACCAATAGCGTGTGGTCAGAGTCCACATCTGCCCCTGGAAATGACTTACAGTTTAAAACCTGGTTGCTAAAGCTCTGTCTTACCATTATATAATATATCTGCAACCTTCCAGTATCTCCAGGCCTCTTCCATGTATACAATCTTCTTTCATGTTTCTTGAACCAAGTGTTCGCTATGATTAAGTTATTCTCTGTGCAAAATTCTACCAGGCGGCTTCCTCTTTCGTTTCTTACCTACATCCCATATTCACCTACTACGTTTCCTTCTCTTCCTTTCCCTACTATCGAATTCCAGTCACTCATGACTATTAAATTTTTGTCTCCCTTCACTATCTGAATATTTTCTTCTACCTCATCATACATTTCATCAATCTCTTCGTCATGTGCGGAGCTAGTTGGCATATAAACTTGTACTACTGTGGTAGGCGTGGGCTTCGTCTCTATCTTGGCCACAATAATGCGTTCACTATGCTGTTTGTAGTAGCTTACCCGCACTCCAATTCTTTTTATTCATTATTTAACCGACTCCTGCATTACCCATATTTGATTTCGTATTTATAACTCTGTATTCAGCTGGTCAGAAGTCTTGTTCCTGCTGCCACCAAACTTCACTAAGTCCCACTATATCTAATTTTAACCTATCCATTTCACTTTATAAATTTTCTAACCCACCTGCCCGATTAAGGGATCTGACATTCCACGCTTCGATCCGTAGAATGCCAGTTTTCTTTCTCCTGATAAGCCCCACGCGGAAATCCTAATGGGGACTATTTTATCTCCGGAATATTTTACCCAAGAGGACGCCATCATCATTTAACCATACAGTAAAGCTGTATGCCCTCGGGAAAAATTACGACTTTCAGCCGTTCGCAGTACCAGCACAGCAAGACCGTTTTGGTTAGTGTTACAAGGCCAGATCAGTCAATCATCCAGACTGTTGGCCATGCAACTACTGAAAAGGCTGCTGCCCCTCTTTAGGGACCACACGTTTGTCTGGCCCCTCAACAGATACCTCTCAGTTGTGGTTGAACCTACAGCATGGCTATCTGTATCACTGAGGCACACAAGCCTCCCCACCAACAGCAAGGTCGATGGTTCATGGGGGTAGCATGATATAAAAAGTAATTTACAGTACCCTTGATCGACTTGAGTTCATCCCCAGAAGGCTTGGGCCTCGGGGACTTTGCCCCCACCCTCTGTCCCCATCCCTCTTCGGATATGAAAAAAAAGAACGGCTTCACGATAAGTCTCCAGAAATTGGAACTTCATGCCATTGTATACGGTCAGCTGAAAAACGAGCTACACAAAAAGACGTGAAATTTGTTCCCAGTATTTCTGGAACAGCCCACCATCTCATCAACTGCCTGCTCTTATTTCTTTATAAATATAACTAGCAGAGAATCCCGGCATGCCCAGATATTTATTTATAGGTGTGCGTCCACACCGGTATCAAGCAGCGAATTTCTTTGGATATAGTACGCTTCTCATATGAGGCTTTTTTGAATGTATGGCATACGAGAATTTAAAAAAAGTAATTATAATTTTGCAAGTACTCATAAAATTCATGTAAAATTCCAAGCACTGTGCCCCATATCTCAGCTTACACTCAGAAGTTCAAAATTCACTCTTGAGATAACATTTATTAGGTCTATAGAAACAAGTGTACAGGATTTCATAATTATAGCCTTCATAGGTTGAGAAAAAGGTACATAAACCTTTAAAAAATAATTTTCAGGAAATGAAATTTAATGTTCAAAATAATGTTTTTTTCTTATGTCAGCTCTACAGAAGACTCAGATTGTACTCAGAGTCCTCTTTCCTTTCAATGCTTATGTTCTAGTTTCTTGTTTTCTGCCTTATTTCCTTTACCTGGTCTTCAACTGACTTTTCAGCTTCAGAGAGGCGCTGTGAATCTACTTTTCTCTAGATGTCTTGAGTGAAATTTTCTATTTTGGAGCCCATTCTCTCCGTTACTTTCATCTTCCATACGTTTCCATCATTAAATACAAGTTCCAATTCTGACAATTCTAGCAGATGAAAATATGGTTTTAGGGCAATCTTTCCAAATCAGTGAATTTAGAGACTTATTTTGTTTCTAAGTTTTGTCATGAACACACTTTTTTAGAAGTTAGAATCGGGCAGAAACCAGTAAGTGGGTATGACAACATCCAGGATACAATTTAGAAGCCTCTCTTTGTGAATATACAGGTTCTTATCCCTCTGAGCCTGTAGACATTTACACCAACTAATGTGGCGCAGATGATGAATTGGACGTTTATCTCTTGACGCCATGTGGAAGTATGTAGCCCACACTGCAGTTTTCATGTCATTTACAATAAATAGGTTCTACCTGATAGCCTTGCCATAATAAACTTGGAAGAGTGTATCATCGTCATTGTGAATGTCGTCTCCACCAGTGTCCAACAAATGACTTACAATAGCAAAGGTTGTATATACCAGCCTTGTCCAGTTGAAGATCTGTAAAACCAAAGAATATACGGCACAGCTTCTAGATGCATGCGGTGCAAGTAGTTTGCTAGAAAGTAATCCATTGAATCGTTATTGCAATGTTGCTTCAAAAAGTGGTCGTGACAGGTAAGTAGCGCCACTCATTATTTTTCAGCCACTTTGAGTGCTGATTACTTCATTGAAACTTTAGGAACTTATAGTTCGTGAGTTCTACTAATACATAAACAATAAACTGAAAATGAACATTTTCTGCGATTTTTATGAACGCACCCCGAACCACCCCCCCCCCCCCCCCGCCCCACCCCTTAAGAACGCGTTGCTTTAGTTGTTCGAACATTGTGTTTTCGTGTTATGAGTTGAGTTGAGCGAAGAACGATCGAGATTTAATTTTCAGATATTCCGGCTGTTTGTGGTTCCCCAAAATGCTCTGTCGTTCCGTCTGACATCTCGTGACGTTCTAGTGTCCTCCACAGAACACTGGGCTTCGGTTCGTTTTTGTGCAAAAGTAGGAAGTCCGCCTCTTTCTGTATGTAGCTCCAGGCCGGGGTCCCTCCGGTCACCTCTGCGAACCAGATTAAAAAAAGTTACCTCCTAGCAGCGTCGAGGACCGTTCTTTTTCTGTTATTGCCGCAGCTGTTGGCAAAACTATGAGTGGGGGCAACGGGTGGAAATAAAAACGCCCCCAGCACTGCTAAATGAGACAACTTTTTCTCCCCACTCTGTCACCGCAATTACACCAGTGGTCGCCACACTGCTCGAGGGTGAGAGGTGAGAGGCAGAGACTCAGATAAAAAAAAAAGAGGAGAAATAAAGAGGAGGAACTCCCGACTCCGGAGGTCAGATCGGGCCGCCCAAAAAGAGGTGACTTTCTGGTCAAGGGGAGGACTCGTTGTGCAAATTTTTAACGACAAGATCTCTCGTACTACTCTTGTATTCTGAAACGGTGGGTTGGTATGCAAACTTATACTCGTCTAGTTTCATCTAAACTATCTAGTAAAGTACATTATTGTCTAATTTTTGTACGTGATACTCTGGGTTAACTACATCTTCATGGATGGTTTTATACCGTGTTCGTCAATTATTTGTCAGTCTGTAACAAATAGTTTAAGAATTATGCCTTTAATGGTAACAGTCCCTGAAAGCGGAAAATTATTGTGCATTGAAGCTGCTACAGAACGGTTATAATCGAAACTGACCTCCTGATTCATTCTGCTGGGAGATGAGGGTAATGTCACTGGAAATAAAGATATTTGCTGTGTGTTTTCGTTGTGTTCTTCAGTCTCAAGATTAGTTTGATGCAACTCTGTACGCTAGCCTATGCTGTGCAATACTCTTTGTCTTTGTGTAACTACTGCCACCTTCACCCACTCAAACTTGCTTGCTGTAGTCAAGACTTGACCTTCCTCTACGTTACCTACCACGCTTCCCTCCATTACTAAATTAACTCTTCCTTAATGCCTCAAAATATATCCCGTCTCCCTTCGCTTCTCTTAATAAGTTGTGACATACAGAGAGATTCAAGTGCCCCTACCGATTCCTTTAATGAAACACCCACTATGTCTGTATCAGGAGCGGTATACAGACAGCCATATAATCGATGTAAGTTCCCTCTCAGAGCTTTGGACGACTGTTAGCAAATGGAATCATATTGTAAAAAATACAAGTGAGGGTTGGCCAGGAGTTATATGTATTTTTGGACCAAGATACACCTTACTTGTCCCATACTTATCCAAGTGTCCCCACTCTTTCTTTGCGTAATTAGTGTAGCCACCAGGTTTCTATAATTTATTTCGTTTATAGTACTTAATCTCGGGGGAGTTGCTAGTCTCCTACCGAGCGCCTCTCCAGGTGGCGGGTAGGGGGATGCTCGCCAGATAAGGTGGGTACTGTGGAAATAAAATTCCCGGGGTGGACTAAAGCTTGTAACAAGGGCACAGCAGTCCCACATGTCAGTGGCAGTACCCTGGCAGCGTGTGTTCCACATGTTGGAGGCGGCTGATAAAATATACCTCAGGTCCAACAACCTTTTAAAAGTTACCTCTGTCACCCGTGAAGGTGACCCAATACACACACTCGTTGGACTCAACATGAAGAGAAATACAACAGAAGTCATACCCCAGGTGGTAACCATCCCCCCCCCCCCCCCCCCCCCAGTCATGATGGGCAATCAGGTCATCGCATTCTGGGGAGCCTGCACCTTCATGTACTCCGCCATTACTGACCCCACAATAACAATAACAGGAAAAGGAAAGAAACATCACATACCTAGCTACAGTGAACATGAACTCCCTGTTAAATGTTGTTAAACTCAAACACACCCTTGAAGCGTTGGATAAGTATAACATCAAGACAGTGGCAGTACATGAGACAAGAGAATCCTAAGTAAACCGGATCTATGAAGGAAAACCAGGTGAAATAATGATGAAGACAGTTCCACACCTGGGTACTGGCTTTGCTGTACATCATAGAATGGTCGACCATGTTTTAGAATTCATATCCACCAATGGCAGAACCTCTTCGTTATCCTTGAGGTCCCGCAATAGAGCATACACAATAGTTAACTTTGCACCTGCAAATGACATCAATAGGAATGATCTGGAAGCAGTAGATTACTACTGGAGCACCATTGAAGAGACCCTAGACAAGATCCCTAGCCACCACACCATCATACTCATGGGTGATTACAACGCGCAAGTTGGCAAGGAAAAGAAGTACTGTGGGATAGTACATGGTTACCCAGCCCACAAAAGGACCAACAGAAATGGCGAGTGCCTCATAGACCTTTTTGACAATTACAACCTGGTCCTAAAATCAACTGTGTTCAAGTGACTACCAAGGAAGGCCATGATCTGGAGGAATCCAAATCTCATGCTGGGCGAATTTCAGATAGACTATTGACAGGAGATGCCAAAAGGAAATACAAAACGTCAAGGTATTGAGGGGAGCAAAGCTCGACTCTGATCACTATCTCTCCCTAGTTAAGACTAACCTACAACCTTTGAGAAGAGCTCACAATACACCAAAAGTTTCGAGAATACCAAGGTTTAACACCCACCAGCTGAGCGATAAGGACTGCGATTTCCAGACCACCCTTGAGAAGAACACACAAAAACAAGGGTGGCCTACTCTTCAAAAGCCTCTACCGGATGCCGTTCATGAAACTATACCTGCTTCATCAAACAAAGGCAAGCACCCATGGTGGACCACAGAATGTGATCAAGCTATAGAGGGAAGAGACAGAGACTGGATCAAGTGGAATCAGGCTTTCATGGTCGAAAGAGAAACAACATTGAGTCAGGTGTATGAGGAAAAGGCGACTGACCTTCTATGGGCACATGACCCACCTGAATCACTCCAGACTCACCAACAGGATCAGCACAGTGACAAGTAGGGAAAAGGCGTTCAAAGACAAGTGGATCACCTCTGTTAAATCAGACTTAGAGGAACTGCAGATTCCATTATAGACAACCGAGAACTGAACTCAATACCGACAGGGCATCCTGCAGGGAGTCTTCCCAGTGTCTCTCACAAGCAAGAAGTGTACAGGCACCACCAGATCTAAGTGGGCAGATGAAAGCAAGCAGGCCCACAGCCAGAAGATGAAGGCATACTAGACCAAGGAAAACCAGAAGACCCTAGCTGAGAATTAAGACGAGCCCCGTGATCCCTAGTAGGCCGAAACGTAAACGAAAACAACTGAATCGTTCGTAAATGGTGCAGAAACGTTGCCTTATAAAGTGAGTTTCACCACCGGAAACAACGAAATTGACAGGATATATCAAATCGGGAAGCATGAAAGTAAAAACTTTCCGGTATAAAACGTCATATCTATTGACGAAAAATTACGTACTATAAACGGAATAAACTTAGAGAGACATCCAAATCCTGTATGAGTACACCACTAATTAAACAAAAAAGTGTGAGGCACTTGGATAAGTATGGAAGAAGTAAACCCCAAAAAGACCATGTAACTTATGGACAATCATCATTTGTATTTACAATATGATTTCGTTTCCTAACAGTCGCCGAAAGCTCTAAGAAGGATTTTATGTCGATTACGTGGCTGTCTCCTGTCGAGATGGCCTTCCTAATACAGACGTGCTGCAGGTTGCATAAAACCAACCGCTAGAGGCAGCTGAATCACCTTGTATATACCTTTTTCTCCCGAATTCGGTTCAGTGCCTTCTTATTAATAATTCCATATAACAATCTAATGGCCAGCATTCTTCTGTAGGACTACATTTCAAAACTATTTACCCTTTTCTTGTCTAAACAATTTAACATCCAAGTTTAGGTTCCACATAAAGTTCCTACCAACCAAATGCTTTCGGAAAAGACATCGTACGAATTTCATTTATGTTGGTTGTTAGTATATTTCTCTTTTCACAAACGCTTTTCTTACTATTTCCAGTCTGCTTTTTATTTTTTTCCTACTTCGCACATCATCAATGGGCCACTACTTTAACCCATCTTTCCGGCAGCACACAGATCCTGCGGTTGAAGAACTGGGCGTCTTTTGAGAAGATCCACGAATCGATCTAATTTTGCATTTGTTCATATGGCCGGAAGTGCTGGTGAGAGATGCCGACTACCACGATCGAAAAAGGCGGTAGTCAGAGGGAGCAATGTATGGAAAATATGGTAGGTGATGTAGCACTTTCCATTTCAACGTTTCCAAGTGTGTTTGGACGAGTTCCGCAACATGGGGTGGAGCACTGTCACATCACGTTTCCACGCCTATCACTGTGCTGCGGCCGTTTGTATTTCAGTGCTCGGATCTTTCAGAATCATCGGAAACATTCCCTCATTTTACGCCATGCCGGTTTTAGACGTCAAACTCACTGTCCTTGAACCGTGGAAACCATTCTCTGTACGTTGTTTCATCAATAGGTGCCTCATCATGTCTTATCCAGAATTTTATAAGCGTAAACTAAAACTTCCCGCAAACGACGAGAATTGGACTTGTAAGCTGAAATATTCGATACATAATAACTTGCTGATACTCATCTCAAGTGTGTACTACACGACATACCACCCGTAACCGCACTTACCATTTGTAGCATCTAATATATTACGTCGGGAAACATTATATCACATTTGAGAAATTGAAATGCAAAATTCCAGTTAGTTACAATACAGCATCACCTATCTTGTAGGTCTAACACTGCTGGTAAAGCAGTGAATCTATCCACACAGGGCAGGGATTGGGATTTCGAGTTCAATATTAGCTGTTGATGATTGTTCAGCTTCTGTTAGGATTTATATATACCACACAGAATCAAAAGGGCCTGCGCGAGAAATCGTAGCTGCTGTCCGTATCTTAAAGTGTCTCATATGGAATGTAGCCCCACTCAGGTCCGGCTCGTGAACACTTTTCCACTCAAGCGGCTTCTGATTTGACCTCCCTCCACCTTTTTCCTCCGTGCGCTTTCACTCGCATCAGTTTTCGTTACTCACTGAACAGTGTTGGTTTAAGGCCTAAACTATAGAGGTATCCACTCGGGGTGTGAAACCGAGAGAGACGCCCTAGTGCAATTTGTATGCAGAGTATTTCATGGTTAGTAGTGAAAACAATCCATTTGCACTCTCACATTTAGATTTATTATTAAAGGTTTTATCAAGAGCATAGAGAACGGCAACTAATATATGAGTGAGGGAGAGAAATGGAGAAGGACCGGACCGAAAAGATTTTTCTACACACTGATTTTATTTGGCGCCATCCCCTCCTCCACCCTTTCCCTCGTACATTTCACACGTGTCATTTTTCGCTGCTAATAATATTGTGGTATGCATTATACAGGATCAGTCAGGAGGAAAGGTACTTGCTTTGAGGAGTGATAGTGTTAGTGATTCCGAACAAAAAACTTCAAATGGACGCATGCCCCGTCCGGGTTGGTTTACGAGATAGAACCCATTTATAATGCGTTTAAAATTAATTGCGACTTTTGACGTTTGGCTCACCGGAGGATACATGACGAAGTTGCCCACGTAACATCAATGGTGAGGCAGCTTTTCCTACCACGCCGCCAGCAGTGCGGTTGGTGTAGTACCCCCCCCCCCCCCCCCCCCCTCCTGTTGCAACGCCGTAGGTAAACAGTGCCACGTGGTGCCGCGCATTAGAGGCATCACCGTTCATTAGCTCTCGTTGTAAAGTGCTATTTTCTGCCGTTGAAGAGCGCAGCACGTCTGAACACGAGATTCGCAATAGAAGTGGTCTTCCAAGAACACGATCACCGGTTGTGAACACAATGTTCTGTTACAAAATATTCTTCCGAGTTCGACAGTGGCAATGGACAATGCGCACCAAGCTCCAACAGTGCAACGGAGGAAAGCGTGTATTTTTCTCTGGGCACCAAGAAATAATCGACTGGATGAAGTTGAACCTAAATTGTGCAAAACAAAGTTAATGGAACTTGTTCTACTGTACAAGCTACAAATTCCACGCTACCAGGTCATCGAAATTGCTAACGCTAAAAAGCATAATTTAATCACGCTTCTTCCTTATCACGATCATTTAAATCTGACTGAGAATACAGGGGCCTAGGTGAAAAACAATGTGACAAAAAAAAAACAAGAAATTTACGCTCAGTAATGTTGAAATGCTGACAAAAGAAGTCATCGCAAATGTTACACCGCAGGACTGTTGTCAAGTTGTCAGTAATATCAAATGATTCAAATGGCTCTGAGCACTATGGGACTTAACTTCTACGGTCATCAGTCCCCTAGAACTTAGAACTACTTAAACCTAACTAACCTAAGGCCAACACACACATCCATGCCCGAGGCAGAATTCGAGCCTGCGACCGTAGCGGTCGCGCGGTTCCAGACTGTAGCGCCTAGAACCGGTCGGCCACCCCGGCCGGCGCCAGTCATATCAAAAAATGTAGTTGAGGAGACATGGACTCATGAAGGACTGTTTCGGATTTTGAGTAATATGTTACTGTTCTTGTTGCTGTGTTAATATCTGCTTCTTTTGCCTAAGCATAGCAAAGTTTACAGGTATACATTTCAGTAACTTTCTAATGCAGTTGAAATTGTGGCAGAATTATAAAACAGTTTATTATATTAAAGTAGGAACTGAAGGCGAGGCATATCAATAGTTCTCAGTCAGAAATAAATGTGCAGCTTCTTCACTTATATTGTTGCAAAACATACAGCAGTTCTCGTTTCACAGGCTATTAATGGTCCTTAAATTTAATTGTTTCATTTTAAAAAATATTGCCTGAATATCGCAGTAGATATGGAAATTTTGCATGTTAATCATATGGCAAAAAATTGTTATCTCTGTGTGCTGTCATTTGCAAAAACCTTGTTTCGATACCGTTTATGAGACTCGAGGGATTTAAGAATATTTCATTCTGTCTTGTTTCACTGGCGAGTGCGTTCGTGACGGAGCCCTTTACATACATTCCATTTTCTCAACATTGGAGACAGATAGCGATATCCTTTCGAGGTTTAAAGAGTAATTTAATATGTTACCGACATTTCATAAGCAGCAACATATGACTTAACACACACTAAACGTAAATTCAGCCAGCCCCTATTTTTAACTGCAAACATAAAGAATTTCTTGCAGTAGTTTAGCTAATACCGAAATATCACAATAACTGCGATCATTAACGAAATGGTAGGTAATTCATCATGAAGCTGACGAATGCGGCGACAAAATGCGTGAGGCTCAGAGTTTATTATCGAATTGTTTCTTTAAAATCGTTTGAGAAAGACTGCACATCGACCAGCTTCGCGGCTGACAAGTTACGTGCAGAGAACGCCTGGCGTTATCATAGCCTGCTGTCCGCCCCCTGTAGCCGAGTGGATGCCGGCACAGTGGGGCGTAAAAAAAAAAAAAAAAAAAAAAAAAAAAAAAAAAAAAAAAAAAAAAACTGAGTGAACGAATCATCGAACAACCTGAACGACCTGAACGACCTGAACGAGTGTCACCGGACGTCCGCCACGAACACATTCAACAGAAAAAAGAAAAAGTGATCAGTGCGACAGAACGTCAGTCCGAAGGGCCCGGGTTCGATTCCCGGCTGAGTCGCAGATTTTTCTCCGCTCAGGGACAGGGTGTCGTGTTGTCCTAATCATCATTATTTCATCCCCATCGACGCGCAAGTCGCCGAAGTGGCGTCAAATCGAAAGACATGCACCTGACGAACGGTGTACCCGACGGGAGGCCCTTGCCACACGACATTTACATCTCCTGCTGACTCATTCAGCACGCCCTGGCAACTATGCTTCCTTCCACTAGCTCCGTATTGAACTGTGAAAAGCCACAGTTAATTTTAAACGCACTCTAAAGTATAAGGTTCATTCAAATGAAACCTGGTCAGTGCATCTACATTTGCCTTACACGTAAAGTGGCGCCATCTATTGGTAGAGAGACGGACGCGTGCGCACCGTTTGATGTTGCATAGCGCCAGTTTGGTTTGGCGCCGAAGAGAAGGTGGTCACACAAGTTATCGCCCACTACCGAACATGCGGGCGAGTAAGCAGGGACAACGAAGAGTAATTCTATTTTTGGCGACGGAGGGAGTTGGAGGCCGTGAATGTGTCGACAGATGAAGGCTGTGTACGGTGAGTGCAGTCTGAGTCGTTCAGGTGCTGTGGAATGGAGCCAACGATTCCTTGAGGGGCGCGAGTCACTGGAAGACGATGCTCGTTCTGGACAAGCTCATCGTGTCATCACATCGGAAGTGGTTGCGGAAGTGAATGCTTAAGTCTTGGACAACCGCGGAATCACCATGGGCGAGATCTATCGGTTACTGGCTATTAACGTGAACACCGCCCACACCATAATTCACCAACACCTGAACTTTCGAGAAAGCCGAACAGCGCAATACTCGAATGGCGCTGTCTTTGAGTCATCATCAACGTTATCATGAGGAGGAATACGGCTTTCAGTCGCGTATTGTCACAGGTGACGAAACATGGTGTCACCATTTTGAACCGGAAAGCAAGCGTCAGAGCAAGCAGTGGAAACATGCGACTTCACCACCTCCACAGAAATCAAATGCCGTGCACACCAGTTCTGGTAAGATCATGATGTCCTTTTTTGACCACAAGGACGCACTGCTTGCCGAGTTCCTGGAACGGGAAACCACCATCAGTGCCCAACGTTATGAAGCCACCTCACAGAACCTTAGACGAGCCATCAAGTCGAAACGCCAAGCCATGTTGTCCAGTGGCGTTATCCTCCTGCATCATAATGCCCGCCCACGCACGGCCCATGCGTTGAAGACGGCGTTGCAGAAGTTTCTATGGGAAACGCTGGAACATCCACCCTACAGTCCCGACCTTCCACCGTGTGACTTTCATGTGTTTGGACCTCTAAAACAAGCTATTCGCCGACATCGATTCGCATGGACGACGAAGTGAGTGACTGGGTCCAGGCCTGGAACCGACAGGGGCCTGTTAGCTTCTTCAAGTATTGAATCGACCGGCTAGTGTCGCAATGAGATAAATGTGCCAACAGTTTTGGTGACTGTTTTTAAGCATGTGTACTGTGTATAAATCTATTTTTGAATTAATAAAATCGTTACCGTTACTTTACACTAGTGACGGGGTTTCATTTTAATGCCCCTTATACGTTATTTATTTTCTATACGGTTCAGACATTGTCATTATTTACAACGTACCACAGTAGTGTAGAGGAAGTTGAGGCGAATAATTTGATACGGGCCACTTGTGGTCTAACAAGTCGGGAAATTACATCTAATTATCCTACAAAAAACTGCTTATGCTACAGAGCATGAGCGTCGCGCCAGATTTTCAATATTCTCGCACTCTATTTGAGTGAACCACTAGTCCTACAGAAAAAATAATACAATCCTGTTTGTAGTAAATTTAATGCAGTTTAATTTTGAGCTGCAACATGTTTTGCCGTTTACAAGAGCCAGAATACTATTCTCGCGACCAGCCAGAAAGCGATGGAGAACATACTGACTATAATTTGCAGTCTACAAGTCCACATTGCTTTTTGACTCACTGAAACAAAATGATCCTACGGCCCCGGTAGCTGAGTGGTGAGCGAGACAGACTGTCAATCCTAAGAGCCCATGTTCGATTCCCGGCTGGATTGGAGATTTTCTCCGCTCAGGAACTGGGTGTTGTGTTGTCCTAATCATCATCATTTCATCCTCATCGACGCGCAAGTCGCCGAAGTGGCGTTAAATCGAAAGACTTGCACCAGGCGACCGGTCTACCCGACGGGAGGCCCTAGTCAAACGCCATTATTATTACTTGCTATGTGGTATATTAATGATTGATATATTTTTCAACATTATGTACGGGACATAAACAGTCATTTCCTCGAAATCTAAGCGGTCGAGGACGGTGTACAGTCCTCGCGAGCTCACTTTCTACTTTTGCCGAAAACTCCTTGAAGTCTTTTCAGCTCTGATGTCATCCGAGGCACAGGGCACGGAGGCGTTTGACTGACGTGGGCAGATTGATATCGCGGTGTGTAATCTTAGCCTGCCACATATCAACATCAAATTTTCCAGTCTCTTGAAAAGTTTCGAAAGCTTCGAGAGGCGTAGTTTATTTTAAAAAAACTGTTTTTTACTTATCTTCATTTTCTCGTTGTTGGCTGCAGTACGTCTAGGGATAGATTCTTAAGGCTGAAATTTTGACTTTGTGGGTTCCAGTTGACATGAAAATTAATGAAGTACTTTCTGTTGCTATGAATTTTTCTAATTTTATCCCATTCTTCTGTATCACGCGGTCTTCACAATCTCCACTTCAGAACGCAAATTAACATTGTTATTGCCTAACACAAAAACACAACCGATTCCATCAGGGGCATGCCCACTACCACTCAATCATCCTGCGGTACTGACGGTATTCAAACAGTTTACAAAGCAAAAGAATTTAAAATATTTCTTCACAAAAGAAGAAGCTTCACAATTACTTTATAAATTACTCCACAAATAAATTCAATAATTAGCGTTAGATTGCGTAAATAATAAGAGTTTTCAGTGTGCCTGATATTTCGTATTTCCAAATATTTTTAAGAGTTGGTACACATCTATTGTAACAAATTAAATTCTTTTTATACATTTTAGCCTGAAATACACTCCTGGAAATGGAAAAAAGAACACATTGACACCGGTGTGTCAGACCCACCATACTTGCTCCGGACACTGCGAGAGGGCTGTAAAAGCAATGATCACACGCACGGGACAGCGGACACACCAGGAACCGCGGTGTTGGCCGTCGAATGGTGCTGGCTGCGCAGCATTTGCGCACCGCCGCCGGCAGTGTCAGCCAGTTTGCCGTGGCATACGGAGCTCCATCGCAGTCTTTAACACTGGTAGCATGCCGCGACAGCGTGGACGTGAACCGTATGTGCAGTTGACGCACTTTGAGCGAGGGCGTATAGTGGGCATGCGGGAGGCCGGGTGGACGTACCGCCGAATTGCTCAACACGTGGGGCGTGAGGTCTCCACAGTACATCAATGTTGTCGCCAGTGGTCGGCGGAAGGTGCACGTGCCCGTCGACCTGGGACCGGACCGCAGCGACGCACGGATGCACGCCAAGACCGTAGGATCCTACGCAGTGCCGTAGGGGACCGCACCGCCACTTCCCAGCAAATTAGGGACACTGTTGCTCCTGGGGTATCGGCGAGAACCATTCGCAACCGTCTCCATGAAGCTGGGCTACGGTCCCGCACACCGTTAGGCCGTCTTCCGCTCACGCCCCAACATCGTGCAGCCCGCCTCCAGTGGTGTCGCGACAGGTGCGAATGGAGGGACGAATGGAGACGTGTCGTCTTCAGCGATGAGAGTCGCTTCTGCCTTGGTGCCAATGATGGTCGTATGCGTGTTTGGCGCCGTGCAGGTGAGCGCCACAATCAGGACTGCATACGACCGAGGCACACAGGGCCAACACCCGGCATCGTGGTGTGGGGAGCGATCTCCTACACTGGCCGTACACCTCTGGTGATCGTCGAGGGGACACTGAATAGTGCACGGTACATCCAAACCGTCATCGAACCCATCGTTCTACCATTCCTAGACCGGCAAGGGAACTTGCTGTTCCAACAGGACAATGCACGTCCGCATGTATCCCGTGCCACCCAACGTGCTCTAGAAGGTGTAAGTCAACTACCCTGGCCAGCAAGATCTCTGCATCTGTCCCCCATTGAGCATGTTTGGGACTGGATGAAGCGTCGTCTCACGCGGTCTGCACGTCCAGCACGAACGCTGGTCCAACTGAGGCGCCAGGTGGAAATGGCATGGCAAGCCGTTCCACAGGACTACATCCAGCATCTCTACGATCGTCTCCATGGGAGAATAGCAGCCTGCATTGCTGCGAAAGGTGGATATACACTGTACTAGTGCCGACATTGTGCATGCTCTGTTGCCTGTGTCTATGTGCCTGTGGTTCTGTCAGTGTCATCATGTGATGTATCTGACCCCAGGAATGTGTCAATAAAGTTTCCCCTTCCTGGGACAATGAATTCACGGTGTTCTTATTTCAATTTCCAGGAGTGTATATACGTGTTATTCGGTGACTTCATTGAGGTAAGAATTTTCAATTTATTCAGAATGATACTTCAGGGCCATGACGCAGCACTGCTGACGTCCAAATTTACCAGTCTAGATTCGCAGTCAGTTAATTGTTGAAAGGTTATATTACATGAGTCACATTTTTTTATTGGGAGGTTACCCACGTTAGTATTGCGAGGTTACGGAATAATAAACTGTTGGGAGGTTACACTAAATGTGAATTTTATAAGTATAATTTTATACACATTTTTTCTGTTGGGAGGTTACAAACTGTTCACGATGTACGGAAAGCTTTCTCTCTGATCGCATATGCCAGACATAAACAACACTTAATATTAAAATAGGTACAATTAGGAATATTTTTCCTACACTTAGTTACTTACTTTACTTTACGCAGTCAGGACCAAAGAACCGCGCGCAGCTACAAGGCTCCCGTTCCACTGGATTGTGTTTTGTGCCTTCTGACGCCAGTCTGTAGCTAAGTCCTTATGAATTCCACGTTTTTTTTTTTTTTGGTCTTTCAAGTGGTCTTTCTCCACAGGGAGTAAAATCCACGGACTCTGAAGGCCTTCAGTGTTTATCCATCTGAGTGACATGTTCTGCCCATACTGACCTCTTGCTTCTCATCAGGCTACAAAGTTTGATCTATCGTAGATTTCATCCAGCTCACAATCGCGCCGGATCTTCCATTCTCCGTTGATCTCATCATGCACCGGACCACAGATCTCCCTTTAAGAATTTTCACTCGAAACAAAAATGTAATTTAAGTCTTTTTTCCGGAATCTCCAAGTTCCGCAATCACGCGATCCTGAGGGTTGGATCAGTGTTTCGTGCAGCTGGAGTTTGAAATTCTTTAAAAGACTGCTTGATTTACAAAGCTGACGCGACTGAAGTACGATCGGTGTCCTGCTGGGACCCTCACTTTGATTTATATCTCACACGATGCGTGCTCTGTAAAACTTACGTCCAGATTTTTGAAATTATGAACCCTTTTGTACGATCAGGTTCAGGCTGTCAGTGGGGCTGGAGTGGTTCTCTTGAATAGGCATGAATCCTGCTCAAACACCAATTTTTGGCCGTTGCCTGCTTCACAAAGAGGCCGATTCTGCTCGCTGCCACCTCCACGCTGTTGCTCATCCGCATCAGTTCTTCCTTACATCTGGGTAACAGAGCCGCATCATCGACAAATGCGAGGTGTGTGATTTTCTCACCCTTTACTTCGATCCCCTTTTCGATCATCAGGTTGAACATTTGGCGACGCATCATCTCTTTACCTCAAAACTGTGTGTATGTAACAGCGATGTTGCAGTTTCTATATTGTTAAGAAGAACGATTCAGTGGTCCTTCGGACATGCACGTATCCGAAGGAACAGGCCTGCGGCGACTACAGCCATTATGAAATACTTGAAATGTATTCACAGTTACGAATACGAACAACCATCAGATGTATAAGGGACTGACGACAATGAATATCTGAGTCCCGGCCCGGCACAGATTTTCGCTGTCGTCCTTTCCTTATATGGCTGATGGTTGTATGTATTTGCAACTGTGAATACATTTCACGTATTTATGCAAGCAGTCTCCCTGACTTGATTCTCCAGCTTCATTTTACCTCCGGTGAGACGAGCTCGAATTAGGCTTGCAGGTTTTTTGAGTATTCCAAACTCCGTTAGGCAATTCATCAGACTCACCCGGTGGATGAATTTATACGCCTTTTTAAAATCCACGAAGAGCACTTGTCGGTCTTCACCATATTCCCTCATCTTTTTTGGTGAGCTCTCGCAGTTGTACGGCCCTTTTTGAAACCCCCTTGATATTCAACAATCACTTATTCTGCATACGGTTGGATTCTACCCAGTATACAGTAGGACAAGATCCTATAGCAGATGTTCAGGAGGGCGATTACTCTGCGATTAGTGCAGTCCATTTTGCAAACTTTTTTATTTATAGAGCAGATGACCGTTGCCTTCCAGTCTTCTGTAATTCCAGATCCTCTTGATTACACACTTTCTTTTCGTCGGACAACTTCAGCCATAAGGAGACATCTTGAGTCATAATAAATATTAATTTGCAAGAACAGCCAAGCGTCTATAATTCAAAATACCTCTTGATTAGTTGGTGAATTTTCTTATGAAGTTTATCTCCGCCAGTTTGAACGATTTCTGCCTGGACATCCTCTTCAGGATTTTTGATTTCTTCAACTTCATTATGGGAATCTTTATTTTCTCCAGTGTAGATGGAGGATAATGCAAGTCTACAAAATCAGGGGGCTGAAATTCGAACACATCTTTACGCTCATCACAGTTGAGGAGCTCCCTGGAGTACCGTTTCCGAATAGTGAACTTCTTGATTAATTTTTGGAGGCTCTGGTATCCCTTCTTAAAGAAATTAACTTAACGGTACAGCTTTTGCCCCTCTTTCCCCAAGAAATCTTATTGGGCCTGTACATTCCCGTTGCTCACCTCAGCGTTTCTTGGTTAGTTCTCCATACTTCTTCAAACCGTGCTGTGCCTTGAGCAAATTCTGCGTGTCATAGCCAGTTTTCCGTGGCTTCTCTTCTCTTGTCTTGGCTAATGCCCTAATACATTCGTCCCCAACCCAATCTTATTGCCCATGATCCACTTCTTGATGACTGCACTTGCCACCTCAGATACTGCATCCTTAACCTCTTCTCACACTTCTTCTGTTCCTTTCTTCTTTTATTGTGAATTCTCTTCCTGCAGTATCTCGTAGCGGTTGCTGAGTTGGAGGTGGTCTTTCTTTGTAGTATCTTTCAGCGCATCGACATTACAGAGTACTACTTTCTTAAGAGTGTTTATAACTCTGCTGTGTGCTGTGGATTGTACTTGCAACCAGTTTTTTTTTTTTTGTTTTTTTTGTTTTTTGTTTTAAGGACGTTATCGCTCACTAGCCCATGCTGTCTTAAGATCCATCACCCAGTTCCTTATTTTGATGTCAGTTGTAATTTGATATATCTGATTAACATTTTATCATCTAATGATACCCAGGATCCTGTATGTATATCCTTTCCTTGAAAATTTTTGCTGTTGATGACAATCCCTTCGATGTTACAAAACCGGACGGCATTTTCATTGCTGAGTTTATGTAAACCGTGTCTTCCAGTTGTAGAACCGAATATGCCTTCTCTTCCCAGTTTGACATGCTGAATTCATATAAACTGTCTTCCAGCTGTTGAATCAAATACTTCTTCTCTTCCCAGTTTAGCATTCATATCGTCCAGAGAGAGTTTACAATTGCTGTTGCGGTTGGCATCCATGACAACCTCCAATTCTGCATACATTCGTCTTTCACTTGCCAATTGCATAATTCAGTTTTACTTATTGAGTGTATATATTACGCTAGGAAGAAAATATGGTTAAATTTGTTGGTAATCTGTGGGTACTGAGGTTGCGATATTTATCAGACCTGGTGCCACCTCTCACAGCAAAAGTCGTTGTAATCTGGCTAGGCATAGAATCGATCTGAGCTTGAATGACAGATACTGGTCCGTCATTCCATGCTGTTTCAACTGAAGTCATAATTCGTGCACTGTACTGAATGGCGAGTGGTGGCATCTTAGACCTCGGAAACCCATACAGGATGTTTCTCATGGGTGTCAGATATGTAGAACTTTCTGGCCAGGCTAAGAGTAGCACACTCTGTAGTGAGATATGTCAGGACAACACAGAGTACATGTGCTCTTGAATTACATTCTTGAAAGGTAATATCACACAGGCCTTAAAGAAATGCACCGGCCTTAACATGATAGAAATACCTATTATTGGCTATGAGAACCAGAGGTGTTTCTGTTGACTGCCAGGTGGTACCATCATCCCAGGTGCAGAGTCCACACGACGATGACGAATGCAACGTCTAATAGGAACATCCCCAAACGAATATCTCCCTCATGATGGTGTTCGGAGAAATGGAACTCGTCTGAAAGAGCGACGGTGTCCATTCCTGTGTCCAGAATAGATGTCGGGCGCACCATTGTCAACATCTTTTTCTGGGGATCCACATAAACGGTCGCCATACAGGCAGCCTGTGGTGCTCCAAAAGTAGCACCACTGACGGTGGAGATACTCGTCTTGCTGTAATCAAGCTCGTTCCCAGGTGATCTACAGGCTGTGGCTGTAGGATCCTGCATGATCGAGTGAACAACGTCTCTGCCATCTTGGAGTCTAGACATGCGAGTCCACTGAGATCCTGCATGGTATTCAGTATGGTCCTCCAGAACACATATCAGAGGCATTAAAAAACGATCTGAGTCACTTGTCCTACTTAGACACTAGGTGGTGAATGGCCGTCTCGTAAAATTCCTGGGGCTACGTTGTGAACTTGTCCAAGGTGCGACATTTGCTTCAGCACACTAAAAATGGCGTAATCGCTGGTAGGGTTCCAGACTGTTGGAGGGTACCGAGGATCTTTCATTTGAATGTCTGGAAGCGCTCCTTGACGGCGTTTGCATTGTTGTGAAGCAGAAGCCCCAGCGGTGAGTTACCCTGGTCGTTTCGATTAGATCGCTTTGAGAAGAGTGGTCAAGTTTTATGCTACCGCTACACACCAGTCGACAAAGGGCAACTTTTTCCTCAGAGAAGAAGACGAGTGCAGTCTTTCCCGCACATGTATAGACAGACTTGGAGGTTTTGGTTGGCGGCGACCCTGTCTGCTTTGTCGTTTTGATTCGGGTCTAAGTGATGAAACGATTCCTAGTTTCCAGCGACCACTCGTGACAGGAACTCATTCCTTTCCTTAGCACAGAGCTACAGAGAGTCCCATTCGACATGCTTGCTGTGCTGCGTGAATACTGTGAGGCATCCATTAGATGCTAGCTTTGCCAAATTCAGTCTGTCCTTAATGATGGCGTGAAATCTGGCCACAGCGGCAATGGATGCTACCGTAACTCCCCGGTCTTGAATAACGAGGGAAACGCCTGCTGAACAATGGCTTCAGCAGTGTGATGTGTCATTCCAGACCGTGCATCATCGGCCAACAACATCAGTCCTTCACTGAATCGCTTGAGCCGTGCCTTGACCCTTGCAACAGGCATGCAGTCTTTTCCGTACGTTGTGGCGTTCCTTAAACAACTGTGTTTGTGTCACATTCCTTAAAAATATAACGCTGTGTTATCCAAATTTACTGTGTGATGTGTTGTTGAGCAAATAGTGTGCTTAATCAGTTTTACTGTAATCCAAAGAAAATTAAGCAATTTAATCTGGGCTACCACTATGTAATGCCTACAATGAAATCAATCCCTCTGAAATTTACTCAGTCTCGTGAACACCGAGTTCTATGGCCGTGTGCAATAAATTCATAAAATTCCCTATGCAAATAAACAATTAAATACAATTTTCTTAGTTATGGAGTCGTAACAGATGTAATCTTGGTATTCTCTTCTCTCCACAGTAGGCATACAAAATATTCATTCTTAGCTTCAGCGAGGTGCAATGCCGGGTGTAAAGTAGCTTCATACAAAGAATGTCAAACGAAACGGTAGAGAATGAGGTACTGATAACAGGATATGCTAAGACCGAATTCTTCATTTCGAAAATTGCATTCAAAATGAAGTTTATCCTTAACAAAATCTAATCTGAAATATTTTACATTAAATTCAAAATCAGTGAATTTCTCAACTGTTCTACAATTCTCACTTACTGACGTAGTTAACAATATTTGGATTGGTACATGACAAAAGGTGTGACATCTTTTGACAAAATAGATTCCATAATTTAACTTGTCTGTATCAGGATTACAAAACACACAAAATATTACAAATCGAGCATACCTAATCAACCTATACATTAAATCTGATAGTAAATACTTTATTCTTACATTCAAGGGCCAGTACTGTAAAATTAGCAAAATCCACATTGTGTTGCTGCATACAAGTTTTCATTACATTACAAAAATGCATAGGTCAAGAGCTACATTCTTACAGCTAGCCACTAGCTTAAAGTCTTTCATCCTATCTTTAACAGAGTACAACGGCAAATGTTACTGCGCTCTGCGCGCCCCTACTTAAATCGGTTCTGCCACTCAGGCAACATCTTTGGTTCAGTGGTGTCAAAGAGACAATCTCTTCTACATGTGATAGCCATTTCATGTCATTTTTCATGAAATATGCTACAAAATCGGGCTCAACGTATAAGTGAACCCCTCACAACGTCTGAAGAATTCTTGGAGGAATTTCTGTTTCCACAACCCCCCCCCCCCCCCTTCGTCAGGAACCGCACTACCCCCCCCTTCTTTTGAAGCTTTTCTTTTCAGTACGGCTGAGTGCAGTGGGTAGTCGACGCTTGTCTGTACTCGCCCACAGTCACGTGGGAAGGCGCCCATGAATGCTATATATACATTCACTCATCAAATAGTAAACCAGTTTGGTCCCTTAGGAATTCACACACATTTGAACATTTTGTTTTTGAAATAATAAAACTTTAAATAATAATATATCACTGGTTGGTATTTTCTGTGATTTTTTCAAGGCGTTTGATTGTATAGATCAAATTACTCTCTTAGAAAAACTGATCTTTTATAGAACTGATGGCTTTACACACAGATAGTTTGACTCCTGCTTAACAAACAGCATGCAAAAGGTGATGCTGAATAATTCAGACAGTGTTGGAAAGGTAGAAAATTTTAGTGATTGGAGAAAGAAATCACAAATGAAGTCCCACAGGACAGAATTTTGGGTCCAATCCTATTTCCCATATATGTGAATGACCTCCCACTTAACATTCGACAAGTATTATTAGTGTTATAGTAAATCACATTAGAGAGAAAGCAACAGAAGAGTAAATGAATGGTATTTTCCAAAGAATTATTAAGTGGTTCTCTGAAAATAGACTCACTACAAATTTTGAAAAAAAGAATAAAAACCATACATTCAGTTCTGTGCAAAAAATAGTGATCCCAACAGTTGATGTAGCGCATCAGGAGGAGTCAGTAAATAGGGTAAATTGCTGCAAATTTCTGGGTGTACTTGAACCGGAAGAAGCAGGTTACTGAACTTCTCAAATGTGCTATTCGTGCTGATCTTGGAAACAAAAAGTATCAACCTCCTGACATGTTTTGCATATTTCCACTCAATAATGTCTGATGCAATAACTTTCTGGGGTAAATTATTATTTAGAAAGTACTGATTGCCGTAAGCGAACAGTTAGAATAATACGTGGTGTTCACCCACGTTCCTCTTCAAGAAGGTAGGCACTTTAACAGCACCGTGTGAATACATTCGCTTGTGGAATTCGTTATAAATAATCCATCATAATTTGACAAGATCAGTGATGTCCATACCTGCAACACCAGAGGAGCAAATGACCTTTATTACCCATTGTTGAAGAGGTCAGTGCCTCAGAAAGGTGTTCAGTATAAAGCAACAAAAAATTTTTGATAATTTGCCCAATAACATAAAATGTCTGATAGGTAATGAAGAAAATTTTTGTTATGGCGTAAAGTCAAGCGCCGGCACGCCAGTCGGAAACGAGAGAGCAGAGAAAGCTGTGAAGAAGACGTCAGCCAATTGCACGCTGACTGAGCCCTCTCCAGGACGACAACGCAACGACAGCGGCCTCTATACGAGGAGGACATAGGAGCCTCGCCGAATGGCCCTGACCATTCGTACAGCAGCATCAAGATTAGGCACTTCAAGACCAGGTACTTAAGAGTTGTATATACAGAAAAATATTGTTTATTTTGTGTGACGCCCCTTGCTTGCGACACACCTGTTTCACACAAAGTTAAGTACTGTCATATACTTTTCATAATAAAACTCATTGATACGATTTGATTGAATGTCGTCTAGTGATCCGAAAAGCAGGTTTCCTAGACATCCCATTTTTGATGACTAGGTAGGATTCAACAATTATAAATCTATTTTACAATCGTTTTTCCTTCTATTACATTGACGAATTTCTTCTTCAGTACAGGTAGATAGTAAAAACAAAACTGGAGTTGTAGGAATCGGACTAAAAATAATAATATATTTATTAATTAACACTAAGCATCTACACATCTCCTGTGAGCTGATTCACTTCTTTTCGATGAAAGAAACTGTGATGTCGTCAGTCATACGACCACACCGCCGCCTGAGAGGTCGATCCGTCGGATGCGATTCTCTCGATAAACAGAACAGAAGAACTGGTGTGCTAGCCAAGGAACACAGATCCGGTCGCAGTATCTACGCTCGCCGCTAGGCGCCGCTAGGCCACTTCATGTGTAGCAGGAGAGTAGTGCAGTTGTGCCAGCCTACAATCCGAAGCCGCTCTCAGCAGTCAGCCAGCTCCGATATTAGTTATCGTGTGCAGCTAAGTCATTGCTGCCATCAAGTCTTGTAGCTCCCTTCCAAGTTAGTCTTCAAATTCACCGGATTCAAGTTTAAGAGAGATTGTTTCGTCACTGTAAGATTTGTGACTTGTAAATTATGTCATTCTCCAAACGCTTAGTCTAGTCGCGTCTTCTATAATTGTCAACCAACTGATCACGGACTACAGCAAAGTAAAGTAACAAATACCGGGTGACCAAAATGTCAGTATAAATTTGAAAAACCACGGAATAATGTAGATAGGGAGGTAAAAATTGATACACATGCTTGGAATGACACGGGGTTTTATTAGAACCAAAAAAAACTAAGTTCACAAAATGTTCGACAGATGGCGCTGGACAGCAAAACGTCAGTGACTGCGTATGACGATCGTGTATAAAAGGAGCTGAAATGAGAGAGAGAGAATCAGATGCGCCAGCAGTCGCAGCGTGTTGACGTTACCTGAAAAGGCGCGTTTAGTGAAGCTGTATTATCATAATGGGTAATGTGCTAGTTCAGCGTTACGATCCTATCGCCATAGGAAGGGGATTCGAACGGGTAAAGGTCAGTTTACAAATGCAGTTGTGTCGAAATGATTTCGAAGTTCGAAGCCACGGGTTGTTTAGACGGTAGACCCCGTAGAGGCCGACCGAGCACAAGGCGTAATGCTGGTGCGACAGTTCAGGAAGAAATGGAGACTGTGGCAGGTTCGTCTATGCACAGATAAGTTAGCGCTCGTGCAGTCACACGTCACACCGGCATTCCATACGCAACTGTTTGGTTGGCACTTAGGCGTACCCTCCGATGCTATCCGTACAAAATCCATCGGCGTCATGAACTGTTCCTGGCGATTTAGTGAAGTGGAGGGCGTTTTGCGATGTGGCCGTTTCAAAAGATGGCGGAAGATGACGATTGGTTGAGTAACGTGTCGTGGACCGACGAAACTCATTTCACGCTCCGAGGGTCTGTCAACGCCCACAACTGCAGAATTTGGGCTACAGAAAATCCTAGAACTGTCGTGGAAACTCCATTGCACGACGAGGAAGTCACGGTATGGGTTGGATTTACCACATGTACCGTTATCGGGCCTTTTTTCTTGGAGGAAATGCGTGATTCTGGTTTTGTAACTGCTACCGTGGCGGGTGAGAGGTACGCCGATATGTTACAGAATCCCATCATCCCCAGCCTGGGTGATAAACACCTGCTGGAACGTACGATGTTTATGCAGGATGGCCCTCCATCCCATATTGCTAGACGCGTGAAAGATCTCTTCCGCGCGTCGTTTGGTGATGATCGCGTGCTCAGCCGCCACTTTCGTCGTGCTTGGCCTCCCAGGTCTCCAGACCTCAGCCCGTACGATATTGGCCTTGGGGGTTATCTGAAATCACAAGTGTATCGTGATCGACAGACATTACTAGGGATGCTGAAAGACAACATCCTACGCCAATGCCTCACCATAACTCCGGAGATGCTTTACAATGCTGTTCACAACATTATTCATCGACTACAGCTATTGTTGAGGAAAGATGGTGGACATATTGAGCATTTCCTGTAAAGAACATCATATTTGCTTTGCCTTACTTTGTTATGCTAATTATTGCTATTCCGATCAGATGAAGCGCTATCTCTCGGACATTTTTGTGAACTTTTGTATTTTTTTTTCGGTTCTAATAAAACCACATGTCATTCCAAGCATGTGTGTCAATTTGTACCTCTTTATCTACATTATTCCGTGATTTATTCAGTTTTGAAATTTATACTGACTTTTTGATCACCCGGTACTTTCTTCTTTTGTACTCCTGCTAATTAACTGTGTTTTCCTGTTGTAGCTACAAAGCAGTCTTGGCATAGTAGAGCCCACGTATCCACTTCCTTGGCTACTCCATATTTGCCACCTCATGTCGGTGGACGCGATTATGGTGGTAGATCGAGATCCATCAGAAACAATCAAATGGTCTACGCAATACGTTACTAACTACCTAACTGTCCTTTGAGCGGCGAGTTTGGGATCTCATTACTGTTATAGCGACCACACCATCCTCCGGCTCGCTTCGTGGGCCTCGTTTTAATGGTCAGCGGACTATGAAGATGTAGAGTCGTAACATGAGGGTGGACGCGGTGCCGTAATAG
The DNA here is from genome assembly GCF_023897955.1 of Schistocerca gregaria. Taxonomy (NCBI): domain Eukaryota; kingdom Metazoa; phylum Arthropoda; class Insecta; order Orthoptera; family Acrididae; genus Schistocerca; species Schistocerca gregaria. The sequence goes on along the minus strand of NC_064925.1, from coordinate 329,115,220 downwards.
GCGTTAGGGACAAAATCTTGACATCGAAGGTTGGCCCCGCCGTGTTGCAGACGCTCACAGACGACGGCGACTAGAGAGACTTGTGGCGTTTTACGGAGAGGCATTCGGGGCGAGTAACGAGCAAGAGAGCCCAGGGAAACGGCTGCAGGCTCAATTAAAACCCGAGCCGGCGGGGCGCGTGAAACGCGAGCGCTGGCGTCATCACCCTCCTCTGGGAACGGCGCTCCCAAACCTCCGCCACCCACCCACCCCTGACCCCTGCCAGATTTTTACAGACTCAGCTTCGTGAGCTTGCAAAAATATTTTATAGTGATTGACAGCTTCGTACTCTCCCTCTGCTCGCCCTCCTCCTCCACGTCCCGAGCTCAGCTTTCATACATATATATATATATTTTTTAACACTGTAATGGTCGGCGGCGCCAATCCGGATGTCGCCAGGCGCCAGGGACGTGCCCTCACCCCTCCCGTTTGTCGATAAACTACCACCGCTGCTGTCAATTAGGTGCTTCTCTGACGTCAGCGCTTCGCTTCCTTGCGTCGGCGGCGAAATAACAAAAAAACAAAAGGGATAACGCGCGAGGGGCGGAAAAAAAGAGAGTAACCGCTCGTCGAGTTTGCAATGGTGACACGGGCGGGATGCGCTGTTTGTTGACTGGCATAACAAGCGGCGGGCGGCCGTCGGACGGCGACTGGTGACTGGCGCGCTGCTAACGAGGAGTCTGCCGGCGACTTGGCCGGCGCCCTCCCCTCCTCTCACGTCCCCTCCCCTCCCTCTACCACCTACCCACGGAACCCTCGGCCTCACTCCGCGCCCGCCAGTTTGCTTTCTTGGCGCCGGCCGTGTTGCACTTGCGTGACTGGCAAAGCAAATGCTGCCACCGCGCGCTCGCCGTGCTGTAGTTTGCACTCGCCTGGGACCACAAACTCGATGCGGCTACGTCGACGCCGTGCCAGAAGGCGAGAAGACGTGTTCCGGCGCAGCTAGCGGTTGTTTCCTCGCCACTGCGCCGGCTTGTCCCAGTTTGAGGATGACGTAGACCGGCTCCATTGTTATAAAAATGGCAGTCATTTGGTTTTGAGTAAAACAAAGTAAAGCTGTCATCAATCCGAAGGTTGTTTTGAACACCGCAGTGCTTTACTACGCATGGTCCTGTTGGAGGTGACATGCCGTTCCCTTCTTCCGACTTTCGAGCTGTTTACCGAGCTAGCTGTACGGCATCTACAGTTTAACGTGGACTCCGACTCATCCACATCTACATACATACTCCGCAATCCACCATACGGTGCGTGGCGGATGGTACCTCGTACCTCAACTAGCATCTTCTCTCCCTGATCCACTCCCAAACAGAACGAGGGAAAAATGACTGCCTATGCGCCTCTGTACGAGCCCTAATCTCTCTTATCTTATCTTTGTCGTCTTTCCGCGAAATGTAAATTGGCGGCAGTAAAATTGTAATGCAGGCAGCCTCAAATGCTGGTTCTCTAAATTTCCTCAGTAGCGATTCACGAAAAGAGCGCCTCCTTTCCTCTAAAGACTTCCACCCGGGTTCCTGAAGCTTTTCTGTAACACTCGCGTGATGATCAAACATATCAGTAACAAATCTAGCAGCCCGCCTCTGAATTGCTTCTATGTCCTCTCTCAATCCGACCTGATAGGGATCCCAAACGCTCGAGCAGTACTCAAGAATAGGTCGTATTAGTGTTTTATAAGTGGTCTCCTTTACAGATGAAGCACATCTTCCCAAAATGAACCGAAGACGACTATCCGCCTTCCCCACAGCTGCCATTACATCCTTGTCCCACTTCATATCGCTCTGTAATGTTACGCCCAAATATTTAATCGACGTGACTGTGTCAAGCGCTACACTACCAATGGACTATTCAAACATTACGGGATTATTTTTCCTATTCATCTGCATTAATTTACATGTATCTATATTTAGAGTTAGCTGCAATTCTTTACACCAATCACAAATCCTGTCCAAGTCATCTTGTATCCTCCTACAGTCACTCAACGACGACACCTTCCCGTACACCACAGCATCATCGGCAAACAGCCCCACATTGCTATACACCCTGTCCAAAAGATCATTTATCATGGTACAACTCTTCACTTTTCTCATTAATATTGTCATAGGCAAAAGAAGATTTTTTTTTTCGCTCAGAGTAGCAATTGCAAGCTACATTCTCAAATATTTGCTGGAAGTATCCCAGTCTTACCCTCTACAGCTCCCTCTATTACCATGGAAGTTATTCCCTGTTGTCCTACCGTCCTGTCCCTTCTTCTTGCCGCGGTTTTCCGTATATATTTCTTTCCTCGTCGATTCTGAGAAGAACCTCCTTATTGCACCAATGCACCTAATTTTCAACAGTCTTATTTATCACCGCCTTTCCGCAGTAGTAAAACTGGTTCCCATCAGATCACCGAAGTTAAGCGCTGTTGTGGAGGACTAGCACTTGGATGGGTGACCATCCAGTATGCCGTGTGCTGTTGGCAAGGGGCGTGCACTCAGCCCTCGTGAGGCACACTGAGGAGCGACTTCATTGAGAAGTGGCGTCTCCGGTCTCGGAAACTGACATACGACCATGAGAGCGCTGTGCTGGCCACATGCCTCTCCATATCCGCATCCAGTGACGTCTTCGGAATGAGGATGACACGGCGGCCGGTCGGTGCCGTTGCGCCTTCATGGCCTGTTCGTGCGGAGTTTATGTAGCACCACATCTCACATGCTTCGATTCTCATCTGTTCCGCTTTTCCTCCAACGTATGACTCACTGTTGCAGGATACTGTGTTCCAAACGTACATTCTCAGAAATTTATTTCTCAAATTAAGATTTACTGTATGCATGATATTAGCAGACTTCTCTTGGCCAGGATTCCCCTTTTTGCCCCTGATAGTCAGCTTTTTATTTCCTCCTTGCTACGGCTGTCATGGTTTTTTTGCTACCTAGGTAGCAGAATTCCTTAATTTCATCTGCTTCGTAACCACCAAGAAATGAGAACAGAGAGAAACTTAACATTGGAAGTTTCACCCTGTTGTCATTTCTACTACTTCTCATTAATTTCTTCGATTTAATCTCAATCAATATTCTGAACTTTTTAGACTGTTCAGTCCATTCATTAGATCCTGTAATTGTCCTTTACTTTCGCCGAGAATTGTAAGTGGCATAAAATTCAACGATTGCCTGGGGATCGAATCTCAGAGACCTCTAGAGCCGCAATCTGGCACTTTATCAATTTTAACATTTTTATTTTTTTCCGGCAGGTCTTCAAATGACAACAGTAACAGCCTCAATGAAGTGTACTTTCCTGGCGTTTAGTGCTGTAGCCAGCTAACGCAGGCTTTTTTTTTTCTTTTTCTTCTTCAAGAAAACAGCAAATATCCAGTTCGTGAAACCATTATCACTGAGCTACCGACTCACCCGAGGTTTGATTAGCACATCGGAGAGCCGCGCGGGATTAGCTGAGCGGTCTGGGATGCTGCAGTCATGGACTGTGCGGCTGGTCCCGGCGGAGGTTCGAGTCCTCCCTCGGGCATGGGTGTGTGTGAGTGTGTGTTTGTCCTTAGGATAATTTAGGTTAAGTAGTGTATAAGCTTAGGGACTGATGACCTTAGCAATTAAGTTCCATAAGATTTCACACACGTTTTATATATATAAAGAAAAAGCACATCGGAGAGATTAAATTCAAGGGGGTGAGAATGATGTAGTCCAAAGCCAGGCTTTTTTCACGTTTTCTGTGTTAGTTCAACTATTCAACAGAGGAAGCTATTGCGAAAATATTTTAACTTTCACTGACTACATGGCTGAGCAGTTCATACTTGTTGTTCTCATACAGTGAGAAAGGAGTCTTTTTCGTGTGTTAAACAACCTAAAGCCACAGTAAAATGGCGCTTGTAAAGAAGAGGTTATTTCCATGCGTAACCGAAAAAGAAGATTCCAAGACAGAAATGGCCAGTTATGAAGAAGATTATTCGTCCAGTGTAAGCAGTTATTGTCTTCTGATGAACATTCATCCGAAAACTACTTGCTTTTTTAAACATTTAAAACATTGAGGCTTAGGAGTATATCAGAGTAAAATATTACTGCATAATTATAACTAATCTATACTCGATACTTAAAATATGTATGTGTAAATCATGAAGAAATTATACTTCTCCTATTAAATATTGCATTATTAGTAATAATTTCAATGTTATAAGGCTATTTGTATAATATATTAATGTGTGCTATATGTGTTAAAGTGGTTTTGGTCTTTCTCATTCTGAATACTTTATTTGGCTTGGGATGCTGACGAAATAAAAGGTCTACCGATGTATGACCTGCTAAAGAACCTGAAGGCAGAAAAAAGAACTGTGTGCAACTGGAAAAGGGAAAAATGTAAACGTCGTAGAAATTTTGGCAGGGAGTAGATATCTGATAAATCAGGACAAACTGTTGGTGCTAAAATTCGTGGTCCTGGATGTAAACGTGAAAACAAGCGTTGGAGCAAAATTCATGAATGTGTAGATCGGATGTTCCATTCTTTTTGGGATATGGGTGAGTTCAATTGCCAAAATAAATACCTTCTGAGCAATATTAAGATGAAACAGGTGCAAAGGATGTAACTACGATTGATGAAAACCTGAAATAAACTTTTTATGTCATGTACTTTTTATAAATAAAATATTATTACTTAGTTTAATGTATATTACTTTTTAGGTACCCAAAGAAAAGTAAAAGCGCGGTTTCGCGGCGAATCGTTACTTTTTTGTACTAGGTTAAGGCTAATGGCTGTAATATTTTGCTATGTAGAGAAGCATTTAAGTGTGCATGAGCTTCAGAAGAATCAAGGACGTCTTGAGTGATAGACACTCCACTTCTCAAAAAGACAGAAGAAATATTTAAAGATTAAATCAATGTGTTTGTGACTTAGGAAGACGGGATTAGCATGGAAGGTCAAGGCCCCTATAATGTCACTCCTTAAACACAACAACTAGCAGAGCAATAAATTATCAATTTATTCAAGACCACATTTATAAAACAGCTAAAATATAATCAACACGTGGCCGTCTTAAAGACAATATCCAAAATGACAGATAGCTTCCTTCTCAAGTAAGCAGCAAATTAGAATTACTTAATGAACAATAAATTACAATCTGAAGTGATTTAAAAAAGTGGCTTAGACCTTTTTTTGAGTAATAACACAACCAGCACAATACGTTACACCTAATGTAATTCATTAGCAAGCAAATTAAATTTTTTAGATATACATGAGAGATGTTAAATGTTTATCAAATGGGAAGTGACGCCAGGCTGCCTTGGGCAAAAGGTGACTTGACTTAAATGCCGGAAGCAGCAGACCAGCCGTCCAAACAACCTCTAAACGCAGGGACCCAACCGGGAGTCGCTTCCCATTAGACGGCACGCCACATCTTCTGTGCACCGAAGCAGAACGTGGCACCGCTCCCACACACTCCAACTCGCAGAAAACTGGAACACAAACAGACCGCAGAAAACACGGCAAACACCAAGCAAAACATCAATTAATATAAGTTAAGAGATCAATAAACACAATATAAGTTTTAAGAAAACCAATAAGTGCTATCTATAAAAAAGACTTAAATTTTGCAGCAATATCAATGCTGTAAAACATTTAAACTAAGACTTGTACACAAATCCAATGCTGTAAAATAGTATCAAACTTTTACATTCCCATAGTTTGCCAAACAATATTTGCACGTATGATTAAGGCCGACAATGTGTACAAAGATGAAATGGAAATAATTTCAAGATAATATGATGTTATTCAAATGCACAACTTCACAACAAAACTAGGTTTTGTGCACTTTAATTTCGTTTGCATAGGTCTGCAATGTAACTGCCAATTGTGTAAGTTTGGTTCAAAATGGTTCAAATGGCTGTGAGCACTATGGGACTTAACATCTTAGTTCATCAATCCCCTAGAACTTAGAACTACTTAAACCTAACTAACCTAAGGACATCACACACATCCATGCCCAAGGCAGGATTCGAACCTGCGACCATAGCAGTCCCACGGTTCCGGACTGAAGCGCCTAGAACCGCACGGCCACGGCGGGCCGGCTGTAAGTTTCGTATGCAGATAATTACAACTAGACTATGACCTAATATCTTAACTGCCTTACAGTTACTACATCTTTCGGGGACGCTGATTTCCTTAAACGAAGTAGGGACTGCTGGTCCCCATGCGATTACACACCTTGCTGGCTGATCTTACTTCAACAACACATACATTACAGCAACCAACCAACAAGTGACAGTCGCTACAACGCAAATGGTTCCACGAAACGAAGGCACCAAAACCACTTACACCTTCGATGGAGAGCGTGTTTCGAGATGGTCTCGAGGGATGGGTCTCCCTGAGAAAACAGACCCCAAAGCAATGTGACGAACAGCGCCCGGAGTTGACACCAGGCAGGTCCACCACAAACTCGCGACTGTCCAGCAAGGTAGACCGGCCGCGCCGCTGCTGGCCGAGCCGCCGTGTTTTGCCCCTTCGTCCCCTCTAGCACGTCCTAGTGCCAATGTTACAAATTTACTCTTTCTGATGGACACACGTCCAGATCGTCCGCTCTCAAAATTCCGCCATCTCACTGCCCACATCCACTACTGCTGGCGGCTCACCTCCAAATGCGCAACGCTACGCCCTGTTAACAGCCAACTGCCCAACACTGCAATAGCGAATATTCCAACAATGCCACCCAGCCAGAGATTGCACACAGCACACCAAGTGATTTTCATACAGAGCGCTACATGACGTTACCGACACAAAAACCTAAACAGCCTACTTACTTAGCCCCTGGCTGTGCTGTGTGCAGTCTCTGGCTGGGTGGCATTGTTGGAATTTGCTATTGTAGTGATGGGCAGTCGGCTGTTAACAGAGCGTAGCGTTGCGCAGTTGGAGGTGAGCCGCCAGCAGTGGTGGATGTGCGGTGTGAGATGGCGGAGTTTTGAGAGCGGATGACCTGGATAGAGACAGTAAATTTGTAAGACTGGATGTCATGAAGTGATATATATATGGCGCTCGGTGTATTTCAGTAGTTCGAGTAACGAAGATTTTTGTGAGGTAAGTGATTCATGAAAGGATAAAAGTTATTGTTAGTCAGGGCCATTCTTTTGTAGGGATTTTTGGAAGTCTGCGCTGTGCTAAAAATATTGTGTGTCAGTTTAGTGTTGATCAGAATGAGTAAAGAGCGAAATGTCAAATCAAAGAACGTAAGGGGTTTACCATCACAGTAATTCATAAATTTTCTAAGGGGACGTTTCAGCTTGGGACATTAAATTTGGGAAGTCTTTGGGGAATCTAATATTCCGAGATCCACAGTGTGAAGAATACGCCGAGAATACCAAATTTCAGGCATTACCTCTCACCACAGACAACGCAGTGGCCGACGGCCTGCGTTTAAAGATTGAGAGTTGTGGCATTAGCGTAGGATTGTCAGTGATAGCAGACAAGGAACACTGCATCAAAAAACATTAGCACAGTGCAGCGAAATCTGGTGATAATGGGCTACGCCAGCAGACGACCGAGGCGAGTGCATTTGCTTACAGCACGACATCGCCTGCAGTACCGCTCCTGGAACAGTTTAGGTTGGAAGGTAGACCACTGGAAAACCGTGGCCGGGGCACTCATGTACTGGGTCACGCGTAATAAATTACGTGTAACAGTGGTCGGATTACCAATATGTTTTTAAACGTTTCCTGGCGCAGGTTCAAATGGTTCAAATGGCTCTGAGCACTATGGGACTCAACTGCTGTGGTGGTCATTAGTCCCCTAGAACTTAGAACTACTTAAACCTAACTAACCTAAGGACATCACACACATCCATGCCCGAGGCAGGATTCGAACCTGCGACCGTAGCAGTCGCACGGTGGCACAGGTTCCAATTCAAAATAATATCTACTCACTCCTCTCTGTGAGTTTGTAAGGGGAATTTTCGAACACCTTGCATATATATGAATAAGCGACGCAATGGAAGTGTGTGTGTGTGTGTGTTTGTGTCTGTTACCCGCTTGGCGCACAGAAGCGAGGAAGACACCTGGGGCTGAAAAGTGGGCAGACATGGCCAGAACCGAAGAGGGTGCAACAGTATACACAGTACTGGTGAGCGAGAAACAGGGCAGCCCAGTGGCCGTCAATAACCAGAAGAAAAATAAAGGACTGCTGTAATGTGCCATTCGTTTTCAAAGCTTTGTGTTTTCCAATGTATTAAGTGTACAAATACGACTGATGCATGAACAAAACAGTAAACGAAGTTTGCAGTGTGCCCAATAGTTACCGTTATGATTGCCGTGTCTTGACAAAATAAGTAAAAAAAAAAAGGGTAATGTTTATCAGTTACAACGGCGCAGCTTGCATTGAGAAAGAGTTATGGAAAGGAACGCCATGTAAACAGAGTACTGTGGGTTGGTATCGACAGTTTTGGAACACTGGCTCGCCGTAAACAGAGAAGTATCGGTTGACGGGAAAAAGTAACTATTGGCGCAAGCCACGGTCTGGGAATATCGCAGCAAACATTGTGGAAGAGCCGGCCGCGGTGGCCGAGCGGTTCTAGGCGCTTCAGTCCGGAGCCGGGCGACTGTTACAGTCGCAGGTTCGAATCCTGACTCGGGCATGGATGTGTGTAATGTCCTTAGGTTAGTCAGGTTTAAGTAGTTCTAAGTTTGCTCAGAGCCATTTGAACAATTTGATTTCGTGGAAGAAATTGCGATGTTGTTTACGTTTCAAACCACACCGTCTGCTGCTCGTCGAACAATTACAACCGGGTAATTATGGTCGGTATCTTCAATTTTGCGTCACAATGCAGGAAGAATTTGAGGACGAAAATTTCCCCGCCAAGATGATACTCAGTGACGAAGCAACCTTCCCTTTAACAGGCAAGGCTAACTGCCACAATGTGGGAGAGTGGGGCACTGAAAACCCTCATGTAATTGTGTGACGCATGCACGAGATTGGCGAAGACTAATGTTTTCGTTCAACATTACAGACGTAGCTGTATGGGCCGTTTTCTTCTGGGAGAAGAGTGGGTCTGATAGATGGTACCTTGGTATGTTACAGTTGTGGTTGTCTCCTCAGGTGCCACTGGTGATTGCCAATTTCAAGAATTTTATCTTCCGACAAGACGGGGCTTCCACTCGTTGCAGGCATCCATTCGTTGCAGCATCGACGTTAGTCGCTATGTAAGCGACGAACTTTTGCATCGCTGGATTGGACCTAATGGTGAAGATGTTGTGGGTGTGTTCCTTTGCCCACCAACTTCCCCCTGCCCCACAGGTCGCAAGACCCAACGCTTTGTGACTGTTTGTTTTGGGTGTACATAACGAACCGCGTCTGCGTACCCCGACTTCCAAGAACACTGGAACAGCTCAGAGAACACATCAATGCTACTGCGATGACCACTGACATGATGTTGCTACGTAAGGTATTGAACGAACTTGACTACCGCTAGGACATGTGTCGTGTGACATGAGGGTTACTCATGGAACACTTGTAAATGGAAACTTGGTTAGTGTGCGGTTCTATTCATGCATCAGTCATATTTGTTCATGGTATACTTCGGGAAAAAAGCATAAATCTGGAAAAGGATGAATCTTTTAGAGTTGACCTATAAAGTGAATGTTGGGCGACTGGATGCAGGAGTGCTGGCGGGAGTTTTGTGGTCGGTTTTCTTTCCTGGTGCCTGCAATGTTCACTGTGCTTTTAGTGGCTCGAGTACTGCCTGTGCCATTAGTCTGTGTTGTGCTGTACTTGTTATTCTTGCTGATACTATTGTTTAAACTGCCAACCTAGCAGACTAGGGAAGACTGGATGTTAAATAACTGAAAGCGAGTTCATCCTAATGGGTGATTGCAGAGTACATGGCTGCGGGAGTAGGACGACCAAACACATTTAAGGATTGAGTATAAAAATGCTCTTTTTAGTTCCCTTATTTACCGCAACGTAATAGCATAATAGCACAACACACAGGTATCGGCATAAATATTCAGACTACAATAACCAGTTTTTAGCCAATAAACTTTATGTAAGTAAAATGTATTGAACATATATTTCGGAGCCACCAGCGATTAGCCCGTGAAACGTTACGCAGAATAATTAAAAAACCTAAAATATTAAGAAATATAGAATATTTTACGTATGTACTGTAAGAGGTCCATGACTAAGGAATTTATTGCTAGCGCACTCGACCAGATAGATGTAACTTCGATGGATTGCTCACGCGCTGCCTGCGATATGTGTGCTACAATAGAATCGCAGACCAGAGAGCAGTGTCGGCAGCAGAAGTAGTAGTAGCTCGCAGTCTTGCGGTTGGATCCGGTCGTTGGTAGAGAGCACTTGTCTAGTTGTATAGCTCACTGAGAGCAATTGTGTCCTATATGGAATTACCAAGGCCGGTCGTGGAGAACGATGGCGATGTCTGAGCGATGTAGTATAAGGTAAAATCAAAAATTATTATTATTTATTGCCATGTGCATATGTAATTTCCAACAACTCATTTTGTACTATTGTTATATCAGAGTCAAATGTAAATAATTTTCAATAATTTTTGAATCAAAATCTTTCTTTCTTAACAGTCATTCATCTGAAGTTAAAGTTTTTACTAATTTCTCTTATCCATACCAATTATCGTAAAGAAAAATCAGTTTTTTATATACATAACAAACTCTAGTGGCCAGCATTACATTGGGCTGTGCCGTAAACATTTCTTATAGGAGCAGATATATACGCGTTATCCGGCGACTTCGTTGAGGTAAGAACTTTCATTTTATTCAGAATGACTTTTCAGGACCATGACGCAGCATTGGTGACGTTTAGGTTTTCCGGTTTAGATTCACAGTCAGTTAATTATTGAAAGGTTATATATGAGTCAGATTTTATTGAGAGGTTGTTGTTGTTGTTGTGGTCTTCAGTCCTGAGACTGGTTTGATGCAGCTCTCCATGCTACTCTATCCTGTGCAAGCTTCTTCATCTCCCAGTACCTACTGCAACCTACATCCTTCTGAATCTGCTTAGTGTACTCATCTCTCGGTCTCCCTCTACGATTTTTACCCTCCACACTGCCCTCCAATGCTAAATTTGTGATCCCTTTATGCCTCAAAACATGTCCTACCAACCGATCCCTTCTTCTAGTCAAGTTGTGCCACAAACTTCTCTTCTCCCCAATCTTATTCAATACCTCCTCATTAGTTACGTGATCTATCCACCTTATCTTCAGTATTCTCCTGTAGCACCACATTTCGAAAGCTTCTATTCTCTTCTTGTCCAAACTAGTTATCGTCCATGTTTCACTTCCATACATGGCTACACTCCAAACAAATATTTTCAGAAATGACTTCCTGACACTTAAATCTATATTCGATGTTAACAAATTTCTCTTCTTCAGAAACGTTTTCCTTGCCATTGCCAGTCTACATTTTATATCCTCTCTACTTCGACCATCATCAGTTACTTTACTTCCTAAATAGCAAAACTCCTTTACTACTTTAAGTGTCTCATTTCCTAATCTAATTCCCTCAGCATCACCCGATTTAATTGGACTACATTCCATTATCCTCGTTTTGCTTTTGTTGATGTTCATCTTATATCCTCCTTTCAAGACACTGTCCATTCCGTTCAACTGCTCTTCCAAGTCCTTTGCCGTCTCTGACAGAATTACAATGTCATCGGCGAACCTCAAAGTTTTTACTTCGTCTCCATGAATTTTAATACCTACTCCAAATTTTTCTTTCGTTTCCTTTACTGCTTGCTCAATATACAGATTGAATAACATCGGGGAGAGGCTACAACCCTGTCTCACTCCTTTCCCAACCACTGCTTCCCTTTCATGCCTCTCGACTCTTATGACTGCCATCTGGTTTCTGTACAAATTGTAAATAGCCTTTCGCTCCCTGTATTTTACACCTGCCACCTTTAGAATTTGAAAAAAGAGTATTCCAGTCAACATTGTCAAAAGCTTTCTCTAAGTCTACAAATGCTAGAAACGTAGGTTTGCCTTTTCTTAATCTTTCTTCTAAGATAAGTCGTAAGGTCAGTATTGCCTCACGTGTTCCAACATTTCGACGGAATCCAAACTGATCCTCCCTGAGGTCCGCATCTACCAGTTTTTCCATTCGTCTGTAAAGAATTCGCGTTAGTATTTTGCAGCTGTGACTTATTAAACTGATAGTTCGGTAATTTTCACATCTGTCAACACCTGCTTTCTTTGGGATTGGAATTATTATATTCTTCTTGAAGTCTGAGGGTATTTCGCCTGTCTCATACATCTTGCTCACCAGCTGGTAGAGTTTTGTCATGACTGGCTCTCCCAAAGCCGTCAGTAGTTCTAATGGAATGTTGTCTACTCCGGGGGCCTTGTTTCGACTCAGGTCTTTCAGTGCTCTGTCAAACTCTTCACGCAGTATCGTATCACCCATTTCGTCTTCATCTACATCCTTTTCCATTTCCATAACATTGTCCTCAAGTACATCACCCTTGTATAAACCTTCTATATACTCCTTCCACCTTTCTGCCTTCCCTTCTTTGCTTAGAACTGGGTTGCCATCTGAGCTCTTGATATTCATACACGTGGTTCTCTTCTCTCCAAAGGTCTCTTTAATTTTCCTGTAGGCAATATCTATCTTACCCCTAGAGAGATAAGCTTCTACAGCCTTACATTTGTCCTCTAGCCATCCCTGTTTAGCCATTTTGCACTTCCTGTCGATCTCATTTTTGAGACGTTTGTATTCCTTTTTGCCTGCTTCATTTACTGCATTTTTATATTTTCTCCTTTCATCAATTAAATTCAATATTTCTTCTGTTACCCAAGGATTTCTAGCAGCCCTCGTCTTTTTACCTACTTTATCCTCTGCTGCCTTCACTACTTCATCCCTCAGAGCTACCCATTCTTCTTCTACTGTATTTCTTTCCCCTATTCCTGTCAATTGTTCCCTAATGCTCTTCCTGAAACTCTGTACAACCTCTGGTTCTTTCAGTTTATCCAGGTCCCATCTCCTTAATTTCCCACATTTTTGCAGTTTCTTCAGTTTTAATCTACAGGTCATAACCAATAGATTGTGGTCAGAGTCCACATCTGCCCCTGGAAATGTCTTACAACTTCAAACCTGGTTCCTAAATCTCTGTCTTACCATTATATAATCTATCTGATACCTTTTAGTATCTCCAGGGTTCTTCCACGTATACAACCTTCTTTTATGGTTCTTAAACCAAGTGTTACCTATGACTAAGTTGTGCTCTGTACAAAATTCTGCTAGGCGGCTTCCTCTTTCATTTCTTAGCCCCAATCCATATTCACCTACTATGTTTCCTTCTCTCCCTTTTCCTACACTCGAATTCCAGTCACCCATTACTATTAAATTTTCGTCTCCCTTCACTATCTGAATAATTTCTTTTATTTCATCGTACATTTCTTCAATTTCTTCGTCATCTGCAGAGCTAGTTGGCATATAAACTTGTACTATTGTAGTAGGTGTGGGCTTCGTATCTATCTTGGCCACAATAATGCGTTCATTATGCTGTTTGTAGTAGCTTACCCGCATTCCTATTTTCCTATTCATTATTAAACCTACTCCTGCATTACCCCTATTTGATTTTGTGTTTATAACCCTGTAATCACCTGACCAGAAGTCTTGTTCCTCCTGCCACCGAACTTCACTAATTCCCACTATATCTAACTTTAACCCATCCATTTCCCTTTTTAAATTTTCTAACATACCTGCCCGATTAAGGGATCTGACATTCCACGCTCCGATCCGTAGAACGCGTTTTCTTTCTCCTGATAACGACATCCTCCTGAGTAGTCCCCGCCCGGAGATCCGAATGGGGGACTATTTTACCTCCGGAATATTTTACCCAAGAGGATGCCATCATCATTTAATCATACAGTAAAGCTGCATGTCCTCGGGAAAAATTACGGCTGTAGTTTCCCCTTGCTTTCAGCCGTTCGCAGTACCAGCACAGCAACGCCATTTTGGTTAATGTTGCAAGGCCAGATCAGTCAATCATCCAGACTGTTGCCCCCGCAACTACTGAAAAGGCTGCTGCCCCTCTTCAGGAACCACACGTTTGTCTGGCCTCTCAACAGATACCCCTCCGTTGTGGTTGCACCTACGGTACGGCCATCTGTATCGCTGAGGCACGCAAGCCTCCCCACCAACGGCAAGGTCCATGGTTCATGGGGGGAATTGAGAGGTTAGTCACCATTTATTCCGAGGTTACGGATATAAAATAACTGTTGGGAGGTTACAATATGAATGGCGCAATGTATAACAAAATCACTCTTGTAACGTTAACAAATGGGCACGGCTAGTGAAATCATACCTCAACTGAATTTAAACAAAAAAAATCGCAATTCCATATAAAAGCTAATCATGACAAGGATACTACAACCCGTTGTCAAGGGGACTTAAAGCATGACACAATTTCACAACATTTAAACCAACATATTTTAGAGAAAAGTATAGAAACAAAGTCCTTCAAACAGCAAAATGGTTCAAATGGCTCTGAGCACTATGGGACTCAACTGCTGTGGTCATTAGTCCCCTAGAAATTAGAACTACTTAAACCTAACTAACCTAAGGACATTACACACATCCATGCCCGAGGCAGGATTCGAACCTGCGACCGTAGCAGTCGCACGGTTCCGGACTGCGCGCCTAGAACCGTGAGACCACCGCGGCCGGCCCTTCAAACAGCAATTTTCGTTTGTCTATTCTGCAGTACCCTCTTCTTCCTCTTACTTAAATAGCATGAGTTACAAATAAAAAATTTTGTTAAGAAAGGCGCTTTCTCAACAACATCGTGTCGTTGCGCTACTGCCCTTAGAGTAAGCGTAGGCCCCGCTGACTGAGGCAGCCTCGAACACGACACAAACAAGTTGCACTCTACAACATATGGAAAAACCAATACATTTATGGAGAAGCGTTGTAGCTCTTGTCTAGTCGTCAACCCTTTACTCAACACAAATCGGGGAAAGCAAACATTAAATTAACCGATCAGAGGAACCAATTGTTTCTTTAAATATCACACAGCTCATATTGTGACTCATACGGACGAACTTTCGGGAGCTGTAACTTAATTATCACTAGTCGGTTTCTACTCAACCTGTTTACGTAAGGGCACAATGCAAATGGACAGCATATTAGTATTTAATTGCACAACTCAATTTATGGAAGCACTGGGCGATTAAGGAGGATAACTAAACTAAGTAGCACCGAATACTAGAAACGTGCAGTAAACAGATTTGAAATCTACAGCGTTTATAACGACACCCCAGACTGAATGTAGTTTAAGAGTCACTAACAGAACAACAACAGCTTAGAATTTCTCACTAATTCCACTTTTAAACGTTTGAAACAGTACGAGCCTGGCAGGACCGCAGAAAAATCGTTTTAAAGACACAACAAACCGATTTAAATATGCTTAGCTGTATAGCAGACACTGCTGAGCCAGAAAGTAAAGTAGTGCAATCACAACATGGAATGGTTTCCAGCATAAAAATTACATCCAACAACTTAGTATTTTGGAGGACAGAGCTTAAAACGGGACGGCCGCTAGAAACGACTGTAACAGCAGCAAGAGGGTCGCAGGTACTGGGTGATACCACACAAGAGGACACAGCCACACCCCGGCCTAACCTCCCACAGACAGCTACGACTTCCACTGCGGAGAATGATAACCCCCAGTTCCACTATGCCAACATGGCGTCGCTGCGCCGACCCATTCAGCTACATTATGTGATCAAAAGTATTTGGACACCTGGCTGGAAACGACTTATAAGTTCGTGGCGCCCTCCATCGGTAATGCTGAAATTCAATACGGTGTTGGCCCACCCTTAGCGTTGATGACAGCTTCCACTCTCGCAGGCCTACGTTCAATCAGGTGCTGGAAGCTTTCTTGGGGAATGGCAGCCCATTCTTCACCGAGTGCTGCACTAAGGAGAGGTATCGTTGTCGGTCGGTGAGTCCTGGCACGAAGTCGGCGTTCCAAAACATCCCTAAGGTGTTCCATAGGATTCAGGTCAGAACTCTGTGGAGGCCAGTCCATTACAGGGATGTTATTGTCGTGTAACCGCCACAGGCCATGCATAATGAACAGGTGCTCGATCGTATTGAAAGATGCAGTCTTCATCCCTGAATTGCTCTTCAAAAGTGGGAAGCAAGAAGGTGCTTAAAACATCAATGTAGGTCATTGCTGTGACAGTGCCACGCAAAACGACAAGGGGTGCAAGCCCTCTCCAATGAAAACATGACCACATCATAACACCTTCGCCTCCGAATTTTACTGTTGGCACTACACTAGCTGGCAGATGACTTTCACTGGGCATTCGCCACAGCAACGCCCTGCTATCGGATCGCCACATTGTGTACCGTGATTCGTCACTCTACACAACGTTTTCCCACTGTTCAATCGTCCAATGTTTACTCTCCTTACACCTAGCAAGGCGTCGTTTGGCATTTATAGGCGTGATGTGCGGCTTATGAGCAGCCGCTCGACCATGAATCCAAGTTTGCGCACCTCCCGCCTAACTGTCATAGTACTGGCAGTAGATCCTGATGATGGTCTGGATAGACGTCTGCCTATCACACATTACGACCCTCTCCAACTGTCGGCGGTCTCTGTCAGCCAACAGACGACGTGCCCCTTCACGTTTCTACTTCACTATCACATCGGAAACAGTGGACCTAGGGATGTTTAGGAGTGCGAAAATCCCGCTTACAGACGTATGACGCAAGTGGCACCCAATCACCTGACCACGTTCGAAGTCCGTGAGGTCCGCGGAGGGCCTCATTCTGGTCTCTCACAATGTCTAACGACTAATGAGTTCGCTGATATCGAGTACCTGGCAGTAGGTGGCAGCACAATGCACCTAATATGAAAAACTTACGTTTTTCGGGAAGTTCGGATACTTTTGATCGCATAGTGTATGTCGCTGCTCTGCGTCATGCCAAACCAAAAGAGGCCCCGCAGTGCTCCAGGAGTGACTGCTTGCTGCTGCGACCGCCGGACCCATACCACGCTCGGTACTCGAAAGTATTGCCCTCTCTCGAATGTGCTTGTAGCTCCCTCCAGCCTCCCTAGAAAACCGACCGCCATAGACCGCTCCTTCTAAACTTCAGGTGGCCAATCACGCCACGGCAAAGCAAGCTAAGGCGACACGGCTCACGTCCGGTGATAGTGATAGTAAATACACTCCTGGAAATGGAAAAAAGAACACATTGACACCGGTGTGTCAGACCCACCATACTTGCTTCGGACACTGCGAGAGGCCTGTACAAGCAATGATCACACGCACGGCACAGCGGACATACCAGGAACGGCGGTGTTGGCCGTCGAATGGCGCTAGCTGCGCAGCATTTGTGCACCGCCGCCGTCAGTGTCAGTCAGTTTGCCGTGGCATACGGAGCTCCATCGCAGTCTTTAACACTGGTAGCATGCCGCGACAGCGTGGACGTGAACCGTATGTGCAGTTGACGGACTTCGAGCGAGGGCGTGTAGTGGGCATGCGGGAGGCCGGGTGGACGTACCGCCGAATTGCTCAACACGTGGGGCGTGAGGTCTCCACAGTACATCGATGTTGTCGCCAGTGGTCGGCAGAAGGTGCACGTGCCCGTCGACCTGGGACCGGACTCCAGCGACGCACGGATGCACGCCAAGACCGTATGATCCTACGCAGTGCCGTAGGGGACCGCACCGCCACTTACCAGCAAATTAAGGACACTGTTGCTCCTGGAGTATCGGCGAGGACCATTCGCAACCGTCTCCATGAAGCTGGGCTACGGTCCCGCACACCGTTAGGCCGTCTTCCGCTCACGCCCCAACATCGTGCAGCCCGCCTCCAGTGGTGTCGCGACAGGCGTGAATGGAGGGACGAATGGAGACGTGTCGCCTTCAGCGATGAGAGTCGCTTCTCCCTTGGTGCCAATGATGGTCGTATGCGTTTTGGCGTCGTGCAGCTGAGCGCCACAATCAGGACTGCATACGACCGAGGCACACAGGGCCAACACCCGGCATCATGGTGTGGGGAGCGATCTCCTACACTGGCCGTACGCCTCTGGTGATCGTCGAGGGGACACTGAATAGTGCACTGTACATCCAAACCGTCATCGAACCCATCGTTCTACCATTCCTAGACCGGCAAGGGAACTTGCTGTTCCAACAGGACAATGTACGTCCGCATGTATCCCGTGCCACCCAACGTGCTCTAGAAGGTGTAAGTCAACTACCCTGGCCAGCAAGATCTCCGGATCTGTCCCCCATTGAGCATGTTTGGGACTGGATGAAGCGTCGTCTCACGCGGTCTGCACGTCTAGCACGAACGCTGGTCCACCTGAGGCGCCAGGTGGAAATGGCATGGCAAGCCGTTCCACAGGACTACATCCAGCATCTCTACGATCGTCTCCATGGGAGAATAGCAGCCTGCATTGCCGCTAAAGGTGGATATACACTGTACTAGTGCCGACATTGTGCATGCTCTGTTGCCTGTGTCTATGTGCCTGTGGTTCTGTCAGTGTGATCATGTGATGTATCTGACCCCAGGAATGTGTCAATAAAGTTTCCCCTTCCTGGGACAATAAATTCACGGTGTTCTTATTTCAATTTCCAGGAGTGTAATTTTGCGTGATTGTATTTTTATTGTGCAGTGTCGACGTGATCATATTATGGCACTGTCCCAATCGAATTAAATAATGAATTGAGTGAAATAGTTGACGTAACTGTTCCTGCTGCCCTATCTCTTGATAATCCTTAGCTGACCTGAACAGGGCAGCATCTGAGATTGAACCTACAGCAGTTGTTTCAGCGATGTGAGGTTGCAGAATAAGCGACAGGGGGAAGAACACAAACACAGAAAAGGGAAGGTGTAAGTGAACTGAATAATTATATATTGACCATTTAAAACACAGTGGAGTGGAAGGGGGCAATTTACAGCATGGAACGATACCAGTCCACAGTTCTGGATTACTCGTCCTTTAGCCAGTCCTTATGGGAATTACAAGATACAAAAGAAAAATTATCAAACAAGAATTAAACTTTTGTCTAATCGCTCGAGAGTACCAAGTAGAACAACGTGATAATCCATCTTAAGAGGATGGTGGGAGCTGTTGTTGAGCATGAGAAATAGGAGACTAGAAAGTAAACCATGTCAACACCTACTCAATCAGCATCGGTGAGTGGTGAGCTGTCGTAGAGCGAGGTGCAAACGCGAGTAGCTACAACCCATGCGGTAGGCGCCTGTGTATTCCCGTGGCGTGACAAAATGTTACCGATCTGCGCACGAGCGGCTTCAAAGTAGTGTTGAGTAAAGACGGCGGCAACGTGTGCACTAATTGTTTAAAACAACCAAAAGACACCCGATTGGGTCGCGTCGGACCTTCAGAGGGGGCTATAAGAGTGTGATCTCAATGTTTTTACCCTCAAAGAGGAGATACAGTGAAGTATCTACTCCGGTAAAAAGTAGTTCCAATGACTAACCGTACTGTCGCGGCTGCACTAACCGCTCCCGCACCTTTTTAGCTGCAGAGTCAGAGGAGACCCCCCAATAATTAATGTTCGTTGATCCATTATGGACCATGGAACAATGTCTGGCATGTGTTTCTTGGTGCAATAATTTACCAACAGCCGTATGTATTGTAGAAATTTATTTTATGAACTTCTTATGTGCTACCGCATAAGGCCTGAAGGTGGCATCAATGTAATGCCGAAACTGGCAGCACATAAGAAGTTCATAAAATAAATTTCTGCAATACATACGGCTGTTGGTAAATTATTGCATCAAGAAACCCGAGTAATTATTTTTGCCATTCGATGGCGGTACCAGGTGGCCACTACTTCGAGGAAAGGGTATTCCTCCGTGGCAGCGTGTCTGTGTCTCCAATTTGAACGCAACGACTCATTTCTTTAATGATTTACACCATCTTGTGATATTTGGAAGCGATATGTTCAGTGGATATCAAAATTACTTTGACTGCAGAATCGGATGGTCTTGTATCTAAGAAACACATCGGAACTCGTAATTACGACCAATGCAGTAGGAATGTGCATACTCGTATTCTCGTGGCGTGACAGGATAGCGAGAAAAATCAATGCTTTAGTAGAAAGTTGCATATTAATTTATCCAAATCGTTAAATGTTTACGCAATTGGCTCTTGATGGCGATCACGAGATTTGCAACTTTGTCATCAGTATGAATCCGTGATTGGAAATAGTATTAGCTGAATAATTAAGCACGCTTCCTTAGTAATGGGTGGGCGAAACGGGACTCGCCACGTGTGTGTGTGTATCTGATACATTGCAGAAAAGTGGTTTACAATATTCACCGCTAAAGTCATGATTCGGGGTAGTGTCTTTTATTTATAGAGCCTGTTGGCAAATTCGGTTTCAGCACCACATCCCTGATTTAATTTATGTAGCTTTGGAAGAACATTAACTGCTGCAGTATCTCATATCTTCAACTTGAGAACTGAAATTTTGTACTTTTGTAAATTTCAAGGCTGTGTCACAGATTGTTACTTTAAATTTGTATTTCGTTATTAGTATAATTACATTATTAAAAAAGGTAAAACTAATTAAACCAATGCACGTCACTTACATCGTGTGTTTGAGGCTGTTCAAAGGTTCATTAGTATCTGTTATTATCAAATGAATTTGTCCTAATAAGCACATAATATAGTTTGAGAGCAAAAAATACAAACTGCAAACATTCCAAGAGTTGGTAGATACTGTATATACCGCACTACAAGGTAGAGACAGTACTAAAATTTTATAACGTGATGGCAGTACCAGTTCTAATGTATGGGTCAGAGACTTGAACTCCAACCGCAGTAGAAGGAGGAGAACTGAGGGAGCAGATATATGACTCCTATGATCTCTAGCTGATTACAGACTCATAGATCGTATAAAAAATAGCGAAATGAGGAAAGAATTGGGTATCAAAAGCATACTTCAGAAAACAGATGAGTTCAGAAAGAAACGGGATGAACACATTCAAAGGAAGTCAGAAGAGCGAATACCTTAATTAATATACAAATATTAGGCGTCCTATGAAGCGATGGGAGGAACAACTGCATTCTGTGAGGGTGATGAGTAAAGCAAAGAAAACCGAAAGTAACGAGAATCAACAGAAGGAAGATTAGCGACAAACATAACTTAAAGACTGGGGAAGAAATAAAGGAATTTTGCTACCTTAAAAGCAAAGTGAAATTTGGCGCTACAGACGAATATTTGAAATCAAAAGTACTAGTAAGAAGTGTGGAGGTTCTTCGCAGAACAAGAGCGGAAAGCTATATGTGGAAAAGAGTGACTAGAAGAGGGGACAGATGGTTTGGATACGAGTTAAGATGTGAGGAAGTAACTTTCGTAGTATTAGAAGGACCTGTAGAGGGCAAAAGACTGGTAAAAAGAAAAAAAGAAACAGATTCCAAAAAATTGTAAAGTGGCTTTTATCCACCCTTTCCACAAAAAAGGTGATAAGCATGATCTAAAAAACCACAGCGGTCTATCAATGTTGCTTGTGGGTTGTAAAATATTTTCAATAATATTACTAAACAAGGTTGAAACAATACTCGATAGCCATTTGGGACAATATCAGAGTGGATTTTGAAAAGGCAGATCTTGCTCAGAACAGATTTTCAACCTAAAGTCCATAATCCATCACATAGAAACTCTGACATAGTTGTAACATTTATAGATTTTAAAAAGACATTTAATTCAGTTGATCCAAAAATTTTGCATTAAATCTAAACTAGCAAACCTTATTCGTGAAATGCTCACAGACACCATATCAAAAGTAAAGTTTCGATGTGAAATATCTAAGGCACTCAGAATAAAAACAGGTGTAAGGCAAGTTGACGGCCTGTCTCCACTGATCTTTAACTGCGTCCTGGAGAAAATAGTAAGAGAACGGCAACAAAAAAATAAAAGAACATAAGCTGTCGCCAACAACAGTGGAGACTAAAAACAAAGATATTGAAATTCACTGTCTAGCATTTGCGGATGATTTTGCCATTCCTTCTGAAAACCTAACAAATGAAGAAATACAAATTAATCTTTTAGAAGAAATAGCCAACAAAGCAGGCTTAATAATTTATGTAGAGAAAACAAAATTTATAACAAACATACAAAATGCTCCAGAAATCCTAATGACAGATGTTGGACAGCTAGGGAGGGTTAATAAGAAAGAAGAAATAATCCAAGAAAATGGCTTAGAAAAATTCACTGTAGGAGAAAGAACGCGTAAAATGCAGAGAGCATATGGTTAAACCAGGAACATTTACAACAAAAGGTCTCTATATAAATTTGATACTACAGCACTACAATACGGTAGTAAAACCGGAAGGTCTTTATGTAATTGAATGTTTAGTATTGAATTACATATTACACAAACTTGAAGTCGTAGAAAGAAGAATCATTTGAAAAATACTTGGTCCGCTAAGAAAGACAGAGGTATGGGAAGAAGTGATGAAAAAGTACATCGCAACATAGAAAACGTAAGAAAACGTAACCGAAACGCTATGGAAGAGACGACTGCTATTTTTTGAACATTTTTACAAAATGAAATGCAACAGGTTAACCAAACGGTGTCAAAAATGGGCGCAGGAACGGAAAAGGATACACAGTAAGAAGGAGGAAGAAGATAGAAGCATTAAATTGTCGAGCGGTCCTTACATGATTCAAACGGGAAAATAAGAAAATTTCAATGTCACTATGATCCTCGGTGAGATGTTTATCGCGTCAATATTCATTTTCGACCAAAATATTTCAGCTTCAAATCTGTTGCTACAAAAATGAACTGGTAAGTTGACGAAAAGATACAAGTCATTCTCTTGTTTGTTTTCTCAGCCGTAACATGAGAAGCAATGGAAGAGAGTCATGGTTTAATTATGAAGAGTAATAATAAGTTGTTAGAAGAAACCAAAGCTAGAAAAGCGTCGACATAGGACTAAGCAACAGCACTGGAAATGGTCCAATAGGTCATCTCCGAACTTAAAAATTTTGCAATTCCAATTTGGTGTAATCTTTGTCCGAAACTTGTTCACCTCCTGTAATGTCTTTCGATATAAACAATAGAGACAATGAACTGCAGGAATCTTAACGTCTATTATTTTCACAGACATTGTAAATTGCTGTTCTGTGCATCGACAGATTCGTGTCAGAACTGCAGCCCCATGTGATGTTTGTAATATTTGTCTTTCGCCGTGGGAGATCACCGTTCATTATTGGTTTTCGATTGTGCAGAGCCGCGCACCGAAATTCTCTCTCTACGCCACAGGACTGCCAG
Source organism: Schistocerca gregaria (assembly GCF_023897955.1). Taxonomy (NCBI): domain Eukaryota; kingdom Metazoa; phylum Arthropoda; class Insecta; order Orthoptera; family Acrididae; genus Schistocerca; species Schistocerca gregaria. The sequence goes on along the minus strand of NC_064925.1, from coordinate 329,091,930 downwards.
AGCAGCGTTGTCGGATTAATGTCAGTGTGATGACAACAGCGAACACGCAGACCAACATTGCAGTTGAAATGTTTACCGCGAAAAATTCAGGCGCGCGCGCTCTCGAAACGGGTTGCGGTGGTGTCGGCGGTGTCAGATCATTAAACAAAAAGCGCGTGTAATTGCGAGGCTCGGCGACCGCAGGCAGTGCAACACGGGACGTGATTAACGCCGCTGCTGCCGACCGCTGGCGATAATTGAGGCCACTGGCCGTGTCGTCGCCATCCCGCAGAACAGACTGCTGCGCCAAAACAGCGGCGGGCGCGCGCAACTGGCTGGCATGCGCAAACACCCACCCCAGATGGCCCCATACAGGGCGTATATTAAGCAGCGGCACAAGCTCTAGAGTGTGATCACTGACAGGAAAAGGGAAAAAAATAGTTCACAACAACACGTGTACAAAAACGGATGGTGCGTCTGCGGTAAATCAGTTTAATAAGACCTTGATGGCAGGCCTCTATGGTGGCTCATGAAAGCAAGCTGACAGAGGAAATGAGGCTAGTAAACCACCAGTCTGAGTCCGAGGTGTCAGGTCTCTGTAACGGGTGGTAGAACCGAGAGATGGCAGAGGAAAGGAGGCCACTAGACTAATAGAAAACCAGTCTGAGACTGAGGTGGCAGGCCTCTATGGTGGATGGTAGAACCGAGTTGGAAGAGGAAAGAGGTCAGTAGACCACTAACCTGAAACCAGAGTGACAGGCCTACATGGTGGTTTGTGGAACGAAGTTGCCAGGGGAAAGGAGACCAATAGACCATCAACTGTCAACCTGAGACTGGTGTGACAGGCCTTTATGGTGGGTATTGAAACCGAGTTGGCAGAGGCCAGAAGGCGATCGACCTGGGTGAGGTAGCAGTGGAGCAGTGAGTGAAAGCATGGTAGAGAAAGTCCAGATGGAATCCCATTAGATTTTTCAAAGAATGTTCTATGCAAGCCGTGTTTACTGATGTGTTTGTGAGCTGTCTCAGATGACGCCACAACAGTGAGCAACAAACTGTGTCACAGTGACAGGTAATGTAGGGGAGGAAGAGATCAGAACAAGATAGCTTTGCAAGTCTTAATTCTAGAGCCGATAATGTTTTAGTATACGGAAATCTATGCTCCACGGTGGCTCTTTATGCGTTTCGTGGCAAATTTATTTTCTAAGACTGTTGTCTTAATAAGAAATGACAATCAAATGAGAGATATTTCGATGAAGCAAGGAACATGGGGCATGTAAGTATGAGCATTGAACCGTCGCCGACCAGGGTGGCCGAGCGGTTCTGGGCGGTGCAGTCTGGAACCGCGCGACCGCTACGGTCGCAGGTTCGAATCCTGCCTCGGGCATGGATGTGTGTGAGTCCTTAGGTTAGTTAGGTTTAAGTAGTTCTAAGTTCTAGGGGACTGATGACCTCAGAAGTTAAGTCCCATAGTGCTCAGAGCCATTTGAACCATTGAACCGTCAATTAGGGCGGTTCACAAACAACATCTCAAGTACACATGTTATTCCAAAAACGTTATCGTGAAAGTAGGGGCCAGGAGGTGCTGGTGAAATAACACACACTGCTAAGGTTAACTTTTTATTTTAAAGTCTTTCTCAATAATAAATTTTTAAGTCTGGCATTTAAAAAAAAAATTCAAAAAATATTTCGAATAGCTGACAAATTTTCTTTATGAAAAGGAGATTGCCAGGTATGACGTTAACAACTTCCCAATAGTAAGATTTTAACTTGACACACACACACATATACATATATGACAACAATTAAAAAATCTCTTTTAAATAGATGACAAATTTTCTCTATGTAAAGGATATTGCAAGATATGACGTTAACAACTTCCCAATAATAAGATTTTAAACTTGTTACGTCTATAAGAGAACAATTCCTTAAAAAAAAACCCTTTAAGTAGGTAGTTTGTACTAAAGCTAAAATAGTTGTCTCTCGCCAGATAAATAACTTATATTACACCTGTCAGTTGTTACAAGATAAATGAGAATAAGCCAACACTTAAACCTTCACATTAAAGGCAGTTTCCAAAAAAAATTTTCCTTGGCTCAGTGAGGGTGTGACATGTGTAAAGGGGCACAAATCACAATAGGCGAATTAGTTATTGGTGGTCTACAGGGCCACAGCAGATCAGCCCCAAAACTTGCATTACAAGCCGCCACCTCCCCGAGTTACTCAAAACCAGAAGACGTAGCAAGAGCGGTGCCTGCACAAACTCCGAGCCACAGAGACCCGCGATACCGACCCTAAATCACCCAATCGGGGTGTGAATGAAAACAGCCTGACCAAGTAGCAATTACCACATTCCCACGGACAGGCAAACGAAAACTGTGGTGGGACGACCCAAACAAAACCACTCGTGAAGAAACTCATACACTTCACTAGAACTTAAAAACCTTCTCACATAACTAACTCTGTTACATAAAAGCATTACTCAACTTCTCACACTGCACCCCAGCACCGGGAACACGTTGCACTTCCAAATGCTCGTCAGAGCCGACCGTTGCCAGTGATTTCAACGGCCGATAAAAAGATATACGGTCCCACGCGCTCATCTTCTGCACCACGGCTTCTAAGTTTCATAAGCCAGGTACGTGCGGGTAAGGCAGACTTAGCCCCTGACAGCCAAGAGATCGGCCAAAGCACGTGGCGAGCAGTTGACGACCCCCAACAGCAGGGTCCCACTCGCGCCACCACCTCTCTCGGTCACCGTACTCCTCGATCGCCACGCGACCGTGCACTTGCTCCACCTCCCGCCAGAGGGCGGTAGTGATCCAAACAGCTCGCCAAACCGAAAGCGCCACCGCAAATACTAGACACGAAGCGAAAGCACTCCGCCTGGCACGCTTTTCGAAGAGCCGGACACAACTACAGCTCAAGCACAATATTTCTTACACTGATGCAGTCTTACAGTGAATGTCGTTTTAGGACGTGCTGTCAGTAGTGGTGGAACAGGGGCATCATCTTACATTGCGGGTGGCCTACATCAGGAGCAGGTATGCACTCAGTGGTGAACCTATTGTTCTCCTTTGATTGACAGGCAGTTAACCTATTGCTCTTCTCATTTGATTAACAGATCTTTAGCCTATTGTTCTGCTAAAAGGATCCTTCCTTTCCAGAATGAGATTTTCACTCTGCAGCGGAGTGTGCGCTGATATGAAACTTCCTGGCAGATTAAAATTGTGTGCCGGACCGAGACTCGAACTAGAGACCTTTGCCTTTTGCGGGCAAGTGCTCTACCAACTGAGCTACCCAAGCACGACTCACGCACCGTCCTCACAGCTTTACTTCTGCCAGTACCTCATCTCCTACCTTCCTAACTTTACACAAGCTCTCCTGCGAACCTTGCAGAACCAGCACTCTTGAAAGAAAGGATATTGCGGACATATGGCTTAGCCACATCCTGGGGGATGTTTCCAGAATGAGATTTTCACCCTGCAGCGGAGTGTGCGCTGATATGAAACTTCCTGGTAGAGCACTTGCCCGCGAAAGGCAAAGGTCCCGAGTTCGAGTCTCGGTCCGGCACACAGTTTTAATCTGCCAGGAAGTTTCATCCTTCCTTTCGATTGACAGGTCCTTAACTCATTGTTCCCTCACCTCATCCTCCTTTCACCCCACCACTCAGGAAACCTTCAGCCCACCCCCTCCTCCTCGCTGCTGGTCCTAACAGGACAACCTGACCATCATCTCTCTTACTGAATTTACTCATCAAACTGCTGCTGCTGGTGTGGGAGCAGTGTCTGCCGTTGTTTTCTGCAGATGAGACTTTCAGTGGCAAAACTATTTTGTATAGATCGCCGTAGTACACTGAGAGTTAAACCGTGCAAATGTCTACAGATTATTAAATAAACTCCACATACTCTCTATGTCGCAGTGCAGCACTGACGGAGGAAATTACCACTGTAAATGCGGCATATGACCGTAGCCACAGAACTGTGTGTTATAGGGATAATTTGGAATCTGTTATATCACCGACGGCAGTATTCGCGAGTGGAAATATCAGTTTCCTCTATATTTTTCGTGGTTTCATCTAAAGGCTTTCGCAGACGAGATCAGCTTATAGTTACTCAGTGGTTTACAGCACGCTCCACCTCGCTTAATTTTCGTGTTTCTAGAGAAATAATTTTCAGTCTGTATCTTCGGAATTTTACTGTGCAAGTGATACTACTACGTAAGTGATATTGCTATGTGCTTGATATGGAGAAGTATCGCGTAAATGGTATAATATTCTGGCAAACCACGTGAAAATACACGTGTTCTTGTAATTTCAGAGTCTGGAGATGGGTGTAGAAAGCAAGCAGGCAAATAGGTCGGAGTCAGAAACAGTAAAACCTTTGTGCTGAGAGAGACCGACCTAGCCTTTGTACAACAGTCTTGGCGGTATATGTAAGAGTGTCTGCTGGTCGCTACTGTGGCCTCTCATGAGGGAGGTGTAGACTCAGCACATCGACAGCCATAAGGGCAATGAAAGACTTTTTTACCTGGAAAATTATGTGCACTATAGATACTAAGATTCATTATCGAACCACGGCTGTAAAAAGGAGAAATTTCTAGTACAGTGCTCGGTGTCCAACTGCAGCAGCAATCCTAATATTTAACTGTCGCTGCACTGATAAAGATGTGCCTGGTCCCCATAATTCTTGTGAATCTGGAGCTGATCATAGAAATCACAGCAGCAAGCAAGCAGGTTGGGGCCGGAAAAGTCATCTCAGTGGACGCCTTTGCTCAGAGCTGGGGCTTGCAAATCCTTTGTACATCTGTTCAGAGAGTCCTAGAAAGCTTTCGACTTATGGAGATTTGGCTCGCGGCTCCCCCTGGATGGGTAAATCGTGAACTAACACCCAGTTTGCATTGATTTGTCTTTGGGACCGCGTGTGTCAAGTGTATAGTCTGCGGAAATTTGAAAAGATTCCATACGACGAGCCTTTGTGCTGGTAGTATTGACAGCGTTCGAAGTCCAACCACTCAGATCTTCCTGAGGTGAGGGATCGTCCATGGCTAGCATATTTGATCGTTACACTGACAATTAAATATTACGATTGCAGTCTCAAGTGGACAACATTCGACAATGAGCAAAGTATCAGAAATATCCCCTGCTGATGGCTGTGGCTCTGGAAACGGAAATATGTATACCATTCTTATGACTTGACATACTTTTTTATGTGCAGCTATTGCTGGATTGCACGTCGAATGCATACCCTTCCCTTACGACTGGGCATGGTCATTTCCTTTGCGCATATCAGAACACACACACATACCTTATAAGCCTGATGCTCAAGGTGAAACTATCTTGCGTTCCATGCTACTAAGTATAATGCTTCGCCAATATCTGATTGCTGTCGATACGAAATAATACTGACTGAAAATCAATGATGGCTGGACGTGTCTCAAACGTTTTTCTTGCGAGTGGAACCAGTGTGTCTGAGAAAGAGAGGTGTAATCGTCTTACAAACTGCCAGATGTTAAAAAACACCATCGCAGCAACTACTGCATGTTACTGCAAGTGGTCTTGGTTATACCGGTGCACACAAGTATCCATGTTGAAAGCTATACTGGCGTTATAAATCGATATGTGGCATTACCTCCAAATGAAATGATTTTTCCAGACATATACCACGACACAGAATATAGACGATGATCGCTGGAGTGTATATTATCAGACCAACAGTGCGGCTACACGTTGCCGACCGTGCAACCTCGTAATAAAATTACCGAATTTAGAAAGTGATTCAGCTGTGGATCATGGTATGAAACAGGTATTTGCAACCCTCAAGCCTCTGTTAGATATTTCTCCAGTATTTGTAGTGTATTCTGTCTCGATGCCATGTCAGAGGTTCGGTGATATATCCAGTGTGTTATAGGCGGTAGTTGACTGAGAAGAACCACAAACAGTAGATGGTGTGCTCATTAAGGTCGTATGAAATAGACGTTATTTTTTCAGATCTCTAGAGCTACGCTTTCCGGTAGAAATAATGTCTATGATTTGGAATCAAGTCTTTCCATTCAGCAACATACCTTCATTGTATCCGATGGAGAATTCCTCGAATGATTACTGCCACTAGTGAATCAGGTCACTCTGTTTGCAGAAGGCTGGTAGGTACAGTCTTCTCCAACTTCTGCTCCGTTCCGACTTGACTGGAACGACGACATGCGCAGTGCTGCGGGAATGGCAGCAGTTGCAAGAGGCATAGAGACTGTCTAAAAAGTCACACTGGAATTTTACTGTTACAGACAGGTTCGAAAAAGGTGACTTGTTTCGCGATATGAGAGTGCCAGAAATCTCTCATATCGCGAAACAAGTCACCTTTTTCGAACCTGTCTGTAACAGTAAAATTCCAGTGTGACTTTTTAGACAGTCTCTATGCCTCTTGCAACTGCTGCCATTCCCGCAGCACTGCGCATGTCGTCGTTCCAGTCAAGTCGGAACGGAGCAGAAGTTGGAGAGGACAGAGTGACCTGAGTTAGTGCGAAAGGACCGTGTTTTGACCATTCGGTGGATATCGGAACATGTTGGCGTAGCGCCACCAACAGTAGTAGTAGTAGTAGTAGTAGTAGTAGTAGAGGGGTTTTGGGCGCACGACAGTAAGGTCTTCAGCGCCCGTTCAGTAACTTAGTGAGACGGATGTCAAGAAACATCCCAGAACAGAAATATAAAACGAAACAGAAAACATGGGTAACAATCGTTGAAAAACATGTGCTCACCCACACCAAAGCGTGGGATGAAGCAGAGCGTCAGCAGTAAAACATGGACAACACAGGAAGAAAATGATAGAGGGAGCTAAAACAATGTAGCAGATGGAAGTGGCTGGCTGACCGCAAGGAAAAAAGGGGAGGCGTCAGCCACTCTGCAATACACTAAAACCTCCAGCCTAAAAGTTTAGGCCAGAGTCCAGACACATCACAAAACTTAAAAACCCTAGACACACACGTCTCATCATTAGCTAAAACAGAAGGCAGATCCCCATCAACTTGTGCTTCTGCCCGTGCATCAAGGTATAAAATGCAGTCTGTTAAAATGTGCCGCACAGAGATGTTCACACCACCAGCATCACAAAACGGAGGATCCTCCCTCCGTAATAAAAAGCTGTGTGTGAGAGGACAGTGCCCGATCCGAAGACGTGTGAGAGCCACCTCCTCCCGCCTGAGCAACCGGCAGGAGGAACGCCACGGCCGAGTGGTTGACTTTATCAACCGAAGTTTATTGGCCGTCACCGCCAGCCATTCGTCCTCCCACTACTCCATGCACTTCCTGTGGAGTGCAGCGATGACTGACTGCAAGGGAATAGGACACTGGACCACATCCTGCTCTCTGCAGGCCTCCTTGGCAGCCCGATCAGCCTGTTCATTGCACCCAGCAGAAGGACACCTCCTTACCCTGCCGTTGGAGCAAGTACAGTTGGTCATATATCAACTGGACCATCTCCTCAGTCGGGTACAGGTTCTGCAGTGATTGTAAGGCACCAAGAGAATCGGAGCAGAGAAGAAATCGATCGCCCCGAACACGATTCATCAGCTCCAGTGCCTTCAGGATCGCGTGGAGCTCCGCTGCGAAAACGGTATATTCAGCAGGGAGGCGAGTGTATGATGTTTAAGGTCAGCGCCAAACGAAGCCTGCTCCTGCAGCACGAGGTAGTTTAAAAGACTGTATGGGAACTAGGAGAAGGGCGAGGATTTTGCTACTGCATTGTGGTGCATCCCCATACTACATGCAGGTACTGCAGTCTGAAGCAGACTCACATCTATCAGGGATGTTGATCACCCCAACATGCTGTCATCGTTATTCTATACCATCCAACAGAGAAAAATTACGAAGTATGAAGGCTCCACTAAATTCATCCGATAGAGAAATCGATAAGATTTTTATCACATCTCTCTCCTCCCATATACCGGAAACAAATACCGTCCACATACTGGCATCGAGCACATGGAATGATACTATTAGATATACAAGTATTGATCCAGTGCACAGATCAGTGTAAAGTTTCATCGCCTGTACTGTAGGAGGATTACCATATCCCACAAAGTATAGTGTAAGTCACAAGAGACACATCCTGTGACCATGTGTCGTTGTTTGAAATATTGTTTTTTTCGGCTGTAACACGCTTAGGACATGGCCATACATTTTGTTTTTTCCACCACGACTGTGCCAGGTTCTAAACTGACATTTACACGTTCTGATCCATTGCTTCTCACAGAAAACTAGATGTCGCACTATGAAAATCATTCTGTTGCTACTGCTATCATATCACACCATACACAAGCCAGATGATTTTAGATAAACGACAGTTATAACTTAAGGAAACTGGAAGGGTTTGGTGGTGTTGTGGAGCGTTTCCAAGCTGCTGTCCGAATGTGACTGGCGACCTCTACATTTAATCTAATCTGTCACAGTGACGAAATATCTGATGGCTCTGTATTCCATTTCGACTGATTTCGCATATTGCAGTCACGTACGCAGTCACTGTTTCTGTGCTATCCATCCCCAGGTGTTCCGCTCCACCAAAATTCTTTCTCCGTCTCAAATAAGAGATGTAAGTCAGTCATTATGTGGTAACCAACAGCTTACCAGTGGATGGACGGGATGGAAAAGACATCTTCGATGTTCTGTAATAATGGGTGGCAACTTTGAAGTCTTAAATGGAAAATACAATTTTTATAGCTGATTCGGATTATACGGAAACAAATACGTAAATTTTGTCTACAGATTTTTCTCCTTTCGCGAAAGGTGGCGCTGTAATTGAAAAAATCTGTATGGGTGGGAAATAGTGTTTCAAAACGCTATCCAATGACACTTGAATTAACTGCGGGGGTAAGACAGGCAGTTATTTCATAAGTTTTAATGGGAAATCCCGTTTTAACCGTTGTACTCCTTCGACAAAACGAAAAGGGTCTGCTCGACACGCCGCTGTGACCGTGGAGCGAACTGCGACTTATCATAACAGGCACTGCAGTCCCATTAATAGTTATGAAACAAATGCCAATCCTGGACTCGCTCTTTGTGTCGGAGGGGGGCGGCTGGGTAAATTCAGGTGTCACTGGACACCATTTTGAAACACACCCATTTCGATTTTTCCGACTACAGCGCTATCTGCCACGAAACGAAAAATTAAAGTTTCATCCATTAACCACGCATTTTTTTCGTAGGATACAAATCTGCAATAAAAAATGAGGGTTCCCATTTCAGATTGTTACGCCACCCCCACACAGGCAGTAGGTTGGGGTTCGAGACGTACTTTTTTGGATCCGATGCGTTGTTTTCGAGATATTTCGATGTCTTCAGATAAACTGAATACTCTATATATGTTCGCGTACAAGGCTACATCAGACCTAACTACGGTCATTCCCCTGTAGGCAGTGGTGCATTGGATGCACCTCCCCTGCGCTATGTAATGACGTAGAACCTCCCCCTTTCACCGCAAGCACTTACCACCCAGGCGGCGTCCGAGCGTGACTGCTCTCCCTGTATTCTACGACGCTGGTCTGTTTAGTTTGGATTTATCGCGAATATCTAGCCCAGAGCAAAGTCCTAAGCCACTGGAAACAATCACAGGCGACTCCTGTATATTAGAAGGCTGAAAGGATGGACCCGCAAAATTACACACCAACATCCTGAACATCTTGCTACGAGGGTTGTCCAGAAAGTAAGTTCCGATCCGTCGCGAAATGAAAACCACTGGGAATGCCCGGTAAAGCTTTGCACAGTATCTCTAGTATGCCCGTCGATCGTGTATCGTCGCAATTTTCAGTTGTGAGTGAACAGTGAGCTCGTAAAGAGGCGTAGGGAATAGCGTCTCCCGCCAAGTATGAGGGCCTGGTTAAAGATTTCGCCTGTGTGATGCAGCCCACATAACACAACTGTCGAGCAGTTCCTTCTTCATGTAAATTCTCGGCCGCACACTGCAGGGACAATGAAGTCGCTCCTGCAGCTTTTCCGATGAGAAGCGTTTGATTACCCACAATACAGTCCGTAACTGGCTTCCCCTGAGTCTCATTTCTGCTCAAAAGAACCGTTGGCTACGAAGACAAAAATTTTCAACAGACAACGAGCTGCAGACCAGCGCAGATAACTGGCCGAAAGCACAGGAGGCTGCTTTCTATGACGAGGATATTGGAAAGTTGATACAACACTACGACAGAACTGGAAGGTAGAGCTGCGACTATGTAGAGAAGTAGCTGTAAGGCGTATCTAACTGTTGCAAATGAAAAGTTTCTGGTTTCCACCGTGGTTTCCATTTCGTGACCGATCGCAACTTACTTTCTGGACAGCCCTCGTACAAGATTTTTGGACATATTCTCAATTCGAATAGAATATATTTCCTTGAGACGGAAAAGCTTCTGTGCACGAATCAGCACGGTTTTAGGAACCATCGCTCGTGCGACACTCAACTTGCTCTTCTCTCATATGATATCGTGTGAATAGTGCAACAGGCAGATTCCATATGCCTAGATATCCGGAAAGCATTTGATACGGTAAACGTTTAGAGAGCATTCATCATTGGACCACAGTGATAGTTATCAAATGCGTAAAATCAATAAAAACAGCCTCGATTGGGTTTCCAACTTTTTTTAATTTCTTAGCAGCCGATTGCTAACAAAAAAAAAAAGATTGACGCGACTGAGACCTTATTGAGTTTTAGCATTTGACACGGTGCCCCCTGCAGACACTTAGCGAAGCTACGAGCATACGGAATAAGTTGCAAAAAACTGAGTTGCTCGCAGACTTCTTAAGTAACAGAATGCATTACGTTGTGCTGCATGGCGAGTGATCATCAGACAGAAGGTTATCGTGAGGGGAGCCCCAGGGAAATGTGACAGGACCGCTGTTATTTTCTATATAAATAAATGACCTGGCGGACAGGTTGAACAATTTGCAGCTGTTTGCTGATGATAATGTGGTGTACAGGAATGTGTCGTAGTTTAGTGACTGTAGGTGCGTAGAAAATGACTTAGACATAATTTCTATTTGGTGAGATGCTGGCAGTTAGATCTAAATGTATAAAAATGTAAGTGAATCCAGATGAGTACGGTTGGTTGGTTGGTTGGTTGATTTGGGGGAGGGTACCAAACAGACGAGGCCATCGGTACCATAGGATTAAGGAAGGATGGCGAAGGAAATCGGCCGTGCCCTTTCAAAGGAACCATCCCGGCATTTGCCTGACGAGAGTTATGCTCTAAGCTCTATGGGACTTACCATCTGAGGTCATCAGTCCCCTAGACTTCTAACTACTTAAACCTAACTAACCAAAGGACATCACACACATCCATGCCCGAGGCAGGATTCGAACCTGCGACTGTAGCAGCAGCGCGGTTTAGGACTGAAGCGCCTAGAGCAGCTCGGTCACAACGGAAGTGAGTTAGAGAAATAGCGGAAAACCTAAATCAGGGTGGCAGGACATGGGTCTGAATCGTCACCCTTCCGAACGCGAGTGCAGTGTGCTAACCACTGTGCCGTGCCGCTCGGTGAGTAGGTAAAACGAACCCGCAGTGTTCCAATATGGCAACAGCAGTGCGCTGCTTGATACGGACATGTCGATTAATATATCTAGGAGTAACGTTGCAAAGCGATATGAAACGTAACGAGCATGTGAGGTTTGCGGTATGGAAGACGAACAGAGCTCGAGAATTTATTGGGAGAATTTTAGGAAAGTGTGGTTCATCTGTATAGGAGACCACATATGGGATACTAATGTGACCCGTTCTTGAATACTACTCGAGTGTTTGGGATCCGCACTAAGGCCCATTAAAGGAAGACATCGAAGCAGTTCAGAGGCGGGCTGCTAGATTTCTTATCAGTAGGTTCGAACATCACGTAAGAGTTATGGAGATGCCTCGAGAATTCAAATGGGACTCCCTGGAGGGACGGCGACATTTTTTTCGAGGAGCACTATTGAGAAAATGTAGAGAAACTAAACTTGACTGTTACTGCAAATCGATTCTATTGCCTTCAACGGTACATTTCACGTAAGCACCACGAAGATAACAGAAATTATGGTTCGTGTGTGGAGGCATTTTTCCCTCGCTGTATTTGCCAGTGGAACATGAAAGTAATTGATAAATAGTGGTACACGGTACCTTCCGCCACAAACTCTATGGTGTATTGCGGAGTATGTATGCGCGAGGGACTTCAGTAACTAATGAACCACTTTTTTCTGAAAGCATGTTGGTTTTATTTCCCCAAGAACCATGGACCTTGCCGTTGGTGGGGAGGCTTGCGCGCCTCAGCGATACAGATAGCCGTACCGTAGGTGCAACCACAACGGAGGGGTATCTGTTGAGAGGCCAGACAAACGTGTGGTTCCTGAAAAGGGGCAGCAGCCTTTTCAGTAGTTGCCTGGGCAACAGTCTGGATGATTGACTGATCTGGCCTTGCAACATTAACCAAAACGGCCTTGCTGTGCTGGTACTGCGAACGGCTGAAAGCAAGGGGAAAATACAGCATTAGTTTTTCCCGAGGGCATTCAGCTTTACTGTATGGTTAAATGACGATGGCGTCCTCTTGGGTAAAATATTCCGCAGGTAAAATACTCCCCCATTCGGATCTCCCGGCGGGGACTACTCAGGAAGACGTTGTTATCAGGAGAAAGAAAACTGACGTTCTACGGATCGGAGCGTGGAATGTCAGATCCATTAATCGAGCAGGTAGGTTAGAAAATTTAAAAAGGGAAAAGGTTAAAGTTAGATGTAATAGGAGTTACTGAAGTTCCGTGGCAGGAGGAACAAGACTTTTGGTCAGGCGAATTTAGGGTTATAAATACAAAATCAAATAGGGGTAATGCAGGAGTACGTTTAATAATGAATAAAAAAATAGGAGGGCGGGTAAGCTACTACAAACAGCATAGTGAACGCATTATTGTGGCCAAGATAGACACGAAGCCCACGCCTGCTACAGTAGTACAAGTTAATATGCCAACTAGCTCTGCAGATGACAAAGAAATTGAAGAAATGTATGGCGAAATAAAAGAAATTATTCAGATAGTGAAGGGAGACGAAAATTTAATAGTTATGGGTGACTGGAATTCGGTAATAGGAAAATGGGGGACGAAAACGTAGTAGGTGAATATGGATTGGGGCTAAGAAATGAAAGAGGAAGCCGCCTGGTATAATTTTGCACAGAGCACAACTTAATCATATCTAACACTTAGTTCAAGATTCATGAAAGAAGGTTGTATACATGTAAGAAGCTTGGAGATACTGACAGGTTTCAGATAGACTATATAATGGTAAGACAGAGATTTAGGAATCAGGTTTTAAATTGTAAGACATTTCCAGGGGAAGATGTGGACTCTGACCACAATCTATTGGTTATGAACTGTAGATTAAAACTGAAGAAACTGCAAAAAGGTGGGAATTTAAGGAGATGGGACCTGGATAAACTGAAAGACCCAGAGGTTGTACAGAGTTTCAGGGAGAGCATAAGGGAACAATTGACAGGAATGGGGGAAATAAATACAGTAGAAGAAGAATGGGTAGCTTTGAGGGATGAATTAGTGAAGGCAGCAGAGGATCAAATAGGTAAAAAGACGAGGGCTAGTAGAAACCCTTGGATGTTGTTGTTGTTGTCTTCAGTCCTGAGACTGGTTTGATGCAGCTCTCCATGCTACTCTATCCTGTGCAAGCTGCTTCATCTCCCAGTACCTACTGCAACCTACATCCTTCTGAATCTGCTTAGTGTACTCATCTCTCGGTCTCCCTCTACGATTTTTACCCTCCACGCTGCCCTCCAATGCTAAATTTGTGATCCCTTGATGCCTCAATACATGTCCTACCAACCGATCCCTTCTTCTAGTCAAGTTGTGCCACAAACGTCTCTTCTCCCCAATCCTATTCAATACCTCCTCAATAGATACGTGATCTATCCACCTTATCTTCAGTATTCTTCTGTAGCACCACATTTCGAAAGCTTCTATTCTCTTCTTGTCCAAACTAGTTATCGTCCATGTTTCACTTCCATACATGGCTACCCTCCAAACAAATACTTTCAGAAACGACTTCCTGATACATAAATCTATATTCGATGTTAACAAATTTCTCTTCTTCAGAAACGCTTTCCTTGCCATTGCCAGTCTACATTTTATATCCTCTCTACTTCGACCATCATCAGTTATTTTACTTCCTAAATAGCAAAACTCCTTTACTACTTTAAGTGTCTCATTTCCTAATCTAATTCCCTCAGCATCACCCGATTTAATTTGACTACATTCCATTATCCTCGTTTTGCTTTTGTTAATGTTCATCTTATATCCTCCTTTCAAGACACTGTCCATTCCGTTCAACTGCTCTTCCAAGTCCTTTGCCGTCTCTGACAGAATTACAATGTCATCGGCGAACCTTAAAGTTTTTACTTCGTCTCCATGAATTTTAATACCTACTCCAAATTTTTCTTTTGTTTCCTTTACTGCTTGCTCAATATACAGATTGAATAACATCGGGGACAGGCTACAACCCTGTCTCACTCCTTTCCCAACCACTGCTTCCCTTTCATGCCCCTCGACTCTTATGACTGCCATCTGGTTTCTGTACAAATTATAGATAGCCTTTCGCTCCGTGTATTTTACCCCTGCCACCTTTAGAATTTGAAAAAGAGTATTCCAGTCAACATTGTCAAAAGCTTTCTCTAAGTCTACAAATGCTAGAAACGTAGGTTTGCCTTTTCTTAATCTTTCTTCTAAGATAAGTCGTAAGGTCAGTATTGCCTCACGTGTTCCAACATTTCGACGGAATCCAAACTGATCCTCCCCGAGGTCTGCATCTACCAGTTTTTCCATTCGTCTGTAAAGAATTCGCGTTAGTATTTTGCAGCCGTGGCTTATTAAACAGATAGTTCGGTAACTTTCACATCTGTCAGCACCTGCTTTCTTTGGGATTGGAATTATTATATTCTTCTTGAAGTCTGAGGGTATTTCGCCTGTCTCATACATCTTGCTCACCAGCTGGTAGAGTTTTGTCATGACTGGCTCTCCCAAGGCCGTCAGTAGTTCTAATGGAATGTTGTCTACTCCCGGGGCCTTGTTTCGACTCAGGTCTTTCAGTGTTCTGTCAAACTCTTCGCGCAGTATCGTATCTCCCATTTCGTCTTCATCTACATCCTCTTCTATTTCCATAATATTGTCCTCAAGTACATCGCCCTTGTATAAGCCTTCTATATACTCCTTCCACCTTTCTGCCTTCCCTTCTTTGCTTAGAACTGGGCTGCCATCTGAGCTCTTGATATTCATACACGTGGTTCTCTTATCTCCAAAGGTCTCTTTAATTTTCCTGTAGGCAGTATCTATCTTGCCCCTAGTGAGATAAGCTTCTACATCCTTACATTTGTCCTCTAGCCATCCCTGTTTAGCCATTTTGCAGCCTTGGATAACAGAAGAAATATTGAATTTAATTGATGAAAGGAGAAAATATAAAAATGCAGTAAATGAAGCAGGCAAAAAGGAATACAAACGTCTCAAAAATGAGATCGACAGGAAGTGCAAAATGGCTAAGCAGGGATGGCTAGAGGACAAATGTAAGAATGTAGAGGCTTATCTCACGAGGGGTAAGGTAGATACTACCTACAGGAAAATTTAAGAGACCTTTGGAGAAAAGAGAACCACTTGTACGAATATCAAGCAAGAGCTCAGATGGAAATCCAATTCTAAGCAAAGAAGGGAAAGCAGAAAGGTGGAAGGAGTATATAGAAGGTCTATACAAGGGCGATGTGTTTGAAGACAATATTATGGAAATGGAAGAGGATGTAGAAGAAGATGAAATGGGAGATACGATACTGGGTGAAGAGTATGACAGAGCACTGAAAGATCTGAGTCGAAACAAGGCCCCTTGAGTAGACAACATGCAATTAGAACTACTGACGGTCTTGGGAAGGCCAGTTCTGACAAAACTCTACCATCTGGTGAACAAGATGTACGAGACAGGCGAAATAGCTTCAGACTTCAAGAAGAATATAATAATTCCAATCCCAAAGAAAGCAGGTATTGGCAGATGTGAAAATTACTGAACTGTCAGTTTAATAAGTCACAGCTGCAAAACACTAACGCGAATTCTGTACAGACGAATGGAAAAACTGGTAGAAGCTGACCTCGGGAAGATCAGTTTGGATTCCGCAGAAATATGGTAACACGTGAGGCAATACTGACCCTACAACTTATCTTAGAAGCTAGATTAAGAAAAGGCAAACCTACATTTCTAGCATTTGTAGACTTAGAGAAAGCTTTTGACAATGTTGACTTGAATAATCTCTTTCAAATTCTGAAGGCGGCAGGGGTAAAATACAGTGTGCGAAAGGCTATTTACAATTTGTACAGAAACCAGATGGCAGTTATAAGAGTCGAGGGACATGAAAGGGAAGCAGTGGTTGGGAAGGGAGTGAGACAGGGTTGTAGCCTGTCCCCGATGTTATTCAGTCTGTATATTGAGCAAGCAGTGAAGGAAACAAAAGAAAAATTCGGAGTAGGTATGAAAATCCATGGAGAAGAAATAAAAACTTTAAGGTTCGCTGATGACATTGTAATTCTGTCAGAGACAGCAAAGGACTTGAAGAGCAGTTGAAAGGAATGGATAGTGTACTGAAAGGAGGATATAAGATGAACATCAAGAAAAGTAAAACATGGATAATGGAATGTAGCGAATTAAGTCGGGTGATGCTTAGGGAATTAGATTATGAAATGCGACAGTTAAAGTAGTAAAGGTGATTTGCTATTTGGGGAGCAAAATAACTGATGATGGTCGAAGTAGAGAGGATATAAAGTGTAGACTGGCAATGGCAAGGAAAGCGTTTCTGAAGATGAGAAATTTGTTAACATCGAGTATAGATTTAAATGTCAGGAAGTCGCATCTGAAAGTATTTGTATGGAATGTGGCCATGTATGGATGTGTAACATGGACGATAAATAGTCTGGACAAGAAGAGAATAGAAGCTTTTGAAATGTGGTGCTACAGAAGAATGCTGAAAATTAGATGGGTAGATCACTAGTTTAGTGTTGGAGGGCAGCGTGGAGGGTAAAAATCGTAGATGGAGAACCAGAGATGAATACAGTAAACAGATTCAGAAGTATGTAGGGTGCAGCAGGTACTGGGAGATGAAGAAGCTTGCACAGGATAGAGTAGCATGGTGAACTGCACGAAACCAGTCTCAGACTGAAGACCACAACAACAACAACCAATACACTATATTATTCCCTACTCGTTTGGCCACAAACCACAATTTTTCGACACCATTTCCGTTCAGTGCGACTGTATTCCGTCTCCTTACTGGACGGCCTGTATGCCCGCATGGTACCATTCTACTGGTCGACGTCGGAGCCAACGTCCTGCTGCATCAATAACCTTCCTGTGATGGTCGGCGGTAAGTTCATGTGGGACCAAACTGCTGAGGTCATCGGTCCCAACCTTCCCGTCATCCATCTACTGCTTCACGAGTTGTCCATCCCTCATTGGGACAAACAGATGGGAGTCGAAAGCTGCGACATCCAGGCTGCAGTGTGGATGAAGAAGAACGGTCCAATGACGTTTTGTGAGCTCCTCTTGCGGCATGGACTTGTGTGAGGTCTTCTTGGGTTGTTACGGATGAAATGTTCGTTTGTATTTTTGCGGTGACTAACGCGCTGAAATCGTTTCTTCAGTTACATGAATGTAGCACTACACGCTTCAGAGTTGATCCTTGCACCATGAAAGGGGGCGGGGATATCAAACACGTAGCTACGACTTTATCGTCTGAGAGTGCGGCTTTGAACTTTTTTCAGAGGAGAGGTGTGGCACCACTCCATGGATTGCCGTTTTGTTTCAGGTTCAAAGTCATGAACCAATGTTTTATCACCTGAGAGGATTTTCGACAAAATTATCACGACCTGTCTCGGAACGCGCAAGGGACTGCTCACCGCTGGCTCTTCGTTTCACTATACGGTCTTGTGTTAGGTACCAAGGAACCCAGCGACCACACATCTTTGAGTATCCTAACTGGTGGACACGACGATTTGAAGGCTACGTACAGGGCCGCCACCTGTCGGAAATTCATGACACTATAGGGGCTTAAGCTGGAATACTCCGCAGTGTTCCACGACAATTTCTGCATTTTTTCAACCGTATATGTAGCTGTAGACGTGTTGTCATGAAAATGTCATTGCTGAAGCATCAATTTATTGTTCATCAACTACAACAATCGTGACGATACTCTGAGAGGTCAACTCCCCCAAGAAGTAAGATGCACATGACCTGCGACGAAGTGAGGGTATCATAGGGTGACGTGACAGCTCGCGGGTTGTTCGGCCGGCGGCGGTGACGGGAGCGATTCTACAAGAACGCTGACGGCAGCAGCGGGTGACGCCTGACAGTGCAAACTGAGAGACTACCTGGCAGCACAGGAGGCGCCCGTAGAAAAGCGCGGTGGACGCAGCGTAAATGAGGTGTGTCACAGCAGCAGAAGTATCTGCTCACACAATTTTTAATACGGATACAGATTATTGTATTTCATTTTCTATAATTCGTTCAAAGCTCTTAACTAGTTGTGTGAGGGGCAAGTGAAACGTTTCCATTTAAGGGCATTGTTGCAGCCTGTGCGCTTTGTAGCGTGACTCCGATGCGGGTATATAAGCACCGACTTGTAGGCAAGGGATTAGTGTGTCATTCCTGTATTTACAACGTACATGTTGTAGACAAAATGCGGAAACATGATGGCGACGTTGTTACCAAATGCGTACTTAAAGGACCAGCGTGCTGTTATTCTTTGGGTGGCTGTCGAAGGACAAACACCAGTAGACGTCCGTAAGGGAATGAAGAATGTGTATTGGGTAGCATGTTAACACTCTGCTGCTGGTGACACCCGAAACTTTTGCATCCGTGTTCACACTACTTTTAATTGCTTCGGCTTTCGTTGGTGCTGTTTGTAGGTTTCCGCCTTTTGTTGCAGGCCAGACGGTATCGTTTAGTTGGAATTGTTGCGGTTGTTTGTTTTCTTCTCGTATTGACTGATGCCACTCTGTTTTGCAAGCGTTGCCTGTCCCCTAGTGGCAGCCCCAAAGATGGGGCAACGTCGTCGTTTTTCCGGGTCGTGTGAGTGGGCCAGTTCAGTTGGGGACTCAAGAGGAGCTACGTCCACACAGTGAGGGAACACGCCGGGACCGCTGGTGGCACGCATGGACTGCCGGATGGAAGGGCTGTGGTCACGAGGGTGTACGACCTCGCCGTAAACCGGATCCAACAAGTTTCAGATGAGTGCACTTCAATCCAAGTAGAGAAACCTCCACCATTGTGAAATCTCGCGATTCTCCAGTGACTTTGGTTCGTGTTGATGCTCGTAGCGTCGCCGAGGCGAAGAGCAGTGAATGGCGCGCTTGGAGAAGGCGGATCTGATTAGCTTCCCTCGACTTCTTATAACTATTTATTGCGTTCAACTTGTTACAATTTGTTAAGTTCAATTAGCGGTAAATTTTCTTGCCTGGTGGCCGGTTGGTGATTCTTCTGCTCTGGTGGTAGTGATTCCTTTTTAGTTCTGGGCAATCTAAACACAGTATTCTGGGGACGTAGTGCACACCGCCGATTCCGACTTTGGCATATTGTCCTATCGTTGCATTTGGTTTATCGGATGTCAGGCATCTTCAGCAAGATTATCATTAGTCGTTAGTTACACTACCACTAGTCTGAGTTACCATCTTGTGAAGCGAATGCAATTCTTGGCTACCTATCTCATCGCTCGCAAAAGTGTTTGCTGGCGGACCTTCTCATTGGTCGATTCCTGGAACACTGTCTGTGACTGGTCCTTGTTTTTTTATTATTATTGTATTATTTATTACCATACTTTGTAATGCCTACGTTAAAGGTTATGTATGTATAGTTAATAGTTCCTGTCGTCTTCTGGAATAAATCTAACAATGTAAGGGTTGTGTTACAAGGTTACCATCTCATATTTCACCCGTTTGGCGGTCAGTTGCTTGTTTCTTTAATTAACCCTTGCTTGTATTTGCTGTTTTACAGCAGATTCCTCAATTTTTTATATAGTAGCTGTTCCTGGCGTGTAAAGCCTTCAGCCGTGATTATGGTCATTTGCTTTGAAAAAAATAATAATATTTGTATTTTAGCAGTAAGTCTTAATACCTTATTTACTGCGATTCCTGGCGTCTAATACCTTTTGCTGTGTTTGTGGCCACTTACTTCTTAATATTTCAATAACTTTAAATTGTAATTGCAGAGATTTCTTAAACATTCTTAATTTATTGCCATTCTTGGCGTGTAAGGCCTTCAGCCGTGATCACAGCGGCTTGGTTTTTTTTTTTTTTTTTTAGATTACCTGTGTCTGTATTTTATGGTGATTTGCTAAATTGCAACGCACTGAAGACACTATAATTTATACAGTTTTTTATCTCTTCATTAATAACGTGTTGTATATTTTATTTATTGTTGACTCTGGAATTACTGTTTTATAAATAAATGTAACTGTAAAAGGCAACCAATAGTAACTGATTGCGGCCCCCTCCACAATAGCTACCGAATCCTGCCTCGCCTTGACTATCAGGTCTCAAGTCGCTGTTCATCTCCTTATTTAAATCTACTGAAGATTCTTTAGCGCAGTTAAAATTATGGTGCTCTCTTTCCTGTCGTTCTATTATATTGGTATAATCTAAAAGAATTTGACGCAATTTCTTGAAGTATTTTCTATCATTGTTTTGCTAGTTCGTACTGTAGACTTTACCTAATTCTGGAACTGTTAATTCGAGACAGTCTCCACAGTTTAAAGTCCTGTCAGGGAGAAGCCCCCCCCCCTCCTCTTCTCTCTTGCCAAATATTTAGTAATATGCACTGATCAGCCCAAACATTACGCCCACCGACCTACTATCGACATCAATATAAACTCGTCCAGACGATGGTAGGGTCACCTCGCGCGAAGTGACACGGTGCAGGTGGTATGAGTGCGCGTGCTGTCCGTGTGTAGAATAGTAAAGGCGCGCCATCTCTCTGAGTTTGAATGAGGGAAGAGTGTGATAGCCCGGAGGTTCCACACGAGCAATTCGGAAACTGCACGACCTGTCGGGCGTTCGAGGAGGTGGTGGGTGTCTTCAACATGCAGGGAAACCGAGGTGAAATCACGTCCAGATCATTGGGATTGGGAAGCCACCTCTCACTGCAGATGTCGGACGTCATAGGCTGGGCAGACAGGTAAAACAGGACAGGTGGCGAACTGACATTAATGCTGGGCAGAGTACAAGTGTGTCTGATCACACAAAGCACGAGACACTGCTAATGGTGGACCTCTGCTGCCGACGACCCACGACGACCCATGCTTGTGCCAACGTTAACATCACGTCGACAACCACGACAAAAGTGGGCTCTAGACGTTGCCGCAGTGGAGAGCGTCGCACGGTCTGATGAACCCCGATACATTCTTCATCATGCGGATGGGAGGGAGTGAATCCCTCGTCTTCAGGGGAACTCTCCTTCACACCTGTACTGCCGGACGGAGACAAGCTGGCGGCGGCTCCATTATGTTCTCGGAAATATTCAATTAGGCATCCATGGGTTCAGCAGAGCCCGTGCAAGGTACCATGACGGTCGAGGAGTATCGCACACTGATTGCAGACCACGTACACCTGTTCATGACGATCATGTTTCCCGACGGTAGTGACATTTTTCAACAACATTCTGAGCTGTGCCACAAGGCCAGGAGTGTGATGGAGTTGTTCGAAGATCACAGTGGGAGTTCCAGTTTATGTACTGGCCTCGAACGCGCCAGGTCTGAACCCGATAGATCTGCGATGTAATTGAAGGTGAGCTCAGAGTTCATCGTCTTCCCCCCTCCCCTCCCCGGACCTTAGTGTCATGATGATCTCTCCATTGGCAAAAGATTCCGCACTCCGGCATTTGGATCTCCTGGAGGGGACTGAAAAGTGGTAGGTCCCCAGACCGCAGTCCGTGCGATTATTGGCTTTAGGGTTACCTGAAGTCGTAAGTGTATCGTGATCGACCGACATCTCTAGAGATGCTGAAAGACAACATCCGACGCCAATGCCTCACCATAACTGCGGACATGCTTTACAGTGCTGTTCACAACATTATTCCTAGACTACAGCTACTGTTGAACAATAATGGTGGACATATTGAGGATTTCCTATAAAGAACATCATCTTCCCTTTGTCTTACTTTGTTGGGCTAATTATTGCTATTCTGGTCAAATGAAACGCCATCTTTCGGAAATTTTTTGAAATTTTGTATTTTTTTTCGTTCTAATAAAACCCCATGTCATTCCAAGCATGTGTGTCAATTTGTACCTCTTTATCTACACTATTCCGTTATTTATTCCGTTTTCAAATTTATACTGACTTTTTGATCACCCGGTATACTATTCATGAAGAAACTGGTCAAATATTTACAGTGTTTTGGAAAGCACAGAAACATTAGGCCACTGGCCTACTTTTGCGTGCTATTCCTTTGATATATGTTTATTTGATTTGTTTATGTATTTAATAATGTGTGTTAGAGAGTGTTTATGGTTCAGCCGTAGCAATATTTATTGAATTTCAAGTTATTTAAATGTAAATCCAGTGTTTTGTATGTGTTTCAGTATGTTTGTGAGTGTGCGTTGGCTTTGAGACATGGCGGGAGCGTTCGTTACTATGGTAGGCGACTACCGAAGTCAATGGAGGGGGTGTACGGCACTGGACACGGGAGGTGCTGGACGGAAAGTGCTGAACAGGAGTCGCGGTTAAGACTTGGAGAGTGGAGCAGTTTGCGCGTAGTCGCGGGAGATAGAAATATTTCTTAGTGCCGACTTGTGCACTTTTGAGATTTCCGTGGCTTCTGCAGTGAAGACGTGGTACACGTTTAGAAGTGAATATCTCGCGAGATATGTTGTTGTTCATTACTATGTGAAGTAGGATCTATTGTTTCCCTGTTTTTGAACTTATATTTTATTTAATTGCTGGACCATCGAGATCAATAAGTGTTTTACAGTAATAAAGTGCATTCTTAAAGGTACATCTGCTATCGTGCCCACCATTTAAAGTCATTAAAATACACTCCTGGAAATGGAAAAAAGAACACATTGACACCGGTGTGTCAGACCCACCATACTTGCTCCAGACACTGCGAGAGGGCTGTACAAGCAATGATCACACGCACGGCACAGCGGACACACCAGGAACCGCGGTGTTGGCTGTCGAATGGCGCTAGCTGCGCAGCATTTGTGCACCGCCGCCGTCAGTGTCGGCCAGTTTGCCGTGGCATACGGAGCTCCATCGCAGTCTTTAACACTGGTAGCATGCCGCGACAGCGTGGACGTGAACCGTATGAGCAGTTGACGGTCTTTGAGCGAGGGCGTATAGTGGGCATGCGGGAGGCCGGGTGGACGTACCGCCGAATTGCTCAACACGTGGGGCGTGAGGTCTCCATAGTACATCGATGTTGTCGCCAGTGGTCGGCGGAAGGTGCACGTGCCCGTCGACCTGGGATCGGACCGCAGCGACGCACGGATGCACGCCAAGACCGTAGGATCCAACGTAGTGCCGTAGGGGACCGCACCGCCACTTCCCGGCAAATTAGGGACACTGTTGCTCCTGGGGTATCGGCGAGGAGCATTCGCAACCGTCTCCATGAAGCTGGGCTACGGTCCCGCACACCGTTAGGCCGTCTTCCGCTCACGCCCCAACATCGTGCAGCCCGCCTCCAGTGGTGTCGCGACAGGCGTGAATGGAGGGACGAATGGAGACGTGTCGTCTTCAGCGATGAGAGTCGCTTCTGCCTTGGTGCCAATGATGGTCGTATGCGTGTTTGGCGCCGTGCAGGTGAGCGCCACAATCAGGACTGCATACGACCGAGGCACACAAGGCCAACACCCGGCATCATGGTGTGGGGAGCGATCTCCTACACCGACCGTACACCTCTGGTGATCGTCGAGGGGACACTGAATAGTGCACGGTACATCCAAACCGTCATCGAACCCATCGTTCTACCATTCCTAGACCGGCAAGGGAACTTGCTGTTCCAACATGACAATGCACGTCCGCATGTATCCCGTGCCACCCAACGTGCTCTAGAAGGTGTAAGTCAACTACCCTGGCCAGCAAGATCTCCGGATCTGTCCCCTATTGAGCATGTTTGGGACTGGATGAAGCGTCGTCTCACGCGGTCTGCACGTCCAGCACGAACGCTGGTCCAACTGAGGCGCCAGGTGGAAATGGCATGGCAAGCCGTTCCACAGGACTACATCCAGCATCTCTACGATCGTCTCCATGGGAGCATAGCAGCCTGCATTGCTGCGAAAGGTGGATATACACTGTACTAGTGCCGACATTGTGCATGCTCTGTTGCCTGTGTCTATGTGCCTGTGGTTCTGTCAGTGTGATCATGTGATGTATCTGACCCCAGGAATGTGTCAATGAAGTTTCCCCTTCCTGGGACAATGAATTCACGGTGTTCTTATTTCAATTTCCAGGAGTGTAGTACCTACAGAATTTATTTGATTGCAATCTTTCATGTACAAATTTCTATATAACATTCAAAATTCGGAATTGCCGAGTGATAAGAACCTTCGACCATTCGCTTCATGTGTGTATTCATATTGTATAGTGTAGAGAGCAGTATATGCCTTGTAATGCGACAACTACCTATCCCAGCCCATAGTCAACGAAACCAAAACTTCTAATATTTCAACTCTGAGTCTGAGGGTAAGTAGTTGAATGCTCTCAATAGTAAATCGAAGGAAGACGAAAGTAATGAGAAGTAGCATACATGAAAATCATGAAAAACTTAACGTCAGGACTGGTGATGAAGAAGTAGATGAAATTACGGAATTCTGCTGCCTGGGCAGGAAAATAACCCAAGACGGACGGAACAAGGAGTACATAAAATGCCGAGTAGCCTTGGCAAAAACGCTATTCCTGGCCAAGAGACGTGTACTAGTACCAATGAAGGCCTCAATTTGATGAAGAACTTTCTGAAAACGTACGTTTGGAGCACAGCTTTGTGTGATAGTGAAACATGGACTGGCGAAAAACTAGAACGGAAAGGAATCGAAGCATTCGAGATGTGCTGCTACAGAAGAGTGTTGAATATTAAATGGACTAATAAGGTAAGAAATGAGGAGGTTCTCCATAGGATAGGAGAGGAAAGGAATATATGGAAAACACGAAAAGACGGGGCAGAATGGTAGGACACCCGTTAATACATCACTGAATAATTTCCAAGGTGCTAGAGGGAGCCGTAGAAGGTAAAAACTGTAGAGGAAAGCGGAGATTGGAATACATCCAGCAAACAATTGAGGGAGTAGGTAGAAAGTGAGAAAAAAGCATGTTGAGCTGTGTCTCCAAGGAAGTCCTGAATCCAATCGCAAATGTGGTTCGGTACTAGATAAGCTCGTATTTTCTTCACTAAATGCCAATGTGGAGCAGCGTGAAAGGCCTCCCTGAAGTCAGAGAACAGGGGGTCAAGCTGAGAGTCGTTATCGACAGCGCTGTGGATTTCATCGAGGGGCAGAGCGAGCTGGGTTTCGCAAGATTTCCTTTTACGGAATGCATGTTGATTTTGATAGAGGCGATTTTCATTCTCCAAAAACGACATAATTCCTGAGCATGACACATGTTCCATAGTTCTACCACAGATTGACGTCAACGATATAGGCCTATAATTGTGGGCATCTGTCCTACTATCTTCCATGAATAGACAGTGGCTAGGTACTCTCGTTGCTCAAGCGATCTCCAATAAACTGACGCTAGAAGGGAGCATAATCTTTGTAGGATCTTAGAGTGCCTCATCTGATCATGATGTCTTTCCACTAACAAGCGATTGTAGTTGCTTTTCTACCCCATAATTACATTTATCTATCCCGCTCACAGATTTGGAAATGAATAACGCGATAAAATCTCTTAAACTGAGGAAAGCCGGCGGTCTAGTCGGAATATTCCCTGAATTCATCAGACACCTGGGCCCCTCCGTCCGTGGCTTAGACAATTCTACTGTGACATCATGAACACCAGCTGGGTTCCCTATCAGTTCAAGATAGCTAAAATCCTCGCAATCTTAAAACCAGGAAAGCCACATAATGACACAGCTGGCTATCGGCCAATAGCCCTATAGAGCATTTGCTACAAGCTATTAGGATGACTGCTGTAAAACAGAATATATAATTCCAGAGATAGATTAATTTCCGCAGACCAGGCAGGATTTAGGAACAAACGGAGCTGCTGTGGACTGGTCCTTGCCCTAACTTCATACACTGAGTCGGGCTTTCCAAGGGGCCAAAAAACCTGTGTGGCTTTTGTGGACCTCTCGGCCGCCTATGATACCATCTGGCTCGACGGACTCATACTCAAGCTGAAAAAAGCGATCCCCTGCCGCAAGACAACTAAGCTTCTGGAAAACACGTTGAAAAATCGCTACTTCAGAGTGGATGTAGGTCAATGTACGAGTAAATCTTACTCAATAGACAATGGGCTCCCACAGGGATCAGTGTTGGCTCCCCTTCTCTTCAACTTATACGTGAGTGACATGCCAGCAACTAAATCGCAAAAATTCTGCTATGCAGATGACATTGCAATAGCCACTCAGAGCAAGACATTCGAAGAGGGAAAAGCTACTCTGTCAACGGACCTTCAACTTCTTAACCAGTATTATACGAAATGGCGGCTCTGCCCAAATCCAAATAAAACTGAGATAAGCAAGAGTATTCCACCTGAACAATCATGAGGCAAGACGAGAGTTACAAGTAACATTCTGCAATGAGCGATTGACGCACAACAGCCATCCAAAATATCTAGAAATCACTCTTGACCGGTCGCTAACCTTAGAAAACACCTAGAAATATAAAAAATCGAAATAACATATTAAGAAAGCTGACAGGAACCTCCTGGGGAGCTCAAGCTAACACCCTACGCACAGCAGCACAATCTTTTGTTAACTCGTGGCAGAATACTGCGCCCCAGTCTGGTACAAGAGCACACACACGAAGAAAGTAGATGTCCAGCTTAATATCACCATGAGGATTGTCTCAGGAACTTTGCAATCAACTCCACTTCCCTGGCTTCATGCCCTTTGCAATATAGCTCCTCCCTCCCTCAGAAGGCAACAAGCAGCTATCCGAGAATGGACGAAAGTTAATGACCAGTCTCAAGATATACCTATCCGAAAAATATTGTACTATCTACCAACTACCCGCCTAAAATCCAGTCCTCAAATTCCCAGAAAGGTACGACATAGCAAGGGAATGGAGGCATTACTGGTCGCTGAAAAATCGCCATCCTCTCATCACTGATTTTGATCCTTCGAGCCGGCCGGAGTGGCCTTGCGGTTCTAGGCGCTACAGTCTGGAGCCGAGCGATCGCTACGGTCGCACGTTCGAATCCTGCCTCGGGCATGGATGTGTGTGATGTCCTTGGATTAGTTAGGTTTAATTAGCTCTAAGTTCTAGGCGACTGATGATCTCGGAAGTTAAGTCGCACAGTGCTCAGAGCCATTTGAATCATTTGATCCTTCGATACCGGTGGAAGGAATGCAAATGCCCAGAAGAACTTGGCACAGACTTAATCGTGTGAGAACTAGCTACGGCAGGTGTAAGGCAATTCTCCACAAATGGAAACTCACTGACGTCCCACGATGCGACTGTGGTGTGGAAGAACAAACAATCCCTCACCTGATCTTCGAATGTCCTGCGAGGAGGTTTGAAGGAGAATGGAGGGATATCATGAATGCTACTCCACGTACTGTTCGGTGGGTGACTTGCTTAGATGTGGACTTGTAATAGCTGCAGTGGCCGTCTCCGTAATCTTTGGCATATTGTTGTTTGCAATCAATCATTTAATAATATATTTGTAATTCGTTTATTACATTAATTTAAAGTATGTGTGCAATTTTACTCTTTAGATGCCATACGCTAAATAAATACATAAATCTCCTACTTTCTAAATTTCACAAAGGTTCTCCTGCATATATTGTGGGGCAAACGTTCCTGGAGGAAAGAGTATTATGGAGACATGCCTTTGCCACAGCCTGGCCGATTGTTTCGAGAATTAATTTTCACTCTACAGCGGGGTTGACGTCAATCTAAAAGTTGCTGACAGGATAACGAAGTGTTGCCTCTGCCTTTAGCGGGCAGGAGATGAGGTACGGACGGAAGTAAGGCTGTGAAGCAGGGTCGATAGTCCAGTCGGTAGAGCACCCCCACGAAAGGCAAACGTTGCAGGTTCGAGTCCCGGTCCGGCTGACAGTTTTAATCTGCCAAGAAACTTCAAATCAGCGTACACTCAGAGTGGAAATTAATTCTCGACTCTGTGCGTGATCCGGTGCACGGTTTATTTACGGTTCAGGGTAAGAAGTCGCTCGTGGCTGCCTCTGCCTGAACCGCCGCCTGTTCTGCGGCTTGGTTCGCAGAAATTCAGCAGCAGAAGCCCGCTGTCGCCCCAGCCGCCCCCGGCGAGAGTCGTAACACGCGGGCGCCGCGAGGGCGCAAGTTGGCGGTGTCCCGGCGCCGCTCCAGGCGTGATTTCCATGACGAGGACTCCACCGCCGGCGGTCGTTAGCTGTCGCAGATGCCGGCGCCTGATTAACGCCCTGTTGCCGCTCCCGGCGCCAGTTCGCCTGCGGGAGCTGTTTATCGCCTCTCCCTTTCACTGTTGCCGCCGCCTCAGGCGTCGAGGGTAGCCAGCGGGAGGGGCTGCGCCCTACCCTGGACCCGACGCGACGTCCTTAACCCCCTGCTCCCGGCTCTCACCTGTCTCACAAAGACTGAGATTTAACACCCGCCTGCATCCCTTGCACTCAGCTCTCTCCTACTCCGTGTCAGCCGAATTTGATGACGAGACTATAACAGTTCGAGAGGCTCTCAGAATGGGAGATCGTTAACTAAAGCACTTCAAAATTTTCGAGCAACTTTCAAATTACTTACACTTCTGTTGCGGCCACATGTAGTAAGCGTTGTTTCACGCAGTGGAGAATGGCAAAACAGAGGCATCCGGCGATCGCGGCATTGCGAAGTAAGCGCGACACAGATAGCCTTGCTGACAGCAGTGGTCTACCAACCGGCTGACGCAAGGACGCACACAGACCGAGCACCGAGTGAACCCTGAAGAGTGCTGAGTAAGGAGAAGTGAGGCCAGCACGCTAAGTTACGCTGAAATATACTACGGGAGTAATAACAAGAAGCTGCCATCGAGGGTAAAAAACGTCCTCCTGCCGGATATAAATAGTGGAGCGCAGGCAGCAATGGACAGGAGCCATTAGGAAGCAGTTCGGATCTGAGGACGGACGTGGTCCGTGTCCGAATGTTCAATCTTCGTAGGTGACGATTCCGGACGTCTGTTCCAGCTCGCAGGAGTCACCCGTTCGCCGCCAGATGTCAACTTCAGCTCTGGGGGTGGGCCCGAGTTCGGTCGGCGCCATGGCTGACTAACTACAGCGAGAACTTCCAGCAGGGCCTGCCGCAGCGCGGTCTTCGTCACAGGCGCCGCTGGGGACTGACGCCCGGACTTCACGGCAACCTGGTGCCACGGCGAGTGGTCCATCCATGACGGTACCTCGCGGACTTCGCGA
This sequence comes from Schistocerca gregaria, assembly GCF_023897955.1. Taxonomy (NCBI): domain Eukaryota; kingdom Metazoa; phylum Arthropoda; class Insecta; order Orthoptera; family Acrididae; genus Schistocerca; species Schistocerca gregaria. The sequence goes on along the minus strand of NC_064925.1, from coordinate 329,062,410 downwards.
CTGACGGCTTCCCAGCCGCCGGTGTAGCAGGCGTCGGCTGTCGACTTCGTGGCAACGCGGCTCCGTGAGCGTGCCAGTTCATCTCAACCACCGGGCATCCTGGCTTCAGCGGAGCACTGGTGGTGGCCTGAGGCTCCGAGTGCAATCGGCGGCGCGCGCTGCGCGCATTGTCGGAGAATCTACACAGCAGTAGCCAGGCGGAGGCATCAGCAGGGCTGGGCAGCGACGACGAGGGAGAAATTGTAAAGGCAGTACATTACATAATTATAAAACTCCACGCCGTCTCATTCTTTGGCGCAGCCGCTGTATCTGCAGCTAACAAGTAGTAAACGGCCGTAACAAGAGGTGCACAAGTCGTAACAAGTGGCCATCTGTCATAACACTTCAATACAGCGTTCTGGCGATACAAACTGGTCCAGGTCGAGACAACAATGCGACGGTGACTGGCTGCAGTGTAATCCTCTGCTGTTTGGTGCCGTTTGGACGCGGTATGGAGGGGCTTGGATCAGGGTTCGGATCCAAGAGGGATGAAGGTTACGAGGTCAAAAAACACCCTCTACTTCAAAAAAAAAATTAAATATTATGTATTTCTACATACCGGGTGGTCGGAAATTCCCGTTACAGGCTTCTAGGACTTGTAGAAGGGAGTGAGTACATCGTATTTTGAATAGGAACCCATGTCCGGAAATGTCATTCAACGAGACTACAGAGGGTCAAAGTTATAGGCGCGGGCGTCTGTAAATGTACGTATACACGGGGTACTTCCGTGATGATGTTACAGACTTCCTAGGATGATGGAGAACGATAAGTGTATTAATTTGAATTAAGGATCCCTGTACTGGAAACGAACGAGTCGAAAGTTATAAACGAAAACCTTTCTGACACCTCTGACAGTTGAATACATGTACCGGTTGTGTGTTGCGAAGAGTGTAGGGTTGGTAACTTTCAGTGGTGGTAGTGTGGACAAAAATGAGAAAAAATGTCCAATGAACGTGGGCTCTAAAGTGCGTACATGAACAACTATGAACACTTGCACAGTAGATGAGATGTGTTTCACATTAGCGAAGATGAACGAATGGTCATAGCTTTGACGCTCTGTAGTCTCATTGGATGACGTTTCCGAATATGGGTTCCTATTCAAAATACAATGTACTCACTCCCCTCTAAAAGTCCTAGAAGTCTGTAACGGGAATTTAGGACCACCCTGTATATTAATTTCCAACCTTCTTTCGAAAACAAAATAACATAGTGTCATTCTAAAATGATAACGAATTCTAGAACATTACAAGCAACACATGACACTTGAGTTGCTTGCTTGAAGGCTGTAACGTATCACACCTCCACTGTTCGACTGAACAGACACCACATGTCAATATACACTCCTGGAAATGGAAAAAAGAACACATTGACTCCGGTGTGTCAGACCCACCATACTTGCTCCGGACACTGCGAGAGGGCTGTACAAGCAATGATCACACGCACGGCACAGCGGACACACCACGAACCGCGGTGTTGGCCGTCGAATGGCGCTAGCTGCGCAGCATTTGTGCACCGCCGCCGTCAGTGACAGCCAGTTTGCCGTGGCATACGGAGCTCCATCGCAGTCTTTAACACTGGTAGCATGCCGCGACAGCGTGGACGTGAACCGTATGTGCAGTTGACGGACTTTGAGCGAGGGCGTAAAGTGGGCATGCGGGAGGCCGGGTGGACGTACCGCCGAATTGCTCAACACGTGGGGCGTGAAGACTCCACAGTACATCGATGTTGTCGCCAGTGGTAGGCGGAAGGTGCACGTGCCCGTCGACCTGGGACCGGACCGCAGCGACGCACGGATGCACGCCAAGACCGTAGGATCCTACGCAGTGCCGTAGGGGACCGCACCGCCACTTCCCAGCAAATTAGGGACACTGTTGCTCCTGGGGTATCGGCGAGGAGAATTCGCAACCGTCTCCATGAAGCTGGGCTACGGTCCCGCACACCGTTAGGCCGTCTTCCGCTCACGCCCCAACATCGTGCAGCCCGCCTCCAGTGGTGTCGCGACAGGCGTGAATGGAGGGACCAATGGAGACGTGTCGTCTTCAGCGATGAGAGTCGCTTCTGCCTTGGTGCCAATGATGGTCGTATGCGTGTTTGGCGCCGTGCAGGTGAGCGCCACAATCAGGACTGCATACGACCGAGGCACACAGGGCCAACACCCGGCATCATGGTGTGGGGAGCGATCTCCTACACTGGCCGTACACCTCTGGTGATCGTCGAGGGGACACTGAATAGTGCAAGGTACATCCAAACCGTCATCGAACCCATCGTTCTACCATTCCTAGACCAGCAAGGGAACTTGCTGTTCCAAGAGGACAATGCACGTCCGCATGTATCCCGTACCACCGAACGTGCTCTAGAAGGTGTAAGTCAACTACCCTGGCCAGCAAGATCGCCGGATCTGTCCCCCATTGAGCATGTTTGGGACTGGATGAAGCGTCGTCTCACGCGGTCTGCACGTCCAGCACGAACGCTGGTCCAACTGAGGCGCCAGGTGGAAATGGTATGGCAAGCCGTTCCACAGGACTACATCCAGCATCTCTACGATCGTCTCCATGGGAGAATAGCAGCGTGCATTGCTGCGAAAGGTGGATATACACTGTACTAGTGCCGACATTGTGCATGCTCTGTTGCCTGTGTCTATGTGCCTGTGGTTCTGTCAGTGTGATCATGTGATGTATCTGACCCCAGGAATGTGTCAATAAAGTTTCCCCTTCCTGGGACAATGAATTCACGGTGTTCTTATTTCAATTTCCAGGAGTGTATATGAGCGAGGACGGCTCTAGGCACTTTCATTGCGGATGAATCATATCTTCCGAAGCCTTCAGTGCTTCATGAATTCTATGAGCAGTGGGGTAATGGATTGAGGCGCTATTTGCCCGTGACAGGATGAGATTTTGGATTGCCAGGAAGGGTGTCCGAAAGCCGAAGCAGTTAAGATAACCGTTCCACAATAGCGGAACAGCTATGTTCAAGTACTGGTCCTGCTCGAATTTTTACCTTCACCAATGCCTCATTCCAGTACCTGTAGGCAACTGAAGTTCTGATTTTATGTTCGGGTTTCGTTATTTTAGGTATGGTATTTCTTTCGTATCAGGAATTCTTTAGTATCGATTAGACGCTCATTTGAGAAATTTTGACTTCTCTGCCCTCTCCTTTATACTTGTCTCAGAATAAAGGGAGAAAGGCAGACCTAATTCGTCTTCTACAGGTAACTGTAGAATTCAGCGGACGGAAACAGAGGCGCGCTCACTTCTTTGTATCACGTTTTTTAAATAAACCTGTATGTGTTAATAACACATTCATGTGGAGTACATCATTTACTGTTCATATTTAATCGTTTTGCCGGTCGCGTTGGCCGAGCGGTTCTAGGCGCTACAATCTGGAACCGCGTGACCGCTACGGACGCAGGTTCGAATCCTGCCTCGGGCATGGATGTGCGTGATGTCCTTAGGTTACTTCGGTTTAAGTAGTTCTAAGTTCTAGGGAACTGATGACCTCAGCAGTTAAGTCTCATAGTGCTCAGAGCCATTTGAACCATTTAATAGTTTTCCATTTGCGTTGAAGGAGGAAAGAGCGTATCGAACTAAGCAAGATAATGATTTTTATCCACTAGTGTCAGCAGCAACTGTAGAAGTTGTATGAGACGCTGGCCGACATGAATTCTCTTGTGGACTGACGAGCTATAGAGAACAGCGTAATCACGCCCATTTACGAGGTGGACATACGAGGTGACGATAACAAATCCGACACGGCTCGTGAGTCCACGGATACAACCGGAAAACCACAGAAGATGAGGGAACCCAAGGTGTAAAGCGAAAGGATCTCCACTAAAGAAAAAAAGAGAAAATAACAAAAATAGTGACCTTATTGGTAAAAGGCTTAAGTTACTGAAAGAATACACCACTTATCTCATTTACAAAATAGGACAGCGTCTGTAGACCTGTGTTCGGAGTTGTATCACTAACAAGTTCAAAAATGGTTCAAATGGCTCTGAGCACTATGGGACTTAACAGCTGTCGTCATCAGTCCCCTAGAACTTAGAACTACTTAAACCTAACTAACCTAAGGACATCACACACATCCATGTCCGAGGCAGGATTCGAACCTGCGACCGTAGCAGTCGCGCGGTTCCGGACTGAGCGCCTAGAACCGCTAGACCACCGCGGCCGGCGCTAACAAGTGAAATACTGACAATGGCGAGTGTGCCCTTCCGACATTACATCGTGTAAATTATTATTAGTGCAATTTATGCTGAAGTTAATCGCTAAGTATCAAGAAAATTATTATGTTGAAACATTTTGTATATTTTATAACGAAATTTTAGGTAACAGCAGTACTCCAAAACTGGGGGCGACAACAAATTGCGTTTCGTGAGGTGGGGGGTGGGGGAGGGGTAAATAATAATCCATGATTCCTCCTTCTTCCATCCCCGCCTCTCTCGCGACGGAAGACAAACCTGGATCCGTGCCTGGCTTTGATCTAGCACACCGCTCTTCCGAGTATTGTGGGCTTTCCAGACATTGGAGCCGCTGTTCAAGTAGCTCCTCAGTTATTGGCTTCACGAAGCTGAATGCTGACCACTTAGTCACGGAGGTCGACAGATTGATTCAGAATGGAGATGAAAATATTTCACTCACTACCAGTATAAATAGGTATAGTACATAAATTACTAACAAAATAGGTACCCTCCGGAATGTGTATGAGACCAGGCTATACAGAAAATTACCATCACTGTCGTGGACTGCTGAACTAGAACAATTGGCTGCCAACCGAATATAATAGAACTCGATGTTGCATGTCACTAGCCACTATCCGACTTTCTACCAGCTATAGTGCTAACCAGGTAAAACGGTACAAAGTGTATTGCGGATGTACAGTATCAGGTTCATGTTGGCTACTTAGCGGGTTCGAAGGGCAACAAACATTTGATTCCCAATATTTTACATAATTAATGCTTTAACGGTCTACGTATTAAGAGGTGTTATCTTACGTTACAGGTTTAACACCATAAGCATTAAATTTAGAAATTGTGTGTTGAGGATGCGTAGCTCATGTTGCGGAAACTACCCAGACAGTATTCACCCAGTATTTGAGAGTGAGACGACTTAACTGCCTTCCAACAATCGATGTGCATAATTTCAAACATTTTCCTCACTGACATCCCCCAAAAAAATAATCAAAAAAAGTTTATCGGCTACGACGTTTTTTCTAATTTACACAGCAAAGCTCCAGCATCAGATTGCATTTCGTGAGAGGGGGAAGGGGTACTTCTTCTTCCTCTAATTTATTCATTATTTCCTATTAGCCCTGTTCGCAACATATTTTGCAGACAGTATCACATGTCTCTGAAAACACCTGAAAAATTGTATCATGATATAACACACAGTTTAGGAGATATAACGTGATGAACAATGAGATTGATAAAAAAAAGTAGCTTTTCTTGACACAGAGTTAGATTCCTTTAAGGAATCCGGGTGCGGGAGGGGGGGGGGGGGGAGGGATTACTGGCAATCTAAGAGATAAAGGTGAAGCGGTCACTCTGTCTCTTTTAACTAATTTAAAATTTCCTTAATTTTCTTTCTAATTTATTAGTATTTCATTTTTGTATAAAAATCTAAAAAGTACCAGATACAAGACTGCAGCACAGCATTCAACGCTGCCTTCAAATGTGAATACTTCTTAGCTAGAAATAATCACAGACAAACCAAGAGATAAGCAATCACAACTACGTATTTTCGCTTTGATCGGCTCTAAAGTCGCTTGTAATTATTTAAAGAAAAAAAATTTCTCTGGTGACTGTTTGATTAATGAAAATTTATTCTAGTAACGATAACTGCCTACCCGCTCATTTTCAAGTTGTTTGCAATACTGTCTTTCCTGGTACCGATGTAGGTGGCTTTAAATTTTAGTTAGGAAAGCAAAAGTAATCAACCCAAGATAAGATACGCTGCAGACTTCAACGAACTTCTCAGAACTATTTGAAGATAGCTTTAGTCAATGCGGAGATCAAATGATCGACAATCTAGGTCAAGAAAGTTTGCTTTCTTTCCTTTCTTTTTGTAGTTTTAGTGGACAGAAATAGAGAAAAAGTCGATTCTTTTCTCTGGTACACTGCTTTGACGAAGCACTGTTCGTGCGGGCAGGGAGGTTTGTGTGCTCCAATGACTCTGGGGGTCTATGTCGGTTGTAGGTTCGACCTTGTCAAAAAGGCCCTGAGCAAGGAAACAGACAAAGTGTGTCCTGCCCACAATATTCAGATAGGTGAACTAAATAACTCAGAGTCTCTCACTATCTTTTGTTATTCCTTTGCAATCTTCTTCATCGAAGGATAGGAAGAACTCTGGGGTGTGGGGAAGCCAAGCTTCCTGGGAGAAGAAAACCCTGATGACAAATTATGGTCCTCCAGAATGGGTATTATGCCATGGAACAGGTCTATATCCACAAAAAAATACAAAGTAATATGACTTGATTTTCGGGTGGCATTAATGGAATTCGAAAACTGAAACCAAGTGGACTTTGCAGCTGGTATCTAGAATGTACAGTTCGTCTGGAATAAACGAAAAGATATTTTAATGAATATCAGACAGCACAGTATTGATTTAGCTGTTTTCTCCTAATTATAACCATAACTTCGCCAAGAAGCTCAATCAGGCACGTGCATTAGTTTTTGGCTTGATTCTAGACCATTCCACGTCAAATATACTAATCTTGAATAATGACAATGTATTTTATATGGCCCGTATTGCCGGATGTTACAGATTAGACGTAGATTTCTTCATAATTTGGTTTATGACCATTTGATGCTAAGTCAATAGGATGTTCATGCGTTGTAACCATAGCTAAGCAAGTGCTTAACAATTACGTCTTAAAAACTTCTAGACCTAGTAGTAATAATGACGATGTTGGCTTTATATTATCGTTCCCACTCCTAAGTTCTTTTTAGGCGACTAAACTTCGTGCTTAAGCACAAAATTTTCTTAGTTAGGCCATACGTTGAAAGCACATGATGTCTTCCTCATATCATGAACAATGAATACTTCATAAATGTTAAGACAGTCGATCTAAGTACGTTCTGCGCAGGTTAACATATACACCCTTTTCCCCAGCTATACCTTTTAATTTAATTTACTAGTAAATTTAAGGTCAAGAGTTAAGTTCGCATCTTGTTTCAACAAGTAACTACACTCCTGGAAATTGAAATAAGAACACCGTAAATTCATTGTCCCAGGAAGGGGAAACTTTATTGACACATTCCTGGGGTCAGAAACATCACATGATCACATTGACAGAACCACAGGCACATAGACACAGGCAACAGAGCATGCACAATGTCGGCACTAGTACAGTGTATATCCACCTTTCGCAGCAATGCAGGCTGCTATTCTCACATGGAGACGATCGTAGAGATGCTGGATGTAGTCCTGTGGAACGGCTTGCCATGCCATTTCCACCTGGCGCCTCAGTTGGACCAGCGTTCGTGCTGGACGTGCAGACCGCGTGAGACGACGCTTCATCCAGTCCCAAACATGCTCAATGGGGGCCAGATCCGGAGATCTTGCTGGCCAGGGTAGTTGACTTAGACCTTCTAGAGCAAATTGGGTGGCACGTGATACATGCGGACGTGCATTGTCCTGTTGGAACAGCAAGTTCCCTTGCCGGTCTAGGAATGGTAGAACGATGGGTTCTATGACGGTTTGGATGTACCGTGCATTATTCAGAGTCCCCTCGACGATCACCAGAGGTGTACGGCCAGTGTAGGAGATGGCTCCCCACACCATGATGCCGGGTGTTGGCCCTGTGTGCCTCGGTCGTATGCAGTCCTGATTGTGGCGCTCACCTGCACGGCGCCAAACACGCATACGACCATCATTGGCACCAAGGCAGAAGCGACTCTCATCGCTGAAGACGACACGTCTCCATTGGTCCCTCTATTCACGCCTGTCGCGACACCACTGGAGGCGGGCTGCACGATGTTGGGGCGTGAGCGGAAGACGGCCTAACGGTGTGCGGGACCGTAGCCCAGCTTCATAGAGACGGTTGCGAATGGTCCTCGTCGATACCCCAGGAGCAACAGTGTCCCTAATTTACTGGGAAGTGGCGGTGAGGTCCCCTACGGCACTGCGCAGGATCCCACGGTCTTGGCGTGCATCCGTGCGTCGCTGCGGTCCGATCCCAGGTCGACGGGCACGTGCACCTTCCGCCGACCACTGGCGACAACATCGATATACTGTGGAGACCTCACACCCCACGTGTTGAGCAATTCGGCGTTACGTCCACCCGGCCTCCCGCATGCCCACTATACGCCCTCGCTCAAAGTCCGTCAACTGCACGTACGTTTCACGTCCACGCTGTCGCGGCATGCTACCAGTGTTAAAGACGGCGATGGAGCTCCGTATGCCACGGCAAACTGGCTGACATTGACGGCGGCGGTGCACAAATGCTGCGCAACTAGCGCCATTCGACGGCCAACACCGCGGTTCCTGGTGTGTCCGCTGTGCCGTGCGTGTGATCATTGCTTGTACAGCCCTCTCGCAGTGTCCGGAGCAAGTATGGTGGGTCTGACACACCGGTGTCAATGTGTTCTTTTTTCCATTTCCAAGAGTGTATCACACAGTTTATGCTTAGGCGCAAGGTATTGTGTCCGCCTAGACGGGCCTCATGACGCCACGGTCAGTTCCAGTACAGCACTCGTGGTTGCCGCATCGCGGTCCCGAAGTGGGGCCGAGGCAGTTCCAGATAAGTTTTTACAGTCTGACGATAATTTATGGATTTGTAGTTTTAGCTTGACGATGTCCACTATGGACAAGCGGTAGTTACTGTTATTCTGAAGAAGGTTGGGATATCCCTACTGAAACCTATATAAATTCTAGGTAAACAGTGCAACTGAGGCTGTTGATTATTAAAATTAAAATTAATGATTTAGCTGTGCTTTGTAAAACAAATCAGAAAGTTGCTGGTTGTGAATATCTGCTGGAGTTCGTGCATTATTTTAGTGGAGTGGACAAAAACAGTAGGGCGAGAGCAGGACTATTCATCATTCTAAACAAACGGTGTTCAAAATATGTAGCCTCGTGGGAAGCAGTTAACGAAAGCCTGATAAAGCTCAATCTGAGAGCTAGAGTCATGAGTATAGTGACAGGGAGAGTGTATGCCCTTAATGAAGACAGGTCACTCCAGGTAAAAGAAGATTTTGAACAGATGCTGATAAGGACTGTAGAAGCTATTCCAAGTGGCTGTGAACTGATTCTGAGAGGAGATTTGAATAGAACAATATGGAAATAGAGGAATGGTAAGGCAGTAGGAATGACAGTGGGAAAAGTTTGGCGAATTTATTGGAGCGGCATGAATTACGATTGGAAAATACAGTCTTCGTTCACGAAGAGTGCAAGATACCGGCTGAGATCCGAAACACACTTCAATAAATGGTGTCCATTCTGCTTGGACGTACACGAGAAAGACAGCTTCCATGAACGCAACGAATACGCTAATTATTTTAATCAAAATTTAAAATTTTGGTCCAAGTAACTGGGTTACGCTGTAGGTATCTCTATATTTACAATATCTAACAGGTAATGGGATATAATTTCTAAATACTTAAATTCTACGTCCAATGGGATTACAACATTTATTTCCTCTGCATATATTCACATGAGATCAACAGGGTACAGTAATTTCGTACCACAAAGTCTGATAGACTAATGAGGTCATGCTACACATAAACATTGATACTGTTAAGCAGTACAACAGAAGGGTGGAGAGAACGGACTGGTAATGTGTGAGCAAATGCATAATATCATACTGGACTGGGAGACAATCACAAAATTTACCATTAATAGCTAGGTCTGCGAGTGGTTACACAAATCTGACGGCAGTGTTATACGTAGCTGCTCCGCCCAGCAAATTACTAGTGAGCCATACAAAGATGTACATGTGTGAAATAAAGATTGAATACAATCCATGGTCCGATTGTGCCTAAAGTTCATCAAAGTGTTGAAACTCTATGCCGCTGATACATCTTTCCAATTGCCTGCTGGAAACTGCAGCTACAAGACATACACTGCAATCAGATGAGAACCAAACATCACTTATGGAATGGCCAGATGTCCTTCCGCCTCTGCAATTCATCAGCACTATTTTTTCTTAGTCTGGAGCGAGAAGTGTCTAATGAATGGCAAGACATGAAACAACTTCACTCCTAGAGTGCCTATCACGTAATCGACTCTGAAACTATTCCACTTCTCTGCACCGGAGTTCGGTATCACAATTTTGTGCACCTTCGGAGGGCTAGTTCCTAAGCTCCTGTGCAATGGCAAGTTCCGTAACAGCGTTAGCCACCTTATGACAGATTATCTGCCTGCCCTCTGGGATTTCATGAATCAGAAACGGGACAACATGTGCCTGTCACCTCTGCAAGTGGTCTTGTCTCCGTTCCAGCTACTTCAGGTCATACATCTGTCACGGGGAATCCTGCCATCAGTCGAGCTGGAGGTAATAGACGCTGGAGAGCTTCACTGAGGCGGCTGTGAGCGGGAGGCCCTTCTCACCCCATCGTTACCTGCGTTCTAGCCAGGCAGTACGGCACCGTGCTGGTCTTGCTCACTTGGTGGAGTACTGGGTGTAGGCAGCAGTCCTGGCCCTCAGCAAAATACACATTCCTTGGGGCAACCATCTGTTGTGAAATATTTTGACAACATCCCGTTGTAGCATCCACCTCGCTGTGGTGGCTACTGCTCCGCTGCTAGTGTCGCCCTTCGCTACTTCTCTTGTATGCCAGCTGTCTCCACAGCACTTAGCGTCGAATTACAAAACACCATGTAACTAAATTTTTACATCATTATTTCTAACTAAACAGTGCTTGGCACCATAAACACAGTCATCATGTTACTTCTAACTGACAAATGTATTAATATGAAAACATTACATTTATCTAATTACATTTTCCACAATATGCGTTCAAAGAACCAATTATCGAATAGCGAATAAATTTTACCAGTGGATCTTGACCAGTCATTTCCGGATATCGGTTCAAATGTCATTTACATTTGGCTGCTATACGATCATCCGCAACTTTATGTACTGAACCGACAATGATATTTTTTCATGTACCTAGTGCTTCCATCATCTGTCATGTTCTTTCTTTCAGCCTCACATGCACGTTGGTAATTAGTGACTAGCTTCTTCATCCAACTCCACACTCATACTACTATTATCTTAACATCACATAACATCATTCAGTGTGAAGAAAAACAAGCACCTTTTTACAAATATTCTAACCATCAAAACATTCATTCAAATCAACAAATACATAATTTTTCATAACCAGTTGTTTGAAAAACCCGCTAATTAACATGCAAAATGGTAATAAATTACCGTTCGGCTCCCTCACATTGCTCCTTCAGCAACCCCCGCATTTGTTCTTCGTTTATTAAGTTACCATACAGGATTTCCTCTTCCTACACAATGCTTCTTGCTTACACATGTCCATCCTTTCATTTTCGTCTCCACATCATCCACTCATTTGTCAGAAATGGACATCTTACAGCATCCAGTCTTAAGCCGTGTACTTATTCTTCTGTGACTTCCAGAACCTGTAAAACACGTCACATCTTAACAGTATGACATTACTGAAACCCACATGGACTCAATTATTACACTGTCGTGTTTACCACATATTTACGTATGGGTTACCTCTCTCCTTTGCTCTTATCTAAAAATGCCTCTGTCCTACTTCTTCTTCAATCATGATATTCTAGCATCCCTTTATGTTATTTGATGGCCAGTTCAGCTGAGGTACATTATTCCAATAACCATTATTGACTAGCTACACTCCCTTCTGTGAACATTCCTTTCCTTGGTATGGGGTCATAACTGTAATCTACTGCAAACAGAAAGAAGAATGTTGAACACTATATTAACATACAACAAATCAGGTGTGCCTCTGCACCCAGTTTCTGTTGATAGGTTTTCACCTAGCATCCCGACTGATTTGCCCAACTTTGCTGTCACCACGCCTCCTTTCATAACATGACAGGGAATGAACATGTGAAAACTACCACCCCCTACGGATTCCTACACAGCAACGCAACTAACTACCAACTACCTAATCCTCGCAGCCCTGACAGTCACTGCCGTGGGGAACATACACATACCTGTTGTCCCAAAATTACACTGACGTGGACTAACAGACACATACACTACTCATGGACAAGATGTACACTGACGTAATAAGTAATAACTATCTAAGTCCCGATATTCCTCAGACACTTACAACATTTCCCGCATATTTCCACATAACCGTGGAAAATGACAACAAGCTCCTTAGATAACCATCCATTTAAAAAAGCCTAGGAACAACAAAATTCAGATTGACAAATACATCTGGTACACGTACTTGACAGGCTGAGCTCTGAATCGAGGTATGAATATCGTTTACACGTATTCTAATGATCCAACAATGTGACAAAACACTCCAGGCCTTCATTCTCGTGAAGCCCATTCAACAAAAATTCAAGGCTGCACCAAGACTGACATCATATGCATCATGAAATTCAACAACACTGTCTCCAAATAGACATCCTCCATTAAACCTCGCCACATTTCCATATGATAGTCCGTACAACACTAATGTACTTAAGCCAATAATTAGTCGAAGTGGACCGTAGACCATGACTTATCCAAATAAGAATGCTCTACGTCAAGGAATGGATTATAAATGCTATAACGCAAACCTTCCTTTTCACTAGTAAACATTTCTCACATCAATTATACAAGGTGTTACAAAAAGGTACTGCCAAACTTTCAGGATACATTCCTCACACACAAAGAAGGAAAATATGTTATGTGGACATGTGTCCAGAAACGGTTCGCACCCTCTGGTGTCGGGCGTGGGTGTGTGCGTTGTCCTTAGAATAAGTTAGATTAATTAGTGTGTAACCCTAGGGACCGATGACCTTAGCAGTTTCGTGCCATAGTCCTTACCACAAATTTCCAATTGCACTTCTCTAAAAGCATTGGTTGGTAGTTCGCAGGTAACTTCAAGTAGCCCAGCCTGTTTAATTTGGCCAAGCTACTTGGGGTGTCCAGAACATTATTTTCCGCAACATAACTTGAAAGTATTTTATTGGGTTACTGCACCACCCAATAATAATGCATTCTTTTAGTCTGATTTGTGTATCTGATAATCAGTAATTGGCCAGGAAGGCACCTACAAACTCGTTGTAGGTAGTGCTGTGAGAAGTTATCGAATGTATTACTGTTGTGGGTTCGCTTTCGAGCTATCCACAAGCGAATCCTAAGAGGTGGGGTTGTGGCAACTTAGGTTCAAAAAAAAAAAAAAATCAAATTGCTCCACTCATGCTTTAAGGTGGAGTGCACTACCATTTTAGTTAAATGACTGGAAGTTTCTGACTGAGAGGAGATGTTTATAATCAAAGTATTCATCCTCTGGTGATTTGGTTCTACTACTAATTACTGGATGAAGAGCTGTGTTGAGTCCACAAGATGTGAGAGAGTGCTTCCATACGTGATTGCACAAAGTACTGGTTTGCACTGCTCCTAACAGATAGTTATTTGGAGTGTGTGCGATGCACTGTAGAGCACTCGTACCTTTCTTCAGGCCACCTGTGTAATATGTGTCTTAAAATTTCTATAATCTCTGATCATTATGGTATCCTGCTGATGAAATCATTTTTTTAAAATATTTTCCTGCTGCTCCTTGAATGCAGGTAAGTCCTGTTCCTCAACCGTTTTGGTTACTGGTACAGGGCAGGTACCATACGATCCCTCATGGGTGTTCCTTACAAACAATGCCAACCACCAACAAACTGCACAAAGCAGAGGCAGTGATTTTCATACAGAGCGCTAGGTGGCGTTACTAACATAAAAACCTAAACAGCCTACTTACATAGCCCCCAAGCTCCTCACAAAATTTTACAAGTTGTTTTGGGCAATGGCCAATACAGATTTGAAGAAATTTTTCATAATTACAATAACAAAGAAATCAAATGCACACACTTATTGATACAATGTTGGTCAAAAGCTAAAATTTTCTCATAAAGACAGTCTTGATCTATTATCACAGTAGTACAGTAGTAATTGCAGTTTTCTTTTCAAAGTCTAAGCAGTAAAAGAAAATGCACACGAAAGTAGTGGATTTCCATGCAGTCTTGAAGAAGTAGTGTATTCCTTCCAACAGAAAGACAGTGCTAACTCTTGACATGCAGACAGATAATGGGCCACAACAGAGCCAACCCACAGCAGAGTCAGACGAAGTTTTGAAGAATATTGGTAGGTAGGTCGTCCAGAGCAGACCCACTCTCGTCCTGGTAAAGAGTATGTATTGGTGGGTCATCAAAGGTGCAGACCAACTGCATTCCTTGTAGAGACGGCCAGCAGCCATTTGTTGACACTCTGCAGGTGCACAATCACCATCGAAGCGTCCTTAATAACATTCAAAAGTCTTCATATACATCATTTCATGATATGCAGTATTACAAATTTACTCTTTCTGATGGAGACACATGTAGATCGTTCGCTCTCAAAATTCTGCCATCTCTCTCCCCACATCCACCACTGCTGGCTGCTCACGTCCAACTGCGCAACGCTACGCGCTGTTCACATCCAACTGCCCAACACTACAATAGCGAATATTTCAACAATGTTAACCAGCCACAGGCTCCACACAGCACAGTCAGTAATTTTCACACAGAGCACTACGTGGCGTTACCAACATAAAAACCTAAACAGCCTACTGACAATGGCTTCACATAATCTTTTCTCGATATTGTCCGAAATTTTACTAATTATCTTCTTGAGCCCATCAGCTCTTTTCTCTGCACTTCCTGTCGATTTTCCAGCTCTCTAATCTGCTGCTCAACGCTTGTGTACTGCTCTAATTGCAGCTCAATTTCCGCTAATCGCACCTCTTGTCTGCCCAACAACGCTTTCGTTTCTCAAAACTTTTTCTGGTTTCTTTATTTCCTTCAATCTGCTTCTCGTAACTATCTTGCGATTCCTGTTTCTGCTTTTCATATCTTTCTTTCGATTCGTGTCACATCTCTTCCTGATACAGAGAAGGACATCAAGATCATTCCCATTTCGTGCAGAGGTACTCAGTTATTCACTACCAAATGAAACAAAATCTGTCCTTGCGTCTTCATCCATATTCAACGATCTCCAAATAATAGTCTCTTCTGTGTATTGTGCGCTCAGTGTGCCACGTTAAATGCCCCACCATTATGATTAATCTCATTAATCCTCGCAAAGACTAGATTTGGCACACCATCATCTGTTACTTACAGGTGCCTCATAAACCTAACCACTTGCAGCTCCCTTGGAGCCCTGCTCTGGCTCATCATCTTCACTCAGCATAACTTCTGCAGCAAAAAAATGTATTCTCAATTATCTAAGCCAAAGATCACGTCAGTACCGATTACCTAATACCACAACTTTCAGCAAATATTTCTACAAAGCTCTGAATTTGACGATAGAGCATTGAAAGTAATGAAGGGGTGGGCTAGGAATCACAAGCAGACAACACAGAAGATGAAAGAAAACACGTATTATTGGTTGTGCCTGCATCTTAAGTTCAGTGCACTCTGATTTATTATTTTGTTTTAAATATGAATTCAACTAAGATGCTGCATCCTAATTGAATCTTGTCGATGTGATAAAACAATACAGGAGGTGGCCTGCTGCAAAATATTCTTTACTGATAAAAAATTTTCACGAAAATAAATTTTGACTGCTTAGCACAAGAAGACGTGATATATATATCATGGGAAGACAATTTTCATGTAATATATATATATACTCCTGGAAATTGAAATAAGAACACCGTGAATTCATTGTCCCAGGAAGGGGAAACTTTATTGACACATTCCTGGGGTCAGATACATCACATGATCACACTGACAGAACCACAGGCACATAGACACAGGCAACAGAGCATGCACAATGTCGGCACTAGTACAGTGTATATCTACCTTTCGCAGCAATGCAGGCTGCTATTCTCCCATGGAGACGATCGTAGAGATGCTGGATGTAGTCCTGTGGAACGGCTTGCCATGCCATTTCCACCTGGCGTCTCAGTTGGACCAGCGTTCGTGCTGGACGTGCAGACCGCGTGAGACGACGCTTCATCCAGTCCCAAACATGCTCAATGGGGGCCAGATCCGGAGATCTTGCTGGCCAGGGTAGTTGACTTACACCTTCTAGAGCACGTTGGGTGGCACGGGATACATGCGGACGTGCATTGTCCTGTTGGAACAGCAAGTTCCCTTGCCGGTCTAGGAATGGTAGAACGATGGGTTCGATGACGGTTTGGATGTACCGTGCACTATTCAGTGTCCCCTCGACGATCACCAGAGGTGTACGGCCAGGGTAGGAGATCGCTCCCCACACCATGATGCCGGGTGTTGGCCCTGTGTTCCTCGGTCGTATGCAGTCCTGCACGGCGCCAAACACGCATACGACCATCATTGGCACCAAGGCAGAAGCGACTCTCATCGCTGAAGACGACGCGTCTCCATTGGTCCCTCCATTCACGCCTGTCGCGACACCACTGGAGGCGGGCTGCACGATGTTGGGGCGTGAGCGGAAGACGGCCTAACGGTGTGCGGGACCGTAGCCCAGCTTCATGGAGACGGTTGCGAAAGGTCCTCGCCGATACCCCAGGAACAACAGTGTCCCTAATTTGTTGGGAAGTGGCGGTGCGGTCCCCTACGGCACTGCGTAGGATCCTACGGTCTTGGCGTGCATCCGTGCGTCGCTGCGGTCCGGTCCCAAGTCGACGGGGACGTGCACCTTCCGCCGACCACTGGCGACAACATCGATGTACTGTGGAGACCTCACGCCCCACGTGTTGAGCAATTCGGCGGTACGTCCACCCGGCCTCCCGCATGCCCACTATACGCCCTCGCTCAAATTCCGTCAACTGCACATACGGTTCACGTCCATCTGTCGCGGCATGCTACCAGTGTTAAAGACTGCGATGGAGCTCCGTATGCCACGGCAAACTGGCTGACACTGACGGCGGCGGTGCCCAAATGCTGCGCAGCTAGCGCCATTCGACGGCCAACACCGCGGTTCCTGGTGTGTCCGCTGTGCCGTGCGTGTGATCATTGCTTGTACAGCCCTCTCGCAGTGTCCGAAGCAAGTATGGTGGGTCTGACACACCGGTGTCAATGTGTCCTTTTTTCCATTTCCAGGAGTGTATATTGGCATGGGAAGACCATTTTCATGCAAGATACCGACCGAGCTGCAAAACACAGCTAGATAAAAAGTGTTGCGTCACCTGGACCTCCAAGAGACTTATCCAACAACTTACTAAAATGTTTATGCAATAGAAATGCTTATTATTTTAATAAAAATTAATTATTGAAGTGGATTGGTTCAATTGGCTCTGAGCACTATGGGATTCAACTTCTGAGGTCATCAGTCCCCTAGAACTTAGAACCACTTAAACCTAACTAACCAACTAACCTAAGGACATCACACACATCCATAGGATTCGAACTTGCGACCGTAGCGGTCTCGCGGTTCCAGACTGTAGACTGTAGCGCCTAGAACCGCACGGCCACTCCGGTCGGCTATTCAAGTGGAATCGAAATGGGTCCAAGTAACTAGGTTACGGTACCGTTACCTCTACATGTACGATACCTGATATGGAATCAATTTTTATTTTATTTTATTTTTGAGTCGTCCTCTACCTGCTTTCATACGGCTCGCCACGAATTCCTCTCCTGTGCCAACCTCTTCACCTCACAGTAGCACTTGCAACCTACGTCCTCAGTTATTCGGTGGATGTATTCCAATCTCTGTCTTTTTCTACAGTTTATACGCTTTACAGCACCCTCTAGTACCGTGGAAGTTGTTTCCTGATGTAACAACTGTCGTGTCATCGTGACCCTTTTTCTTCTCAGTGTTTTCCATAATTATATTCCTTTCCTCTCCGATTCTGAGCAGAACCTCCTCCGTCCTCACTTTATCAGTCCACCTAATTTTCAACATTTGTCTGTAGTATCAAATCTGAAATAATTTGATTCTCTTCTGTTCCGGTTTGCTCACAGTCCATGTTTCAATGACATACAATGCTGTGCTCCAAACGTACAATCTCAGACATGTCTTCCTCAAATTAAGGCCTACATTTGATGCTCTTAGATTTCTAATGGCCAGGAATGCACTTTTTGTAAGTGCTAGTCTGCTTTTTATGCCCTCCTTGCTCCATCCGTCATGAGATATTTTTCTGCCTAGGTATAAGAATTTTTTAACGTCATCTACTTTGTGACCATTAATCTTGATGTTAGGTTTCTCGCTGTTCACATTTCTGTTACTTCTCATCACTTTCGCCTTTCTTCGATGTACTCTCAATCCATATTCTGTACTCAGTATACTGTTCATTCCATTCAACAGATCCTATAATTCTTCTTTACTTTCCCTCAGGATGGAAATGTCTTCTGCGAATCGTATCATTGACATCCTTTCACTATGAATTTTAATTCCACTTTGAACCTTTCTTTTATTTCCATCATTTCTTATTCGGTGCAGAGATTGAACAGTAGGGGTGAAAGACAGAATCCCTTGTCTTAGACCCTTTTTAATCAGATACTTCGTTCTTGAAATTACGTTCTTATTATTCCGTCATTACTTTTTTACATGTTGTATATTACCCGTCTCTCCTTTAAGGTAACTCCTATTTTCATCAGCACCATCTTGCACCAATTGACATTGTCGAACTCTTTTTCCAGGTCGACAAATTATATAAACGTGTCTTGATTTTTCTTTTGGTGTTAATTGCATTATCAACCGCATCGTCAGAACTGCTTCTCTGGTGCTTTTACCTTTCCTAAAGCTAAACTGATCGTCATCAAACTCGTTCTCAATTTTCTTTTCATTCTTCTGTATATTATTCTTCTCAGCTATTTGGATGCATGAGCTGTTAAACTCATTGTGCGATAATTCTCGCACTTGTCAGCTCTTGTAGTCTTCGGAATTATGAGGATGATATTTTTGCGAAAGTCAGATGGTACACCGCGATACATGTACATTCTACACACCAACGTGAATAGTCGTTTTGTTACCCCTTCCCCCAGCGATTTGAGAAATTCTGATTGAATACTATCCATCCGTTCTGGCTCATTCGATCTTAAATCTTCCAAAGCTCAATTCTAATACTGGATTCCCTATCTCTTCTACATCGACTCGTATTTCTTCTTCTATCATATCAGACAAATCTTCCCCTTTATAGAGGCCTTCAATGTACTGTTTCCAGCTATCCGCTCTCCTCTCTGAATCTAACAGTGAAATTCCCATTGCACTCTTAATGTTACCACCCTTGCCTTTAATTTTACTTTTCTGTATACTGAGTCAAGTCCTTCCGACAATCATGTCTTTTCCGATTTCTTCACATTTCTCACACAGCTATTTTGCCTTAGCTTCCCTGTACTTCCTTTTTATTTCATTTTTCAGCGATCTGTATTTCTGTATTCCTGAATTCCCTTGAACATTTCTGTACTTCTTTCTTTAATCGATCAACTGAAATAGTTTTTGTTACCCATGGTTTCTTTCCAGTTACCTTGTTTGTACCTATGCTTTTCTTTCCAACTTCTGATTGCCCTTTCTGCTGATGTCCATTCCTCTTCAACTGAACTGCTTACTGAGCTGCTCCTTATCGATGTATCTATAGCCTTAGAAAACTTCAGTATCCCTTTCCTTTGCGAAATGATTCTTCCCGTTTCATCTCTTAAGCTTCAGTTTTACAACATTTATTTCCTCTGTATGTATTCACATGTGATCAGCAAGGTACAGTAATTTGATATCGTGCATTCTGATGGAATAATAAAATCATGCCACACACGAACATTGGTACAACTGATTACTACATTACTACAACATAAGAGTCGAGGGGCAAGACTGTACTGCTAATGGATGAGCAAATGAATAACACCATATTATATTTGGGTGAGAATCACAAAATTTATCATTGTTACCTAGTTACGCGAGACCTTACACGAATCTAACAACAATTTATAAATAGTCCCAGACACCATGCTTTGCCCAATAATTCAACGGTGAGCCGTGCGAGCATTTATATGTATGGAATGGCGATTGTTGATTGAATACAGCCCATGGTCCAATGATGCCTGAACTTCATTAGAGTACCAAATTTCATGCCACAGATACATCTTACCAATTGTGACCCAGAAACTGCAGCTGCAAGCTGTGCATTGCTGCAACCAGATGAACTCCAGATCACAGGATGGCAAAGTGTCCATTGTTTCCGATGTTCGTCCACCCGTGCAGCCCATCATGTCAATCTCACTTAGTCTAGCGTGGGTGAGAACATTGCTTAAGGAAAGCACTGAGGTAGAACAATTTCATTCAAAGACAGCCTACCACATAATCGACCCCGATTTGAATCCAGAGTTCGATATTATAATTCTGATCACATTTCTCCACCAAACGGTGGGCTAGCTCCAGCACTCCAGGAAGGTTCCCATTTGTTACCCATGGTTTCTGGCCCAGACAAAATGCAAGCATTGTCGACTTCTACGTTTCCTGAGAGAGTCCTGTATCTATGTCCACTGCTCCCTAGTTACAACTGTGGTGCCCCACTGACAGCGTTATCCAACACCGCTAGGCAGGCAAACCATTGCTGTCGTTACTTACGTGGACAACGTGCAGTGTGTGATAATCAAGGATACTACAGGACGATGTGTTTTCTGTGTAAAGTGGGTGTAAACACTGCAAATATTCACAGTTGTTTGGTGGATTGTTGGCAGTACATGGAGAGTGTCCACCGTCATGAAAAGTGCTCTTCCAAAACAACAACGCTCATTCCCCAGAAATCCATATTCTCCAGACTTGGCCCCTTTAACTTGTTTTTTTTTTCTCTATAAGCGTGTTAATGTTCCTGTGAACAACGTTAGAGTAATTGCACAGCGATCCAAAGAAACCCACACCTTTATTACTGGTCTGACCTGTTCAGAGCTTCGACTTAAGTACCAAAAGACGTATTTGGAATAGAGTTTCCGTTGCTCGTCAGACCTATGCTCTCATAATTTTAACACGGACTACTCACAATAAAAAAAATGGAATTGAAACAAATCTCTTCTCCAGTGAAACAGAAATCAGAGCAAAGGCTTCGTCCAAGACTACACGCCATGTCAGTAGCAAACTGAAGTCTCGAACAGTGGAAGTTTCCTAGCTGGTGCAGATAATTGGTTAACGTTCTACTTTTTGTAAGATACTGAAGCTGTTCTGAGTCAGAAAACTGAGTTAATATGTGGAAAATGAGTGGTCTATTCAGCTTCAGTGATTTGCCTAGCTGCAGAACTAAACGGACTCATCAGTCAGTCGTAATGCATCACAGTCGTACTTCAAAAAGCTTGCAGTCCTGTCAGCCTATTGGGTGGTGACGACTGGGAAGAGAGTAGAAAAATTTAGAAGGATAAGCAGCACAGTGAGAAGTGTAAGTCGTAGTAATGTACGTAAGAAACGATCAAAAATATTAGCAATAAAACTTAATACATGTAGTTTTTGGACCAGTGAGCGGCCACTGACTATACTGCTGTAGACAGAAGAAGGTGACTTGAATCTCGTGAAACAAGAAGAATCATACGAGCGTATCCACACACAGCATTGTGTCCATCCATCTCGTCTCCTTCCCTCTCTCCATGCAGCTCCTCGTCTCACATTTCCAAAGAATATCAATTTTGTAGCTTTTCATCTGAAGTCGAAAATATTCACTATGTACGATGACAAATCTCGCGCAGCTGCATGTCTAGTAACAATAGCGTACTAGCAGGGAAGAAGCAAGTTATTTTTCTTTAATCTTGCTCCTGATATATTGATTTTTTTATGTAAGTTCGTATCTATAGTCGCTACCAAGTGGACGAACAGCTTTTGACAGGATTATAGTTCTAATGTTTTCTTTGGCAGGGGAGAGAGCGCAGGTAGGCGCGGTGAACGCCTGTGCTGTCGGTTACTCGCCAGTGTGTTTACTTTTAATAAAGAAGCTAGAGACCTGTATTATTCTGGTTCTCAGCATCCAGTGTTAAGCTGCTGACTTGCACGACGACGTTATATGTTGTGTGATGGTAGTACAAAGCTGTCAGTTTCAACACGCTTTCATTCCATTGCATACAAGCGCCCACAGAACGTATACTTTGCGTTCGTATGTCTCTTTCAGTAGCTAATACATGCGGACCAAACTCTGGTGAATACGATCTGCGAGAAAGACAGTCAAAACGAAAATCATCGATGACGTCAAGCACTATGCGTACAGACTGATATTTCAAAACTACATGCATACACAGCAATTTCGCTTTGATCCGATTGCAGATCAACGCCATTTTCCTAGGGATTACGAATGTGATGAGCTGGTATAGTGCTCTTTCTAGATTAGCAGGATAAAGAGATCACTACATAGAGAACTCTCATCGTAGTCGCGGTGATCATCATCATGTCATATCTCACATACCAATGGAACATTTTTCAGCTGAACCGAAAACAAAAGTTAAAGAAAAATAAATTTACTGTCACAACCGAATAAAAAGTAATTTGGAAAACAGAAATATAAAGTGAGTCATTAAATGAAAATTCCCCTAATAACTGATAAATTGATAATATTTATTTGTAAATGTTCATATTAATTAGCTGTCATTTACGTCTTCAAAACAAAGAAGGGAAAGCAGAGAGGTAGAAGGAGTACATAGAGGGTCTATACAGTGGCGATGAACTAGTGAGCAACATCATGGAAGTGGAAGGGGACGTAGATGAAGATGAAACGGGAGATACGATACTGCGTGAAGAATTTTATAGAGCATTGAAAGACTTAGGTCGAAACAAGGCCTCGGGAGTAGACAAAATTCCATTAGAACTACTGATAACATTTGGAGAGCCAGCCACGACAAACCCCTTTCTGCCGAACAAAAGTGTACGAGACAGGCGAAATACCCTCAGACTTCAGAAAGAATATAATAATTGCAATTCAAAAGAAAGCAGGCGTTCACAGGTGTGAAAATTACCGAACTATCAGTTTAATAAATAATGGCTGCAAAATACTAACGCGAATTCTATACAGTTGGATGGAATAACAGGTAGAAGCCAACCTTGGGCAAGATCAGTTTGGATTCCGCAGAAATGTTGGAAAACGCTACGCAATATCGACCCTACGACTTCTCTTAGAAGATAGATTAAGGAAAGGCAAACCTACGTTTCTAGCACTTGTAGACTTAGAGAAAGTTTTTGACAATGTTGACTGAAATACTCTCTTTCAAATTCTGAAGGTGCCAGGGGTAAAATACAGGGAGCGAAAGGCTGTTTACAATTTGTTCAGATACCAGACGGCAGTTATAAGACTCCAGGAGCATGAAAGGGAAGCAGTGGTTGGAAAGGTAGTGAGAAAGGGTTGTAGCCTCTCACCAATATTATTCAACCTGTATGTTGAGTAAGTAGCAAAGGAAACGAAAAATTTGGAGTACGAATTAAAATCCATGGAGAAGAAATAAAAACTTTGAGGTTTGTCGATGACATTGTAATTCTGACAGAGACGACAAAAATCTGGAAAAGCAGTTAAACGGAATGTAAAGTGTGATGAACATCACAAAAGCAAAACGAGGATAATGGAACGTAGTCGAATTAAATCAGGTGACGCTGAGGGAATTAGATTAGGAAATGAGACAAAGTAGTAGATGAATTTTGCTATTTGGGGAGCAAAATAACTGGCGATGGTCAGAGTAGAGAGGATATAAAACGTAGATCGGCAATGGCAAGAAAAACCTTTCTGAAGAAGAGAAAACTGTTAACATCGAGTACAGATTTAAGTGTCAGGAAGGCTTTTCTGAAAGTATTTATAAGGAGTGTAGCCATGTACGGAAGTGAAACATGGGCGATAAATAGTTTAGACAAGAAGAGAATAGAAGCTTTCGAAATGTGGTGCTACAGAAGAATGCTGAAGATTAAATGGATAGATCATGTAACTAATGAGGAGGTACTGAAGAGAATTGGGGAGAAAAGGAATTTGTGGCACAACTTGACTAGAAGAAGGGATCGGTTGGTAGCACATGTTCTGAGGCATCAAGGAAGGGATCACCAATTTAGTATTGGAGTGAAGCGTAGAGGGTAAAAATTGCAGAGGAAGACCAGGGGATGAATACACTAAGCAGATTCAGAAGGATATAGGTTGCAGTATTTACTCGGAGATGAAGAAGCTTGCGCAGGATAGAATAGCATGGAGAGCTGCATCAAGCCAGTCTCAGGACTGTAGATTGAAGACCACAACAACAACAACAACCTCGCAGTTTGTATTAAGCACATTTCATGCCAATAATTTTATTTCTTTATTATCTTAGAAAGATCATCGGATATAAAGGCGCTTAATGTGGTACATTGCCATCTGCCCATTGAAAACATGGATGACATTGTACCAAACGTAGTGGCTTTATAATTCATGTATCCGATGATCTGAAGATGGCAATGTAACTTTGCCGAAACTAATCAGGATATGTATCAACTGTGACCTGGGCAGTAAAACTTCTGTTTTCGAAGCTTTTTTACGTTGATGTAGAAATCATTCTCCTTTTTACAATATCAGTTAATTACATTATATACGGCCTGTTTAATATTTTTCTATCGAAATCTCCATAAAAGCCAGGTCTAAGATCCCGCATAGAGCTCACTTTGACAAATATGTATTTTAATTCTCATGAAATGGTGGTAATTAGCAAATTTTAAAGCAGGGAAAAAAACTCTTCGATATCCTTTTATAGTTAGCAAACAGGAAAAAATCATCCAGTAGCGAATATCACCCATGCCCTTTTGAAATTGTGATATGTAATATTTGTCATGTTATGAAGTCCATAAGCTCTTTTCCCTTTTCCTTTATCGAAATTGGAACATTCTTTTGGCTACACTTACACTGTATAATTTATTATAATACAAATAATGATTCTACCCAACACTGCTGCGATTGAAAAATTTAACTGCCTTAGCTATAAGCTTCATTCGATGTTGTAACACAGTCAGTTACAGTGGTTAGACAGAAGTATGGAAGCGTACGTCTGCCATATGGGCAGCTGTTTGAGTGACACGTAGATTTAAATTAGCCATTTCCTTGAAGTGTCCCTGAAACAGACGAAAGCTCATGATTATTGTCACTTTTGTGCCCAAAATGATAACACACCCCAAATTTTGGGTTCTGAGCATTATTGCTGGGTGCACGCATACATAGATCGCATGCTATAAAAACTTTTTTAGAAGCCATTTCACATTCAACGAAACGAAAAGCAACTGGAGAGGTCATTTGATCGTCTTCAGTTAAAATACGCAAAAAAAGCTTTCCAGTCATTTTCCATCTCTTCTTTTACCTAGGCTAAAGGCGGGTTGCGAAATTAACACGGTGTGAAACAATAGATGCAACACAGTGTTCCAAGTGTTCAACAATAACACTACAGTTAGCAATACGTTGCAGTATTTTTTTAATGTTCTGAACATTAACAAAAGTCAATTTCTGCCCAGTAAGGACTGAAGATCGCGGTCTAAATGTAAGCGTATAACAGTCTTACTGCATCTACTTTGACTTATTTAGGCATTACCTTACCTGGCAAAATTAAGTTCACTAGATCTACGGCGAAATCTGCTAAAACGAAATATAACACTGGATATGAATAACACAAATGAAAAAAGTGACTTTGAAACTATGTTACAGTCTGGACTGAGATGACGTGTTCGATATGCAAAACTACTACCGTCTCGTTCCAATCTGCGGGAGACTTCTTGAGACGTATTGTGGTGTCACCGCCAGACACCACACTTGCTAAGTGGTAGCCTTTAAATCGGCCGCGGTCCGTTAGTATACGTCGGTCCCGCGTGTCGCCACTATCAGTGATTGCAGACCGAGCGCCGCCACACGGCAGGTCTAGTCTAGAGGGACTCACTAGCACTCGCCCAGTTGTACAGCCGACTTTTCTAGCGATGGTTCACTGTCTATATACGCTCTCATTTGCAGAGACGACAGTTTAGCATATCCTTCAGCTAAGTCATTTGCTACGACCTAGCAAGGCGCCATATTCAGTTACTATGTCTACTGAACAGATAATATTGTGAAGCATGTGCAGATTAAAGTATCAAACTATTTGCGTCCGCTTTCTGAATTCTAATTCCTTGTCATGTTCCAGACCTCACGTCAATATAGTCCTTCCCTCCTCACGCCAGCGTGCGTGATTTAAAACGCGTGCATTTCGGCCTCCCCTCGTAAAACGGTGTTCGCTCGTCAGCCAACACAACACATTTCTTTGATGCTCTTTCCCGCATATGGGGACAAATCGGTAGTTTTATGCAGCGCCCACGGCCGCTCATGAGTAAATATTTAATTACCTTAGATGCATATTTTTTGTGTTCTGGTGTTATATTTACAAACCACCTATGCTGTGCGCAATTAGGGAAACAAGTGTGGTGTTTTGCCTACATACAACATAGTCTATGTTCAAATGGTTCAAATGGCTCTGAGCACTATGGGACTCAACTGCTGTGGTCATTAGTCCCCTAGAACTTAGAACTACTTAAACCTAACTAACCTAAGGACATCACACACATCCATGCCCGAGGCAGGATTCGAACCTGCGACCGTAGCAGTCGCACGGTTCCGGACTGCGCGCCTAGAACCGCGAGACCACCGCGGCCGGCCATACTCTATGTAATCGATTACAAAGGCGTACACGATTATCCAACGAATTACTAATTCGCATGTCAGTTTACTTAGGCGAAGTGGAACATGCAAATAGCCATGTGTATTTATTATAATACAAATAATGATTCTACCCAACACTGATGCGATTTAAAAATTTAACTGCCTTAGCTATAAGCTTCATTCGATGTTATAATACAGTCAGCTACAGTGGTTAGACAGAAGTATCAAAACACATGAATGCCTGAAAACAAATGTACATAGATGCTAGACAAGCCTGCAGGTTGTGCTCTTGTATTCGACTACGAACGACAACTGTGCAAAGTCCTCAATGTGTTGCAAGTGTCAGTCGTAGTAAGAGCTATGCTCTTTGTAGTTGTGAGTGCATTAAGTCGGAACTAAGTGAATTCGGAAGTGGCAAATTGTTGGTATTTGTATGATATGTGTGTCCGTAATCAAGGTAACCAGAGTGTTTGATCTTTCAAGAGGTACCTTATTGCCGGCCGTTGTGGCCGAGCGATTCTAGGCGCTTCAGTCCGGAACCGCGCTGCTGCTACGGTCGCAGGTTCGAATCCTGCCTCGGGCATGGATGTGTGTACTGTTCTGAGGTCAGTCAGGTTTTGAGTAGTTCTAAGTCTAGGGGACTGATGACTACAGATATTAAGTCCCATAGTGCTCTGAGCCACTTGAACCATTTTTGAGGTATCGTATTGAAGATTATATTGCTTACTGGGAAAGCGGAAAAACATCAGAAGTTACAATTCTGACGAGAGTTTATGTCGAATGATCTATACGAACGGTCATTGAAACGGATTGTGGCGAAAAATAAACGGACGACAGCTGCAAAAGTCACTGCAGAACTGAGTGTCACACATGCGAACACTGTCAGGTCCAAAATAAACATGAAGGGAGCTGCATCAGAAAGGAATTGGAGGGCGAGCTGGAATTCCATCAGTGATGCAAATGCCCCTAACAGGAAAGCGTAGTGCCGAAGTCATGAAACCTGGACTATGGACCAATTGGGGGGGGGGGGGGG
The DNA here is from genome assembly GCF_023897955.1 of Schistocerca gregaria. NCBI lineage: Eukaryota > Metazoa > Arthropoda > Insecta > Orthoptera > Acrididae > Schistocerca > Schistocerca gregaria. The sequence continues at coordinate 329,034,649 of NC_064925.1, read as the reverse complement.
AGGGATGCCATTGGATTGAGCCTAGTTTCACTCTGAAGGTCAAATCAAACAACTTTCAGCGATTTAAATTGTCATTTTATTGGGCTACCAGTTTTGGCGATATACGCTGTATTACACCATCTTCAGGTCCGCTGACCAGCGTGTAGGAGGATACCCACTTTTAGTCCAGTCAAAATACAAGCCTGGTACCCTTCCATGTATGAAACAGCGATAACTTCAAACATCACCTGGAAACTGTTACACAAACATTCAAACCCAGTCAAAGATGAAAATCACTGTGTTTCCAGCTTCTGTCCGATTTTATGTCTCAAAAGTGAAATATGGCCGGGTGTAAGTAGGCTGTTTAGGTTTTTATATTGGTAACGTCACGTAGCGCTCTGTATGAAAATCACTGGTTGTGCTGTGTGCAGTCTGTGGCTGGTTGGCATTGTTGTAATACTCGCCATTGTAGCGTTGGGCAGTTGACTGTTAACAGCGCGTAGCGCTGCACATTTGGTGAGCCGCCAGCAGTGGTGGATGTGGGGAGAGAGATGGCGGAGTTTTGAGAGCGGATAATCTGGACGTGTGTCCATCAGAGAGAGTAAATTTGTAAGACTGGATGACATGAACTGATAGATATACATATATTACGACTTTTGAACACTACTAAGGTAAATACATTGTTTGTTCTCTACCAAAATCTTTCATTTGGTAACTATGCCTATCAGTAGTTAGTGCCTTCAGTAGTTTGAATCTTTTATTTAGCTGGCAGTAGTGGCTCTCGCTGTATTGCAGTAGTTCGAGTAACAAAGATTTTTGTGAGGTAAGTGATTTGTGAAAGGTATAGGTTAATGTTAGTCAGGGCCATTCTTTTGTAGGGATTACTGAAAGTCGATTGCGTTGCGTTAAAGTATTGTGTGTCAGTTTAAGCACAGTCATGTATAACTTTTCTCAGGGGACGTTTCACGGGTTTCGGTGCTGATCTGGGCAGCTATATTGTGGTATTCCATAGGTACCATGACAGATTGTTTTTTGGGTCATGAGTCCTCTGACAGGTTTGAGGCGGCCCGCTTCGAATTTCTCTCCTGTATTAACCTCTTCGTCTCAGAGTAGCACTTGCAACCTACGTCCTCAATTATTTCTGCATTCCTATTCAGTTTTTGCCCTCTAAGCTCCCTCTAGTACCATGGAAGGCATTCCCTCATGTCTTAACAGGTGTCTCGTCATCCTGTCCCTTCTCCTTATCATTGTTTTCCACATATTCCTTTCCTCTCCGATTCTGCGCATGACCTCCTCATTCCTTACCTTATCAGTCCACTTAATTTTCAACATTCGTCTGTAGCACCACATCTTAAGTGATTTCATTATCTTCTGTTCCGGTTTTCCCACAGTTTCGCTACGACACATTGCTGTACTCCAGACGTACATTCTCAGAAATTACTTCCTCAAATTAAGGCCGATATTTGATATTGGTAGACTTATCTTCGCCAGGAATGCCGTTTTTGGCATTGCTAGTCTGGTTTTGAAGTCCTTCTTGCTCCGTCCATCAATGGTTATTTTACCGCTTGGATACAGAATTCCTTAACTTCATCTACTTCGTGACCATCAATCCTAATGCTAAGTTTCTTGCTGTTCTTATTTCTACTCATTCTCATTACCTCCGTCTTTCTTCGATTTACTCTAAAACTGTGCTCTGTACTTATTACACTGTTCATTCCATTCAGCAGATCATGAAAATGTTCTTAACTTTCACCCAGGATAACAATGTCATCAGCGAATCGTATTATTGATATCCCATCACCTTGAATATTTTAATTCCACTCCTGAACCTTTCATTTATTTCCATAATTGCTTTTCGATGTACAGATTGAACAAGACTACATCCTTGTCTTACACCTTTTTAATAAGGGCACTTCGTTCTTGGTCGACAATTTTATTATTCCCTCTTGGCTGTTGTACATGTGACCCGCCTCTCCCTACAGTTTACACCTACTTTCCTTAGAATTTCGAACATCTTGTACCATTTTACATTGACGAACGCTTTTCCAGGTCGACAAATCTATGAACGTGTCTTGATTTTTCTTTAGTCTCGGTTCCATTATTAACTGGAACGTCAGAATTGCATCTTTCGTGTCTCTTTACCTTTCTAAAGCCAAACTGATCATTATCTAGCGCATCTTTATTTGATCGTTAGTCCTCCAAAATGCTCTTAAATTCTTATTGTAATACTGGATCCCCTATTCCTTTTAAATCCAATCCTGTTTCTTCTTGTATCACATCAGACAAATCTTCCACTTCATAAGGGTCTTCAGTTTATTCTTTACACCTATCCACTCATGACAGGTTTCTTCTCAGCTACACTATTTGTACCTATTTTTTCTTTCCAGCTGTGACTGCCCTTTGTAGAGACGTCCATTTCTAATCAACTGTACTGCCTACTGAGCTACTCCTTATTGCTGTATCTATAGCCTTAGAGAACTTCAAGCACAGCTCGTAATTCCTTACTTATGTATCCCAATTCTTTGCGTATTGATTCTTCCTGACTAATCTCTTGAACTTAAGCCTACTCTTCATCACTACTACGTTGTGATCTGAGTCTATATATGCTCCTGGGTACGCATTAAAATCAGTATTTGATTTCGGAATGTGTCTGACCATGATGTAATCTAACTGAAATCTTCCCCTATCACTCGGCCTTTCCCGTGCATACTTCCTCCTCCTGTGATTCTTGAACAGAGTATTCGCTGTTACTAGCTCAAATTGATTAAGAACTCAATTAGTCTTTCTCCTCTCTTATTCCTCGTCCCAAGCCCATATTCTCCTTTAACCTTTCCTTCCACTCCTTTCCCTGCAACTTAACGTAATGAATTACCCTTTCAATATACCCATGTACTTTGTCTACCTCCTCACTTTCAGCTGGCGAGGTTGGCATGTATACCTGAACTATCGTCGTCGGTGTTGGTTTACTGCCAATTCTGACAGGAACAACCGTATCACTGAACTGTTCACAGTAACACATTCTTTGCCCTATCTTCCTATTTATTCATAACGAATCCAACTCCTGTTATACCATTTTCTACTGCTGTTGATATTACTCTAACCACATCTGACCAGAAATCCTCGTCTTCTTTCCACTTCACTTCACTGACCCCTGCTATATCCAGATTGAGCCTTAGCAGTTCCCTTTTCAGGTTTTTTAGTTTCTCTGCCATGTTCAACCTTCTGACATTCCACGCCCCTATTCGCACAACGTTATCTTTTCGTTGATTATTCAGTGTTTTTCTCAAGGTAACCTCCCAATTGTCAGTCCACCGCTTCCGGAGATCCGAATGAGGGACTATTCAGGAATCTTTGGCCAAAGGAGAGATCATTATGACACTTCTTCAATTACAGACCACATATCCTGTGGATACACGTTACGTGTCTTTAATGCAGATGTTTCCATTGCCTTCTGCATCCTCATGCGGTTGATTATTGCTGATTCTTCCGCCCTTAGAGGCAGTTTCCTACCCCTAGGACAAGAGAGTGACGTGAACCTCTGTCCGCTCTTCCGCCCTCTTGGACAAGGCCGCTGGCAGAATGGGGTTGACTTGTTATGCCGGAAGTCTCCGGCCGCCAATGCTGATTATTAATAAAAATTTAAGCAGCGGCGAACCCGTGACGGAGGACGTTTTGATTATATATCTAAGACGCTACCCCTAGAACATGATTACCCTGAAATATCACATTACTGCCAAGGATTGTGTGACCATTCTGGCTGATCAGGCCTACCCCATGGTACAGAGTTTGTTTCCCAATGGTGATGTTGTGTTTCGAGACGACAGGGAGCTGTGTGAGTTCGAATAGGGGCAAATTGTTAGTGCTCGTATAGTGAGTGCTCTCCATAATCAAGGTAGTCGATGCATTTGGTGTTTCAAGAGGCATCGAATCGCATATGTGTACCGCATACAGGGAAAGCGGAAAAACATCATCGCCTGGTCCAGGACTGGTTCCGTGAGCACGAGGATCACCTGCTGCTTGTCCCCTGGCAACTATGGTCACGAGATCTCATATATCACTGAGCCTTTGTGATCTACTTTGGAGAGAAGGGCGCTCAATCGCTTTCTATCACCATCATCGTTACCTGTACCTGCTACTATTTTGCAGGAAGAATGGTATAAGACTCCAAGACGACTGGAAGCTGTTTCGAATGCCGACGGCTTTCGTATTTTGTATTAGGCACAGTAATGTGTTGTCTTCGTGATGTTTCCATATTTTTGTCCACCCTTGTGTTATCCTTGGCGTTTTAAAGTGCAACTGCAGTCTATTTGAAGTACGCATTAAATCTGGTCGACCAAGATTTTTGTGCTTCCAGCAGTGCGGATCCGCTCAGCGCTCCGGCTTTCTCCACCAATGTGCTATTCTCCTCAGAGGCTAATAATGCACTTTTTTTTTTGTGTCATCAGTCTTCTGACTGATTTGATGCGGCCTGCCACGAATTCCTCTCCTGTTCCAACCGTTCCACCTCAGAGTAGTACTTGCAATCTACTTTCTCAATTATTTTTTGGATGTGTTGCAATTTTTCTGTTTCCCTTCTGTTTTTGCCCTCTACAGCTCCCTCTAATAGCATGGAAGCTATTCCCTGATGTCTTAACAGATGTCATGTCATCCTGTACCTTCTCCTTGTCAGTGTTTTCTACATATTCCTTTTCTCCCCGATTCTGCGCAGAACCTCCTAATTCCTTACTTTATCAAAGCACCTAATTTTCAATCTTGGTCTGTAGCATACCATGTCAAATGCTTCGATTCTCTTCTATTTCGGTTTTCTCACAGTCCGTGTTTCACTACTATACAATGCTGTGTTCCAAACGAACATTCTCAGAAATTTCTTCCTCAAATCAGGGCCTATGTTTGATACTAGCAGACTATTCTTGGCTAGAATGCCCTTTTGGCCAGTGCTAGTCTGCTTTTGATGTCCTCCTTGCTCTGTGCGGCATTGGTTATTTTGCTGCCTAGGCAGTAAAATTGCTTAACTTAATTTACTTCATGACCATCAACCCTGAAGTTTCAATTTCTCACTGTTCGCGTTTCTGCTACTTCTCATTAGTTTCGTCTTTCTTCGATTTTACTCTCAATCCATATTCGGCACTCATTAGATTGTTCTTCCATTCAGAAAATCATGTAATTGTTCTTCACTTTCACTTAAGACAGCAATGAGCAATGTCTTCAGCGAATCGTATGACAGATATCATTTCACTTTGAATTTGAATTCCACTCCTGAACGTTTCTTTTATTTTCATAGTTGTTTCTTCGATGTACAAATTGAACAGTAAGGGCGAAAGACAATTTTTCTACCAAGAAATAACTTTGGTTACTTGAATTAATAAGAACATTAGACAGTGCTAATACAGTGAACAGAATTACAAAAAGCCTTACATACAGGAATTTAGCACTGAGATGTTAATAGATCTGTACATATTTCGATTTTGGAATATGTAATATATCTATAACTATGATTGGTGGTACAGTGTAAACACATGTAGGGGCGCGAAGTACAACCTGTTAATCCTGAATGGGGGTGGACTTTGTCAGTTCCATGACAGATAAAAGACGTTCGCACATATGTGTTGACCGAAACACTGAAATAACTTTAGCAACTAGTCTGTGCAATCGACGATCTTGCACGTGGGGTTACATTCGCGGATTGCACAAACAGCTCGTTGAGTTTGGTGCGACACTGTATTTCTGTCATTTAAATTTGGAAGGAATGAGGATACAATAGCAGCCGGAAGGGAGAATAGTCTGACGAACGAATCGAAATCCATCTTCAGTTGTGCAGTTTCAAGTAATTTCTTTGACAACCCATGATGAAATGTTTCAATGAATGAAACATATTCAGTCATGCGTGCTCCACAAACTACTGCATTATGGGAAATGTTCCATGTCATGAACTTGAATCTGAATTTTACATTGGCTTTCTTTTGGTTTCATAGCATCAATCTTTCCGTCAATTCTATTACCAAATGACCCTTTACGTTAAGACACTCAATGAATTCAAGTAATATTGACCTTAAAGATTTTTGTTGCTGCTAACTCGATTTTTTCCCTAATGGCCGACTACAGTTCAGCCAGCATTCACTGACTTTCGTCAGAAAACAGGTTCATCGTATCGTTTTAGTTGCTGGTGTTATAATGACGTACCAGTAAGTGTTTTTCCAGTAATAGTGCGCTGAATCCGCAGGTGTGATACATTATACGTAAACTGAAGACGGAGAGGGGGGGGGGGGGCGGTAAGGAAAGGAAAGGGAAGGAATTGCTGATGGGGAATGGCTCCACCTTCTTCACTCTGAGGATGCACAAGTACGTCCGACCTCCTGTGAGAATCTCAGAGTAGCGAGCACAGAGGAAGTGGACAGGGAGTGCGGATAAGTAGCGCTCGGTCGCAATGTGGGTCGGCAGTGAGGCGTGCTGAGACAGTCCGCGCAGTTGCGAAAACACCGTGTCGCGGATGGCTCATTGCCTAGTAAGTAGGAGATCTACATCTCCTTCACATATACATGATTACTCTGCAATTCACATTTAAGTGCTTGGCGGAGGGTTCATCGAACCACAATCATACTCTCTCTCTACCATTCCACTCCCGGACAGCGCGCGGGAAAAACGAACACCTAAACCTTTCTGTTCGAGCTCTGATTTCTCTTATTTTATTTTGATGATCATTCCTACCTATGTTGGTTGGGCTCAACAAAATACTTTCGCATTCGGAAGAGGAAGTTGGTGACTGAAATTTCGTAAATAGCTCTCGCCGCGACGAAAAACGCCTTTGCTTTAATGACTTTCATCCCAACTCGCGTATTATATCTGCCACACTCTCTCCCCTATAACGTGATAATACAAAACGAGCAAAAGCACCCTTTCGATGTCCTCCGTCAATCCCACCTGGTAAGGATCCCACGCCGCGCAGCAATATTCTAACAGAGGACGAACGAGTGCAGTGTAAGCTGTCTCTTTAGTGGACTTGTGGCATCTTCTAAGTGTCCTGCCAATGAAACGCAACCTTTGGCTCGCCTTCCCCACAGTATTATCTATGTGGTCTTTCCAACTGAAGTTGTTCGATTAACACCCAGGTACTTAGTTGAATTGACATCCTTGAGAATTGTACTATTTATCGAATAATAGAATGGCAACGGATTTATATTGGAACTCATATGGATCACCTCACACTTTTCGTTATTTAGCGTCAACTGCCACCTGCCACACCGTACAGCAATCTTTTCTAAATCGCTTTGCAACTGATACTGGTCTTCGGATGACCTTACTAGACGGTAAATTACAGCATCATCTGCGAACAAGCTAAGAGAACTGCTCAGATTGTCACCCAGGTCATATAGATCATTAACAGCAGAGGTCCCTCCCAGGACGCTTCCCTGGGGAACATCTGATATCACTTCAGTTTTACTGTATGATTTGCAATCTATTACTACGAACTGCGACATTCCTGACAGGAAATTACGAATCCAGTCGCACAACTGAGACGATACCCTATAGGCCCGCAGCTTGATTAGAAGTCGCTTGTGAGGAACGGTGTCAAAAGCTTTCCGGAAATCTAGAAATACGGAATCAAGTTGAGATCCCCTGTCGATAGCGGCCATTACTTCGTGCGAATAAAAAGCTAGCTGCGTTGCACAACAACGATGTTTTCTGAAACCATGCTGATTACGTATCAATAGATCGTTCCTTTCGAGGTGATTCATAACGTTTGAATACAGTATATGCTCCAAAACCCTACTGCAAACCGACATCAATGTTACAGGTCTGTAGTTCGATGGATTACATCTACTACCCTTCTTAAACACTGGTGCGACCTGCGCAATTTTCCAGTCTGTAGGTACAGATCTATCGGTGAGCGAGCGGTTGTATATGACTGCTAAGTGGGAGCTAAGCAGGTTCACATCCTCGGCCGATACACATTGTCACTCGTTGCCACTGATTCCGCGTAATGTCCTCATGCAGCTGACATTTTTAATTCCTTCCTTTCCTTTCCTTACTCGCCCCTGCCCTTCCCCCTACACCTTCAATTTACAAATCTAATTTAATGCATGTAGTATTGCCAGCATTCTGCTTTGCGTGTGACAAGGCGACTGATTGCTCTAGCGGCTTCTGGCTGCAGCCTCCATTTTCCTTTTCCTCCTCACCCCTCACCTCCATTCGCTGTTGCACTTGGAGAGTGTGACGTCCGGTGTCATTCGTTTGTCACATACAAAAAATTACACATACATATATTTTATATATTTTTATTTTTTAATTAATCAGCATGCTTCTTTCTCTCAGGGATATTGTCTTTTCTTATCAATTTTACTTACGTGGATAAGTAAATAAGAATCGTGTTCGTGAAGGGCCTCAGTTATTCATGTACAAACTTTAGATTTTGAACGTGGTGACTAAAATATAGTTGCAGTTAACTGAATTGAGTGTAATTTTGTTAATTTCTATTTATTGATTGCAAAGCAAGGCTTGAGAGAATTTCGGTTGTTGCCGAGGAGTGGCCAAGATAAAACTTACTGAACTCGTGGAATCTGTATAGTTTAAAAACCTGAACTTTAACGTAAATTAATGATCTGTTGCAATTTAAAAAGGTTCTTATAACGAAATCTCTCGCATTTACAGTTACTGTTAACACTGAAAAATAAATTAATACTTCGGCGCGTAATGGCCGACCAGAGGCTGCATCGGAAGTTGAGCTTCTTGCAGCGCAAATTACTGAAAAAAATGCTTATTAAACACAATTAGCCACTGCGAGCATTTGAGGTAACAACTATTACAAAGAAATTCATTTTGTAATAATAATAACAAGTTTATTTTAGCAATAAATACAAATAACTTACATAAAATACGTATAGCCGCTCAATGGTGTGCCTTCCGTATAGTGAAATAAAACAGTGTGTGTCCCATAAAATACGTCCTTCCTCCTCGGCCGTACAATCGCGTCTCTTTCGATCCTTTTTTTATTTTCATAGACGTTAAAGATGCTATCGCTGCATATCAGTTGTTTCAAGAACATTAACTATATCTTTTACACTAATTATATTCATAAAATACGTAAACTACGATTTACAACCGCTAAAAATGTCAATATTTATGTGACGTACCGTCACAAGAGCTAGGCAGGAGCGCAGCTGGAGCGCTGTTTGACCAGGCCTGCAGTAAATAGTTCCCGGTTTCACCACTCCCTGTGGCGCAGACCTCACCATTGGCGGATGAATGGACTATTTGAATGTCTCATAGCGGTAGGATAACGTAGTTCCTGTAATCTGCGCCATCTATGTGTGTCGCGACACTGAGACTGGCTGGAGTGTGGCACCGTCCGAAAACTAGTGCTGTAAACCGCCTCTGGCGGAGACGCAGCACATAGATCGCAAATGGAGGGTGTTTCCGTTATTTTGTCCAAGTTCTTTGCGACAAAGTTCACTCCCTGTCATTCCAATATTCCGCAATGCGACCGGCAGTGAGTTAAGCTGGTCAAAGCCATTCGTCCAGAGCGCACGATGATTACGGCCGTCAAAAGGATCTGTCGAATCGGCGAAACGTATTGATACGCCTTCTCTTAGCGACGAAATGGTCACGAGTGCGGGACCTGCTATCTCGACACAAAGGGATAAAGCTAGTTGCTGCCGAATCTATCTGCAAGCCGCGCATGTAACGCCCTCGAAAGTGCGAGCGGATAGTAATAGAGAGCGGGGGCTTTCGAAAGTACAAGAGATGGTCGCGCAGCAGGGCGCACGGCCGGAGCGAGGCTTTGGGGGCCGTCGATGGCCCACCTCGGGAAAGAGAGAAAGAGAGAACGAGGGAGAGAGAGGGACGGCTCGCGCATAGAGGGAGGGTGGGCGATCCGAAATATGAAAAAAAGAGCGGGAAAAAGAGGCGAGACGAGCGGCCGGCCGGCCGGCGCGGCTGGAATCGGATTTATCGCCGGCTGCCGGCTGGTGGCGGAGGGTAGGCTGCGGGTAACGACCGGACAGCCGTGCGCTTGTTTGTGTCTGTCTTGTGACGTATCCACTGAGTCGTTAGGTGCCGGCTGCGGCGGGCGCGCCGCCCAAGAAACGTGTTTTTGCGCTGATTGACGCAATTACGAAAGAGGGAAAAGGACTGCGCGCCCGCGGCGTCGCTGCCGCCGCCTCGCCTCGCCGTTGCTGCCGTCGGCAGGCGTCGGCGTCGGCGGGCGTCGGCGTCGGCAGACGTCGGCCCCGCTGTGGCGGAACACCGGCGGCAGACCGCGAGCGGTGCGGCCGAGACGCCTCTCTGGCTGCGTCTCCCCCCCCCCCCCCCCAACCCCCCTTCCCGCGCCCTACCAAACGCAACCTCTCTGCCCCACACCCAGGTGTTTAAAAACATCGCCGCCGTTCCCTAAAGGAAGCGCAGCCCTTCACAGCGTGCGTGTGTGTTGTGTGTCGCCAGACACGCCCCGTCTCTCTCTGCCTGTGTTTGTCGTCTCTCCTTGCTCGCGACGCTGGCACCACCGCCGCTTGAGACGTATTTTCTCTTCGGGCTTACCTTTGTCTTGCTCCGTCTACTTGCAGAAAATTACAGCGAACAAGGTGGACAAAAACAAAACCGGTCTGGAAAATATTTCATGCGCCTCGAGATAGGCAACCCAGCTTATGTCGTCTGCCCCACGTGTGCATGACGTGAGTTGCGTAGCCTATCTTAAGGCGCATAAAATATTTGTCAGGCCGCTTTTGTTTTTTCCGCCCTACAGAATTTTATACCAGCTTCACAGCTCCTACCAACATGCTGTGTATAAATTTTCTTTTAAAATTAGTCGGCATATCACAGGTTACTATATACTCGCTCGCTTACCCATCTCGCAACGGTAAGACTGGTGCTGCATCATACAGTACATGTGACTGATGCAGTGCTGATAATAAGTTAAAATTTTGTTTTTGTGGGGTTCTACAGCCTCCAAACGCTTAATAAAAGAAAATGTTTTCCGTAGTAGGTTGTAATGTAGAAGATCTTTTTTTAAACCGTGTGATCCATTCGCTATGAAAGGATGTAAAATAACGTCTACTTTTTATGTATAGTGTAAAACAATTTGATAATTACCACATGTAATACGTAATATTGCAAATATGTGCTTGAAAAATCACTAGTCGTCGAAATTAGCTAATCACACTATTTTTTTTGAAAGAAAAAGATCGTCAGCATTATAGCCTACTACGGACCATGTTTTCTTTTATTCATAATAAGTGACATGTTGTCATGAGCAATTTTTAAAAGTAATTATTTTAACGGCGTCATTTACAAATTGTCACAAACAGTTATTTATTTCGATCAATTAACGATCAGTTTCAGGTCTTACTAATCTCAAGTTGTATTTTTTTAAAAGAACGTAATCGTAAGGTGTAAAATAAGAGGAATAGCTCTAAAGCAGATATTTAATAACATTCAGCGGTTCACAAAACATTTTTCTTCAAAAGAGCTCAAGACTAAGCAGAAAAGTAAGAGGAACACCTCTACAGCAGACATGTAATAGCATTAATTGGTACCCAGTACATTTATTTATTTACTTTTGTAAAGTAACTCAGACGTAAGCTGTAAAATACGAGGAATTATGTATCAGACTTGTGACATAGCACTGAATGCTGTTACAAGTTTGATGTAGAGCTTATTCCTCTTATTTTGCGGCTTTTGACCAAGTCATTTTTTTTAATTTACACAACTAATCAGATCCGAATATGGTCATTAATCGATCGAAACTAGTAATCAAGTGGTTCAAATGGCTCTAAGCACTATGGCACTATAGTACCACATTTCTAATGTTTCGATTCTTTTTGCTGGTCTTCCCAGAGTCGATGTTCTACTACCGTACAATGCTGTGCTCCAAATGTACATTCTCAGAAATTTCTTCCTTACATGAATGCCAACATCTGATACCAGCAGAATTCTCTTGGCCAGTAATTCCCTCTTAGCGTGTATTAGACTGCTTTTTAGGTCATCCTTGCTTCGTCCGTTACGTGTTATTTTGCTTCAAAATTGGCAGAATTCGTTATCTTCGTCTACTCCGTGGTACACAACTTTGATGTTAAGTTTCTCACTCATCGTATTTCCGCTGCTCATCATTATTTTCGTCTCTCTTCAGTTTACCCTCAATCAGTAACCTGTACTCATTAGACCATTCCATCCAACAGTCCTCTAATTCTTCTCCGCTTTCGCTGAGGATAACAACGTCATCAACAACTTTTATCGGTGATATCCACTCAACCCTAATTTTAATAGCAATCTTAAAACTATTTGTTTCCGTCATAGCTTCTTCGATGCCTAGACTGAACGATAGGGGAGAAAGGGTGCTTACTTGTCTTAACGCTATTTCAATCTCAACACTTCGTTCTTGGTTTTCCAATCTTAATTATACCCTCTTGTTTCTTGGACATACGAGTGTTACATATTATCCATCCTCCCCTATAATTACTCCTATTGTTCTCAGGATTTCGAAAAGCTTGCACCATTTTACATTGTCGAACGTTTTTTCGAGGTCGACAGTTCCTATGAACGTATATTAATTTTTCTTAAGCCTTGCTCCCATTATCAATCACATCAGAACAGCCTCTCTGGTGCCTTTCCTTTTCCTAATTCCAAAATGATCCTCATCTAACAAATCCTCAGTTTTCTTTTTCATTCTCTATATTATTCTTATCAGCAACTTGGATGCATGAACAGTTAAGCTGTTTGAATGATAGACCTTTCCGTGCTATGTTCTGGAATCTGTGATGTCTGATGGTATGTCTCCAGACTAAGATTCTACACACCACCCCGTATGGGAGTCTTGTTGCCACTTCCACCAATTATTTCAGAAATTCCGAGGGAATTCTGCCTTATTTGACTGCAATCCTCTAAAGCTTTATTAAACTGTGGCTATAATACTCGATCACATACGTCTTCCATGTTGACTCTCACTTCTCCTTCAATCTCATTCATTATTGTCGACCTCTCGCGGAGGCCTTCAGGGTGCTCTTTCCACCAGCTCGCACTCTCCTTTGCGCTTAACAGTGCAATTTCCAACGCACTCTTAATGCTGCCACCCTTGCTTTTAATTTCACCGAAAGTGGTTTTCACTTTTCTATGTCCGGAGGAAGTACTTCTGACGATCATTTCTTTTCAGGTTTCTTCACATTTTTCTGCTGCCATTTCGCCTGACTTCCCAGCACCTTGTATTCATTTTATTCGTAAGTGGCTTGTATTTATTTCTTGAATTTCCCTGAACATGTTTATTCTTACTTTTTTCATCGATTAATTCTGTTATTCAAACTATCTTCGCAGTAATCTTCCTTGTACCTAAGTTTCTCTTTACGGCTTATGTCGTTGCCTTTTTTTAGAAATGCCAATTCCTCTTCAGCTGAATGAGGAATGGTGAGACGCATTTGTACGCTGATTCTTCCGGATGATTCTCTTAAACATCACTCTACTCTTCATCACAATTAAATTGTGATACGGTAGCACCTTACAATCTATTATCTGGTTTGAGAAACTCTGTCTGACCATCATATCATCCAGCCGGAATCTTCCAGTATCTCGAGAACTTTTCCAAGCACACCTTACCCCATTGCACTTTTTGAACAGTATATTCACTATTAATAACTCAAATTTGTTGCATAACTGTGTTAGTTCCTCGCCTCTTTCAGTCCTACTAGCAAGTCCTCATTCTCCCGTAATCCTTTCTTCTTCTCCTTACCGTACAACCGCTTTCCGAAGCTCCGTGACTGTTAGAGTTGCATCTCCTCCGCGTGCTGAATTACCCGTTCAGTATCCTCACATGCTTTCTCTGCCTCTCCATCCTCTGCTTACGACGTCGGCATGTGTACCTTAACTATTGCTGCTGGTGTTGGTCTGCTGTCGATTGCAATGAGAACAACCCTGTCAGTGAACTATTCGCAGTAACGGACTCTCTGTTGTACTTTCCTGTCCAAAATCAATCTTCCTCCCGTTATACCATTCCATGAACAACGAGAGTTATCCAAAAAGTAAGTTCCGATCGGTCGCGAAATGGAAACCACTGAGAAAACCAGAAACGTTTTATTTGCAACAGTTAGGTACACCTACCACCTACTTCTCTACATAGTCGACGCTCCAACTGAGAGTGTTGTCGTAGTGTTGTATCAACTTTTCAAAATCCTCGTCATAGAAATCAGCCGCCTGTGCTTTCGGCCACTTATCTGCACTGGTCTGCAGCTCGGTGTCTGTAGAAAAATTTTGTCTTCATAGCCAGCGGTTCTTGTGAGAGATGAGACTCAGGAGGAGCAAATTAGGGATTGTATTGCCCCTGTAGTCTGCGGCCGGGAATTGACATGAAGAAGGAACTGCTCGACAGTTGTGTTATGTGGGCTGCGTGACACAGGCGAAATCTCTAACCAGGCCCTCATACTTGGCGGTAGACGCTATTCCCTAAGCATCTTTACATGCTCGCCGTTCACTCAAAACTGAAATGAGCGACGCGACACGATCGACGGGCATACTAGAGACACTACCCAACGCATCTGTGCAAAGCTTTACCGGACTTCCCCAGTGGTTTCCATTTTGCGAACCCCCGTATATTCGCCTGACCAGCAATCTTATCTTTGATATATATCGCTTCATCAAGATGTAGATTGATCTTTTGCATTTCCCTTTTCAGATTTTGTAGCTTCCGACATTCCATGCTGCAGCTTGTAGATGCTAACCTTTCGTTGGTTATTCAGTATTTGCTTATGCTGCGCACCTTCTACATCTACATTTACATGCATATTCTGCAAGCCACCATACGGTGCGTCGCGGAGGATACGCTGTACCACTACTAGCAGTTTCCTTTCCTGTTCCACTAGCAGATATGCCTCCGCATGAGCCTTAACGTCTCGTATCGTACCTCCCTGGTCCCTAATCGTAATGTATGTACGCGACAGTAGGATCGCTCTGCAGTCAGCTTTAAATGTTGGTCTCTAAACTTTCTCAGTGGTCTCTAAACTTTCTCAGTAGTGTTCTTCGAAATGAATGTCTGCTTACCTCCAGGGATCCCCATTTGAGTTCTTGAAGCATATCCGTAAGACTCGCATGCTGATTGAACGTGCTGGTAACAGATCTAGTGGCCGGCCGGAGTGGTCGAGCGGTTCTAGGCGCTACAGTCTGGAACCGCGCGACCGCTACGCTCGCCGGTTCGAATCCTGCCTCGGGCATGGATGTGTGTGATGTCCTTAGGTTAGTTAGGTTTAAGTAGTTCTAAGTTTTAGGGGACTGATGACCTCAGAAGTTGAGTCCCATAGTGCTCTGAGCCATTTGAACCATTTTTGAACAAATCTAGCAGTTCGCCTCTGAACTGCTTCGATGCCTTCTTTCAATCCCACCTGGTGCATATCCCACACACTAGAGCTGTACTCAAGAATAGGTCGTTCTAGCGTCCTATTTGCGATCTCCTTAACAGCTGAACCACACTTTCCTAAAATTCTTCCAACAAACCGAAATCGACCATTTGCGTTCCCTACCACAATCCTCACAAGCTCGTTCCATTTCATATCGCTTCCCAGCTTTATGTCCAAGTATTGAAACACGTGACGATTTGAAGCAGGATACTACTGGTGCTGTATTCGAATATTAAGGGTTTGCTTTTTCTGCTCACCCGCTTTAAATTACATTTTTCTACCTTAAGAGCCGGCTGCCATTCATCAAAGCAACTAGAAATTTGGTCTAGGTCATCTTGTACCATCCGACAGTCACTAATCTTCCAACAGCTTCCTGTACACCACAGCATCGTCAGCGAACAACCGCAGATTGCTGCCCACTCTGTCCACCTGATCATTTATGTATATCATTTATGTATACAGTCCCTAGGCCACCCTTGGTGTTACCCTTGTCTCCGATGAAATGAACACTAGCCGTGGAGTACAACATACTGGATTCTATTACTTAACAAGTCTTTAAACCAGTCAAATCTCTGGTAGCCTATTCTCTATGCTCGCACCTTCTTTAATAGTCTGCGGTGAGGTTTTGCATCGAATGCTTTCGGAAATCCAGAAATATGGAATCTGCCTGTTCTCCAAGCTGGGTTTGCACGAGCGATACTTTCTAAACCCCTGTTGATTGGTGGATATGAGCTTCTCGTCTCTAGGAAATCTTTCATATTAGATTTCAGAATATGTTCTAGAGTTGTGCAGCAAACCGATGTCAAGAATATTAGTCCGTAATTTTGGGAGTCGGTTCTTTTACCGTTCTTATATTCATGAGTCGACCCCGCTTTTTTCCAATCGCTTGGCAGTTTGCGATGTTGCAGAGATTCACGATAAATGCAAACTAAGTAAGGGGCCAATGATACAGAGTACTCTTTGTAAAACCTTCCTCTCGGCAGGCTCTGTCGGAGGTCAGAATGCGAGACTCGTCCAGAATCTTTTGCCAATGGAGAGATCATCACGAAACTTGTTGAGCTACCAGGCCACATGTCCTGTGGACACACATTGTGTGTCTTTAATGCAGTCGTTTCCATTACCTTCTTAGTTCCCATGCCGTTGATCATTGCTGATTTTACCGCCTTTACCGGGCAGTTTCATAGTCGAAGAGCAACAGTGCGTATCTCCGTCCTGTTCGACAAGGCCGTTGGCAAAAGGGGGATGACTTCTTACGCCGAAACTCTTCGGCCGACATTACTGAAGATTTTAATCAGAACTTGAGCAGTGGTTTGGTTCCAACTGGTGACTCTGAATTTTTTTGGTTACTAGTCAGTGACACTTGCCTGAAAGACCAAATCTAGCATCGTGCGGTAATTCGTTATCTGCATTTGAAGGGGAACAACGCTAGAACAACACTGCATTCTCAGTTGGTGGAAGTGTACAGAAATAATGAACAATCGCAAGATAAATTGTTTAGGTAGCGCAAACGCTTCCAGAGCGAACAGACAACCGTGAATGAGGAGGAACGAAGGGAGAGTCTCTCTGTGAATAGCCGGCAGTCGTGATCGAGTTAAAATCCGTCTAGGATCAATTTCAACGTATGGACGACATTTTGTACCTGAGAAATGTAGCCGCCCGTTGAGTTCCGCGACTGCTCACGTCAAATCAGAAAGACAGGCGAATCGAAACAACAGCGGAAATGTTGCAGCTGTGTCACGTCAATCGGTCCGACTTCTTTAGCCGAGGGCTGAGACGGAGAAGCAAAAGCTAATAGCGGTAACACGTAGATTCACCATCGCCGTATAAGGTGCGGACAGATTATGTTCGTAAAGGGCAAATCTTCTGACAAGACTATGGGACGCTGTCAAAAAGATGTATCGCGTAGAGTTATCCAAGGTTTTTAAGCTCATTTTGAGGCACTGATGACCCGTGTCGACACATATTTTATTAGATTTCATCATACAGAGTGGAAAAGCTTACTCTGCTGTACACCAGCTATGAAACGTCCCCTTTGAAAAATTTATACACGACTGTGCTTAAACTGACACACAATATTTGTAGCGCAACGCAATCTGACTTTCAGTAATCCCTACAAGAGAATGGCCCTGACTAACATTAACCTATATGTTTCACAAATCACTTACCTCACAAAAATCTTCGTTACTCGAACTACTGCAATACAGCAAGCACCACTACTGCCAGCTAAATAAAAGATTCAAACTACTGAAGGCACTAACTACTGATAGGCATAGTTAGCAAATGAAAGATTTTAATAGAGAACAAACAATGTATTTACCTCACTAGTCATAATATATATAGCAGTTCATGACACCAATTCTTACAAATTTCAAAACTCCGCCATCTCTCTTCCCACGTCCACCACTGCTGGCGGCTCACCTCCAACTGCGCAACGCTACGCACTTTTAGCATCCAGCTGCCGCTGCCCAACACTACAATGGCGAGTATTACAACAATGCCAACCAGCCACAGACTGCACACGGCACAGCCAGTGATTTTCATACAGAGCGCTACGTGGCGGCGGCGTTACCAATAAAACAACTTAATCAGCCTACTTACACAGCTAGCAGTTGCGAGAGGCAGCAGTTCCCATCGCATAAAACGACAGAGAGTCACGAGTGTGCGAACGGAGCAGCAGCCGTGTCATACTGAAGCATACCATCCATATCGCAAGGCTTGGCTGCAAACTTTGCTTATTAATTGATTAATGTCTACATGTGACTCCAACTGTACTGTCACATTATCCACAATGACAGGTTCCTAACCATGATTTCAGTAACTCCAAAATCAAGATCACATTTTACTTAAGATTGTGCTATTGAACGATTAAATCGACTAGTCAGAAACACGTCCTGAGCAGACAGGCGCGAAACAAAGAAACTAGCTCGCGAAACAGTCTTCGACTAGCATCCAGGCTGACACATGTACTCACTTCGAGTGCACATTTTATACCGCTCAAATTAAGTTACGTATTATTCAGCCTCCGAAAAGTTTATTTGATATTTCGTAACCAGCATTCATGCGGACAGTATGTGTGCTTCACAAGTTCTGATATTACGCATTTAAAAGTGATTTAGTGATTAAAAGTACTGCAGAGAACTGAGAACTTTATATCCGAATTCTTGAGCGTGCAACTTCGAACTGTCACTAAATTCATATGGAGATAATTCATGAAATTGAAATGCTGCTTGATCTGTGACAACTGGAAACCACGAAATTATATTCAAGTATTACCGTTAGACTGGCCCTAAAGGCTGTTTTTTCATTCATTTTCCTATTAAATTGTTTCGAGATTTTCATCAAAGTGCCGTTGATATTTTCCCACTTGCCATTGAAGTAGGGACTCAGTTAATTTGCCGGCGGGGGTAACCGAGCGGTTGTAGGCGCTACAGTCTGGAACCGCGAGACCACTACGGTCGCAGGTTCGAATCCTACCTCGGGCATGGATGTGTGTGACATCCTTAGGTTAGTTAGGTTTAAGTAGTTCTAAGTTCTAGGGGACTGATGACCACAAAAGTTAAGTCCCATAGTGCTCAGAGCCATTTGAACCATTTGAGCCAGTTGATTTGGCGCCCGCAGTACCGTGGCTGTCTGCACAGTTCCCTAAGCAGATCTATTCTGCATGTGTGATTTTGTAGTTAAGCTATGTTACTCGACCACTGTACCGCAAGTCAAGGAATTAGCAATATGTTAGGACGATCGGCACACTCGCCGTAGAGAAAAAGGGAGTACAATCATTTGAAAAGCGCCTACTTCAACTTTGTCAACTATTTTTCACGGGAACTTGTATTTGTTATGGCCGCGTCATTTTGTTTTGATTTCCGTAGTGGAGTGCTACTGTGGGGGTGAAGATTGCTCTCTGTACTAGGTCTGAAGACATGCACACCCTAACAAACAAAGAGTTAATTGCGTAACTATAATTTTTCCAAGCGATAATTCAAAATTTATAGCTCCCCCGTTAAGTATTACCGCTAAGAATGTATTTAACGCGATGAAGTTTTTAGTTAAGTAATAATATTATGTTATTGATGTTGGTAACCTTTGGATAACAAAAAGGGATTTAATTATCACAAGTTCTATCAGTGTTGTCACATTCACAACGACCCGATCATAGTATACAGAGTGTAACAGAATGAGGTTTTAAAAATTCGGGAGATTGTAGAGAATGAAATTTTGAATGTTTTGACAACAGGAACCTGTGGACGGAAATATGAATAAAGTTTCTATATCACTACGCACTTTCTACCCGAACGGTAGGCTAAACGAAATATCAAATACTATATTTTGGAAAACGCTTACTGGCATTCGAGTACATTCAAATACTGTAAACCGAACCTATGAATGCACTACAGCTGAGCAAGTGTTCGCTGTGACGATCAACTTCTTTACCGAATGTGGAACGACGAACCATGTTTTTCCCGATTCTTTTTAAGATTCCGCGCTCCTCTCTGATGGTATCAACCACTAATGATGCGTGGTGTTGGGTATTTCACTCATCCCCAGATGAAAAAGTCGAGGGGAGTGAGGGCAGGGGAGCGCACAGGCCAAGGGACTTTTGTTCTCTTCCAATTACTCCCTTCCTGAAGTTGTCTATGAGATATGCCCTGGCCCGACTATCAGATTACGCTGGAACATCAACGTTATGAAACCACCACTCAGTACAAAGTTGGACGGGAACGTCCACTAGAAGTGCAGGCAGGGCATTGTCATGTTCAAATACCATGCACTTTTCAAACGATCTGGTAAGAAGAGTTCAAATTGTGTGATTGCGAAGAAATTCCAGTCCAAATGTTCACTGTTAGCTAATGTGTGGATTTTCAACTGTCCAATGGTGGCCGTAGGAAATTTATTTCACATATCCAGCTGTAGGTACCTGAGTTCAAAATGTTCACAATTTCACTTCATGTCCGAGGAGGAATGATCATTTTCCGGGATGTGATAGGAACGTAATCAGCATGGCTTCAGAAAACATCGCTCTTGTGCAACGCAGCTAGCTCTTTATTCGCACGAAGTAATGGCCGCTATCGACAGGGGATCTCAAGTTGATTCCGTATTTCTAGATTTCCGGAAAGCTTTTGACACCGTTCCTCACAAGCGACTTCTAATCAAGCTGCGGACCTATGGGATATCGTCTCAGTTGTACGACTGGATTCGTGATTTCCTGTCAGGAAGGTCGCAGTTCGTAGTAATAGACGGCAAATCATCGAGTAAAACTGAAGTGATATCAGGTGTTCCCCAGGGAAGCGTCCTGGGACCTCTGCTGTTCCTGCTCTATATAAATGACCTGGGTGACAATCTGAGCAGTTCTCTTAGATTGTTCGCAGATGATGCTGTAATTTACCGTCTAGTAAGGTCATCCGAAGACCAGTATCAGTTGCAAAGCGATTTAGAAAAGATTGCTGTATGGTGTGTCAGGTGGCAGTTGATGCTAAATAACGAAAAGTGTGAGATGATCCACATGAGTTCCAAAAGAAATCCTTTGGAATTCGATTACTCGATAAATAGTACAATTCTCAAGGCTGTCAATTCAACTAAGTACCTGGGTGTTAAAATTACGAACAACTTCAGTTGGAAGGACTACATAGATAATATTGTCGGGAAGGCGAGCCAAAGGTTGCGTTTCATTGGCAGGACACTTAGAAGATGCAACAAGTCCACTAAAGAGACAGCTTACACTACACTCGTTCGTCCTCTGTTTGAATATTGCTGCGCGGTGTGGGATCCTTACCAGGTGGGATTGACGGAGGACATCGAAAGGGTGCAAAAAATGGCCCCTCGTTTTGTATTATCACGTTATAGGGGAGAGAGTGTGGCGGATGTGATACACGAGTTGGGATGGAAGTCATTACAGCATAGACGTTTTTCGTCGCGGCGAGACCTTTTTACGAAATTTCAGTCACCAACTTTCTCTTCAGAATGCGAAAATATTTTGTTGAGCCCAACCTACATAGGTAGGAATGATCATCAAAATAAAATAAGAGAAATCAGAGCTCGAACAGAAAGGTTTAGGTGTTCGTTTTTCCCGCTCGCTGTTCGGGAGTGGAATAGTAGAGAGATAGTATGATTGTGGTTCGATGAACCCTCTGCCAAGCACTTAAATGTGAATTGCAGAGTAATCATGTAGATGTAGATGTAGAACGATCATTCGAAGCAAAAATATCTTGTAAACATAGACTCTAAAATGCATAGGAAAAATACATTAAACACTTCAACGAGTATAATATAATTATAATGCCAAATTTAGTGACTGTAGAGGTTGTACATTACATAAAATAACAAACTGAAATTATACGATAAAAAAAGACAGTAAATGCAAGTGAAGTACTTCTTTACCACAAAAAGCACGTGTTAAATCCACCATTTTTTGGTAAGATATCGTCGCTTCATTGTATAGTTTAGCACTGGAAGTAACTTTTTTTAGTTTTGGATTTTGATTCATTATGTAGTACCTTGGAATAAATATTTCTTGCCCACTGACCATAAGCTGTTTAAGTTCTTGAATATCTGCGCATTTTTCATGAAGTATTAACAGGAGCAGTGAAAATATATCCACAAAATCAGTTATTTGAAAAGCAATAGTGATATACCTTTCAAAAAGTTTCATATTAGAAAACAATTAGCATTATATGCTCGCTGTGGAAGTGAAAATTTGTCAGGTCTCTACGGATTAATATTCACTCGACGTCTACTTGTAGACCAACAGAATGTTTCAAACGAATTGGTGTTCAAGCTCCATTGTAATTAATTCTGTATCTGAACAGTTTATCTTCCTTCACAACCAGACCTTCTCTGAGCGGTCGTGCACTGAAAGAACACTTCGGTTTGTAATATGCTTTTAAAAAAGTCGTTCAACCTCGTATACTCTCTTGTTCGACAGCAATGACTTTGTAAGAGCTTGGACTCACTCTTGCGGTTTCCAAGGAATTAATCCTGGTCTTTTGGTAACTCTCTTATCGACAGTATCCTCTGATTGGAAATACTATTTTGACAGTATGTAATCGCTTAATGGTACGAACAAGGTAGTGACGGTATATGAAAACTGCATCGTTCTTATTCTGTCATGAGTACGAATCACTGAATATTACGAGAACCCTTCCTTTTGTATCACGGACTTCAGTCACATAATTGTGCAAGAAACTAGTAACTTAACTTTCTCCTTTATTCTCAAAATCTTCAGTGTGAGTGTAAAATATTCCATCACTCTTAGACACTGGATAAATGCTCAAACAGAATAACGATAATTCCATGTAAAGCAATGAAGATCTTTCGGCAAACAGAAATTTCACCATTGTATCATTTCGTTCGATTCTCACAAGAATCGTCCTGCCCAGCCCACTTGCGAGCAGTTAATATTATACCAATTAAGCTGGTTGAATAGGAATATTTGTCTTTCCGACCACCTAACAAATTAAAGTTCTTGTTAAGTTGTTCTCTTTCGTGGGGTTTGATTGGTTTGAAACACTCAGACAACGTCTAACTCATGAGACATAGCCCTAAGGTCACCCATTATTTCCGTGAGAAGACCGACTTGGAGCGTTCTTTCCGTTACCACTAGGAGTAAAACCTTTGTATGTTGGTACCTTTCCATATTATTTGAAAGTCTTTTTAATTGCGTTGTAGCACTGACGGCGGTAGCACTGACGGCGGCCATCGGAACGTGCCATAAACTCATTTTCGACTTAAATGGACTTACCCCGTTTTTTCTGTGGAGTCTCCAAATATTTCAGTTTTCTAATGACATTAGCTTGGTAGTGAAGGATATTGAGTGCAACGTAGGCGTTACATCAAATAGCGCAGCTTCTGCCATATGAAGTGATTTTAAGTCACATGAACAGTTTTTACAGTTTCTAACACACAATTCAACTAATACTGACATTTTGGTTACAGAGAATAGCCATATGATTAGTGAATTTGAACAATCCAGAGTCCTAGGTGTTCGAATAGATGGTAAGCTGTGATGGAAAGCTCATGTTCAGGATATCGTTAAAAAAAGTGAATGCTGCTACATATACCATTAGAACAGTATCTGCAGTAACTGATAGTCTAACAACGAAATTTGAGTACTTTGTTTATTTTCATTCGCTTATGACATACGGCATTATAATTATTATGGGCTAACTTTTCCCATTCATGAAGGATATTTTTGGCTCAGAAATATGCAATTCGAGCAATATGTAGTAATGTCAACTGTTCTTCAGGTGTCTAGAAATCATAACATTGGTTTCTCAATATGTGCTGTTTTAGTGTCTTTTGTTGTTAACAAAATGGGCTTATTCTAAAGAATAACCAGCTTTCACCTTCCAATTCCTGTGTTGTGTTGTTGATTAGTGTGGCTCGGTATCTCAGTGCTACAGTGTCAGATTACAAGCCTAAAAGCGAATTCTAGGTTTTTATCTGGCACTTATCAATTCTTTTACCTGTAGGAATGTTTGTTCATGTCAAAAAGCCGGCTTGTACTGTGGTTCGGAATCCAAATTAAACTGTACGTACGTCTATAACTGGCTAGAAGGCAAAGGCATGTTACCTCCAACAGGACCGTACCTATAGTGGAGTCGCTGTTATAAGATCACAGATGCAGTGGGCTGAGCGCAACAGCTGTGCGTGCCTACTACAACCAATCACGTTCCGCGACTTTCTAAGCGTCTCTGTAGTAACGCCTCAGTGTTGTCGGAGCTCTGTAGTCGGCTGTTGTTTTCGCCTGCAACCATCTGCATGTTATAACTGAAGCTGGCAACAGCGTCACCACCTCTCAGGGATCACCTTACGCCGATTGAACTATATATAGTAAAGCACTGTGATGCTGAAAGCAGCTCTGGAACTGGTGAGTCATAGTGTATTTGATTATGGACGTAATTATCTTGCGGTCTGGTTAGGACTAGTGTAAATTTTATCTATTGAAACGTCCTCTTAGAAAAATTATAAATGACTATGTTTAAACTGACACACAATATTTTTAGCGCAACGCAATCTGACTTTCAAAAATCCCTACAAAGAATGGCCCTGACTAACAATAGCCTATACCTTTCATGAATCACTTACCTCACAAAATCTTCGTTACTCGAACTACTGCAATACAGCGAGCGCCACTACTGCCAACTAAATAAAAGATTCTAACTACTGAAGGCACTAACTACTGATAGGCATACTTAGCAAATGAAAGATTTTGATAGAGAAGAAACAATGTATTTACCCTAATAGTGTTGAAAAGTCATTAGTTCATGACATCCAGTCTTACAAATTTACTGTCTCTGATGGACACACGTCCAGATCATCCGCTCTCAAAACTCCGCCATCTCTCTCCCCACATCCACCACTGCTGGCGTCTCACGTCCAACTGCGCAACGCTACGCGCTGTTCACATCCAACTGCCCAACACTACAATAGCAAATATTCCATAAATGCAAATCAGCCACAGACTGCACACAGCACAGTCAGTGTTTTTCATACAGAGCGCTACGTGGCGTTACCAACATAAAAACCTAAACAGCTACTTACGCTATTATTAACTTTTCTGACGTTAATTTCAAGTAACAAGTGCTCGCCACATTGCACAGGTTTTTATCCATTTGTTACTGCCAGTTTTTCGACACGAAGCTGATGTGGTTTTTTAGTAGGACAACGCACGTCTAAAGCGGCTGCTGCAAAGCAACATGCTATTCACGTGTACAACAAATGTCCTGGCCAACACGGCCGCCATATCTCTCGCCAAGTGAACGTATATGGGACATGGTAAAGTGGGAACGTAATCGTTCTCCAGTACCTACAAAAATCATCACCAAATAGCATAAAAAAGAGTGTAAGTAGGCCGTTTAGGCTTTTATGTTAGTAACGACACGTAGCGCTCTGTATGAAAATCATTGACTGTGCTCTGAGCAGTCGGTGATTTTCATACAGAGCGCTACATGGCGTTACCAACATAAAAACCTAAACAGCCTACTTACAAGAGCAAGTTGCTTGGGACAGTCAATCGCAGGATGGCATTCGGCGTCTTTAGGATCGTTCACATGCGAGAATACACGACTGCGTTGACGCCAGAGTGGGTAATCTGTATGATGATGCGACTGTTTGGGCACTGTGTGCTGTGAGATGAGATGTGGCCTGAGCTTGTTATCATATATTCCTAGAATGATAAGCTACCTGTCAACTCATGTGTCGTTAAAAAAAAAAAAAAAAAAAAAAAAAAAAAAAAAAAAAAAAAAAAACTTCGAATGTGTGTGAAATCTTATGGGCCTTACCTGCTAAGGTCATCAGTCCCTACGCTTACACACTACTTAATCCGAACGGCTCTGAAGTGTCGATAAAACGACTTTGTCCTTGAGGCTGTGTCATTGTTTTCCGGTAGTGTACATAAATTTTAACGTATCTATCGTTGGATGTCGGATTCCGCGTATACGGGTCAACCTAGATATACGCGTATACACTCAGGCAGGAGACATTTCTATCAACGTAACGATGGTTCATCGTATGAAGGACAATTTCTGATTGACTACAGATTACAAATTTTGCACTGATGACTCTCTGAGCGGAAGAGTGTGAGTAATTCTGCGACTACGGGTGAATAACTGGACACCCGTCACGTGGTGAACACTCCATTAAGCCCGCGTCCGAGGTGACTGGGAAACATGAACAAGGAGAGCTGCGCGCGGACTAAATGAACGCGGAGAGGCTGCAAAGCCGGCAAGTGGCGCACACCCGCTCAGTGCGACAATACGTGGCCGTGTATGCACACGCGCGCAGCGCGGCGCCGGCCGTGAGGCCGACAAAAGCCGTCGAAAACACACAAAAACGCCATCAGCATAATCCCCCGCAGCGCGGCGCACCCTTTGCCCTCCCTCATAACAAACGCTCAGCCTCCATAAATATATTTGCAGCACGCGTGCGAGGGATTTCCGTCGGATAGTTTGTGAGGCTCTGCGGGGAGCCGACACGATTGCAGGCGGACACACACACACACACACACACACACATTTGTCCCCGCAGACAAAACAGGACATTTGTTCGCTGGTACTTGCGAATCTTTTTTGTGTATACAATGTATACACCGGGCAGACAGTATCGCTACTGCACAGCATACAGCCGACACAAACACGTCACCAACACTGAAGCGAAAATGGTGAAAAGTGATTCCAGAAGAGTTTTTGTCGGTTGCTCTATATTCTTTGGGTACGTCTGACGGGCAGAGGACGGAGGCAGTGGGGAAAGGATGGGAGCGGCGTTACAGTGACAATATCAGTGACGAATTGTTTTTTTTTTTTTTTTTTTTTTTTTGTCATCACTCTTCTGACCTACCGAGCGAGGTGGAGCAGTGGTTAGCACACTGGACTCGTATTCGGAAGGACGACGGTTCAAACACGCGTCGAGCCATTCTGATTTAGATTTTCCGTTATTGCCCTGAATCTCTTCAGGCAAATGCAGTAATGGTTTCTTTGAAAGGATAAGGCCGAATTCCTTCCACATCCTACCCTAATCCGATGGGACCGATGGCCTTGCTGTTTGGTCCGCTGCTCCAAATCAACTGACTAAGCAATCTTCTGACCTGTTTGAAGCAGCCCGCCATAACTTTCTCCACTGTGCCAATGTCCTCATCTGAGAGTATCACTTACAGGCCGGCTGGGGTGGCCGAGCGGTTCTAGGTCTGGAAGCGCGCGACCGCTACGGTCGCAGGTTCGAATCCCGTCTCGGGCATGGATGTGTATGATGTCGTAGGGTTTAAGTAGGTCTAAGTTCTAGAGGACTGATGACCTCAGAAGTTAAGTCCCATAGTGCTCGGAGCCATTTGAACTAGTATCATTTACATGCACCTTCTTCAATTGCCTGTTGCATACACTATGTTCGAAAGCTTTCGGACACCTATTACGGACCATAAATATGGGTGTGTTCACCATTCGTCTTTGTGGCGATTTGAACTTGCTGGAGACGCGTTCGGTGAGCTGACTGAATGTCTCTGGAGGAATGGCAACCCATTCTTCCTCGAGAGTCAAACGAGAGAATGTAATGACGTTGGGTGTTCGGACCTCTACCGAATTCGACGTTCTACCTCATCACAAAGATGTTCCATTGGGTTCAGGACGAGGCTCTGAGCAGGTCAATCCATTTCATGAAACTAATTCTTGACAAACCATTGACTGGTAGATGCCACTTGATAACGGGGTGCACCGCAATGCTGATAAAAATCGACTCTGAACTGTTTCCATACTGTATGTAGTATATGTCTCTGTGAAGTGTGCTCATTTCAATCCGACTTAGCATTTCCTTTAGCGCAATAACCGCACACTAACCACGAATCACATTGCCACACGACAAGACCACCTCCTGCGCACTACACTCGATGGTATGTAAGGTTTCCCAGCCATTCGCCAAACGCAACCCCCCCCCCCCCCCCCCATAGTATTGACACAAGGTGCAGCGTGGTTCTTCACTCCACCTCAATTCGTCCAGTGACGTCGCTGTTTACATCAGCTCAACCGGCGCTTAGCTCTGGCAACATAATTTGTGGCTT
The DNA here is from genome assembly GCF_023897955.1 of Schistocerca gregaria. NCBI lineage: Eukaryota > Metazoa > Arthropoda > Insecta > Orthoptera > Acrididae > Schistocerca > Schistocerca gregaria. Next base: position 329,006,767 of record NC_064925.1, on the reverse strand, counting down.
AAGAGGAGCTGCTCGACCTTTATATCCCATTCTTTTCAACTTCCTAGGTGCAGTCGTGTTACCTGGGTTTCTGGTAACCCTTTGGAACTGACTAATGAATCCTCCCGCTGATTTCATTTGATTTTTTACAACAATTCTCCACAAAGCTCGACGGTCCCTGTCCATCAGTAGTCTACATGAGATCCGCCTGGTCTTGGTTCCTTCTCGTTTCTGAGCGTTGAGTAGCTCGTGTTCGTGCCATATCTCATTTGACATCCTGTTTTTACTGTACTACGACCTCGCTATGTTATTTTCAATTACTGGTGTCACTGAGTTGCCTCCTTGTCTGCCCGTGAGCGGCAGCAGCGGCGCTTATCGATATAAGCCCTGGCGTATTATCTTTGCTGACTGCTATTACCTGCCGGTTGTCGTGTGTTCGGAGATAGTACATATCGGCAATCGGTTGGAACGTGCCAGCAGCGAGTTCGGACCTGACAGTGTTTGAGCTGGCACGCGGTTCAAGTTCAGTCGGCAGCAGTGAAGTCCGGACCGCCATGACTCGCCCGACGGTTGCCGACACACATGTTTTGAGTGGGGGACGCCTTTGGTTAGTCGTCGGTCGGTCGTCTTGCCGGACGACGTGTATTTGGCCGGCGATCGCTTATGGGGTTGGCTGTGTGTGCCGTCGCGTAATTCGTCACTGCTATTGTACAGTCACTGCCGTTAGCATTATCTAGTTCTTCGTGCAAGAGTTCGTGAAACTGTGTGTAGTTTGTGTGATTCTGAATGGCAAGTTATTTTAAATGTTGTCGGCGTACAGGCTCTGAGCAGTCGGTCGGTTGATGTGGATCAGCCAGGAAATCCCCGGACGGCACAGTGGGCCGGGCCCGCAGGCGGTCTCTACGCAGTGTCCGAGTGTGTGGGAGCTGTTCTGACTACTTCGATGTTCAAGGCTCACCAACCCAGGACATCAAAGTTGAGTGGTGATTTAATTACCGAAGCCAGACTGTTCACATTGTGCCGTTGATTTTTATGGTTGGCTGTTTGCGGGCATTCCGGTGAGCAACAGCGAGTGTTTGAGCTGTCGAAAGTTTGGCCACCATCCGGTGGAGTTTAACTGTATTTTGGTTATTTGACGTCCAAGTGCACCAGCGGAATTTTCTCCCTTGTGGCCGTTAGCTTTCCGGTTACCTGCCCTGGCCGCTGACGTAGCATTCAGACAGTGTCTTTTCCTCACCGTGTTGTCCCTGTCCAACACGTGTGTGTAGTTTTGACAGCTTATGCATACTGGTTGTGGGCGACTTCGCCTTTTACGTTTTGGAGTTCCTTGTGCACTGGTCGGGTGGCAAGCAAGTCGTCTTGTCCATGGGTCCGTTGACTGTCTCTTAATTGGGTTACCGGCGGATCGGATATAGTTGGGCCGACTACCTGTCTCCCCAAGCTAAATAATATTTCAAGTGCAGACCGACCCCGGAAACATCTGAGCGCCGCTGGCTGTACTACCTTTTCTTATTGGTGTTTGGTTGTGTATTTTAATAGCTTATAGTCGATGATTCCAATTTTCTATGCTTTTAGTTGGGTTTTAAATAATGGGCCTTCTGTCGCTTTGAAACTGAAAGTTGCTTATTTCTAAAGTCTTGCATTGTTTGGGCCTTCAACTTTTTAAAATATTTTTTTTAATAAAGCTTTGGGCCTTCTGCCTTTTGATAATTTATTGTAGTTGTGTTTTTCAATAATTTGACTTCAGCTGCTCTAAAATTTAAATTCCTTAAGTGTTAAATCTTAGATTGTTTGGGCCTTCAGACTGTGTAAAATATTGTTTAAAGATAAAGCTTTGGGCATTCTGCCTACTAAAATTATTTTAGTTGTTTTAATTCATCGGTCTTCAGCCATTTTTTAAATAAAAGTTGTTGTATTTCAAGTATCAGACTGTGTGGGGCCTTCAGCCTAATTGAAGATAAAGCCTTCTGCCTTGTTCTTTTTTTTTATTAATTTCACCTGTACTCTTAAATCATGGGCCTTCAGCCGTCTTTAAATGTGTTTGCTTTTCAAGTGTTAGATTTGTTGGGCCTTCGGGCAAGTTATAGAACTTACTTACCTGAGCCCTTCTGCCTTCTAAATATTCCGTTTTCAGTCTGAATTTTAAGCTAATGGCTTTCAGCCGTTTTTAAATTTAAGTGGTTGTGCCCTTAAGGTAGATAGTGTGGCCTATTCAATCGATAACTAAGTTCAAAAATTTTTGCTGTATTTTTTGGACAACTAAATAAAATTATATGTGTTTGAGTGTAACTGACAGCACCCTTTTGGCCCCTTTCCACAATTCCAACTACCTGTTCTGCCCTGCGGGACTTTAAGCAGGCCGTTTCAGTTTCCACTTCACATCACCAGCATTCGACTTGCCCAGCTGCAGAAGGGTCGAAAAGTTCCTGATGGATTTGCTACTCGAGTGATATCCAGTGGTTAGGCCCTTTGGAAGACGCTGAGCCCTCCTTGCCCACCCATTATGCTGTTTCTGCTTCTTTATCTTACATGGTGTAAGTAGGCTGTTTAGGTTTTTGTATTGGTAACTCCACGTAGCGCTCTGTATGAAAATCACTGGCTGTGCTGTGTGCAATCTGTGGCTGGTTAGCATTGTTGTAATATTCGCTATTGTAGTGTTGAGCAGTTGGCTGTTAACAGCGCGTCGCGTTGCGCAGTTGGAGGTGAGCCGCCAGCAGTGGTGGATGTTGGGAGAGAAATGGCGGAGTTTTGAGAGCGGACGATCTGGACTTGTGTCCATCAGAGACAGTAAATTTGTAAGACTGGATGTCATGAACTGCTATATATATTTTGACATTTGAACACTATTAGGGTAAATACATTGTTTGTTCTCTACCAAAATCTTTCATTTGCTAAGTATGCCTATCAGTAGTTAGTGCCTTCAGTAGTCTGAATCTTTTAATTAGCTGGCAGTAGTGGCGCTCGCTATATTGCGGTAGTTCGAGTAACGAAGATTTTTGTGAGGTAAGTGATTTGTGAAATGTATAGGTTATTGTTAGTCAGAGCCATTCTTTTGTAGGGATTGTTGAAAGTCAGATTGCGTTACGCTAAAAATATTGTGTGTCAGTTTAGTGTTGATCAGAATAGGTAAAGTTCGAAATGTCTGAGTACGTTCAGTTCTGCTCAGCTGTTTCAAAATCAAATAATGTAAGAGGTTTATCAGCACAGTAATTCATGAATTTTTCTAAGGGGACGTTTCAACGGTACTCCACGCCTCCTTCTATGGTGCCGCGTCCGGCTCTCCTTATATCTAGTGATCAGTTTTGCATTACATTGACGTTTGCTGGTGCTTCTGATCAGATAGTGTATACCTGAGTCCGTATTCCTATATAGTTTCTCAATATAGCTCTCTATACTTCACTTACACTGCGCATAACAATATTATCGGTTCTTATTATTTGTATTATTGCAATGAATTTTGGCCGCACTTATGAATCTTTCTGTTATTTCCGTCATTGCTTGTTGGATTAACATGTGGAGCAGTAGGGGAGGTAGACTGTATTCTTGCCTGACGCATTTTATAACCCCAGTCCTTAGTATTTTGCTCTGCTATTATTATTGTTAATTTTAGACTATTTTAACCGTCCTTATCTGTCTTTCTGAGAATTTCGAACACCTTACGATGTTACAAGTCTACGAATCCTGTGAAGTTGTCCCGATTTTTCATAAGTCTTACTTTAATTATCAAGCACAATCTCAAAACTGATTTACCTTGTCTAAAGCCAAACTCGTCATATAATACATCCTCGTAAATGGAGCAGAATTACCATATTATGATAATTCGATTTCAGTTTCATTCAAATATCTCGATATTGATGTGTTTCGTTGGATGTTGTTGTATGGATGCTGCTCTATTGATAGTCAGTGGCTTTGATGATTGCACTCATGGTTGTCTTGAAGTTTTTGCCAAGCCTTGCTGTTGTGCAAACTGGAGTAGCAAGCACCAGTGCGACGATTGAAGTGATAGCTGTAGCCGCCTGTCTGACCAACAGGAGTCAAGTAGTGCAAATTACTGCAATCATTTCCAGCGTCACGCCAGTATCGACTTTGGCTTCTGTGAATGAGTGATCCACAACTCATCGAATTATTGGAACAACAGTAAAATAATAGCAATATAAAGGTGCTGTGTGGATGGTAACTGCAAAACCGCTGAACAAAGGAAGAGAGTAGAACACTGTTCATGAAATTCGTCGGTCTGTCGCTAGGAGACGAACATATTAGAAAAATGTTGGAATAATTTTCGTTTGTAGTCACAATCAAGATTCTTAGATCGTCGGTTTCGGCTGTCCCAAGCGGCTGTCTTCACATCAGTGTGCTCTGGTCCCGCTATGCGGCACATTTATGTGAGGAAGACGTTCCGAGACAATCGAAACAGGTAATCTAAAAACACTGAAGTGACTGAGTTCGGAAATGAAAATTATTTTAAAGGCTGCCTGTTTTGGTTAGTTACTTCATCTGCCATGGTACTAAGCTAAAGCTAACACAAACTAATCAATAAATTCTCCTTGGATATTTGCACAGCCACCTGTAGCTGCTAAGTAAGTGCACATTATCCATCTTTATGACTTCGAAACAGCAAATAAAATGTATTTTCTTCCAAGAAGGCGTAGTGGATAGTATGAATACAGCAGGCAGTCAATATTACTATGAAACTCCCTGGCAGATTAAAACTGTGTGCCGGACCGAGACTCGAACTCGGAACCGTTGCCTTTCGCGGGCAAGTGCTCCACCAACTGAGCTACCCAAGCACGACTCACGACCCATCCTCACAGCCTTACTTCTGCTAGTATCTCGTCTCCTACCTTCCAAACTTTACAGAAGCTCTCCTGCGAAGGTTAGCTCCGTTGGTAGAGCACTTGCCCGCGAAAGGCAAAGGTCCCGAGTTCGAGTCTCCTTGCGGCACACAGTTTTAATCTCCCAGGAAGTTTTACAGCAGCGCACACCCCGCTGCAGAGTGAAAAATCTCATTCTGAATATTACTATGACTTTTAACTTCCGCATTCATAGAGAGGATGAATTCTTCTTTACTTTTAGTTAGCTTTTACCTCGTGTCGGTTAACTGAGGGCCGGAAGTCGTGTGCGCCACCTGCCTGTGAATACTGTAAACTTGTTGTAGTTTAGCAGGTTAACGGAGTTAAATGAAAGGTAACACGATTTAAGGGACAAAATAAACTTATGCTTTATTCGCACAACACATATTAATACAGCTGACTACCAAATTATATTACGTTGCCCCAACAACAAACACGGAACATGTATATTCCATAGAGTCTAATGCACTCTGCACATCATATCTTGTGCGCCACTATGCACGCTGGAAAATGTTTGTTCACATATCGCCAACAAAACTTCATTGTGTGTGTTATTGTGTGTTAAATATTTGTGTGTGTTATCGTGTTTGTATGTGTATCATATTTTCCGAAGCATAAAGTGGGGATCAACCCAGCATTTGCCTAAACGACCAATAAAAGCGCCAAAACGCTATTCAAGATGGTCGGTGCACCAACTACGTTCTTTAATTTCCTGCTAGGATTCGGTGTGGATCTGGCTCACATTTCATTCTTGCAAGTTAGTGCGCAGCGTTGTAAAGGTAGGTAACAGACACGATGTATTTATGTTATAAAAAAAATGGTGGTTCAAATGGCTCTGAGCACTATGCGACGCCGCGCGGGATTAGCCGAGCGGTCTCAGGCGCCACAGTCATGGACTGTAGAGGCTGGTCCCGGCGGAGGTTCGAGTCCTCCCTCGGGCATGGGTGCATGTGTTTGTCCTTAGGATAATTTAAGTTAAGTAGTGTGTAAGCTTAGCGACTGATGACCCTTAAGATTTCACACACATTTGAACATTTTTTTAACACTATGCGACCTAACATCTGAGGTTATCAGTCCCATACAACTTGAACCTAACTAACCTAAGGACATCACTCACATCCATGCCCGAGGCAGTGTTCGAACCTGCGGCCGTAGCAGTTGCTCAATTCCGGACTGAAGCGCCTAGAATCGCTCGGCCACCGTGGGAGATTAATATTCTAAAAACTGGAGTTTGGAGAGCAATAAGTTTTTATAATTCCACCTTACTCGTGAGGGTCTGTAGGTGGAATCAGCTTTCATGTTGTAAGCGTAGATTTTGTTATTAAATATTATTATCAAAGTTGAAATTTTGAAGTTTCGTCTCCTACGAATTGTTGTTATTGTGGTCTTCAGTCTGAAGACCGGGTTGATGCAGTTCTCCATGCTGTATCCTCTGCAAGCCTCTTCATCTCCGAGTAACTACTGCAACCTACATGCATTTGAATCTGCTTATGGTATGCATCTCTTGGTCTCCCTTTGAGATTTTTTCCCGGAACCCTTTCCTCTAGTACTAAATTGGTGATCTCTTGATGTCTCAGAATGTGTCCCACCAACTGATCCCTTCTTCTAGTCAGGTTGTCCCGCAAATTTCTTTGCTCTCCAATTCTATTGAGTACCCCCTCATTAACTAAATGATCTACCCATCTAATCTTCAGCAGTCCTCCGTAGCACTGTAATTCAAAAACCTCTGTTCTCTCCTTAGCTAAACTGTTTATCGTCCATGTTTCACTTCCATGCATGCCTACAATCTATACAAATACCTTCAAAAAAAGGCTTGCGAACACTTAAATCTATATCAGATATTAACCGATTTCTTTTATTCAGAAGCGCTTTTGTTGCCATTGCCAGTATACATTTTACAGTCTTTATACATCAGGCATTACTGTTATTTTGCTGCTCAAATAGCAAAATTCATGTACCACTTTAAGTGTCCTGTTTCCCATCTGATTCCGCAGCAACGCCTGAATTAATTCGACTACATTCCATAACACTTGTTTTGCTTTTGTTGACGTTCATCTTATATCCTTTCAAGACATTGTCCATTCCGTTCAACTGCTCTCGCAAGTCCTTTGCTTCTTCTGACGGAATTTTCTTGTGACACAATTACGATGTCATCAGCAAACCTCAAAATTTTTAGTTTTTCTCTCTGAACTTTAAATTCCTCCTTCAAATTTTCCTTTCGTTTCCTTTACTGCATTCTCAATGTACAGATTAAGTAACGTTGAGAATAGGCTACAGCCCCGTCTCACTCCCTTCTCAAGCACTTCTTCCCTTTCATGACGCCCGACTCTTGTAGCTATAAGCTGTTCTCTGTACAAATTATAAATAGCCTATCAGTTCCTGTATTTTACCCTTGCCAGCTTCAGTGTTTCAAAGTGAGTATTCCAGGCAACCTTAACCTATCCTCTAATACATCTACATCTACATCCGTACTCCGCAAGCCACCTGACGGTCAATATTGCCTTGCGTATTCCTACATTTCTTCGGAATCCAAATTGATCTCCCTCTAGGTCGGCTTCTACCATCTTTCCTTTTTCTGTAGAGTGTAGGAAAAAATGGTGATGTAATATAACCGGTCTTGAGAGGGAAAAGCAGGTCATGGCAAATAGCTCTTCGATGTTAGATTTTTCAACGATACATTCGTTAAATAGGTATCTAGCATTATTAACTTGCAGTTTAGATATACAAAAGAACGTGAGTTTTCAGACAGAGAATCTTGATTGGTGGTAAAATGCGAACAAGTTTTTTTCGAAAATAGCTGAACACTGAATGATCCTTTAGAAAAGAATACTCTGATAACTTATTAAGCTCATGAAAGTACGTTAGCAGAAGCGCTGTAGCCTCCATGACACTCATGTACTTAGCGAACTTTAGTTGTTGAAGAGACGACTCGGAATATAAGGATGTGACCTTTTCACTAATTTCAATCGAGTCGCATCTTAAGGGAACAGGAAACAAGGCCAGTTGCAGAAACTTGGCAGCAAACGGTGTCTGTTAAAATGAGCCCATCTCCAAATTGTGCCAAAAAAAGGTCATAGAAACATCAAATAATCCAATCCCCCTCTCCAGTCTCCGCAATTTGCCCAGTAGGTGGAACAGCCAAAGGTTCTTACGAGTTGTAGTGATGAAGGGGCTAGAGGTGCCCGAACTACAACTGTAAATGCCAACATTTTTACAGTCAGAAGTGAGTCTTAGTTTATACACAACTGGCCATTAAAATTGCTACACCAAGAAGAAATGTAGATGATAAACGTGTATTCATTGGACAAATATATTTTACTAGAACTGACATGTGATTACATTTTCACGCAATTTGGCTGCATAGATCCTGAGAAATCAGTACCCAGAACAACCAACGCCTGGGCATTGAGGCCTGCCGCGGTGGTCTCGCGGCTCTAGGCGCGCAGTCCGGAACCGTGCGACTGCTACGGTCGCAGGTTCGAATCCTGCCTCGGGCATGGATGTGTGTGATGTCCATAGGCTAGTTAGGTTTAAGTCGTTTTAAGTTCTAGGAGACTGATGACCACTGCAGTTGAGTCCCATAGTGCTCAGAGCCATTTTTGGGCATTGAATCAAACAGAACTTGGAATGGGTGTACAGTACAGCTGCCCATGCAGCTTCAACACGATTCCACAGTTCATCAAGAGTAGTGACTGGCGTATTGTGACGAGCCAGTTGCTCGGACACCATTGACCAGACGTTTTCAATTGGTGAGAGATCTGGAGAATGTGCTGGCCAGGGCAGCAGTCGAACATTTTCTGTATCCAGAAAGGCCCGAACAGGACCTGCAACATGCGGTCGTGCATTATCCTGCTGAAATGTAGGGTTTCACAGGGATCGAATGAAGGGTAAGTCACAGGTCGAAACACATCTGAAATGTGACGTCAACTGTTCAAAGTGCCGTCGATGCGAAAAAGAGTTCACTGTACCTGTAACCAATGGCACCCCATACCATCGCACCGGGTGATACGCCAGTATGGTGATGACGAATACACGCTTCCAGTGTAACTTCACTGCGATGTCGCCAAACACGGATACGACCATCACGATCCTGTAAACAGAATCTGGAATCATCCGATAAAATGACGTTTTGCCATTCGTGCATCCAGGTTCGTCGTTGAGTACATCATCGCAAGCCCTCCTGTCTGTGATGCCGCGTCAAGGGTAACCGCAGCCGTGGTCCCCGAGCTGATAGTTCATGCTGCTGCAAACGCCGTCGAACTGTTCGTGCAGATGGTTATTGTCTTGCAAACGTCCCCATCTGTTGACTCAGGCATCGAGACGTGGCTGCACGATCCGTTACAGCCATGCGGATAAGACGCCTGTCATATCGACTGCTAGTGATACGAGGCCATTGGGATCCAGCACGGCGTTGCATATTACCCTCCTGAATCCACTGATTCCATATTCTGCTAACAGTCATTGGATTTGGACCAACGCGAGCAGCAATGTCATGATACGATAAACCGCAATAGCGATAGGCTACAATCCGACCTTTATCAAATTCGGAAACGTGATGCTACGCGTTTCTGCTCCTTACATGAGGCATCACAACGTTTCACCAGGCAACGCCGATCAACTGCTGTTTGTGTATGAGAAATAGGTTGGACACTTTCCTCATGTCAGCTCGTTGTAGGTGTCACCAGCGGCGCCAACCTTGTGTGAATGCTCTGAAAAGCTAATCGTTTCCATATTACAGCATCTTCTTCCTGTTTGTTAAATTTCGCGTCTGTAGCACGTCATCTTCGTGGTGCAGCAATTTTAATGGCCAGTAGTGTATTTTTACTTTTGGCCGAATCATCAAAAACTACAAAGTAAAACGTAGGAAACCAAATTAGAAAGAGAAATTCAAAAATCATTCTTCCTGAGAAATCGTACTTTTGGGTAGCAAAAAATTGCTCCATGACGACGAGTCATCATACGGTACGTGTTATCCCCGTAACATACCAACTAAATGCGAGGAGTATGCGAGTATATAGGTCCCATGAGCTGTACACAGCTTCTGTTCCCATTCCTAACACCACATGGGCGCAACCTCAGTACGTGGCTGCATCCATGTCAGACTGACGGCAGCTGCTGCTGGGGGTTAGAATACGTGGGGACATCGATATTCACTAACAACGACTGCTGCTTCGTGGCAATCGGCGAATCGCTTTAAAATGACAGAGCATGCATTATAAAATAACTGACATATCAACGAACAAAAAAATTAAAGAGTTATTGCATAACAGGTTTTTACTTCGTGTATACATCTTAAAAGAAGGTCAAGCAGGATTTAAACGTTAAAGCGACTACAGCCACTGCAGTATGCGTAGGTAAGAGCGTGTATCGTAGATCGTCATATCGACCATTTTTCCGCCGGCGGCGCGATGTTGATGTTGCTGGTCTTTTGGATGGCGTCGTTGACTTGTCTCTGACAGGATGGAACAGCACCACACTGCAGGCACCACCCATCTCCAGCAGACGTAAACCACAGTACCTGTCTCATACAGGCAGATCATCATGTCCACTGGAGTGGAGGATATTAGGAGTACAGGTTGCCCTTAACTCACAGGGAGCATCTCCCGTGGACCAAGATTTTCGGGACTTAACGAGCTGGTAGCTTCCAGAAATACTGCGCGCGAATTTCACAGATTATTTTATGGACGAAAATTTCACTGTGCTCAGTTGTCATACATACGCAACAGACACCAGCAAGATGTCACGAGATATGTCATTTATTCTGATGAAGCAGAACGCGGAACGTGACAGCGCTTCCCAGGAAACAAGGATAAAAAGAAATCACATTTACGAGACATCTGCCCGAGTAGTCGATTCCGCCCGAAAATTTAGGCCATAATTCCAACAGCACACTGTTATGATCTTCTGAAAGTACAGGTTTTAAACTTCCGCGCGCACCTATTGTTTATCGCTTACACCCCACTGCAACTGCGTAATCCCCGAGCGCGAAGTACTGTACAGCGGAATGAGTAAAATACTGTTTTGACATTGGTAACATGATTTGTACACTGTGTCATAGTGCGCGGTTTCGAACCGGTAGCTGGTGCCAGAGATCTCGCTGCTTTGAATATTTATATGTTGCGATTCATAAACGCAGTGTAAATGAATTACACGAATGGATGTGTCATTAAACAAGTAGCTTGGCGCTATTCAATTTTTAACATCGGCGTTATGCGTTAGGGTTTTTTGAATTTTAAACCTGGAGCTACTAAATTGAAGTACATTTTCAGGAGATGCGCTAATGTCAGAGCAAATGACACGATTAAATTGCAAATTGGAAGCCATCAACATCATTTCATAATAATGTTTCAGGTGATTAGGTTTATTCATTTTGATTTCGAAATATATATTGAATTTTGTCATTTTGAGAAGACAGAAGAAGCGATCTGTTTTACTTGCTAAAAACACTCAAAGCCAAGATCTCGTAAATATTTCTTTATTTAAAACAACCAGTTTGGACAGGTCTAAAAATAGATAAATTAAGAAACGTGTTCATTTTACGTCGGACCTCACGACAAGTTGTCATCTGAAGATGACATCAAAATCTGCCGAAACCGGTTGATATATACGGGTGGTTGGGGAGGAAAGGTCAATATTTTAAACAGTGATAGTATTGAAAGGTCTTTGTTGGATTCCTTTCATGTTAATTTCTTATATCTGTTGTCATTTACAGCATAAATCCCTTTTCTAAATTTACTGTGGTGTTTCTGACTATCTGGAAGGAGACTGAGCAGTGGAACGTGTTACTTTTACACATAAACAAGAACGATCTGTCACACTACTACACTTTAAAACACAGTTTATACGTAATTCATGTCACACAGTCTCATACGGAACCTACATCCGCTTTCTTTTATATGCTGTATGTGATAAGATACTGTCATCCCCCTTCCCTTCTGTGTGAGAGGATGAATGAGCAAATGGATTTCTAGTTGCATGCTGGATGGTAGCAGACAAGCCTGTCTGTTAGAGAACAGTAGGACCAACGTCGGAACAGGTAGCTACGCTTTATAAAAGCAAAGAGGTTTCTATCCTTAGTATGGTTCTGTCCGTCCCTTGTCATGTTGGTATAGGAAGCTGCCCCTCTGGTCATTTCCGTTTTGTATACGGAAGCACCCTTGGTAGGAGCGCAGGTCAGTCTGTCCGTGGCGAGCGTCTGAAGTGGTAAGATCTCCGGCTAAGCGCGTGTCTGCTAAGACCGTAGGACAATGGATTTCTTAAGTTCAGCCTAACTGAAAATTTAATCACCTTTATTTCCGGTTTAGCTCTAAAATATCTAATGTTATCTTAAATTGCAATGCAGTGTAATTCGAGTGTGAAGTTCGAAATGTATTCCGGTAGTTGCTTTGTCACTACTTTGTGAGTAAAGTGGAACCACGTCTTGATCAGTAACTCTAACTAAGATCATCAATCTTAAATGCGAATGTGCGTGAGATTATAACGTCTCGTCTTGACAATATTTTTCGATATAGCAACTTTTCTTTATGTTCAACCCTCGTGGGGTGTACTTTATGAGACCAGTACCACGTGCTTAAACAGTTGTTTGACCCATCAGGTTAATAGTAAGACGATAGTAACCAGTTCAAGGTTTTTCTTTTGTAAATCGCTTTTCGATCTAATTTATTTTAATTATCAGAATTATTGTGGAGTTACACTCTTTGTATAAGCCAAGTTGACCACGTGAAGCATGTGGTGTAATCATCAAAGTAGGCCTCAGCTATTCTTTTCGGGAAGATTTCACAGAGAGTTAGTATGAATTTAGTATACCAGTGTGTGGTAATTACATGACGGACAGGATTGTTCTACGAACATAACTTCTTTGGGTGAAAATTGAATCGGTTGGTTGTGGTTAATTTCCTCTTGCATATGTTTCAACGTTCTTCGTGTGTTATTTTATGAGAGCAGTGTTGTATGCAGTCTCTCAATCTTGACTCCATATTTGATGTGTTCCATAAGATTACAAACTCACATTTTCACAACCCTAAATAAGGCACCAGCTTAGTTATGACTCAAGTTTAGTATGCTCAAATTTCAATGATCAATGTTAAAATAAATTTCCAAATATAAACTGATTTATTTCTTTTTATTTAAATTCTCTTATATATATATATATATATATATATATATATATATATATATATATATATATATATATATATATATATATATCGGTTTTCGTATGACTATTAAAAGATTATAATTAATATTAGTCTGGTTGAGAATTTGGTAAGTTAGACTGGATACCTGGTGAAACAGTTGCGCAGTAATGCAAAGTTAACTTCCCCACACAGCTCACAGCTTTTAACCCGCTTTTATTGTCTATCAGCACCGCTTTCAGACTAAATTAATGCAACACCATTACAGCATAAATAATGAGTATATAATAGTATAAGTAATATTATAATTAATTCTGAACAAAAAATCTTATATATACATAGGACCGCAAATGCCTTGTTAGGGAGATATGGGTATTGAAAGGAGTTTTAATTCCACAAAATTGATGTGCACAACGTGAACGTATACGTAATACAACTGAACAGTAACCTGATTTTCTTGCAAACAATGCACGGGTACATGCCATGTTTACGCTATGCAACCTACCAGGTATTATGGTCATGTGACGTACGTTGTACATAGTGCAATCACCCGCTGTTTGCGCAGTTGTGCCGTGTAAGCCGCATTGTTTACTGTATCGGCGACGGATCGGTTAGCTGTGTAGTGTATGGTGTTAACTGTGTTCGCAAAAACGGTGCTAACAATGCTACACGTCTACAGGAATGACGAATACCGAGATATGGTGTATGTTTATGACTTCTGGACGGTAGTGCTACCGCTGCAAGCGAAGAGTACCACAGGCGCTTTCCAACTCGACGATTACCTGATCGCAGGGTGTTTACCAAAGTGTTTAGCACTTTGCGTGCAACATTCTCTCTTCCAAGTAGACATTTTTTCAGCCGAGCGTGCACGCCAACAAACTTTGCAAGAACAGGAAAAAATTATCGCGAGCGTTGAGCGAAGTCCCGGTACGAGCATAAGAAGAATGTCCCTGCTTTTGAATGTCCCAAAGGCGCGTGTATGGGATACATTACAGGCGGAAAACCTGTATCCGTTTCATATACAGCTTGTCCAAAATCTCCATGTTGGCGACAATGCCCAACGGCTTCAATTCTGTCACTGCGTAACTGAGAATAGTCATTTGGTTCCATACATACTGTTCACCGACGCAGCCCAGTTTTCACGACATGGAATAAACAACACACGCAACAACCATCGATAGTCACGGGAAAATACCCACGCTTCAGTGGGCAGCAATTTTCAAGTTCGTTTTGCCATAAATGTTTGGTGCGGCATGATCGTAACTTTTTGATAGGTCCTTTTATTATCAGTCGTCGATTGATGGGAGAGAGCTACCTGCATTTTTTTGGAAATTTCATTTGTGGAACTATTAGAAGACGTTCCTTTAGCCAAGCGAACTGTAATGAACTTTCAACACGACGGGGTCCCTCCACATCTTACCTTACGTGTGAGGGACCATCATAACCGCACCTAGCCTAATCGCTGGATTGGCCTTCAAGATCACCTGACCTTACAACTTTAGATTTCTGTTTATGGGTTAATGAAATCAGAGGTTCACAAAGTGAGCGTAAATACACGAGATAAACTGCTTCGTCGCATCATGGACGATGCTGAAATGATTAGGAACCAACCACAGGCAAGTGAAGAAGCAGCAAAAGTGTGTGCTAGAGCGCAAACGTGTGTTGACGTTCATGGTGGGATATTCGATCCTGTTCTGTGAACTATACACCATCTATACGATAAGGGTTAAAGCCGTTTGTAAAAAGACGTGGTACGTCTTTTTCAACTGAATACATGTAACATGAATGTTGTAATGCATTATGTACTAAATGCAAAGTAAATAAACATTATGAAAAAATGTGTTACATAACTGTACTTCTCTTAACATTGTTTTCAAGAAATTCACGTTACGTTCCAGTTGTATTGAGTATACGTTCACTTTGCACGCATCAATTTTGCAAAATTGAAGTTCCTTTCAATAGCCATACCTCCCTAACGAAGGATTTGCGGACCTATATTCATATAACATTTTTTTGTTCAGAATTACATATACTATCAGTGTGTAAAATATTGACCTTTCCTCCCCAAACACCCTATATGTATAGGGTGGTCAGAAAATATGTGAAACGCTTGTAGATATGTTAGAGGACAGGTTGTACTGAGGTATAAATTTTAAGAAAAAAAGTCGATACGTTGCTCCGTTTCCGAGTTATTTAGCATAGAATTTAGCCAATCGGGGCGTCGCGCGTTCACACTCAAGCGGCCTGCCAGGGGCGGTGTTGCCCGAGTGCTTTGTCTCGTTAGCTGAAACTTGAAATTACGCGCGCGACGGTCTGATTGGCTAACTTCAATGCTAAATAACTCGGAAACGGCGCAACGTATCGAATTTCTTTCTTAACATTTATGTCTCAGTACAACCTGCCCTGTAACATCCCTAGAAGCATTTCACACATTTTCTGACCACCCTATAGAATAATAATACGAGAATATTGTTTAGATAACATTGAGCGTATATGTGCGTGAGATTAACATATCACGCACTAATACACCCCTGGAAATGGAAAAAAGAACACGTTGACACCGGTGTGTCAGACCCACCATACTTGCTTCGGACACTGCGAGAGGGCTGTACAAGCAATGATCACACGCACGGCACAGCGGACACACCAGGAACCGCGGTGTTGGCCGTCGAATGGCGCTAGCTGCGCAGCATTTGTGCACCGCCGCCGTCAGTGTCAGCCAGTTTGCCGTGGCATACGGAGCTCCATCGCAGTCTTTAACACTGGTAGCATGCCGCGACAGCGTGGACGTGAACCGTATGTGCAGCTGACGGACTTTGAGCGAGGGCGTATAGTGGGCATGCGGGAGGCCGGGTGGACGTACCGCCGAATTGCTCAACACGTGGGGCGTGAGGTCTCCACAGTACATCGATGTTGTCGCCAGTGGTCGGCGGAAGGTGCACGTGCCCGTCGACCTGGGACCGGACCGCAGCGACGCACGGATGCACGCCAAGACCGTAGGATCCTACGCAGTGCCGTAGGGGACCGCACCGCCACTTCCCAGCAAATTAGGGACACTGTTGCTCCTGGGGTATCGGCGAGGACCATTCGCAACCGTCTCCATGAAGCTGGGCTACGGTCCCGCACATCGTTAGGCCGTCTTCCGCTCACGCCCCAACATCGTGCAGCCCGCCTCCAGTGGTGTCGCGACAGGCGTGAATGAAGGGACGAATGGAGACGTGTCGTCTTCAGCGATGAGAGTCGCTTCTGCGTTGGTGCCAATGATGGTCGTATGCGTGTTTGGCGCCGTGCAGGTGAGCGCCACAATCAGGACTGCATACGACCGAGGCACACAGGGCCATCCCCCGGCATCATGGTGTGGGGAGCGATCTCCTACACTGGCCGTACACCTCTGGTGATCGTCGAGGGGACACTGAATAGTGCACGGTACATCCAAACCGTCATCGAACCCATCGTTCTACCATTCCTAGACCGGCAAGGGAACTTGCTGTTCCAACAGGACAATGCACGTCCGCATGTATCCCGTGCCACCCAACGTGCTCTAGAAGGTGTAAGTCAAGTACCCTGGCCAGCAAGATCTCCGGATCTGTCCCCCATTGAGCATGTTTGGGACTGGATGAAGCGTCGTCTCACGCGGTCTGCACGTCCAGCACGAACGCTGGTCCAACTGAGGCGCCAGGTGGAAATGGCATGGCAAGCCGTTCCACAGGACTACATCCAGCATCTCTACGATCGTCTCCATGGGAGAATAGCAGCCTGCATTGCTGCGAAAGGTGGATATACACTGTACTAGTGCCGACATTGTGCATGCTCTGTTGCCTGTGTCTATGTGCCTGTGGTTCTGTCATTGTGATCATGTGATGTATCTGACCCCAGGAATGTGTCAATAAAGTTTCCTCTTCCTGGGACAATGAATTCACGGTGTTCTTATTTTAATTTCCAGGAGTGTATTATTATTTTTCGCATGTGTTTCCGAACAGGACCTCCTCTTACCGCTGCTTCAACAGCCACAAATAGGAGGGCTCTGGTTGTAACTCCACTATAGAGTACTTCGTGCTTGGGCATTAGGCGGCTGTAGGGTGGGAGGGGGAGGGGAGTGGGATGAAGTTTGAAAGTTGTACTTTCAGATGATCATAGCTGCATAGTATCATATTTTCGTGCGGAATCAAAATGTTCAAATGGCTGAAGCACAATGGGACTTAACATCTGATATCATCAGTCCCCTGGACTTCGAACTACGTAAACCTAACTAATCTAAGGACATAGCACACATCCATGCCCGAGGCAGGATTCGAACCTGCGACCGTAGCAGGCGCGCGGTTCCGGACTGAAGCACCTAGAATCGCTCGGCCACAGAGGCCGGCCGTGCGGAATCGACTGCAGTGTTGATGTCTTGCAATTGTGCATTTTTGTCCATAAAATATAACGCTAACGACGTTTCCAAGTGCGTATAAACCGGCTGCAGTCCAGCACGTTCTGCACGGGAACCAACTACGATGGTGGACGAGTGTGCGTCAGTGGTAGAAGTCCGTCTTAAGCGATCAAACATTTGTGCACCGGAGCGCGGTGGGAACGTTTCAGTTAGCGCTCGCAAGTCGAAACTGATGATTATCGCTGTAACGAAGCAGGGACACCGCGCTGGGCGGCCCTTTATCGAGTGATGCGGGAACGGGAAGCCCGCTGCGAGCCGTGGGCGTGGCCCGGACACGCGACGGCCGCCCGCAAACAAACAAACAGGCGCCACGTGGCCACAAAGGCGACCGGCCGGCGGCCGGCGGCGCCCCGCCGCGCTAATGACGCGCCCGTCCTGTTTCTTCCCGGCGCCCTCCCTGTCCTGTCTCTGTCTCCGTCCTCCCGCCGTGGCGGGAAAAAATACGAGTAACGGCAGGAGGACGGCCGGCCTCAGGACACGCGACGAAGCGGCGCAGCGACACGCGCCCGCACGGCACAATGGCCGCACCCGCGTATCGCGGCGCTCGCCCTGACCGCTCCGTTGTTGGCGAGCACAGCGGGTTGCATAGCGGCCTCGCCGCAAGCACTTCGTTTCTACTACACCTATCAGCCAGAAAATTACCACCATACACGCTACTGGCCATTAAAACTGCTACACCACGAAGATGTACTACTGACCCGAAATTTAAGCCACAGGAAGAAGATGCTGTGATATGCAAACGATTAGCTTTTCAAAGCATTCACACAAGGCTGACGCAGGTGGCGACACCTACAACGTGCTGACACGAGGAAAGTTTCCAACCGATTTCTCATACATAAACAGCTATTGACCGGCATTGGGTGGTGAAGCGTTGTTGTGATGACTCGTGTAAGGAGGAGAAATGCGTACCATCACGTTTCCGACTTTGATAGAGGTCGGATTGTAGCCTATCGCGATTGCGGGTTATCGTATCGCGACATTGCTGCTCGCGTTCGTCGAAATCCAATGACTGTTAATGGAATATGTAATCGGTGGGTTCAGGAGGGTAATACGGAACGCCGTGCTGGATCCCAACGGCCTCGTATCACTTGCAGACGAGATGACAGGCATCTTATCCGCATGGCTGTAACGGATCGTGCAGCCACGCCTCGATCCCTGAGTCAACAGATGGAGACGTTTGCAAGACAACAACCATCTGCCGGCCGCGGTGGTCTCGCGGTTCTAGGCGCGCAGTCCGGAACCGTGCGACTGCTACGGTCGCAGGTTCGAATTCTGCCTCGGGCATGGATGTGTGTGATGTCCTTAGGTTAGTTAGGTTTAAGTAATTCTAAGTTCTAGGGGACTGATGACCACAGCAGTTGAGTCCTATAGTGCTCAGAGCCATTTTTTGAACAACCATCTGCACGAACAGTTCGACGACGTGTGCAGCAGCATGGACTATCAGCTCGGAGACCATGGCTGCATCACAGACAGGAGCGCCTGCGATGGTGTACTCAACGACGAACCTGGGTGCACGAATGGCGAAAAGTCATTATTTCGAATGAATCCAGGTTCTGTTTACAGCATCATCATGGTCGCATTCGTGTTTGGCGACATCGCGGGGAACGCACGTTGGAAGCGTGTATTCGCCATCGCCATACTGGCGTATCACCCGGGGTGATGGTATGGGGTGCCATTGGTTACACGTCTCGGTCACCTCTTGTTCGCATTGACGGCACTTTGAACAGTCGACGTTACACTTCAGATGTGTTACGACTCGTTGCTCTACCCTTCATTCTTTCTCTGCGAAACCCTACATTTCAGCGGGATAATGCACGACCCCATGTTCAGGTCCTGTACGGGCTTTTCTGGGTACAGAAAATGTTCGACTGCTGCCCCGGCCAGCACATTCTCCAGATCTCTCGCCAATTGAAAACGTCTGAATGTGAATGTATGCTTTCCCGACGTATACAGCAGGCAAAGAGTTTTCGGGCTTCCATCCGGTTGGCGTCGTCTTCAAACTGCGACGTTTCGACGAGTGACATACTCGTCATCTTCTGTCGATATCTCGCAAGGGGAAGGCCTCAGACACGGCCAACCGATTCGGCGCAAATTTTGCAGGTCGCTTGTGTACAAGCTAAAACGAAGGAATCTAAGATTTTTGGGTCAACGCCCCCGCGTTTTTGAGAAAATCACCCCTTAAGGTTATGACGAGCAATGGACTCAAAATTGGAGGGATCGATAACTAATTGTAAATAGAGCATTTTTCATCATCAGGTATGGGGTCCACAAACGCAAACTTTTCCAGAAATCTAAGAAAGAAACTTTTACAATTGTCGCTTTTCACCGACAGCGCCGATAGCGCAACGACCAAGGTAACTGGCTGGGAATCGGACAACCCGGGTTCGAATGTCGGAGAAACCTAGCGGATGTTGTTCTTTTCATTTGTATTTTTACATATCTCAATTGATAGGGATAGGAGGGTCAATAAGGAAGTAAATCAGTAAGGAATGATAATAATAAGGTAGGCAAACTAATTTCCCAAACGCCGTGATAAACTTTTAAGCCTTGTCACATGAAAACAACTACGAGTAAGAGTGCTTCGAATTCCTCATGAGGGATCACAGATAGCCAACCGCACGACGCTTGTTTACAGCGACGCACGGGACAAAATGCACGCGGGGAGAGTTATGTTGTCCCGGTTGCCTCTTCGTCATATCATAGTTGTGAATCTGGAAGAGAGAAGGTATCCAGCACGAGCCTTATAGAAGTCAATCGAAAAGAGTTGTTTTCCGTCATTAGGCTGACGCTAACCCCGTGGATACATGTAGTGATTTTTCCATCGTTAATGTGCCAAATGAAATACGTTTTGTGAATGGATACAGTGTTATTCCGTAAGTAACATATGACGAGTACTGTATGTGGTTTGTAGTAATTAGCTCGTCTGTTTATGCTTTAGTAACTAGTTATTGTTTGTTGTCATATCTTTCAGGTGCATAATCTGAATAATGGAGGATGTACACCCTTCGACTAGCGCTGTAATATGTAGTTGGGAGCCTCTCACAGACTATGGCAAGCGGAAGTTACCGTCGCTGTGTTTTGGTTTGTAGAAGTGTTGCAATACAGATGCATTATCAATGCACTACCGGAAACAGGCAGTTCTGTTTCTTGGCGTTCCAGATTGATAGGAGCGGCTATCGTCGAGAGATTTTTGGAGCTGACGAACGAAATGACTTTTCTTGGTACTGATGTACTATACCATGAAGACGAAACAGAAGGTGATTCAGTGGAAGATATCCCGACTAATCAATCGCAAAATGGTCATAACACTTCGGAAATCTCCACGTCACTATGAATATGTGCTTCAACTGTTCCCGATGAGTATTACGAACCGGTTACTAAACGATGTAACTACAGCGCTATACCCCTTGAAGTAAAAGTAAAGGTGGTTGCGCTAGCCAGGAATCATCCATTGCAAAAAAATGGAGCAACAACAGCCCTGAAAAGGAAGAAGGACTTGAAATTGTGGGAAAGTGATATCGTTAAAGGAGGGACAGGATACGACAAATACCAGGTGATAAATAAGTGGACATACGACCGATTTGTCGAATCTCGTTGACATAACGAGAATGTAACAACGAAAATACTTCAGGAGTGGACTGCAGGTGCAGCTCTTCAGTATACGGCCAACAAGGATTTTACGTTTGCTGCATCATTATCTTGGGCAAGAAATTTCAAATCGGAGTATAAAATTCGTCAACGGCACGTCACATCACTAAATACGTCTCTCATAAGGAGGTACAAAATGTGGAAGATATACAGAAAGTGGTGGCTCTTTTCAACACCCAAACAGCGTCATTTATGACCGGTTTTAATCGTGATTATGTGATCAACACCGATCAAACATGATGCGAGTATCGGTGAACATTCGACGCACGTTATCGCATAAGGGAGAAAAACGAACCCTTGTCGCCGTTGGTAGTAAAAACATACTAACACATTCGTACACGGCGCAATATTCCATTACAGCCTCTGTAAAAGTGTTGCCTAAGGTTTTCCTGTGTTTACAAGAAACGATTGTTACATTTAGTCCTCGGGTTACAGAAGAGGTCAATCGTTTAACTGACTCGTTGAAAAATGTTTACATTACCTGCTCCAAACTGACGAATGCGGTTTACAAAACATTTCTTGAGATTGTTTTAAAACCATACGTTTATGATAACTAGTTTTGTCTAGTATTGGATTCCTGGAGTTGACAAAGTAATACTACAATATACGACACAATATTTATAGATGCCGAGGGTCAGCCGACGTGCACAGTAAAAGTAATTCCGCCAAACTGCACAACTGTGTGCCAGCCGTGTGATGTTTATTTCTATCGCCAGGTCAAAAACTGAATTTTCAGGCTTCAGAATTGCAGTGTGTTTCTGGAAACCCAGCGGGAATTGCACAACCGCACGGGTACAATAACTATTCACAGCATAATTCATAACCAACTTTCAGCACCGGTTTTTCAGGCAATGATATCGTATGCGTGGTACGCATCAAAATTTAATTCCCGAAAAAGACATACTTTTAAATGAAGATCAAGTTTGTATTCCGCCGACTCTTCGGAAGGAACAGTGTAGCTTTCGAAAGATTGCATTCATTAGATGTTCTTGGTGCCGTGAGTATATTTGTTCCAAATTTTTATATGACAAATACCATCCATCTAGTTGTTAGGAGAAAAGTAAGGACACGTAACAGTGATTGGAAGAGCCATTGTAAAGTGACCTGGAGTAACATTTTAGTTGTTTACTACCCTAAGAGGTTTGAGAAATTTATTTGCCTACCTTATTATTATCATTCCTTATTGGTTTACTTACCTTATTAACCCTCCTATCCCTATCAATTGAGATATGTAAAAATACAAATGAAAAGAACAACATCCGCTAGGTTTCTTCGAGATTCGAACCCAGGTTCTCCGATTCCCAGCTAGTTACCATAGTCGTTGCGCTATCGATGGTGTCGGCAAAAAGCGTTTACCATGTGGGTACAGAAGCGACAATTGTAGAAGTTTCTTTCCTCGATTTCTGGAACAGTATGCGTTTTCGAATCCAATACGTGATGATGAAAAATGCTCTATTTACAATTATCTATCGATCCCGCCAGTTTTGAGTCGATTGCTCTCCATAACTTTTAGGGGTGAGTTTCTCAAAAACGAGGGGGTGTTGACCCAAAATATCTTAGATTCCTTCGTTTTGGGTTGTACACAAGCGACCTGCCAAATCTGAGCCGAATCGGTTGGCCGTGTCTGAGTCCTTCCCCTTGTCAGATGTGCTCCAAACCCATGAAAGTTGCCGTAACTTCACGTTGTGACTCAAATGAATAATAACGCATGATCCACACATTCGCTGTCAATAATTAGCAAAAATAGTATTACACGTGTGCTCTTCTTTCGCTTAGCCAAGCTACGTGTGGTGTCACCGCCAGACACCACACTTGCTAGGTGGCAGCCTTTAAATCGGCCGCGGTCCGTTAGTATACGACGGACCCGAATATCGCCACTATAAGTGATTGCAGACCGAGCGCCGCCACACGGCAGGTCTATTCTAGAGAGACTCACTAGTACTCGCCCCAGTTGTACAGCCGACTTTGCTAGCGATGGTTCACTGTCTACGTACGCTCTCATTGGCAGAGACGACTGTTTAGCATAGCCTTCAGCTACGTCATTTGCTACGACCTAGCAAGGCTCCATATTCAGTTACTATAAGTACTATCTTCAACAATGTATCCTGAACAGATAATATTGTGAATTATGTACCGTCAAGAGCGACGTTGATCATTAATGGATTAAAGTTAAGTATCAAACTAATTACGTCCGCTTTCTGAGTTCTCATTCCTTGTCATGTTCCAGACCTCACGTCAGTATAGTTCTTTCCTCCTCAAGCCAGCCTGCGTCAGCTGAAACGCGTGCATTTCGGCCTCCACTCGTAACACGGTGTTGGCTCTTCTGCTAACACAAAACTAAGCAACACCACCTCAGCGCACAGTAAAACAGCAATCAGTGACATCATACTTTAAAACACAACAAGTCACGAGAACCGTAGAACACGAAAGTGCTCTCTTCAAACTCATGTTACACTATCGTCATCAAAGTGGGATGTTGGTTGATTGTCAGCACAGCCGAAACTCATAGAACACTTCATGAGACTGATCCACAGATAACTAAGTTGTTCTGAATCGGTACTAGGTACGGAACTCCATCTTCGCAATAAGCCTGTTGCTTACACAAAACAACTGGACTGTAAAAGTAGCAATGCAACGCAATATCAACCTTTGAATCTGTTTATTTTGTAACAGAAGAGTTTGTGTTGGTAGAGAATAGCTGACGCTGCCTGCAGTCGCCCCGAGGCGGCCGCACTTGCAGGAATCACGTTTCCTCGCCGGCGCGCTCGTCTCACCGCGTCTCCCCGGGGGGAAGGCCCGCCCGCATGCGCGCACGTGCGCCGCCGCCCCCATGCTGAGCTGTCCATTGTAGCGCCACCCGGTCACGTGACACTTCAGCACTGTCACTCTCCGCCAACAGGGTTAATGACCCGCCCACTGATATCGGGGAAGCGGAGGACCCTGAGCTGTTGTTTGCAATATTGCTTCTTTGAAGTCTGCTCGATGCCACATGTATTTGACCATTAGATTAGATTAGATTAGGTATCTCTTTTGTTTCAAATAGTTATAATACTGCTGTTTGTTGTTGTGGTCTTCAGTCCTGAGACTGGTTTGATGCAGCTCTCCATGCTACTCTATCCTGTGCAAGCTTCTTCATCTCCCAGTACCTACTGCAACCTACATCCTTCTGAATCTGCTTAGTGAATTCATCTCTTGGTCTCCCTCTACGATTTTTAGCCTCCACGCTGCCCTCCAGTACTAAATTGGCGATCCGGTCATCCCTCAGAATATGTCCCTTCTTCTAGTCAAGTTGTGCCACAAACTCCTCTTCTCCCCAATTCTATTCAATACCTTCTCATTAGTTATGTGATCGACCCATCTAATCTTCAGCATTCTTCTGTAGCACCACATTTCGAAAGCTTCTATTCTCTTCTTGTCTAAACTATTTATCGTCCATGCTTCACATCCACACATGGCTACACTCCATACAAATACTTTCAGAAATGACTTCCTGACACTTAGATCTGTACTCGATGTTAACAAATTTCTATTCTTCAGAAACGCTTTCCTTGCCATTGCCAGTCTACATTTTATATCCTCTCTACTTCGACCATCATTAGTTATTTTGCTCCCCAAATAGCAAACTCCTTTATTACTTTAAGTGTCTCATTTCCTAATCTAATTCCCTCAGCATCACCCGACTTAATTCGACTACATTCCATTATCCTCGTTTTGCTTTTGTTGATGTTCATCTAATACTCTCCTTTCAAGACCTTGTCCATTCCGTTCAACTGCTCTTCCAAGTCCTTTGCTGTCTCTGCTAAATAACGTCGGGGATAGGTTACAACCCTGTCACAGTCCCCTTCCCAACAACTGCTTCCCTTTCATGTCCCTCGACGCTTATAACTGCCATCTGGTTTCTGTACAAATTGTAAATAGCCTTTCGCTCTCTGTATTTTACCCCTGACACCTTCAGAATTGGAAAGAGAGTATTCCAATCAACATTCTCAAAAGGTTTCTCTATGTCTACAAGTGCTAGAAACGTAGGTTTGCCTTTCCTGAATCTTTCTTCTAAGATAAGTCGTAGGGACAGTATTGCCTCACGTGTTCCAACATTTCTACGGAATCCAAACTGATCGTCCCCGAGGTCGGCTTCTACCAGCTTTTCCATTCGTCTGTAAAGAATTCGCGTTAGTATTTTGCAGCTGAGACTTATTAAACTGATAGTTCAGTAATTTTCACATCTGCCATTACCTGCTTTCTTTGGGATTGGAATCATTATATTCTTCTTGAAGTCTGAGGGAATTTCGCCTGCATCATACATCTTGCTCACCAGATGGTAGAGTTTTGTCAGGACTGGCTCTCCCAAGGCTGTCAGTAGTTCTAATGGAATGTTGTCTACTCCCAGGGCCTTGTTTCGATATAGGTCTTTCAATGCTCTGTCAAACTCTTCACGCAGTATCACATCTCCCATTTCATCTTCATCTACAACCTCTTCCATTTCCATAATATTGTCCTCATAACGCGTGGTAAACTCTTGAGAAGGCCTTACTCAAGCACTCGATCTCAGTTGGAGCTGATGACGAAATGAATCCATAAATATACGAGGAACAGTAATAAGAACCGCAGCAGACGATCAAACAAAGTCAAATTTCACATATTTGTCAAATTATTAGGCAGAGGCCGCCTTTGTTGACGCGTTTGACAAGCATAGGCAGTGGCTGAGTGTACTTTTAATTGATGGCCTATTTGACAAGTGAGACTCACTGTTTACTCATAGGTTAATCAAACAGGCCAGTTCCTTGCTAGACTTTTATCTTTAACTTTGATATATCTTCCAACTGCAGAGGAGTTCGAAGATTATTAGTTTGTATCCTTCATTGCAACTCGTTCGTAGCTCAGTAGTAGCAAGAACTTTGCGACACGATACGAATAGCAAGCCAGCTGCTTCAAAAGTGATGTTAAATTTGACAAACTTGGGTGGTAAGACAGCGCACTTGTTTGACGAACCCTGGATAGCAAAAGGCAAATTTAACAAAAAAGTTCGATCGTTTGCAGGGGCCATAATACAACTGTGTAATAAGATTGGCGCATTGTCAGGAGAGATTACATGCTCTGTGTTTCCAGCAGAGGCAGTTTTGCTGCTATACGGATAACAGGCACGTTACTTTGTGTGAGGCTAAAACGGTGTGCAGCTGGAAAGTTATTCCAAAGTTGCAGTACGAGGGACAGCGAACAAACGTGTTAAGTGCACACTGATTCGTTGTGAAATTATGGCGGTATAAGGATCGAATGCAATGTCGCCTCTAACAGTAAAGAAATCGTGCCAACAATTTGACGATCGGGAAGGAAGGCGTTTGACTCCGACCACAGACGATAATGTCTAAGCAACAAATTCGCTGAAATCCAAGATTTTCCGACAATGACGACGATCACACAAAGGTTCTCGAATGGCTCCGTGTCCAAGAAGTTGTATTCTATCGTCGATGGATTCATCTATTGGTAGAACGTTCCTTCAATTGTTTACAGATACATTAGATAAAGTTGCTTGGCATGTCATAATATTGTGTAACTTACATTCTGGTGTCCCCTCATATCTTCCAATTCTTTTTTTCTGTTTCTGTTTCTTCGAAAAAGGCAACAAACCTAGTAAAGAAAGTGGCTGAACTTCACCTGTCCCTTCTCTGCCTCATGATAACTGGGTGTTGTGTGACGTCCTTACGTTAGTTAGGTTTAAGTAGTTCTAAGTTCTAGGGGACTGATGACCATAGATGTCAAGTCCCATAGTGCTCAAAGCCATTCGTTTAATATTATCAGGTAATATGCGGCGTACAACACGCGTACCGTGACTCACGATCAAACAACCTATTGACAAACAAACAATTAAGCTTCAGATTCATGATCCAAAGATTAAATAGAACAACCAAATTGAACTGCATACAGGAGATAAATACAATAAAACACATGACAGTCGATAATAGTGGATATGCCCATATGACTGGTAAACGTAATAAAAAAAAAAATAAACAGAAAATGTATGGACATGCAAGGTCTCGTGCAACAACACAGAAAACCACACCACGCAGGCAGTGACCACGTGCAAGACACAGACACATCAGATCAAGAACACACATACTCAATTACAATAACAAATTATTCCACGAAACAGGCAAAATTTTAAAGAAACAGGATAATGAGCAAACAACAAAACATGACGTAAGGTTATGCCCTATCGCAGGTAGTTTAACAATCATTCAAAGTAATAAGCTAATATTGTGGCAACGCGGAGACAAGATCAGGAACGTGATTTCAATGAAAGCGTATCTGGAGAAAAATTTTGCATGTGTGGAAGTCGTATCGTGTTTACCGAAGGTTTAGTACATAGAGATGCTACAGAAAGATTTGCGTGTAAGAAAATGCTACAGAAAGATTTTCGTGTAAGAAAATGCTGCAGAAAGATTTGCGTGTAAGAAAAAGCTACAGATAGACTTGCGTGTACATCTATTGTCGGAGTTGAAAGCGTGTTGAACCCCTAAGAGCAAACAAGTCATCAGAATGACGCTTGAAATTACTGAACGTCAGTACAAATGATTCGTCTTTCCCTACAACTCACTTCGCCGTTGCGGATGCATCTCACCACATTCGTAACCTACAAATGAGGGCTGGCGTGGCTGCAAAATCAGTCATCTGCTCTGAACCAACAACTCCTCTCTGTCTGTGTCCAGTATCAGCCCAGCCAGTTGAGAACCTCTCGTCCCTGATCAGCCTGGAGAAGTCGTCTAGAAGTGAACCAATGGTAGCCACTTTAACATTTCTTTAACTATTTATTCTTGTGGCACTGGGTGTCGATATCCCATGATCGTCAAACGGGCCCTCAATTTTCTATGCCCATTCCACTTTCTAAGATGTTGTTTTAAATGTTCTGTTTTTTCGGCGAATTTTGCTGCACGCTCTTCTTTCCACTATGGTATTCTTCAGGAAGTCTGCCACACAGCTCACTAAAAGCAATTTCTGTTGTTCTCGCGCATCCTGGAGACGTAATCTGCATTGTGTTACTTTAGACGGGTGGGACCTGGGAAGCTTCCTTTCAAAACACAGCCCAGCTCGAGTTTAATTCCTTCCTGGCTGAACCTTCCGCATGGAGGCAAGAGACTATTCCGAGAATTGAGATAGGGGATTGATTTTCTGATTTTTATGGCTATTTATTTTAGAACTCTATTGATCACATTATAAGTACTTTACAGGAAATATGACACAGACTGCTAAACACACACACACACACACACACACACACACATATATATATATATATATATATATATATATATATATATATATATATATATATACGCAAATGCGCATGCGGCAGGATGAAGAAAGTAAACAAAATTGAAATTTGACGTCAAAGTGACTTCCGAACAAGTGAAATCCAACTGAACCTTGATACACATCAGCAGCATTAACGATGTTTGGTCAAGTGGAAAAGTGTTATTTACGAACGAAGTTCCGAAAAATATGCGTAGTATATGTCAATGCAGATGAGAAAGGCTGTTTGAAAACTAAATGTAAGTAATCACGAATATAGTTGCGAAGTATTTTTCACGCTATAAAATTAAATTCAGATATGAAGTGTTGTGGTAATTCGCCAACCAAACTCACATTAACATCATTTAGCTGCAAATAACAGTCACCAATATCCGATAATGTGCAGATGGTGCTACATAACTTAATTATGTAGAAGTGACATCAACAGTCAACAATAAGGGCATAATTTTCGTTACAATATTTATCACTTAAGATTTGTTCACATTTTACAGATTTGAATAAAGAAAGTGGCACTAAGGCATTAGAACATTTTTGGGTTCATATGAAAAAAACGTTGTTTGCTTCGCAGGCGGATCTCATATCCATTAATTGCTTCTAATAGTTTCAATTCTGCTTTCCCCATGCCATGTATCGCATTCCTACATAGCTGTGATTCAATTCATGAATTTTCTCTGCGCTCAAAGTTTAGTTTTTGTGTGAGGAACTACTTCTTTTTTATTTTGCATTGTACATTCTTAGTCACTATGTCTTTCTTCAATCTACCTCGATTGTCTAATATGAGTCTGAGATTACAAATTTCGTACAACTATCGAGCTTTTTTCGTTCGAATTTAAGACCTAGCCACCCAGCACATTCTTTCATTTTCCTTACACTCCATTACTTGAATTTTCCGTCTCTGCGCCGGTCGCTGTGGTCGAGCGGTTGTAGGCGCTCCAGTCTGGAATCGTGCGACCGCTACGGTCGCAGGTTGGAATCCTGCCTCGGGCATGGATGTGTGTGACGTCCTCAAGTTAGTTAGGTTTAAGTAGTTCTAAGTTGTAGGGGACTGATGAGCTCAGAAGTTGTCCCATAGTGCTCAGGGCCATTTGATTCTACTGGACACAGGGCGCATACATCGGTCGCCAGCAGTAATCTGGCGAAACGTAAGGAATGAGACCAACCTCAGTACAGATTGTGTGGAGGGGGGGATAAAGATATCACACCATTAGGCTCAGAATAATTTAGGTGAAAACAAGCGTTAAAGGTGGATCAAACGTTATCATAGGGTGCTTTTATGGACCCCTGGCCTCAGCAACAGATGTGGGGGAACAGTTGGCGTAAATTTTATAGACATGTTGTAGTTCTAGGCGGAGATTTTAATTTACCAACTGTAGTCTGGGGTACGCGAGTGGTTAGGTTGGGCGGTAGGGACAAAGAATCGCGTGAAAGTGTTCTAAGCACTTTGTCCAAAAATTAGTTCAAGCAGTTGATCAGAGAACCAACTTATGAAAATAACATCGTAGTCTTGCTAGTGACAAACAGACGTGAACTTTTCAAATTGAATACCGCTGTAAATAGGAATACAAAGAAAGGCAGGAAGATCTGTCTGCTTAGCAAGAGATCCAAGAAACAGATTTTAGATGGTCTGAGCGGCCAGCATGAAAATTTCATCTCCAACACTAGCAACGTTAAGTATCAATGGACAAAGTTCAAGAGCAATGTACAATATGCTTTAGATAGGTATGTGCCAAGCAAAGTGGTGAGGGGTGGAAAAGACCGCCGTGGTTCAATAGGCACGTTAGAAAACCGCTAAGGAAGCAAAGAGAGCTTCACTCCAAATTTAAACGTAGTGGAAGCCTCACAGACAAACAAAAGTTAAACGAAGCCAAGTAGCTTAAGGAGAGCCATGCGTAAAGCCTTCAACGAACTCTAAAGTAAAATTCTGTCTACCGGCTTGATAGAAAATGAGAAGTTCTGGTCTTAGTTTAAATCAATGAACGGATCGAAGCCATCTGTCGAGATACTGTTTCCATAATGGCAGTAATGCAGAAAGGACGACACAGGAAATACCGAAATATTAAACGTATTCTTCCAAAATTGTTTCACAGAGAAAGATCGCACTGTAGTGACTCTTTAAATCATCGTACATTTGACAAAATGGCTGATATCGAAATAAGTGAGGATGGGACTGAAAAGCAACTGAAATCGTTCAACAGAGAGAATACCACTGGACCTGACAGGATAACTATACGATTCTACATACAGTATGCGAAGGAACTTTCCCCTCTTCTAACAGCAGTGCACCGTAGATCTTGGAGAAGCGAAGCATGAATGAAGACTGAAAAAAAAAAAAAAAAAACACTGGTCAGACTTGTACGTCTGATGTCGGTCAGTTGTAGAATTTTGCATCGTGTTTTACGC
Source organism: Schistocerca gregaria (assembly GCF_023897955.1). Classification (NCBI taxonomy): domain Eukaryota; kingdom Metazoa; phylum Arthropoda; class Insecta; order Orthoptera; family Acrididae; genus Schistocerca; species Schistocerca gregaria. The sequence continues at coordinate 328,976,018 of NC_064925.1, read as the reverse complement.
TCACGTATTATGACACTTCTGGAGGCCCAAAAATCTTCTCTGTAGCAATCGACAAAGATCTTATGAAACTTAGCTCGCTCTGTTAGCCGACGAGATCCAGAAACCAGTAGATACAGGGAGCCAGGTAGATTCCATGTTCCTTGACTTCCTTAAGGCATACGATAGAATTTCACACTACCGTCTAATGAACGAAATAGGACATTACGGAATACCAGACCAACTGTGCGACTAGGTTAAAGAGCTTCTAGCAAGCAGAACACAGTATGTCATTCTGAACGGAGGAAAGTTTTTCAACATAAAGGTAACTTCAGGCGTCTCCAGGGGAAGGTTATAAGATCATTACTTTTCCAGATATATATAAATGCCTAGTAGATAACTTCGGAAGTTGGAAGAGCTTTCCTATTGGATGATGCTGTTGTATACAGAGAAATTGCGAAGGTGAGAAACTGTAGCGAAATACAGAAAAGACCTGCAGAGAAACGACACTTTGTACAGAAAGTGGCAGATGACTCTCAACATAAGCAAGTGTAACATACTGCGAATACGTAGACAGAGAAACAGTTTATTGTATGATTACACAGTTGCAGAAAAATAGCTGGAAGCACTTACTTCCGTAAAATACCTAGGAGTATGTGTTCGGAGCGATTTCAAATGGAATAACCACATAAAATTAATCGTGAGTTAGGCGGATGCCAGAATGAGATTCATTGGAAGAATCCTAAGGAAATATAGTTCGTCAACAAAGAAGATAGCCTACAAAACACTTTCGATCATTACTCGAATATTGCTCGTCAGTCTGGGATCCTCAAGCTAAAGTCACAACCCACAGACACCACGTCTTCCTCATAGACATTGGCAATGGGGCCGCAAGAGGGATAGCCGATACTACACCTGAGCCAGTGGCGCCACGGCTCAACTGTGAGGTCAATTTCCTTCTAGGACGACCATTATAGTCACTAGTAAATTGACTGCTGTTTGATACTTGGGTTTGTGGTAAGATTTTTACACATTCAATTTTTTTGGATTTTCTCCCACATTACTTTAATCTAATAATTGTATTACATGTATATTACAATTCAGTTCCTGTCTCCTATTTTAATACTATATCTCTGGTCAGATACTCCATCTGACAGATTGTTATTGTTACAGTGAGTTGAAGAGTCCATTTGCATTAATATCCAGGCTGTGCATAAAATTGGATTGACATTGGTAACGTTAAGCTTCCTACATGAGTGTGTCAGTTCTTAATTTTTAATAAAGGTAGAATTTTAATTTTGAAATTTCTGTATTTGTGTGCAGATTGATCTATAGTAGTTAGTCATCGAGATACATTTTTACTATGTCTGTTATTCTTACAGTGAGTTAAAAAGTCCACTTGCATTAATATCCAGAGTATGCATAAAATTGGATTGACGTTGGTAAAGTAAAGTTTCTTACGTGACTGTGTAGGTTGTATTTATGTATCTGTGTGCAGATTGATCTATAGAGAAGTTATTGAAGTAACTCAAATAGTTAGTCATCAAGATAGATTTTTACTATGTCGGCACATTTTGAAAATAAGCTACCTGTCAGATTATGTTTTCTTTACAGTGAAGTGTAATAGTTCACTCGTATTAAATTTCTAAGGATGAATAAGGTAGGTTTGATATAGATAAATTATACTCTTTACATGAATGTATCTGCTGTCAGTTTTTAATATAGGTAAAGTCTTATTCTTGGAATTTCTGTATTTGAGTGCAGATTTTTTGATAAATAAACTATTGATGTAACTCAAATTTTTAATCATCAACATAGATTTTTACTATTTCAACATACGTTGGAGATAAGTATGGTTTGTTGATCTAATTATCATGGGTTCAGCGATTCCAATAGCCTACTTCTTCACTCTTTGTACTTTTACCTTACGTTAAAGAGTATTGTCAGTAATTTATATAGAGGTGAAAAAGCTTATGGACAGGATATCTAATGATTTGGATGAGCCACATAATTACAAGATCTCACCTTATTCTATCACTAACTTTTAAGGAGCTGATTGTTTTTGGATCATTTTTATATTAGATCTCGTTTTTGTTTCAGTCTGTACTATAATTTGTACACTACTGTAATTTATACAATCTTACATTCTCAGTCTTTACATAGTGGCCTGGTCAACTGACACCTTGGTTTATATTTTTCATTATGTCTTTTTCTATGTGCTAGGATGACTTGATCATATTAAAACAAAATTTCTATGCTACATGACAACAGTGGAGATATGATTTAGCTTTCCTTACGTTATTTGTCACATTTTGTAACTGAATAGGACGTTTTTTGCACCTGTAAATGCTAAGAATGAGTTTTTTATTAGGTTTTTCATGGGGATTAAAATATTCAATGCTTTGTGTTTCAGTATTAATGACAAATGAAATGTTTCAAGTGATTTTGGTTCAAATGGCTCTGAGCACTATGGGACTCAACTGCTGTGGTTATTAGTCCCCTAGAACTTAGAACTACTTAAACCTAACTAACCTAAGGACATCACACACATCCATGCCCGAGGCAGGATTCGAACCTGCGACCGTAGCAATCGCACGGTTCCGGACTGCGCGCCTAGAACCGCGAGACCACCGCGGCCGGCCAAGTGATTTTCGTAAGTATATTATTATGTGATTGCTAGGCGCCAATTTGTGCTGTCTTAATATTTTTCTATAAATTGGAATGTCTTGTTGTTAGGTAACACGTCACAATGGAAGTGACAGCTAGATGTAGGTACACGGAGACAAATTTACAAAGTAAACGACTAATCACAGTCCAGAGGTACATACGGGCAAGTTTTACAAGTGATCCATATAAGCTTCTCAGTGACATAGTTTCCGCATTTGGGTGGTAATTATCCGAGACGCTGGTTTCGGAGTACGTTGAGATCGAACTTTGCTGCTGACAAGGACTCGGTGCTGGTTGTCGATTGATAGCGTCTGTATACTGCGTTTCGTCCTATCTTCCTACAGACTGTGCGTGACTGTGTCACCTTTTGCGTCCAATTCGCAATTAGCGAACGCGACATCAGCGGTTTCTTTATGCGTATGATCACATACCGAACTAGCGAAGGCGACTGGCGCTCTAAGTCTCCATCTGGGTTACATGGCTTATTGCTAGTATTCGTAGTTAAAAAACTTTGTTTTTGCAGCCTCTCATGGCTGCGCCATCACAAAGTGAGTCGTAGAACAGTTCTGTTTACTCCTTCCTTCCTTCCTGTGTTGCATATGCTGCAAAGACTGTCATATGACTTCTCTCAAGCGTAGATCTGTAACTCTTGCAGATACTATTCTTTCATTTGTATGGTTATAGCATATTAATTTTTCCTTTCATTTAGTGGCTATCAGCAGTGCCCCGTCTGCCTGTGTTCTAGTCTCCATGTCCACTCCGCTGTGTATCATAAGATGGTGTCCTATATGTAGTTTCTATAAGCTTCTATTTACAGAATGAGATTTTCACTCTGCAGCGGAGTGTGCGCTGATATGAAACTTCCTGGCAGATTAAAACTGTGTGCCCGACCGAGACTCGACTCGGGACCTTTGCCTTTCGCGGGCAAGTGCTCTACCAACTGAGCTACCGAAGCACGACTCACGTCCGGTACTCACAGCTTTACTTCTGCCAGTATCCGTCTCCTACCTTCCAAACTTTACAGAAGCTCTTCTTCGAACCATGCAGAACTAGCACTCCTGAAATAAAGGAGACATGGCTTAGCCACAGCCTGGGGGATGTTTCCAGAATGAGATTTTCACTCTGCAGCGGAGTGTGCGCTGATATGAAACTTCCTTGCAGATTAAAACTGTGTTTCGCAGAAGAGCTTCTGTAACGTTTGGAAGGTAGGAGACGGATACTGGCAGAAGTAAAGCTGTGAGTACCGGACGTGAGTCGTGCTTCGGTAGCACAGTTGGTAGAGCACTTGCCCGCGAAAGGCAAAGGTCCCGAGTTCGAGTCTCGGTCGGGCACACAGTTTTAATCTGCCAGGAAGTTTCATATCAGCGCACACTCCGCTGCAGAGTGAAAATCTCATTCTGGAAGCATCCCCCAGGCTGTGGCTAAGCCATGTCTCCGCAATATCCTTTCTTTCAGGAGTGCTAGTTCTGCAAGGTTCACAGAAGAGCTTCTGTAAAGTTTGGAAGGTAGGAGACAGATACTGGCAGAAGTAAAGCTGTGAGTACCGGACGTGAGTCGTGCTTCGGTAGCTCAGTTGGTAGAGCACTTGCCCGCGAAAGGCAAAGGTCCCGAGTTCGAGTCTCTGTCGGGCACACAGTTTTAATCTGCCAGGAAGTTTCATATCAGCGCACACTCCGCTGCAGAGTGAAAATCTCACTCTGGAAACATTCCCCAGGCTGTGGGTAAGCCATGTCTCCGCAATATCCTTTCTTTCAGGAGTGGTAGTTCTGCAAGGTTCGCAGAAGAGCTTCTGTAAAGTTTGGAAGGTAGGAGACGGATACTGGCAGAAGTAAAGCTGTGAGTACCGGACGAGAGTCGTGCTTCGGTAGCTCAGTTGGTAGAGCACTTGCCCGCGAAAGGCAAAGGTCTCGAGTTCGAGTCTCGGTCGGGCACACAGTTTTAATCTGCCAGGAAGTTTCAGCTTCTATTTAGTTTCAGTTATGGTTCAAATAGCTCTGAGCACTATGGGACTTATCTGAGGTCATCAGTTCCCTAGAACTTAGAGCTACTAAAACATAAGTAACCTAAGGACATCACACACATCCATGCCCGAGGCAGGATTCGAACTTGCGACCGTTGCGATCGGGCGGTTCCAGACTGAAGCGCCTAGAACCGCTCGGCCAATATGACCGGCGTTGTTCCGTGGCTATTCTATTTAGGCTTATGAATATTTTCCGCTTTCTTCTAGAGGAGATTACCATCCTAGCGCGATTCAGTAGTCCTGTGATGGGGCCTCCATCTTGGGGCCTTTGAGCTACCAGATTTTTCAACCAAGGTTCTCTCACTTTAGCCGAAAGTAACAGTTAATGCGCAGGGTTCGCTCTTTTCTCCCGCCTGGTACATGCCTTGCAAGGATGTGTATTGCCTTGGAGACTATTCGATTTACTTCTTCTTGGACGAGGAAGTAGGATTTGTAGGTAGAGCTGCTAAGAAGGATTGCAGGGGCATTTCTGAAGGTTTAGTGCCCACACTATTCGGCATTAGTTGGGACCCTTGAGACTGTACCAACCTTTAGCCTTACGAATTTTTACTTTAGCAAAATACAGTCAATAAGATCGTCTTTGGTGATCTTGGATCGTTCATGTATACTTGCTTTTCACAAAATTCTCGTAACATGTATTCGTAACGACTAACTGTGCCCAACATAGGATTCTGTCACTCTTTCTTCCCTCTCACTAAACTCTTCCGTTGTTTTATGTTCCCACTTTCACTGGCAGCTGCATTCCGATCTCTCATTATTATTAAGTTCTCACAACAAATTCTGAAGTAATTTAAGCATTTATTGAAGGCATAATACACTTCTTGAATTTTTCTCTTTTATGCATAAGTGGTTAGTGTGTGCATACGCATGACTACAGCCTCTGTTGTACATCCATTCATTTTCATCGTTAATGTTCTGTTTATTTGCTTGATAGAACCCTCTACTTCATCATGAATTTCCCAATTCATTATTATTCCTATTCCTGTCTTACCAGTATTTGGCTCAGTATGAATAAAAGTATGATCTCCACCGCAAAAGGACCCTCTTTCTAGTCATCGCATTTCACTGGCTGCTAAAGATCGGTGTCCATCCATTTCATTTGCACCTGCAGAAATCCTAGTTTTCCGCACTGCTTTAGTGTTATAACCTTTCAAGCACCTGCCCAGTTTAGCATTTTATTATTAACTTATAGGAGAAACTCCTCAAAATTAATCCCTGCCCAGACCCTAATGACGAGTATTTAATCTCTGGCATATTTTATCCAGTAGGAAACCATCTTGAAACCCTTAGCAAAGAACTGCATATACTAGGGAAAGATAACGTGTTTGGTTTTCGGCTGCAATCTACAATGCAGCACTGCCGCCATTAATCTCTTTCAGACCACTGCTCATGGGAAGCAACGCAGTAGAAACCCCCTTGACTTCCGTCAGCTGTGACATCTATGGTAACTGCTGCCTCCATTCACGATGAAGGTTCTGTGAGTAGCAGTCCCAGCAGAAAGAGCCACTACTTCCTTTCTGGAAGCCGTCTCTGAGAAAATTTCCATCAGGTTACTACCAGATGGACCAGCCGGACCAGTTGGATCAAGTTTATTTTAAGGAGATTGTTGCAGCTTCAGTTAGAAAGAAAGGCAAAAGTTTTCTCTACAAATGTTACCACTGTGCCCACGATTCTGGCCTCTTATTTATTGAGACTGTAAAACTTGTAGTGATCGCAGTTCCTTCTCAACATATGAGAAAAGATCACAGTGTTTTGAAAGTATGAGAGTTACCGCGCAATCTGCTTAATAGCTCTTGCATCCAAGTTGGTGACAACAATAATATAGAGAAGAATGGAAAAAAGTTGAGGGTCTGTTAGACGACAATGAGTTCGGCCTTAAGGAAGTCAAAGACACCAGGGGGGCAGTTCTGATGTTACGGTTGACAATGGAAGGAAGCCTGAAGAAAATTCAAGACACTTTCATAGTATTTCTGCACTAGGAAACAACGGTAGGAATCGTAAATTGGCGCAATATGTTCGAAATTTCATAGAAAAATTGATGTAAGCCATAAGGGATGATGGGTGATATACAATATGTACAAGAACCAAGAGGGAGTGCTAATGGTGGAAGATGAAGGAAGAAGTGTTTGGATTAAAAAGTGTGAACAACATGGATGTTTTGTTTCGCCCCTATTGTTCAGTCGATAAATCGAAGAAGCAATGACGGAAATAAAACAAAAGTTCAAAAGTGGAATTACAATTGAAGGGGAATAGATATCAATGATAAGATCTGTTGATGACGTTTCTATCCTCAGCGAGAGTGAAAAAGAATTACAGGATGTGTTGACTGGAACGAACAGTCTAATGAGTACGGGATATGGATTGAAGGTGTTGGATTTGCCTGACACCTTACAGCCTCACGAAAACACTGAAAAACTTTAATTGGCAGGCGCTCGAAGACAGACGTGATATGGCATAGGTCATCCTTCGATCCATTGTAGAACTTGGAAACCCATTCAGGGAATATTCATTCACATTTTTGTTGAACGCAGTTGGTTTTTACCATCCTGTATTACAGCATTTCCTTTTATCAATAGTGCAATTTATAAACGATGTTTTGTGAGTAGAATAAAATTTCCAATGGTAAACGTCACTGCTTTATCGACGTTATTTTACCAGCTAACTAAAAATGGGAAAGCCTTGAACCCCTTCCACTAAATTTAGTTAGTATTAAAATTCTTTTACAGGGAGTGCAGTGGAGCTGACGCTGAAATCATTAAGTATTTGGTTATATCATCGCTAGTCTCACTGAACTCTTCTGAATTCTACATGTCATGTGTGGTCTGGCGTCTCCTTACCAGCAACAGGTCCCAGGTTCAAACTAAACAAACAGACACCACCATGAATGTTAGAAGGCTGTCACATGAGTCAGACAAACTTGTCACCGTTCCAGTTTGCTGCACCTCCCAACTACTTCTCTACATAGTCACCGCTCCGACTTAGACATACCGTTGTAACAACTTTCCAACACGCTCATCATAGAAGAGCCTATGCTTTCTACACTAGTCTGCAGTTCATTGTCCCATGTTGTCTTCATGCGAGCAGAGATGAACATCAGAGGAAGCCAAGTTCGGGCTGTATAGTGGTTAATGGAACACTTCCAATCGGAAACGCTGCAGGAACGTCCTCAATGCACCTGCAGTCTGCGATCGACAGTTGTCAAGAAGAAGGAAACGATGACGGGTATCTTACGTGGGACTGCATGAAAGAGGGCTCCCATACTTGGAGGGAGACACAGTTGTTCACACCAAGCACCTGTTTAACCAACTCTACCCACTGCCGTCGAGTCAAAATCTGTACGTGAGGACCAAACTACACTTGTACCGAGCAACGATCTTGCCATCAACCTCATATGGATGCTCCTCCTGGGGGACCATCTATAACAGGAGACCTCTAGTAACCCTACAAAAGTGATTCCTACAGTTAATCCTTTGAGCAGATAAATGGGCAAGGATCGTGTATGTCCATCGGGAATTACACATGGAGACCAAACAGAAAACAGCTCGCTATCACTGAGACACTAACGGCCACTATCAGGTATCTTGATCATGTGGGATCTGCTACCCCTGAGAGGTGGCATCGCATCAGAGTTCCCCATCCACCATCGAGGCATCCCAATGGCATAACAAAGTAAAACGTGTTTATAAACAAAAGCAAAAATAAACTTATTGCTGTAGCCGTCTTTACGATCTCACTGTGCGAGAAGAGCGACGTGACGCGATCGACAGACATTCTAGACACACTGCCCAACACATCTGTTCAAAGCTTCATCGGATTTTCACTGTCGTTTCCATTTCGCGACCTATCGGACCCTATTTCGAAAATGGTTCTGAGCCCTATGGGACTTAACAAAAATGTCTCTGAGCACTATGGGACTTAACATCTGTGGTCATCAGTCCCCTAGAACTTAGAACTACTTAAACCTAACTAATCTAAGGACATCACACACACCCATGTCCGAGGCAGAATTCGAACCTGCGACCGTAGCAGCAGCGCGCCTAGAACTGCTCGGCGACAACGAACCCTACTTTCCAAACAGCCCTCATACCCCTGTGAATGTTTGTATGTATTTTCCACGACTCGTCTTAACAAATGAACCAATTAAAAAAAAGATTTGGTGCACATAACACTTACGGTCTGGAAACCACCGCTGCGGGGCTAATAACCACCTGCTTATCAGAGGGGTGGGGGTGAGAAAGTAGTGTACCCTACGACGTGTGAGTACCCACATTGTCGTCATCTGGTATTTGAGAATGAGAGCACTTAGAGACTTCTACAAAACTTTACTCACAATTTGAATGCCTTACGAAACTTTGTCTGACGACTCCTGAAAAATGACGAAAGGAAAAAAAAACTTTATCGCTTATTACATGTTCGCTGTTCTTGCAGTAAAAATGTCCCATGAAGCATAAAGTTGTATTACTTCGTTGCTACGAGCTCCATTCGCAACGCGTGTCGCAGACAGTATCCATATATCCTGCTGAATGTACGTAGAAAAATACAGCATTGTACGATACACAGTGTAGGAGATATGGCGTCATAAACACTGAGATGCATGAAAAACTGTCGCATCATGTATAACGTTTTAATTTACAACTTCTCTTCTAGTAACTATATTCATAACACCTCTTGCAGACAGTAGCCACATATAACAAGACTGTACCTGCAAGATTATAGCATTGTGCCGCTCATAGCTCAGGAGAAACGACGTCACAAACAATGAGCTGCGAGAAAATGAATATGCAGAGCGAAATTCGCTAGAGATACAGAAGAAATGCGTGTACAAATACGTGTGACACATGTAAAATATTTGTGAAATATATTTGACATATGCATACACACGTATTACGATGGGAGAAAAGCTCATCCTAAAACTCTGAAACAATTTAAATCAAATTTTGTACACATTTTAGTTAAATGTGGAAGGAAGTACTGCGGGGGTAGGAATCATTGCCTAATATTGAGAGCATGGCGGGAAGGGGAAGGGAAAGGAGACATGAACAGACAGCGAGGGGGGGGGGGGGGGGGGGAGGAGATGGACTGAGAGAGGGGAACGAGGAGATGGATTAACAGAAGACTGGAATGCGTATCCGGACAATGCCGGTTACTGAACTAGAGGGTTTACAAACGGTCTCCTTTGTGGACTGTCTGCATTTTTCCAGTGTTTTGCCAGTGGAGGGGATTGAACTCAAGTCTGCCACCAGCTTTACCTACAAACATTCTGTAGCTGTACAAACACTAAATTGCAGTCTAACAATACTTTTAATATTTAGTTTCTATTTCTCCTGTTTCTCTTGGGGCAAGCATTTCTTACTGCATGAAGTATATCATCAATAACGAAAGTGATACTTTAAGATTAGAGGCGACGGTACAACGCTTGAATGGAAAACACTGGTGCAATTTGCTGCCTTTCATTAACGTTAGAATCTAAATTAAATTCTTGTAACCAGACTATTCAAAATTGCGTAACTGAAATACTTTGATACCTATTTAGATGTAATTTGAATCAGATATTAATCTGAAATAACTGTTTCATTAATGTGTGATTAGTCTCGTAATGGCTAAACTAGTTTTTGAAAGAGCAAGTATTGAGGGTTTAGTTCTTTTTTAATCCTGTATAATTAATAAGTGGAGGCTCTGCACAACGTTATAAAACTCGATATAAGCTACCTGCAAGTTTCGTGCAGCCCCCTTACATTTCATGTGTTTTTTAGTTCCCTGTCGTCACGACGTGTTTACTTCCTCTCATTAAGACGGCGCTAGCTATTTTCTCTGACACTTCCCCCTCGCCCTGCTGCCGGTACTTTAAAGGCAGGTGCGAAACGCACTGCGATCGGATAAAGCAGTGACATAACCGGCAAAACGAAAAAAAAAGACGAGGGTAATGTCACAGGGCCATTTACCCGGGCCGGTCTACTGCAGCCAACACCGGTAGCTTCCTCCAGAGAGCGATGAATACGCCGACAACGCCAGATGCGTCCTGTGTCGGAAGCGACCGATTAGCCTGGTATTTTCCGGCCCAATTAGCAACGGCTGTAAATATTGATTCGGTTCAATTACGCGTTATCTTGTAGACGAGTCCACTGTCGAGCCTCGCCTGTCGCCCTTAATCGGCAAGTCTGTAAACGAGAGCATCGTAAGCCGGGCAGCTAGCCCACAACAATAACGCTCCCGCTGTAATTGGACAGCTGGGCACGGCGGTGGAGACAAGAGAAAGGCCCCTGGAACCCGTCAGGGGACCGTTTGGACTTCCGGCTCGGGGCGGAAGCTGGCGATTGCTATCTTCGCCGCTGGCCGTCTTTGGTCCTGCGGCGGCACGCGTCACCGCTACGTCGATAGCTATCGACTGTAGCGACTGTGGCCCCGCCATGCGGGCGACAGGCAGCGAACTGCAATTAGCTCTGCCTGCCCCGGTGGCCTGCGTGCCAAGGAGGGCTAACACGCGCAGCACACTCCATTATACGCACCCTAATGGGGAGATAATGGGAGCGCCTCTTCAGAAGTCTGCCGCTTCCCCTCCCCGTGAGATTTATTGCTGTAATTTACTGTACCGGACACAAATTTCTGGCTGAAAGACGGCACGTGGCGTCTGAACGAGATGGCTCTCGTAGCGTAGCCAGCACCGGCGAAACTAAATCAGGGGGATCAAAGCAGTATAAAACAAAAACCTCGACTCTATTGGACAAAATGTCTCAATTTTCTTGGAGAAATGCGCGATACACACTGTGATGTCTTCTAGTAAATTCATTCACTACCGGTTTCGATCATGGACCCTCTTCACAGTGGAAAGATATCTCTTTTGAACTACTTCACATGGCATACATGCCGTTTAACCACTGACTTGAAAATGTAAGACAACTAATACTTAAATCCGAGGTTTTCACGTTTCAAAGTTGTTTTCTCCTCGGTTAAGCCTGTATTACGACGTTATGTATCAATTTTCTTACGTTTTCAAGTCAACAATGGTGCATACTTTCCTGGGTAAATATTACGTAGGCCACATGAATCTGTTACAATACATATTTTTCCACTGATAAGAAAGTGCATGAACGAAAACTGTAGTGAATAAATGTGTTGTAAGACAGCACAGTATGTATCGTGCTTTTCTCCAAGTACATTGATGCTTTTGCCAAATCCCTTTAGTGACAAAAGATCTCTCATTTTGACTGTCTGATCACAGAACTCTGTCACTCAGGTAAGTTTACGCAGATAATTTCAATTACATATTATATTGAGTATGCTGTGCTATTAGCTCTGTTCTTTGTTCGTATTTATCAACAATCTATTGAGTAGAGCATAGCCCCGCGTGACTGGGAAAGAATGCAGATCATTTCTTATGACTTCACTGCAGATTAAAACTGTGTGCCGGACCAGGATTTGAACCTGGGATTTTGCACTGAATGTGCTATGGAAATACCTCCTTCCCTACGCAATATTTATCAAGACTCACATGTACAATGAATAGTCCTTTGTAAATATAAAAAAGCGCATGTTCACGATGAGGGTGAAATCTGGTTTCGCAGGATAGAGCAGATCAGGTTATGGTTGTGAAGGGGGTCGTAATCAGTTACTGTTAGTTGCACAAAACACACAAACTTTATTTTCCTAAGAACCACTTAATTACACATTGCCTTAAAAGGCTCAAATGAATACAATATGGCTGAAGGCTTAGTTAAGAAAACTTGAAGTTACAACAAAAACAAGACGGCTGAAGGCCTGAACACAAGTTATAAAAATTACTTTAAAGAATACAAGCGGCTGAAGGCCTTACTTTAAAAAAATTCTAGTTAATACTCGGCTGAAGGCCACACACAAGACATTGAACAACTGAAGGCTTAGGGCCTGGATAACAAGAATTTCAGACAGAACAAACTTTCAAAATCTTAGTTATTCAGCAAATCAATCTTCAACTTTAATTTAAGTTGGCTCATGGCCTTATTTTAAAACTGAAACAAACTAAGTTAATAGACGGCTGAAGGCCTCGCACAGTACATCAGACTAAAATGAAAATCAGAATCTAAAACCAACAAAACAGTGGTGTTCAGAAGTGTTCCAAGGGTCGGCCTGAGGAGGTAGCTCTAACGTGAAGTGAGATGAGACAGGCAGCCAAGAGTAAGGTTAAATAATCGGATGGCAATCCGACCCAAGGACGGCTGAAGGACCTACCGACAACCTAATCAATTCCCTTCCGCCCGACAAAGGAAAATATCAGCCGAGGACGAAGATACCAGCCGCAATACGTCTTCAGAATTGGCATCTACAAACAGCCAAAGCACAATAACCACTCTTAAGGAAAAATATGAACAAACAACTAAAAGGCTGTCGAACTACACGCCGTACCAGACAGCATCAACACGGCGAGGAAAAACACACTGCCGGAAAACTACGCTAACGACCAGGGCAGGTAACTGGGGCATTAACGGCCACGAGGCAGGAAATACCGCTGGTGCACTTCACTGATAAGAAACAACCAATTTAGCAGGTAAAGACCATACAGGAAGACGGCTGCAAAATTTCGCCAACTCCCACACACCATACGTTCCTGCTAGCCGGAATGGCCTAAGAAACAACAACTGGCAATGAACGAAGAGATGTCACAGCAGTTGAGGTTTCATAACAGCTGTCCCAACCGACCGACTGCCATAGCAGGCAGACAGCATTAAAATAGCTGCTCAGTCAATACCACAGAAACTATTCATGGTTCCACGAAACACTTCCACAAACAACTCGAACAATACCAAACCCAAGGATGAACCACAGGTCGACACACACGGAGAACCAGGAAGGGGTCGGCGACCAAATACACGTCGTACGATTGAACGACCAACCAAGGTCGTCGCCACTCAAGTCATGTTTGTCGGCAACGGTCGGGCGAGTCTTGACTGTCCGGACCTCACTGCTGCTCCGTCTCCACCGAACTCCCGACACACGACGACCCGGAAATACTATCGGTCGCTCCAAAGATAGTACGACAGTGTTCTTATCGATAAGCGCTGCTGCTGCCACTCACGGGCAGGAAAGCCAGCAACTTAGTAACGCCAGTAAATCGAATAAGAAACGAGACGGAAGTACCGCCAAGACAAGACGTCAAGCAATAACCTCACGAACACGATCCGCGCACGGCTGAAAGGTTAAAAGAACGGGTGCATCGAATTACAGACGAATATCGCTAAGGCATGTTTCTTGCAGGAGCTTGCAGAAAAAAAAAGAAAGGGCAACCATTCTAAGGTCGCAAGAGGAAAAAGTATATACAACTTCAAACGTCCTTCTCCAATACGCCTTTCCAAAAACTGTCACGTTTTTCTAGGCAAAGGACCTTTTAAGCAGTTTCTTCAGTTTAGTGTTGAGTGCACTGAATTGAAATAGCTGCTGTTCTTTACATCTTCAATCGCTACCTCTCGAAGAGATCGCAGATGACAATTAACCTTTTACAACAAGAGTGAAATCCTGTGTAGAAATCAGTAAGTTTTTAATAACAGGTGTGTGCAATTTGTCTTTCATGTGCACAGCGTGTACGAACGATACGGTATAATACGAAATATTAAGTACAGAATAATGGAGCGTGTGAAGGAGTAAGAAGTAACAAATTAAAAAGATGGCCAAAGAATGATGCAGCAAACAAGTTTGGAAAAAAAAGAAAATCAACCATTGTCTGTCTTGTCGCCTTTACAGAGTCAAATCTTAAAAAAAAATAAAAAAAACACATACAAACGCCGTCCGAACAGGCCTTATAGACCCAACGGCACCGACCGGCCGCCAATCATCCTCGGCCCTTAGGCGTCACCGGATGCGGATACGGGCATTTTGATTTTGTAGACCTAGCAATCTCAATTTGTATTCTGGCAGTAGTTAGTGAAGTCAGTAGAAGATTAAAATGCTAATACAATATGGTACAATGTTCAAGACTGTAGACATCTCTTAGTTTTTTTTCCCCGGAGGCATTCATTAATGGATTAATCTAAAATAGGTGTTACAATTATAGTAAGCAACAAATTAATTAATTTTGGGTGACAGTACAAGGCTTTAACGTTATAAAATAATGAGTGCTATTGTAAAAATTTAGAAAAAACAAAAACAAAAATGAATGGTCAAAAATAAGAAAAATAGAGCAGGACGAAACTGTTGACAAGTCACCTGTTCCTTCATGAACATCGTTAGATGAGATTATGGAGATAAGAAAAAGTTGGAGCTTCTCACACAGGCGACGTCTGTACTAACTTACATAGGCGAAATTTCTATCGCTCGAACTAGTACATTGGAAGCGTAGACCAAAATATCTGTCGATCAAGTACGTTTAGCTAAGCCAATACTTAGCTATTTGGGGCAAGTCACAAAAATTTCAAACCAAGTGAAGAAGAGCGAATTTTAAAGAAACAATTTTGCAGACATTTACAACAACGAACGAACTATCCAAATGACCATTGGAGGAAGATAATCAGATAGTAGGAATGCTCGATACCAAGTTTATCGAATGAGAAGTAATCCTTCACCGACAACTATCTGACCAGTGCAACTATCTCGTAAATGACTGGGAGAAAAGGAGAAGTGAATGGTTAGAGGTGCACAGAGTGACTGGTTTGAACCAAAAACGCGCATCAGCTAAGCCCAGACAGAGCTAAGATAAATGTAAAGAGAGGTGTAGTACCATTGCCGGAGACGTGCAGTGAGCTGAAGTATACAGTATAGTAAAGGAACTATATCATTTAATATCAACTGTGGTTGAAGAAAATTTGATTAAGTCGCAGGCAGCTTACCACATTTTTACCTGATAAATGTAGCGTCCACCTGGTCGTATACGGAAAGTGTTGCCTCAGTCTTGGACATACCTACAAAGGATGAGTTTATTCATTGGAGAGATGCAGGGTGATGAAGTCTTCTGGGCCTCGGAGGTGGCAGAACATTGTGATACTTGTGAAGATTTCGAATAGTCAGTCCTAACCAAGTACTTGAAAGGAATTCAAAGAGACTCCACCAAAAAGTATTTAATATGAAGCCTTCTCCCCGTAGGCAAGGCAGTCCCCGTCTTTATTTTGAGCGATACCTACATAAAACAAAGTAATGAGATGACCCATCTCGTATTGAGATATTACACGAAAAGTAAAGGCAAGGTTGCCGATTGAAATAAAGAAAAATTTAATAAATGTCACAAAAAACCGAAATGGAAGATTACGGTATATTGATCATTTTTACTTATGGACCGTCTAACAGCAACTGAATAAAACACAATTTTAGTACCATACGCGTTTCACCTTTATTTTCTTCAAGGCATCATCAGTGGCAGGTTGCGTGGACAATTTATTACATCTTAGGCTCCTGTTGCATTTTTGGTGTTGTTCTTCTTCTTATGAACACCAATTAGCGGTTTTTTCCACATTCCACAGCACTATGCACAGAACGCTTGTTGTAATGCAATGTTTTGGTTTCTGTTGAAACAGAACACTTTTTTCCCAGGAGCGGGTAGGCGCACCAAGTTCAAATTGGCGTAGCAAAAAAATTTGAACTCCCAAGTCAGTTCAGCCAAAAGATTCGGTCCACATATTTTCATACTCGCAAACTCACTCATCAAACCTTATAGGGTACTTTTCGTTGTCCTAGAATCACGAAATTCAGCAAGAAGCAAGGTTTCACAGTGCAAGCACAGTAAAAAGATCTGAAACATGCTAAATTGTAATTATATCACATAAAAATATCTTTTTACCTTTTGAAAATAAATTGCATTCGTCATCTGTTAAAATATAATAGACGAACATTAGTATATGCAGACAGTAATCATGTTTTAGGAATGAATAAAAATGTTTTACTAACTCTTACCTCTCTATACATGTAAACTGAAGTCCCCTGCGCGCTTCTTTTCGTGTGTTTGGGCTAGTCTCAGGAACTACTGTAGTGATTTTGTTACGGTCCAAGGACCATTATCTTGCCAGTATCGATATCGATAACAGGCAAAAGTCGTTGAGATTGTCGATTTCCAGAATGGATGAACTGTAATTAAGTTTGTTCGGAAACCTCAGTGCGCGAGTCCTACCTAGAGAGCCTGTATAGGCAGAGAGTGGCCAACCGGACGATACGGCGGCCATTTTTCTGCCAGACTACCGGTGGGACTTTTGAATGGCCAGTAGTGGAGTAGTGGTGTACACACTGACTGAATCAAAAGCACAAGACAACATGGCGAAATCATTCGTTAAATGCCTTTGTTTATAAGAATAATGAGTTATAATAATTTTCACAGAGCCAATTTACAGGTGTGTTTTCAAATTTTACCATGTATATTGCAAGTTGTTTTATATGTGGTAAGAAGCAAAAACGACTTACTTCGCATAGATAAGAGTACTTGGATGGTTTCCTCAAGGCCCCTGTTTGATTTATGTCAGCCCTGTTGACTGCGACTGCCCACTGCTTTCGTCTTTCTTCATTGCGTGGAAGTGCTAACATGCGAAATCCACCTTCGCTTCTATTGGAACAGCCAAATGCAGTACAACCTGGCTTCCGTTTACGAACGTCTGCAGAACGATTTACAGATGTTAAAAACAATACTGTACAATTACTAACGTGTTTACTTCGAACATGTAGGCCTACCGACTTCATCACAAAACGCTTCATTATTTCAACTCGTATTTAAGATCGCAAACGCTAACTACGTACTAAAAACGATATACAGCTAAATCAAACATCCATGCACAGCGCGTAACAAGACTCTCAATAATTCAAATACCTTTTAATCGTTTCCAAAAGTCCTCTGAACTCCAATTCAACTCAAAAGCACGGCGAACATAGGAAGCGAGAGAGACGTTTGGCGCCATTTTTCTGCCAAAGCTAATCAACCAATCACGTGCAACTTCAGCTATGGCCACTCTCTCTATATACAGGCTCTCTAGTCCTACCCACATTTCGCCATTTTTTTGTTTTTTTTGTTTTTGATTATAGGGCTTTCATTAAATCATCTCACGCTTACAAAATATTCCTTTCATTACTTTATATTTATTCCGAATTTGTACTTTAAGTTACATTAACTACTTCCCGTTTCTCTTTTTCTTTTTAGTAGAATAGGACGTTGTTGTTGTTGTTGTCTTCAGTCCTGAGACTGGTTTGATGCAGCTCTCCATGCTACTCTATCCTGTGGAAGCTGCTTCATCTCCCAGTACCTACTGCAACCTACATCCTTTTGAATCTGCTTAGTGTACTCATCTCTCGGTCTCCCTCTACGATTTTTACCCTCCACGCTGCCCTCCAATACTAAATTTGTGATCCCTTGATGCCTCAAAACATGTCCTACCAACCGATCCCTTCTTCTAGTCAAGTTGTGCCGCAAACTCCTCTTCTCCCCAATCCTATTCAATACCTCGTCATTAGTTACGTGATCTATCCACCTTATCTTCAGTATTCTTCTGTAGCACCACATTTCGAAAGCTTCTATTCTCTTCTTGTCCAAACTAGTAATCGTCCATGTTTCACTTCCATACATGGCTACACTCCAAACAAATACTTTCAGAAACGACTTCCTGACACTTAAATCTATATTCGATGTTAACAAATTTCTCTTCTTCAGAAACTCTTTCCTTGCCATTGCCAGTCTACATTTTATATCCTCTCTACTTCGAACATCATCAGTTATTTTGCTTCCCAAATAGCAAAACTTCTTTACTACATTAAGTGTCTCATTTCTTAATCTAATTCCCTCAGCATCACCCGATTTAATTTGACTACATTCCATTATCCTCGTTTTGCTTTTGTTGATGTTCATCTTATATCCTCCTTTCAAGATACTGTCCATTCCGTTCAACTGCTCTTCCAAGTCCTTTGCCATCTCTGACAGAATTACAATGTCATCGGCGAACCTCAAAGTTTTTACTTCGTCTCCATGAATTTTAATACCTACTCCAAATTTTTCTTTTGTTTCCTTATAGGACCTTATCTAATGTAAAAAGACTGAAAATCGAAATGAAGTCCCATGCTTCTTGACAGAGCGTAGGGGAATAAGGGGGGAAACGCGCACTGCCATACCAGGCGAGGTCTTATTGGAGGTGGTTTACCGTTGCCTTCCTCCGACCGTTATGGGGCTGAATGATGATGAAGAAGACGACACAGCAACACTCAGTCATCTCGGACAGGGGAAAATCCCTCACCCCGCCGGGAAACGAGCTCGGGACCCCGCGCTCGGGAAGCGAGAACGCAACCGCGAGACCAGGAGCGGCGGACGTAAAAAGACTCTTCTTTACAAATTACTTTCCCGTCTCCATGTATTTATGTCGCCCTCAATACTGACAATGGATCTTTTATTGAATTCTTCCGCTTCGAATAACTTCCTTTGCCTTTTCAAGTCTTGTTTTCATTTGGCGGCCTTGCTTCAGCAAAACACTCAGTGAATGCTAAAAGCTCCGATTCTTCTTTCACATTTTGAAATTATTGGTCACAATAAATTACATTTTTTTACGTCGATTACATGTCCGTCGTTGTACACTATTAACAGATATGACTGTTACTTTGCTAATAATAAAGTTTCCTTACTTTTTCGTCCTCTGTCTCGTTTTCACTTGACTGAGCCTTATGCACACCATAGCGTAATCAGCGAACTGTGCCCTTGTTGGATGTTTGTTAAGTATCTTGTCAACTACGCACAATGCCGAGTGTTTCTCATTAGGTGAACAGCGTTATTGGTCCTATTGGTCCTCAGTGTCCAGTTGCACGTAGTTTACTTCCTCTCCTCTTCCTCCCCCACCCCTCACCAACCCCACACCTCTTTCCCCGCTCCAGTAATGTTAGGGACCGTGTGGTTAGCGTCCATCCGTCAGCAGGGACGGCTAACAAAATTCGTGGGTAATTGTCCCTGTCTCGTTAATGCGCGTGTTAGGATAATAAAGGAAAAAGAGAGAACGTGATATTGCTGTCACTGAAACGGGTTATATTTATGAATTACACCGTTCACAGTACTAGGAGCCAGCTAAGAAACACAGAAGATAATTCACTTGATTCTTCCTGCATTTATCATTGTTGCATTCAAAATTAGATTTTGCACTAGAATAATATCATATATCAAAGAGATGAAAAGTTAGGGATTCGTAACGAACTGCTGAGTTATCGCTTTTAGGTGGCAAAAGGTGCAGGCGCACTGCGATAAATAGCAGTTAATTGTCTGTTACGTTGACTTAAAGTCAAATTCAAAAGACGGACTTCGCATAAATCGGGCTGTTCCAGCGTTCAGTCTGACATGTTATTGAGAAACAGGCTGCAGATATACTAGAAAATAGCAAACTATTTTAAATAAAAAAATTTTGTCATTAGCAGCAAATAGTCTTAACGTTTACTTAGTTTCTCTTTCTTTATATGTGCATGGGTTTCTGCTCTGATCCTCGTGCAACAACACATTCGTTATATTGAAAATCTTGTCGACAGGAGTTCAAGGTGACTTTATTTTTAAGCATAACGGGCTGGTGCGTAAGTTCGTAGCGTTTTTCCGTAAGCTTAATAAAGACAACAGATACACATAACAGAGACTTCAGTCATCGTCATCAATAATATATTCTCCTTCGCTATTTATAACAGTCTCCCAACGTTGGGGTAAATTTTCATTCCATTATTGGAGAAACCAAGTGGTTTCGAGGTGAAGAACTTGTCGGGTCACGTTCGGAGCCCATTTTCATCCAGAAAGGACATTCCTTGAACGTTGTTCGATGCAGAACGGAAAAGGTGAAAATTGAAGGGCACAAGATCAGGCGAGTAAGGTGGTTGCGGAGTGATTTCCCAGCCAACTCCTGTTAGTTTTTTGTCAGTGTAGCAGAATGCGAACCGGCGTTATCGTGGAGTGTATCACTTCAGCAGTCTTCCCAGTCGTCGTTCTTCGACTAAATTTTCGAAGCGTCTCAGTTTAAATATCAGCTGTGATGGTTACACATTGGAGAAGCAATTCGTAGGACACCACACCATCGCTCTTCACCCAGATGCATATTATCTTTCGCTGAGGCACAAACGTCTTTCTATGGAGAGTTGCTGCTTTTCCTTTCTTTCCCTCATGTTAACATAAAGACACCAATTCTCGCCAGCAGTGACGATACAGGACAGGAATGGTCGCTGTAGCCGACGAGCCAATTGATGTCGAGCAAGCAGAGATGCACGTAAGGCCATCGGCCTATCTTTGTGATTTTGGCTTAGAGCGTGCGGTATCCATATACCCTATTTTTGAACCTTCCCCATTGCTTGGAAATGTCGCATGATGGTCGAATGATCGCTGTTGGTCAGATCCACCAGTTCTCCACTAGAATGACGTGCATGATAGCGCATTAATACGTCAGAACGATCTCCATCAAACCCGAAGGTCTTCCTGAACCTGGAGAGTCACTGACCATTTTCTTGCCGTAATCTGTGCTGTGTCATTATCCCCACACACTGCCCAAATGTTTCTGGCTGTCTCCACTGCTGTCACCCCTCTATTGAACTCAAACAGAAGAATATGTCAGAGACGTCCCGATTCCTCCACTTAGCACTCCATTTTCTAGCGTCCACAGCTCTACTCACTATCTCCGAACGACAATATGTAAATTAAAATAGCAACAGTGAACTACAAATAAAAAATGACAGTCAAAAAATGAACCCATAGCAACCAGAATACCAACATGCAAAACAAAAACGCTACGGACTTACGCACCGATCTTCAAATGGCTCTGAGCACTATGGGACTTAACATATATGGTCATCAGTCCCCTAGAACTTAGAACTACTTAAACCTAACTAACCTAAGGACAACACACAACACCCAGCCATCACGAGGCAGAGAAAATCCCTGACCCCCCGGGAATCGAACCCGGGAACCCGGGCGCGGGAGCGAGAACGCTACCACACGACCACTAGATGCGGGCTGCGCACCGCTCTAATATTTCCTTCAGCAGTTGGATTTTACGACGGATAATGAGTATATCTGAAGATAATTGCTTGCCGCATACTTTCTGGTTTACATATTGTGTGATACAAAGGAATTTGTTACATACTGCTTCAACTCATTTTATTGTGGTGCTGTTTAAGTGCAACTGCATTTTGTTCAATATAACTGTTCAGTATTTCACCCTCATCACCGGCGCGCAAGTCGCCCAATGTGGCGTCGACTGAAATAAGACTTGCAGTTGGCGGCCGAACTTCCTAACGATGCCATACGCTCATTTCATTTTCGCTGTTCAGTAGAAAAAATATATAGATTCTTGTGACATTTGATAGTGGGACCTAATAATGTTAGATTTATTGAATTTTATAATAGAACTAAGTGTGTACTTTCTTCTCGTTTGCCCAATATTATTATGTTTGCTTCAGAAAAGCAAACTTCAGTTTTCTGCTGGAAGCATGCAGTCAACTTTTTAGCCTCCGAAATGCTGTCCATTGTACGAGACGCAGTTCCAGTGCATGAGAAACCGCAGAATTTTGTTACAGCCTCATGTTCGAGAGGTAATTAGAGCCTCAACATTTGTAAGACGGACTGTATCATCATAAAAATAATAGTTTCGGCGTTCCCATGATAAGGTTTAGGAGAACAAAACCTATGATTGCATGCCGAAGCCATACCGGTTCTGTTTGCGATTTCCAAATTTTATCGCCGTAATGACACATGGCACGTCAGGTTCTAAATAGCAGTTAAATATGTTTCTCAACATGTAGGGAGAAGTGCATAGAATGTCTAACTAGAATTTATAGTGCACTGAGAGGTAATCTTTTTCTGATTGTTTGATGAGATATGAAACACAGTAAAATTGTTAAGGAACGTCATATCTCATTCACGAATGCTACATACGAATATTAATCATATGCAAGTGGTGTCTGTTCTCTCGGACATGTTTGAAAGAACAGACACATTTTGATCCTGCTGTCATTATGAATGACATTAGCTGCTTGCAGATATTGATTTAAATCAACAGCGAAAGTAGAAAATTTGTGACTGACTGGGATTTGAACCCTGGTCTCCTTCTTACAAGGCAGATGTGATGACCACTGTGCCATCCAGCACATCTCCCACCGGATCCATATTATCAACTTACCCACACATTGCTAATGTAGTTCCCCTAGGCCATCGTCCTTACAGCTCGTTGCATTTCGCTCAGTGGTCTTACGGTAATCGTCGAAACGCTTTGAGTAATGAGGATAAGAGGCAAGGGGCACATCAGTAGTACGTTGGTAAGCGGACAGTCTGCATCGAAAGGGGGCGTGCTGGGTTAGTCTGCGTAGCTGCGGTGACCACTTCACCACTGTATACGGCTGGTGCAGTGGACAGTGCATCTGCTAGTAAGCGGGACGTCATTAATTCCTTTGTGTCTTATACACTCCTGAAAATTGAAATAAGAACACCGTGAATTCATTGTCCCAGGAAGGGGAAACTTTATCGACACATTCCTGGGGTCAGATACATCACATGATCACACTGACAGAACCACAGGCACATAGACACAGGCAACAGAGCATGCACAATGTCGGCACTAGTACAGTGTATATCCACCTTTCGCAGCAATGCAGGCTGCTATTCTCCCATGGAGACGATCGTAGAGATGCTGGATGTAGTCCTGTGGAACGGCTTGCCATGCCATTTCCACCTGGCGCCTCAGTTGGACCAGCGTTCGTGCTGGACGTGCAGACCGCGTGAGACGACGCTTCATCCAGTCCCAAACATGCTCAATGGGGGACAGATCCGGAGATCTTGCTGGCCAGGGTAGTTGACTTACACCTTCTAGAGCACGTTGGGTGGCACGGGATACATGCGGACGTGCATTGTCCTGTTGGAACAGCAAGTTCCCTTGCCGGTCTAGGAATGGTAGAACGATGGGTTCGATGACGGTTTGGATGTACCGTGCACTATTCAGTGTCCCCTCGACGATCACCAGAGGTGTACGGCCAGTGTAGGAGATCGCTCTCCACACCATGATGCCGGGTGTTGGCCCTGTGTGCCTCGGTCGTATGCAGTCCTGATTGTGGCGCTCACCTGCACGGTGCCAAACACGCATACGACCATCATTGGCACCAAGGCAGAAGAGACTCTCATCGCTGAAGACGACACGTCTCCATTCGTCCCTCCATTCACGCCAGTCGCGACACCACTGGAGGCGGGCTGCACGATGTTGGGGCGTGAGCGGAAGACGGCCTAACGGTGTTCGGGACCGTAGCCCAGCTTCATGGAGACGGTTGCGAATGGTCCTCGCCGATACCTCAGGAGCAACAGTGTCCCTAATTTGCTGGGAAGTGGCGGTGCGGTCCCCTACGGCACTGCTTAGGATCCTACGGTCTTGGCGTGCATCCGTGCGTCGCTGCGGTCCGGTCCCAGGTCGACGGGCACGTGCACCTTCCGCCGACCACTGGCGACAACATCGATGCACTGTGGAGACCTCACGCCCCACGTGTTGAGCAATTCGGCAGTACGTCCACCCGGCCTCCCGCATGCCCACTATACGCCCTCGCTGAAAGTCCGTCAACTGCACATACGGTTCACGTCCACGCTGTCGCGGCATGCTACCAGTGTTAAAGACTGCGATGGAGCTCCGTATGCCACGGCAAACTGGCTGACAGTGACGGCGGCGGTGCACAAATGCTGCGCAGCTAGCGCCATTCGACGGCCAACACCGCGGTTCCTGGTGTGTGCGCTGTGCCGTGCGTGTGATCATTTCTTGTACAGCCCTCTCGCAGTGTCCGGAGCAAGTATGGTGGGTCTGACACACCGGTGTCAATGTGTTCTTTTTTCCAATTCCAGGAGTGTATATTAATGGAGTACTCAGGGTTGTTAGCTGATATTTTAGATACGTGGAATAACTGGTCTGCAGTGGCTCATCGTTGAGTTTACTTGCTCATTTGTTACAGTGGGTGTAAAACGAAGTATAGAAGTTGTTTCGGACAAGGTGTTCTTCTCTATATAAGTTAGAAAATAAGAACATAAGCATCGTCACTCTTTCTGAAGAGTTATGTACATAGTTTATTCAGTTTTTTGCAGTGTTAGAATTTTTTAAAAGCAACTTTAGGTTGTTGTATTGTGTTGCCGATGTACTTAAACCAACTGTGTAAAAATCATTCAGCCTCTGTAGCTCAGTGGTCAGCGTTGGTGGCTGCCATGCGGAGGACCCGGATTCGACTCTCAGTACTGTCAAGGATTTTTCCTCGGTGTGAGGACTGGTTTAGGGGAACTCAGCCTCTTGATACCAATTGAGGAGTTACTTGACCGAGTAGTAGCTGCTCCACGGTCTGGAAAGTCTGCAAAACGGCTGAAAGAGCGTTGTGCTGGCCTCATGCCCCTCCGTACCTCATATGACGCAGCATGACGCATGACGGAGACCGGTAGACATTCTGTAAGCCTTGAGGATCTGGACTAGAAACTCGTGTACAAACGAATTTAAATCAAATGTCTAGCAGTTTTCGTCAAACGTCCAAAGACTGGCTGGAAGGAATGTGCTGTTCATAATTGATGTTCTGTGGCGGGATGTTCATTTAAGTGAGGAATTCAAAAGAGTGCCCATCTTCCTGAATGCGCAACTCAGTGTGCCTTCATAAACGAACGGTAGACTATATATACATAAAGTTAAAAGCGTCACAGAGCGACAAGCTACTTACACTGAGATCGTATGGAAAGCGATTGAAGGACGGTGAAACTATAAGTGGGCAAAAAGGTGTTGGACATCCATGCCTTATCACAGCAGTGAACGAACGTTTCAGAACACACTGTTCAACGTACAGTGTTAATCATGAGGCTCTGCAGCGGATGACCCCTACTTGTTCCAATGCTGATCCCACGACATAGTCATTTATCATGCCTGCTGTCACTCGACTATCAAAATTGGACCATGGATCAAAGGAAACGCGTCGCAACGTCGAACAAATCACGTTCCTTGTAACACCAGGTGCTATGGTCGCGCGCGGATGCGCCGTCATCTTATGAGGAGATTGCTGGAAACATGCAGCATGCCACGGAGGCAGGCCGGTGGGGTCAGTATCGTGCTACGGGAGTCATTTCAAGGGCCCTGCGGTAGCGACCGTAGCCACAATTGGACTGCGTGAACAGTATTGCGAACCACGTTCATCCATGCCTTTTATCTTCTCCTACCGCGATGGCATCTTTTAGCAGGGTAACTGCCCGTGTCACAATGCCAGAATCGTACTACAGCGGTTGAGGAGAATGGTAGTGTATTCACGCTGATATCTTGGCCACCATATTCGACTGACATGAACCCGACAGAACACCTGGGAAGTTATAGGGCGTCAGCTTCACGCGCACTAACCACCGGCCCTTAATTTGCGGGAATTGTTTGATCTGTGAGAAGACACCTGGTGCCACATGTCTCAGGTAACCCATCAACAGCTTCTCGAATTCAGGCCTCGTAGAATCTTTGTTTTATTGCGTCCTAATGGAGGACTAACATAAAATGGTTCAAATGGCTCTAAGCACTATGGGACGTAACATCTGAGGTCATCAGTCCCCTAGACTTAAAGCTACTTAAACCTAACTAACATAAGGGCGTCACACACATCCATGCCCGAGGCAGGATTTGAACCTGCAACCGTACCAGATGTGCGGTTCCGGACTGAAGCGCCTAGAACCGCTCGGCCACAGCAGCCGGCTGACTAACATCCTCCCGAGCAGTTGGTCATGTTTTGGCTTAGCAGTTTATTTGATTGTCAGCCTTCAGTTATTGGCCACATATGTCAAAAGTAAGCAGGATACCAATTACCTTTCTTCGTAATAATCTGTACCTAATGAACCAATTACCATAAAAGTGTTATGGTCCACCAATATCATACCTCATTTCGCCTCCGCCGTTCCATGTCGCAGTTACATCCCTTTACAGTATGTCATGCCGAATGTGTGTTAAAGAGGTACTCACATGTCTTAAAATTTTAGTCTGCAAAGCACCTTTAGCCACAGATCGGGTCTGCAAGACGCAGAACAGAGCAGACAGGTCACAGGCCAGATCTACAGGCAGATTTCGTTGATCGAATCATTATTGTAGCCACACTATTCGTGTAGGTCATTTCAGGGCTTGATGTGTTTTTCATAGCAGTAGTAATGCAGGAAGGAGCTCTAACCATCTTTAGTTGCACTGATTCTTCGCTCTTTGCGAGTGAGAGTGTGAACTCAATTCGTCCGCTGGTAAAGCTAGGTCTGTTTTCAGAGCGATAACTTTATTCACATTCATACAGTTATTATTGTGGTAGCAAGGGCAGATATAGCCGTATGTGAAAACTACCATACAATCAGCTTAACATCTCATGAAGTTTAGATGCTGACAAGAATAATATGCAGAAAAATGGAAAAACAACTGAGCTGTTCGATGACACGCGGACTAACTTTAGTAATTGTAAAATCACTAGAGATGCAGTTCTGGCTTTGTGCTTGATAACAGAAGCAAGACTTAAGAAAAATCAAGAAACGTTCATAACGTTTGTTGACATAGAGAAAGCGTTCTGTAATGTAAAATGACGGGATATGTTTTAAATCCTCGGGAAAATAGGTTTAAGGTATAGCGAAAGACGGATAATATGCAATATGGACAAGAACCAAGAGGGAATAATAAGGATGGAAGGCAAAGAACGAAGCGGTCGGATTAGAAAGAGCGTTAAGCCAGCAATGTAGTCTTTTGCGCTTACAGTTGAATTTCAAATGGCTCTGCGCACTATGGGACTTAACTGCTGAGGTCATCAGTCCCCTAGAACTTAGAACTACTTAAACCTAACTAACCTAAAGACATCACACGCATTCATGACCGAGGCAGGATTCGAACCTGCGACCGTAGCGGTCGCGCGGTCCCAGACTATAGCGCCTAGAACCGCACGGCCACTCCGGCCGGCCAGTTGAATTTATGCAATGAAGAAGCTACGACTGAAAAAAAAAAACAAAGAAAAAAGATGCAACAGTGAGATTAAAGTTTAGACCGAAACGATATTAATGATAAGATTCGCTGATGACATCGCTATCACAATTGTTCTGGCTGGTTTGAGGCGTTCCGCCACGAATTCCTATCCTGTGCTAACCTCTTCACCTCAGAGTAGTACTTACAACCTACGTCCTAAATTATTTGCTGGATGTATTCCACTCTCCTTCCCCCATGAACCATGGACCTTGCCGTTGGTGGGGAGGCTTGCGTGCCTCAGCGATACAGGTGGCCTTACCGTAGGTGCAACCACAACGGAGGGGTATCTGATGAGAGGCCAGACAAACGCGTGGTTCCTGAAGAGGGGCAGCAGCCTTTTCAGTAGTTACAGGGGCAACAGTGTGGACGATTTACTGATCTGGCTTTGTAACACTAACCAAAACGGCCTTGCTGTGCTGGTACTGCAAACGGCTGAAAGCAAGGGGAAACTAAGGCCGTAATTTTTCCCGAGGGCATGCAGCTTTACTGTATGATTAAAAGATGATGGGGTCCTCTTGGGTAAAATATTTTGGGGGAAAATAGTCCCTCATTCGGATTTCCGGGCGGGGACTACTCAAGAGGACTTCATTATCAGGAGAAAGAAAACTGGCGTTCTACGGATCGATCGGACCATGGAATGTCAGATCCCTTAATCGGTCAGGTAGGTTAGAAAATTTAAAAAAAGAAATGGATAGGTTAAAGTTAGATATAATGAGAATTAGTGAAGTTCGGTGGCAGGAGGAACAAGACTTTTGGTCAGGTGAATACAGGGTTATAAATACAAAATCAAATAGGGGTAATGCAGGAGAACGTTTAATAATGAATAAAAAAATAGGAGTGCGGGTAAGCTCCTACAAACAGCATAGTGAACGCATTATTGTGGCCAAGGTAGACACGAAGCCCTTGCCTACTACGGTAGTTCAAGTTTATATGCCAACTGGCACTGCAGATGATGAAGAAATTGATGAAATGTATGTTGAGATAAAAGAAATTATTCAGGTAGTGAAGGGAGACGAAAATTGAATAGTCATGGGTGACTGGAATTCGAGAGTAGGAAAAGGAAGAGAAGGAAACATAGTGGGTGAATATGGATTGGGGGAGAGAAATGAAAGCCCTCTGGTAGAATTTTGCACAGAGCATAACTTAATCACAGCTAACACTTGGTTCAAGAACCATAAAAGAAGGTTGAATACAAGGAAGAATCCTGGAGATATTAGAAGGTATCAGATATATCATATAATGGTAAGACAGAGATTTAGGAACCAGGTTTTAAATTGTAAGACATTTCCAGGGGCAGATGTGGACTCTGACCACAATCTATTGGTTATGAACTGTAGATTAAAACTGAAGAAACTGCAAAAAGGTGGAACTTTGAGGAGATGGGACCTGGATAAATTGACTAAACCAGAGGTTGTACATAGTTTCCGAGAGAGCATAAGGGAACAATTGACAGGAAATGGGGAACGAAATACAGTAGAAGAAGAATGGGTAGCTGTGGAGCGATGAAGTAGTGAAGGCAGCAGAGGATCAAGTAGGTAAAAAGACAAGGGCTAGTAGAAATCCTTGGGTAACAGAAGAAATATTGAATTTAGTTCATGAAAGGAGAAAATATAAACATGCAATAAATGAAGCAGGCAAAAAGGAATACAAACGTCTCAAAAATGAGATCGATAGGAAGTGCAAAATGACTTAGCAGGAATGGAAAGAGAACAAATGTAAGGATGTAGACGCTTATCTCACTAGGGGTAATATAGATACTGCCTACAGGAAAATTAAAGAGAGCTTTGCAGAAAAGAGAACCACTTGTATGAGTATCAAGAGCTGAGATAGAAACCCAGTTCTAAGGAAAGAAAGTAAAGCAGAAAGGTGGAAGGAGTATATAGAGGGTCGATACAAGGCCGATGTACTTGAGGACAATATTATGGAATTGGAAGTGGATGTAGATGAAAATGAAATGGGAGATATGATACTGCGTGAAGAGTTTGACAGAGCACTGAAAGACCTGAGACGAAACAAGGCCCCGGGAGTAGACAACATTCCATTAGAAATACTGACGGCCTTGGGAGAGCCAGTCCTG
Organism: Schistocerca gregaria; assembly: GCF_023897955.1. Classification (NCBI taxonomy): domain Eukaryota; kingdom Metazoa; phylum Arthropoda; class Insecta; order Orthoptera; family Acrididae; genus Schistocerca; species Schistocerca gregaria. Next base: position 328,946,383 of record NC_064925.1, on the reverse strand, counting down.
ACCAAATTCTACCATCTAGTGAAAAGGGTGAATGAGACAGGCGAAATACCCTCAGAGTTCAAGAAAAATATAATAATTCCAATCCCAAAGAAAGCGGGTGTTGACAGATGTGAAGATTATTGAACTATCAGTTTAATAAGTCACAGCTGCAAAATACTAACGCGAATTATTTACAGACGAATGGAAAAACTGGTGGAAGACGAGCTCGGGAAAGATCAGTTTGGATTCCGTAGAAATGTTGGAACACGTGAGGCAATACTGACCTTACGACTTATCTTAGAAGAAAGATTAAGGAAAGCCAAAACTACGTTTCTAGCATTTGTATACTTAGAGAAAGCTTTTGATAATGTTGAGTGGAATACTCTCTATCAAATTCTAAAGGTGTCAGGGGTAAAATACAGGGAGCGAAAGGCCATTTACAATTTTTACAGAAACCAGATGATAGTTATAAGAGTCGAGGAGCATGAAAGGGAAATAGTGGTTAGGAAGGGAATGAGACAGGGTTGCAGCCTCTCGCCGATATTTTTCAATCTGTATATTGAGCAAGCAGTAAAGGAAACAAAAGAAAAATTCGGAGTAGGTATTAAAATCCATGGAGAAGAAATAAAACTTTGAGGTTCGCCGATGACATTGTAATTCTGTCAGAGACAGCAAAGGATTTGGAAGAGGGGGTGAACAGAATGTACACTGTCTTGAAAGGAGGATATAAGATGAAGATGAACAAAAGCAAAACGAGGGTATTGGAATGTAGTCGAATTCAGTCGGTTGATGCTGAGGGAATTAGATTAGGAAATGAGACACTTAAAGTAGTAAATGAATTTTTCCATTTGGGGAGCAAAGTAACTAATGATGGGTGAAGTAGAGAGGATATAAAATGTAGACTGGCAATGGCAAGGAAAGCGTTTCTGAAGAAGAGAAATTTGTTAACATTGAGTATAGATTTAAGTGTCAGGAAGTCGTTTCTGAAAGTATTTGTATGGAGTGTAGACATGTATGGAAGTGAAACGTGGACAATAAATAGTTTGGACAAGAAGAGAATAGAAGCTTTTGAAGTGTGGTGCTACAGAAGAATGCTGAAGATTAGATGGGTAGATCACATAACTAACGAGGAGGTATTGAACAGAACTGGGGAGGAGTTTGTGGCACAACTTGACAAGAAGAAGGGACCGGTTGGTAGGGCATGGTCTGAGGCATCAAAGGATCACAAATTTAGCATTGGAGTGCAGCGTGGAGGGTAAAAATCATAGAGGGAGACCAAGAGATGAATACACTAAGCAGATTCAGAAGCATGTAGGTTGCAGTAAGTACTGGGAGATGAAGAAGCTTGCACAGGATAGAGTAGCATGGAGAGCTGCATCAAACCAGTCTCCGGACTGAAGACAACAACAACAACATTCCATTCTCTGTCTTCCTCTACAGTTTCTCCCCTTACAGCTCCCTCTAGTCCGTGGCAGCCATACCCTCATGTCTGAACAAATGTCCTATCATCCTGTCTCTTCTCCTTATCAGTGTTTTCCACATGTTCCTTTACTTTCCGATTCCTTACCCCGTCAGTTCCCCTGATTTTCAACATTCTTCTGTAGCACCACATCTCAAATGCTTTGATTCTCTTCTGTTCCAGTTTTGCCACAGTCTATGTTTCACTACCATAATGTGTTGTACTCCAGACCTACATTTTCAGAAATTTCTTCCTCAAATTAAGGCCCAAGTTTGATGCTAGTAGACTTCTCTTGGCCAGGAATGCCCTTTTTGACATTGCTATTCTGCTTGTGATGTTCTCCTAGCTCCGTCCGTCATTGGTTATTTTACTGCCTAAGTAGCAGGATTCCTTAACTTCATCTACTTTGTGACCATCAATCCTGATGTTAAGTTTCTCGCTGTTCTCATTTCTACTACTTCTCAATACCTTCGTCTTTCCTCGATTCACTCTCAATCCATACTGTGTACTCATTAGACTGTTCATTCCGTTCAGCAGATCATGTAATTCTTCTTCACTTTCACTGAGGACAGCAATGTCATCAGCGAATCGTATCATTTATATCCTTTCAACTAGAATTTTAATTCCAATCCTGAACTTTTATTTCTATCATTGCTTCCTCAATGTACAGATTGAACAGTAGCGGCGAAAGGCTGCATCCTTGTCTTACGCTTTAATCCGAGCACTTCGTTCTTGGTCGTCCACTCTTATTATTCCCTCTTATACTGTGTATCGCCCGTTACTTCCTATAGCTTACCCCTACTTTTTTCAGAATTTCGAACATCTTGCACCATTTTAAATTGTTTAACGCTTTTTCCAGGTCGACAAATCCTATGAACGTGTCTTGATTTTTCTTTAGTCTTGATTCCGTTATTAACCGCAACTTCAGAATTGGCTGTCTAGTGCCTTTACTTTTCCTAAAGCTAAACTGATCGTCATCTAGCGCATTCTCAATTTTCTTTTCCATTCTTCTGTATATTATTCTTGTAAACAACTTGGATGCATGAGCTGTTAAGCTATTAAGCCGTCTTCGGAATTGTGTGGATGATGCTTTTCCGAAAGCCGGATGGTATTTCGCTACGCTCATACATTCTACACACCAACGTAAATAGTAGTTTTGTTGCCACTTCCTTCAATGATTTTAGAAATTCTGATGGAATGTTATCTATCCCTTCTGCCTTATTTGACCTTAAGTTATCCAAAGCTTTTTGAAATTCTGATTCTAATACTGGATTCCCTATCTCTTCTAAATCGACTCCTGTTTCTTCTTCCATCACATCAGACAAATCTTCCCCCTCATAGAGGCTTTCAATGTATTCTTTCCAACTATCCACTCTGTCCTCTGCATTTAACAGTGGAATTCCCGTTGCACACTTAATATTACCACCCTTGCTTTTAATGTCACCGAAGGTTGTTTTGATTTTCCTGTATGCTGTCCTTCCGAGAACCATTTCTTTTTCGATATTTTCACATCTTTTCTACAGCGTTTTCGTCTTAGCTTCCCTGCACTTCCTATTTATTTCATTCCTCAGCGACTTGTATTTCTGTATTCCTGAGTTTCCCGGAACATTTTTGTACTTGCTCATTTCGCCAACCTGCTGAAGTATTTCTGTGTTTACCTTCCCAACTTCTGTGATGGCCCTCTTTATAGATGTTCATTCCTTTTCAACTGTAATGCCTATCGAGCTATTCCTTATTGCTGTACTTACAGCCTTAGAGAACTTCAAGCGTATCTCGTCATTCCTTAGTTCTTCCGTATTCCACTACTTTGCCTATTTATTCTTCATGACTGATATCTTAAACTTCAGCCTACTCTTCATCACTAATATATTGGTATCTGAGTCTATATCTGCTGCTGGTTACGCCTTACAATCCATTATCTGCTTTCGGAATCTCTGCGTCCGGTCCTAACTGAAATCTTCCCTTATCACCCGGCCTTTTCCAAGCATACCTCCTCCTCTTGCGGTTGTTGAGCAGCGTATTAGCTGTTACTAGCTGAAACTTGTTACAATACTCAATTAGTCTTTCTCCTCTCTCATTCCTTGTCCCAAGCCCATATGCTCCTGTATCCTTTTCTTCTAGTCCTTCTCCTACAACTGCATTCCAGTCCCTCATGACTATTAGATTTTCATCTCTCTTTACATGCTGTATTACCCTTTCAATATCATCATACACTTTCTCTATCTCTTCATCTTCAGCTTGCGACGTCGGCATGTATACCTGAACAATCGTTATCGGTGTTGGTTTGCAGTCGACTCTGATAAGAACGATTCTGTCACTGAACTGTTCACAGTAACACACTCTCTGCCCTATCTTCCTATTCATAAAGAAACGTACTCTGGTTATACTATTTTGTGCTGCTGTTGGTATTACTCTATACTCATCTGACCAGAAAACCTTGTCTTCTTTCCACTTCACTTGGCTGACCCCTACTACATTTAGATTGAGCCTTTGCATTTCCTTTTTCAGATTTTCTAGTTTCCCTACCACGTTCAAGATTGTGACATTCCACTCCCCAACTCGTAGAGCGTTATCTGCCCGTTGATTATTCGATCTTTTTCTCGTGGTAACCTCCCCCTTGGCAGTCCCCTCCCGGAGATCCGAATGGGGGACTGTTCCGGAATCTTTTGCCAATGGAGAGATCATCATGACACTTCTTCAATTAAAGGCCACATGTCCTGTGGATACACGTCACGTGTCTTTAATGCAGTGGTTTCCATTGCCTTCTGCATCCTCATGCCGTTGATCATTGCTGATTCTTCCGGCTTTACGGGCAGTTTCCCACCAGGAGGACAAGAGTGCCCTGAACCTCTGTCGGCTCCTCCACCCTCTCTGACAAGGCCGTTGGCAGAATGAGGCTGACTTCTCATGCCGGATGTCTTCGGCTGCCAGTGCTGATTATTAATCAATATTCAAACCACGGCAGGACTCGAACCTGGGACAGCAGACATACTGATTATGAATCAAAGCTCAGTTTTAAAGTATACTTTTACCAGACTTGTGTAACGGCTAATTGAAAGTGAAGCGTTTTTTCAGAATTACTTCTGTTTGAGAATTACTAAAACAGTAATCGCCAGCGTTTCTTCAGCAGAAGACCAGTAATTTGACGAAAATGAAGAACCACCTGGCACTCAGGAGACTGTGCTGTGCATAAAGTATATGGAAATGGAAATCACTCATTTAGATTGTATGCTCGCAAAATTTGTTATTTAGAAGGCAAACGTTGCTTTTGTTTAAAAAAATAAACAAGGCCGGTTAAAGAGGTTCATTTTAACAGTTATTTTTAGTCAAAGAGATGTTGTTCGAAAGCTCTTCGTTTCTTCTGGGAGTAGGACTTGTAGATTCAGAGACTTTGTTGTTAAACATCAGGTCAGTTACTTAATGAATTAACAAATAAACCAAGTTCGTCAATTTAATGTTACAGTATAGTAATTAGAGACGTAACAGTTTTTATTTATAAAACAGGAAAAACCTCAACTTGTGCAATACTTCTAGTTTTTCTGCTCAGTAAAACTGTTTTTGAACCAGATAAATTTGTTTTTTATTCTCCTACATCAAATAAAAATTTCGACGCGTCCTCATTCACCTCGAAAATCAATAAATAGAGGAAACAGTAAGACTAACCCCTCTCTGCTGTTTGAATGGAACATCCAAGTTTTTATTTCTTACGTTATAAAAGCATGAGCTAGGTCCCAATCTAAAAGGTCAGTGCGTTAGTGGAGCTGACGTTCTACACTCAGGTGATTTATATGGAAAGATTTCAGACGTGATTATGGCAGCACGACTGGAATGAACAGTCTCTGAATGCGAAATGGTAGTTGGAGCTAGACGCATGGCGCATTCCATTTCGAAAATCGTTAGGCAATCCAGTATTCCGACATCCATAGTGTCAAGTGTGTACAGAGAATACCAGATTTCAGGCATTACTTCTCGACGCGGACAACTCAGTGGGCGACGGCCTTCACTTAACGACTGAGGGCAGCAGCGCTTGCGTAGATCTGTCAGTGCTAACAGACAAGCAACACTGCGTGAAATAACAGCGGAAATCATATCGGACGTACGATGAACGTATGCGTTAGCACAGTGCGGCAACATTTGGCGTTAATGAGCTATGGCAGCAGACGACCAATGCGAGTACCTTTTCAACAGCACGACATCACCTGCAGCGCCTCTCCTGGGCTGAACGACTTGAAAACAGTGGCCTGCTCAGATGAGTCCCGATTTCAGTTCGTAAGAGCTAATGGTAGGGTTCGAGCACAGCCATGAGCATACGAAGTCTGGACCCAAGTTGTCAACAGGGCACTGTGCAAGCTGGTGGTGGCTCCAGGCTTGGGTTGTGTTTAAACGGAATGGACTGGATCCTCTGGTCGAATCGCCTGAAGACCATTTGCAGTCGTTCACGGACTTCGTTTTCCCAGTCAACGTTGGATTTTGTGTGGACTAGAATGCGCCATGTCATCGGGCTACAATTGTTCGCTATTGGTGGGAAGAACATTCTGAACAGTTCGAGCAAATTATTTTCCCACGTGGATAGTCAGACATGAATGCCATTGAACATTCCTGGGACATAATCGAGAGGTCAGTTCGTGCACGAAATCCTGCACCGGCCACACTTTCCTAATAATTATGCACGACTGCAGAGGCAGGACAGCTAAATATTTATACAGGGGACTTTCAATGATTTGTTGAGTTGTTGCAGTATGCTGGGAAAGGAGGTCGGACACGATATTAAGATGTATCCTATAAATTTTATGACCTCAGTGTATGTGTACAAATACGAGTGATATATATTAATTACGTGCGAAATGTATTTGACATGTGCATCTGCGCGCATAACTACAGACAGAACGAGTCAATGAAATTTGGTACACATATTGGTTATAGTCAGAAAAGAAAATCTGTAGAGGTAAAAAGCATCAGTCTCCTACCACGATGAGTGTGATAACGTGGAGAGGGAAGGTAGGATAGGAGATGGACGGATAAAGAGGGTGAAGGAGGAGATAGTAATATATAGGGGTGGAGGAGATGGATAGAGATAGGGAATGGGGAAATGGACAAGAAGAGGAGGGGCCGGACAGAGAGAGGAAAGGGGACAAGATGGAGAAATACAGGAGGGAGGAAGAAATAGGTAGAGACATGGAGGAGGAGGAGGTGATGAACAGAAGTGTGAATGGACAGAGAAAGAGAAAGGGAAGAGGAGGAGATGGGCACAGGAAGGAAACGAAAGGAGAGGAGAGCAGCTGGAAGAGGTGGTAGGAGGAGTTGGAGGGAGAGGAGGAGCAGATGAAAGGGAAAGGAGGAGAAGCCTATAGTGTGTAGAGGTGGAGGACGTGGACTAATAGAAGATTGGAATAAGTACATAACTTGTTAGATCGGTTTCACAGCTAGTGTTACAGTGAAGTAATTAGAGATACAACAATTTTTATTTGGAAAACAGAACAAGAAAACCAAATTACATGAAATGTTCTTTCTTTTTATATTGAATAAAACGTTTTAACCAGACAAATTTTGTTCATTAGTCTCCTAAATCCAAAACACATTTCGACATGTCCCCATTTACCCGAAAGACTAATACGTGGAAAAATAGTAAAATTGTCACTGATGCTTTTATTCATCTCTCTCTTTTGGATGAATAGTGGGTGAAAGTTATAAAATCATGACCTAGATCCCAAATATAAGATTAGGCACAAGACGTGTAATCCGACATAATTTTGTTGTTCACATTTATTTTCATTTCTTTTTCATTTTAAAGATGAAAACAGTAGGACGTCAAGGAAGTAAGTCCAACTCGTTTTAGAGATATTTATTGGGTAAAAAATGGAGGGCAAACAGCGACTGGTACATTTCCAACACCGGCCGGAGTGGCCGAGCAGTTCTACGCGCTACAGTTTGGAGCTGCACGACCGCTACGGTCGCAGGTTCGACTCCTGCCTCGGGCATGGGTGTGTGTGATGTCCTTAGGTTAGTTAGGTTTAAGTAGTTCTAAGTTCTAGGGGACTGATGACCTCAGATGTTAAGTCCCATAGTACTCAGAGCCATTTGAACCATTTTCGAAGATTTCCAACAAATAATTCACGGTATCCGGTGCAAGTGATTCATTGAGAGGAACAGTTTGGCGCAGGCAAAGAAACCGTGGCGGGCTGCATCAAACAAGTCAGAATAACGATGAAAAAGAAAAGTTCAATGCGCACGCGCCAGTTGCACAGGTGTAGTAAATGTCAGGTAAACACGTTACAGACAGGTTACTCGCAATTACCCATCATTTTGACTCTGTACGGACGGATAAAGCGGCTACAATTTGTGCACGCAGACTAGAGCAGCGAGGCAGGCGCCCGCGTGTGATGACGAGCGCCGACACCTGCAGTGTGAGGGGACCCCCGGCGCCGGGCAGGTTTGCCGACAGGCGTCGGCGGTAACGAGCAGCCGTGACGCGGCGCCGGACACGGGACGCCGGACGCTGCGCCCGCGGCGTAACAAGAGGCGGCTGCCGGCGTCGGCGCCGCCTCCGCCCCGTCACTCGCTTGTTTGCCGTCCATAATGGTCGCCCGGGGGGCGGGCCCGTAACGACGGGGGACAGCTGGGGACGTGCCGCTGGCCGGCGCGGCGGCCCGCCACACCAGTAAGGGTCAGCTGCCGCCGCGCGCTGGCTGGCAGCACACGTGCTTCTCTGCCCGCCAAGGGAGGCCAGTCTTGAGTCGCACATCGAGGTCATTAGTTGAAGAACTCGGTTGCGAACATTGGTTAGGAACATGTTAGTTGTCTTAAGAATCTGAGCCGAAAGGTTCCGGGCTCAGCAGCTGTTGTGGCTCAGCACCTGAAGAATAATTTGGAAAATATTTCGAGTAGATTTCCCCACCATGTTATAGTTCTGGGTGGAGATTTTAATTTGCCGGATATAGACTGGGAGACTCAGACGTTCATAACGGGTGGCAGGGACAAAGAATCTAGTGAAATATTTTTAAGTGCTTTATCTGAAAACTACCTTGAGCAGTTAAACAGAAAACCGACTCGTGGCGATAACATATTAGACCTTCTGGTGACAAACAGACCCGAACTATTTGAATCAGTTAATGCAGAACAGGGAATCAGCGATCATAAAGCGGTTACTGCATCGATGATTTCAGCCGTAAATAGAAATATTAAAAAAAGTAGGAAGATTTTTCTGTTTAGCAAAAGTGACAAAAAGCAGATTTCAGAGTACTTGGTGGCTCAACACAAAAGTTTTGTCTCAAGTACAGACAGTGTTGAGGATCAGTGGACAAAGTTCAAAACCATGGTACAATATGCGTTAGATGAGTATGTGCCAAGCAGGATCGTAAGAGATGGGAAAGAGCCACCGTGGTACAACAACCGAGTTAGAAAACTGCTGCGGAAGCAAAGGGAACTTCACAGCAAACATAAACATAGCCAAAGCCTTGCAGACAAACAAAAATTACGCGAAGCGAAATGCAGTGTGACGAGGGCTATGCGAGAGGCTTTCAATGAATTCGAAAGTAAAGTTCTATGTACTGACTTGGCAGAAAATCCTAAGAAATTTTGGTCCTATGTCAAAGCGGTAGGTGGATCAAAACAAAATGTCCAGACACTCTGTGACCAAAATGGTACTGAAACAGAGGATGACAGACTAAAGGCCGAATTACTAAATGTCTTCTTCCAAAGCTGTTTCACAGAGGAAGACTGCACTGTAGTTCCTTCTCTAGATTGTCGCACAGTTGACAAAATGGTAGATATCGAAATAGACGACAGAGGGATAGAGAAACAATTAAAATCGCTCAAAAGAGGAAAGGCCGCTGGTCCTGATGGGATACCAGTTCGATTTTACACAGAGTACGCGAAGGAACTTGCCCCCCTTCTTGCAGCGGTGTACCGTAGGTCTCTAGAAGAGCGAAGCGTTCCAAAGGATTGGAAAAGGGCACAGGTCATCCCCGTTCTCAAGAAGGGACGTCGAACAGATGTGCAGAACTATAGACCTATATCTCTAACGTCGATCAGTTGTAGAATTTTGGAACACGTATTATGTTCGAGTATAATGTCTTTTCTGGAGACTAGAAATCTACTCTGTAGGAATCAGCATGGGTTTCGAAAAAGACGGTCGTGTGAAACCCAGCTCTCGCTATTCGTCCACGAGACTCAGAGGGCCTTAGACACGGGTTCACAGGTAGATGCCGTGTTTCTTGACTTCCGCAAGGCGTTTGACACAGTTCCCCACAGTCGTTTAATGAACAAAGTAAGAGCATACGGACTATCAGATCAATTGTGTGATTGGATTGAGGAGTTCCTAGATAACAGAACGCAGCATGTCATTCTCATTGGAGAGAAGTCTTCCGAAGTAAGAGTGATTTCAGGTGTGCCGCAGGGGAGTGTCATAGGACCGTTGCTATTCACAATATACATAAATGACCTGGTGGATGACATCGGAAGTTCACTGAGGCTTTTTGCAGATGATGCTGTGGTGTATCGAGAGGTTGCAACAATGGAAAATTGTACTGAAATGCAGGAGGATCTGCAGCGAATTGACGCATGGTGCACGGAATGGCAATTGAATCTCAATGTAGACAAGTGTAATGTGATGCGAATACATAGAAAGATAGGTCCCTTATCATTTAGCTACAAAATAGCAGGTCAGCAACTGGAAGTAGTTAATTCCATAAATTATCTGGGAGTACTCATTAGGAGTGATTTAAAATGGAATGATCATATAAAGTTGATCGTCGGTAAAGCAGATGCCAGACTGAGATTCATTGGAAGAATCTTAAGGAAATGCAATCCGACAACAAAGGAAGTAGGTTACAGTACGCTTGTTCGCCCAATGCTTGAATACTGCTCAGCAGTGTGGGATCCGCACCAGGTAGGGTTGATAGAAGAGATAGAGAAGATCCAACGGAGAGCAGCGCGCTTCGTTACAGGATCATTTAGTAATTGCGAAAGCGTTACGGAGATGATAGATAAACTCCAGTGGAAGACTCTGCAGGAGAGACGCTCAGTAGCTCGGTACGGGCTTTTGTTAAAGTTTCGAGAACATACCTTCACCGAAGAGTCAAGCAGTATATTGCTCCCTCCTACGTATATCTCGCGAAGAGACCATGAGGATAAAATCAGAGAGATTAGAGCCCACACAGAAGCATACCGACAATCCTTCTTTCCACGTACAATACGAGACTGGAATAGAAGGGAGAACCGATAGAGGTACTCAGGGTACCCTCCGCCACACACCGTCAGGTGGCTTGCGGAGTATGGATGTAGATGGATGTAGATGTAGATATGTTGTTGTTCCGGTCTTTAGTCCTGGGACTGGTTTGATGAAGCTCTCCATGCTACTCTATCCTGTGCAAGCTTCTTCATCTCCCAGTATTTATTGCAACCTACATCCTTCTGAATCTGCTTAGTGTATTCATCTCTTGGTCTCCCTCTACGATTTTTACCCTTCACGCTGCCCTCCGATGCTAAATTTGTGATCCCTTGATGCCTCAGAACACGTCCTACCAACCGGTCCCTTCTTCTTGTCAAGTTATGCCACAAACTCGTCTTGTCCTCAGTTCTATACCTCCTCATTAGTTATGTGATCTACCCATCTAATCTACAGCAACCTACTGTAGCATCACATTTCGAAAGCTTCTGTTCTCTTCTTGTCCAAACTATTTATCGTCCATGTTTCACTTCCATACATGGCCACACTCCATACAAATACTTTCAGAAACGACTTCCTGACATTTAAATCTATACTCGATGTTAACAAATTTCTCTTCTTCAGAAACGCTTTCGTTGCCATGGCCAGTCTACATTTTATATCTACTCTACTTCGAGCATAATCAGTTATTTTGCTCCCCAAAAAGCAAAACTCATTTACTACTTTTAGCGTATCATTTCCTAATCTAATTCCCTCAGCATTACCCGACTTAATTCGACTACATTCCATTATCCTCGTTTTGCTTTTGTTCATCTTCATCTTATATCCTCCTTTCAAGACAGTGTACATTCCGTTTAACTGTTCTTCCAAGTCCTTTGCTGTCTCTGACAGAATTACAATGTCTTCGGCGAACCTAAAAGTTTTTATTTCTTCTCCATGGATTTTAATATCTACTCCGAATATTTCTTTTGTTTCCTTTGCTGCTTGCTCAATCTACAGATTGAATAACATCGGGGAGAGGCTACAACACTGTCTCACTCCCTTCGTAACCATTGCTTCCCTTTCATGCCCCTCGACTATACAAATTGTAAATGGCCTTTCGCTCCCTGTATTTTATCCCTGCCACCTTTAGAATTTGAAAGAGAGTATTCCAGTCAACATTGTCAAAAGCTTTTTCTAAGTCTACAGATGCTAGAAACGTAGATTTGCCTTTCCTTAATCTTTCTTCTAAGATAAGTCGTACAGTCAGTATTACCTCACGTGTTCCAACGTTTCTACGGAATCCAAACTGATCTTCCCCGAGCTCGTCTTCTACCAGTTTTTCCATTCGTCTGTAAAGAATTCGTGTTACTATTTTGCAGCTGTGACTTATTAAACTGATAGTTCGATAATTTTCACGTCTGTCACACCTGCTTTCTTTGGGATTGGAATTATTATATTTTTCTTGAAGTCTGAGGGTATTCCGCCTGTCTCATACATCTTGCTCACCAGATGGTAGAGTTTTGCCAGGACTGGCTCTCCCAAGGCTGTCAGTAGTTCTAATGGAATGTTGTCTACTCCCGGGGCCTTGTTTCGACTCAGGTCTTTCAGTGCTCTGTCAAACTCTTCACGCAGTATCGTATCTCCCATTTCATCTTCATCTACATCCTCTTCCATTTCCATAATATTGTCCTCAAATACATCGCCCTTGTATAGACCTTCTATATACTTCTTCCACCTTTCTGCTTTCCCTTGTTTGCTTAGAATTGGGTTTCCATCTGAGCTCTTGATATTCATACAAGTGGTTCTCTTTTCTCCAAAGGTCTCTTTAACTTTTCTGTAGGCAGAATCTATATTACCCCTAGTGAGTTAAGCGTCTACATCCTTACATTTGTTCTCTTTCCATCCCTGCTTAGCCATTTTGCACTTCCTGTCGATCTCATTTTTGAGACGTTTGTATTCCTTTTTGCCTGCTTCAGTTATTGCATTTTTATATTTTCTCCTTTCATGAATTAAATTCAATATTTCTTCTGTTACCCAAAGATTTCTACTAGCCCTTGCCTTTTTACCTACTTGATCCTCTGCTGCCTTCAACACTTCCTATATAATCACATAAATGAGATACGAGGGCTTTAAAGTTCGTAGTAATTGACGGAAAGTCATCGGCTCAAACAGACGTGATTTCTGGCATTCCCCAAGGTGGTGTTACTGACTCTTTGCTTTTCCTTACCAAGGTAAGTAATTTGGGATACAATCTGAGCAGCAGTCTCAGGTTGTTTGAGACGTCGCTGTCGTTTATCGGTTAGCAAAGTAATCAGAAGATCAAAACAAATTTTTGAAAAGATATTAGTATGGTGCTAAAATTGGGAATTTGATAGACGATTCCGGTTAATGAAGTACAAGATGCACGCAGTGGACGCCATATGAAAAAGCTACTCCTTATGTTTCTGATCTGGACTGCCATAAGAATGCGAAGGAACTGTTAATCAGAACTCAAGGAGAAGTCGTAGTCTATGAAACGTCCCCTTCGAAAAATTTATGAATTACTGTGCTGGTAAACCTCTACGTTATTTGATTTTCAAACAGCTTATCAACAATAAAGTGACACACAATATTTTTAGCGCAACACAGTCTGACTTTCAAAAATCCCTACAAAAGAATGGCCCTGAATAACAATAACCAATACCTTTCATGAATCACTTATCTCACAAAAATCTTTGTTACTCGAACTACTGCAATACAGCGACCGCCACTACTGCCAGCTAAATAAAAGATTCAAACTACTGAAGGCACTAACTACTGACAGGCATAGTTAGCAAATGAAAGACTTTGATAGAGAACAAACAATGTATTCACCTTAATAGTGTTCAAAAGCCATGAACTGATATATATAGTTCATGATATCCAGAATTACAAATTTACTCTTTCTGGCGGACACACGTCCAGATCGTCCGCTCTAAAAATTCTGCCATCTCTCTCCCCACATCCACCACTGCCGGCGGCTCTCTTCCAACTGCGCAACGCTATGCGCTGTTCACACCCAACTGCCCAACACTACAACAGAGAATCTTTCAACAATGCCAACCAGCCACAGTCTGCACACAGCACAGGCAGTGATGTTAATACAGAGCGCTACTTGACGTTACCAACATAAAAACCTAATCAGCCTACTTACATCTAATTCATAATCGATTAATTGATCTTGAACAAGACAAGACAAAAAATGATTAAAGAAACATCATACAAAAAATATTTATTTAACAAAAGCCTTACTAAAATGGGATCTATGGTAGACAAAGTGATCTGCTGGGGATCGCCACACGACACTAACCAGAACACTACTCGCTCTATCTCATTTCATACACATGAATCCAGGTTATGGTATCACACTACGCCACCACCAAGCATCTATATTCTACCACACAAAAAAAGGAAAAATATGGTTCGAAAGAACAGGGTGCTGAGAAGTAGATATTATAGCCCTACGTTGCACCAGAGAATACTTTACCGTCCTACTGGTCAAGGCGGCATACTACGATGCATTCGGTGACTGAAGTCATGGGCGGCGGAAATCTGTTATTAAATGCGCGTTCCAGAAAAATGCAAGTATGCGGTCTCACGTTCGGTTAATTCAGAACGCAGGTACTTCCCTAAGAGCCTCTGAAACCCAGACGGATTCCAGTGTGCAGGTGGACCCGTTTGCTGGTCTGCCGAACCAGTTTGACTCCGTGCCACGACTGTGAGTGTCGGAATACGTCAAATGTTTAGACGGCCGACTCAAGATAAATAAGTACACCCACGTGTCACTCGTTGTGACCGTGACGATATAAGCAGTACCTCTGATGGTTCAGAAGATGACTGGCACTGGCTCTAAGTCGCACCCTAGCAAACGACACAAGTCTCACCATTTATCAGAGATCTGCAGTTCTTTAATTGTGAAGCGCCAGTACAAGAGACATGTACAAGAGGGTGACGATCTCCCTTTCTCTGTGTTGCCTCCTCAGATCGGTCCCAAAAGCACATTTCTCTTTCTTCACTTCCCCCAATTTCGCACAAGCCAATGACGAGCTGGAGCCTGGCATTCTAAGCTCTGTGAATGGTCTTTGCACTGCAAACCGATTTGACCAATCTGAGACTTCAAGTTAATTGGCAGAAAATGGAAAGAAATTCTGCTTCATGGCCTCTTTCCCACACGTTTGCCGTGTCTTTTGCTAATAAAATACAGGGTGGAAGCACAGCCCTCCATAAATAGCTTGTTATCTCCCCTGTTGCATCCATTTCAAAGTTTGCAAAGAAGGGCCATAAACTCACATTGAGAAAAGATGTTTTGAAACAGAGTCTGCACGTCTGGGCACCAGTTTTCCAGTCCCATGGACATTTGCAGAACGTTTACATTTCTTTTGGCGGCTTGCTCCCTATCAAGGCCTACAATGCGCTGTTGGCGACTTTTCGGCGCTAGGCTGTATACCTGGATGTCTGGCGCCAAAGCTAATATGTCTTGGACAATGCGACTGCTCCATGCGCCCATCTAGAAATGTCTCTTCATCGTTCCCCAGAGAAAACGTGCTTTGTCGCCCCACCAACACCATGCTTTTACTGCAGTCGTTTAAGCCGACACCTTGTTCCTTTGAATGCAGGTAAAGCTTACCGTATTTCTTTCCCTAGAGCACACTAACAAGACCATAAACTGCTACCCACCATTTCATCACAATGTATAAAGTCAAATCGCTGTAGATCGTATTCCCTACACCAGATCAGAAGTGAGAGTACCCTGCAATCTCTCAACTTAACCCTAAGTAACGAAAAGTGTGACGTCATTCACATGAGTGCTAAAAAGAATCAGTTAAACTTCGGTTACACGATAAATCAGTCAAATCTAAAGGCCGTAAATTCAACTAAATGCCTAGGAATTACCATTACGATCAACTTAAATTAGAAGGAACACATAGCAAATGGTGTGGGGAAGGCTAAACAAAGACTACATTTTATTGGAAGGACACTTAGAAAATGTAATAGATCTACTAAACCGACTGCCTACACTACGCTTGTCCGTCCTCTTTTGGAATACCGCTGCACAGTGTGGGATCCTTACCAAACAGGGCTGATGGAGTACATCGAAAAAGTTCAAAGAAGGGCAGCATGTTTTGTATTATCGCGAAATAGGGGAGAGAGCGTCACAGAAATGATACACGATTTGAGGTGGTAATCATTAAAACAAAGGCATTTTTCGGTGCGGCGGAATCTCCTCACCAAGGTTCAATGACTAACTTTCTCCTCCGAATGCGAAAATATTTCGTTGACGCCGACCTACATAGGAAGAAACGATCGAAATAATAAAATAAGGGAAATCGGAGCTCGCGCGAAATGACATAGATGTTCGTTTCTTCGGCGTTCTAAACGAAATTGTAATAATAGAGAATTGTGAAGGTGGTTCGATGAACTCTCTGCCACATACTTAAATGTGATTTGCAGAGTATCCATGTAGATGTAAATGTAGATGTAGATGTAGGGCTATTTCGAATGTACAGGGGCCTACACACTTTCAATATTTACTGACAATACTAATTCAGTATACTGAAGCTATCTCAAACTATTAATAAGGTTGACAAAATTGTCAGTTGACAACGCCGTTTTACGAAGTTAAAATGTCGAAACCCAAAAGAAAGCGTATGCTGTAGTTACATTAGCTATAGCCTGCAAGCAACAGAAAACAAGAAGAAGATAAAATGGGTCTGAGACTTGTTGAAAAATGGAGCCACTGGTCACGTATTAGTTTACTATCTGAAATCGGAATAACGGCCCCAAAAGATTTTATATATTCTTTTACGATGAATTATACATCGTACAGAACGTTATTAGTGTTAGTGTTCATACTACTTAAAATGGTGAAGCAAAATACGTTAATGAGAGAGGGAGTCGCATTTAGCAAGAAATCAGGAGTAATTTAGAGATGTCTGGCGAGACAGATCATTCTAATGCTCGAAGTTTAGTTCTATAATATAAGCAAGCACGAGTAAACTTCTATGGAAACCTATGAAGCAATTATATCTGGCTGGCAAGGACCTGTTTAGGAAATTAACGTCAAACAATTTTTTTACGCTTTGTGATAACTTGATAAAATTGAAACACATTTACTAGTCACTGCAGATATATGATGTGTTTTTGGAAACGGGAGAATTTTTTTTCAAAACAGCCACGTAACACAACAATCTATACTATTTTTCGAATTAATGAAGTAAGAATGTCATAGAGAATCCTCCGTTATCATCTTAAAGCGGCATATACAATGATTACCCTTGCATAAGCCTATGAAACTTCATTATTGTTAAAAGACTCCTTAAAAATCGAATCTAAGGTATGGTATATTGAAAAAATTGACAGTGCACACTAACGTAAAGCCAGGTGGCTGGTTCCTGAAGTTCTATCAAGATCTGAACGAAGAATATTGTCAAACAGTCAATATTTGACATCACACGTTCAGAATCTATTGACAATACTGAGAATATTTTGAGATCCATCAATTTTGCTGATCAATGATTATAGAGTTGACAATATGTCAATACGAGCTCTCAAACGGTCAATGTGTTGACAGTTTGACAATATTATTGAACGTGTGAGGGCCCCTTGAAACCATAAACCCTGAACAGCAAGTTGCAAGGCATCCCAGGTATGTTCAATAATGTTCATGTCCCGGACGTTTGGTGGCCAGCAGAAGTGGTTAAACTAAGAGGAGTGTTCCTGGAGCCACTCTGTAGCAATTCTGCACGTGTGGGGTGTCGCGTTGTCCTGTTGGATTTGCCCAAGTCCATCGGAGTGCACAATGGATGTGAATGGATGCAGGTGATCAGACAGGATGCTTACGTACGTGTCATCTGGCGGGATCGTATCTAGACGTATCAGGGGTCTCATATCGCTCCAACTACACACACCCCATAGCGATACAGAGCCTCCAATTTCTTGAACCGTCTCCTGCTGATATGCAGGGTCCGTGGATTCATGAGGTTGTCTCCATACCCGTGGGCGTCTATCCGCTCGATGCAACTTGAAACGAGACTCGTCTGATCAGACAACGTGTTTCCAGTCATCAACAGTTCAACGTCGGTGCTGACGAACGCAGGCGAGGCGTAAAGCTTTGTGTCGTGCAGTCATCATCGGTACACTAGTGGACCTTCAGCTCCGAAAGCCGTATCGATGCTGCTTCGCTGAATGGTTCGCACACTGACACTTGTTGATGGCCCAGAACTGAAATCTGCGGCAATTTGCGGAAGGGTTGCACTTCTGTCACTTTTAACGATTGTCTTCAATCGTCGTTAGTCTCGCTATTGCAGGATCTTTCCTCGGCCGCAGCGATGTCGGAGATTTGATGTTTCAATGGTATGCCATTGCTCGTGCGCCGGCTATAGCACCACTTACAGACTAAATTAAATATTGATAACACGCCAGCGCAGCAGCAGTAACCGATTTAACAACTGCGCCAGACACTTGTCTCATATTACCGACCGCAGCGCCGTATTTTGCCTGGTTACATGTCTCTCTTTTTGAATAGGCATGCCTACACCAGTTTCTTTGCTGCTTCAGTGTATATTATGTGGGGTGATCAGAAACTAAGGTTGCAAAGCCTGCAGTGAAACGTGTACATTTAAATTCATACAACCAATACAATCATCTGATAAATACATCGGTCTCCTCATCGGATTAGGTACTTGTAAATTCGTGGGATGAGTTCGAATATACTTGATCCGTGGCGCAGTCAACCTTGTTCCATCTTTGATCAGGGTTCACATCTAGCATTAAATCGCAGCTCGGATATTAGAGAAACTCTGGCGCGGCTAGTCTAAAAATGGCGCGCACGTTGACGTTAGAGATAAGACAAAGTAAGAAAGAAAACAGGGCCGGACAGTGTGTGTGTGTGTGTGTGTGTGTGTGTGTGTGTGTGTGTGTGTGTGTGTGTGTGAGTGAGTGAGTGAGAGAGAGAGAGAGAGAGAGAGAGAGGAAGAGAGAGTGACTGCAGAGTGGTTCCTCGCGTAGATAAGAACTGGAGTGGTAGTGGAAATAACTCGTTCACAGAGTCGATATGTGTCGTGTTCTGTGTGGACGGAGGGTTGTGTATGCTGGCTGGGTTCTGCCTAACTGGCTGGAGTAACTACAGTACATCGGAGAGTTTGCAAGTGGTGCGTATAAACTAGGTTTAGTTCCATGAGTGGGTCGCATTTTCAACAAAGTAGTTGCCGTTTCCTTCCCACTGAAGGCACCGTTCTGAATATAGCTTTTGAAACAATGTGTGCATCGCGCTCAGCTTTAGATGGGCCTTGTAGTGTGGCTGCTTATATAGGAATGGTATTCCAGCTCTAGCGACGAAGGACGCAGCGGAAGTTTTACATTTGGTAAGCACTCACCCTCCTCTAAAAATTGAAACTAAGGGAAACGTGTGTGAAACTCACCACACTGGCTACCAGACGTAGACATAGTTCCAATGGCCGCGCGGAGTAGCTGTGAGGTCTTGGGCGTCTTGTCACGGTTCGCGCGGCTCCTCCCGTCGGAGGTTCGAGCCCTCCCTCGGGCATCTGTGTGTGTGTGTGTGTGTGTGTGTGTTGTCCTCAGTGTAAGTTAGTTTAAGTTAGATTAAGTAGTGTGTAAGCGTAGGGACGGATGGCCTCAGCGGTTTGGACCCATAAGATCTTACCAGATATTATTATTACTTCCAATGCCAGCGGAAAGATCTCCTTAAATTTAAGACTGTAATGCAGCAAGCAACTGAGGTGCTGTTTATTAATAGTTAAATTTATCAGTTGAGGTTAAGTGATATATTTGAGTGAATTAAATGCCTTGTCTTTAAATCAGCTAACTTCCTCAAGCTCTGGTGTTATTTCTTTCACATTGTTTGGTTGGTTGATTGTTTTTGCGAAAGGGGACCAAACAGTGAGATCATGAGTCCAATCTTATGAGGGAAGGATGGGGAAGGAAGCCGCCCATGCCCTTTCAAAGGAACCATTCCTGCATTCGCCTGAAGCGGTTTAGGGAAATCACGGGAAACCTAAATCAGGATGGCCGGATGCGGGTTTGAACCGTCATCCTCCCGATGGAAATCCAGTGTGATAGCCACTGTGTTACCTCGTTCGGTCGTTGCTTGCTTATTAGAGGTGTTTAACCGTTGTTGTGTTGGAGGAGCTATTACTAGCATGCGTGGAATTGTGTTGACTTATTAGAAGTGTTTAACCGTGGTTTGTTGCAGAAGGTATTATTACTACGTGTTGAAATTTTGTTGATGGAAGGCCAAACTAACAACCTCAGAGGTGGTATGTACAAATGGTACCAGCCAACCGCCCAATCTAAAGTTAATCCGCCATGTAAAAGGAATTCTTTTGGAAATGAGGCACTTGATGTTTACTTACTCTAAAAGGATTGGCTTAGTTGCCATTGCATTGCTTACATTTGAAGTGACTTAATTTGTTGATAATCGTGAATATTGGTTTTCTTAAAATTATCTAAAGAAATTTTAAGGTTGAAAATTTTAAATTTGATGTTTTAATCTACTGCAATGTTATTTAACTTGGGGTTTAGTTTTATTGCAGGGTCTTGCGTAAACATAAATTTAAACTTTCATGGTTTAGCAAGTACACGAAAGCTTTGCCTAGAGTTCTACAGATATGAGTAATTGTGATTTGAAACTGCCCCCCTTTCAGGTATGTAATGGAATAAATAAGTTTTCTTTAAATAGTGCTTAGTGTTTCTTGTCCCTGCACCCTTCCTACCCCTCGAGCTTGGAACTACCTGGTCAAAAATTAATTAGCATTTACTTTTGAAGACATTGTGAGAGCAACCATTGATCAGCGTCATTACTAATATTTACTAGCAAAAACAGTCTTGATCACAAATTATTTATTCCGGTGAGCGGTTTCAACCACAAGTGTGGTCATCTTCAAGACCAATGAGCAAGAATCTCCTTCTGGTGGTAAATCACTACTTACCACCAGAAGGAGGTTCTTGCTCATTGGTCTGAAGATGACCACAGTCTTGGTCGAAACTGGTCACCGGAATAAATAATTTGTGATCAAGACTGTTTTTGATAGTAAATAATTAGCATTCCTCTCATTAAAATTGTGTGGAATAATTTAAATTATAACTTTTAACAAAGTACGGGACCAGTGCTCTCCCGGTACTTGTTCAGCCAAGTTGTTACGAAGTGTTTCACCTCTCCAAATCAGCGGCCTCCTAGGTGCTACTTCGTATGAAGAAAAAGATGAAAGTCGCTCGGATCGAGGTCCGTACTGTAGGTAGGATGGTCGATGACGTCCCAACGAGACTGTTCTGCTTGCCGCAAACTTTCGAAACCATTCTGCGGCACGCTGTCGAGACTAAAGTCTCTCGCAAACCTCTACCAGTTGCCGGTGAATTTCAGCCGCGGTTACTTGTTTCGCTCACAGTCATCGAATAACTGAGCGGATTTTTTCGCGAGATTAGTTTTTCCAAACGAGTCGCCCCTTGTGTTTACCTATAAACTAGCGCTGATGACACGTAGCTGAAACTCTACACAGTTGCCAGCCGCACGTGTCTGATATCCCCGCACTGCTAATCTCTCTATAACAGACGAAACTCCAGAAATATCGGCCTTAGTTTCTCAACACCCCTCCTAGTTTTACCGTTATGTTTCCCAACTTTTTCTCAAAGTATGGAAACAACTGAAGTCTGGTCGGCGTTTTGGACAGTGGCTGCAGAGTGCACAGTTGGCGCTGGTCCACCACACAGTTGGACTCTTCCCTGCGTGCGATGAGAGCGCCGGCTATTGAGAAACGCTGGCTGCGCTCCCGGAGTGCCCGGTGCTTCATATCGCAGGCCCCGCCATTGTTCTAGCGCACAGCACACGGCACTCTGTAGTGTTTCCAGTTGACCGAGCTGATGAAATATGAGTCCTCGAATGCGAGAACGCGTTTCCCAAGCACCAGAAGGCCAGCTGTCCGCTCATTACGACGTGGCGCGGCGTGTGTCGTGGGGGTCTGCCCGACGGGAGGGCTCAGGGCTGTAGCCTTTGGAGCCTCCGGAGCAGTCCCAGTTGAGCAACTCACTGATTTACGAGAGGCCGAACGTTGACGAAACGTATAGTGAAGGCCGAAATCACGTCTATGAAAGTTTACAGCTGAGTCTACTTCCTTATACAGGGTGTTACAAAAAGGTACGGCCAAACTTTCAGCAAACATTCCTCACACACAAATGAAGAAAAGATGTTATGTGGACATGTGTCCGGAAACGCTTAGTTTCCATGTTAGAGCTCATTTTAGTTTCTTCAGTATGTACTCTACTTCCTCGATTCACCGCCAGTTGGCCCAATTGAAGGAAGGTAATGTTGACTTCGGTGCTTGTGTTGACATACGACTCATTGCTCTACAGTACTAGCATCAAGCACATCAGTACGTAGCAGCAACAGGTTAGTGTTCATCACCGACGTGGTTTTGCAGTCAGTGCAATGTTTACAAATGCGGAGTTGGCAGCTGCTCATTTGATGTATGGATTAGCACGGGGCAATAGCAGTGGCGCGGTACGTTTGTATAGAGACAGATATCCAGAACGAAGGCATCCCGACAGGAAGACGTTCGAAGCAATTGATCGGCGTCTTAGGGAGTACGGAACATTCCACCCTATATTCGTGACTGGGGAGGACCTAGAACGACGAGGACACCTGCAATGGACGAGGCAATTCTTCGTGCAGTTGACGATAACCCTAATGTCAGCGTCAGAGAAGTTGCTGCTGTACAAGGTAACGTTGAACACATCACTGTATGGAGAGTGCTACGGGAGAACCAGTTGTTTCCGTACCATGTACAGCGTGTGCAGGCACTATCAACAGCTGATTGGCCTCCACGGGTACACTTCTGCGAATGGTTCATCCAACAATGTGTCAATCCCCATTTCACTGCAAATGTTCTCCTTACGGATGAGGCTTCATTCCAACGTGAACAAATTGTAAATTTTCACATTCAACATGTGTGGGTTGACGAGAATCCGCACGCAATTGTGCAATCACGTCATCAACACAGATTTTCTGTGGACGTTTGGGCTGTTGGTGATGTCTTGATTGGGCCCCATGTTCTTCCACCTTCGCTCAATGGAGCACGTTATCATGATTTCATACGGGATACTCTACCTGTGCTGCTGGAACATGTGCCTTTACAAGTACGACACAACATGTGGGTCATGCACGATGGAGCTCCTGCACACATTCGACATTTCAGTTGAAGTGTTCGTACGCTTCTCAACAACAGATTCGGTGACCGATGGATTGGTAGAGGCGGACCAATTCCATTGCCTCCACGCTCTCCTGACCTCAACCCTCTTGACTTTCATTTATGGGGGCATCTGAAAGCTCTTGTCTACGCAACCCCGGTACCAAATGTAGAGACTCTTCGTGCTCGTATTCTGGACGGCTGTGATACAATACGCCATTCTCCAGGGCTGCATCAGCACATCAGGGATTCCATGCGACGGAGAGTGGATGCATGTATCCTCGCTAACGGAGGACATTTTGAACAATTCCTGTAACAAAGTGTTTGAAGTCACGCTGGTACGTTCTGTTTCTGTGTGTTTCCATTCCATAATTAATGTGGTTTGAAGAGAAGTAATAAAATGAGCTCTAACAGGGAAAGTAAGCGTTTCCGGACACATGTTCACATAACACAATTTCTATTTTCCTTCTTTGTGTGTGAGGAATATTTCCTGAAAGTTTGGCCCTACCTTTTGTAACACCCTGTATTATTTTTCAGCGAGACTGGAAATGGTTATTGATAAAAGCCCTTTTCATTTGGCCAATGTTACATTATTCCAGAACATGACAAGTTCCTGGAGCAAAAAAGGATGTCGTTGCACCCATTACAAGTTAAACAAAATTGAAACTATGATTCTGTTGCGTGTCTTTCGAAGAAGACGGTGAAGAAAGCTGCAAACGGATGTTGAAGTTGACTGAAGATAAACCTCATGAAAGTAGATAAATAACGTTACGGCGAAATGAAAGAAAAGGTGTACGATTCCGAGAAGAAAATCACTCTCTTTGGAATACTAAGAGAATTAGGACTCAAGGAAAATCCCAATAGACCACTCTGCGTAAGACCAAATTCAAAGTAAAGTTTCGAGGACAACTCTGAAAGAGGTTCCCGATAAATACAGTGGTGAGGCAAGGAAACGATATTTCATGTGCATTGTTTAACTGTTTCCTACAAAAAATCACCAAAAGGATGGACCAGACCTCTACCAGCCAACGATCGGAATGAAAGCAGACAAGGATCTCGTGACTGACTGTAGTTGATGACTTGCGTTTACTTGCAAACAGTATGCAAGAAGCTTCTACGCCGTTCTAAGCACTGCATTAAGCGATCGAAAGCAGCTGAGAGTTCTTATGGTTCTTCAGTGCTGTTTCACCCTTTGCTGTGGTTTGATCATGAAGGGGTGCGACATTGACATATGTGTGAATGAAATGGCAAGCGGTCCCTCTAAGAGCCACCCAGTTCGCCACTAACCTCTGTGGCATCCACTCCCATTTACTACGAATTTTAAAAATGTGCCTTTACAGAGAAAATCTACGGGCCTGCAGGAAGACAACTGCCACCTAGGTGTATCAAATGGTTGCCTATATGCAGGCTCCTTGCACTGACTCTGTAAAGGGGCATTTTTAAAGTTCTCAATAGATGGAAATGGGCGCCAGGGAGGTTACTGACGAATTGGGAATAGTATAGAGGCGGTTTGCCATTTTATTTAAGTCGGCCGGAGTGGCCGAGCGGTTCTAGGCGCTTCAGTCTGGAACCGCGCGACTGCTACGGTCACAGGTTCGAATCCTGCCTCGGGCATGTATGATGTCCTTAGGTTAGTTAGGTTTAAGTAGTTCTAAGTTCTAGGATACTGATGACCTCAGAAATTAAGTCCCATTGTGCTCAGAGCCATTTGAACCATTTTATTTACACACGTGTCAATGTCGCACTCGTCCGTGGTCAGACCACAGCAGGGTGTGAAACAGCACTGAAAAAGCGGAAGAACTCTTAGCTGCTTCATCACGTTCAAATTTCACCGAATGATTCAATTGTCAAGAACGTCTTTCCGTTGCCCGTCGCACAGCAAACTGTCGTTTTAGACCGCGAAATGTGTGGCAATCAACGTCTCAATGAAAGGTGTAGTTTGATTGATGCCCTTTATATCGTCCCCTGAGGCCTCTTTGTGTCGATTCTGAGAGGCGGTGTCTCTGAAATGTTTTCCTCGGCCACCCATAAGAAAACCGCATGATTTCAACCCCGGCCTTCGGAGTTCTCTCTCCATCGCAGAGGTGTGAAAAGAAGGGATGAAATGTGGGTAAGAGTGGGTGTAACGACATTCCCATCGTGTGACACGTCAACGGCGGCGTTGGGCAGAATTTTGGTGAAAATGGATGCCAATAGCACATCATTGGTTCAAATGGCTCTGAGCACTATGGGACTTAACATCTATGGTCATCAGTCCCCTAGAACTTAGAACCACTTAACTCAATTCAAATATTGACAGAGGCGGAAAAAGTAGGCAGTAACAAGTATTAAATTCTAAAAGAGTTTCATATTGACATCCACAGGGAGCCGGTACAGAATAAAGGTAGCAATAAAACGTATTGGGGCGTGAGAATTTCTTAAAATTGCTTTACTGATAGTCTATCTGCCTCCATCGAGATTAGAACATAAAACAAACCAGACCTCCATCGCAGTAGCAAACACCTTTTACTACACTAGCAGACAACCCAGGCAAACAGCCCTCTATTATTACCCCAAACATGAATAAGCCAGCAATTGCACAATGAAAATGGCAAAATGATTTGCAGTTTCTGTTGCATAGAGTTTTCTGGATTCAAAAACATGAATTTTCTATCTTTATGTCACCGCTCATGTGACAATCATTCGGAATGTTTATCGAAATAACAAAGTACTGATACTAGCAAGTAAATTTAGTAGGATAATTCTGCACACCCCAGGAAATAAACGTCGACATAGCTGCCAAACGTATTCTACAATGTTACGAATTCTCCATTAGACTCGCTTCAGCGAGAAAACGTTCATTAGCCGAAGTGTTTCTTAAGCTAGCTAGCATTGGGAATGCTCGCACTTCTAAAACGCATTGGCATTAATGCTGGGATCTGAATTATCACGTGTATAGGCAAATGGACTTTATTTGCATTCCTGTAAACGGGTTTTGGTTATGCTGATGTATCGACTGAAACTAGAACATTTCGAATAAAGACTAGAGGAAATTATTTATGCGGCCTTCATCATCAGTAACTGTCGTAGCTATCTCGTTCTTAAGATTTCGTCACCTAAATCGGTAAAAATGGAACCCTACTAGTCTCACTTTCTTCTATCTGTTTACCCAATTCTTAAAACCCGTTTACCTCGAGTAGACAAAATAAGTGGAAATGTATCGCACTTCCTGCGGTATACGGTCCCTTGGTGGTGTAAAAAAAGTGAGTTTCTATGTTAGGATCCAGTATGAGTGGTCTGAACGATGACACAGTCCGTTTCGCGGCCGAATGCGCATAATATTTTGCTAATTCGTAACGATCCGGGGTACTTTGTCTTACTAAAACAGTTACGTTATCTCGAAAAGCTGACATTTATTTTTATTAATACAGTTCATACTAATTAGCGTTTCTTCTTTCATTTATATCTTACATTTATGTGTTGCGTTTAACACAGTAATCAGCATTAGTATAGTCTTACAGATGCTTAAAAACACTCTGACAAAGTTCATATAATTTTTCAATTTCACGCTGTTGGTAGTACTTCGTCGCCTTGTTTGTTATGCTGTGTAGCGGACTTTAAAGCTGTGCGGATCAGCATAACGAAAAGGCGAAGGATCTCGCTCGTTTTGTCCAGGACTGTACATCAATCCCACAATGTTGGCGCCCATATAAAGAAGATTTGTATGCGTCTGCGTTTATTTAACATTGATTCTCATATGATTTCCAGTATATGAATATTCAGATTTACCGTTTCACTTGGGATTTTCAATAGACTGCAATACACTTTCTAAGACGACACTATTCCCAGGTTCTCGACGCCTACACGACGACGATGTATGAGAGACTCTCGACCCGATATTGTCTCCGCCGTAAAAATTGAAGAATATGGGAGCAGACGAAAGCGCTTGGAATATTTCGACCTCGGGACAAAAATGCATATCCTACGACTGAAATTTCTTGATATCGAGAGCCGTCAGTGTACGCACGAATTAAGTGCGGCCAATAGAGATTAGTGTAAGCACTGAAACCTGAACTGATTGATCCAAAGTAATTTTTAATAAAACTATAGTAGTGAATATCGAGGATTTACCTCTAATATCTGAATTGAGTTTCAAATTCGACATTGTAGCTATTTGTGTGACAAGTGCTTTTGCTATGAAACCACTACAACCGTTAACTATTCTCAAAGATGCCCAGTCGATTTCTTTTGAGCGTATACCTCGGATAATTCTATTCTGTCGATTCCTTCTGCCATCAGGAAGACGTTCACAGGTGGGCGCGCTGTGCAGATGCGTTGTCGTCTTGAAAGACAGACCTATCTCAGAAATGATGCCTAGGAGGCTGTAAAGTAAGTTGGAGGATCCTGTCCCTCAAATTACACACGATAAGGATGAGCAATATCTGACATGCCTATATGGCACTAGCTTTAAATATGGCTACCCCACTCTCCGATAAACTCAAACGGACTGCACATCTGGGACTTGGAGTGGTATCTGTATGCCTTCGCAATCTCCTACGTCGATTTTCATCGGTCACACACGTCCTGCACTTGTGGGTGAAGAAAATGCGACATCTTTGGTCGGGGTTTAATTCCAAGTGTTCATTTGCTTTCAATCCTTTTGCGCCATGATGTAGGGTGAGGGGGCTTACACTTAAACGACATTCATTAAATATTCGCCTTTCGGATTACTTATTTTACGTGAGTTTTGAGTAAAGACATCCTGCACCCTGGTTATCGATTGCTGAGCATACCACAGCAAACTGGTAAAGTAACGGTATGTCTCTAGCCGTTACGTTAGAACTAAAGGAAGCTCTCCAGTGAGGCTACACGAGGAGAGTCACATGTAAGTGTTGAACGGAAGTCAACGCTTAATTCATTCTGTTTCTGTTTCCACTTCTAGGCACTTGTTGGAACTGACTTATGGACGATATGTATTTCAGTTGAGGTTACGTTCCGATGGCCACTCTCACGCTACAGTCTCCGACGATTACAGTGGGAATGCAGCATGCACTAGTTGCTTGCCGTAACATACAGTACTCGTATTTCGCTTGTCGATCTTTGAGGTTAGCGTACTGGCTTCCCCAGAGTTAATATTGCTTAGTCTGGTGTATATGGCGTTTTCTTTCTTTCCGATTTCATTGATCAAGGTCTTGTACACGATACTTTTAAATTCATTGTTTCTCCTTGGTTATTGGTTTACTTATTAATAATCAACCATTTTATTAAAGTACCCTTGGTTTACTTTCCTTCCCCCAATCATTTATGAAATCACCACAATATCTGGATGGCACACGTGTTCTTATAGGTCTGTTGATTCTTACAAATGTACTTGATTTGAGTACGAACCTTACAATGAAGTATTCAAAGTGATAGGAACTGCTATCATCTGGAATATTTCGAATTCTTTGTACGCCTTTTAGCTTGTAAGCCAAGTCAGCATTAGCAGGACTATGAAACTTCGTACTGCTCAGGTTATGTTCGACGTGACTTCTTTGTTTCATAATATTTATGGGTAGACGTTAGGTTTGCAATGTGACGCCGCAAATCCTCCTTGCACATGGTCTGCTTATAAGGAAGGTCACATCCACGTTTCTCAGTACTGTGTATAATCGCGATCTTAGTCACTCAACATTTGTTCATGTTCCCGTTTCTTTCCCGTTGCACAATGAAAACATCTCCATACTCTTGAATATTTAAATGAAGCCGCGGTGAGGTAGCGTTAGTGATTATTTTTGGGTCAATATTTTCTGCAAAAGGAACACCTTTCAGGGGATTTTACAGAAGGGGCATATTTTGTGTGCTCTGTTCACTTGAAATAGAGACAGAAAACTTTCTTACTGTTGATTAATGGTCATAGTTTGTAGGTGGGCGTCATCAGCAGTAAGTTACTAACTGCGGGCGACCATTACTAGGCAGCTCTTGAACGTTCTGTGTTTGACGACAGTGGCTGTGTCTTCCAAACTTCTTGTGCTGACACTGCGCGTACGTTTTAAATTTAAAATAGCTCTTCGAGTCATACTGACAGATCAAACATGTTCGCAAGCGGCATTTTCTAGTTCACGGCTAGAGACACGGTGCGTTCTAATGAACAGTCAACGGAGAGCAGAATGGGTCGAATAGGGGAAAAATAGTGTAGTTGCAAATTTTTGTACAGTGGCAGGAGGGAGGGCAAATAAACAACATGCTAAAAAATCCTTACGATGTGATGTGAGCTTGGGGGGTAAGGGCGGGTTGAAACGTAGCTTTTTAGTTTTTCTTGACTGTATAGATTTCGTCTGGTTCTAGTGACATTTTTTGCTGCTTAACTACATCTAATTTGATATAAAACAGGATCTATTCACTTCTTCTCTGAGACTAAAAGTTTCGATGTTGCAAGAATGAAAAAATCGCAAATTATTAAAATAATGTTTAATGGTGTAAAATCAATGTTGTATGAAGAGGGTTAAAAACAAATATTATATGGAAGCACGGTGTCTGTCCGAAATAACAGACACCACGCAGATCCAGCAGTTGTAAAACACTATACGTAAATTGAAGGGGGATAACTGCTGTGAGCTGCAGCGGGATAGGTAGCATTCGGTGGAAGAGTGGATCGGCCGTGAGACGTGACGAGATAGTCTGTAAAGGTGCGGTGACAATGTGTCCCAGATGGCGCAGTGGTTACCACATCTGCCTAGTAACCTGGAGATCCAGGGCTCGAATCCCCGTCCGACACAAAATTTCGCTTGTCGCCGTTGATACCGCTTAATGTCCAGAAGCAGCTGCAACTGACAGCAGAGATCCCCCTTCAATTTACAACAAGTATTAAATGTGTGTGCAACACGTAAGTGCAGTAGAACCTCATTGAGTGATATACTGTGTTTTGTGGTTGTGCCAGGATGGAGGAGAATAGGGGGGGGGGGGGGGAGGGGGGGGGAGAGGGGGCGTAGTTTAGACGCGTGAGGAAAGGTAGGTCACTGAACTGTAGTCATTCGCTTCTCTCCTTCATAAGTTTGAAAAATGAAGAGTGATTAGGATGGTCCCCACCCTCTCTACACCACAACGTCACAAGAAGCAACTAACACGTGTTACTCAAAGTTATATCGATATTCCCGTGGACCGCCTTAGGAATCACTGCCGTCATAGTGCTCAGACACCTGTAAAGGGTGGGGGTGTGGGGGCGGGGAGTTATTTTCCCAAAGTGTGTTAACACCACATGGAACGATTTTTACTTCACTGAGTGGATTATGAGCACGAGAATACGAAGATAATTTACTTTTACCTATATATAAATATATACTGAGGCACCAAAGAGACTAGTACAGCGTTGCGTATTCAAATACAGAGATATGTAAACAGGCAGAATACGGTATTGCGATCGTCAACGTCTATATAAGACAACAAGTGTCTGGCGCAGTTCTTAGACCGGTTACTGTTGCTGCAATGGCAAGTTATCAAGATTTAAGTGAGTTTGAACGTGGAGTTATAGTCTGCGCACGAGCGATGAAGTGGGGACCAACGACGACTGAAGAAGAAAATCGTTAAACGTGACATAAGTGCTAACCTTCCGCAAATTGCTGCAGATTTCACTTTTGGGCCATGAACAACATCCATATGGGCTTTCGGAACTGACCCGCGTACCCTCGGTGACTGTACGACACAAAGCTTTACGCCTCGCTTGAGCCCGAAAACACCAACATTGGAGTGTTGATGTCTGCAAACATGTTGCAGGGTCTGACGAGTCTCGTTTCAAATTGTATCGAGCGGATGGGCGGGTACGGATGTGGAGACAACTTCATGAATCCATGGACCCTGCATGTCAGCAGGGGACTGTTCAAGATTGTGGAGGCTCTGTAATGGTGTTGAGCATGTGCAGTAGGAGTGATATGGGACCCCTGATACGTCTAGATACGACTCTGACAGGTGACACTTACGTAAGCATCCTGTCTGATCAGCTGCATCCATTCATATCCATTGTGCATTCCGACGGACTTGGGAAATTCCAGCAGGACAATGCGACACTCCATAAGTCTAGAATTGCTACAGAGTGGCTCCAGGAACACACTTCTGAGTGTAAACACTTCTGCTGGCCACCAAACTCCCTAGACATGAATATTACTGAGCGTATGTGGGATGCCTTGCAACTTGTTGTTCAGAGGAGATCTCCACCTCTAATACGGTTGCGGATTTATGGACAGCCCTGCAGGATTCATGGTGTCAGTTGCCTCCAGCACTACTTCAGACATTAGTCGAATCCACGTCACGTCGTCTTGCAGCAGTTCTGCGTACTTGCCCTACATGATATTAGGCATGTGTACCAATTTCTTTGGCTATATACTAGTTTAAACACAGACTCTTTGTACGTCGAATGCTTTCGGTCGCAATGATATAGTGAAATGTACTGGTAAAATTAGATACGAGAATGGTGAGATACACGACTCAATAAAATCAGAGCTATAGAGGTGATAAGTGAAATAGTCAAAGTTCTTACAATCGCAAAGTCGTGTAAACACAGGTCTAATATAAAAAGTTTATTTGAACCACGTCAGGAATAATCGACTATCGCAGCCTTAAGATGCCTTTGTCAAGAAACCAGCGATACTGTTAGAACAGGAGTACCAAACAGATACCTTAGATTTCAGGTTCTGGCATTTACATTTGGAAGACTGTCTGAAAATAAGGCGAACTCGAGGTCTGCTGTGACAAGAATAACATCAGCATTTTCATTTACAGTGTACAGAATGTTTAAAAATAAGACAGGAGAACGGCAAGCGATCGTCCTGCCGTACGATATGCAATTTGCGTTGTTACAAGGTGTGTTTAAGAGCCGCCAACAACTCGGTAGAATCGAACTGGACATTCCTAGATCGTAAATGGCTCATCGATGGCCGACCGTTTTTCAATTGCTTGCACAGCGCTTTTGCTGAAACAGTGTCATGGCTACTGTACTGCAACAGGAAACACGGACCAGATTGGCAGAAGCAGACTGGCTCGGAGTTCCCTAGAGAGATCACTACTGTAGGCAGCAGAGGAGTATGAGACGACGAGGTGCTGTCCCGCTGGTGACACGCCGGGAATCGTCCGTCAAATCAGATGGTACTGGAAGAAGGTCGGCGTATTGTTAGATTCCCAGTCGAGCGACTTGGGGCAGCGGCTTGGCACGCTGTCAGCAGCTGGTGATTTCAACGATCAAAAGCGAATTGAACCTTCCATGGTAGACGTCACTATCACCCCTCTGGTTCTCGTACTTGGAGTCTCAGTAGTATATTCTGTTGACGGATATTTCTCGCCTACGTATCATCTGAGCGCGAAAGAGCAACTAAAACGTTAGTCCTGAGTCTCCTCTACACAAAAGGATCCTCTCCGTGTCTACGTCCTTCAACGTACACGGTAAACCAACTAGTAACCAAAGAATCTTGATTATGTCTACGGGGCGGAAGAAATATAAGTTCAATAGCGAGCAACTTCGCGACAGCGTGGAGACCGCGCGGGCGGCCATCACACGTGGTAACATTCAGTGACACGGTAGTGAAGTCAATCTGGTGAGCCCTCAAAAGGGCTGCTTGTTTCTGAACACTCTCCACTGAACAAGTTATTACAGCATGTACATTCTACTATTTTCCTCGCGAATTTGTTCTTGTCATTCATTTTCACGCAAGACGTTTTGTTGAAGAATTATTATGTCTGTCACGGGACCACAAGAGCATCACGATATAAAGCTGCTACATGTTACACCTACCGTAAGTGAAATGAATTTGGAAGAAATGTACGGCGAGTCCTCTCTTACATTATTAGGACTGTTATTCCTTTCTACATCTACATGACTACTCTGCAATTCACATTTAAGTGCTTGGCAGAGGGTTCATCGAACCACAATCATACTATCTCTCTACTATTCCACTCCCGAACAGCGAGCGGGAAAAACCAATACCTAAACCTTTCTGTTCGAGCTCTGATTTCTCTTATTTTATTTTGATGATCATTCCTACCTATGTAGGTTGGGCTCAACAAAATATTTTCGCATTCGGAAGAGAAAGTTGGTGACTGAAATTTCGTTAAAAGGTCTCGCCGCGACGAAAAACGTCTATGCTGTAATGACTTCCATCCCAACTCGTGTATCATATCTGCCACACTCTCTCCCCTATAACGCGATAATACAAAACGAGCTGCCCTTTTTTGCACCCTTTCGATGTCCTCCGTCAATCCCACCTGGTAAGGATCCCACACCGCGCAGTAATATTCTAACAGAGGACGAACGAGTGTAGTGTAAGCTGTCTCTTTAGTGGACTTGTTGCATCTGCTAAGTGTCCTGCCAATGAAACGCAACCTTTGGCTCGCCTTCCCGACAATATTATCTATGTGGTCCTTCCAACTGAAGTTGTTCGTAATTTTAACACCCAGGTACTTAGTTGAATTGACAGCCTTGAGAATTGTACTATTTATCGAGTAATCGAATTCCAACGGATTTCTTTTGCAACTCATGTGGATCATCTCACACTTTTAGTTATTTAGCGTCAACTGCCACCTGACACACCATACAGCAATCTTTTCTAAATCGCTTTGCAGCTGATACTGGTCTTCGGATGACCTTACTAGACGGTAAGTTACAGCATCATCTGCGAACAGTCTAAGAGAACTGCTCAGATTGTCACCCAGGTCATTTACATAGATCAGGAACAGTAGAGGTCCCAGGACGCTTCCCTGGGGAACACCTGATATCACTTCAGTTTTACTCGATGATTTGCCGTCTATTACTACGAACTGCGACCTTCCTGACAGGAAATCACGAATCCAGTCGCACAACTGAGACGATACCCCATAGCTCCGCAACCTGATTAGAAGTCGCTTGTGAGGAACGGTGTCAAAAGCTTTCCGGAAATCTAGAAATACGGAATCAACTTGAGATCCCCTGTCGATAGCGGCCATTACTTCGTGCGAATAAAGAGCTAGCTGCGTTGCACAAGAGCGATGTTTTCTGAAGCCCATAACCCGGCCGCTGTGGCCGAGCGGTTCTAGGCGCTTCAGTCTGGAACCGCGCGATGGCTACGGTCGCAGGTTCGAATCCTGCCTCGGGCATGGATATGTGTGATTCCTTAGGTTAGTTAGGTTTAAGTAGTACTAAGTTCTAGGGGACTGATGACCTCAGATGTTAAGTCCCATAGTGCTCAGAGCCATTTGAACCATTTTTGAACAGCCCATAAAACTGTTACCAAATGCAGCCATCGTTTATGATTTTACTGTATTTATTTGTAACTGTAACAACGAATTTCGAGCGTAGGAACCAATCAAACGGTAAATTTTCTGCTCATCTCTCATCTGCAGCATGTCTCTGAGCTAGAATACATTTTTTTTAAAATGTGTTTTATTTCCTTTTTGTGTTAAACTGTTTACAGTTCTGCACCTAAAGCACGTCTGATGAAGTGCCGAACTAAAGCTGTAGTTAACGCATTACTTTCATTACCTTTTACCTATTGCACACCCAGCGAGGTTCTCACCACTGAATCACATCGCTCACTACGATTTCGAAGGAGATTAGGCATTCCAGGACTTAAGAAGAAAATATTACTCGCTGTTCCAAGCCTTTCAGGATAGTTTCAAAAGTAGTAGACGTATTGTTTGACAGCTGCTAGGGCGTGCGGCGCCTTCGTTAAAGGAACCGAGCGATATGGCGCAGAAGTTAGGACTCTAGATGGCTTTCGAAATGAGTCCGGTTGAAGCTGCTACGTGCTATCCTGTGTAAGATTTTTCCGTGGTTCGCTAAGTGGGGCAAAGCCAATGCCGGTATGATTCCTCTGAAAAGAGGAACGCTACGTGTTCTTTTGGACTACTTTACCCAGTAATCTATTGTGGCTTTTAGCTGAAGGTGGACTCCAGTTGTGATGCAGCTTGACATTTTGACATACAAAAGTTAATTCCAAAGGTGAAAGATGCGGTAGGTGACCAGAAAATCGTAGCGTTTGGTAAAGACTAAATCACGCACCATTAAATTTGGAACGGACATTAGCTGCAGAATACGGCTCGATGGAAACGTAGTAGTCGTAGAAGACTCCATATTAACTGTCAATAAAGAAACTGATAATTATGAAGCTGAGTGGCAGCGGCTGATAGACAACGCTAAAAAAAATTATTCCGGAAGTAAAAGTGGTAAAAGTGACGTTAACATAAGCTTCCTGTTGGAGTCAGTAAAACGCTCAAGCAAGTTTAATGAAGTGGGGATTACCATTGAAGCTAATGGATTACCATTCAAGCTTATGCTGAAAGGTACGCCTGATACAAACGAACTATCGACTGACGCACTCAGACGAAGGTGCCCGCTCAAATAGGTGCTCGCTCAATTACTGATAACTTGTAATGGTATATAAATTGTGTCAATTAATTCTATATCGATGACATAATGTAATTTTTGATACCTGTGGCTTCACAAATTAAAAATGTTATTCCCTGTACAATCCTTACCTGGAACCATTTCAGTGTCATAGACATCAATTGTTGAGGAAGAAGAAAAGGAATATACGAGGGTCACGCCAAAAGAAATGCACACTATTTTTGTAAAAATACAGTTTTCGTTCTGTATGTGTGAAAGTTTTACAGTGTGTAGATACATCCTTCCCGCTTGTTTTCAAACTTAGTTCAACCTGTTCCCGCTACACTTGACGTTCTTCAGAAGCAACGTGCTGTCATTGAATTCCTGTGCTGTGTAAACGAGACAGTGGGAAACATCCACAAGACATTGAAAAAGGTGTATGGAGATGCTGCTGCCGATCGCAATACAGTTAGTCGGTGGGCAAGCAGGTTACGTGATGAAAGCGGGCACAGCAATATTGAGGATTGTCCTCGCAGCGGCAGGCCTCGTTCTGCACACACTTCAGACAATGTGCAGAGAATTAACGAATTGGTGACTGCTGACAGGCGCATCACAGTGAACGAATTGTCACGCTACGTTGCGACAGGGAAAGGAAGTGTTTGCAGAATACTGAAAGTGTTGGCGTTAAAAAAGGTTTGTGCCAAGTGGCTTCCCAGGATGTTGACAGTGGCTCACAAAGAAACAAGATAAACGGTATGCAGCGAACTTTTGGAACAGTACGAGAATGGTGGAGATAAATTTCTTGGAAGAATTGTGACAGGTGATGTAACATGTCTCCATCATTTTTCACCAGAGACGAGGAGGCAATCAGTGGAGTGGAATCATGCAAATTCACCAAAGAAAAAAAAATTCAAATCCATACCTTCTGCTGGAAAAGTTATGGCTACGGTTTTTTTTTCGATTCCTGGACTCTTGCTTGTGGACATCGTGCCAAGTGGAACCACCATAAATTCTGATGCATATGTGACGACACTGAAGAAACTTCAAGCTCGATTGAGTCGTGTTCGACCACATCGGCAAAAGCAGGATGTTTTGCTGTTGCACGACAATGCACGGTCACATGTCAGTCGAAAAACCATGGAAGCGATCATAAAACTCGGATGGACAACACTGAAACACCCGCCTTACAGTCCTGACCTGGGTCCATGTGACTATCATCTCTTTGGGAAACTGGAAGACACTCTTCGTGGAACAAGGTTTGAAGATGATGACTCCCTTGTGCACGCTGCCAAACAGTGGCTCCAACAGGTTGGTTCAGAATTTTACGGTGAGGGTATGCAGGCACTGGTTCCAAGATTGCGTAAGACAGTTGAGAGTGATGGAAATTATGTGGAGAAATGAAAATATTGTTCCTAAAGGTTGTATCGGCACACTGTAAGGCTTCCAAACATGGAGAATAAAAGATGGATTTAAAAAAAAAATAGTGTGCATTTCTTTTAGAGTGACCCTCGTATCTACTATGTTAACTGTAGAGTTTCCAGCATCTCTCACATCTTAATTTGCACAGATAAGCTCTTTCGATTATACAGCAAACATCACACCTAGTGAGTGGAAAGCCGAAATCGGTTATCTGTTCAAACCAACTGAAATGGTAACACAGATACGTTTACAAGCAACTTTTATTGACTGTTCAGGCAAGAGATGGGTGAGTTATACGACCACTGTTTTCATCCCTGTGGCAAAGCAAAAGGAATGCCTTCGGGGGGCTGGTCAGCTTCTACCTGCGTAAAATACGAGCCACCGCGACCACCCTCGGTGCAGGAAGTTAGAGACTGCTCTCCAAGTGCCATCAAGGCGAACGTAAAAATGGCAACAATTAAATTTCGGGCGGCTGCACATAAACAAAACCTTTCAATGAATAGCTAAACGCGCGTATACAAGACGCCGCGCTGCGTCGTGCTAGGGGAAAACGCCGCTGAATGCACCCTTGACTCCCGCGGTGCGGGCTCTCCAGGAACATAAAGACAGGAGGGCCGTAATAGCCGCACCGCACTGGCCCGGGGGCTGGAGGCTGGGGGGGCGGAGCGCTGGCGGGCTCCGAGCGCTCTCCTTCAGAACGATTACACTAATGAGAACTGAGACGGGCCTAGCTGCTGTGTGCGAGCCGCAGAGCCACTGCCGCCACGACGAATGGAGCAGTTGGGCCTCCCTCGAGACTGTGCAGTCGTTAGAGGCTGTAGAAGTCTTCTGAGAGTCAGTAGCACACAGGATGGTGTAACATTTCGTATACACTGAGGTGACACACCCAAATTCTGAAGGTGGCAGGGGTAAAATACAGGGAGCGAAAGGCTATTTACAATTTGTACAGAAACCAGATGGCAGTTATAAGAATCGAGGGACATGAAAGGGAAGCAGTGGTTGGGAAGGGAATGAGACAGGGTTGTAGCCTCTCCCCGATGTTATTCAATCTGTATGTTGAACAAGCAGTAAAGGAAACAAAAGAAAAATTCGGAGTAGGTATTAAAATCCATGGTGAAGAAATAAAAACTTTAAGGTTCGATGATGACATTGTAATTCTGTCAGAGACAGCAAAAGACTTGGAAGAGCAGTTGAACGGAATGGACAGTGTCTTGAAAGGAAGGTATAAGATGAACATCAATAAAAGCAAAACGAGGATAATGGAATGTAGTCGAATTAAGTCGGGTGATGCTGATGGAATTAGATTAGGAAATGAGACACTTAAAGTAGTAAAGGAGTTTTGCTATTTGGGGAGCAAAATAACTGATGATGGTCGAAGTAGAGAGGACATAAAATGTAGACTTGCCAATGACAAGGAAAGCGTTTCTGAAGAAGAGAAATTTGTTAGCATCGAGTATAGATTTAAATGTCAGGAATTTGTTTCTGAAAGTATTTGTATGGAGTGTAGCCATGTATGGAAGTGAAACATGGACAGTAAACAGTTTCAACGAGAAGAGAATAGAAGCTTTCGAAACTTGGTGCTGCATAAGAATGCTGAAGATTTCATGGATAGATCACATAACTAATGAGGACGTATTGGGGAGGAGTTTGTGGCACAACTTGACTGGAAGAAGGGATCGGTTGGTAGGATCTGTTCTAAGGCATCAAGGGATCACCAGTGTGGTATTGGAGGGCAGCGTGGAGGGTAAAAATCGTAGAGGGACACCAAGAGATGAATTCACTAAGCAGATTCAGAAGGATGTAGGCTGAAGTACGTACTGGGAGATGAAGCAGCTTGCACAGGATAGAGCAGCATGGTGAGCTGCAACAAACCAGTCTCAGGACTAAAGACCAGAACAGCAACGAGGTGAGAAAAGGCATGTGATACCTCTTGATATCCTGTCGGATCTTTTTCCCCTGCGTAGCCCAGCAACTCGACGTGGCATGGACCCAAGATCGTTGGAATTCCCCTGCAGGAACAATGAGGCATGCTGCCTCTATAGCCGTCCATAATTTTGAAAGTGTTGCTGATGCAGGATTTTGTGCACGAACTGTACTCTCGATTATGTCCCACAAATGTTCGATGAGATTCATGTCGGGCCACCGGGGTCGCAAAAATCATTCGATCGAATTGTCCAGAATGTTCTTCAAACCAATCACGAACAACTGTGGCCTAACGACATCGCACATTGTCTTCTGCCAAAATTCCATCGTTCTTTGTGAATATGAATTCCATAAATGGCTGCAATGGTCTCCTCGTACTTGGAGAAATTAATTGTATATATTGTGCTGTGCTACAGTATATGTTTCCCAACCGGTTTTCCATCGAGCGAGGTGGCGCAGTGGTTAGCACACTGGTCTCGCATTCGGGAAGACGACGGTTCAATCCCGCGTCCGGCCATCCTGACTTAGGTTTTCCGTGATTTCCCTAAATCGCTTCAGGCAAATGCCGGGATGGTTTCTTTGAAAGGGCACGGCCGACTTCCTTCCCTAATCTGATGAGACCAATGACCTCGCTGTTTGGTCTCTTCCCCCGAAATCAACCCAACCGGTTTCGATCAGTGATCATCTTCATAATGGAAAACATTGTGACAACTTCACATGTCATACATCATATTTTACCAGGAAAGACACCATAGATTTTCTCATTAAGTAGTATGTATTAGATGTGAAGTTGTCACATTATTGTGAAAAAATACAGTGTGAGACATTACAATGTGTACCATGCATTTCTCCAAATATATCGATGGCGTTGACAGTCGCCTGAAATAAACTTTTGGTCTCGAAGTAAACAAACATAACCACTTTCAGTCAATGATCAGATCAATTAGACCAGAAGACCCAACCGTTTCACCTAAACACTGCCCTCGCCATTATGCAACCACCATTAACATGCGCACTGCCTTGTCGACAACTTGGGTCCATGGCTTCTTAAGATCTGCGACACATTCGAACCTCTCTTCAACTCTTACCAACTGAAATTGGGACTCATCTGACCAGGCCACGGTTTTCCAGTCGTCTAGCACTTCGTCTTCAGGACACAAGTGGCCCATCGGTACCATCCGACCGCCGTGTCATCTTGAGCAGAGGATGTGGATAGGAGGGGCGTGTGGTCAGCACATCGCTCTCCCGGTCGTTAAGATGGTTTGCTGTGACCGGAGCCGCTACTATTCGGTAAAGTAGTTCCTAACTTGGCATCACGAGAATGAATGCACTCCCCAGTCATGTAGGGTCCAACCGACATGGTCAGGACCCCAAAAGAGGCGCTACAGGCGATGCCGTGCTGTAAGCAAAGCCACTCAGGTCGGTCGTCTGCTGCCATACATAGCCTAGCCACGCAAAATTTCACCTCACTGCCCTACTAGACACATTCGTCGCACGTTCCACGTTGATTTCTGCTGTTATTTAACGCAGTGTTGCCTTTCTGTTACCACTGGCAACTCTACGAAAACGCCGCTGTTCTCGATCGTTAAGTGAAGGTCGTCCGCCATTGCGTTGTCCGTGGTGAGAGGTAACGTCTGAAATTTGGTATTGTCGGCACTCTTGATACTGTCGATCGCGGAACACTGAATTCCCTGACGACTTCCGACATATACTGTCCCATGCGTTTAGCTCGAACCACCATGCCACGTTCAAGGGTCTGTTAATTTCCGTTGTGCGGGCGTTATCACGTCGGAAACTTTTTCACATGGATCACCAAAGTATAAATGACAACCCCACCGATGCATTGCTCTTTTATACCTCGATTACTCGATACTACCACCATCTGTATGCAATCCCATGATTTTTAACACCTCAGTGTACTTTTCCGCCTTCCATCGTAGGAATTTCTAATCCGTTCGGCTTTCTCCTTTGGTTACCTAAAGGAATTTCAAAGGGTATGAGCTCTCATCAACCCTTTTTGAGACACGGAGTGTCTTAAAATATATGGTACAACTTTAATGTGTTATAGCTTCCAAACTAATTAAGATATCCACACCACGTTTTGTTTATGTGACACACTATCTCACATGTCATAAAATGCCATTCAGTCAATTTTAATATGTGCATCTTTGGTAACACCAACAATATGCTGTCTGTATTCAGGCTCTATCCTCACTCAGTGCAACGTCTGAGCACCAGCTGTGGCAATGACAACAACGATTCAGTCCTTTAAATCAGTGATGTGGTTGACAGCTGTTTTGACCTCGACATACCCTCTTAGAAAAAAGTCCATCGGTGTAATGTCGGGTGACCTAGGAGGCCTAGGAACTGGGCCACCACTGCCAATCCAGCGATTTGGAAACACCTCGTCTAGCGCGTCTCTCACAGTGTGTGAGCCCAGTGCGGCCGTACACCATCTTGCTGAAAACAGGCTGTGTCTTGGCGGTCAGCAAGTTGAGGTAACTCACACAGCTCCAGCATATTAAGGTAAGTTAACAGTTGTTTTTACCAAAAAAAGAAACCAACGATCCCACAATGCGACCACTCTTCCTCTTTTGGGCTTTCACATGCCTGTTCCGTCAGCATACGCCCACATGCCTGGAAATACTGGAGTATCAGTTTGGCAGTGTTCGATCAAGTTTATTTAATACTTCCAACTTACGTCAGTGTAAATATGCTCAGACTGGAGGCAGTGGTGGGGGACTATATTCACTTCCATGTCGTCAGCAAGTTGTGGTAACTCACACAGCTCCAGCATATTAAGGTAAATTAACAGTTGTTTTTACCAACAAAAGAAACCAACGATCCCACAATGCGACCACTCTTTCTCTTTTGGGCTTTCACATGCCTGTTCCGTCAGCATACGCCCACATGCCTGGAAGTACTGGAGTATCAGTTTGGCAGTGTTCGATCAAGATTATTTAATACTTTCAACTTCCGTCAGTGTAAATATGCTCAGACTGGAGGCAGTGGTGGGGGACTATATTCACTTCCATGTGGTTGGTGTGGTAACTTGTCTAGGGTACGTAGAAATATCAAGCATTTGGATTATTTGTAGGAGACAGGCGGTTATGTATCGTCATATGAAGGATGATCACAGGCCATTGCTAGACTCTATAGGGAAGGGTTGAAGTATTTCACTATAAAGCCGAAAATGGAGCATTACACCAAGAGAATAGGGAGCTCTGAGTGCTGAATTAGAACTATATGGTCAGTTGCTAAAGCAGTACCAATTCAGAATTTGTGCCTCATCGTACCTCAACTTTTTTTAGGGGAAAATGATGATATTAGTAATCCAAAGCTTTATGAAAAAAATACGCAGCCTGACAAGAAACGTGAAGTATCCAGAAGAGGAGGAGGAAATGATAAGAGGCTTTGAAACGTCCCCTTAGAAAAATTTATACAAGACTGTGCTTAAACTGACACACAATAGTTTTTAGCGCAACGCAATCTGACTTTCAAAAATCCCTACGAAAGAATGGCCCTGACTAACATTAACCTATATGTTTCACAAATCACTTACCTCACAAAAAATCTTCGTTACTCGAACTACTGCAATACAGCGAGCACCACTACTGCTAGCTAAATAAAAGATTCAAACTACTGAAGGCACTAACTACTGATAGGCATAGTTAGCGAATGAAAGATTTTAATAGAGAACAAACAATGTATTTACCTTAATAGTCATAATATACACTCCTGGAAATGGAAAAAAGAACACATTGACACCGGTGTGTCAGACCCACCATACTTGCTCCGGACACTGCGAGAGGGCTGTACAAGCAATGATCACACGCTCGGCACAGCGGACACACCAGGAACCGCGGTGTTGGCCGTCGAATGGCGCTAGCTGCACAGCATTTATGCACCGCCGCCGTCAGTGTCAGCCAGTTTGCCGTGGCATACGGAGCTCCATCGCAGTCTTTAACACTGGTAGCATGCCGCGACAGCGTGGACGTGAACCGTATATGCAGTTGACGGACTTTGAGCGAGGGCGTATAGTGGGCATGCGGGAGGCCGGGTGGACGTACCGCCGAATTGCTCAACATGTGGGGCGTGAGGTCTCCACAGTACATCGATGTTGTCGCCAGTGGTCGGCGGAAGGTGCACGTGCCCGTCGACCTGGGACCGGACCGCAGCGACGCACAGATGCACGCCAAGATCGTAGGATCCTACGCAGTGCCGCAGGGGACTGCACCGCCACTTCCCAGCAAATTAGGGACACTGTTGCTCCTGGGGTATCGGCGTGGACCATTCGCAACCGTCTCCATGAAGCTGGGCTACGGTCCCGCACACCGTTAGGCCGTCTTCCGCTCACGCCCCAACATCGTGCAGCCCGCCTCCAGTGGTGTCGCGACAGGCGTGAATGGAGGGACGAATGGAGACGTGTCGTCTTCAGCGATGAGAGTCGCTTCTGCCTTGGTGGCAATGATGGTCGTAAGCGTGTTTGGCGCCGTGCAGGTGAGCGCCACAATCAGGACTGCATACGACCGAGGCACACAGGGCCAACACCCGGCATCATGGTGTGGGGAGCGATCTCCTACACTGGCCGTACACCTCTGGTGATCGTCGAGGGGACACTGAATAGTGCACGGTACATCCAAACCGTCATCGAACCCATCGTTCTACCATTCCTAGACCGGCAAGAGAACTTGCTGTTCCAACAGGACAATGCACGTTCGCATGTATCCCGTGGCATCCAACGTGCTGTAGAAGGTGTAAGTCAACTACCCTGGTCAGCAAGATCTCCGGATCTCTCCCCCATTGAGCATGTTTGTGAGTGGATGAAGCGTCGTCTCAGGCGGTCTGCACGTCCAGCACGAACGCTGGTCCAACTGAGGCGCCAGGTGGAAATGGCATAGCAAGCCGTTCCACAGGACTACATCCAGCATCTCTACGATCGTCTCCATGGGAGATTGGTAGCCTGCATTGCTGCGAAAGGTGGATATACACTGTACTAGT
This sequence comes from Schistocerca gregaria, assembly GCF_023897955.1. Taxonomy (NCBI): domain Eukaryota; kingdom Metazoa; phylum Arthropoda; class Insecta; order Orthoptera; family Acrididae; genus Schistocerca; species Schistocerca gregaria. Next base: position 328,902,935 of record NC_064925.1, on the reverse strand, counting down.
GCCGACATTGTGCATGCTCTGTTGCCTGTGTCTATGTGCCTGTGGTTCTGTCAGTGTGATCATGTGACGTATCTGACCCCACGAATGTGTCAATAACGTTTCCCCTTCCTGGGACAATGAATTCACGGTGTTCTTATTTCAATTTCCAGGAGTGTATATATCAGTTCATGACACCAATTCTTACAAATTTCAAAACTCCGCCATCTCTCTCCCCACGTCCACCACTGCTGGCGGCTCACCTCCAACTGCCCAACAATAGGCGCTGTTAGCATCCAGCTGCCGCTGCCCAACACTACAATGGCGAGTATTACAACAACGCCAACCAGCCACAGACTGCACACGGCACAGCCAGTGATTTTCATACAGAGCGCTACATGGCGGCGGCGTTACCAATAAAAAAACCTAAACAGTCTACTTACAGCTTCAGTGGTTGAGAGGGTGAGTGATGTTGTTTCAGCGATTACAACAAAATCGAGTCAGATTTACAAAGAACTTGGCAGTATTAGCTCACTTATGACAATGTAGTCACTCTGGAATGGATGCCTCTACTTATTCTATTGGAAAGAATGTCATAAAGTCATTGTATCCTTTCCAGAGACAAGATGGCCCAAACTCTTGTAGATGGTACTGGATATGGGAGTGGGATGGCGATCACGCCCGAGCTGGTTCCATACATGCTCTATTGGAGACAGATCTTGGGATCTAGCAGTACCTCAACATCATGTAGGCAGTTCATAGAAACAACTGTCACGTGTGGGCGAGCATTCTCGTGTTGAGAAATGGACTGTGATATTCTCGCAAGAGAGGTAACCAATGAAGACACAGGATGTTCGTGAGGTACCCTTGTGCCATCACAGTTCCTTCAGTCACTACCAATGGAGTTATATTCAGTGGACACCCACGCCATGACTCCAGGATAGTACCGCAATGCCATTGGAAGAATGAGGCCTCTCTCCAAGAAGTCGCCATACTCGCCACAGTGATCACCTGGCGTCTTGCAGAACCGTGAGTCATCGTTAAACACAGTGTGACACCTGTTGTGGTTGGCAGGAAAGCCAACCCCTTGGTACTAAAGGAGGCCGAAATGCACGCGTTTTAGCTCACGCAGGCTGGCGTGAGGTCTGTAACATGACAAGGGAATTAGAACTGAGAAAAACGGACGTAGCTGGTGGAATACTTAATTTTAATCCATTAATGACGAACGTCGCTCTTGACGGTACATGATTTACAATACCAATAGAAACTGATAATGGCGCCTTTCTAGGCTGAAGGCTATGCTAACTATCGTCTCGGCAAATGAGAGCGTAGAAGTCAGTGAACCATCGCTAGCAAAATCGGCTGTACAACTGGGGCGAGTGCTAGGAAGTCTCTCTAGACCTGCCGTGTGGCGGCGTTCGGTCTGCAATCACTGATAGTGGCGACAGGCAAGTGTGGTGTCTGGCGGTGACACCACAACACCATTCACCAGCAGCCCATGCTTTCCGCTGTTAACAACAGAATTCGTACGGTATGCTAATTCCATAGTCCAGCTGCTGATAGTCCTCAAACAACAGTGCGGGATGGCACAGATTTTTGCAGGAGTCCATTACTTATTCTCGGATGGGTGGCCCAGTGCGAAGGGGTTACGACGCGCTTGGTTCACAATACGTCGATCCTCCCATTTGGTGGTCACACGTGATCTACCAGAACCTTGACGACGAGTGTGCCTGCCCTTACGTTCTCAAGTAAGACAGCATCAGACAACTGTCACACCCAAACGCCAATAAATATCAATATTGTAAGATATGACCAGCTGGCCAATAGGAGATCCACAATAAGGTCCCTTTCAAACCCTGTCCGGTGCTGATAATACTGTCTCACACGAATAAACAGCATCTTCTTATTCTTCACGGCGATCACTCAACATCTGATGCTGTTAGCGCCTCTTATATACCCCTACACACCTGATAACAATACTAAAGACGAACAACATCAAAGCACTCTGTTGGCTGTTCTAGCTAACACAAAGAATTGCAGCTCTAACCATTTATGTACACCCCGATGTTGTGCACACGTACGAAGTTACATTGACATCCGACCATGTCGTCCGCGTGCTGTGCTTTTATTTAATCAGGCGGTGTATTCAATAACAGTTTGCGGTCTATGGTTGACTATACAGATGAAAATTTTGTAAGCACAGACTAATATGCAGAAGATTTAAAAGCTAGTCATGTTACATGAAGCTACAGCAAATGGGCAACGAGGAGGTTGATTCAATTGTTAAACCACTGAAACGTCAAGACTGACATGCGTGAGATGAAATTTGTATTAAAGTTGTGGAGAATAGTGCATTAACAGTGGTTGATTACACCGTCACCTGAGAAGCGTGTCTCTAAGGTGCTGTTTGCAAACATATTAAAATACTCGTCAGTAAAATCACTTTATAAAAAGGGAGAGAAAGATACTGCGTACAACTATGGACCAACATTCTTGCTACTAGTGCTTTCGACGGTGTTTCGAGGAAATTATTAATGGAGTAGTAACACATCTCAGTACACCTAATTTGTGGTCAGGCTTGAAATTTAGATACAGGGAAGCAGAATCAATAGGAAATGCAATTAGTTCGTTTGTGTGTGTGCGTGAATAATAAACTGAACACAGTAGGTCTTTTTGTTGGACCCACAAAAACATTTAATTGTATGATCTATGCTATACTTCGTTTTGAGCTGGAACATTACAGAATCAAGGAAAAGCTCAACAATGGTTCATTTCGTATCTAGAAAATTGCTACCAGAAAGATATATATTCCAGTGTCAACAAACAGTGAGGTGCTTTAAAATGGTAGATGGAAGGAGTGACAAAGCATTTCGTTCTCGCTCCTTCGCTGTTCTTAAAATACTTCTATTATCTTCTTCTAAACATGGAATATGAAGCAATATATTTTCTATCTGCATATAACGCAGGTGCCTTTGTCAAAGACGTGAAGTGTGATGTAAATGGTTTAGTAAATCACTGTCGAACTCTAGCACGTGGCTTACAGAAATAGACCAATAACAAAATGTGCTGCATACACTTTCAGAGATTAGGTTAGATGTACTTTTCGCTCCGACAGATCCATAGCGAGGGGGTATTCGCAGATACAAAACGTCAGAAAACAAGAATACACAGTAAATACTTACAGAGAAAAACGAAATATGCCAATGTACCTTCACAAGTTAAATGGTCCTCATATATATCGAAAAAGTGAAAAAAAAAAGATTTTAAAAACGTCTTCATTTAAAAGGTGATAGCACTTGTATCAGTGTGGGAAACGCTGGTGTGCATATGATAATTCTTGGGCTCTTGTAGTCGAGCATCATCAAATAGAAAAGTCACTTTACAACGCTTATTTACAATGATCTGATCTCATTACTCCTCTGCATCTGTACAGAAGTCAGACTGCATTATTTGATGTAATTAGTGACATTGGTTCTACTAAGAAATTCATCAGTGGAATAAAAGTAGTTGGCCACTAATAAATAATTTAGGCACCTTTTAAACTGAGTTTTATTAGTATTTAGAACTTTATGGTGTCTGGCAGGTAACTGAAAATGTGTGCTACTGAATAAAGGACACTTTTCTGGACCAAAGTAAGCAACTTTATATCTTTATGAAGATTATTCTCAATACTGACTCCATAAAGTGATGTGTTAGTGTGAAAAAGAGATGTATTTTTAATAACAGGTTTCTTTAAGGAATAAATATATCAGGAAACAGCAGCAGTTAGTAGGTTTAGTTTCTTAACATGCCCCTGCAGGACGTTCTTGATTTCACATCGCAAATAATTCGTAATACATGGTTTTGTACTTGCAAATCTTCAGCTTGGCTTGACAAGTTCCCCCAAAAATAATCCAGTATGGCACTATGGAAGTAAAGTATGGATAATATGGAAGGTTTTTTATTTTTACTCTGCCCGCTTGCATTAATGTGACCACCTGTCAAAAGCTTGCATAACTACCTTTTGTAGTGTGGACCTCTGCAAGATGTGCAGGAAGGCAGTCAATGATGTTCTGGAAGACACTGACAGGGTTGTGGAGCCATGCCGACTCCAGTGTCTGGCTAGGTTACTCAGTTGAGGATCCATGGTGCAAACAGCCCAATCCAGGTGGTCGCACAGATTCTCGATTCGGTTTAAGGTCAAGGAGTCTGTTGGCCAGGGGGATATGGTAAACTCATTCTGGTGCTGTTTGAACCACACATGCACTCTGTGAATTTTGAAACAGGTTGCGCTGTCCTGCTGGTAGATGCCACTGTGCCGGGAAAAAGCAAACAGCAAACAGCGTTAGTGTTACCTTCCAGGCCGACCTTTGGAACCTTCTGAGCACCACTCCTTTTCATTTACATAGTGATTTCCTTTTTAGACTTAAGCACTCTGTGTGGCCTTCAGCCGAGTTTTAACTTATTAAAATTGCAAGACTTTTCTTCTAAGACCTTAAGCTGCAAAAAAAAGTCTCTTGTTTGGTACGTGGCCTTCAGCCGAGTTTCAAGATTTCAAAATTGAAATTGAAAATTTCTTTTTCTTAGGCCTCAAGCCGTTAATTTGTTTCAAGTTGGTATGTGGGCTTCAGCCGAGTTTTCCAGCTTAAATTAAAAATATAAAATTTCCTTGTCTGAGCTTTAAGCCGTAAGGTTGTTTAGGTTTCGTATGTGGCCTTCAGCCGAGTTTTATGTGAAGCATTTTAGGATAAAGCCTTTAGCCTCTTTTAGTTGAAATTTAGAAGCTTTTCCCTTTAGGCCTTAAGCCGTAAAATTGTTTTCTGAATGATGTGTGGCTTTCCGGCGAGTTTTAATCTCCCTTAAATTAAAAATTCAAAATCCTTGTCTTGCCCTAAAGTCAATTATTCTTTAGTATGAGACCTTCAGCCGAGTTTTACACGAAATATTTTAAGATAAGGCCTTCAGCCGTTTGAAAGTGAAATCTCTTCTTCCTAAGCCTTAAGCTGTTAAATTGTTTTGTTGATATGCGGCCTTCAGCCAAGTTTTCAACATATTTAAAAATTGAAACTCTTTGTCTCGGCGTTAAGCCGTAACACTGTTCTTGATTAATGTGAGGCCTTCAGCCGAGTGCTACGGGAAAAAATTTAAGCTAATGCTTTCAGCCTCTTTACATTGAAGATAATTTTTTTTAAAGAAGAACTCCTGTACCTCTATTCCTTGACTAGGCCTTGTGCCTTGGATTTTCGGTGTGGCCTTCAGCCAATTTCAATTAAATCGAAGGACATCTTTCGTTAAAACCTTGAGAGTTTTTGATTCTTGCTTATGTGATTGTGTGTTTTAACAAATAAAGTTTATATGTTGAGGGCAACTGTCAGTAACTTATTTTGGCCCCTTTCCAAAAATATAACCCCATCCAATCTGTCCTATCCAAAGAATAGTGCTGTTCTGACATCTGTAACTACTGGTATTTTACTATTCATGACGATGCCTCTCTCTAACGTTCTCTATTATTTGCCCAGCCAATTTACCCTTCCCTTCCCTTTCCTGAGGTGAAGGCCATGCCTAGTATAATTCTCATAAATAGAAGTGATTCACTGAATTACAGACCCATATCTTTCTCATCGATTTGCAGTACGATTTTGGAACGTATGCTTTGCTCGAACATTACCAAATGCGTGAAAGAAGAAGATATATTGACACAAAACCGACGTGGATTCTGAATATATCGTTTTGGGACACACGAGAGTCCCATTATTCGCACGAAGTAATGAGTGCTGTTGACAGGTGATCTCGAGCTGATTCCATGTTTCAAGAATTCCAGAAGCATTTTGTCACCATTTCTCAGAAGCGGAACCCAAATAGATTGCATGTCTGTGGAATAACGTCTCAGCTGTGCTACTGAATTCGTTGTTTCATGCTAGAAAGGTCTCAGTTTGTATTTTATTGACGGGAAGTCAATAAATTGAAACAAAACTGATTGCTGAGTTTTTCCAAGGAATCTGTAAAACCATAATCTATATAAAAGATCGAGGGAACAATCTGAGCAGCCATCGGGATTTTTGATTGATGATCATGTCGTTTACCACCTGTTAAATGCATCTGAAGATCAAAACCAATTGCAAAATGATTTAGACAAGATGTCTTGTAAGTAGGCTGTTTAGGTTTTTTTATTCGTAACACCACACAGCGCTCTGTATGAAAAATCACCGGCTGTGCTGTGTGCAGTCAGTGGCTGGTTGGCATTGTTGTAATACTCGCCATTGTAGTGTTGGGCAACTGGATGCTAACAGCGCGTAGCGTTGCGCAGTTGGAGGTGAGCCGCCAGCAGTGGTGGATGTGGGGAGAGAAATGGCGGAGTTTTGAGAGCGGACGATCTGGACGCGTGTCCATCAGAGACAGTAAATTTGTAAGACTGGATGTCATGAACTGCTATATATATTTATGACATTTGAACGCTATTAGGGTAAATACATTGTTTGTTCTCTATCAAAATCTTTCATTTGCTAACTATGCCTATCAGTAGTTAGTGCCTTCAGTAGTTTGAATCTATTATTTAGCTGGCAGTAGTGGCGCTCGCTGTATTGCAGTAGTTCGAGTAACGAAGATTTTTGTGAGGTAAGTGATTTGTGAAAGGTATAGGTTCTACATCTACATTTATACCCCGCAAGCCACCCAACAGAGTGTGGCTGAGGGCACTTTACGTGCCACTGTCATTACCTCTCTTTCCTGTTCCAGTCTCGTATGGTTCGCGGGAAGAACGACTGTCTGAAAGCCTCCGTGCGCGCTCGAATCTCTCTAATTTTACATTCGTGATTTCCTCGGGAGGTATAAGTAGGGGGAAGCAATATATTCGATATCTCATCTAGAAACGCACCCTCTCGAAACCTGGCGAGCAAGCTACAACGCGATGTAGAGCGCCTCTCTTGCAGAGTTTGCCACTTGAGTTTGTTAAGCATCTCCATAACGCTATCACGGTTACCAAATAACCCTGTAACGAAACGCGCCGCTCTTCTTTGGATCTTTTCTATCTCCTCCGTCAACCCCGTGTGGTACGGATCCCACACTGATGAGCAATACTCAAGTATAGGTCGAACGAGTGTTTTGTAAGCCACCTCCTTTGTTGATGGACTACAGTTTCTAAGGACTCTCCCAATGAATCTCAACCTGGTACTCGCCTTACCAACAATTAATTTTATATGATCATTCCACTTCAAATCGTTCCGCACGCATACTCCCAGATATTTTACAGAAGTAACTGCTACCAGTGTTTGTTCCGCTATAATGTAATCATACAATAAGGTTAATGTTAGTCAGGGCCATTCTTTTGTAGGGACTGTTGAAAGTCAGATTGCGTTGCGCTAAAAAATATTGTGTGTCAGTTTAAGCACAGTCATGTATATTTTTTCAAAGGGGACGTTTCATATGTCGACCCTCAGCCGAGGATACCTCACTGGAATCTTCTGATTTTTTCTTGTAGTTTGTGTAGTTAGTGTAGCCTTTGTTTATTGCTAGCTCGTAATTGTAGAGAGAATCTCCTTTGTAGTTGCAGTCTTTCATTGTTGTACTGTAAAACAGTTGTGGCATGCATGTAGATTTGCACCAAGTATTTCGCAGCTGCGCTTGCAATTAACTAGATATTATTTTCAGTGCTATGTTAATGTGTTCTCTTCTTTTTGCTCTTCAAATTGTGCTTTTCTGTGTTACCGTGTCAAATATTGTGACAATAATGGCGTGTCAGAAACGTAACACTAGGCTCCAAAGTAAACTGAGAAATAGTAGTGACGACGAGCCTAGCTTATCAGCACCACTGTGTAACGAATTAACAGACATTCGAAGTAGTAATTTGGTAATTGTGCATAGGGAAATGGAGCAGGCGGCAAGTAATGGTGTAGACAGTGAAACAAATAGTGAACAGGGAAGCATTGTCGATCGATCGGTCGGCAAGAGCTCGCCTCAGGATTCCGGAATGACAGGACACAATCTTGCAAATACTGTAGATTCAGGTTTTGTGTCCTCACCGTTTCCTCAAATGAGTCAAGGCACATTTTCTGCTTGTCAAAATGTGAATGTTGCCGGTGAAAATGCACTGCGGAAAAGCATAAAGGAACAGATTCCAGACACTAATACATTATTATTGCAATTAATGCAACAAATGAAACAAAATCAGAGACAAACACAGCAACAGTTATACACAATGGAACAAAATCTTCAAAAGTTAGACACAATGGAACAAAATAAGAGACAAACAAAGCAAAAGCTTCAAAAGTTAGACACAGTGGAACAACACCAGAGACAAATACAGCAACAGTTAGACACTATGGAACAAAATCGTCGGAAGTTAGACAACACACTTGAACAAACACGTGAGGATTTAACTACTGAGTTACATAACATTGAATCGAAATGTCAAAAAATCTGTAATGTCGTAAAAACACAAATTTGTGAGCATTTTCAACCTATTTTTTCGCGGCATGAAAATGCATTACAGAATCATGAATCAGCCATAAAAGAACTGCAAACTATTGTTCATGAAAATCATGAGACCTTGTAAGCTAAAATTGACTCAGTTGCATCTACCGATTCGGTTACGCAACTTGCAAAACTCAGGAAAACTTAAAGGACACGGTAGATACTCTGAAAATTGGTTCAGAAAGACACATGACACAAAAGAGTGCGAACAAATTAGGAAATTCAAACAAAATCAGAATCAAATTAATACGAAGCACCAAAGAGAAATCCGGGAAGTACAAGATCAGTTGACACAGGTAGTACAGGAATTACATATTTTAGAGGACAATCGCGCTCCAATACGGGAAGAGGGACATAGAAATACGGAACAGCCACAAAATAATAACACAGGGCACTTCGGAAATTATGAAAGACATTGGCAAGGTACATCGAATTTTAAGATGGAACCGCCGAAACGACGTAACAATGACCAATATGAAACTCGCCGACATGATGATTTTGACAATAAGCTGTTCATTACTACACGTAAATTCAGAACATTTAAGAATTCCGGCAACGACATTCATCCATAAGAGTGCCTTCATCAATTCTCTCATTGTTTTCCTCCCAACTGGTCATTAGAGCACAGATTAGAATTTATGTGTGGCTATTTCGACAATGAACCATCTGTAAGAATGCGATCGGTCATTCACGATTGCCACAGTGAAGGAGAATTTTATCATGCATTCCTCTCAGCATATTGGTCTCAGGCTACACAAGACCGAGTAAAATGTAGCATCATAATGATGAAACATTTCGAACAATCTGAATTTTCCAGTCTTGTGAAATATTTTGAAGACATGTTGCACTAGAATCAGTACCTGTCAAACCCATACAGCCCCTCAGAACTCATCCGCATTTGCTTAATCAAATTATCTGAACATTTATTGCATATTATTTTGGCAGGACGTTGCAAAGACGACACTGAAGCTTTTCAGGGACTCTCACAAGATTTAGAAATTGACACTGACAATCGCGGAACCGAAAACAGGAACACAACAATTACAAGTCACATCCGTCGCAATTCCGCGATGAAAGAAATAATAACTGGACGCGACAAGGCTATTCTCACAACACAAATTGTGACCAAAACAGACACCACCCGTATGACAACCGTTGGCAGAGTAGTAATAATTACAGGGAAAGATCACCTCTCCGCAGTAATGACTATCACAAAGACAATAAGAGAAACAGACAATATGGGAACCAAAATAAATATTATCAGGGAAGACAGAATGACTTTAGACGCAATGGTCCAGCGCAGTTACAATTCAGGAAGAAAGTCTCCACCACGTGACTGACAAGAAATTAATTACAGAAATTACCGACATGACGACAGACGATACGATCGTAACGACAGACCTGAATTGCATCAGAACTGGCGAGCTTCAAACAGGACAGGGCCTTCTCGTCAACGTGTATTTGTAGAAGTTAGGTCTCCTAATCCCAATAACGACGCGCGCCAACAAAGAGACAGACAGTGACTCGCACCTCAGGCAGCCACATGCGCCGGCTGGCTCAGATAGAAATAACATAGACGCTAACCTTGAGTAAATGTTTACACCACATTTCACATAATACCGTTTATTGAAAGATAATCTGCTTTTTAACTTTGTCTTTACCATATAACTTTTCACTTTACATTATGCTTTGTCAGACTTAGAATCTGTTAATATGCAACAATGTTTGAAGTTAACTATCCAGTCTAGAACCTAGGGAACATTTTTAAACAGAAATTACGAATGCATTCTTATAGTGAACAGACGACACAGTGCTGTATTTGTACATTCTTGCTTATTAGTTGCACGATTACGTAACGACTACAAGGCTTACATACTTAGAACATTTACCAGCACTTCTCATGAGATTTTAATGCAACATTTTGGTTTACCTGAAAATATATTCTGGATTTAAAGTACTTTCTGTGAGATACCATATGACACAGTGGTTAATTTATGTGACAGCTACACGATTTTATCACGACGCTACTAATGAGTGACAATTTACAATGTTGCTTTTGCGGTTTATCTGTTTTATACCTGCACAGTTTTTCTGAATTCTTCTCGAAAGTAAAACATGTTTTAGTAGTAACTTTGTGGTATGGCTACAATGAGACAGCATTTTCTGTAGCACAACAATACGTTACAGTACAGTACTTACTTCATCACGGCAATAAGCGAAGTAACTACGATATCTATACGCAAAGCATTTCACTTTCGTTTATCATGAGGTGAGTACATTGACTTTTGCAGAACTTAGCTTTCGGAGGACGATAACTATGACACTTCCACAGAGATTATCTTACAACAAGACGCACAGTTCAGCGCTACAGTACATGTATTTGAGTGATTAATTTTGTATTTAAAACATTTATTTCTAAAGATATTTCAAGTACAATGATACAAAGGTTTTCTGTGATACATTTAATTCCATTGCTGTAATCTGCAACACCTGAGGATATAATTACATTAATCCTCAGGGGGGTACACGCCTACTTTGTGTACCATGTGTGTGGCAAGTGTGGCAAGCACAAGGAGCCCTAGCTAATATGGTATTTGCTTATACAACTTTACACATCGGTACCATATTTCTCTAACACATAAATTACACAGCTATCTGATCATTTAACTGAGAGAGACTAATATTTATTTTACTACATTAGTGACAGATGTTTACGTAATTACACGGTTGGATAACTTCACACTTATGAAATTGTATTTTATCTGTACTTTGTGAAATGTTCATATTTTTTCGGGAACCATTGTGATACTATAAGAGCTTTGAATGATGTATTTGGTATGGGATCATGATTTTTAAAGTACGTTTGAGGCAGATGACACTTCTGACATGAGCAGAGAATTTTTCTTAGGTTTTGAAATTATTGGAGGAAGCTACGACGATTTTGAGAGTTGACTGAGGTGTTATGATGTTATTATTACGACGACGATGTGAATTATGCTGCTGAGGTATGTTTAAGCTGATGCTGTAGGAGTTATTTGGTTATGCTACGTATCTGTTATGATGAAATATTGAAGAAGTGTCGACGAATAAGGTAAGGAATAATCAGTAGTGGTTAGGGACTCTGGTTTGTGAAAAAGGTTGTTGGAAACCAAGAATCGTACTTTAAGAGCTATGAAATGTATGTAAATGCGTGAATGTATTACAATGCCGACGAAAATTTTTTGGACACTATTATATCAATAGGATTTTGTTTCTATAGATGTGTAACGCAAATTCTTGACCTGTGAAATTTTTTATACTATATTGCCACTGTAGCGGAAACTGGTGTCGTAAATATTTCGGTAAGACAGTTAAGTGACCACCTGCACGTAATGCGTCGTGGGCACCCAGCTGCGCGACAGCCACCTGACAAAAGAAAGCCATTAGGTCAAAATAGAAAGAGGCCCATTATCCTCGCTATTGACATTCCTTTGTAGAAAGCATCGCAAAAACGACACGCTCATTACTTGGAAAGATACTTTCTTACATCTGCACACCTGATAATGACAAGTGTCTTTCTACGAGAGTTGAGAGAATTTGTACTAACTTATGAAATGTCACATGACTATGGAATGATATTTTTATGCTTTGCCTTTCATAGTTGCTTATTTCATTTGATATCTGGTTTCCAGCTGTGTTGCAGCATTAGTTTTGTAATATAAAATTAAATGCATTTGCTAATGTGAACACTTTCTGTCAACAGATCTATTAAATAATCATTTTATGATCCACATTCTTCGAAAAAGGAGCACTTGGAAAGGAAAGAACTATAAGAAGGGATTAATAACAGTTACTGCATACTTAATTTTCTTTTCAACTACTTGCTAATATCTTTTGTAGAATTAGTTTTGTGGTGCACAACTTTAATGACATATATATTAATATGTGAATAGACATTTCCCTTTTCTGCATTGTTGTCTTTACTATAATATTTTTTCTGCTTCAACTTTGTCTTGTTTAGATATAAGTTATTGCATTTGCTGCTGCTGTTTGGCAGGCACAGTGTTACTGAATTTCACTTTGTATTACTCTGTTAAGCCAGTCTTACTACTGATTTATTTTTCTTGTTGCTGCACATTGGCTCATATTAGTTGTAATGTTGCATTTGCTTGGTGATTTAGATTTGCTGTAGCTTGCTTTGCCACTTTTCATTTTTTTGTCATTGCTGTTTGTGTTAATTGTTTTGTGCTGCTGCATTGCCTCGTCCCTTAGTTTAGCATCTGAACTCAGTAGATTTAAGTTAGCTTAGGAGAAGGTAGACTATGTAAGAGAAAGAGTTGCGTTGAATTGGAAGAAATGCATTGAGAAGTTATACGAAAAAAGTACAGAAAGCAGGTATAGATAGGACTTTTTGGACATAATGAAGAACGAAGGGAGATCTCCAAGAAGTAAAGAAAGTTTTGTTTGCAAAATACAACAATAAAACACACCCTGTCCTTTCCTTGTGTTATCCCACTATGTGTTTGTGTACTCTTGTATATTTGTGCTTTTCCTGTCTTTGTGTGTTTAGCTAATACGATTTGTGTTCTAGAATTTTTCTAGTACTAAGGTACATTCACTATGAAGAGGAATACTGTTATTGTCAAATATAATTTGCATTAATAATATTTTATTTTCTTTGTAAAGATCTTTATAGACATTATTAATTCTGTTCATTTTTAATGCTTATGTGTGAAATTAATGTTTCGAAAACTATTCTCATTATTTTATATATGTACTTATGTCAAAATTTATTGTACCACTGATGTACAAGTTTATTCCTATTCTTTTGTTAAGCCCCTATTACTACAAATGTTATCTGTATTATTATGATTTTAATGATGTATTTTGTACCTTTGTTATTGTATTCTCATGTTATAAAATTGTAATTGAGACCAGTTCATCAAATTAAGTAACTTGTAAATTACATTTCACTGCACACGTTTCTGTTGGTCATAGTATATGGACAATATGTGAGAAGTAGGGACTGATAGTGTTTGCACGTGTGTTAATAATTCAGCAAGGGACTGGATAACAGCATTGCTGGTTCTAAGGACATTTCAAACAAATTCTTTGTGAGTGGACAAGTGGTGGTTTATGACTTGCTGTATTCTTCACAAGACTCTTCGATGGTGATTGTGAACCTGCACAGTCGCAACAGTTGGCTGCTAGCCATCGCTACAAGGACTACAGTGGGTCTATACCTTTGTTGACTCACCAATACCATTATTTCTACAAGAACTGCAGTGGGTCTGCACCTCTGGTGGCCCACCAATACCATAATCTCTACTAGGACTACAGTGGGTCTGCTCTGTGCTGACCAACCTACCAATATTCTTCAAAACTTCGACTGACTCTGCTGTGGATTTGCTCTGTTGTAGCCCATTACCTGTCAGCATGTCAAGAGTCAGCACTGTCTTTCCGTTGGAAGGACAACACTACTTCTTCAAGACTGCATGGAAATCCACTACTTCCGTGTGCATTTTCTTTTACTGCTTGGACATTGAGCAAAAACACTGCTATTTTACTGTGATGAACGATCAGGACTGTCTTTATGGACTGTGAGAAAATTTTAGCTTTAGACCAACATTGTATCGATAAGTGTGTGCATTTCATTTCTTTGTTATTGTAATTATGAAAAAATTTTTCAAATCTGTGTTGGCCACTGCCCAAAACAACTTGTAAATTTTTTTTGTGGGGAGCATGGGGGCTATGTAAGTAGGCTGTTTAGGTTTTTTTTATTGGTAACGCCACATAGCGCTCTGTATGAAAAATCACTGGCTGTGCTGTGTGCAGTCAGTGGCTGGTTGGCATTGTTGTAATACTCGCCATTGTAGTGTTGGGCACCTGGATGCTAACAGTGTGTAGCGTTGCGCAGTTGGAGGTGAGCCGCCAGCAGTGGTGGATGTGGGTAGAGAGATGGCGGAGTTTTGAAATTTGTTAGACTGGATGTCATGAACTGCTATATAGCTTATGTCGTTTGAACACTATTGAGGTAAATACATTGTTTGTTCTCTATCAAAATCTTTCATTTGCTAACTATGCCTATCAGTAGTTAGTGCCTTCAGTAGTTTGAATCTTTTATTTAGCTGGCAGTAGTGGCCCTCGCTGTATTGCAGTAGTTCGAGTAACGAAGGTTTTTGTGAGGTAAGTGATTTGTGAAAGGTGTAGGTTAATGTTAGCCTGGGCCATTCTTTTGTAGGGATTATTGAAAGTCAGATTGAGTTGCACTAAAAAATATTGTGTGTCAGTTTAAGCACAGTCATGTATAATTGTTCAAAGGGGGCGTTTCAGTCTATATGGATCGAATGTGCAATTGACCTCAGAGAGTTTCTGGATCCTCCACATGAGCACTATATCCGGAAATCCATGAAATATCTGTTACACAATAAATCACACAAATTTACTGGTTATCGATTCTCCTAAATCCTTGGGGTTACAATTACAAACAACATGAATTGGAACGATCACACAGAAAATGTGAGGATGGCAAACCACAGACTGCGTTTTACTGGCACAATAAGACGTGCAACAAATCTACTCGTACTAAGGAGACATGTAACATGGACTATCCTTGACCGTCCTCTTCAGGAGTAATGCTGCACGTTACGAGAGCCTTATCAGATAGAACTGACGAGGGACACCGAAAAAATTCAAAGAAGGGCAGCTCCTTTAGCATTATCGTGAAATGATGGAGAGAGTTTTATGGATATGATACTTGACAGTCATTAAAACAAAGGTATTTTTTGTTGTGGCGGGATCTTTCCACGAAATTTCAGTCACGAACGTTCTCCCACCCACAAAGGGAAAATCATAATCAAAATAACACAAGATAAATTAGAGGACGCACCAAATATTAAGGTATTCATTTTTACCACGTACTATTTCAGAGTGGAACGATCAAAAAATAGTCTGAAAATGGTTCTATGAAACTTCTGCCAGGCACGAAAGTGTGAATCGCAAAATAATCATGACGATGTAGACGTAGATGTATAAGCACTATAAACATTTTAAGAAAGTGTAAATACTGTTCTGGATTTTCAAAATGTTTATTACCTTTCTCTAAATTATTTGGTGATTAATTTCCAGGCGTACATCTTCCACCGAACCCAATGAATTAAACTGTAGCGGAGATAAACGAGTCAAATAAGCATTTATTGTCATTAGTCCTCTAATACGGAGTTATTACACATTTTATACGTTATGTAACGGGGGATATTGTCACAAACATACGAAGATAGTAAACTAATAAACTGTCCTTTCAGTGCAGTAAAAAGATATGCCTTAGTGCACCAATTTAACGGTACAAACTAACTTAAGGTTATACCCAGAATAATTTCTTCTACAAGGTGTATAGAAGACACCGAGTACCTGAGTTGCTCATACGTTGCGGGGAACAGAGATTAGTATGGATGTAGGTACATGGCCAGTGGACGCATCAGTTTCGGACAAGGGTTACCTGACATTTTCAGTATTCTGAGGCGTCCATATCAAGATGGGTAGCTGCCTCTGACGAGATCAAACGGGATGCGAGTGCTCTAGTATGTGTGCATTTTCTTATTGCGATACAGCTCTTTCCGATCATATTTGAGAATACTGTCTAATAAACAATCGTCTGAAATTTGCACTTTGTGCTTTTTATCTGCCCATCGTGTTTAGCCTTATCTTTTGAGACTACACCAGTGGTTTATAGAATTAACAGATTCGGAATTCATTGTCATAAAAAGTACTGTTTACACTTGCTTCCATGTATTTAAGACTTCTTCAGTGTTTTTGTACAGACATTCCTCAGTTGCTTTTAATACTATACTATATTAATGATTTTTAGGTCTATTCGCAACTGATAGACGTCCGGCTCAATAAATATTGTCTTTATTTAAATGCAGACTGTCCTAACGTAAATGTCGTTGATATATTTATTTTTTTAATTTTATTTACACTTCTAGTTCCATAGGACCAAAATGAGGAGCAAATGTCCAAGGTCAGTACACGAAATTATAATCTAGAAGTAATAACAGATAAAAAAGTTTATGAATCCAAAAAAGGTCACGCCATAAGTTCAAGTAAACGCAGTTAACAATATAACATAAGAGTCAGAATTTTCTAAAGAACTCCTCAACAGAACAGAAGGAGTGACCCATGAGGAAACTCTTCAGTTTCTATTTGAAAACACGTGGATTACTGCTCAGATTTTTGAATTCTTGTTATAGCTTATAGAAAATGGATGCACCAATATACTGCACACCTTTCTGCACAAGAGTTACGGAAGTGCGATCCAAATGCAGACTGTATTTCTGCCAAGCATTAACCGAGTGAAAGCTGATAATTCTTGGGAATAAGCTAATATTGTTAACACGACACGACAGTAAAGAATATATGTTGAGAGGTCAATGTCAAAATACTCAGACTAGTGAACAGGAGTCGACAAGAGTTTCGCGAACTTACATCACTTATTGCCCGAACTTCCCATAACTGAGCAAACATATAGCTTTAGGGTGGGAAGAGTTACCACCAAATATAATACCATATGACATAAGCGAATGAAAGTAAGCAAAGTAGACTATCTTTCGTGTCGAACGATCACTTACTTTAGATACCGTTCGAACAGTAAAATTGGCAGCATTAGCTTTTTGAACAAGATCCTGAACGTGGGCTTTACTATCTGTCTGAACACCTAAATATTTTAACTGTTCAGTTTCACTAATCATAGGCCCATTCTGTGAAATTAAAAAGTCGGGTATTGTTGAATTTTGTGTCAGAATCTGTGCAAACTGAGACTTACTGTGATTTAACATTTGCTCATTTTCCACAAGCCATGAACTTGTCATAAAGTGCACTATTTGAAACAGAGACAACGTTTCACACAACAGCCTTTACTACCAGCAAACAGAAATGTTTTAGAATTACCTGTAATGCTAGAGGGCGTATCACTTATAGAAATAAGGAACAGGAGTGGCCCTAATACTGATCCCTGGGGCACCCACCATTTGACTACCGCACTCAGACCTCACACCATAGCCATTCTCAAGACTGTGAATAATGCCCTTTTCCTGTCTGTTGATAAAGTAAGAGGAGAATCAATTCTGTATTCCGTAATCGTCCAACTTCTGGAGCAATATTTTCTGATCAACACAATCAAATCCCTTAGTTAAATAAAGAAATACTCCTAGCGATCAAAACCTTTTGTTGAATCCATATAGTCCGCAGCTCGTGGTCGTGCGGTAGCGTTCTCGCTTCCCGCAACCGGGTTCCCGGGTTCGATTCCCGGCGGAGTCAGGGATTTTCTCTGCCTCGTGATGACTGGGTGTTATGTGATGTCCTTAGGTTAGTTAGGTTTAAGTAGTTCTAAGTTCTAGGGGAATGATGACCATTGCTGTTAAGTCCCATAGTGCTCAGAGCCATTTGAAGCATTTTTTTTTTAAATCCATCTGGTACCTCACAGAGAAAACAGAATATAACATGTTTATTTGTTTAACGACTTTTAATTGATAGGCATATTACGTGATATAAAATGATCAATTATCCGTGCATACACAGCCTTTTCAATAACTTTAGCAAACACGGTGGCATAGAAATCGGTCTACAATGTTCTGCATTATCCCTTTCTTCGTTTTTATAAAGCGGTTTTACTACTAAGTACTTTAATCGTTCAGGAAACTGACCGTTCTTAAAGGAAAAATTACTTTATATCGTCGACCTTGTGGTGCTGACCAGACACTCCCTTTACAATTGACCATATGGTTTTAATTTTACCCTGTGAATTAGCTATTCTATTTGTGTACCACACACTCTTCGCCTTCCTAAGAACATTTTAAGCACATTACAATATTGTTTGTAATGGGCTACTGTAGCCTCATTGTGAGTAATTCTAACATTTTGATATAATTCCCGCTTTGTTCTACTAGTACATGATATCCTTATCCCACTAGTCAGCCACAAAGAGTGCCTTTTGCTGCTAGTAACCCGTTTAGAACGTTCTAATGGAAAGCAACCGTCAAAAAGCATGATAAATGTGTTAAGGAAAGTATTATATTTGTCATCCATGTCATCGGCACTATAAACACCCTGCCACTCTTGTTCCTTAACGAGATTTAAAAAACTCTTTATTGCCGTTGTCTTAGATTTCCTACGTAGTTTGTAATTATATGTGATACTTGTTTGAGTACAAAAACCTTTTAGCGTTAAAATTTATGCATCATGATCTGAAAGGTCATTCCCCATTTTCGTAGCAGAATGCCAATCTAGTAATGAAGAATGAGCAAAAATATGGTCTATGGCTGTGCTACTGATCCTCTGCCCCCTAGTTATAAAAAACAGTCTGCATCAGATCATATGAGTTTAGGAGATCTACCAGTATCCTTTTTCTTGCACATTCATATACAAAATTAATACTGAAGTCACCACATATAATTAATTTTTTGTACTTCCTATAAAATGAACCAAGAATCCTCTCTAGCTTGAGCAGAAACGCTCTAAAGTCAGAGCTAGGGACCTATAAACAACAACAATTACAAGTTTAGTTTCACTAAATTCAACTGCACCTGCACGACATTCCAATATCTGTTCATTGCTGTGGCGTGATACGTCTATGGACTCAAATGGAATATTGTGTTCGGCGTACATGGCCACTCCCCACTCCCCAAGGAACTCCTTAAAAAACAACCACCTAATCTGTATCCTGGTAAAGGAAGTCTCTGAATTGTCAAATTATTTACCAATAATATCAGAGCCAACATCTATAAGCAGTTCTCTAACTTTAATACCTGTTATATTTTGATGAAATATGCTAATTCCTTCTGTACTTGGATACCTGAGCTCCTCTGAAGGAGATTACTTAGATAGAGGGACTTCCTTGAAACATGTATACCTATCAGCTGACTAAAAATGGTGCAACTCTAACAGGAATTTTTCCATGAGTGATCACATCACCACCCACTACACTGTCACCAATAAGCTTTGACAGCCTTCCCCTCCCGTACCTATCGAAGTGCAGGCCATGTCTAGTGTCACCCTATCTACTAATAGGCTCAACTGTCTCCACTACAATGTCTCCCATGCCCTCTGCCATCAATGCCTTCTCCAGCCCCATGTTAACACGCTTGACAGCCGCATTAAAATGAGGCGGATCATGACGCTGAAACAGTTGCATGAAATGCACATTAGTGCCACCAGTTTGAGTAGCTATCTTTACCAGGTCACCACCTACATCATATTCCCAGTCCAAATTCACTACCTGATCCTTATTCGTAAAATTCCTGCGTAACTCCCCTGTGTTGTCAGTCAACTGAGCCAACCCTGCAGTAAGCTTCGCAATGTTGGTGACCTGGTACCCATTCCCCAACACTTTCTGCAACAGCTTGCACACACCTCTACCATACGAAATACCTAGCAGCAGAGAGCTTACTTCTTTCTGTTAGACTTTGCAACTGACTTAGGCCTACTAACCACTGAGGACTGCTGCATGTTTCCTACACCTATAGCTACAAGAGGCTCCTCTCCATTCAGCTCTGACAGTTGGTCAAATCTATTGCATATACGCAATATACAACTGTATGACTGCCTCCTTCTCCTCCAAACTGCCTTCTTGCCAACTGCCAGTTTCCACTCCCCAGCATGCTTCACCCTCCTCAACCTATCTAATTCCTCTTTTGCGTATTGTAACTGCACCTGAAGGGCACAGATCTTACCCTTCTGCTCCTCTACCAAGTTATTTCTACTACTTATTTTGCATTCCCAGGAGAGGATCTCGCTAGAATGCCCACTGGCTTCCCCACTGCATTCCCCCCAATGAAAATGCTTTGAACAAATCCCACACCGTAACCCACTTCTCACAAATCTATGACAAAGCCCACACTTCTCACTCACGATAAAATGTTAGAGTTACTGAAAAAAAAACTAAACGTCTACGTTACCTAAGATCAATTACACCATTAGAACTATTTAAAGAACTAACAACAGTGGTCCCGAAATTCTCTCTTTACCAAGAGAGCAATATGGTTCAAATGGCTCTGAGCACTATGGGACTTAACTTATAGGGTCATCAGTCCCCTAGAACATAGAACGACTTAAACCTAACTAACCTAAGGACATCACACACATCCATGCCCGAGGGAGGATTCGAACCTGCGACCGTAGCGGTCGAGCGGTTCCATATTGTAGCGCCTGGAACCGCTCGGCCATCCCGGCCGGCAAGAGAGCAAAAAATCTTGTTAATACTACTAAACTATTACCAAGATAACGTCACACAATTTACTGGCTAAAACCAAAAATTCAAGCGGCCACTGGAACACTCAGCGAAGTTAAAACAGTGAGTGGAATTTTTACTCAAATATTTCACTAGAAACAATAAGAAATGTCAGCTGAAAACTACCGCACGAAATTTACTAAATGACTAACGCACAGCAAACTTTAAAAAACACGGTGAGCGAACGTTTCCAAAACTTTCTTAAACCGTTATTTCGCCAGGAACAGCACCAGACAGAGTTGAAAACTACAAAATTTAATAACTGTTTAACAGTGCACAAACAACTTTGTCAGTACTTAGCTTCGTAACAGCTACGGCTGCAACCGCACGCCGCGAAATGTAAACACACTACTGAGACGTAAGACCTGGGTGAACCACGAGTATTAATAGCAACTAAGGATTGGCAGATCAAGAAATTCATGGCACAGCGATTTGAGACTTCATCTTAATGTTTTCGCAATTAGCTGTTTATATTTTTGGAATCTAACACAGAAGCCTAAATTCTTCAGTAATAAGGAAAGTATTTCGACTAAATTCACGAAGCAGTGATTTTTAAAGATTGTGGTAATGTGGTGTCACCGCCAGACACCACACTTGCTAGGTGGTAGCCTTTAAATCGGCCGCGGTTCGATAGTATACGGCGGATACGCGTGTCGCCACTATCAGTGATTGCAGACCGAGCGCCGCCACACGGCAGGTCTAGAGAGACTTCCTAGCACTCGCCCCAGTTGTACAGCCGACTTTGCTAGCGATGGTTCACTGACTTCTACACTCTCATTTGCCGAGACGATAGTCAGCATAGCCTTCAGCTACGTTAGTTGCTACGACATAGCAAGGCGCCTTTATCCGTTACTATTGATATTGTGAAATATGTACCGTCAAGACCGACGTTCGTTATTAATTGATTAAAGTTAAGTATTCCACCAGCTACGTCCGTTGTTTCTAAATTCTAATTTCCTGGTCCTGTTCCAGACCTCACGCCAGCCTGCGTGAGCTAAAACGCGTGCCTTTCGGCCTCCTCTAGGAACACGGTGTTGGCTCTCCTTCCAACCACAACAGATAATATGTTCTTTTTTTTACGCCTTATAAAGTGCTTATCCATTCCCAAACAACACAGTAGAAGAACGTATGAGCTGCGTTTTAAAATAGCAGATTGTGGAGAGGTATTTTAAACTCGCGTTGTCGGTGAAATGTTCTACGTCTCTCTTAGAATCCAAATTGCTGGCAGACGGTACGTCAGTTTTAAAATATCTTGTAATGATATTAATTTATCTACAAGTAAGTAAGGAAGGAAAATTAGGGTGTAATCAGGTTACCATCCATTCGGAAAGCGGTTGCACTCAGCGACTGTTATATTGACTTGTAAATTTTGTTATGCAGATCTAGATTTCGGCTAAAAGCTAGACATTCTCAGTGCACTATTATTTTCGCTCAATGCATGTAAGTCCCTGTTGATGGGGTTTCACCGACAGTTCATTGAATACTCTTCGACGGTGTCAATAAACACGGATAATTCTCGAGTAGAATGAGATTTTCAATCTGCAGCGGAGTGTGCGCCGATATGAAACTTCCTGGCAGATTAAAACTGTGTGCCGGACCGAGACTGAAACTCGGGACCTTTGCCTTTCGCGGGCAAGTGCTCTACCATCTGAGCTACCCAAGCTTCTGTGAAGTTTGGCAAGTAGGAGACGAGGTACTGGTAGAAGTAAAGCTGTGAGGAGGGGGCGTGAGTCGTGCTTGGGTAGCTCCGATGGTAGAGCACTTGACAGAGAATGGCAAACGTCCCGAGTTCGAGCCTCGGTCGGGGACACAGTTTTAATCTACCATGAAGTTTCAATTCTAAAGTAGTTTACCAACAGTTCAGGAGCGAAATTACAGTTTTCTGGAGGCAGTTGACATTCGCTGTAGTGTTCCCTCTGACAATGGTACAAGCATTGACTATCCAGTTTATCAGGGTATTGGTCAACTACTTAGTCCAAGTATTTTTTTATGGTTCAAATGGCTCTGAGCAATATGGGACTTAACATCTGAGGTCATCAGTCCCCTAGAACTTAGAACTACTTAAACCTAACTAACCTAAGGACATCACACGCATCCATGCCCGAGGCAGGATTCGAACCTGCGACTGTATTTTTTTAGTCACTGAGCCTGTAGTTTTCATATACAAAAGTACTGTCATGGAGACATTGCTTGGGTATATGAAAATTACAGATTTTCCCCATGATTCGAATCCACGTAGAATTTTGTACCCCTCAACAATGGAAAACAGAGGTAACCTCTCGCTGTAGGGCCAGCCTAGCTAAGTATTACGTTGAAAATAATCTCCGGATTGAGGACAACTTTGCGTTTGCAGACATGTGCAGAACCACTATTACGGTCGTCCTGGACATGTAATCCAAATATAGTGTCCAGTCACATTAATATGATTACCTGTCAAAAAGTTGAATAACAAACTTTTGCGATTTGGACAGCTCCGAGAGTCAGCGAGGTTGTGGAAGTCACCGACAGCGATGTGGAGCCATGCCTACTCCAGTGCCTCGGTCAGCTGCGCTACGTTTCCAGGTTGAGGACGCGTGGCGCAAACAGCTCGAACGAGGTCGTCCCCCGGTTCTCCATTTGGTTTAAATCCGGGGAGATTGGAGTTCTGATTAACAGTTCCTTCGCATTTTTATGGCAGTCTAGATCAGAAACATAAGGAGTAGCTTTTTCACTTGGTGTCCACTGCGTGGATCTTCATTTACAATCATCATCTTTCAACGTTACGTGCGAACAAGTACCCCCGCAGCAAGCGCCTATTTATCACATGGCACCAAGATCCGTTGCTCGAATAGTGCCGGTGAAGCGTGTTGGTTTTAGCTGATCTAACGCGCTGATTAGACATAATTTGGTACGATGTCCCTCAAGGCTTTGAACAACTCTGTCAGCCAATGCCATGCTGGACATCTGTTTGCACAAAGACCAGAGATGGTCAAACTCGTTACTGACCTATTTATGAAGCTGTTTCTCTTGAATAAATAATCCAATTTTTTTGAAATTGTACTCACTTGTTTGTCTGTACATGTACAACACACATACCGATTTCCGTTCCATTCTGATAATTTCTTCGTGATACGTCGTTTTTTTTTTCGTAGAGTTTATGTAGAAAAAATTAACCAGAAGACACAGACAGAATTATAGAACATTTGTTGAAACATTAGGGAATAGTTTCATGGTACTAGAGGGAGCTGTAACAGGGAAAAAGTGAAGGCGAAGACCGAGATTATATCCAACAAATAATTCAGAACAACGTCTGCACGTTGTTGGCACAGCAGAGGAAGGCGTGGGGCTGCACTGACAGGACTGATGACCTAAAAAAAAAGTGTTTGCGTATGTGTGTGTGTGTGTGTGTGTGTGTGTAAAGGTCTATTGTTTGAATAAAACTCATGTTTGAATCATCAGATGCCTTTGTTTTAAACTCAAATATCAACTGGTTTGGACCTTCTTCAAGGATAAGGGTTAGCTGGTTTAAGCCACCACCATTATATTAGTCGTTACTTAAATACTGTGTAATGCATGCCATAAATACCAATATACGGCACAGGACTTTTAGAAGCAAACATACGAATACCAAATGTGCACAGAGCAGTACTGAAGAGAAGATCTGACCAAGGTGGGTAGTTTTAATAAAGTGTCGTACAACTGCTATTTTGTCTAAAATTGACATGGAGAGACCGTGGCTGTGTACAATTAATGTAGGTTAATTCTTACAAAGAAGAAAACAGCAACCAGCTACTATTAACACTGCTATTTATTTATGTAAATAGCGACGCTACCGGTTTCGAACTGGCAAGTTCATCATCAGACGGCTGTTCACATGTTTTTCAAGATACACTTTACATTATCGTCCATTGCGAATTTTCACTTTCGACGTAAGTGCAATAACCACTTAACCTCACATATTTATTTACGCCGTATTTCATCGTTTGGAGGTTAGTTATTTTCACATAGGGTCAACAACACGCCAAAAATACTCGCCACAGTGGAATAATAAAAATCAGAAACGGACGATAATGTAAAGTGTATCTTGAAAATCCTGTGAACAGCCGTCTGATGATGAAGTTGCCAGTTCGAAACCGGTAACGGCGCTATTTACCTAAATAAATAGCAGTGTTAATAGTGATTGGTTGGTGTTTTCTTCTTTGTAAGAATTAGCCTACATTAATTGTCGTACAACTACTGTGCCAAAACAGGTTTTTCTAACAATGCTCAGAAACCTAAATCGTAGCCTCCTTGAAATAAAGTCGCATAATAAAACTTGACAAGCATTCGCGACTGGAAGGATATGGTGGATGACCGGCTTAGCCACACCTTGGAAGAGCGTTTCCAGAATGATCTTCCATTCTGCAGAAGAGTGTACGCCGATCTGAAACTTCGTCGTAGGTCAAAAACTGCCATGAACGGAATTCGAACGTGGTTTTAATCCTCCAGAAAGTTTCAGTTCTGATCACAGTGTAAATCCTTTCTGGAAGTTCTTAGAATGCGCTCTAAGTAATGACGTTGGTACATTAAAATCTAGTGTGCCATTCTTTCAAATAGGCCGACCGTGGTGGCCGAGCGGTTCTAGGCGCTCCAGTCCGGAACCGCGCTGCTGCTACGGTCGCAGGTTCGAATCCTGCCTCGGGCAGGTTTAAGTAGTACTAAGTCTAGGGGACTGATGACCTCAGAAGTTGTCCCATAGTGCTCAGAGACATTCTTTCGGATAGGCCCTCGCCGTAGAGCACTGTGGTGGTGAATCCGAGCTTCCCGCGGCCTCCTGCATTGCTTTGCTCCACCTGATCCTCCGGGTTTATAAATACCCGGCTCGGTGTCGCCCCCGCGCCGCGGTGCGGGCGCCCTCCGCCGAGGACACTCCGCGAGAGGCGTCTCTGGTCGAGAGCGGCCCGGCGCGGGGGCGGCGGCTGAAAGGAGGAGCGGGCCGCCTTAAAAGGATAACAAAAGCGAGAGGAAGCGGGCATCTTGGCTTTTATTGTGTTGTGTCAGTACAGCTGCAGGCACTCGAGCCGGCGCGAGGGGACTCGCGCCCATTGTCTCAACAATCCGGGCCGCGCGGCGCGCCACAATGGCGCCATTGTAGCGCTGTTGTGGGCCGGGCCCGGGGGTGGGGGCGGTGGTGGCGGTGGCTGGTGTGAAACAGCCGCGGACGACGCGCCCCGGCCCCCGCTCGTCTTTTATTTTAGCCGATGCGGGTCAAGTACAGGCGGCGCACGGGAGCCGCGAGTCGACGCAGCATCCACCAGACACACTCGGCTTACGGTGCGGTCCTCCTAAACTACGAGCTTAACCCCGCGTCTGAGTTTGATGCTCGTTGTTGTTGTTATTGTTGTTAAGGCCGTGTCCTACGTGAGCGACAGAAGCGAGCGACAGCGCGCGACAGCTTCACGCGACAAAACACAACCGCAGGTGTAGTTACCGAAGTGTCCTACGTGAGCGACATCTGTGTCGCCGCCTGTGTCCCGCTGCAACTGGTACCGTTCGAATTCAAACGTGTTTGAATCTTGTCGCTGCAGCACGCGCGACACAGAGCGACAGCCACGTGTCTTCGCCGCAAAACAGTGGAGCGGACGCGACGGCTGCAGTTAATTACAGTAGAGCGTCGATTATCCGAATGTCGGTCACCCGAACGACCGAACAGTGTACTCACTCCCAAACCAAGTTTCCCACAGTAGTCGCCGCACTGGGCTCCCGCTGGCTGAACACTGCTTCTAATGGGGCCTTCACAAGGCGCTGCTGACCGGCCAAGCCTCCAGTCGCTGTGTTTCAACGATCTGCACACTTCTGTCGGCTTGGCACTGGCAGTAGAAGTAGCGGTAGTAACAAAGCTGTTCACAGCACCAGCTGCGCCAGCTTAGAGTTGAGGCGTGCCGCGGAGGCGCAGTTTGAAGCATTGGCGCCCCCAAGAAGAGCTTCTCACGGTGCAAACAGTCACCGCCTGTTCTCTGTTACGACCAAAGGTGTGCTGCTGCGTGAAGAAGTGAACCTGACGATACAAAATGCTTAAACGTAAATGTGTTGTCCTTTCTATGAGGGACAAGTACGAGATTATTAAAAGGTTAGAAGAAGGTGAATCTGCAACCACTTTATCCAATGAGTACAAGGTGGGGAAGTCGACAATTACGGATATAAAAAAACAAAAGACGAGCATAGCAAATTTTATAATTATACTTGATTCTACTGATGCATGAACAAGCCTTATACTGTGTGCATTGTTCATGCAAAATGCGTATGTAATATGTATATATTTTTGTTTAATAAACTGTGCCACATACTATACATTCGTACTGAAGTTGCCTTTGTATGTTACTTTGTAATGGTAAAAGAGATGCTGTTTTTATGGATAAATTTACTCTACAGTACTTCTTTTTGGCAAATAAACATGTGCAGTTCGATTATCCGAACAAACCAGTTTTCCGAACACCCATGTCCCCCAATTACTTCCGATAATCGACGCTCTACTGTACTTAACATCCCATTTTAAGAAAACTATTCGGTGAAAAAATTTGATTCTTCAGCAACCTATAGCTTGATATCCTCAGATGATAAAGGACAGAATTTATTTTCGTTATTCGCCATAGTTACTGTGCTGCACGAAATTGAGTACATGGCTGCACGAAATTTTTATGAATTTGCAGAGGTAAAATCACGTTGTGTAGACTTACCGTATAGTTCATTTAAGGCCATACATTATTGCGTAGACATGTAACCAATATATCTAAATTGTATTTAAAGTTGAGACCTGGATGATATCTCTTTTCATTCTTGAGATATTGGTTGTAATATCCGCGAACGGATAGCTCGCGGCGCGTCCGAACCTTTCTGTGCTTCGGGAATCAAGTGGTCGTAAAAATCGTCGTATCTCATATAAGGTCCAAAGTATCGAAACGACGATTTTTGGAAATGACAGCACGCAGAAAAGACTATTTTATCGTATGATTAACACTCGATACGTTTTTGTAATCGCTAGAGCAGAGCGAAAAAAAGTCTCCCTATAACTTACACGATGGGGTTTAGTCCAAATTTTCATAGCCAAACAAAGGGAGAGAAACAGGTAAACGGGGTATCAAAGTGACCAGCATGAGGTCTAGTTTCGCATGAAAATATTTAACTGCTCGAAAGTAATCAGGGTAATGAACGAAAACGTAATTAATAAACTGAGGAAAAATTGAAATATTTCACGAAAAGCTGCTGTAAATGAAGTGTCAAAAATTTCATCAGTTCAAGAACTGGCTATTTTGCACATAAAAAGATGCATTGGTAGGGTATTTAAATGTCAAAAAGGCTTCCTTCGAATCAAGTACGTTAGGAAGGCAAACGAGGAGTCAGTAAGATCATGCTTTCTGAATAAAACTTGAAATTCAAAAATGGAGGTAATCAGTCAAATATTTTATGAAATGATTTGTGTAAAAGAAATAAGTAGATGAGAGAAATGTTCTACGTGCCTTTGAATGATGCTCGAAATCGTGAACAGAAAATGAGGTGCACCAAACGTTTCCCTAATATTTTTATTTCATACTTTTAGACAAATCATTAGACAAAACGTTTGACTTTCTTTTCAAAATTTCAGGACCTTTCCCGAACCTCTATTACTAAACGTATATGCTACCTCTACACCACAGCTAGCTATTGTTCATTCCTCCACATATATTGGCTGTTAATAGTTCTTTATCATGTTAAAAAACATATTTGTATTAAATTTATTGATGAGATAGTCGAATGCTCCTCTGCTCATTCTCGTATATTTGAGGCATTTGTGTGGTGATCTTCGTAGTTGACGATAATTCTCCATTGAGATTCCTCCCTTTGTAAATTTCATGCACGGCATTCCTTTTCGATTTATTTTCTTAAGTAATCCTAATTCTGTACCCTTACTCTCCAGCTACAGTATTCTACAGGTTAAGGGCGCCGTTTTATAGAAACAGCTGGTTGGCTGTAAGCAGCCATCTTCTAGCGCGACATCGTCGCTC
This sequence comes from Schistocerca gregaria, assembly GCF_023897955.1. Taxonomy (NCBI): domain Eukaryota; kingdom Metazoa; phylum Arthropoda; class Insecta; order Orthoptera; family Acrididae; genus Schistocerca; species Schistocerca gregaria. The sequence continues at coordinate 328,874,249 of NC_064925.1, read as the reverse complement.
GCACGCAGGACAGCCAAGATTGTCACCCCATGCTGCTGCTTGTTGCTGGAGTGTCGTGTATCCAGAGGTCGCTCGCTGTCGCCCGCTTCTGTCGCTCACGTAGGACACTGCCTAGGGCTTGGCGTTTATGACTGCGTTTTATTCATACTCGAACTCTACCACTCTGGTGAGCAAAACTAAGGGACGAAAGGGTCTTTTGCATGCTGTGTCAGTGCAAAACAATATAGTTCGAAGAAACTTAGTCATACATTGCTACGGTACAGAACAGAACGTAGCTGAAGACGCAGTCAGACGAACAGAAGTGACATTTTTCTTGAAAGACAACAATTACATTGTGGTGTGAGTACTGTAAGACCTTCGATACACACACCATCAGATTATTTGACTTGTCGCTCTAACGAAGTAGGCGAGTGTCAGCAATATGTCTTGTGGTCTTATCGTGGCGTGTTTATCTTTTGCCGTTAGGTCAGACGATAGAAATGCCACTTGCACGCTTAGAGTAGCAGATTGACGGTGACCAACTTTAAACAGAGCTTGATTACTTTTCACACACATTTATTAAAATAATAAAAATCATAGACATTACATAACTTGATTCTGGATGCTGTTTACAATTGACAATCTGAAGTTCCTTTGGTCTTGGTACGTTAATCTTATTCTCACATATCTCTGATTTTGACAAAGTGTCTATACATTTTTCTTCATGGCTATGTACAGGAATATGATAATCTTATTAGGCGCAGACTGAAACTTGACTATAGACTGGTGCAGACTAATGTAGACTAATGCAGACTGACTAATCGGAGGTCTGTACTCCAATTATAATACCTCGCGCGTTCAGGTATCACAGCGCGAGTGTGATCCGCGAGGAGAAAAGGTTCTACGTTAGCAGCAATCTCATTGGCTGCATTACATATTAATACGCGGATCGGCGGAAGCAGAATTTGGTCCATCTTTATGGCAGTACTTAGCGGGGCGCTCTCTATTGGGAAAGTTGTGTATGCGCTGACTACGCGAACTATGTACACAACATACACCTTAGTCAAGGATGGTCCCCTAGGCAACACAAAGGCGAGACATGGCTTGTAAAGCGGTGTGTGATCACAATGAATGACAATGCATGTTCTGGAACGTACTTTCATACTATCCAAAAGATTTGGTAGGGCTCTCCGTTCCTCGTCCAGAGCTGCTGACAGTTGCTGGATGGTCGTTGCTCCATGTGAAGCGTGCTGAAATATCTCTCCCCAATGCATTCCATCGCTGTCGATGAAATTTGAGTCGGGAGAACGGGCAGGCAAGACCATTCACCGAAAACACTGCCGTTACAAGGACTCCGCCACCTGCTCGCTTCTGTGCGGTTGTGCATTGTCATTCATAAAAATGAAGTCAGCGCAGAAAGCACACCTGAAAATACGCACAAGTGGAAGGAATAAAGTGTCACAATAACACTGACTGACGAGTGTACTGTGTCCAAAAGATTTGGAGGTCAGCGCGCCTAAGCAACATTATGCCGCTCCACAGCATGACACCTTGACCACCAAAACTATCATGTTCAGTAATGTTGCTGGATGCGATAAGTGTTTCCATGTCTCGTCTCCCAGCAAGTGACTGGTCTGCCTGTTCCTCCGCCTAAAATCCCTTCACCCAAATGTGGGATGCGTTGAGGAAACTTGCCGCACATCCACATGCACCAGCGATCTCCATCAGTTGTCTACCGCGCTCATGGAGGTACGGAACGCCCTACCACAAGAACTCCTTACCAACCTTGCTATCAGCCTGGGAGAACGTTGCAGAACATGCATTTGTTGTCTGTGGTGATCGTACGTCCTATAGAGAACCATGTCACGCCTTTTGTCCAGGAGGCTATCGTAAATTGCGATCACTGCAGTACAATTGTTCTCCTTCCGTTCGTACCATTATTTCTTTCAGTTACTTTCTGTACTACACTGTAGCTGTTCTTTCTATGTACTGTCTATAAGTTTCATCGAGCCATGTTAGTTGGCAGTAACACACAGTGCGAAAGATAAAGTCGTGCTTAGCTCTTACAGACCTGACTTTTTTTCTGAACGAAAGAAAACTTTTTCCTACGTTCTATATCGCTCTTAGGTAAGCTTTTAACGTTTTTGGATGCAAGATCTATACATATAAAATTTATCCGTTTTCAAAATATGCTTTTTACACTTGTCCTCTTTTTATATACTGAAATAACTAACTTTGATATGTTCACTACTGTAACAAATAAACTGATCAATCACTAGTTCCCATACTAAATAACAATGTAATGGAATGTCCTGTCGGGTAGACCGGTCACCTGGTGCAAGTCTTTTGAGCCACTTCGGCGAACTGCGTGTCGATGGGGATGATACGATGATGAAGACAACACAACACCCAGCTCATGAGCGGAGAAAATCTCCGACCCAACCGGGAATCGAATCCGGGCCCCTTTGCATGTCATTCCGTCGCGCTGACCACTTAGCTGTCGAGGCGAAACAAAATAACAATAATAATATTTAATTATTCAGTGAAATGTAACTAACCAACCACTTCCGTTTATCCTAGCGGTAACAAAAAAAAGGAAAATATGCCTTCATCTCCGCATTTAACGTGTCACAACTGCCCGTTATTTTAATAAAAATAAAATACATAACATGTTCTAATACAACCATAATAAATTTTTTACCTCAGTGGCTAGTGTACAGTGCTTCTGCTTTTGCCTTGAGACTTGTCGCACCGTGGCTCTCGAGCACAGAGTTTTTTACGAGTGCGTCTGGTTTGCACATGAGAGGGCACCCGTGTTTTGGGTAGACAGTTTACCTATGTTTCCATTTGCTTCCCTACCCCCTATTATACTCCATTGACGAATTTTTAAATTGAAACAAATGATGTATTGTATATATAGTCATACTATTAGTATTGTTATTTCAGCTTTTTATATATATAAAAAATATACATATGACATGTTCCACATCCACGAGGATCTCCTCAGCACGGATCTATGGAACGAAAAACTAATCTAATCAGATCTAATCTCCCACCTTCCCTTCGTTCAAAGCGTCAAAAATTACTATGATTTAACATCTCCTTCCGGTTCCTACCAAAATTATTAGGGTGTAACATTAAAAACATATCGAAGATGAGACTCCTTCGTTCCAGTCAATCAACAGGTAAGCTGATGTGTGTGTGATGTCCTTAGGTTAGTTAGGTTTAAGTAGTTCTAAGTTCTAGGGGACTGATGACCTCAGAAGTTAAGTCCCATTGTGCTCAGAGCCATTTTTTTAACAAGTTCCTGTGCACTGCTATATTGACGTGTTGATATTTTTGTAGTGATGTCCAATAGTACTTGTGCATCAAGAAAAGGCTGAAGATACAGAAATGTATAGATGAGGTTTCTATTGGTGAAAAATATTTCTGTGTCAGCTAAGACACAGTGAAAGTTAGTGAACACAGCTGTATCCAGTGGTTGTGAAAGAGTTAAGTTTTGCACGCCAGTGTATTTGAAGGTTCAAATAAGCCACTGCAAGAAGCACAACAGTAGTAAAGGAGACAATCATCGGAAATGATAAATGCACACAAGCGCGTTCGGAAATATATAAAAAAACTAATAAATTAAAACTTCTCTCGAGGGGTTACTAATTTTCTTTTCTTCTTCTTCTTCTTCTTCTTCTTCTTCTTCTTTTTCTAATTAGCCACTCGTGGATATGAGCTTCTTCCAAAGAATAACCTATCCATCTTTGCTGGGCGGTTCTGGAACACGGATTTCGCCACATATCGTTGGATACTCTCTCTCCATCTCGTCAAAGAATCTCCAACGCTTCTCTTAACCTCCCTCGGAATTCTGGTCCTGCTCAGTACCACTTCAGTCTCTCTATTCACTTGACAGTGTCACATATCCGCGTTGTCCTTATCTCCTCGTTCTTCATTGTGTCTCTCAGACTCACTCCATGCATTACTCGCATTACTTTGACACACCCCGACATGATTTGCGGTGATCGTTGTGTCTGTGTCGAGTCCACATGTTGTTAATTACATTATTCATGTGTCATAAACCATCCTATTTCTACATCTACATCTACATCCTTACTCTGCAAGCCATCTGACGGTGTGTGATGGGGGGTACTTTGAGTACCTCTATCGGTTCTCGCTTCTTTTCCAGTCTCGTATTGTTCGTGGTGCTACACAAGAATGCTGAAGATTAGATGGGTAGATCACATAAGTAATGAGGAGGTATTGAATAGAATTGGGGAGAAGAGGAGTTTGTGGCACAACTTGACAAGAAGAAGGGACCGGTTGCTAGGACATGTTCTAAGGCATCAAGGGATCACAAATTTAGCATTGGAGGTAGCGTGGAGGGTGGAGGGTAAAAATCGGAGAGGGAGACCAAGAGATGAATGCACTAAGCAGATTCAGAATGATGTAGGTTGCAGTAAGTACTGGGAGATGAAAAAGCTTGCACATAGAGTAGCATGGAGAGCTGCATCAAACCAGTCTCAGGACTGAAGACAACAACAACAATTGTTCGTGGAAAGAAAGATTGTCGGTATGCCTCTGTGTGTGCTCTAATCTCTCTGATTTTATCCTCATGGTCTCTTCGCGAGCAATATACTGCTTGACTCCTAGGTGAAGGTAGGTTCTCGAAACTTCAACAAAAGCCCGTACCAAGCTACTGAGCGTCTCTCCTGCAGAGTCTTCCACTGGAGTTTATCTATCATCTCCGTAACGCTTTCGCGATTACTAAATGACCCTGTAACGAAGAGCGCTGCTCTCCGTTGGATCTTCTCTACCTCTTGTATCAAACCTATCTAGTACGGATCCCACACTGGTGAGCAATATTCAAGCAGTGGGCGAACAATTGAACTGTAACCTACTTCCTTTGTTTTCGGATTGCATTTCCTTAGGATTCTTCCAATGAATCTCAGTCTGGCATCTGCTTTACCGACGATCAACTTTATATGATCATTCCGTTTTAGATCACTCCTAATGCCTACTCTCAGATATAGAATTAACTGCTTCCAGTTGCTGACCTGCTATACTGTAGCTAAATGATAAAGTATCTTTCTTTCTGTGTATTCGCAGCACATTACACTTGTATACATTGAGATTAAATTGCTATTCTCTGCACCAATGTTCAATTTCTTTGCGCATCCTCCTGCATTTCAGTACAATTTTTCATTGTTACAACCTCTCGATATACCATAGCATCATTCGCAAAAAGCCCCAGTGAACTTCCGATGTTATCCACAAGGTCATTTATGTATATTGTGAATAGCAACGGTCCTACGACACTCCCCTGCGTCACACCTGAAATCACTCTTAATTCGGAAGTCATTTCTCCATTGAGAATGACATGCCGCCGTTCTGTTGTCTAGGAACTCTTCAATACAATCACACATTAGGTCTGACAGTCCATATGCTCTTACTTTGTTCATCAAACGACTGTCGGGAACTGTATCAAACGCCTTGTGGAAGTCAAGAAACACGGCATCTATCTGGGAACCCGTGTCTATGGCCCTTCGAGTGTCGTGGACGAATAGCGCGATCTGGATTTCACACGATCGTCTTTCTCGAAATACATGCTGATTCCTGCAGAGTAGATTTCTAGTCTCCAGAAAAGTCATTATACAACAACAAAATACATGTTCCAAGATTCTACAACTTATCGATTTTACAGATGTAGGTGTATAGTTTTGCACATCTGTTCGACCTCCCTTCTTGTAAACGGGGATGACCTGTGCCCTTTTCAAATCCTCTGGAACGCTACGCTCTTCTAGAGACCTACGGTACACTGCTGCAAGAAGGAGGGCGAATTCCTTCGCGTACTCTGTGTAAAATCAAGCTGGTATCCCATCAGGTCCAGCGGCCTTTCCTCTTTTGAGCGATTTTAATGTAAGTTTATAGGGCCGATAGGTTTACTGAGAATGTAAATGAGTTTCCCATTGCCATCCAGGTGAGGCCAATTCACCGAATGATCTTCCAGAGCATCGGTTCGTTGAATATTGAGAGGGTTCATGACTTTCGTAAGCTAAATTTGAGGCTTAAAGCTTTAAACCATCTTTGGGTCCTCGGATCATTGTTGACAGCTTCCTGCGTTTCTACTAAAATGGAAAGTGAAGACGATTGAGATGTTTTCCATCCGTGTTCATAGATTTTTCTGTCCCCAGGATAGACACTTGAACAAATCTTCCACAGCCAAGGTGAATAATATATTTGAGATTGTGTCTCCTTGTCTGACACCTCTTCTCACGATAACCATTCAAGTTTTCCTTTATTTTCACGTGTAGAGTGGCATTTTGTAGATGTAGCGGATAACGTTGTTATATCTGGTAGTCAAATGCGCGGTATGTTCATCGCCCTCATTACTGCTCACATTTCGATCGTGTCATAAGCGTTCTGGTAATCTACGAGGTACATTACTCTCTTAATGTGCATATTGCTTAGGTATGGCCAGTGTGCTAAAACCATTTCATAATCTCACCTGTTCGAGTGCCCATTAAAAGCAAATTTCTGACACAAACGTTTCGTAATGATAATTGTTAGTAGCTTGTAAATGATTGATAAAAGACTAATAACGCTGAAAATTTTGGGGTTCGTGTTGTCACCCCTTCTGAAGAGGAGTATGATTTTTGAATTTCTCCATTACTTGATTTGTCCATTCCTCGAGCCACTTATTTAACAGAATTAGGAGTACGTCTTCAAGTGTCTGCTCTCCAGTTTTAAGCATCTAGCTCGTGATTTCATCTTATCTTGGCGCCTTACAATTCTTCGGTTGTTTCAGGGTAGTTTCCATTTCATTTTTGTCGATAGGTTCCAGTTATTCCGATCCCACAAGCGTAACAGATCTTCACGATTCATGATGCAGGCTTCGGCGTGTCAAATGTCTCTGAGCACTCAGTCCCCTAGAACTTAGAACTACTTAAACCTAACTAACCTGAGGACATCACACACATCCATGCCCGAGGCAGGATTCGAACCTGGGACAGTAGCGGTCGCGCGGTTCCAGACTGAAGCGCCTAGAACTGCTCGCCCACACCGGCCGCCTTCGGCGTGACACTGACAGTAGAAATTCCGATAAAAGTTTTCCACAGGTTTTTTTTAAAAATTTTGTCTCTGTCATAACAGTTTCTTCTAAGCTAATACCAATATTGTGGATGATCAGGTTACCTTTTGATTGACTGGAACGAAGGAATCTCATCTTCGATATGTTTTTAATGTTGCACCCTAATAATTTTGGTAGGAACCGGAAGGAGACGTTAAATCATAGGAATTTTTGACGCTTTGAACGAAGGGAATGTGGGAAACTGGATGGGGAAACAAACGGAAACATAGGGAAACTGTCTACCCAAAACCCTCTCACGTGCAACCAGACGCACTCGTAAAAAACTCTGTGCACGAGAGCCACGGTGCGACAAGTCTCAAGGCAAAAGCAAAAGCACTGTACACTAGTCACTGAGGTGAAAACTTTATTATGGTTGTATTAGAACATGTTATGTATTTTATTCTTATTAAGATAACGGGCAGTTGTGACACGTTAAATGCGGAGATGAAGGCATATTTTCCTTTTTTGGGGTGGCGGACGGCGGAGGTGTGTGGGGTAGAAGGGTGAGAGGGAGACAGTGAGAAACTGTCCCTTTGCCTCCCCATAATCAACCCCATATCCGCGCCAAAAGTCGCTCTCCTCAGAGCAGAAATCTGCAATTCGGGGAACAGTACCCAGTCTGGAGAATAACAGCAATTCATTGGGCAATATTGATTGGAACGATCTACTACTTGCATGCGTAGTTGCACTCAATCGCCTTCGGTTTGTTGTCTCCCATTCCTCTGCCTTCCGTTCTCACAATCACACACTCCGCAGTGGCTTAAACAGCACTTCAAGTACGGCGATACAGAAAGTACCACAGTATGTGTTTTGCATGTTTCCTTAATTGCTACATCAACCATTTCGTTTTCCCGAATTCCTAAAAAACCTGGTACACAGAACCAAAATGTGGCTCTTGAAAATTAGCGACAGATGACGGGTTTCGTAGCTCAAATAAGTATCAACTTCTCCAGCGTTCTTACGTCCGACTCTTAGATAACTGACAGTGAATTTTCCCAACAGGTCAGTCAACGAGGAGAATGAAACAATACCTAATTTATCTACCTGGCCAAAGAAGGTTATTTAAAAATGAAATCCAGAGTGAACCGCCCAGCTAAACCAGCAGGACAGGACAGGTAGTTGGAATTGTGTAAAGGGGCCAAAATGAGCGACTGTCAGAAATACTCGACGCATATAACTTTATTTATTTGACCAAACATTACAGTACAAATTCTTGAACTTAGTTATCGGCTGAATACGCCACACTATCTTATGCCTTAAGGGGACAACCCCTTTAATTAAAAAAAGGGCTAAAAGCCATTAACTCAAAATTCAGACGCCAAAGAAAATATTTAGAAGGCAGACGGCCTCACGTTAAGTAAGTTTTACAATTTGGTCCCAAAATCTGACACCTGAAAAGCAACAGCTTTAATTTAAAGACGGCTGAAGGCCAATGATTTAAGGTAAAGGTAAAATTAAAAGGTAAAATTAGATAAAAAAACACAAGGCAGAAGGCGTTATCTTCAATTAGGCTCAAGGCCCGAAACAGTCTGATGCACGAAAGACAAAGATCCTTAATTTAAAAACGGCTAAAGACCCCATGACTTAAAACTCAAGGTAAAACAAATTTAAACAACAAAGCCTTATCTTAAATTAAGCTGAAGGCCTCAAATAATCTAACACTTGACAAGCAATGAACTTTAATTTTAAAACGGTTGAAGACCCATGACTTAAAACACAACTAAAATAATTTTTATTAGGCAGAAAGCCTAACGATTTATCTTTAAACAATATATTAATCAGGCTGAAGGCCCAATAATCTAACACCTGACGAGCAAGAAACTTTTAATTTTAAAACGGCTGAAAGCCCATGTCTCAAAACACAACTAAAATATTTTTAGTAGGCAGAAGGTCCAAGGCTTTATGTTAAAACAATATTTTAATCAGGCAGAAGGCCCAAACAATCTAACAGTTGAAAAGCAAGGAACTTTAATTTTAAAGCGGCTGAAGACCCAGGACGAAAAAAAAATCAACTTTAATTCAAAACCATCTGCTATGAGCCATACAAATACTCACAACAGAAAATAAGAATAGGCAGTGAGTCTAATGGCGCTCAGAAGTTTTGGGGGTCGGTCAGCACTTGAAATACTAACGTTCACTTAGGTGAGACGGGCAGTCAGCCCAACCATTCTCGATCTGACGACAACCCAACCAACATACAGTCAATGGACCCACAGACAAGGTAACTGGCGCTCCATTCGACAGCATACAGCTGGGAGTTCAGTGCAAACGTAAAAGGCATGGACGCCCACAACCAAGCATACATTAAGCTGTCAGACTACACACCATGCTGGATAGTGGCAACACGGTGAGGAAAGGACACTGCCTAAATTTACATCAACAGCCGGGGCAGGTGACCAGAACGTTAATGGCCACAAGGCAGAAAATTCCGATGGTGCACTTCAATTGCAAATAACCAAATACAGTTAGACTCCACCGGGCAGCCGGTCAGTGTGGCCGATCGGTTCTAGGCGCTTCAGTATGGAACCGCGCGACCGCTACGGTCGCAGGTTCGAATCCTGCCTCGGTCATGGATGTTTGTGATGTCCTTAGGTTAGTTAGGTTTAAGTAGTTCTAAATTCTAGGGGGACTGATGACCTCAGATGTTAAGGCCCATAGTGCTCAGAGCCATGTGAACCATCCACGGGGCAGTGGCTAAACCTTCGAAAACTCGAACACACGAATTGTTGCTCGCGGAAATGTCCCAACAGCCAACAATGAGAACTAAATGGCACAATGTGAATAATCTTCACTTGCTGGTAAATTAAATCCAAACTCAACTTCCGTGTCCAGGGTCGATGAGCCACGGACCTCGTAGCAATGGGAACAGACTCACACACTCTTGACATTGCGTAGAGACCACCAGCGGGCCCGGCCAAACTAGACCCTGCGGAGATTTCCTCGCTGCTCCACGCCAACCGACCGACTCCTCGCGCACCAGGATGGATACAGCACTAAAATAACTGAGCAGTCGACATCACAAGCTACACACTATTTCACAAATACTAGGGCGAAGAACGTAACCACTGCTGAAAGCAGTGACCGAGCAATTACACTGCCGAACCACGAGTTGACACACACACCGCCAACCCATACCGATCGGCGAGCAAATACACGTCGTCCGGTAAGACGACCAACCGACGCTCAACCAAGACCATCCCCAGTTAAAGTCATGAGTGCCGGCGATGGTCGGGCGAGGCATGTCTATCCAAGCCTCACTGCTGCTCCAACCCGACCGACCATCGCCGCGTCCCAATTCTACGACTACCAGGTCCGAAGTGCACTGCAGGCGCATTCCAACTCCCTGCACGACAGACGCCATCCGGGAAGTAATAGCAGTCAGCAAAGATAGTACGGCAGGGCTATATCGATAAGCGATAAGCGCTGCTGCTGTCGCTCACGGGCAGGCAAAGCAGCAACTCAGTGACAACAGAAACTGAAACTAACATAATGAGGTGGCAGGAAAAAAAAATCTGGATGTAAAATAAGAGATGGCGCGAACACGAGCCACTCAAGGCTCACAGAGAGTTCTCTATTTTATGCAGCAGTATTTCTCAAGTAATCCTGGTCCTCTTGAGAGTCCATATTTACAATCAGCTCTACACTCAGGCAACGAGTGGAGTATATGCCACCCAGTGCCACAAAGTCTTATTTGCTGCAGTTCCCTATATTTTTATTTATTGCTGTTATGGCTCCATAGTTAAAAGCTACAGCCTTATTAACAGCAAAATTAAGAAGCGAAAGAAAGTGAAGTAGAATTGAAAGAACAACACACAAAAACAGGTCCTCCTGCCCTTATTCTGTTACTATGGTTATCACCAATCTTGAAATTGCTTAAGATTGCTGGCCATATAGTTTTGTACATCTCTGTATAACCCAGCATTGCCAACTGATTACCATTTCGGTTCTTATACGTAAGTTCTGAAATGTGTTATTAAAACGGTTCTGTTCTCGAATTGAATCGATTATATCAATAATTAGTCTAGACATCAGTATCCCATCCTGACTCCTCGTCTATATCCGTAGCATTTCCGATGAAATTTCCTCATCGTTGTTTCCTTGTTGAAGTTCTTCTCGAGGTTATTCTGTTACTGTTGTTCTTCTCGTGGACATCTTTGCGATCGTGTCGCAACATCACGTAGGCGGCCCCATACCTTGACGTTGATATCTCTATTTTCCTATTACTAAACTGATGTTGCAGTGCTCTTGATATTATGATGGCAGTAGAGTTACATATCTTGACCTATTCTGTCCAAGTTCCGACCATCCCGTCTGTTTACCTTTTCTGTTTGATGGAAATTACAATGAAGCACGACATGTTCAGGCGTCTCTTTCCTTCGAAATCGACGACAGCTGTCGTCCGCCTGGCTGTTCTTTGTAGGTGGACGGGATGAGGACCACGTGTAGTAAAAAGGAGCACAATTCCCCTAGTTGGGGTCATCCAAGCGCGATAGTAGTCTGTGAAACTTGGGCAAAAGTTTTGCAGACGCCAACCGGTGGGCGTATCGTTCCAGTCCCGCGTTCATCTGTTCTCGAAGCCCAGAGTAGGATTTTGTTATTGATACTTATCCCTGTAATACTCGCCAGCAAGCATGAGCATTTCGCCCCGCTGCGCTAGTCTGATGGATCTGCAGTTCTCAATCTCAGTGACGTGCCCGTACTTTAGCCGTGAAGCAAAGGAGAACGCACTAAAAGAAAAATAAATAAATAAATAAATAAAATGGAAACACGACGCACCATGAAGGAATTATTCAAATCGGACAGAAATTGGTAGATGTGGTGTCTATATACAGATAAACAAATGATTACATTTCCCCAAGTTGGATTATCTGTGAAGAGAAAGAATTTCACAAATTGAGCAAGCCAGTAACGCTATGGTCCGGCTCTGGTCCTTACTCAAGCAGTTATTCGACTTCGCGTTGATTGATGGAGTTGTTGGGTTCCTCTTGAGGGATATCGTGTGATGTTACACCCAAATGGCGCGTTAGATTGTCAGAATCCAGAGATGGTTGGAGAGCCCTGCCCATACTGTTCCAAACGTTCTCATTTGGGGAGAGATTCTGCGATCTGACTGGCCAAGGCAGGGTTTGACAAGCGCGAAGACAAGCAGTACGGACTCTCACCATGTGCGAGAGGGCATTATCTTGCTGAGAGGTAAACTAAGCATGTCTTGTCATGAAGGGCATAAAAAGGGGCATAGACTATCGTTGTCGTACCGCTGTGCTGTAAGGGGATGACAACCAAAGGGCTCTTGCTATGACAAGAAATGGCACTCCAGACTATCACTCCAGACTGTCACTCCTGTTTGTCGGCCGTGTGGTGGGCGACAGTCGGGTTGGTGAGCCACCACTCTCCAGGGCGTCTCCAGACACGTCATCGGCCTGGAATGGAGTGGAATTTTCGTCATTGTTAAGTCCCTCTTCGAACTCAGTAAGGACGTGTTTGTAGCCGCCCCAGACAGCGGTGGGATACCAAGCTGACTTTCACCAGGCGCTCGGCCCAATACTGCTGCCACTTATTTTCAAGTCGGACTCTTTTGGTTGTCAACTGCCGCATCCTTAAAGCACAGTGGTTCGTCAGTGATGACCTACGCCCTGTTTTGTTGTCCTGCATGGCAAGACATCCTGGGCTTAAATTTCAGCAAGATAATCCCCCCCTCCACCCTCCGCCCCCCCTCTCAATTGGTGTGAGTTTCTGCTGCTTTTCTTCCTGCTTGCCAAATCCTACCTTGGCCAACAGGATCGCCGGATCTCTGCATTATGTGCTGGACCATCCTATCAGCTCGGTATTTTAAGGATCTAACTCGTCAATTCGACAGAATTTAACACGTTCTCTCTGAGGAGGACAGCCAACGACTCCATCAGTCAATGCCAAGTCGAATAACTGCTTGCATAAGGGCCAGAGGTGGATCAAGTTGTGAAGTTCTTTCTCTTCGATGGATCATCCATTTTTTCTGGAACTGTAATCATTTATTTGTCTGTGCATGTACATCACGTCTACCGACTCCAGTCCCATTCGGATAATTCCTTCGTGGTGTGTCAGAGCCGGCCGGTGTGGCCTTGCGGTTCTAGGAGCTTCAGTCTGGAACCGCGTGGCCGCTACGGTCGCAGGTTCGAATCCTGCCTCGGGCATGGATGTGTGTGATGTCCTTAGGTTAGTTAGGCTTAAGTAGTTCTAAGTCCTAGGGGACTGATAACCACAGATGTTAAGTCCCATAGTGATTAGAGCCGTTTGAACCATTTTTGGAGTGTCAGACTTTTTGTCTTAGAGAGTATTTTCCGTTGCTTGTGTTCCACTATCGTTACGAACCCGTCCAGGCCATAGCAACGCCACTTAGTGAGAAATGACTCCTAGTCAGACAGACGCATAGTGCATGTAGTATTAGTAAGCGTGCTGTCTGTGTGTAGAATGGGCAGCGATCTATCTGAGTTTGACCAAGTGCAGATTATGATGGCCCGGAGGGCCGACAGCATTTCAGAATGTGGCGAAACCAGGGTGCAACCACGTCTAGACAGGCTGGGCAGACTAGTAAAACAGGACAGGTGGCGAGCTGTGGCGGAAATAACACCAGGTTTTAATGCTGGTTTGGGTACAAGTGTATTTGAACACACAGTGCACGGAACACTCTTTAACGACGACGCCGAGCGGGGTAGCCGCGAGGACTGGGGCGTCTTGTCACGGTCCGTGCGGTTGTCCCCGTCGGAGGTTCGAGTCCTCCTTTGGGAATGGGAGCGTGTGTTGTCCATAGCGTGAGTTAGATTAAATAGTGTGTAGGCCTAGGGACCGATGACCTCAGCAGTTTCGTCCCACAAGACATTACCACAATTTTTTAAAAAAATTTTAACGATGCTCTTCCACAGCCGAAGACCCATGCATATGCCAGTGTTAATACAACGACATCGACAACGGCAACTACAAATGAAATGGGGACGTGTGCAGCGGCACTGGACGTTGGCGCAGTGACAGAGCATTGCATGGTCAGATGAATCCCGACACCTTCTTCATCATGCCGGTGGAAGGGCGCGAATCGTCGTTTTCCAGGGGAACAGCTCCTTGACACCTGCTAAGCGCGATGGAGACACGCAGCGGGGGTTCCATTATGCTCTGGGGAGCAAACACGTAAGTATCCATGGGTCTAGATAGCTTGTGCAAGTCACAATAACTGCAAGGAGTGTCGTACAATTGTTGCAGACCACGTACTCCTTTCATGAAGATCATGTTTCCCGACGGCAGTGGCATTTTTCTACAAGATAATGCTCCATCGAAATGCCAGGAGTGTCATGGAGTGGTTCGGGGAACACTGGCGAGTTCCAGTTGATATGTTGCCCTCCCAGCCCGCCAGATCTCAACCCGATCAAACTCTTCTGGGATGTGGCTGAACGTGGCGTCAGACCTCATCGTTTCCCTCCCCGGAATTTACGGGAATTTGGTGACTTGTGTATGCAGATGTAGTGCCAACTCCCTCCAGCGACCTACGAAGACCTCATTAGCTCCATGCCACGACGCGTCGTTGCTGTTTTCTGTGACAAAAGTGGACATAGCTGCTATTAAGTAGGTGGTCGTCACGTTCTGGCTGATCACTGTACTATTATCTGCCATCCCAATGAGAGAAAATTCCTAACTTCATTTTACTCATAGGATTCTGTATTAGACATTAGGTAATAGAAATGACAGTAAATTCTTTCGAAAAACATATTTTGTGTGAATCTTGTACCTCAAAATTATCTACCTTCAGAAAGTTGCATAAGCTTCCCATTTCTGCCTTCTACCTGATTCATTCATTTCACAAAGTATATAAAACACTCATTGATGTTTCAGCTTTATTTCCACACTTACGTCCTTTACCACCAGTCTTAAAGCAGTTAATAGAATTCCAGACTCACTGCTGCAAACAGAAATGAAGTAAGATCTCCACCAAGATTTGAAACAGATGAAAGATTGTTTTTCTTTTCACACACACGAAAATGCTCAAGCACTCTTACTTTGTATGCTGTTGGCAGTCACGAAACTTTCGCTTTATTTATGCCTGTTTTATTACAGAGGCGTATAATGGCTGCGTCAGGATAACTGACCAACATGTCTATGTAAGGAATAAGTTGTATTCTTTACAAGTCATGCAATACTAGTCTACTGGATTAGACAAATTGCTGATACGAATTCCAGCATTAAAATACTCGTATACGGTGCTATTCAATTCATCTTTGTTGGTCGTTTCACAGGTACCGGTACCAGATTTCCTTTTTATTAATGTGTGGTCCACACCAGCATTTCGTGCAATCTCTCCATTTTAAGTGGTTTTCCACTGCTCAGTGTTAAAATTCCACGCAGCGTTGTTCCACCGGAAACCGAATTGGTGACTAAATGTGTCATACAGTGTTGTTCACACTGTTCGCAATGTTTCGTGGAATACAGGATAACCTTTGTCGTTGCTTATTGCATCGTCTTCCATCTTAACACGTAATGGAAAAAATGTAAATGAGCGTTTGGCGTCATTGGCCTGGAGGCCCCTTACGGGGCAGGTCCGGCCGCCTTGGTGCAGGTGTTACTACATTCGACGCTACAATGGGCGACCTGCGCGCTGGACAGGGATGAAATGATGAAGACAACACAACGACCAGTCACTGAGAGGAGAAAACTGCCGACTCAGCTGGGAATCGAACCCGGGCCCGTAGGACGGTAATCCATCACGCTGAGCACTCAGCTTTAGGGGCGGACCAACACGTACTAGGTGGTTGCTTACCCAACATAATTTACCGCTTTGTCTTTCTTCATTCTCTTAACAAAATTATCGAATAGTTTTCTTTAATGTAGTATATTGGTGTCATTCCCTATTATTAGTTCTTTGATGCACTCGGCTTCACTTCAACAGCTCCTCCATCGTATTCGAAATTTTATTTTCTGTTGTTTTCTTTGCATCTGCAAGACCTCTTTAGAGCAGACGTAGTAACTTTGCTATAATTGTCCTCTTCGTCTACGTCCGAGCAACCTCATTTTATTACGATTTGAACGTTTTGCGCAAATTAAACTTGTTTAACTTCATTTTCTCTAATAAATTCTTATAGTCCATCTTTTTTCCAGCCTGCAGATGTAATTTTCTTTTTAGTTTTGTAACTAATTTTCATCTGCGACATACGGGTCAATGGAAACCTGCAAGCTGAAAGAGATTTAGGGTGGTCAGAACTTGTACAGTTTCTTGGGTATTGATGAACTGTCGTTAATTCTATTTTTACTTCCATTCGGTTCTTGTGAAGTTCGCTTTCTATTTGTTTTTCTTCAGAAAGAAACAAATATGGGTTTCTTCTCTCAAAATGTTACTGTTGTAAGACCTCTGTCATTTCTGATATCATACCCAAAATTTCCCCACTGAGGAATCTTTAGATTTTAGCGTGCGTTTGCTTTGCATTTCCCCATTATTTCGTGTAGTGCTATATGTTGTTATACATCCGTTAGTTTAACCCTTCATAAAGGTCCTATACCTCCTCATTAGAATGTGAGTACGTTTCTACATCGATCTGAATCATTTTTGAGTAAGCTTATCTTTATATTTAAACCAAGGTATGTTTCTGTATACGAGATTTTTTAAAAATTTCTTGCTTACAACGAAGCCTAACCATGAATTTCATCTCTACTCTCTTCCTCTGCAGTAAAACACATATGCTTATTTGAATTTTATTTGCTCTGTTTGAATATTCTGCTATTTCTTCAACAACGCTTGTATTCGCAAGTAACTTTAGTAACACTTTAGTAATAAAACTAAACAATATAATTTAAATGCCAAAAATACTCACTCACGGTCACTGCTAAGGCTAACCACACGCAGAAAGGGCTTCTGTTTTTTCTTGTTTAGTATACGGCAGACCAAAAGCTTTCCGTTCAAAGGCCGTTCAGTCCCGAATCGACATACCACTCAGGCAAAATCGCCGTGGGCATTGTGGCAATCTTACCACCGACGTACCAGGTTATTCGTTTGTTAAAAGGAAGTGTGTTGCTGCGTGAAGAAGTCCTTAACTGCCTCCAGCACATCTTCGTCCGACAGGAATCGCCAGCACTTCAAGGCCCTTTTCAAGGGAATGTGAAGGTGTGATAATGGCATGGGTAGAGATCAGGGCTAAATGGCTGTTGCTCGAGTGTCCCCCATCTGAATTGGCGTAATTTCGGGAACTCCACTGTCCGTCATTCTGCTAACTGCCAAGAGGTGATTAGAAACTATGGATTCCTCAACTGCATAACACGTCTCGGTGAAGCAAAAGTACAGGTTTGATCTCTGATCTGTATTTTTACCTATCTAGAGATTACAGCAAACAAAGAACTATATTCAATGTTTACAACCTGTCCTTTACGATAATGGAACTTGGAAATTTATGGTTATATGGATAATTGTTTAAGACACATGGTGTTATACATGATACCATCCATTAAGAAATTCACTACGGTGTCAAAACTATATCTGAGTCCGTTAATCGTTAACTATCGCCAACGCCAAGGAATCAACACAGAAGTAGCTCGTGTGCAGCTTAATTATGGGCTCAAGACGGACGAGGACATGGAGGCCTACGTTCTCATGAAGCAGCAGCTTTCGCTGTTGCACCATCCTACAACGGTGGTTATCGACAGACATCTTTCCCCATATACACGCTTCAAAAAGAGTTTTTCATCGCGAACCTGTACAGAAAATTGGAGTAGAGATCAACATATGCATAATTTCCGTCCCTTTATGTTGCTCATGAAAACCACACATTGCTTGTTGTACCACCATACAGCGAGACCTTCAGAGGTAGTGGTCCAGATTGCTGTAAACATACACACCGGTACCTTTAGTACAAAGTAGCACGTCTTCTTGCATTGATGTATGCCTATCCACAAGTTCATCAAGGCACTATTCGTCCAGATTATCCCACACCTCAACGGCGATTCGGCATAGATCCCTGAGAGTAGTTGATGTGTCACGTCGTCCATAAACAGCCCTTTTCAGTCCACACCAGACATGTTCGATAGGGTTCATGTCTGGAGAATATGCTGGCTATTGTAGTCGGGCGATGTCGTTATCCTGAAGGAAGTCATTCACAAGATGCGCACGATGGGGGCTCGAATTGCCCATGAAGACGAATGGCTCGAAAATATGCTGCCGATATGGTTGCACTATCGGTCGGAGGATGGCATTCACGTATCGTACAGCCGTTACGGCGCCTTCCATGACCATCACCGGCGTACGTCGGCGCCACATAATGCCTCCCCAAAACAGCAGAGAACCTCCTCCTTGCGGCACTCGCTGGACTGTGTGTCTAAGGCGTGCAGCTTGACCGGGTCGCCTCCAAACACGTCTCCGACGATTGTCTGGTTAAAGGCATGTGAGACATTCATCGGCGAAGAGAAGATGATGCCAATCCTGAGCGGACCATTCGGCATGTTGCTGGGCCCAACTGTACCGCACTTCTTGGTGTCGTGGTTGCAAAGATAGACCTCGCCATGAACGACGGGAGTGAAGTTGCGCATCATGCAGCCTGTTGCGCACAGTTTGAGTCGTAACACGACGTCCTGTGGCTGCACGAAAAGCTTTATTCAACATGGTGGCGTTGCTGTCAGGGTTCCTCCGAGCCATAATCCGCAGGTAGCGGTTATCCAATGAAGTAGTAGCCCTTGGGCGGTCTGAGCCAGGCATGTCATCGACAGTTGCTGTCTCTCTGTATCTTCTCCATGTCTGATCGACATCACTTTGGTTCACTCCGTGACGCTTGGACACTTCCCTTGTTGAGAACCCTTCCTGGCACAAAGTAACAAAGTGGACGTAATCGAACCGCGGTATTGACCGTCTAGGCATGGTTGAATTACAGACAACACGAGCCGTGTATCTCCTTCCTGCTGGAATGTCTGGAACTGATCTGCTGTCTAATAAGCGCTGCTCATGCATGGCTCTTTACATCTTTGGGCGAGTTTAGTGACTTCTCTGACCAGTCAAAGGGACTGTGTCTAAGATACAACATCCACAGTCAACGTCTACCTTCAGGAGTTCTGGGAACGGGGGTGATGCAAAACTTTTTTTGGTGTGTGTACATTCTTCATTCTCTGATACATATCTTTTGGTGTTTGGCAGCCTAGGAAAGAATAACAGCACACTGGTCCTGTCTGGACGCACATGCTAATAAAGTCGCCATTCTTCACGTTTTCGCATTTATTGCTCCACTTAGGAAGGATAAGACAGTCATGTTAATCCCTTAGCTACACGTCGGTGCTTGTAGACCCACCTCGGAGTCCCGCTACATTGCGCAGTCGCAGCAGCAACGCCCTCAGGCGGAACCCTCTTGATCTCGCCTTATACACTGAGGTGACAAAAGTCACGGGATACCTCCCAATATCACCTCAGAGCTCCTTTGGCCCGGCACAGTGCAGCAGCTCGACTCAAGAACTTGCTGTAAATACCATGCAAGAAACACTGGGCTATGATGTTTCTATATCCATCCATAATTGCGGATAATGCAGTATTTTGTGCATGAACTGACCTCTCGATTATGTTCCACAAATGTTCGATGAGATTTGAAGTCGGGCGATCGTGGGGGCCAGATTCTTCTTCAAACCAATAGCGAATAATTCTATCCCGGTGACATGGAGCATTACCATCCGGAAATATTCCATCGTTGTTACAGAAGATGATGCCCATAAATGACTGCAGATGGTGTCCAAGTAGTCGAACATGCAGAGGTCCCAGTCCATTCCTTGTAAACACGGCCCACACCAATATGGAGCCATCACCAGCCTGCACAGTGCCTTGTTGACAACTTGGGTCGGTGGCTTCGTGGGGTCTGCGCCATACTTGAAACTTACCACCAGGTGTTACCAACTGAAATTGGGACTGGTCTGGCCGTGCCGGGGTTTCCACGCGTCTAGCGCCCGTTCGATGTGGTCGTCTGCTGCCATAGCCCATTTAACGCCAAATCTCATCGTACTGTCGTAACAGATATGTTCGTCGTAGTCCCACACTGATTTTTGCAGTTATTTCTTACAGAGTTGCTTTTATGTTGGTGCTGACAACTCCATGCAGCCGCCGCTGGTCTCGGTCGTTAAGTGAAGGCCTTCGGCCACTGCGTTGTCCGTGGTGGAAGGTAATGCCTGAGATTTAGTATTCTCGGCACACTGTTGACACTGTGGATCTCGGAATATTGAATTCACTAGCGATTCAAATGGTTCAAATGTCTCTGAGCACTATGGGACTTAATATCTGAGGTCATCAGTCCCCTAGAACTCAGAACTACTTAAACCTAACTAACCTAAGGACATCACTCACATCCATGCCCGAGGCAGGATTCGAACCTGCGACCGTAGCGGTCACGCGGTTCCAGACTGAAGCGCCTAGAACCGCTCGGCCACATCGGCCGGCCACTAACGGTTTCCGAAATAGAATGTCCCATGGGGGTAGCTCGAACTACCATTCCGCTTCAAAGTCGGTTAATTCTCGTTGTGCGGCCAGAATCCCGTCGAAAACCTTTTCGCATGGATCTTCTGAGTACAAATGACAGCTTCGCCAGTGCACTGCGCTTTTACACCTTCTTTACACGATATTACGGCCAACTGTATATTTGCATATCGCTTTCCACGACTTTCGTCGCTTGACTGTATAGGAATATCCTCTCACGAGATGCCAGTTTTAATTCGTTTAAGGTGATAAAAGCATTGCAGTAAATAACAAATCAAGTATAATTTTAGGCAGATCTCTTTCTGGAATTTTCATGAAAACTGATAAACGATTTCTAGCCAATAATTTGTCATTAAACCTTTAAAGGACACAATACATGCAATTCAGAAGTTGTAAGACGTTTGTACCCTAGTGTATGCCTAAAAAAAAGACTACATGGTGACTGAAGAGGATGAGCAGTATAATTAAAGCTTTCTCACTACACCTCGTAGGTCCTTTTCACCCTCTGCAGCCTAGACAAAGAAAAGAAGTGACGCATATGGGATCATGTATAGTTATTTGTGTGCGTCAAAGGCAAACAACTATTTGTGGCTGTTGTGGTCTTCAGTCCTGAGACTGGTTTGATGCAGCTCTCCATGCTACTCTATCCTGTGCAAGCTTCTTCATCTCCCAGTACCTACTGCAACCTACATCCTTCTGAATGTGCTTAGTGTATTCGTCTCTTGGTCTCCCTCTACGATTTTTACCTTCCACGCTGCCCTCCAACGCTAAATTGGTGATCCATTGATGCCCCAGGACACGTCCTACCAACCGGTCCCTTCTTCTTCTCAAGTTGTGCCACAAACTCCTCTTCTCCCCCATTCCATTCAATACCTCCTCATTAGTTATGTGATCTACCCATCTAATCTGCAGCATTTTTCTGTAGCACCACATTTCGAAAGCTTCTGTTCTCTTCTTGTCCAAACTATTTATCGTCTATGTTTCACTTCCATACATGGCTACACTCCATACAAATACTTTCAGAAATGTCTTCCTGACACTTAAATCTATACTCGATGTTAACAAATTTCTCTTCTTCAGAAACGCTTTCCTTCCCATTGCCAGTCTACATTTTATATCCTCTCTACTTCGACCATCATCAGTCACTTTTCTCCCCAAATAACAAAACTTGTTTACTACTTTAAGTGTCTCATTTCCTAATTAATTCCCTCAGCATCACCCGACTTAATTCGACTACATCCCATTATCCTCGTTTTGCTTTTGTTGATGTTCATCTTATATCCTCGTTTCAAGACACTGTCCATTCCGTTCAACTGCTCTTCCAAGTCCTTTCCTGTCTCTGACAGAATTACAATGTCATCGGCGAACCTAAATGTTTTTGTTTCTTCTCCATAGAGTTCAATACCTACTCCGAATTTTTGTTTTGTTTCCTTTACTGCTTGCTCAATATACAGATTGAATAACATTGGGGAGAGGCTACAACCCTGTCTCCCTCCCTCCCCAACCACTGCTCCCCTCCACTCTTGTTACTGCCATCTGGTTTCTGTAAAAATTGTATATAGGTTTTCGCTCCCTGTATTTTACACCTGCCACCTTTAGAATTTGAAGAGAGTATTCCAGTCAACATTGTCAAAAGCTTTCTCTAAGTCTACAATTGCTAGAAACGTAGATTTGCCATTCCTTAATCTTTCTTCTAAGATAAGTCGTAACGTCAGTATTGCCTCACGTGTTCCAATATTTCTACGAAATCCAAACTGATTTTCCCCGAGGTCGGCTTCTACCAGTTTTTCCACTCGTCTGTAAAGAATACATGTTAGTATTTTGCAGCTGTGAGTTATTAAACTGATAGTTCGGTAATTTTCACATCAGCCGGCCGGAGTGGCCGAGCGGTTATAGGCGCTACAGTCTGGAACCGCGTGACCGCTACGGTCGCAGGTTCGAATCCTGCCTTGGGCATGGATGTGAGTGATGTCTTTAGGCTAGTTAGGTTTAAGTAGTTCTAAGTTCTAGGGGACTGATGACCACAGCAGTTTAATCCCATAGTGCTCAGAGCCATTTGAACCATTTTTTTAATTTTCACATCTGTCAACATCTGCTTTCCTTGGAATTGGAATATGCCAATAAGAGCTTGTATCACAGGTGGGTAATGGTCGTAGTACGTGACAATTTTAAGAAATAGCGATAAACTCTGCGCGCATGAATTGCGGTGCGGTACCGCCTCATAACGGCCTGAGCAGACCGCCGATGGGCAGATTGATAGCTGCTAGGGAAACACTCGTCCCGCGGCGCCACGTGTTTACAGAGTGGAACAAGGCGGCGCTGTGCTGTCAGCCGGACGCAGGCCAGAAGCCGCGCCGTCCGTCGGCACGCAGCCACTGCCTGCCCCCTCCCCCCCCTCACCCCCCCCCCCTCCTCCACACCCAGCACTCGTGTTTACCCGACACTGTAAACACGGCACGACGACGGACAGCCCCGCCCCCTCCCGCGCCTGCAGCGCCCACGCAGCCGCCAGCTGATCGCGACGCTCCAGAGGCACAGGTTCCGGGAAGCCGGTCGAAGGTCGGCCAGAAGAGATTCACCCACTCGTTCTGCAGTATTGACGAGGGAAAATATGGCCTCGCCAGCTGCAGCGTGGAGGACGTGATGACGTCAGCGCTCTCTGCTGGTGTGCGTCCTAAGATAAGAGCTGCAAAACGTTCGTGCACTTAGAATGGGATAAAGTCGGATAGTATTGAGAAGCAAGACTTAACGAAAGGTTGTATTGCAACTTTTTTCATACTAAACAATACCACGCTAAGCTTTTTAGGGGCATTGCTGCAGGAAACAGATATCTAATAATGTATTATAATTTATTTTGTAAACACAGAGGTCATCCCGTATAATTGTTACTTTCTACTTGTGAGTAACGAGTTTTCATCTACCACAGAGATCATCATCAGATCTACATTCCTTGGTGATAGTAGGAACCCCTGGCATGAAACAGGCACCTCTGTCTTGATTTTGAGAACAAGCCCTACTAATCATCAAGGAATGTAGATCTCATGAATTATAAAACTCGCTGTCATAAGAAAATACGTCCGTTGCTTTTTTAAAATTTTTCCATCTTTTGTATTTTCGTAGTTAAAATTTTTGGACTGTATCGTACAAGAAAATTTGATGTGTAAAAAAAAAGTCATTTTTGTCGTAAAATTGTTTGAATTGAATCGGAAGTGGTTATAAATTGGAACTTGTCCATCGATTCACGAAGTTTGTCAGAGTATCTGCCAACTTGATCCTTTGCTGAAACCTGATGCTCGCAGCAAACTCGTGGCTTCAGATGCTCTCCACCTTTTCATGAAGTCTTATTGAACAATGCTTTATTGTCAGTTGCTCTGCATATTTGCACACTAAACTTGGAATGGTTCAAATGGCTCTGAGCACTATGGGACCTAACATCTATGGTCATCAGTCCCCTAGAACTTAGAACTACTTAAACCTAACTAACCTAAGGACATAACACAACACCCAGCCATCACGAGGCATAGAAAATTTCTGACCCCGCCGGGAATCGAACCCGGGCGTGGGAAACGAGAACGCTACCGCACGATCACGAGATGCGGGCCACTAAACTTAAGAACATCTCTTTATTCAAAGGTATAAGCTGCGTATCTAACTTTCTAGCGGGGTGCTACACCACTAATGTTTCCTCTTCATCACTGAATGATATCTGAAGAAATTATTTCATAAAACAGGATCCATAGCCACTTCTCTGCTTTCCCGTTTCTCACTTGCTTTCCTGTTTGTTGTTTCAATAAGTCTCAAATTTACATCCTATTTATGTTCTTAATTCTCCATGTTTCTATATTAAAGGAAAAAACGATAAAAATTTAAGTTTTAATGCTGTCTGTTATGTCCAGTACCACTCGAAATTGGTTTGTACGATATAACACGAATGTATCGCTGTTGTAGTTTAACATTCCGATTGTTATTACTTGGGATATACATAGACACAGAGTGCAATGCAGAGAATTAAGTTAGTTGCAAGCAAAATAAAACACTTCAAAGTTAAACTTGAATACCGAAAAACTCATTAACTTGCTGCCACTCCGAAATGCACTGTTGCTTTGATTCAGAATAGTGTGAGTAGTCTTGTTCCTTCATATTCAACACTGCAGTGGCGCTACGGGTACTGTGACAAGCTCCACAGCTCTTGTCTGCTACGACCCACTGTGCGAAACTGCCACGTCTTCCCCTAAGTGACGAGTATTTACCCTTTCACTCATTGTGTTATTCGTCTCCAGAGAAGCTCAACGATGAACTCAGAAAGAATGGTGAGGTGATAATACTGAAGTTCCAAAATGCAACAAACATATTCCAAGGTTTACATGTTAAAAAACGCTTCCAACGTTATCATAGCTTCAGTTACTTTGATGGTAGAGAAATTCCGGATACACACACAGTCGAGTCATACTATTACGACCACCGACTGAGTGTGGCGCCGACAGTGCGTAGCTCGTAATGTCTGTCACGTGAACTGACATGTGTAAGTGGCTTCAGGATCCGTTGTGAGATACTCCGGACGCTGTTGTCATTGCATCTAGATTGTCACGTATAAGACGTCGTGTACTGTAAATTGGGCTAAGAACAAGGATGATGCTCCTAACAATTACTCTCACTTTAAATAATAAAATGCAGAACCAGCTCCGTTTTTTCATTTGTACACATGACGCGTTTCGGGAATTTATTATCATCTTCCAAGCGCTGTGAGCGTTTACATTAGTATTGTGCACTGGAGGTCTGAAAATTAGGCTTAAAAGCCTACTCATACTCGCTCGAGCTCTCCGCACACGTGTCCAAGTCTGAACGCTCGGAGCGTGCGGAGGGAAGAGGCCGCCCCCCTACTACGCTTGCGTCACTTGTAACAGTAGCTCTGTGTGTCTGTAGGTTTGTGTCGCTTCTGTCACGGTCCCACTAGCTGACGGAACTATATACAGATCAGTTTATTTATAAGAGAAAATAGGTTACTTTATGCAATAGCGAAAATCTGGAAACTCTTTAAAGTTTCACAGGAAAACTAAGTAACTACCAATTCCCGTAATGACGATCGGGCAGGGAATGAAAAATCACATAACTGCTTTTTATAACACAATCTGCTTTATTGATTCAAATTTACGATGGGTAGAAACTAAAACAGGAACAAACTTGTTTCCAAAATATTCTCAAAAATGTTTCGAATGGCTCTAAGCTCTTTACATCTGAGGCCCTTAGTCCCCTAGACTTAGAACTCTTGAAACCTAACTAACCTCAGGACATCACACACATCCATGCCCGAGGCAGGATTCGAAGCTGTGACCAGCAGCGCGGTTCCGGACTGAAGCGCCTAGAACCGCTCGGCCACAGCGGCCATTGTACGATGGCATCGACTCGTTTCGGATCAGGTCTGCATAGTCTGACATAAGGTTTCTTATCGAATGCTTTCGCTATCCACACTTCAACCTGGAACGCAAGACGTTCCTCTCGTTAAATTAGATAGCTTGGGAAAAAGATGACTACTTCCACCTTTCCAGTGCGTCGTCGTCATCGGCACCATCATCCTTTTAGGGTTATTACAATTCCTCCTCATTGGTAGAATGAGTATGACGTAACCCATAGTCTAGTCGCTCTAAAAACAGAGAATCCATTTTTCCCGTTGCTCAGTACGACAGACATTCTCTTGGCTGCCCTAAATAAATGTGTACAGACATTATTACCGTCACGGAATAATTTTTTAGATTGCCTGCAACTGATATTTCATTACAAATTTGACACCCCGGATTTAACGTCCCATTTCTGTCAGAGATGGGCAACAGAAATGTTACTGTTTTGTGCACCGTACGAATTTCGACTTTCTCCTCTATGAGACGAAGATAGCGCTATTACAGCTATCGTAGTATTTACAGTTAATAGACGATAAGACGACAGAACTTTGGGCCTACTGCCAAAATACTGCAGTTACGTTTAGTTTTCATTTTCTGGACACACTGCGTATATTAAACAAAAACACTAGGTCTACAGTAATTTAAACATATATATTTTTAGGACCTGCGTTACTACCCACGCATAATACGACAACGTGAATCCTAGAATACTTCTCGCCTTCTTGTTGCGTCATTAAACGTTTCTAAACAATCACGTGTTCTTTTTCAGTGTTGTTGTCGTAATGAGTAAGTCCTCGCTTCAAGCTTGTCTGTATCTAATTCACCAGTTTTCTTCATGAAACCGATACTATCTTTGACAGCGTAAGTCGTGGACCGCAACATCTTTTTAAAATAATCGTCATCGAAAAGTGTTGCAAGACTTTGTTCAAAACATGTGTAATGCATGTACAATTCTGAAAGGATTTTAATGCCTTGCATGGATTAGCTCCTGGGCCAGAGACAAATAAAATATTATTGATACGCTGGAGATAAATCCTAACAAGTTAAGTAATATTACGTCAATGTAGTTCTTCATTAATTCCCTAAGCTTTATTCTTTTCAGAAGAATGAGTAGTCATCAGTAACATATATCGCAGCGGCTAATCTTGTGATGGCAGTTATAAGATCCGAGAGGCATGAAAGGGAAGCAGTGGTTAGGAAGGGAGTGACACAGGGTTGTAGCCTCTCCCCCAATATTATTCAAACTATATATTGAGCAAGCAGTAAAGGAAACAAAAGAAAAAATCGGAGTAGCTATTAAAATCCATGGAGAAGAAATAAAAACTTTGAGGTTCACCGATAACATTGTAATTCTGTCAGAGACAGCAAAGGACTTGGAAGAGCAGTTAAATGGAATGGACAGTGTCTTGAAACGAGGATATAAGATGAACATCAACAAAAGCAAAACGAGGATAATGGAATGTAGTTGAATTAAGTCGGGTGATGCTGAGGGAATTAGATTCCGAAATGAGACACTTAAAGTAGTAAATGAGTTTTGCTATTTGGGGAGAAAAGTAACTGATGATGGTCGAAGTAGAGAGGATATAAAATGTAGACTGGCAATGCCAAGGAAAGTGTTTCTGAAGAAGAGAAATTTGTTAATATCTAGTTTAGATTTAAGTGTCAGGAAGTCGTTTCTGAAAGTATTTGTATGGAGTGTAGCCATGTATGGAAGTGAAACATGGACGATAAATAGTTTGGACAAGAAGAGAATAGAAGCTTTCGAAATGTGGTGCTACAGAAGAACGCTGAAGATTAGATGTGTAGATCACATAACTAATGAGGAGGTATTGAACTGAATAGAGAAGAAGAGGAGTTTGTGGCACAACTTGAGAAGAAGAAGGGACTGGTTGGTACGACATGTTATGAGGCTTCAGGGGATCACAAATTTAGCATTGGAGGGCAGCTTGGAGGGTAAAAATCGTGGAGGGAGACCAAGAGACGAATACACTAAGCACATTCAGAAGGATGTAGGTTGCAGTAAGTACTGGGAAATGAAGAAGCCTGCACAGGATAGAGCAGCATGGAGAGCTGCATCAGACCAGTCCCATGACTGAAGACCACAACAACAACAATCTTGTGAAACAAAGGGCGTAGTAGCAGACATGTAGTACCTTTCACCACATATTGGGCATCATACTCGTTCGTATATCTTCAGCTTGTCTTTCGGTATATAGTGCTACTGTCGTGGGATGAGGCAAAAGGGTGGAGACCTCCAAAATTTCCCACTTCTCAATCTACGTTTACAAACTCCTTACATAGTGCACGACATCGTCCAACCGATACGTAAATGGAGGAAGACCTCAGGCACACAGTCCTACGCGTTTTAGCCACCGCAGCTTTCACTTAGGATAAAAATATTTCGGAGCTTAAGCTTTTTCGTATTCTACACACCTGTACCTTCAGAAGTGTGGTGGCGGACTTGCAAGACAGGAGCGCAGAACATATGGCACAATACATGTAGCTGACATCAGTTCTATCCTTATTAATCATTAACGAAAATATCTCCTAGACACTGCCATGACCACCGATTTTCGGACTCAGGATACCTCCATTCGATTCAACTCTCTCTTGCGCAGACGCCTGTACCTGTAGACGGTCGGGCTACCAACATGGGATGGTTGAAGTGTCAAGGAAGATGAGTGCAGTTGCTCCCACGTCGGAAAGCAGCTCTATTGACATCTGCCAGACTTATTGCGGAACCTGAGTCAGCATAAACGCCAGACGCAGACATCTGTTGTACGCTATCGAATCAAAAGTACCGCAACACCGATATGGGTTGTGGCAGCCCATTTTCCTCAAGAGCTGAGACCAAAGATGGTAGTGATGTTGAACGTTGGGGTCTCGGGCAAATTTGACGTTCCAGCAAAGCCCACTGGGTGCACGTCGTGGCTCAGGACAGGCAAGTTCATTTTAAGAATGTTTCTGTCCACACACCATTGTGTCACTGACGCTGCTTTGTGACAGGGCTCATTGTCATGCTGATTCAATGATCGTCTCTGAAATGTTCTCCAGTGTACATGGTACAAAATGCTATAAAATGTGTTGATATTCTTCCTCACTTACCGTTTATTAATATTAATGAAGGCCCCAAACCTGAATCAGGGAAACTACCCCCAAACATCATATCGCCTTCTTCGTATTTCACTGTTGGTGCTACGCCTGATGGGAGATAACGATCTCTAGGAATTTCCCAAATCCAAACTCTGCAATCGGATTCATAAGTGGTAAAGCGCAAATCATCACTGCAAATCGTTGGTTTCCAGTCATCGACTATCCAGTACGGTTGCTCTTTATACGCAGAGCGTCGCTTGGCGCTGACTATCGAAATGCTTAGCTTGTGAAGAGCTCGCTATGAACAGTCATACTGGTAGGAGAGGACTGCTGCTAGCACTTTGGCACGAGTGTTCTTTATGGTGATATCGCGCGATTTTTTTACAAACTCCCTCCGCTGTGCTCCACAGTCTGTGTCCGTCAGTACACGAGGCCTGCCTGGTCTTGATGTATATGTACGATATTACGGTGCCTGTGTTATACTGATTACGATGCATGCATCTCTAAAGGAATTTTCCATCATAATCAGAATAACGCAGTTACCGCAATATCGTAATTATCTGTCAGTCCCTGGCAAGTGACTCTCAAGTACAAAGTCTGACGTGTTTGCGAGTATATGTAATGGATGTACGAGTACAGGTCGAAGATGCATGGTTGACGACATACGGAAGTTTGGGTCTGGCTGTGAGTAGTGCGCGAGTAGCGAAATGGTAAGGCAGCCTCTCGCGATATGCGGGAAATCTGAGTCCAAGTCCCGATCCGGCACAAATTCTCATTGTCATCATTCCATCCTACAGCTGATGGTTGTCATTCGTAATTCGAATACATTTAATGATGTATATGGGCATATTCCAGGGAGGATTGCCATATTGTGTCGGAAGTATATCGTAATCCCTTCATCGTAATATGCGCCTGCCATCTGAGAGCAAGTAACGGATTCCCTGTATGGTATCGATAGCTCCGATGCCACAGTGTAGGTTGGCACTTCGAGAGCGGAAGATCTTCGTCGACCACAGCGCCCTCTAGCCGACGCTGTGCATCTCGACTTTCGCGCAGTTCGTGAAGAGCAGACGGCCGTCAACCATTGCTTTAGCTAAGCTTGCTATTGAGACTTCTTATCTGAACTTTGGCTGCACACCTGTGTGCTCATCTTTACAAAGTTATGTAATAAAATGGTTAAAATGGCTCTGAGCACTATGGGACTTAACGTCTGAGGTCATCAGTACCTTAGAACGTAGAACTACTTAAACCTAACTAACCTAAGGACATCACACACATCCATGCCCGAGGCAGGATTCGAACCTCCGGCCGTAGCGGTCTACATCTACATCTACATGACTACTCTGCAATTCACATTTAAGTGCTTGGCAGAGGGTTCATCGAACCACAATCATACTATCTCTCTACTATTCCACTCCCGAACAGCGAGCGGGAAAAACGAACACCTAAACCTTTCTGTTCGAGCTCTGATTTCTCTTATTTTATTTTGATGATCATTCCTACCTATGTAGGTTGGGCTCAACAAAATATTTTCGCATTCGGAAGAGAAAGTTGGTGACTGAAATTTCGTAAAAAGGTCTCGCCGCGACGAAAAACGTCTATGCTGTAATGACTTCCATCCCAATTCGTGTATCATATCTGCCACACTCTCTCCCCTATAACGTGATAATACAAAACGAGCTGCCCTTTTTTGCACCCTTTCGATGTCCTCCGTCAATCCCACCTGGTAAGGATCCCACACTGCGCAGCAATATTCTAACAGAGGACGAACGAGTGTAGTGTAAGCTGTCTCTTTAGTGGACTTGTTGCATCTTCTAAGTGTCCTGCCAATGAAACGCAACCTTTGGCTCGCCTTCCCGACAATATTATCTATGTGGTCCTTCCAACTGAAGTTGTTCGTAATTTTAACACCCAGGTACTTAGTTGAATTGACAGCCTTGAGAATTGTACTATTTATCGAGTAATCGAATTCCAACGGATTTCTTTTGGAACTCATGTGGATCATCTCACACTTTTCGTTATTTAGCGTCAACTGCCACCTGACACACCATACAGCAATCTTTTCTAAATCGCTTTGCAACTGATACTGGTCTTCGGATGACCTTACTAGACGGTAAATTACAGCATCATCTGCGAACAGTCTAAGAGAACCGCTCAGATTGTCACCCAGGTCATTTATATAGATCAGGAACAGAAGAGGTCCCAGGACGCTTCCCTGGGGAACACCTGATATCACTTCAGTTTTACTCGATGATTTGCCGTCTATTACTACGAACTGCGACCTTCCTGATAGGAAATCACGAATCCAGTCGCACAACTGAGACGATACCCCATAGCTCCGCAGCTTGATTAGAAGTCGCTTATGAGGAACGGTGTCAAAAGCTTTCCGGAAATCTAGAAATACGGAATCAACTTGAGATCCCCTGTCGATAGCGGCCATTACTTCGTGCGAATAAAGAGCTAGCTGCGTTGCACAAGAGCGATGTTTTCTGAAGCCATGCTGATTACGTGTCAATAGATCGCTCCCTTCGAGGTGATTCATAATGTTTGAATACAGTATATGCTCCAAAACCCTACTGCAAACCGACGTCAATGATATAGGTCTGTAGTTAAATGGATTACTCCTACTACCCTTCTTGAACACTGGTGCGACCTGCGCAATTTTCCAATCTGTAGGTACAGATCTATCGGTGAGCGAGCGGTTGTATATGAGTGCTAAGTAGGGAGCTGTAGTATCAGCGTAATCTGAAAGGAACCTAATCGGTATACAATCTGGACCTGAAGACTTACCCGTATCAAGCGATTTGAGTTGCTTCGCAACCCCTAAGGTATCTACGTCTAAGAAACTCATGCTAGCAGATGTTCGTGTTTCAAATTCTGGAATATTCCATTCGTCTTCCCTGGTGAAGGAATTTCGGAAAACTGCGTTCAATAACTCCGCTTTAGCGGCACAGTCGTCGATAACAGTACCATGGGCACTGCGCAGCGAAGGTATTGACTGCGTCTTGCCGCTTGTGTACTTTACATACGACCAGAATTTCTTCTGATTTTCTACCAAATTTCGAGCGGTCGTGCGGTTCGAGACTGAAGCGCCTAGAACCGATCGGCCACAGCGGCCACCTTATGTAATATGTTTGCATATGTTTATACTATAGTAAAACCACTTTTACTTTACTTGCACTACCGAAAGCTTTACCTGACCTGCTCCTACTCGCTTCCTACATACGGCTTTCAGGAGCAGACCGACGCGCCGCCTTCCAGGCGGGATACAAAGTCCTGGAACATTCTCTGTCATTACTCACTGTTGGTCAGGGACTGGCATCAGTTGGACTAAGGAAATACCGTCCTCTGCGTAGGCTGCCGTTACCACCATAATGCCAACGTGTGAGTTTGGAATGGTGCAGTGACCGGGAAGAATGGACTGTTCGCGAGTGGCGTCACATTGTGTTGAGTGACGAATCGCGGTTCTGCACTACCCTGGATGGTCATCATTGGCGAGTGTGACGGCAACTTGGGGAAATGTCCTATTCTTCCAGTGTTTTGGATAGTCTCATCAGTGTTTCCTGACGTCATTGCGTAGGTAGACATCGGACAGGACTTCAGTGCTCGTGACTGGGATCGCTGATGGCACACCAGTGTCTCACGGACATGCTGTTTCTTCATGTGTCACCTCTAACGTGGCAGTGTCGTTACGCTGTTTTTCGACAGGACAACGCTTGTTCATGCATGGTAAATGTCTCTATGAACTGCCTGCGTGATGTTGAGATACTCTCCTCGGAAACAGTTTCCCCAAAACTACCCCAGACAGAACTTGTGTGTAACCAGCTTGAACGTCACCGCCATCCCAATGCCAGTATACAGGACAAATCAAATGTGTGTGAAATCATATGGGACTTAACTGCTAAGGTCATCAGTCCCTAAGCTTACACACTACTTAACCTAAATTATCCTAAGGACAAACACACACTCGAACCTCCACTGGGACCAGTCGCACAGTCCAAGACCGCTCGGCTAAACCCGCGCGGCAGTATCCATGACAACAAGGACCGGTACAACTATGTGCCTGCTTGACTCAGGAGTGGATACAACGACCTTCCCAACTTAATACGCTCGCGCATCCATGCGAGAGCGGATGCAATGTGATACTGATAAGTTATTCATAACTCTGGTTCGATATTGTAATCGCTGAAATAACGTCACATACCAACTCAACTCGTGAAGCTGAATTTCGTTTCCCCCTTCCTTTTTGGGCGCTCCCCTTTTTTTGGTCACATATTGTACGTAGTGAGCCGAGGTAGAAACGTACCAGCCGTGTGAAGCTCAGTCGGAATCAGTTGCAGAGCTGTCTGACACACACACACACACACACACACACACACACACAAGACGTCTTGTTGAAAGGCGTCGCTGCGTGTTGGCAAACGGAACGCACGTGCTGGCACTCGCCCCTGTATGTGCCCCCTGCCTCCCCCTCCCCCTCCCCTACAACGACCTCTCGACGCCGCAGTGTTGTGCGGGCGGATGAGCTGCTGGCGCTATCACGTTTCATGCCGGTGTGCGTCTGCAAGCGACCACGTGCCGTCCCCATCTCGTCCGGTCTTGCGCCGTGAGACGGTGTAGGCGACAGCGTACAGCACTACTACCTTGTAGTGGAACATCTCCTGAAGTAACTTAGAAGTACCAACCAGCTTTATTGTGAATATTTTGCGAAAAATAGATTGAATTTGCTGTACACGTAACGAAAGAGTCACACAAAATTGTCTTCAACAGAAATATCACGAGTTGTTGTCATGACATCTGTGGAGGGATGATCACACATACACTCCTGGAAATGGAAAAAAGAACACATTGACACCGGTGTGTCAGACCCACCATACTTGCTCCGGACACTGCGAGAGGGCTGTACAAGCAATGATCACACGCACGGCACAGCGGACACACCAGGAACCGCGGTGTTGGCCGTCGAATGGCGCTAGCTGCGCAGCATTTGTGCACCGCCGCCTTCAGTGTCAGCCAGTTTGCCGTGGCATACGGAGCTCCATCGCAGTCTTTAACACTGGTAGCATGTCGCGACAGCGTGGACGTGAACCGTATGTGCAGTTTACGGACTTTGAGCGAGGGCGTATAGTGGGCATGCGGGAGGCCGGGTGGACGTACCGCCGAATTGCTCAACACGTGGGGCGTGAGGTCTCCACAGTACATCGATGTTGTCGCCAGTGGTCGGCGGAAGGTGCACCTGCCCGTCGACCAGGGACCGGACCGCAGCGACGCACGGATGCACGCCAAGACCGTAGGATCCTACGCAGTGCAGTAGGGGACCGCACCGCCACTTCGCAGCAAATTAGGGACACTGTTGCTCCTGGGGTATCGGCGAGGACCATTCGCAACCGTCTCCATGAAGCTGGGCTACGGTCCCGCACACCGTTAGGCCGTCATGCGCTCACGCCCCAACATCGTGCAGCCCGCCTCCAGTGGTGTCGCGACAGGCCTGAATGGAGGGACGAATGGAGACGTGTCGTCTTCAGCGATGAGAGTCGCTTCTGCCTTGGTGCCAATGATGGTCGTATGCGTGTTTGGCGCCGTGCAGGTGAGCGCCATAATCAGGACTGCATACGACCGAGGCACACAGGGCCAACACCCGGCATCATGGTGTGGTGAGCGATCTCCTACACTGGCCGTACACCTCTGGTGATCGTCGAGGGGACACTGAATAGTGCACGGTACATCCAAACCGTCATCGAACCCATCGCTCTACCATTCCTAGACCGGCAAGGGATCTTGCTGTTCCAACAGGAAAATGCACGTCCGCATGTATCCCGTGCCACCCAACGTGCTCTAGAAGGTGTAAGTCAACTACCCCGGCCAGCAAGATCTCCGGATATGTCCCCCATTGAGCATGTTTGGGACTGGATGAAGCGTCGTCTCACGCGGTCTGCACGTCCAGCACGAACGCTCGTCCAACTGAGGCGCCAGGTGGAAATGGCAGGGCAAGCCGTTCCACAGGACAACATCCAGCATCTCTACGATCGTCTCCATGGGAGAATAGCAGCCTGCATTGCTGCGAAAGGTGGATATACACTGTACTAGTGCCGACATTTTGCATGCTCTGTTGCCTGTGTCTATGTGCCTGTGGTTCTGTCAGTGTGATCATGTGATGTATCTGACCCCAGGAATGTGTCAATAAAGTTTCCCCTTCCTGGGACAATGAATTCACGGTGTTCTTATTTCAATTTCCAGGAGTGTATTTACAAAATATCGATGACGGTGTTTAAATATTGGTATTTCACTATCGATACTGTAGTTTTCGAAACATCGTCACAACGATGCAAAGGCAAGATTTTGAGATTCGATGTTGACAAGAAAACAGATTACTTGTTACCACTGTCATTAACGTTTTCGTCCTTTAAAGCAATCTTTTCCTGGAAATGTCTCATAGCGGCATCAGTGCAACACATTTACGACTTACCAGAAGTAGCCAAGGGGTAGTAATATTTTTAAATGAAGGTGGGAACATTGGCTGTTGTTGTACCTTAAAGTGGACTAACTCATTTCATTGCTCATGAAATCTATGCTTTCTTGTTGTCATTTAGTGTAAACTCATATTGCTGTGACTGTTTCATATGTATTTTTAATCGATAGAAGAGATACTTCGAAATATGTAATTATGTTTTCCGTTTATGATACGTAAGAGTGATCCATGTATTTTTAAGAACAGTATTTCAATGAAGAAATTGCAGAAAAGTTGGACATTAAGGAGATGGGACCTGAAAAAGATGAAAACCGGCGGTTATTGATAGCTTCAGAGGGAGAAATCGGCGGCTTAGGCAGGAATAAGAAACTCAGTAGAAGCCCAATAGAAATGTTTGGAGAACATTTTAAATACTGAATCCAATTTACAAAAGTAAAAAATATGAAATTGCAGTAAATGGAGCAGGTAAAAGGAAATACAGATGTGTAAAAAAAAATGAGATCGACTGAGAGAGCAAAATCTTCAAATGTGTGTGAAGTCGTAAGGGACCAAACTGCTTAGGTCATCGGTCCCCAGACTTACACACTACTTAAACTAACCTATGCTAAGAACAACACTCACACCCATGCCCGAGGGAGGAGTCGAACCTTCGGCGGGAGGGGCCGCGCAGTCCGTAACATGACGTCCTAAACCGCGCGACCACTCCGCCCGGCAGAGAGCAAATGGCTAAGTACAAATTGCTGTAGGGCCAATGTAAGAATGTTCAAACATGCATAACTAATGGAAAAATCGATGCTACCTACGGGAAAATCAAAGAGTCCTTTGGAACAAGGAAAAGCAGCTGTATGAGTATCAAGAGCTCAGATGTAAAACTTGTACTAACCAAAGAAGGGAAACCCGGAAAGAAGAAGGAATATATAAAAGGGCTATCCAAAAGAAATTAAGTCGAAGAAAAAATTGTAAAAAGTAAAGAGAAAACTGATGAAGATGAGAAGTGAAGTATGATACCCTGAGAAGGATTTGAAACACAACTGAAAGACCTCAATCGAGATAAGGTCCCTGGAGTAGACGACATTCCCACAGATCTATTGAGACCCTTGGGAGACCCAGCCGTGACAGAACTATTTCACTTGGCGTGCAAGACATATGAGACGGGAAAAATATCTTCAGACTTCCAGAATAATGTATTAAATCCAATCCTAAGCAAGACAGATGTTAACACGTATAAATATTTCCGAACTATCAGTTTAATAATCCATGCTTGCAGAATACTGACACGATTCATTTACCGAACAATGGAAAAGCTGGCAGAAGCCTAACTCGAGGGAAATAATTTTGCATTCCAGACAAATGCAGATACAAGAGAAGCAGTACCCGCAGTACTCACCCAATGGCTTATCTTAGAAAGTGGGTTAAGGAAAGGCATTTATAGCATTTGTAGGTATAGGTAAAGCTTTCGAAAATGTTGACTCAAATATACTCTTTGAAATTCTGAGGATAACAGGGATATATATAGAATGGCAGGGTATTCACAACTAGCACAGAATTTGCAGTTGCACAAGTAGAAGAGATATAAAAGAAAGGAGTGGTCGAGAGAGGAATGAGACAAGTCTGTAGCCTGTTCTCGACATTACACAATCTGTACATTGAGCAAGCAGTAAAGGAAACCAAGGAGGAATTTGGGAAAGCAATTAAAATTCAGAGAGAAGAAATAAAAAACCTCCGAGGAGCAGTTGAATGGACTGGATAATGATTTGAACAGAGGTTAAAGACGAACGTCACGAAAACTAAAACAATGATAATGGAATATAGTCGATTAAAATCAGGTATTGCTTTAGGATTAAGATTAGGAAATGAGAAACTAAAAGTAGTTTATGTGTTTTGCTGTTTAACCAGTAAAATAAGTGATGAAGGCGTAAATAAAGAGGGTGCAAACTATAACACGAAAACGGCTCTAAATAACAATGTGTTAACATTTAATGTAAATATAAGTGTTAAGAAGTCCTTCCTGTAGGTATTTTGTTTGGAGTGTAGTCTTGGATTGAAGTGGAACGTGGACGATAAGCAAGTCAGACAAGACGAGAATGGAAGCTTGAGGCTATAGAAGAAGGCTGGAGATTAGATCCAGTGACTGAACCGAATCGTGGAAGAAAAGAAATCACGTTTTTGGGAAAAGTAGGGAACTATTGACAGGACACATTCTGAGATATGAAGGAAGCGCCATTATGATGATACAGGGAGGTACGGAAGGTAAAAGTGTGGTGGCAGACCAAGGAATGAATTACAGTATTAACGTTGAAACAGATATCGGTTGCAACAGTTATTGGGAGATGAAGAGGCCTACAGAGGATAAAGAAGCGTGGAGAGCAGCTTCTACCCAGTCTTCCATCTGAAGACAACAGTAACAACTTTCATAAAGGAATCAAGCATACTACTAAAGTTTTTGTGTTCAGTCAGTTCTCGAATAATTATAATCTTCTCCTTTGTTATTAATGATGATATCTGAGTAACAACGGCTCGGCGAAAGTTTATCAATTAGTCGCCACCTCACTGACTTTTGTGTCCCTAACCCACCCCAGTTTTATCTATCGTGGGAAAGGGCACCTGTAGCTTAACACGCAATCCGAGCCACGTATCGTTCCTGTAGCAACTTCGCATCGTTGAGAGGTGAACGCTTGGTTAAAAGCACACTAACAAAATCCGTGGTCTGACTGGCATTCGATTTCGTCACTTTTCGGTTTGCAGGTTAGCGTTATACCGCTAGACCACCAGCCATAAGCATTTGCAACTTTGAAGGACAATTATTACCATGGCACACGTTCGACTTTATTCATTTTCTTGGGTTCTGTGTCAACATAGATGATTACACAATGATAAAGTAGCGCAGGAACCCCGTATTCACGTATGAACGTTGTGAACGAGTTTTGTAATGTATATTTTTGTTTTTTGGCACCTCAATTGTTACAAAAGGTATTACAAAAATGGAGGTCAGAACGACATATCCAAAACTCCGAAAAAATTACATGTAAATGTTTGAGCCAGATAACTATATCGCCAGTTAGTCAGTAGCATAACGGGCTGAAGGGGCAACTTTTCTCAAAAATATTGGTTTTAGTCTGCTGACAAAAACTTGTAGGGTATATAGAGTTAATTAATGCTTTGCATATTGATTAGTAAATATGATATTAGATGCATTTGTATGTTACTTTCTATGCCATTTCAAAAATTCATTATTTAACATCGATATTAAAAATAGCCATGTTTTTGGATCATTTATTATCGGCCACCGATGCTCA
Source organism: Schistocerca gregaria (assembly GCF_023897955.1). Lineage (NCBI taxonomy): Eukaryota > Metazoa > Arthropoda > Insecta > Orthoptera > Acrididae > Schistocerca > Schistocerca gregaria. Next base: position 328,835,455 of record NC_064925.1, on the reverse strand, counting down.
TATGTCAATGATAAAATCAAGATCAGTATCGGATATTTGTTAACAGTGGACATCCGTGCCTTTGCATCGAAAATTTAGTATTTCGTAATGCAGTGATACACGTTTTGATTCCACTCCCTCTGATTCGTTAATTATTGCTCGCAATTAACTGTTACTTAGACCATTTGTTGGCTACACTATCACTGTTATGCATCACATTAGAAGACAAATTATACAAATTATCTCCTCCAAAATGTTTACCCAAAAGCAATATATAAATGACAAAATGTAAGTTTATTTAAGCACTTTATAATAAAGACTAATGTATTTCATTGAACCACATCTGTTCTGGTTCACAGCACTGACTTACAAAAGACGCAATAATATTTCAGCAAAAGAAATATAGCAATCAGAACAAAAGACAGAATCAGATTCGTTCATGCATTTGCCTGTACACTTCATTCGCATGCTCGCAATCATTAAATATGGAACAAATTTAACGTTAGTCAGAATGAATAATGCTAATTGCGTAAATACAATGGAGTAGCCTAAAATAAACCTTAATATTCAATACAAACTACCAGTCGTAATATATCTTGATTCTGATTACTATATTGGAACCACCAATCATATATGCAAGTTTCTGATATCTTGCTATTTAGATAAGTACTTTATCTGTGAGAACAATAACGAATTATGTTTTTAGAATTATTCAGGACAGATAACAGGTAAGTATATAGATCGATACAACATAGTTTTAAAAATTAACCATTTGTCTAGGTTCCCAGTTCATCTTATTCGGGGTATCATCCACTCTGACAGCAATGTAATTATTTGCTATTGCAAACTATTCCAAAATTGAAATTTCTTTTTTGGTTTTAGCTAGGTCTGTAGGTAGTTTTAACATTCTAAGAATTGTTGTAGTGAAAAATGACTTTACATTTATATGGATGGCGTGATTGGGTACTAACAAGCACATCTGAAGTTATTCGCTTCCTTAAAGTGACAAACTGATGCAAATCTCTACAATTTTTAACAGTCAAATCGAGGAAATTAGTGAACTTTTCATAGTCATGATCTACTGCGATTTGCAGTTTGGGAAGTATATTGTTTAGGATTTGTGCAATGTTATCTATTTCATATTTTTCGTGCCTGTGAGATATTAATATAGCATCAAGGTATCTTTTTCAATAGACAGTTTTCACTTTCATTTCAAGATTTTCTTGAAAAATTTGCATTCAGTAACATTCACAGATATATTTGATAATGTTCCAACAAGAGTATTACCAAGAGCCAGTCCATCTTTTGTGTCGTATACCTTATAATTGAAAGAAAAGTAGTTAAAATTTAGTGCATTTTCAATCAAAACCATAAATTCTACTAAATCTGCAGTAGTCATCCTTTTATGCTAGAGCAAATTAGCGTTAATAATATGCATTGCGTATTTAACTGGGATGTAGGTATAAAGGTTTTTAATGTGCATAGATGCAAATTGTGCATCATGTAGAACGTCAGTATTAAAGATTGAATGGGCTACTTCAGAAATGTTTTCAGTGCTGGATATTTGTTCTTGTAAGTATACTCTCCTTAAAATATTATTTAACTTTTTATTTAGTTTTAAGATGTGCAGTTGTTTTTCACAGTTTGTCAAACTGGAATAACCTGGTTATGGAATTTTGGTTGAGCTCTAAGTGTGGGCAGTTGTGGATTCATCATTTTAAACATGTTCTTTCTCTTTTGGCAAAAGCAAGAAATTGTTTTCATGTCTTAAGTTTCTAATTTTCTTTTGTAAGCTTAGACAGGGATCTTTAGCTGTTTTGCAGATATCAGCTTCATTAAAAATTGTAATGTTTTATTAAAGTAAACATAGTCTCTGATAATGATGAGTGTATTGCCTTTGTCCACTTTGGTTAGTACAGCCCCACCATCTGTCAGTTTACAATTTATGCTTTTTAAGGTATGAATACCGTATTGGTTTTCAATCATTTTTCTCCCTGTTTGGTTTCACCAAGTTCTTTTTAGTGCCAACCCTGAGATCTGCTATGACGTTGTTGTGGTCTTCAGTCCTGAGACTGGTTTGATGCAGCTCTCCATGCTACTCTATCCTGAGCAAGCTTCATCATCTCCCAGTAGTTACTGCAACCTACATTCTTCTGAATCTGCTTAGTGTATTCATCTCTTGGTCTCCCTCCACATTTCGAAAGCTTCTATTCTCTTCTCGTCCAAACTATTTATCGTCCATGTTTCACTTCCATATTTGGCTACACTCCATACAAATACTTTCAGAAACGACTTCCTGGCACTTAAATCTATACTTGATGTTAACAAATTTCTCTTCTTCAGAAACGCTTTCCTTCCCATTGCCAGTCTACATTTTATATCCTCCCTACTTCGACCATCATCAGTTATTTTGCTCCCAAATGGCAAAACTCCTTTACTACTTTAAGTGTCTCATTTCGTAATCTAATTCCCTCAGCATCACCTGACTTAATTCGACTACATTCTATTATCCTCGTTTTGCTTTTGATGATGTTCATCCTATATCCTCGTTTCAAAACACTGTCCATTCCGTTCAACTGCTCTTCCAAGTCCTTTGCTGTCTCTGACAGAATTACAATGTCATCGGTGAACCTCAAAGTTTTTATTTCTTCTCCATGGATTTTAATACCTACCCCAAATTTTTCTTTTGTTTCCTTTACTGCTTGCTCAATATACAGATTGAATAACATCGGGGAGAGACTGCAACCCCTGTCTCACTGCGTTCCCAGCCACTGCTTCCCTTTCATGCCCCTCGACTCTTATAACTGCCATCTGGTTTCTGTACAAATTGTAAATAGCCTTTCGATCCCTGTATTTTACCCCTGCAACCTGTACAATTTGAATTGTCAAAAGCTTTCTCTAAGTCTACAAATGCTAGAAACGTATGTTTGTCTTTCCTTAATCTTAGATAAGTCGTAGGGTCAGTATTGCCGGCCGAGTTCCAACATTTCTACGGAATCCAAACTAAACTTCCCCGAGGTCGGCTTCTACCAGTTTTTCCATTCGTCTGTAAAGAATTCGAGTTAGTATTTTGCAGCTGTGACTTATTAAACTGATAGTTCGGTACTTTTCACATCTGTCAACACGTGCTTTCTTTGGGATTGGAATTATTATATTCTTCTTGAAGTCTGAGGGTATTTCGCCTGTCTCATTCATCTTGCTTACCAGATGGTAGAGTTTCGTCAGGACTGGCTCTCCCAAGGCCGTCAGTAGTTCCAATGGAATTTTGTCTACTCCCGGGACCTCGTTTCGACTCAGGTCTTTCAGTGCTCTGTCAAACTCTTCACGCAGTATCGTATCTTCTATTTCATCTTCATTTACATCCTCTTCCATTTCCATAATATTGTTCTCAAGTACAGCGCCCTTGTGTAGACCATCTATATAATCCTTCCACCTTTCTGCTTTCCCTTCTTTGGTTAGAACTGGGTTCCCATCTGAGATCTTGATATTCATACAAGTGGCCCTCTTTTCTCCAAAGGTCTCTTTAATTTTCTTATAGGCAGTAGTGAGATAAGCCTCTACATCCTTACATTTGTCCTCTAGCCATCCCTGCTTAGCCATTTTGCACTTCCTGTCGATCTCATTTTTGAGACGTTTGTATTCCTTTTTGCCTGCTTCATTTACTGTGTTTTTATATATTCTCCTGTCATCAATTAAATCCAATATTCCTTCTGTTACCCAAGTGTATCTACTGGCCCTTGTCTTTTTACCTATTTGATCCTCTGCTGCCTTAGCTACTTAATCCCTCAAAGCTACGCATTATTCTTCTGCTGTATTTCTTTCCCCCATTCATGTCAATTGTACCATTATACTCTCCCTGAAACTCTGTACAACCTCTGGTTTAGTTAGTTTATCCAGGTCCCATCTCCTTAAATTACCACCTTTTTGCAGTTTCTTCGGTTTTAATCTACAGTTCATAACCAATAGATTGTTGTCAGAGTGCACATCTGCCCCTGGAAATGTCATACAATTTAAAACCTGGTTCCTAAATCTCTGTCTTACCATTATATAATCTATCTGATACCTTCTAGTATCTCCAGGATTCTTCCACGTATACAATCTTCTTTTATGATTCTTGAACCAAGTGTTAGCTATGATTAAGTTATGCTCTGTGCAAAATTCTACCAGGCTGCCTCCACTTTCATTTTTTACCCCCCAATCCATATTCACCTACTATGTTTCCTTCTCTCCCTTTTCCTACTGCCAAATTCCAGTCACCCATGACTATTAAATTTTCGTCCCCCTTCACTACCTGAATAATTTCTTTTACCTCATCATACATTTCATCAATTTCTTCATTATCTGCAGAGCTAGTTGGCATATAAACTTGTACTACTGTAGTAGGCATGGGCCTTGTGTCTATCTTGGCCACAATAATGCGTTCACTATGCTGTTTTTAGTAGTGTACCCCCACTCCTAATTTTTTATTCATTATTAAACCTACTCCTGCATTACCCCTACTTGATATTGTATTTATAACCCTGTATTCACCTGACCAAAAGTCTTGTTCCTCCTGCCACCGAACTTCACTAATTCCTACTATAATTAACTTTAACCTATACATTTCCCTTTTTAAATTTTGTAACCTACCTGCCCGATTAAGGGATCTGACATTCCACGCTGCGATCCGTAGAATGCCAGTTTTCTTTCTTCTGATAACGACGTTCTCTTGAGTAGTTCCGCCCGGAGATCCGAATGGGGGACTATTTTACCTCCGTAATATTTTACCCAAGTGGACGCCATCATCATTTAACCACACAGTAAAGCTGCATGCCCTCGGGAAAAATTATGGCTTTAGTTTCCCCTTGCTTTCAGCCGTTCGCAGTACCAGCACAGCAAGGCCATTTTGATTAGTGTAACAAGGCCAGATCAGTCAATCATCCAGATTGTTGCCCCTGCATCTACTGAAAAGGCTGCTGGACCTCTTCAGGAACCACACGTTTGTCTGGCCTCTCAACAGATACCCCTCCGTTGTGGCTGCACCTATGGTACGGCCATCTCTATTGCTGAGGCACGCAAGCCTCCCCACCAACTGCAAGGTCCAGGATTCTTGAGAGGCTATGATGTTTTGGTTTATGTTGATTTAAGTCTGGTACAATACTGTATGTAAGTCCTTCGTGTACTACGAGTAATCTGTTTCTTTCTTATTAAACTGCGTTTCAGTGAGGTTCATTACTCTCTGATAGAATGTATGTATATTGTTAAAGCTAACGTGTACTTTTTTTATCACTGTTAACCAAGGATTTGATTTTCTTCAGATGCTCATCTATCATGGTATCCTCCAAAGTGTTTACCTTCATGTCCATCGACCTAGCACTACTGGTGAACTACTTAGTACGAAGTATAAAGCAAATGTTTCCCTCTTTAAATATTGTTTTGCCTTATATACTTCCCTAATTTTAGTTTCAATCCAATATTATTAATTTCATTTTGTTGCTTGTTAGTTTCAGAGCTACCCATCTTATGATAGTCACTTCTGACTGAAACCATTTACCAGAATTAATCAAGCTTTACCAAGGGAGGGTATGTACTAACAGAGGCTAATATTGTAGCAGTTCTAGCAGCCACATAACGGTTACACACTCACTTGTCCATGGAAAACCTAAAACCTTTTACATTTTCTGATGTAGCTGATCCTGAGGAATTTTCTTACTACATTTCCAAAGCTGCTGTTCTGATGTTACTAAACATTAAGTATACATTTTGTAAGTCGTAACGACACGGAAAAGACGATCATCAAGGTGCTTGAGATGTGGTGTTACAGACGGTTAATGAAATTGAGTGGACTAATAAGATGAAGGATTCTACGAATTCTTTTGCATAGCCCCATGCAGCAAATAATTATACAGTATACAGTGCTCTCAATTACATACTTACAAGTGAATTATAGTGATAGACACCAGATCGTTTATCTTCATTTCGGTATCCACAGTATTAAAATACTTGCTGATGCTTTCATCGACTATTGCACGTTATTCCGTAAAAGAAGGGAACGGTTCACAGCTTGCCGAAGTCATACTTCGTCTCTCGCCAACCGTCTTGGAAAAAAAAGTTTGCCGATTTTAGAAACAAGGATTACGTTGGTCAGAGACGGATGTTTAGCTTATCATTTTCAGTCAACAGGCGTGAAATAAACTTTGCTACAGAGTGACGCTCAGTTGGCATGATGCACCACGAGCGTTTGGACGTGCTTGGTACTCGTAAAATTAAAAAAAAAAGTTAAAGTTTAAAGTGATCTTAAGCGAGCGACGCGTGTGGTAACGTTGCTAACTAACTTGTGTTAATCTAACATGGAAATCGGATTGATACTTGCTCCGCTAAGCATGTATCAGTCTCCATTTACAGGCAAATATTTAGCGTTGAAAGCACGGACACGTTCTTAACCCGAATATTATTATCAGTGACGTAAAACATTGAGAAGACAATTCAGTTTTTATATTAATCCTTCATCTAGCCTTTACCTTCCTCTACAGTCCCAAACCATTTCATGTAAAGGTGAACTCCACTGACAAAACAAATAAAAAATATGAAAGATATTTCAAAAGTAAAGTAACAGAAATCCGCAGGGCTGTCTTTATTTACCAGGTAGCTACATCGTTATACTGCAGCAATTACTTTTTAACATGTTCATTAGTCACAAAAGAAGGGAGACTACATGCACTACTAACAAATTATTTAGTGATGGGTACTTATGAGCGGTCTTTTATTGACTCAGAAGTGTGTCAGTAGGCGATGTTATAAAAATTGATCAGCTCACTGAAAGTGACAAAAAGTTTGTGCAAACCTGTTCTAACGCTCTACTTGCAAATGAGTTTCCCTGGTCTGACCGAAATAAACTGATGCTATTCATTTGTGTGCCTAACAAATAAGTACACTAATTGGCGGTCACCTTTGAAATAGGACCCATTTGAGTCCAAGTTCTTGTGCACTCATTCTTTCCGGCAGTCTACGTAGTTGTCAGTGATTCTGCACAGGAGCGTTCCAGTTTCTGCTGGTCAAGGAGCCACATGCAGTACCCTACTCGTCTACTACGACTGGTAGCATCTGTTTTGGTAATTCCTCTCCAAAATGTAAGACCAGATTTCAAGAACCTGGCAATAATGTTACAAAATAAATAGTTCCTTTGTGACTTCAGCAGTGCCTTTTATTTGGAATTGAAGTACCACATTTTCCCCCGTATAATCATTCCACAGGTACGCTGGGTTACAGATGGCTGCTGAAAACAAACGTCGTAGTAGCAGTTTACAAGGTTCGCTAAGTCTTGTGGATCATTTATTTACCTTATCCCCCTCCCTTAGCAGTATGTTATTCTGTGTTTGTTTTTCTCTCCCCGTTTCCTTTTTTATAACATCTCAGGCTGCTTTGCTTTTATTCTCTGCATTATATATTATTTTGTAATTAAATGACTTTTTTGCAGCAATCAGCATGTTCCTATGATAGAAATTTAAAAATTCTCGATCATTGAGACTCTTTTTCAAAGAACCGAGGTATTTAAGTGCTTTGGAGGACATCTTAATAACTGCTGTTATCCATCTGTTTTTGTGAGATGTTGATACAGACATGTATACTTTTGGAAACGCCTTTTCAAAGTTCAGTTTAAATAATGTGGAGAATACAGAGAATTTCATATTCACATTGGTTTCCTTATACACCTCATTCCAGCTTTGTTTTGCTAGTTCTTTTGAAAAATCTTTTATTTTGATTTCTGGTAGATGTCGTTTGTAGGCTTGTAATTTGGGGAATTATTCGAGCCTGACTTTACTGTTGTTATTTGGCAGAGATGGTCTGATAGTCCGAGATCTTTTACAGCTACATCACATTTTTCCTTGTTCATATTTGTGGCCACATGGTCAATTACTGATGCAGTCATTGTAATGACCCTTGTTGCTCTATTGACCAATAGAGACACGCCAAAACTTCGTAGACTATTTATGAGAGTGCTGCTGGATTCCTTTATGATATTAGTGTTGATGTTGATGTCCCCACACAGAATTCTGTTGACCTTCTGTTAATTTATTGAAAAAAGTGTCCGTACTACTACTGGGAGATATATACACACACACAAAACGATTAATTTCTTGGTGATATCATGCCCTGTTAATTCTATAGCTGATATTTCAAAGAGTTTGTCTTCACTTACTGCACTGAGGTCATGTCTTAATTTGAATTGTGTTCCTTTTCTGATATAAATGCATGATCCTCCACCCCTTGAAGCAATTCTGCAGTAAGAGTTTTCTCTCTCATGCAATGATAATACTATATATTGGTTTTCTGTGTCTCTACACCAGTGCTCAGCAACACAAACAACTGTGCAGTTCAAACCTTGGAGCTTAACTTCTAATAGTTGTATTTTATTTTTTATTGATTGCATGTTTTGATGGAGGATTGTTAAGTCTGTGAAATGCTTCATGTTACTCTTTCCAGTGGTTTGTTTTCTTCGAGACGTCTGGTATGTGTGATATTTGGAGTGTTACAATCTGTCTTGTGAATTATTGTTTTAGTATTTTTTAAACTGCTGGAGACACTCTTTAGGTAGGGGAATCTGTTGTGTGGATTTATTGTAAAAAAGACTTACTTTTCCTACCCATGACAACAGGTATTTGACCACGTGTGGCCCAAGATCCACCCCCTATAATCAGCTGTACCAAACTTCACTTCCCAGTCCTATTTAGGTGTTGGCCATGCCTAGTGAAACCCCATCTGTTGATAGTCCCACCAGAGAAATACCAGCAAAGTGGTTGCCCTAAGAACCATCCATAACCCCACATTGATTTGCCTCGTTGCTCCATGAAGGTGTGGTCGATCATGACGCCAGAGCAGCTCAACAAATTTTACGTTGATGCCATGAGTAAGGGAAGCTATCTTGTCCACTTATGTCATGTGCCCCATCCCTGTCCAACTGTTCCCCACCCCACCCACTATCACTGCATCGTCCTCTTTTGTAAAGTCCTTACATAAGGACCCTAAGTCTTCTATCACATGAATTAGCTCTGCATTTCGCTTGAAGATACTTCAGGCCTGGCACACTGCTCCTAAACTATCCTGTAACTGAGGCCTACACCTCGCCAAAGGCTACTACCCAGCAGCAGCACTTTCTTCTCCCTAACACTTTGTACATTCCTAGGCTTCTTGGCCTCGGCTGAAGTGTGCTGCACATTTCCTGCTCCTCGTTATACTTGAGGCTCTTCTCCACTTAACTCTGGCAGTGGTAGATACTTGTTTTTGGTGTTGATGATAAAACTGTTAGACCACGTTCACTTCCTTCCTAGCCTACTACCAGCTGCCTTGAACGTCAGATCTCCAGATGGCTACAGCAGCGGCACAGGAAGGTAACAGTCATTGCACCATCACCAGGACAGGCTACGGCGCGAGCTGGCAGGCAAAAACAGCCCACAAACAGCGACTGCGTCTGCTTCCTGACCACTGCCTGACTCCAATTCCACTACCAAGAAGAAACCGTGCAGCGTCAGATACAGGTTGGCCGCCACTGCTCTTCCGCTGTGGCAACTCACCGCAGCAATGCATCGTGCCAGCGCAGCCCGCACGGCCCGTCGCGACCTATCTTCAAACCGCGGCCGATCAACCTCAGCGCACCTCTCCAAACCACAGTGCTCGGGCGTACAAACTCACGGCGAGAGAAGAACAAAAATGGTTCAAATGGCTCTGAGCACTATGGGACTTAACTTCTGAGATCATCAGTCCCCTAGAACTTAGAACTACGTAAACTTAACTACACACACCCATGCCCGAGGCAGGATTCGAACCTGCGACCGTAGCAGTCGCGCGGTTCCAGATTGTAGCGCCTAGAACCGCTCGGCCACCCCGGCCGGCGAAAGAAGAACATCTCAGGGTGTTACGGATCAGTACCATCTGTTTGTGGTTAATCATTCCTTCCAAGCAGGTCCATGAAATAGATTTCTTTTTAAGTTTTGGACTAGATAGCCACAGCAGGGCTCAGTTTTCCTTTTTTCTGGTTTAAGTACAAGACATCCCGGTGACAGTATTCTTCATTTCCTTCACCACTCGACTGCAATGATGATCGCAAGTGTAAGTGGGAATAAAACCAAAGATGTGTGAAATATTAGTAGCATCAAGTGCTACTTTCAGCTTCTGTGTGTTACATAGGATGGCCAAAGCAACCAGGAGATAAACAAGCTGACCAGTAAATGGAATGATGGCATTTTTGGTCAAAATAAATTCCTGGTCAAAATAAACCTACTAGTATCAAGTATCAGTCTTAATTTGAGGAGGACAATTATGAGAATGTACACGTGAAGCACAAAGCTGTATGGCAGTGGACTGTGTAAAAACCGGAAGCAAAGAGAATAGAATCATTTGAGACACAAAGAGAATGGAATCGTTGGAGCTGAAGTGCTATAGAAAAAGTAAGTGGGCTCAGAAGACAAGAAATTATGAGTTTGCCCAAAGAATGGACGACGGGAGGTACATGTGGATCGTTGGCAAAAATAAAGAGTGTGATGGGACTTGTTAAAACATGAAGGAATAACTTCCATGGTAAGGAAGAAACATGCGGAATATACCCAACAAATAACTGAGGAAGTTGGGCGCGAGCGCTGCTCTGAGATGGAGATACAATCATAGAGCTCCATCAAACCAGCCAGAAGAGAGATAAAAAATTATGAAAACGAAAGAAAGATGACACTATCCTTGTGTAAAACTTTTTCCAAACTTTTTAAAGAGATGATGCCTTCAATGTACTGGAGAAGAATTTTGCTGCAAAGTGTGGGCCTTACATGTACCTGCAGTGTTGTGCTCACGACATGAGGTGTTGACCGTTATTTTACAAGGCCGAAAAGTCCACCACACTGGGATAAAATTTTCGCGTTAGAGTGACTAAAATCTTACTTTAGCTCAACATTCCATTTTCTCTGTTTTCCAGGCGGTTTTTGTATTTGTTCAGGCAAGTGTGTGGATAGATGTTATTGTTAGTCAGGGCCATCCTTTTGTAGGGATTTTGAAAGTGAGATTGCGTTGCGCTAAATATATTGTTTGTCAATTTAAGCACTGTCATTTATAATTTTTCTAAGGAGACGTTCCATATGGTGACCCTGCCAGGATTTTAACCTGGAATCTTCCGATTTTTTCTTGTAGTTTGTGTAATTAGTGCATCTATTGTTTATTGCTAGTGCATAATTATAGAGAGAATTTCCTTTGTAGTTGTAGTATTTCATTGTTGTACAGTAAAACACTTGTGGCATTCATGTAGATTTGCAGCAAGTATTTCACAGCTGCACTTGCAATTAACGAGATATTATTTTCAGTGCTATGCTAATGTGTTTTCTCGTTTTTGCTCTTCAAATTGTGCTTTTCTTGTTATCGTGTGAAATATGTGATAATTATGGCACGTGAAAAATGTAACACTAGGTTCCAAAGTAAATTGAGAAATGATAGTGATGGCGAACATAGCTTATAAGCACCACCATGTAATGAATTAACAGACATTCAAAGCAGTAATTTGGTAACTGTGCATAGGGAACGGAGCGGGCGGCAAATAGTGGTGTAAAAAGTGAAACAATTAGTGAAGGGGGAAGCATTATCGATCGATCGGTCGGCAACAGCTCACCTCAGGAATCCGAAATGAAAGGGCACAATCTTGCAAATACTGTAGATTCAGGTTTTGCGTCCTCACCGTTTTCTCAAATAAGTCAAGACACATTTTCTGCTTTTCAAATGCGAACATTGCCGGTTCAAATGCACTGGCGAACATTGAAAGGTCTCTGTTGGATTCGTTTCATGTTAGTTTCTTAAATCTGTTGTCATTTACAGCATAAATTCCTCTTCTAAATTTACTGTGGCGTTTCTGACTATCTGCGAGGAGGCTGAGCAGTGGAAACTTGTTACTTTTACACGTAAACAAGAACGATCTGTCACACTACTACACTTTAAAACACAGTTTATATGTAATTCATGTCACACAGACTCATACGGAACCTACATGCGCTTTCTGTTATTTACGGTATATGATAAGATACTGTCATCCCCCTTCCCTTCTGCGTGAGAGGATGAATGAGCAAACGTATTTCTAGTTGCATGCTTGAGGATAGCAGACAAGCCTGTCTGCTAGAGAACAGTAGGACCAACGTCGGAACAGGTAGCTACCTTTCTAAAAGCAAAGAGGTTTCTAGCCTTAGTATGGTTCTGTCCGTCCCTTGTCATGTTGGTATAGGAAGCGGCCCGTCTGGTCACTTCCGTTTTGTATACGGAAGCACCCTTGGTAGGAGCGCAGGTCAGTCAGTCCGTGGCGAGCGTCTGAAGTGGTAAGATCTCCGGCTAAGCGCTTGTCTGCTAAGTCCGTAGGACAATGGATTTCTTAAGTTCAGCCTAACTGAAAATTTAATCACCTTTATTTCAGGTTTAGCTCTAAAATATCTAATGTTATCTTAAATTGCAACGCAGTGTAATTCGAGTGTGAAGTTCTAAATGTATTCCGGTAGTTGCTTTGTCACTACTTTGTGAGTAAAGTGGAACCACGTGTTGATCAGTAACTCTAACTAAGATCATCAATCTTAAATGCGAATGAGCGTGAGATTATAACGTCGCGTCTTAACAAAAGCTGCAATACAGCAACTTTTCTTTATGTTCAGCCCACGTGGGGTGTACTTTGTGAGACCAGTACCACGTGCTTATACAATTGTTTGACCCATCAGGTTAATAGTAAGACGATAGTAACCAGTTCGAGGCTTTTGTTTTGTAAATTGCTTTTCGATCTAATTTATTTTAAAAATCAAGATAATTGTGGAGTACACTCTTTGTGTAAACCAAGTTGACCACGTGAAGCATGTGGTGTAATCATCAAAGTAGTCCTCAGCTATTCTTTTCGGGAAGATTTCACAGAGAGTTAGTAAGAATTTAGTATACCAGTGTGTGATAATTACATGACGGACAGGATTGCGCTACGAATGTAACTTCTTTAGGTGAAAATTGAATCGGTTGGTTGTGGTTAACTTCCTCTCCCAATCTTGGCTCCCTATTTGATGTGTTCCGTAAGATTACAAACTACCATTTTCACAATCCTATATAAGGCACCAGCTTAGTTATGACTCAAGTTTAATATGCTGTAATTTCAATGATCAATGTTAAAAATAAATATCCAAATATAAACTGATTTATTTCCTTTTGTTTAAATTCTCTTTTTTATATATGTATCACCGGTTTTCGTATGACTATTAAAAGATTATAATTAATGTTAGTCTGGTTGGAAATTTGGTAAGCTAGACTGGATACCTGGTGAAACAGTTGCTCAGTAATGCAACGTTAACTTCCTCAGATAGCTCACAGCTTTTAAACCACACTTATGGTCAAGAATAGCAGCACCGCTTTCACAGCAAATTAAGGCAACAACAATCTTACAACATGTCTCAGACACCAGAGCATTGTCATTACAGTTAATGCAACAAATCAGACAAAGTCTACAAAAGTTAGCCACAACGCTTGAACAAAATCAGAAACAAACGGGACAAAATATTCGAAAGTTAGACGCAATGGAACAAAATCAAAAACAGTCACAGCAGCAAATGGAACAAAATCAGAAACAAATTAAAGAAAAACTTCAAGAAACACGTGAAGATTTAACTACTGAGTTACATAACATCGAACTGAAATGTCAAAAAATCTGTAATGACGTAAAAACACAAATTTGTGAGCATTTTCAACCAATTTTTTCGCGAATTGAAAATGCATTACAGAATCACGAAGCAGCCATAAAAGAACTGCAAACTATTGTTCATGAAAATCACGAGAACTTCCGGGCTAAAATTGACTCACCTGCATCTACCGATTCGGTTACGCAACTTGCAAAAACTCAGGATAACTTAAAGGACACAGTAGATACTCTGAAAATTGGTTCAGAAAGACACATGAAGGAAATATAGTTCATTATCAGAGAAAGTAATCGAACTTTCGGATCAGCTAAATAATTTATCTACGAAGGTAGATGATACTCTGAATGACACAAGACCGGCAGTCTTTAATGACACGGAAGAGTATGAAAAAATTAGAAAATTCAAACAAAATCAGAATCAAATAAATACACAGTACAAAAGAGAAATCCGGGAAGTACAAGATCAGTTAGCACAAGTAATACAAGAATTACATATTGCAGAGGGCACTCGTGCTCCAGTACAGGAAGTGGGACATACAAATACGGAACAGCCACAAAATAATAACACAGGGCACTTCGGGAATTATGAAAGAAATTGGAAGGTACAACGAATTTTGAGATGGACCCTCCGAAAAGAAGTAACAATGACCGATATGCGACTTGTTGACATGATAATTTTGACTATAATCTGTTTATTACTACACGTAAATTCAAAACATTTCAGAATTCTAGCAACTACATTCATCTACAAGCGTGGCTTCATCAATTCTCTCATCGTTTTCCTCCCAACTGGTCATTAGAGCACAAATTAGAATTTATGTGTGGCTATTTAGAGAACGAATCAGCTATAAGAATGCGGTCGGTCATTCACGATTGTCACAGTGAAGGAGAATTTTATCGTGCCTTCCTATCAGCATATAGGTCTCAAGCTACACAAGACCGAGTAAAACATAGCATCATAATGATGAAACATTTCGAACAATCTGAATTTTCCAGTCTTGTGAAATACTTTGAAGACATGTTCCACAAGAATCAGTACGTGTCAAACCCATACAGCCCCTCAGAACTCATCCGCATTTTCTTAATCAAATTGCCTGAACATTTACGACATATTATTTTGATAGGACGTTGCAAAGACGACATTGTAGCTTCTCAGGGACAGTTACAAGAATTGGAAATTGACACTGACAATCGCGGTACGCGAACACAGGAACACAACAGTTCAGGTCACATCCGTCTCAATTCTGCGATGAAAGAAATAATAACTGGGCACGACAAGGCTATTATTACAACGAAAATCGTGACCAAAACAGACACCACCCGTATGACAACCGTTGGCAGAGTAGTAATAATTACAAGGAAAGATCACCTCTCTGCAGTAATGACTATCACAGAGACAATCAGAGAAACAGGCAATATGGGAACCAAAATAATTATTACCAAGGGAGACAGAATAACTTCAGATGCAACGGTCCACCGCGGAGTTACGATTCCGCGAGAAATTCTCCACCAAATGACCGACAGAAAAGAAACTATGTAAACTACCGACAAAACGACAGACCTGAATTTCATCAGAACTAGCGGGATTCAAACAGGGCACGCCCTCTCGACAAGGTGAATTTGTAGGTCTCCTAATCTTAATAACGACGCGCATCAACAAAGAGACAGACAATGACTCGCACGGCAGGCAGCCACATGCGCCGGCTGGCTCAGAGAAACATAACATAGACGCTAACCTTGAGAAAAAATTTAGCATTCCTTACCGACGTATAAAACATGATAATTGCTCTGAAGTTGAAACTCTGTGCACTTGGAAGAGTAAAGAACTGCATCAAATTTCACATGTAAAACCTTTTATTGAAAGATAATCTGCTTTTTAACTTAGTCTTTGCCATAAAATTTTTCACTCCACGCTACTAGTACAATTTGTCACACTTAGAAACTGTTAACATGCAACAATATTTTGAAGTTAACTATCCAGTCTAGAACCTAGGGAACATATTCAGACAGTAATTACGAATGCATTGTTATAGTGAACAGACGACACAGTGTTATTGTGTGTGTACATTCTTGCTTGTTAGTTGCACGATTACGCAACGACTAAAAGGCTCACATACTTAGAACATATACTGGTACTGCTAACGAGATTTTAATGCAACATTTTGGTTTACTTCAAAATACATTCTGGATTTAAATTACTTTCTGTCAGATTAAAGATGACTTGGCATTTGTTTTCTTCGACAGCTACACGATTATATCACGATGCTACTAATGTGTGACACAATTTACATTGTTGCTTTTGCTGTGTGTCTGTTTTATATCTGCACAGTTTTTCTGTATTATTCTGGAAAGTAAAACATGTTTTAGTAGTAACTTTTGGGATATAGCTACAATGAGACAGCCTTTTTCGTAGCACAACAATACGTTACACTATAGTACTTTCTTGATCACAGTACTGTACATAATAACTACGATATTTATACTCATAGAATTTCACTTTTGTTTGTTACGAAGTAAGTACATTGTCTTCTACAGAACTTTGCTTATGGTCGACGATAATTATGAGACTTGGAACATTTTTACCGTTAAGTAATGACAGAGATTATCTTACAACAAGATGCACAGTTAAGCGCTGCAGTACAGGTATTTGAGTGATTAATTTTGTACTTAAAACATTTACTTTTAAAGATTTTTGAATCACAAAGATACAATGAAAATTTTCGGTGATACATTTCATTCCATTGCTGTAATCGGTAACACCTGAGGGTATAATTACATTAATTATTAATATTTATTATGATGAAATATTGAACAAGTGTCGCCGAATGTGTATATGTGTAGTAAGGTAAGGAATAATGAGTAGTGGTTAGGGACTCTCATTTGTGAAAAAGGATGTTGGAAACCAAGAATCGTACTTTAAGAGCTATACAATGTGTGTAAATTCGTGAATGTATCACAGTGCCGACGAATATTTTTTGGACACTGTTATATTTATAGGATTTTGTTTCTACACCTTTGCAACGCAAATTCTCGACCTGTGAAATTTTTAAATGGACTGTCACTGTAGCAGAAACTGCTGTCGTAAATATTTCAGTAAGAAAGCTAAGTGACCTTGACGTAATGCGTTGTGGGTGCCCAGTGGTGCCAGTCACCTGTTGAAAACGCCATTAGGTAAAAAAAAGGAGGCCATTAACCTCGCTATTGACATTTCTTTGTAGAAAGCATTTCAAATAATTTCTGATATTTACTGAAACGCCTAATGAAACGATAAGAAATATTTTATGTATATACACCTGATTATGACTACTGCCTTTCTAGTTGAGTAATTATTTTTACTGCCTTATGAAATGGCATATGCCTAGTTAATGATGTTTCGTGCTTTATTTTGTATATATATTTGCCTATTTTGTTTAATATTTAGTTTCTAGCTGCACTGCAGCATTGGTTAAAATAAAATTTAATAGATGTACTAATGTAAATATTTTCTGTTTAGAGATCCATTAAACAATAATTTTATGATCTAATTTCTTAAATAAAGGGAACACAAATAGACATTTCTCTTCACAGGAATTGCATACATAATTTTTTTACGGTTTGGTAACTTGTCTGCTGGAGTAAGTTATTGTCATAAAACACTTTAGTGTTAAGATGTGACATAGGTATTAGACATGGCCATCTTTATTGTAATATTTTTTCTGCTTGATCTATGTCATATTTAGGTATAAGTTATAGCACTTGCTGCTGCTGTTTGCCACACATAGTGCTACTAAATTTCACTTTGTATTACTCTGTTAAGCCAGTTTTACTACTGATTAATTTTTCTTGTTGATGCACAATGGCTCATATTAGTTGTAATGTTGCATTTGCTTCGCTAATTCAGACATACTGCTACTTGCTTTGCCAATTTGCATTTTTTTGTCATCGCTGTTTGTGTTAATTTGTTGTGTGTTGCTGCATTGCCTCCTCCCTTAGTATACATATCTGAGCTCAGTAGCTTAACAGGAGGTAGACTATATAAGAAATTAACTATCAAGAATAGGGAAAGAGTGCATTGAGACATTATATGAAAAAGATTTGGGCAAAAATGAGTATTTTAGAAAGACAAACATTTATTTCGAAAGAGGATACGAACAAAACAATAGGGTTTAGGGACAACAGGGCTAGATAGGATTTTTTTGCAGGAGAAAATGTTGAAATAAGAGGAAAGATATATGGAATGAAGTATTGGGTTGGACTGCAGTATCAAATGTTACAGTGAAAACGAGCCCTGTTCTTTCCTCTTGTGTTATTCCACTATGTGTTTGTGTACTCTTGTGTATTTGTGTTTTTTCTGTCTTTATGTGTTTAGCTGGTAAGAGTTATGTTGTAGAATTTTTCCAATAATATGTTATTTTCTTTGTAAAGATGTTTAGACATTATTTATTCTGTTCTGTTTTAATGCTCATGTGTGAAATTAATGTTTCAAAAACTATTCTCATTATTTTATTTATTTACTTATGTCATAATTCCTGTAACACAGATGTATCTGTTTATTTCTATTCTCTTGTAAAGCCTGTAGTACTACAAATGTTATCTGTATTGTTATGTTCTTTAATGAAGTATTTTGTACCTTTGTAATTGTATTCTTCTGTTGTAAATTTATAATTGTGGGTTTTTTCTCTGCTGTGGCCCATTACCTGTCTGCATGTCAAGAGTCAGCATTGTCTTTCTGTTGGAAGGACAACACTACATCTTCAAGACTGCGTGGAAATCTACTACTTCTGTGTGTATTTTCTTTTACTGCTCAGACTTTGAGAAAAAATTTTACTGTGATGAATGATCAGGACTGTCTTTATGGACTGTGAGAAAGTTTTAGCTTTTGACCAACATTGCATCAATAAGTGTGTGCATTTGGTATCTTTGTTATTGTAATTATGAAAACTTTCTTCAAATCTGTATTGGCCACTGCCCAAAACAATTTGTAAAATTTTTTTGTGGGGAGCATGGGGGCTATGTAAGCAGGATGTTTAGGTTTTTATGTTGGAAACGCCACGTAGCGTTCTGTATGAAAATCACTGGCTGTGCTGTGTGCAGTCTGTGGCTGATTTGCATTGTTTTAATTTGCTATTGCAGTGTTGGGCAGTTGGATGTTAACAGCGCGTAGCGTTGCGCAGTTGGAGGTGAGCCGCCAGCAGTGGTGGATGTGGGGAAAGAGATGACGGAGTTTTGAGAGCGGACCATCTGGACGTGTGTCCATCAGAGACAGTAAATTTGTAAGACAGGATGTCATTAACTGATATATATATTATGACTTTTGAACACTATTAAGGTAATTATATCGCTTGTTCTCTATCAAAATCTTTCATTTGTTAACTGTACCTATCAGTAATTAGAGCCTTCAGTAGTTAGAATCTTTTATTTAGCTGGCAGTATTGGCGCTCGCTGTATTGCAGTAGTTCGAGTAACGAAGATTTTTGTGAGGTAAGTGTTATTGTTAGTTAGGGCCATTCTTTTGTAGGGAATTTTGAAAGTCCGATTGCGTTGCGCTAAAAATATTATGTGTCAGTTTAAGCACAGTCATTTGTAATTATTCTAAGGGAACGTTTCACCAGGAACTTGCAGTGTGTGTACGTAATAGCCTAATTGTGGGTGTCTTAAAGGTGTATTCTAAACTTTAACTATGCAAAAGATTTACTGTAGCTATGATGTACAATGAGCCTCTCACAGAAGCAGTCGATTACATCTATGTCGAGTGCTTCCAGTCGATCTTAGAGTGTCAGAAAGAGAGCAGAATTCTGCAGAGGTAGATCACAGTGCGTTAATCAATTTCTTATAACCTTCTTGCTGCCTCCTCGATGCATGATTTTTTATCAAAGAAAGCAAAATTCCTTCGCTTCGGGGTAGCCTCCAGATTTACCTATTTGAAATCGGCAAAGCTAAAAACATTCCAAGTTTTCAAGTGATGAAGATGAAATTCGTCTACGCAGAAAGCTGATGTGGTGCGAGTTTTTGAAGGAAGTTTTGAAAATCCCCATCTCTCATGTGTAATAACTTTGTCGCTAGTTTGAAGGAACTATTCATCTAAACTCTCAAAAATACCTGTGGTTTCTCCTTTGCCACCTATCTGCTCTAGCCACAGCTTTTTTTCTGTTCTTAAGACAAGTCAAAATTTGTACTTGTTATAACTTTTTAATTGTGTAAATATGTGAAATCGTCATATCCCCCACAGTTCCACGGCAAATTAATGCAGTATGGAATTCCCTGTATCTCTCACTGCTTAACTATCCCACTTATGCCTAGGTTATTACTTGGTTTCTAATCTACTTAATTAATAATTAATGCAGCCAATATTAAAACATACTCATAATTTAAAAGTAATAAATTGTTTGTAATATTTTATACCACTATTACAGCATTAAAGGTGTGTCTATTGAATAATTTAACTTTATGTTCAATACGTTTTAACAACTATTGCTATGTTATTTGTCATAAGTGGGAACTGGGGGGGAGGGAGGGGGGGGGGGGGGAAGACGACTTTCTTCGAGGAACACTACTGAGAAAATTTAGAGAACTGGCAGCTGAAGCTCTCTGCCGAACGATTTTATTCCTACCAACATACATTGCTCGTAAGGACCACAAAGATAAGATACGATAAATTATGGCTCATACAGAGGCATACAGATACTCATTTTTCCGTTACGAGCGGAACAGGAAGAGAAATGACAGCAGTGGTACAGAGCACCCTCCACCATGCATCGCACGGTCTCTAGCCCAAATGCACAAAATTCACATTTTAATTAATTATGCTTAAATTATTATACACTGAATATAATGTGTTTGGTCTTAACCGAACTGAAGGAGAAAGAGCTTTTATTTAAGTCATATGTCAGAATTGAAACTTGATAACATTTCCAGTGGTGGTCCGTTTTCTGTATTTTAA
This sequence comes from Schistocerca gregaria, assembly GCF_023897955.1. Taxonomy (NCBI): domain Eukaryota; kingdom Metazoa; phylum Arthropoda; class Insecta; order Orthoptera; family Acrididae; genus Schistocerca; species Schistocerca gregaria. The sequence continues at coordinate 328,814,897 of NC_064925.1, read as the reverse complement.
GTACGATTATGTTATACATTTTTGTGGTGGAAGTGTAGTGTTAAAACTGCGAGCAACTAGTGGTTTTGGGTAATCCTGTGTATGGTGATCAGTCTGTACGGATCGGTCCTGAGGTTACATATTGGTGTGATGATAGTGTAGTTCCACACTTGAAAAGAGATTTTATGGACCACATGGCCTTGTGAATACTTTAACATTCGTTCGTGTTTGTAAAATTTCCGAGTCAAGTGGGACTTAAACTCTGAGGATTGACTGAAACTTTACATTTCGTGAACATTAGATGATGTGCAGGATTGAGCTTTAATTTACTTCAGTTGTATCATTGGAATTAATACAGGACAGAGTACGAGAATCTACTAGTGATTTCATGTGATTTAATATGCTGATCGCTATAGTCGACTTTATGTGTTTATGAGCGGTCGAACACATTGTATTTAGTTTAACGCAACAGGACTTTCTTTTTCGCATACCAGTTATGTTTAGATAGCATTTGGGCGTTCTTCTACAATTGTAATTACGCAGTTGTGCAAGCTGAGGTTCACTTGAGAATTATTATTATTTTATTTCAGGTTCGAATGAATTATCGTAGGACTAATATTCTAAACAATTTTATGTCTGGCTGACTAAATCGCTTCATTCACCTTCTTGGAGAGGGTAGGGGCAGTAGATTATTAAAATTTTTATTGAGGATTTTATTCCTTGTCTATAAGCTTGGGCGCTGTGGAGACTGCTCATAGCCTACCTGCAGCTTTAGCATGTACTGTTGACCTGTCATTGTTCCCATTGTAAGGATTACTGAACGAAGGATACCTTGATACCGGTACCCGTTCCGTAACCACTCCTGCTTTCTTGTAAATACCATTTGCTATCATCTACATAAGTTATTCAGTACAATATAGCCCTTTTTCACGTATTATTATTATTCTCGTTTATTTAAACTTGTTTTATTTAATAATTCGCATTACTCTGCATAAGACTGCAGGATCACAGATTACGATTACTTTGCAGCGACTTTAATTTTTGGGTAGAAAAGCAGATTTGTATTGCTCGAGCGAATGACTACATCAAGCTAAAACTCTAAACAGATTCATGCATCGCCGAACCGTGCCTATTCTAAATCTCGTCTCGGGGATGTATGGAATAAAAAGCAATAAGTACTTGTAGGTCGCACGCACCAAATAATAAAGGGGAACTGCCATGTGACTTTATTAAATTTAAGTTGTGTTTCTTTCTTGTCTTATCCTGAAGTTTTCTCATTATTGTGCCTCATACACGATGGTAAGTGTTAGTTTATTTCTGTGTAGCAATATCCTGTTCAAATGACACGCCGTATTCCAAATACTGGAAATCGGCTACCTGTTATTTCGGTTTACGATTGAGGACTTTTTGTTCATTCCGGATGAATACCCGGAAAAAGCCGTAGTTTTAGTTTAACTTATAGATATAGAGAGATTGAAGCTTGCTCTTAATTCAGTTGTAGTTTGTCTTCACTGTCTTGTATGACAAATTAGCCATCCTTGTGTAACATCATATTGATATGCCTTTTCTTCCCAACATTTATGCTTGATGGTATTCTATCTCTTCTCCTTTGTTTGATTATGTCAGCCTATACAGATATTGCATAATGTTGGTGACAAGATACACTCTTATTTTTGTGGTGTCACCGCCAGACACCACACTTGCTAGGTGGTAGCCTTTAAATCGGCCGCGGTCCGTAGTATACGTCGGACCCGCGTGTCGCCACTATCAGTGATTGCAGACCGAGCGCCGCCACACGGCAGGTCTAGAGAGACTTCCTAGCACTCTCCCCAGTTGTACAGCCGACTTTGCTAGCGATGGTTCACTGACTTCCACGCTCTCATTTGCCGAGACGATAGTTATCATAGCCTTCAGCTACGTTACTTGCTAGAACCTAGCAAGGCGCCATGATCAGTTTCTATTGATATTGTAAATCATGTACCGTCAAGAGCGACGTTCGTCATTCATGGATTAAAGCTATGTATCAAACTAATTACGTCCGCTTTCTAAATTCTTATTCCTTGTCATGTTCCAGACCTCACGCCGGCCTGCGTGAGCTAAAAGGAGTGCATTTCTGTCTCCACTAGTAACACGGTGTTGGGTCTTCTCCCAAAACAACAATTTTACTCCTCAATTTGCTTGATTTTCAGATGCTGTCTCTTTACCGAAGTCAGTTCCAATTCTGCTGTTCATATACAGGCTTTTATGTGTAAGACCTATTTGTTCATAGCAACGTCAACAGACTTTCCCATGCTGGGCTTTCTGAGCTGTATCTTCTAGGGGTCATGGATGATTACTAATATGGACTCCATTCATTAGATTATTCTGTTAATGACCAACGCATTTGTAGCTAAACACCCATATTTAAGAACTGTTTTGACATTTTTGACCATCTGAACTAGATGAAATAATCAAAAGCTTGGATGTGTTGTTTCAAAACTAAGTTTTAACCCCGAAACGTTTTGAGGGTTGGGTTGGGGTTGGTTTGATGTGGGGAGAAACCAAACTGCAAGATCATCGGCCTCATCGGAATAGGGAAGGATGGGGAAGGAAGTCGGACGTTTCCTTTCAAAGGAATCATCCCGGCATTTGCCTGAAGTGATTTAGGGAAATCACGGAAAACCTAAATCAGGATGGCCGGATGTGGGATTGAACCGTCGTCCTCCCGAATGCGAGTCCAGTGTGCTAACCACTGCGCCACCTCGCTCGGCGTAAACGCGTTGAACACAAGCGGGAAAATTAAATATTATCACAGAGGATGACGTATTACTAGTAAAAATGTCGGCAACCTAGTATTCGTAAATTTACTCACAACATACACTCCTGGAAATGGAAAAAAGAACACATTGACACCGGTGTGTCAGACCCACCATACTTGCTCCGGACACTGCGAGAGGGCTGTACAAGCAATGATCACACGCACGGCACAGCGGACACACCAGGAACCGCGGTGTTGGCCGTCGAATGGCGCTAGCTGCGCAGCATTTGTGCACCGCCGCCGTCAGTGTCAGCCAGTTTGCCGTGGCATACGGAGCTCCATCGCAGTCTTTAACACTGATAGCATGCCGCGACAGCGTGGACGTGAACCGTATGTGCAGTTTACGGACTTTGAGCGAGGGCGTATAGTGGGCATGCGGGAGGCCGGGTGGACGTACCGCCGAATTGCTCAACACGTGGGGCGTGAGGTCTCCACAGTACATCGATGTTGTCGCCAGTGGTCGGCGGAAGGTGCACGTGCCCGTCGACCTGGGACCGGACCGCAGCGACGCACGGATGCACGCCAAGATCGTAGGATACTACGCAGTGCCGTAGGGGACCGCACCGCCACTTCCCAGCAAATTAGGGACACTGTTGCTCCTGGGGTATCGGCGAGGACCATTCGCAACCGTCTCCATCAAGCTGGGCTACGGTCCCGCACACCGTTAGGCCGTCTTCCGCTCACGCCCCAACATCGTGCAGCCCGTCTCCAGTGGCGTCGCGACAGGCGTGAATGGAGGGACGAATGGAGACGTGTCGTTTTCAGCGATGAGAGTCGCTTCTGCCTTGGTGCCAATGATGGTCGTATGCGTCTTTGGCGCCGTGCAGGTGAGCGCTACAATCAGGACTGCATACAACCGAGGCACACAGGGCCAACACCCGGCATCATGGTGTGGGGAGCGATCTCCTACCCTGGCCGTACACCTCTGGTGATCGTCGAGGGGACACTGAATAGTGCATGGTACATCCAAACCGTCATCGAAGCCATCGTTCTACCATTCCTAGGCCGGCAAGGGAACCTGCTGTTCCAACAGGACAATGCACGTCCGCATGTATCCAGTGCCACCCAACGTGCTCTAGAAGGTGTAAGTCAACTACCCTGGCCAGCAAGATCTCCGGATCTGTCCCCCATTGAGCATGTTTGGGACTGGATGAAGCGTGCGGTCTGCACGTTCAGCACGAACGCTGGTCCAACTGAGGCGCAAGGTGGAAATGGCATGGCAAGCCGTTCCACAGGACTACACCCAGCATCTCTACGATCGTCTCCATGGGAGAATTGCAGCCTGCATTGCTGCGAAAGATGGATATACACTGTACTAGTGCCGACATTGTGCATGGTCTGTTGCCTGTGTCTATGTTCCTGTGGTTCTGTCAGTGTGATCATGTGATGTATCTGACCCCAGGAATGTGTGAATAAAGTGTCCCCTTCCTGGGACAATGAATTCACGGTGTTCTTGTTTCAATTTCCAGGAGTGTATTATAGAAATGGAAGAGGATGTAGATGAAGATGAAATGGGAGATACGATACTGCGTGAAGAGTTTGACAGAGCACTGAAAGACCTGAGTCGAAACAAGGCCACCGAAATAGACAACATTCCATTGGTACTACTGACGCCCTTGCGAGAGCCAGTCATGACAAAACTCTACCTTCTGGTGAGCAAGATATATGAGACAGGCGAAATACCCTCAGACTTCAAGAAGAATATAATAATTCCAATCCCAAAGAAAGCAGGTGCTGACAGATGTGAAAATTACCGAACAATCAGCTTAATAAGCCATAGCTGCAAAATACTATCACGAATTCTTTACAGACGAATGGAAAAACTGGTGGAAGATGACCTCGGGGAAGATCAGTTTGGATTCCTTAGAAATACTGGAACACGTGAGGGAATACTGACCTTACGACTTATCTTAGAAGAAAGATTAAGGAAAGGCAAACCTACGTTTCTAGCATTTGTAGACTTAGAGAAAGCTTTTGCAATGTTGACTGAATACTCTCTTTCGAATTCTGAAGGTGGCGGGGATAAAATACAGGGAGCGAAAGGCTATTTACAATTTGTACAGAAACCAGATGGCAGTTACAAGAGTCGAGGGACATGAAAGGGAAGCAGTGGTTAGGAAGGGAGTGAGACAGGGTTATAGTCTCTCCCCGATGTTATTCAAGCTGTATATTGAGCAAGCAGTAAAGGAAACAAAAGAAAAATTTGGAGTAGGTATTAAAATCCATGGAGAAGAAATAAAAACTTTGAGGTTCGCCGATGACATCGTAATTCTGTAAGAGACAGCAAAGGACTTGGAAGAGCAGTTGAACGGAATGGATAGTGTCTTGAAAGGAGGATATAAGACGAACATCAACAAAAGCAAAATGAGGATAATGGAATGTAGTCGAATTAAGTCGGGTGATGCTGAGGGAATTAGATTAGGAAATGAGACACTTAAATTGGTAAAGGAGTTTTGCTATTTGGGGAGCAAAATAACTGATGATAGTCGAAGTAGAGAGGATATAAAATGTAGACTGGCAATGGCAAGGAAAGCGTTTCTGAAGAAGTGAAATATGTTAACATCGATTATAGTTTTAAGTGTCAGGAAGTCATTTCTGAAAGTATTTGTTTGGAGTGTAGCCATGTATGGAAGTGAAACATGGACGATAAATAGTTTGGACAAGAAGAGAACAGAAGCTTTCGAAATGTGGTGCTACAGAAGAATGCTGAAGATTAGATGGGTAGATCACATAACTAATGAGGAGGTATTGAATAGAATCGGGGAGAAGAGGAGTTTGTAGCACAACTTGACAAGAAGAAGGGATCGGTTGGTAGGACATGTTCTGTGGCATCAAGGGATCACCAATTTAGTATTGGAGGGCACCGTGGAAGGTAAAAATCGTAGAGGGAGACCAAGAGATGAACACACTAAGCAGATTCAGGAGGATGTAGGTTGCAGTAGGTACTGGGAGATGAAGAAGCTTGGACAGGATAGAGTAGCATGGAGAGCTGCATCAAACCAGTCTCTGGACTGAAGACGACAACAACAACAACTCACAACATATCCAAAACGAACATTAGGATAATAATGGAAATCTAGCAGAGCTGCCTTGAACCTAGTTATGGGGAAGTTTGCTATTGTCTTTTCTCGATCAACACTGCCGTAAAAACATTAGTAGAGTCATTTAGAGGTTTCCTAGATTTATTGTTGCAACAGTGCACGAGGAGTACATGAAATGATTATATTTACAGATCAATAGCACAAGTGATTATGAAGTACCAGGTATCGACCCATGCCGAAACACTGATCTTCGTACATGGTGTAGCCTCCATGGGTGGCAATGGAGGTGCTGACTGGCATCAAGTCGATCATACACATCATAAATACTGTCCTGGGATGCGTCATGCCTCGCCTACTCGGCTTGTTTACGTAGTTCTGTAAGAGTTGTTGGTTGAGTCGCACGAGTCACTTCTCGTGCTCGATTGGAAACAAGTCCTGAGGTCGTGCTGTCCAGGGAAGTTGCTGCAAGTCTTGCACGCCACGCTGAGTGTCACAGGAGATAAGTGGGCGAGCATTATCCTGTTGGAACAACACCTTAACTGCATGTTGCAAGAATGCCAAAAAAGCGTGTCTAACAACATTTTGCACGTACCGAGCGCTGTTTAGCGTCCCCTCCAGAAACACCAAAGATGAACGAGAGTTGTAGCCTGCTGCACCCCACACCATAAGACCTGGTGTCTTGGACGAATGCACCCTACGAGACAGCGCTCACCAGGTCTACGCCGTACTCGCAAATGACTATCGCTTGTGTACAGGCAGAATCTGCTTTCATCGTTGAAAAGCAAGGCGCGCGTTCCAAGTGCTCTAAAGGCAGTGACAGTGGAAGAGGGGCTAGAGTTATGCGCGTCCATAGTCCCACTACTAATAACCGATTCGCACAAGTTCGTGTTAATAAGCCTGACTGACAACCCCTTTTATTTGTGCTCTGACAGCTGTATGGTCTGCCACTGCTGCCCTTGCATTATGACGCTCGTAGCGGGCGTCTGTGCAGCGTGGACGACCAGACCCTATGGGTGTGACAATGTTCACGTGACCACTGATACTAACATCGTTGCACAACTGACGCAACACATTCAAATTCTGTGGCTGTTCTCCGAAAAGACCATCCCGCCACAATCTGACCCCTTTCAGACTCGCTCAGTTGGCTGTAGGAAGTACGAGTAGTGTTTCCGTGGCATGGTTACCTGCTTGCTTCAAATGTATGCGCCACACGGAGCCTTCTGGCTGTGTGCATTCCCTATTAAATGGTAGACACATATGGATACACAACTACACTATGTGTTGGCGGACGACTTTGAAAGCATTATCAGTTTGCCTACTGTCCTCTAGGGTGCATATGTTGACGTCGTATCTACACTACTGGCCATTAAAATTGCTACACCACGAAGATGACGTGCTTCAGACGCGAAATTTAACCGACACGAAGAAGATGCTGTGATTAGCTTTTCAGAGCATTCACACAAGGTTGGTGCTGGTGGAAGCACCTACAACGTGTTGACATGAGGAAAGTTTCCAACCGATTTCTCATACACAAACAGCAGTTGACCGGCGTTGCCTGGTGAAACGTTGTTGTGATGCCTCGTGTAAGGAGGAGAAATGCGTACCATCACGTTTCCGACTTTGACAAAGGTCGGACTGTAGCCTATTGCGATTGTGGTTCATCGTATCGCGACATTGCTGCTCGCGTTGGTCGAGATCCGATGAGTGTTAGCAGAATATGGAATCGGTGAGTTCAGGAGCGTAATACGGAACGCCGTGCTGGATCCCAAAGGCTTCGTATCACTAGCAGTCGAGATGACAGGCATCTTATCCGCATGACTATAACGGATGGTGCAGCCACTTCCCGATCCCTGAGTCAACAGATGGGGACGTTTGCAAGACAATAACCATTTGCACGAACTGTTCGACGGCGTTTGCAGCAGCATGGACTATCAGTCGGAGATCGTGGCTGCGGTTACCCTTGACGCTGCATCACAGACAGGAGCGCCTGCGATGGTGTACTCAATGACGAACCTGGGTCCACGAATGGCAAAACATTATTTTTTGGGATCAATCCAGGTTCTGTTTACAGCATCATGATGGTCGTATCCGTGTTTGGCGATATCGCGGCGAACGCACATTGGAAGCGTGTATTCGTCATCACCATACTGGCGTATCACCCGGTGTGACGGAATGGGGTGACATTGGTTACACGTCTCGGTCACCTCTTCTCGTATTAACGGCACTTTGAACATTGGACGTTACATTTCAGATTTGTTACGACCCGTGGCTCTACCCTTCATTCGATCCCTGCGAAACCCTACATTTCAGCAGGATAATGCACGACAGCATGTTGCAGGTCCTGTACGGGCCTTTCTGGATACAGAAAATGTTTAACTACTTCCCTGGCCAGCACATTCTCCAGATCTCTCACCAACTGAAAACGTCTGGTCAATGGTGGGCGAGCAACTGGCTCGTCACAATACGCCAGTCACTACTATTGATGAACTGTGGTACCGTGTTGAAGTTGCATGGGCAGCTGTACTTGTACACGCCATCGAAGCTCTGTTTGACTCAATGCCCAGGCGTATCAAGGCCGTTATTACGGCCAGAGGTGGTTGTTCTAGGTACTGATTTCTCAGTATCTATGCACCCAAATTGCGCGAAAATGTAATCACATGTCAGTTCTAGTGTAATATAGTTGTCCAATGAATACCCGTTAATCATCTGCATTTCTTCTTGGTGTAGCAATTTTAATGGCCAGTAGTGAAAATCGACGTCGTCTTTCCAGGCGTACTACCTTTCCCCCAGCAGTGTATTATGTACTTTCAAGTCTGAATATCGAACAATCAATCCATAAACTTGGTTGAAACAGCTAGGAAGTCATGGCGAACCAAATCGGACCCTTCAGGAAACGCTAAGGGGGAAAAAGTAGGCAGTGGGGAATCACAACTTGGTGCTCTGGGCTCAGCTCTGCTGCCGTTGGTGGTGAGCGCTTAATGAGCTGGTGAGTCAGTGGCGGCGATGGAGCGAGGGTGCGCCTCCATTCAGACGCGTAATGCGCCGTAATTGGCTAATGACACCCGCGACCTGATCCCGACCCGGACCTCTAGAGCCGGCTCCCTCGTGGCCGGGGTTAGCCGCTGACGGGCGTCCCCTGTAACGAATAGCCTGCTACACGACTCCTCAGCGACCGCCGCCGGCTCCTTAACACTTGCTGGGATTTGATAGCTGCGTGAAATGAATACGAATGGCGTCTTTTGGCTAGTTAATTTGTAAGCGAGGATGTCACTCTTTCGCTCTATCTCTTGCATACAGAGATATGCCATACAGTACTTTCCTCTGAAAACTAGTAAAGTCGAATAGAATGGTGGCCTTTGCATTGTCTGAAAGTAGCTGGAAAATGGAGAAAATGTATTCCAGATGATGGCGATGGCGTGTGACGAGGGCCTCCCGTCGAGTAGACCGCTCGCCTGGTGCAAGTCTTTCGATTTGACGCCACTTCGGCGACTTGCGATTCGATGGGGATGAAATGACGATTATTAGGACAACACAACACCCAGTCCCTGAGCGGAGAAAATCTCCGACCCAGCCGGGAATGGAACCCGGGCCCTTAGGACAACACAACACCCAGTCCTTGAGCGGAGAAAATCTCCGACTCAGCCGGGAATGGAACCCGGGCCCTTAGGATTGACAGTCTGTCGCGCTGACCACTCAGCTACCGGGGGCGGACTATATTACAAAAATTTAGATGGGAATGTGAATAAGTAGTATCGCTGAAAAGAGCTCCGGATATTGATACTATTGTGACTAGAAAGGTACTTTTTCTTCCTTCCTATTCCTACTTTGGGTCTTTTCGGTGGAAGTGACTGCAGTGTTTTGGGTTCCTTACAGTTCATATTGCATATTAACGGTCTAGTACTCTGTTGTTACACTAACTTCAGACTATACTCCAGATGATGCACTCATCTGTAAGGAAGTAAAGCCTGGAAAAAAGTAGCACAACTTTCAGTCAAATGTTAATAAGATTTTAGAGTGGTGCAAAGGTTGGCACCTTGTTTTAAACATTCAGAAATGTAAAATTGTTCAGTTCACGAAACGAAAAAGCGTAGAGCCCTGTGAATTCACTCTTCCGAAATTGTTTCACTTCGTAAGATTGTAACACGTGCCCTACTTCAAAACGTCATACGAACGTCGAAGTGCACATGGTGAGATAACCAATCGTGGAATGGAAAAAAAATATAAAAAAGCTGCAATCGCTTTGTAGCGGAAAGGCATCAGGACCAGATGAGACAACTGTCAAATTCTACAAAGACTACGTGTAAGAACTTGCTCCCCTTCTAGCAGCAATTTATCGTACATCGTTGGTGTAACGGAGAGTACCAATAAGTGTCGTAGGACAGATGTACATAATTATAGGCCAGTCTGTTGCAGAATTATAGAAAATGTTTTTTGCTCAACAATTATATCTGTTTGGAGAAAATCTGATCTATAGAAATCAACATGAATTTTGCAAACAAAAATCTTGCGAACCTCACCTGGCTCTGTATCTTCATGACACTGACAGCGCTGTAGACAACGGCTCTCAGATTGACGCCGTGTTCTTGACTTCACGAAGGCACTTGACACCGTCCAACACTGCTGTATAAATCAAAAATTACGAGCTCGCCTTGTACCGGGGTGATTCAAGATTTCCTTGGAGGTATATCTCAACACGTCACCCACCAGGTTAGCCGAGAGCGCTAATCCGCTGCTCCCTGGACTCGGTAAGGCGCGCCGGCCCCAGGTCGAATCCGACGGCGGATTACCGACGAGGGCCGGTGTGCCGGCCAGCCTGGATGTGGTTTTTAGGCGGTTTCCACATTCCAATAGGTGAATACCTGTGTGGTCCCCACATTCCGCCTCAGTTACACGACTTGCAGACATTTGAAATTCATTCGCACTCTGTCATGATTTCCACTAGCTGCAGCCAGCTGGGGTATCCTAATTCTGTCCCGGATGGTATGGGGTGGCGGCTGGAAGGGTATCCAGACACCTCTTAAAATTAACCATGGCAAATCCGTACTTAACCCTGCCGACCCTGCATACGATGCAGACCAAAGGCAGTAGCAAAAAAAAGAAGAAGATCTTAATACGTTGCTCGTAACGAAACAAAATCGAGAGATGTAAAGGTATCTCAGGAAAGTGTGATAGAACCGCGACTGTCTACAATGTGATTGATGAATGGCGCTGGCTCTGGCAGTCCATTCAGAAGGTAAATAAATATAACGTACTGCTTACATATGAAAAGAAGTTCGCCACTGTACAACTACACCACTGATGACAAACTGCTGGGAACAGTATCTACCATAAAATATCAAGGAGTTTCAGAGCGACCTTGACTGAAAAGACCACATAAAACAAACAGTAGAAAAAGCAGACGCCAGACGGGATCATAGAAACAATTTTAAACAAATGTAACTCATCTACGAAGAATGTGTCTTACAAGGCGCTTGTTCAACCTATTCTTGAGTATTGTTTAGAAATCTGAGATCCTTACGAGGGCTGATGGAAGAGATAGAGAAGATCCATCGAAGAGCGGCGCATTTCGACACGAGTTCGTTTAGTTGACGCGAAAGCCTTGTAGGGATTCTCATCAAACTCCATTGGAAGACGCTACGAGAGAAACGTTGTGCATCATGGAGAGTTTTACTACTGAAATTTCGTGTGAGTATTTTCCAGGAACAGTGGACAACACAGTACTTCCTCCCACACATATATCACGAAATGACCACGACGAGAAAAACTGAAAATTTGAGCTGATACAGAGACTTAGCGACAATCATTCTTCCCGCGCTCTATTCTCGATTGGAACAGAGAAGACGGAGGTTGGGAATCAGTTCGTGGGGTACCAAAGGATAACCTTCCGCTATACACCGTTAGGTGGCTTGAGGATTATGATACACATAGATGCAGACGCAGATGTAGATGACTATCAGTTATTGTCAACTTGAATCAGTCAACTCACAGAAATAGCTTGGTGTCACAAAGTGACAAGATGGAATGGAATCATCATATAGGCTCAGTCGTAGGTATAACAGGCGGCAGACCGATTCATTGGCAGGAAATTAGTAAAATGCAGTCAGTAGTCAAACGAGATTGATTACAAAACTCATTGTAGAATATTGATGAAGTGTATAGGACCAATACGAAGTACGGGGGATATTGGATTTATACAAAAAAGGGCAGCTCATTCGCTCACAGGTTTGTTTGAACCACGTAAGAGTGTTACGAAGATACTTACAAAAATTGGGCTGGTAGGCCTTGATAGCCCACGAAAGCCTACTTAAAAACTTTCGAGAACCGGCATTAAGTGATTGAATAGAGGAATATACTACAATCCCTGCGTATCGATCTGGTAGGAACCTCAAAGGCAGGATTATGCTATTTACAGCACACACTGAAGCGATCATTCTTCCGGCGCTCCATATGTGAATGGATCGCCAAGAACCTCTATTGTGTGGTACACAGGGAAATACGCACTCCCAGATTAGATTAGATTAGATTAATACTAGTTCCATGGATCATGAATACGATATTTCGTAATGATGTGAAACGAGTCAAATTATCCAATACATGACATAATTAAGTTAATTTAACAGCATAATTAAGTTAATATAACAAATTTTTATTTTTTGTTTTTTAATTTTTTCTTTTTTATTATAATTTTTCTGTTTCTTTATTTTCTTTTTTCTTAATTTACATCTAATAATTCCTTTATGGAGTAGAAGGAGATGTCATTCAGAAATTCTTTTAATTTCTTCTTAAATACTTGTTGGTTATCTGTCAGACTTTTGATACTATTTGGTAAGTGACCAAACACTTTAGTGGCAGTATAATTCACCCCTTTCTGTGCCAAAGTTAGATTTAATCTTGAATAGTGAAGATCATTCTTTCTCCTAGTATTGTAGCTATGCACACTGCTATTACTTTTGAATTGGGTTTGGTTGTTAATAACAAATTTCATAAGAGAGTGTATATACTGAGAAGCTACTGTGAATATCATAAATGTCTGCAGGATGATCTTGGGTGGACTCCAGCTATTATTCTGATTACACGCTTTTGTACAATAAATACTTTATTCCTCAGTGATTAATTACCCCAAAATATGATGCCATATGCAAGCGATGAGTGAAAATAGGCGTAGTAAGCTAATTTACTAAGATGTTATCATCAAAATTTGCGATGACCCTTATTGCATAAGTAGCTGAACTCAAACGTTTCAGCAGATCATCAATGTGTTTCTTCGAATTTAATTTCTCATCAATGGACACAACTAAAATTTTTGAATATTCTACCTTAGCTATATGCTTCTTATTAAGGTCTATATTTATAAATGGTGTCATACCATTTACAGTACAGAACTGTAAGTACTGTGTCTTATCAAAATTCAGTGAGAGTCCATTTCCAAGGAACCACTTATTAATTTTCTGAAAGACATTATTGACAATTTCATCAGTTAATTCTTGTTTGTCAGGTGTGATTACTATACTTGTATCATCATCAAAGAGAACTAACTTTGCCTCTTCATTAATAAAGAATGGCAAGTCATTAATAGATATTAAGAACAACAAAGCACCCAAGACTGACCCTTGTGGAACCCCATTCTTGATAGTTCCCCAGTTTGAGGAATGTGCTGATCTTTACATATTATGAGAACTGCTTATTTCAACTTTCTGCACTCTTCCAGTTAGGTATGAATTAAACCATTTGTGCACTGTCCCACTCATGCCACAATACTTGAGCTTGTCTAGCAGAATTTCATGATTTACACAATCAAAAGCCTTTGAGAGATCACAAAAAATCCCAATGGGTAGTGTTCTGTTATTCAGATCATTCAAAATTTGATTGGTGAAAGCATATAAGGCATTTTCTGTTGAAAAACCTTTCTGGAAACCAAACTGACATTTTGTTAGTACTTCATTTTTACAGATATGTGAAACTACTCTTGTATACATTAATTTCTCATAAATTTTGGATAAAGCTGTTAGAAGGGAGAATGGACGGTATTTGTTGACATCAGATCTATCCCCTTTTTTATGCAAAGGTATAACAATAGTATATTTCAGTCTATAAGGGTAAATGCCCTGTTCCAGAGAGCTATTACACAGGTGGCTGAGAATCTTACTTATCTGTTGAGAACAAGCATTTAGTATTTTGCTGGCAATGCCATCAATTGCATGTGAGTTTTTGTTTTTAAGCAAGTTTATAATTTTCCTAATTTCAGAGGGAGAAGTGGGTGAGATTTCAATTGTATCAAATTGCATAGGTATGGCGTCTTCAATTAACTGCCTAGTATCTTCTAATGAACACCTAGATCCTACTATATCCACAACAATTAGAAAATGATTATTAAAAATATTTTCAACTTCTGACTTTTTGTTCGTAAAGTTTTCATTCACTTTGATGGTAATACTGTCTTCCTGTGCCCTTGGTTGACCTGTTTCTTTTTTAATAATATTCCAAATTGTTTTAATCTTATTATTAGAGCTGCTGATTTCAGACATGATACACATACTTCTGGATTTTTTAATAACTTTTCTTAATATAGCACAGTAGTTTTTATAATGTTTGATACTTTCTGAGTCACTACTCCTTCTTGCTGTCAGATACATTTCCCTTTTCTGGTTACAAGATATTTTTATACCATTAGTAAGCCATGGTTTGTTACATGGTTTCTTATGAGTATATTTAATTATTTTCTTGGGGAAGCAGTTTTCAAACGCGTTTACAAAAGTGTCATGAAATAAATTATATTTTAAATTGGCATCAGGTTCACTATACACCTCGTCCCAGTCTAACTGCAGTAGGCTTTCCCTGAAATTTGCAATTGTTAAATCGTTGACTGAACGTACTACTTTGGAGGACTGTTTAGTACTGCTGGATGGACTATGTCATATATTGTAACTAGCTGTGCACCATGATCAGAAAGACCATTCTCAACAGGCTGAGCATTTATCTGGTTAAACTTATTTTGGTCTATAAAGAAGTTATCTTTCAGTGAGCTGCTATCCTTTACCACCCGAGTAGGAAAATCAAAAATGGGCGTCAAATTGAGAGAACCGAGTAATACTTCAAGGTCATTTTTCCTATTACCCTCTTTCAGAGAATCTACATTGAAGTCCCCACAAATAATACACTACTGGAAATGAAAAAAGAACACATTGACACCGGTGTGTCAGACCCACCATACTTGCTCCGGACACTGCGAGAGGGCTGTACAAGCAATGATCACACGCACGGCACAGCGGACACACCAGGAACCGCGGTGTTGGCAGTCGAATGGCGCTAGCTGCGCAGCATTTGTGCACCGCCGCCGTCAGTGTCAGCCAGTTTGCCGTGGCATACGGAGCTCCATCGCAGTCCTTAACACTGGTAGCATGCCGCGACAGCGTCGACGTGAACCGTATGTGCAGTTGACGGACTTTGAGCGAGGGCGTATAGTGGGCATGCGGGAGGCCGGGTGGACGTGCCGCCGAATTGCTCAACACGTGGGGCGTGAGGTCTCCACAGTACATCGATGTTGTCGCCAGTGGTCGGCGGAAGGTGCACGTGCCCGTCGACCTGGGACCGGACCGCAGCGACGCACGGATGCACGCCAAGACCGTAGGATCCTACGCAGTGCCGTAGGGAACCGCACCGCCACTTCCCAGCAAATTAGGGACATTGTTGCTCCTGGGGTATCGGCGAGGACCATTCGAAACCGTCTCCATGAATCTGGGCTACGGTCCCGCACACCGTTAGGCCGTCTTCCACTCACGCCCCAACATCGTGCAGCCCGCCTCCAGTGGTGTCGCGACAGGCGTGAATGGAGGGACGAATGGAGACGTATCGTCTTCAGCGATGAGAGTCGCTTCTGCCTTGGTGCCAATGATGGTCGTATTCGTGTTTGGCGCCGTGCATGAGAGCGCCACAATCAGGACTGCATACGACCGAGGCACACAGGGCCAACACCCGGCATCATGGTGTGGGGAGCGATCTCCTACCCTGGCCGTACACCTCTGGTGATCGTCGAGGGGACACTGAATAGTACACGGTACATCCAAACCGTCATCGAACCCATCGTTCTACCATTCCTAGACCGGCAAGGGAACTTGCTGTTCCAACAGGACAATGCACGTCCGCATGTATCCCGTGCCACCCAACGTGCTCTAGAAGGTGTAAGTCAACTACCCTGGCCAGCAAGATCTCCGGATCTGTCCCCCATTGAGCATGTTTGGGACTGGATGAAGCGTCGTCTCACGCGGTCTGCACGTCTAGCACGAACACTGGTCCAACTGAGGCGCCAGGTGGAAATGGCATGGCAAGCCGTTCCACAGGACTACATCCAGCATCTCTACGATCGTCTCCATAGGAGAATTGCAGCCTGCATTGCTGCGAAAGGTGGATATACACTGTACTAGTGCCGACATTGTGCATGCTCTGTTGCCTGTGTCTATGTGTCTGTGGTTCTGTCAGTGTGATCATGTGATGTATATGACCCCAGGAATGTGTCAATAAAGTTTCCCCTTCCTGGGACAATGAATTCACGGTGTTCTTATTTCAATTTCCAGGAGTGTAATTTGCTTCCCCCTGTCTGAGAGATAACACAACAAGAGTCCAAATTTTTCAGAAATAGATGAAAACTTCCCGATGAGGACCTATATACAGTTACAATTATAAATGTGCCTTTATTTAATTTAAGCTCACAGGCACATGCTTCTATATTTTTCTCTATACAAAACTTTTTTGTTTCTATACTTTTTGCACAATGATAACTTTTGATATATATGGCAACTCCTCCTTTGTCCATATTTTCTCTAATTACATGTGCAGATAGCTTATACCCACTTACATTTACCTTATCCATATCAGTAACAATGTGATGCTCAGACAGGCATAGTATATCTATTTCATCCTCAGCTTCTAAAACTTCTAAACAAACCAGAAGCTCATCTACTTTATTCTTTAAACTCCCAATATATTGATAAAATATACTTCATTATTTTCAGTTATACTTTTTATGAGAACCGTTCCTTATTCTAACATTTGCAATACTCTCCTGTCTGAGTTTCTCATTGTGCTTAGGGCTAGTTCCTATACCAGTGGTCACAGGGTGTTCAGAAGGCAGATTATGTCAACTGGGTTGGGTGACTTTAATTCATCAATGCAGTTACCTAGAACTGAGATACAACTTGGTGGAGATAAAATTTCTGGTGATTGGTGAAAATTTATAATTGACAGCTGTGATTGGTGATCCAATGTGCTAGAATTGTGCTGTTTAATTTCTTTCCTGAACTGAAGATTTGTTTCAATCCTGATTCACGTAGAACTTGACATCTTTCTGTCTTACCTATCCTAAAAAAGGTGCTGCTCCAACACCTGAAACCACTGGTATTTTACTATTCATGGCAGTGCCTCCCCCCTTAAATTTCCTGCTATTACCCCAGCCAGTTTACCCTTCCCTTTCCTGTTGAGATGTAGGACGTGCCTGGTATAGTCCCACCTACTGAGAGAATTAACAGGAACCACACCAATATGAGTCCCCGCACTTAACCCATGCAGCCGTTCCATCTCCAAATTAACTCTCCCAACAGAAGAGTTAAAATGAGGCCGGTCATGGCGTCTCAGTACAGATACAAATACAACATTGGTGTGTCTCGATGCCGACGCAATCTTCACCAGGTCACACTCTATACTGTACCCAGGATCTCTGTCGATACTGTTCCCTGGCCCTCCCACAATAACCACAGTGTCTTCCCTGGTAAATCCTTTACAGAGTGAACCTAAATCCTCTGTCACCTGATCTAGACTAGCACTTGGTTTGAAAAAAATTGTGACATGGTATTCTGGTCCTAATTCCTCCTGCAGAAGTTGGCCTACACCTCTGGCATGAGAACTGCCTAACAACAAAGCTTTCTTCCTTTTTGATGACTTTCCTACATTCTTTTTCAATTTCCTATTGAAAGTTTGTTGTGTCCTGTCTATACCTACCTCTGCTTGAGGCTCATCAGCTTCTAACTGAAGCAACAGGTCAAACTTATTTTTGACATTCACCACAAAACTTTCAGACTTAGTTCTAGGCCTGTTCCTTCTGTTACCTGTTGCCACTTCCCAGCTCTTTTTGCCCTTCTCCCTCCTTAACTTGTCCAGATCTTCCCTAGCCTGATCTAGCTCAGCCTGAAGGGCAGCAATTTTCTCCTCTTGTTCCACTATCTTCCTATCTCTGCTGCAAATCCTACATCACCACTAATGAGCCTGATTCACTTTCCTGACACCCACGCCACTACAGTCCTCACAATGAAAAAAAAAAACTACTGCATCCATCACACCAAACTCCGGAACTAACAATTCTACGGCAAGTCAGGCACTTCTCACTCATGACAAAAATAATACTTTAGCTACAATAAATCAATTAAATTACCGAAAATCAAAAAAGACGTTACAAGAATTAAGCCTATTCACAAATGTATATAAGCAAGTTTCTGATTTAAAATTCCGCTGTTTTTCTGAGATCTGTATTAAAACAATGAAGGTATACACTATTTATTATATATTTCACTCGATGGAATGAGAAAAAGGACAATTAAACGAGATACTTTAAGTTTGACTCTCCAAAAACCTTTCGAGAATTAGGCCTATAAACAAATGTATATAAGCAAGTTTCTGATAAAAGTTTATGCTGTTTTTCTGAAATCTGTATTAAAACAATGAAGTTATACGCTATTTACGGTAGTTTACTTATTTGTTACCGAGAAACTAGTCAAATTAACACATTTACAAAATTTAAGCCTAAACGCGACTTCAGGAAGTTACAATCTTTTCGTGTTTTCCGAAAAAATACGCAAAGAAAAGTGAAACCTTTAACGGCAAGACTAAACGATACACTAATGCACGTATTTAATTTGTTGTCGGTGTTAAACTAAATTATATTCCTGTCTAAATCACTTAACTTTCTGGAAATAGTTTCTGGCGTCACGTACTCGGCGACCATCTTGGAACGTGGAACGTGCATTCCACAGTGGTTGGCAGGTTATGGAAGTAAAATTTCCAGCAGTGCCGGTCCACGCTTAGAGATTGTAAGCTGCTCACCACCTTGTGACCTAGGGCCTGCATGTTCGCACAAGTTTAAAACATGTATTTATGCCGTCAAATATTTTCTGAGCCAGAGAAGCACTTTAAGAATAACGCAGTCTAATTTGAATGGTGATGTGCAGCTTACACAGAACCACAACAGCGGTGGGGGGGGGGGGGACATAAATTGTTTGGAAGTAATGCCTCTCCGGAAATTTAATATGAACTGTCAGTTGAGAGATCTAGTTTCAATAACTATGGGTTCTCTTATCTCTGGAAATATGCTTCCAGTTCCAGAGGGATGTGCAGCGACCTGCCAATCTCTGAAATTCCCATTTAATGGCTTTAAGAGGGTTCAACAAGCCACTTTCACACTATTTATCTACAGTTTCACTTCCGAAAACACTTTAATTTTTCCTAGCAAAATCTGATTCCTCTTTATTACGATGGTCTTTTCTGCCTATGTAGGTGTATGTCTACATAATATGTTCGCTTTCGGAGGAGAAAGTTGATGATTCAGATTTCGTGAAAAATCTCGCCGCAACGAATAGTGCTTTTGTTTTAATGACTACCACTATCATATCTGTGACACTCTTTCACCTATTACAATACGAGCTGCACTTCTTTGAAATTTTTGGATGTCCTCCGTCAATCTTATCTGATAAAGATGCCATACTGGACAGCAATACTCAAGCAGAGAACGGATAAGTGTAGTGAAAGCGGTCTCTTTAAAGGATCTCTGGCATCTTTTAAAAGTTCTGCTAGTGAAACGCAGCATTTGTTTCGCATTTCCCCCAACATTATCTAAGTGATTGTTCAAAGTTAATTTGTTTGTTGTAACCCCTAGCTATTTAGTTAAATTGACAGCCTTTAGATTTGTATGATTCATCGTGTAACAGAAAATTCAACGGATTCCTTACTCATGTGGTTGACCTCGCATTCTTCGTTATTTAGGATCAATTGCTACTTCTCGCACCATACAGATGTTGTTGTTGTTGTGGTCTTCAGTCCTGAGACTGGTTTGATGCAGCCCTCCATGCTACTCTATCCACTGCAAGCCTCTTCATCTTCCAGTACCTACTGCAACATACATCCTTCTGAATTTGCTTAGCGTATTCATCTCTTGGTCTCCCTCGACAATTTTTACCCTCCACGCTACCCTCCAATACTAAATTGGTGATCCTTTGATGCCTCAGAACATGTCCTACCAACCGATCCCTTCTTCTGGTCAAGTTGTGCCACAAACTTCTCTTCTCCCCAATTCTATCCAATACTTCCTCATTAGTTATGTGAACTACCCATCTAATCTTCAGCATTCTTCTGTAGCACCACATTTCGAAAGCTTCTATTCTCTTCTTGTCCAAACTATTTATCGTCCATGTTTCACTTCCATATATGGCTACACTCCACACAAATACTTTCAGAAATGACTTCCTGACACTTAAATATATACTCGATGTTAACAAATTTCTCTTCTTCAGAAACGCTTTCCTTGCCATTGCCAGTCTACATTTTATATCCTCTCTACATCGACCATCATCAGTTATTTTGCTCCCCAAATAGCAAAACTCATTTACTACTTTAAGTGTCTCATTTCCTAATCTAATTCCCTCAGCGTCACCCAACTTAATTCGACTACATTCCATTATCCTCGTTTGATTTTGTTGATGTTCATCTTATATCCTCCTTTCAAGACACTGTCCATTCCATTCAACTGCTCTTCCAAGTCCTTTGCTGTCTCTGACAGAATTACTATGTCATCGGCGAACCTCAAAGATTTTATTTCTTCTCCATGGATTTTAATACCTACTCCGAATTTTTCTTTTGTTTCCTTTACTGCTTGCTCAATATACAGCTTGAATAACAACGGGGAGAGACTATAACCCTGTCTTACTCCCTTCCCAACCACTGCTTCCCTTTCATGTCCCTCGACTCTTATAACTGCCATCTGGTTTCTGTACAAATTGTAAATAGCCTTTCGCTCCCTGTATTTTATCCCCGCCACCTTCAGAATTTGAAAGAGAGTATTCAGTCAACATTGTCAAAAGCTTTCTCTAAGTCTACAAATGCTAGAAACGTAGGTTTGCCTTTCCTTAATGTTTCTTCTAAGATAAGTCGTAAGGTCAGTATTCCCTCACGTGTTCCAGTATTTCTAAGGAATCCAAACTGATCTTCCCCGAGCTCAGCTTCCACCAGTTTTTCCATTCGTCTGTAAAGAATTCGTGATAGTATTTTGCAGCTATGGCTTATTAAGCTGATTGTTCGGTAATTTTCACATCTGTCAGCACCTGCTTTCTTTGGGATTGGAATTATTATATTGTTCTTGAAGATGAGGGTATTTCGCCTGTTTCATACATCTTGCCCACCAGATGGCAGAGTTTTGTCAGGACTCTCCCAAGGCCGTCGTAGTTCCAATGGAATGTTGTCTACTCCGGGGGCCTTGTTTCGACTCAGGTCTTTCAGTGCTCTGTCAAACTCTTCACGCAGTATCGTATTTCCCATTTTATCTTCATCTACAACCTCTTGCATTTTCACAATATTGTCCTCAAGTACATCGCCCTTGTATAGACCCTCTATATACTCCTTCCACCTTTCTGCTTTCCCTTCTTTGCTTAGAACTGGGTTTCCACCTGAGCTCTTGATGTTCATACAAGTGGTTTTCTTGTATCCAAAGGTCCCTTTAATTTTCCTGTAGGCAGTATCAGTCTTACCCCTAGTGAGATAAGCCTCTAAATCCTTACGTTTGTCCTCTAGCCATCCCTGCTTAGCCATTTTGCACTTCCTGTCGATCTTATTTTTGAGACGTTTGTATTTCTTTTTCCCTGCTTCATTTACTGCATTTTTATATTTTCTCCTTTCATCATTTAAATTCAATATTTCTTCTGTTACCCTAGGATTTCTACTAGCCCTCGTCCTTTTACCTACTTGATCCTCTGCTGCCTTCACTACTTCATCCCTCAGAGCTACCCATTCTTCTTCTACTGTATTTCTTTCCCCTATTCCTGTCAATTGTTCCCTTATGCTCTCCCTGAAACTCTGTACAACCTCTGGTTCTTTCAGTTTATCCAGGTCCCATCTCCTTAATTTCCTACATTTTTGCAGTTTCTTCAGTTTTAATCTACAGGACATAACCAATAGATCGTGGTCAGAGTCCACATCTGCCCCTGGAAATGTCTTACAATTTAAAACCTGTTTCTTAAATCTCTGTCTTACCATTATATAATCTATCTGATACCTTCTAGTATCTTCAGGGTTCTTCCATGTATACAACCTTCTTTCATGATTCTTGAACCAAGTGTTAGCTATGATTAAGTTGTGCTCTGTGCAAAATTCTACTAGGCGGCTTACTCTTTCATTTCTTAGCCCCAATCCATATTCACCTACTACGTTTCCTTCTTTCCCTTTTCCTACAGTCGAATTTCAGTCACCCATGACTATTAAATTTTCGCCTCCCTTCACTATCTGAATCATTTCTTTTATTTCATCATACATTTCTTCAATTTCTTTGTCATCTGCAGAGCTATTTGGCATATAAACTCTTATTACTCTAGTAGGTGAGGGATTCGTATCTATCGTGGCCACAGTGATGCGTTCACTAGGCTGTTTGTAATAGCTTACCCGCATTCCTATTTTCCTATTCATTATTAAACCTACTCCTGCATTACCCCTATTTGATTTTGTGTTTATAATCCTGTAGTCACCTGACTAGAAGTCTTGTTCCTCCTGCCACCGAACTTCACTAATTCCCACTATATCTAACTTTACCCTATCCATTTCCCTTTTTAAATTTTCTAAACTACCTGCCCGATTAATGGATCTGACATTCCACGCTCCGATCCGTAGAACGCCAGTTTTCTTTCTCCTGATAACGACGTCCTCTTGAGTAGTCCCCGTCCGGAGGTCCGGATGGGGGACTATTTTATCTCCGGAATATTTTACCCAAGAGGACGCCATCATCATTTAAACATACAATAAAGCTGCATGCCCTCGGGAAAAATTACGGCCGTAGTTTCCCCTTGCTTTCAGCCGTTCGCAGTACCAACACAGCAAGACCGTTTTGGTTATTGTTACAAGGCCAGATCAGTCAATCATCCAGACTGTTGCCCCTGCAACTACTGAAAAGGCTGCTGCCCCTCTTCAGGAACCACGCGTTTGTCTGGCCTCTCAACAGATACCCCTCCGTTGTGGTTGCACCTACGGTACGGCTATCTGTATCGCTGAGGCACGCGAGCCTCCCCACCAACGGCAAGGTCCATGGTTCATGGGAGGGGGGGGGGGGGGGGGCAGGGGGGGGGGACCATACAGTTATATTGTCTAAATATACAGATACATTGTCTAAATCAGTTTCTAACTGGTTTTGATCTCGGAGCATATTGCAGCAGAGACAAACTGAACTTACAGCCTATGAATCATTTACGAAAAACAAGTTCAAAGGGAACACGCTAGTGCAATGCGTCCATTATATACCAGATTTCATGAATTATATGAGGTCGTTGAACGATTTCATTCAAAATCTAACATGGGCGCCGTACCAGATGATAATTTTGTGACTCACAAAAAAGGAAACAAATTAATAAATGTTTGTAGGCAAATTAAATTGACTGGACCACCATTGAAAGTGAATCAAGTTCACAATTCAGCCCTCGTGGCTGCGCGCCCCCATTGAAATGGATTTACCTTGATTGCTTTTCGTAGTGTATCTCAAAACCACACTACGTAAATAATATTCCACGTGGAATAAATACATCATTTAAAGTAAGATAAGCTGTGTGTGAGTCGCCTGTACTGAAACTGATTCCGGATCACACGTGCTATAGGAGAAGTACTAAGTCGAACAAATACTCACATTTAACACACAAGATTACAAAATCAATAATCCTATAAAGTTTGAGACAAATCTAAACGCAATGTGTTCGGTGATATTCATCTCATGATGTTAGATTGAAGTGTGCGGCTCAAAATCTTCCATCTCGTTCACTAAACAAAGGTCTAAATAACTGCTTAATTTGGTGGACTCCAAACGCCTACGAGAGAACAGTCAGCAAACCTGCCCCAACGAATGAAGATCGGCCAGGAAGCAGAGTGCTTTGTGTGCTGCGGGCTGCGTAGCCGAAAAAGGCGAAACCTACCGCCTCGTGTCCCTGTTGGTTGACTCCTGTTCAGATACCTTAGCGTCACAGACGAGCTCACCGTCCTGTCGCTCTAGCAAATATGCAGTGCACACGCGTTTTGCAGTCGACATATTGACCAAACATGTGACAGGCACAATACAGCAGGGATGAGAGGGCACTCATTACTAAGCAGCCGCCTTCCCCTACAACCAAAGACCACCAGCAGGAGGGCTGGGTTTGGAAAGATTGTAAGTTCTCTAGCTTATTTTTGGTAGTCGCGAAAAATGGTATAAGAACTATTTCATTCGATGTGTCATATTCCACATGAAGTATGAGGAATATTTTTCAAATAGTCGTTTTCGGTAGTCGATATGTTACGGCAGATAGGCTCCGAGTACAAGCAGTGTGACATTTGGTTGCTGGTAGCATTGAAGCTGTAAGTATTCTAAGAGCAGCTTTGGAGAGACGGGTGTTGCTTATGCTACTGAGTGGACGAAAATGGTTTCAAGAGTACAGAAATATAGATACAGAGAAGGCCGAAAAACGGATTTTGTAAAGATTAATTATACAAGTGAAGACCGTTGAGTTCGGTTGTTGCTGCATTGCTTGCTTGCGCGTAATGACGATGTTGCGTGAATGACGGATGATTATGTCGGACTCTCTTTAACGGTTGGTTATCTGGTTTAATCGTTCAGACGAGAATTAGTAAAATCTTCTGTTCACATGACTTTCACTTAGAAGATATTTATTTTACCGCTTCTTTACCATTTTCATAAATTAAACTTGGTAGCGTAAAATTTGTTATACAGGATACATTTCTTAAGGATGATTATTACAGTCAGATAACAAGTTTGATTTTAAAATAGAGTTTTTAAAAGTCAGTTTTCCTTCAGTCATTTAAAAAATGCTGCAGGGGACAGTGCCTAAAAACAAAGCAAGATCTGTTTAGAGTAGGTTCAAGTCTTTGCATTGCCCTGCGCCAGACTTTATCTCTTATTTCGTTTGTTCACCTTTTCGAGTAGTACAAAGTTTCCCTTTCCGCAGCTAAGTAAAACGAAATTTATTAGGGCCAGTTCTGCATTACAGTCACGATAGTTGGATCATTCACAGTTACATTTGCTTTTCAAAATTCATGTTGTTCTTGTTGTTGTTGTGGTCTTCAGTCCCGAGACTGGTTTGATGCAGCTGTCCATGATACTCTATCCTGTGCAAGCTTCTTCATCTTCCAGTACCTACTGCAGCCTACATCCTTCTGAATCTGCTTACTGTATTCATCTCTTGGTCTCCCTCTACGATTTTTACCCTCCACGCTGCCCTCCAGTACTAAATGGTGATCCCTTGACGCCTCAGAACATGTCCTATCAACCGATCCCTTCTTCTTGCCTCAAACTCCTCTTCTCCCCAGTTCTAATCAATACCTCCTCATTAGTTATCTGATCTACCCATCTAATCTTCAGCATTCTTCTGTAGCACCACATATCGAAACCTTCTATACTCTTCTTGTCCAAACTATTTATCGTCCATGTTTCACTTCCATACATGGCTACACTCCATACAAATACTTTCAGAAATGTCTTCCTGACACTTAAATCTATACTCGATGTTAACAAATTTCTCTTCTTCAGAAACGCTCTCCGTGCCATTGCCAGTATACATTTAATATCCTCTCTGCTTCGATCATCATCAGTTATTTTGCTCCCCATATAGCAAAACTCTACTACTTTAAGTGTCTCATTTCCTAATGTAATTCCCTCAGCATCACCCGACTTAATTCGACTACATTCCATTATCCTAGTTTTGGTTTTGTTGATGTTCATCTTATATCCTCCTTTCAAGACACTGTCAATTCCGTTCAACTGCTCTTCCAAATCCTTTGCTGTTTCTGACAGAATTACTATGTCATCGGCGAACCTCAAAGTTTTTATTTCTTCTCCATGGATTTTAATACCTACTCCGAACTTTTCTTTTGTTTCCTTCACTGATTGCTCAATATACAGATTGAATAACATCGGGGAGAGGCTACAACCTTGTGTCACTCCCTTCCCAACCACTGTTTCCCTCTTCATGTCCCTCGACTCTTATAACTCCCATCTGGTTTCTGTACAAATTGTAAATAACCTTTCGCTCCCTGTATTTTACCCCTGCCACCTTCAGAATTTGAAAGAGAGTATCCCAGTCAACATTGTCAAAAGCTTTCTCTAAGTCTACAAATGCTAGAACCGTAGGTTTGCTTTTCCTTAATCTTTCTTCTAAGATAAGTCGTAGGGTCAGTATTGCCTCACGTGTTCCAACATTTCTACGGAATCCAAACTGATCTTCCCCAAGATCGGCTTCTACCAGTTTTTCCATTCGTCTGTAAAGAATTCGCGTTAGTATTTTGCAGCTGTGACTTATTAAACTGATAATTCGGTTATTTTCACATCTGTCAACACCTTCTTTCTTTGGGATTGGAATTATTATATTCTTCTTGAAGTCTGAGAGAATTTCGCCTGTCTCATTCATTATTAATCATTTTAGGCAAAGTTCAGTTCACATTGCATTTCACATGCAGACAGTTTTATTTTGACAGTGCAGTGTGTTACCTTTGCATGCAGTGTTTGGAATCTTGTATAGTCGGTAATGCTCGCACTTGTCAGCTCTTGCAGTCTTCAGAATTGTGTGGATGATGCTTTTCCAAAAGTCAGATGGTATTTCACCAGATTTTAGAAATTCTGATTTAATGTTATCCATCCCTTCTGCCTTATTGGATCTTAAGTCCTCCAAAGCTCGTTTAAATTCTGATTCTAATACTGGATCCCATATCTCTTCTAAATCGACTCCTGTTTCTTCTTCTATCACATCAGACAAATCTTCCACCTCATAGAGGCTTTCAATGTATTCTTTCCACCTATCCGCTCTCTCCTCTGCATTTAACAGTGGAATTCCCGTTGCATTCTTAATGTTATCACCCTTGATTTTTTTAATGTCACCGAAGGTTGTTTTGACTTTCCTTTATCCTTTGTCAGTCCTTCCGACAGTCATTTCTTTTTCGATGTCTTCACATTTTTCCTGCAGCCATTTCGTCTTAGCGTCCCTGCACTTCCTATTTATTTCATTCCTCAGCGACTTGTATTTCTGTATTCCTGAGTTTCCCAGAAAATTTTTGTACTCCATTCTTTCGTCGATAAATTGAAGCATTTCTTCTGTTACCTATGGCTTCTTCACAGTTACCTTCTTTGTACTTACGTTTTCCCTCCCAACTTATGTGATGGCCCTTTTTAGAGATGTCCATTCAACTGCACTGCCTTATTGCTGTATCTACAGCCTTAGAGTACTTCAACCGTATCTCGTCATTCCTGAGTACTTCCGTATCCCACTTCTTTGCGTATTGGTTCTTCCGTTCTTCCTGACTAATGTCTTAAACTTCAGCCTACTCTTCATAACTACCATATTGTGATCTGAGTCTATGTCTGCTCCTGGGTACGCCTTATAATCCAGTATCTAATTTCGGAATCTCTGTCTGACCATGATGTAATATAACTGAAATCTTCCCGTATCACCCGGTCTTTTCCAAGTATGCCTCCTACTCTTATGATTCTTGAACACAGTATTCGCTATTGTTAGTACTAACTGATCATTGCTGACTATTCCGCCTTTACGGGGAGTTTCCCACCCCTAGGACAAGAGAGGTTTTGGAGCATATACTGTATTCAAACATTATGAATCACCTCGAAGGGAACGATCTATTAACACGTAATCAGCATGGCTTCAGAAAGCATCGCTCTTGTGCAACGCAGCTAGCTCTTTATTCGCACGAAGTAATGGCCGCTATCGACAGGGGATCTCAAGTTGATTCCGTATTTCTAGATTTCCGGAAAGCTTTTGACACCGTTCCTCAAAAGCGACTTCTAATCAAGCTGCGGAGCTATGGGGTATCGTCTCAGTTGTGTGACTGGATTCGTGATTTCCTGTCAGGAAGGTCGCAGTTCGTAGTAATAGACGGCAAATCATCGAGTAAAACTGAAGTGATATCAGGTGTTCCCCAGGGAAGCGTCCTGGGACCTCTACTGTTCCTGATCTATATAAATGACCTGGGTGACAATCTGAGCAGTTCTCTTAGACTGTTCGCAGATGATGCTGTAATTTACCGTCTAGTAAGGTCATCCGAAGACCAGAATCAGCTGCAAAGCGATTTAGAAAAGATTGCTGTATGGTGTGTCAGGTGGCAGTTGACGCTAAATAACGAAAAGTGTGAGATGATCCACATGAGTTCCAAAAGAAATCCGTTGGAATTCGATTACTCGATAAATAGTACAATTCTCAAGGCTGTCAATTCAACTAAGTACCTGGGTGTTAAAATTACGAACAACTTCAGTTGGAAGGACCACATAGATAATATTGTCGGGAAGGCGAGCCAAAGGTTGCGTTTCATTGGCAGGACACTTAGAAGATGCAACAAGTCCACTAAAGAGACAGCTTACACTACACTCGTTCGTCCTCTTTTAGAATATTGCTGCGCGGTGTGGGATCCTTACCAGGTGGGATTGACGGAGGACATCGAAAGGGTGCAAAAAAGGGCAGCTCGTTTTGTATTATCGCGTTATAGGGGAGAGAGTGTGGCAGATATGATACACGAGTTGGGATGGAAGTCATTACAGCATAGACGTTTTTCGTCGCGGCGAGACCTTTTAACGAAATTTCAGTCACCAACTTTCTCTTCCGAATGCGAAAATATTTTGTTGAGCCCAACTTACATAGGTAGGAATGATCATCAAAATAAAATAAGAGAAATCAGAGCTCGAACAGAAAGGTTTAGGTGTTCGTTTTTCCCGCTCGCTGTTCGGGAGTGGAATAGTAGAGAGATAGTATGATTGTGGTTCGATGAACCCTCTGCCAAGCACTTAAATGTGAATTGCAGAGTAGTCATGTAGATGTAGATGTAGATGTAGAGTGCCCTGAACCTCTGTCCGCTCCTCCGCCCTCCATGACAAGGCCGTTGGCATAATGAGGCTGACTTCTTATGCCGGAAGTCTTCGGACGTCAATGCTGAGTTATTAATCAAAATTTAAGCAGCGGTGGTATTCGAACGCGGGACCGAAAACGTTTTGATTGCGAATTAAAGACGCTACCCCTTTTTTTGTTCTCATTTTGTTCTGTATTGTTCGTTGCATTTGTTCGGTGCGGATGTCCCATGACACTCGTTCAAATTCAGTGCTGAGCCTTTGACTCAGTTTTTTATTGGCGAGGGCAGATAACCCTCTGTTTTTTAATCTCATTTTGTTCGCTTTTGTTCGTTGCGTCTGCTTGGGGCGGACGTCGTAAGACACCCGTTTAAGTTCGTCGTTGATCGATTAACTCAATTTTTTTTATTTATTACAGAGTGCAGCTAATCTTCTGACCGAACACGCTGAGCTACCGTGCCGGCTCCCTAGACCACGGGTGCAACACTGATACACGGGTATAAAGAATAGTAGTTCAGTTTACTTGAACTTCAGTTGACGAAAATAAAGTGGTAGAAAAGTTTCAGGATTTATTACCATTGCACTTGCATTGATATCACTCACACCGCCCAGAAAAGAGATTTTCTTTCGTTTCTTCGGAGACGTGGAGTCGTGCGTGTTTGCCTTCTCGCAGACGGCTGAGCAACATCAAAGACGTCGGGTAATGCCCCTCCTGAGCGACGGGCGCAAGGTGGCTGCTGTATTTGTTTCTGTCTGGCCCTCTCGCCGTGAGGCTCCTAATCAAAATATTTGTGCCCGAGATTAATTAGTTTGCCCGCCGCGCCGCGTGGTGCCTTCAAAGGCGGCGGGCCGTGCAGCAGCAGGTAGGTCTACCGCGGCTGGCTCTCGGCTAATGAAACGCCCCTTAGCCGCCCACGCGGGCTCATCAGCTGATCTCTCGGCTGCGTGCCATCCAAACGGCTGCCGACATGTAACTGCTCACAAAACCGAGCATTTCCTTGTACCACGGCCGGCCGATGTGGCCGAGCGGTTCTAGGCGCTTCGGTATGGAACCGCGCGACCGCTACCGTGGCAGGTTCGAATCCTGCCTCGTGCATGGATGTGTGTGCTGTCCTTAGGTTAGTTAGGTTTAAGTAGTTCTAAGTTCCAGCGGACTGATGACCTCAGATGTTAAGTCCAATAGTGCGCAGAGCCATTTGAACCATTTGAACCTTGTACCACGGTTTTGCAACTGCGTCTAACATCTAGATCCACATCTACACTGTTGAAGCCACATTATGGTGTATGGCGAAGGATACTTTAGCTACCACTCTCATTTTCCTTCTTCCCAGTTCCATTCGACAGCCGCACGTAGGAATAATGACTATGGATATTTTTCTGTAACTGTTCTAGTTTCGTTGACTCTTTCATGATGGTCATTTCGCGAGACGTATAGGGTGTTCCTGAAGAAGCTACCAGCAATCAGATGTGTGACAGGAATTCTCAATTGAAGCAATAAAATTCAGAAGGATGTATGCCATACTCCGAATTGTTTCTTATGCAGATCACATTTATTATACATTTGTTTTTGGGCTATTGACTTACACGTACCTATCTTACCAACCCAGTCTTTTTGACGTTTTGTTGTAGACCAACCAACTTGCTTCTTTTTGCTGGTAATACATTTTTGCCATTAAAGTAAGCTGTTGAACGCGCGATTGTCTGTGTTGAGTGAAGTAGAGCCAGGGACTGAATTAGAGAGAAGCCTCTATTAACCCTAGAACACTAAAGGGGTGGGGGATGTTACATTGTTGCTAAACCATCGAAAATTTTACTACTCCATGTTTTATTCAAACTGTGTTATAATTTACAGTATGTACACTGGTGAATTACTGTTATTATAAGGTTTCCAGTGATATATCACATACAAAATAAGTGCAATATGTTCTTAATGAAATTTTCACTCTGCAGCGGAGTGTGCGCTGATATGAAACTTCCTGGCAGATTAAAACTGTATGCCGGACCGAGACTCGAACTCGGGACCTTTGCCTTTCGCGGGCAAGTGCTCTAATAACTGAGCTACCCAAGCACGACTCACGACCCGTCCCCACAGCTTTAATTCCACCAGTACCTCGTGTCCTACCTTCCAAACTTCTCCGAAGCTCTCCGCCATACCTTGCAGAACTAGCACTCCTGGAAGAAAGGATGTTGGGGAGACATGGCTTAGCCACAGCCTGGGAGATGTTTCCAGAGTGAAATTTTCACTCTGCAGCAGAGTGTGCGCTGAAATGAAACTTCCTTCCTTGTCTGTAATATCCTTTCTTCCAGGAGTGCTAGTTCTGCAAGGTATGCAGGAGAGCTTCTGTGAAATTTGGAAGGTAGGAGACGAGGTACTGGCGGAATTATAACTGTGAAGACGGGTCGTCAGTCGTGCTTGAGTAGCTTAGTTCAGTCTGCCTTCGGCGGTGCTACGGCACGGACGTCTGTTTACGTCCCTGCCGGAGAAGTTCGCGCTCGCGCAGTTGTTTACCTCTTCGGCGTACTCGCGCGTTTAGACGACTCGATACAGAATGGCACATGCATACCGAAAGTCGACTCTCAAGATTAGTTTTTAAATGTATATGCGAGACCGAAAGCCTACGAAATAGAAAGGTTCCTACGAGACGAAGTTAAACTTGACTACAACGAACTTATCGGAATCCACCTCTCCATAGTGAGCAGTGTCGTTTACGTCAAGCTGATTAACGATGCACTATGTGATAGAATCATCCGAGATACTAAACATGGACTCAAATTTCGTCACTCTGAAGGACATGTTGGAGAAGTAACTATTGATCATGCAGGACTGGGCTTACGAAACATACGCATTTTCGAACTTCCCTTGGAGGTTCCGTCTGACTTGGTCATTGGCGCCTTACGCCCGTATGGAAGAGTGCTCAGCCACGTTCAGGAAAAATGGTCCAACTTCACGACTTACCCCGTTCTCAATGGGGTGCGTCAAATCAGAATAGAACTGACACAACATGTACCCTGGTACTTGTTCATCGGCGGATGCAGAGCTATAGTCATCTACGATGGACAACCCAAAACATGCTCAGGATGCGGGAAAGAGGGCCACGTGCGTTCCGAATGTATGCAGCGGAGGATAGTGCAAGTTCCAAATGGCGAACCCGTACCTACGTCCACGTTGACGCTGCTGCCACTAACGTATGCGGACGCATTTCGAACAGATCCCATCCCGAAGAATGACCAGGTACAGAATCCTGACAGTTTACGGCAACCGACTGCAGCAGAGACCGCCTCCAGTGACGAAACGACGCACACTTCTGCAGCTCCGGCGCCGACGACGCCCTTAACCGAGCGGAAAGGATCGGTAGGAGATATGGAAATTGATCTTGCGGTTGTGCCGACAGCTGCTTTCGTCCCTGAGCACCGGGAGTCACTTCTGCACTCGGATACGGAGGCGCACACGCGCAAACAACGGTCGCCGAAGCGCCACAAGAAACGACGGCTAGCGCCGTCGGATACCTGCTTACTGCAGTCCATGTCAGACGAACTTGGGTGTAACGTCGATACAGTGCATCCGGATGCGCAACGGGACGTTCTACCCCCCACACAACAGTACGACGCGAATCACGCTAGACAGGGGTTGAATACAGACACACCGGACGGAAAGCCGACGGAAGGAGACTCTCCACCCACCGCAGCAACGCCACCGCCTTCGGTCAGCCCGGCCGGAGAGACGCGACGGGAGCTGGACCTCCAGCACAGTAACTGGGCCGACGAATCCGATGCTGACCCACACACTGACGACGCACCCGCAATGGCGAGTGCTGCGTCCACCGGATGTTAACCGCGCAGAAGATGCAGATTGACGCACAGACAGCAGGTCACCGGGCAGCAGCACACAAATTAACATAAGCGTTCATGTGCGGTTTACGCACTGAGGAACAGCGGCAGGCATCTCGAACAGCCTCTATTAATATTAATACGAGCAGAGCGCCTGTAAAATTGCAGTTATTACGAGACATGTTGCATGCGTCAGACGTCGACATCGTTCTGCTGCAGGAAGTATGTGTTGAGAGCTTCCCCGACCTCTATGAGTACGATACGTACATTACACCTACTACCGACGGCGGCAGCGGAACAGCGATACTTCTACGTAGCGACATAGTAGCCGAGGACGTGGTGTACCTGCCGTCAGCGCGACGACTGGCTCTCACAGTGCTGGGAGTACGGGTCGTCAACATTTACGCACCGTCGGGGTCCGACAGACGGCGCGACCGATCCCGATTTTACGCAGAGGAGATTGCAACACTATTCTTAGGTCGGTATGAACATGTCTTATTTGGAGGCGACTTCAACTGCGTGCTCGCACCAAAAGATCAACACCCACGTTATACTTCATGCCCGGAGCTGCGACAACTCATACAGGACATGAATCTCATTGATACATGGGAGAAGATACATGGCGACAGACGTGGATACACCTACGTCACGAGTCACTCTGCAAGTCGTCTCCATCGCATTTACGTAACACGTCGCCTCGAACCTGCGATGCTCGATGCGGAATTGTGGCCTGTCGCCTTTTCAGATCACATAGCATATATTTGCACGGTCTCCCTGAGTCGCCAACAAGTTTGGAGGAGTCGCAGTGTTTGGAAACTGAATACAGCACACCTCAGGGAACCTGAGTGCAGACGCATAGTCCAAGACACTTGGCACGTGTGTGAACGACGCCTCCCGACATATCCGACGACGTTGCAGTGGTGGCTGGAATACGTTAAGCCTGCATTGCCCCGAGCGTTAATTGCATACGGAAGAGAGCAGATGATGTGGAGGCGACACACGACGGAATTTTATTTCACGATGCTCCGCGAACTTTCTGTACAAGCACCTTCAGAGGAGCGTAGAGCCGGTATAAAACGAGCACAGGCCCAAATAATTTCCATAACGCGCCGCCGTCTGGAGGGAGTCGCAATCCGTGCAAGGGCCTTTGAACGAGTCCGTGGAGAATCACCGTCGATGTATCACGTTATCAGAGAAAAACAACGTAGCCGCAGAACCTTAATACAGACGATCGTACTGCCAGATGGCCGCCGCATGACAACGCAAAAAGATATTGCCAACGCTTTCGTGAAACACTACGGTCATCTCTATGAAGAAGCGGAAAACGATCAGCCAGCCTTTCATGAGGTCCGACGAACGGTCTCCGCGTGTCTCGACGAGTCGGCCAACCTGGAGTTAACAGGTGAAATCACAGTTGACGACGTAATGGAAGCGATTGATAAGGGAGCGTCGCACAAATCGCCGGGGCCCGACGGGTTTCCGTTAGAGTTCTATCGTACATTTAAAGATCTCATGATTCCACGATGGACTGCCATGTACTGCGAATTGATGTCTCCCAACGTGCCTCTTCCACCCGCCTTCGTGGAAGGAATGATCATCCCCATCCACAAACCATCTGGCGGCACAGGGATACAGGCCTACCGGCCACTGACCCTTCTTAATTGCGACTACAAGATCTACGCCAGGATACTTGCAGCACTCTTTAAACGCGTAATACGCCAAGTGATTTCACTAGACCAAACCCAGCTAGGAGGAGACAGCAATATACAAACGGCACTCAGTGACTACCACGATGTTATCGCACTGGCATCAACATGTCGCCTCCGGGGTGTATTGGTATCGATAGATTTCGATCGCGCATTTCACAGGCTGAGTCATGCTTATATCACGGACGTGATGACAAAAATCAAGTTTCCGGAAAGTTTTGTCACCGTCGTTATGAGACTACTCCACGGAGCCGGGTCCAAAGTGCTCATCATGGACGTTTGGTGGGGCCCATCACCATCTCACGATCGGTCAGACAAGGGTGCCCGCTGTCAACGATATTGTATGCCATCGCTGTCGAGCCTCTGCTCTGCGGTCTCATGAATCGACTCCAAGGAATGACGATAAGGCACAACAAGTTTATATGCCGAACATACGCAGATGACCTAGTGTTTTTAGCACGGTCAGGCGACGAGGCAAGAGCCTCCTTGCATTGGATTAATTTGTATTGTATGGCTACGGGAAGTCGCCTGAACATGGCAAAGTCGGGAGCAATGAAAATCGGGAGAGGACTCCCGACAGGAAGTGTAGCACCATTACAGCCGATCAACAAGATGAAATGCCTAGGAATTATCTTCACTACAGACGTTCGACGCATGGCGGCACTGAGTTACAGACATCTTCTGCAAACAATTCGTGCGAGTGTTCGAAGTCACAGGTTAAGGGCACTGGATATGATACAACGGGTCACCTTTGCCAACACTTATCTAGCCTCTCGCATCCCCCTCCTGGCACAAGTTCTTTCTATACCGGTGGTGCTGGCCCGCCGAATCCTGGCGGCACTAGGATATTTTGTGAGCACGGGTCTGCTTTTTAAGATAGGATACGAAACCCTCACCCTTCCTCGTAGTCGTGGAGGTCTTGGACTAGTCCACGTACGCGACCGAGCAGTGGCTATTTATGTAACCACAATGATAAAGATGTGGACACGACACCAGACATGTCTGACGGGCACCTTGATAGATGAACTCGCTCCACCTTCTCGTTCGGCTCCGGTAGCGGTGGCTCACATCTCACCATCGCTTACCCATATGCGAACCTTTTTTGTGGAACACAGTTATGTACATATGGAAATACCGACTACCAGGACGGCAACGGCACGTGATATATCTCACATCTTGACTCGACGACGGCCGAACAATGCCGAAGAGCGCCGCCAACCAACAGTTACGTGGTCAGTGGTATGGCGTACAGTGCACCATCCACACCTTGATACGGGAACGCGCGCACTGTGGTATCAGGTGGTAAATGGGAAATACGTGACTCGTTCCAGGTTGCATACAATTCATATGGCGGACGAGCCACTGTGTCCGCAGTGCAATGTTATAGACACAGAGGAGCATCGCCTGATATGCGGTCCTTCGGCGGACGTATGGTGTTTGGTCAAAAAAAATGATCGCCTTCCTCCTTCGGGTGGGGCCGCAAACAGTAGAACCACGCACATTACTTCTCCCAGATAGGACATATTATCCCCGAACAAAGACAAACGCAGTGACTTGGATTGGAGGTTTGTCTGTGCGTTATCTTTTCCGAGACGGCAGTAAGAATGTGCTTGACTTCTGGGCCTTATTACAGGAACATCACTCACAGCTTATGAGACATCCGAGATATCGAACATATTACGCAAATTTTTTAGGGAGTGCCTTGCTTGATCCCCCACCCAGTTGGAGTGTCCCGGGTAGGAGAATGTAATTCTTGTCTATTAGTAGCAGAACAAGAAAGCACCAGGACAGTGGAGAGTATCCACAAACACACGTGAAGACGTACCCGACACCAACGCGAGGTATGACGGGATTAGCGAGGTACGCGCCTGAAAGAGGAACGTAGACCGTTGTTGTTTTGTCCTGACAGAAGCAGGATTTTTTTCACTCTTATGCAAAAAAAAGTGGAAAGTCCACTTATTTACGTTTCCCAGAAAAATTTTATTTTATGAAGTCATCGTCTTATATATTAAAAAAAATGCTAGAAGCAGTTTATGTTTGTTATTGCAAAAAAAAAGGTGGATAGAGTGTCTGCCATAAAAAAAGTGGTCAGCGTGACGGAATGAAAAAAAAAGTGGTCAGTGCTACAGAATGTCAATCCTAAGGGCCCGGGTTCGATGCCCTGCTGGATCGGAGATAAAAAAAAAAAAAGTTGGCAGAGCACTTGTCCGCGAAGGCAACGGTCCCTAGTTCGGGTCTCGCTCTGGCACACAGTTTTAATCTACCAGGTAGTTTCACAATATGTCCTGTTTTACACACTATACTGTCGATATCAGATTGAAGGGAACCGTGAATTGGTGTCAACTGCAATCGAAAATTTTACGAGGTAACAATGTTTGTATACGTACTGACTAAAATGCCACAAAGCTACAGTAATGAAGAATATGTTGATATGTTTACGGCTTCTGCGCTGGTAATTCTCCTGCCCCTGTCAAAGAATACCGTCAGCGGTTTCCGAGTCGACAGATTCCTGATCGTAGAGTGTTTACCAGAGTGGAGCACGGAGTGTTCAGCTGTCGTGACACAGCTCGTGCAATGCTTGGAGATCGCGCGTTGTGTCCAGAATTCTCAGCTATGGCACCAGTAACTTCTCCAACAATTCGTGATGCAATTGGCCCTCTGCCCCTCATGGAAGCAATTCCCAAATTCGAACTTCC
Source organism: Schistocerca gregaria (assembly GCF_023897955.1). Taxonomy (NCBI): domain Eukaryota; kingdom Metazoa; phylum Arthropoda; class Insecta; order Orthoptera; family Acrididae; genus Schistocerca; species Schistocerca gregaria. Next base: position 328,777,728 of record NC_064925.1, on the reverse strand, counting down.
CAATCGTGTTCTTCAACCGCGGTGCAGGCGGAGGACCTCTCTATATTCCTTGAATGCGTCTATATTTGCGAAGAGTACGAGTAAAGCCTTGCTCACCTTGTCTAGACCCGTGTTGACTGTCTGGCAGCCTTCAGCCTGAACATCACTACTATAACGTTGGGTACGCATACGGTAAAAAGTTTTCTGTCTACACTGGCTCAAGTAGCGAAATTTTAATTATAAGCGGCCAGTGTATTATACACTCCTGGAAATGGAAAAAAGAACACATTGACACCGGTGTGTCAGACCCACCATACTTGCTCCGGACACTGCGAGAGGGCTGTACAAGCAATGATCACACGCACGGCACAGCGGACACACCAGGAACCGCGGTGTTGGCCGTCGAATGGCGCTAGCTGCGCAGCATTTGTGCATCGCCGCCGTCAGTGTCAGCCAGTTTGCCGTGGCATACGGAGCTCCATCGCAGTCTTTAACACTGGTAGCATGCCGCGACAGCGTGGACGTGAACCGTATGTGCAGTTGACGGACTTTGAGCGAGGGCGTATAGTGGGCATGCGGGAGGCCGGGTGGACGTACCGCCGAATTGCGCAACACGTGGGGCGTGAGGTCTCCACAGTACATCGATGTTGTCGCCGGTGGTCGGCGGAAGGTGCACGTGCCCGTCGACCTGGGACCGGACCGCAGCGACGCACGGATGCACGCCAAGACCGTAGGATCCTACGCAGTGCCGTAGGGGACCGCACCGCCACTTCCCAGCAAATTAGGGACACTGTTGCTCCTGGGGTATCGGCGAGGACCATTCGCAACCGTCTCCATGAAGTTGGGCTACGGTCCCGCACACCATTAGGCCGTCTTCCGCTCACGCCCCAACATCGTGCAGCCCGCCTCCAGTGGTGTCGCGACAGGCGTGAATGGAGGGACGAATGGAGACGTGTCGTCTTCAGCGATGAGAGTCGCTTCTGCCTTGGTGCCAATGATGGTCGTATGCGTGTTTGGCGCCGTGCAGGTGAGCGCCACAATCAGGACTGCATACGACCATGGGACACAGGGCCAACATCCGGCATCATGGTGTGGGGAGCGATCTCCTACACTGGCCGTACACCTCTGGTGATCGTCGAGGGGACACTGAATAGTGCACGGTACATCCAAACCGTCATCGAACCCATCGTTCTACCATTCCTAGACCGGCAAGGGAACTTGCTGTTCCAACAGGACAATGCACGTCCGCATGTATCCCGTGCCACCCAACGTGCTCTAGAAGGTGTAAGTCAACTACCCTGGCCAGCAATATCTCCGGATCTGTCCCCCCATTGAGCATGTTTTGGACTGGATGAAGCGTCGTCTCACGCGGTCTGCACGTCCAGCACGAACGCTGGTCCAACTGAGGCGCCAGGTGGAAATGGCATGGCAAGCCGTTCCACAGGACTACATCCAGCATCTCTACGATCGTCTCCATGGGAGAATAGCAGCCTGCATTGCTGCGAAAGGTGGATATACACTGTACTAGTGCCGACATTGTGCATGCTCTGTTGCCTGTGTCTATGTGCCTGTGGTTCTGTCAGTGTGATCATGTGATGTATCTGACCCCAGGAATGTGTCAATAAAGTTTCCCCTTCTTGGGACAATGAATTCACGGTGTTCTTATTTCAATTTCCAGGAGTGTATGTGTTCTGCTTCGGAAATAATTCGGAATAGAACATACGTCTATATGACGTTTGTTTCTTCAAATGGTCGTTCCCGTCATATCCCTGAATACTGGCCATTGCTCCCAGGACGCTCTTTATACGGGGGAGATAATACGTTGTGCGACTCTTCTCCGCCGGTCTAGCACTGCGGAAAAGAGCAATCCTGGCCAGTATATGTCTACTACTATCAAACATAGGCCTTAATTTGAAGAATAAATTTCCGAGAATGAACGTTTGGTGCACAACATATGAAAGGGGCTGTCTTATTTTCCATGACGAATTGCAAGAAGTCTGCCCATAAATGTGAATGAAGTTGTGAATTTGATAAATGTACTCAACCTCTATAGTATCGATATAATCATATTCGTCGTAAATCTGTTCTTGTGACCACAAATGTTTATCAGAGAGATTTTGAAGAGAGTAGCTGGTGTGTTGGACAGTCTGGCAACGTGCTTGGTTTGAAAAGGATGGAAACTGGCCTGCAGTGTAGTGGATGCAGCATTATTTAAAAAGCATCTTGGACTTAGTTTTGAGTAAAAAAAATTGAGGAAATGAGATAACATGAATGCAAGAATGACAAAGTCAATCTTTAAGATAATCCGGCCTTTTCTATTTGTAACTGCGTTTCGAACATCGCGTGTTGTTAAAGTGTGCTGTAGAAATGTTATAGCAGTTCACATGGAATTGTCTGATAGTTATAACAAGTGTCAAGGATAGTAACTATGCACAGGAAAATTATTAAGAAATATTTTTGCGAACTTGTTTAGGTATGAGAACACGTTGAAAAGGTATTATTCTCGTGGCTTAATGAAGCTTATTTGAACTTAGAGTCTTGTTCTCTTTTGTCAGTCGTTAAGATTAGAACTCTAGTTTCATTTACAATCGTGACTCTATTTGTACACTCGTATTGCATATCGCGAGTTGTGTACCCAGAAGCATTTTTATGAATATGGTTAGATACCGTCTTGCATGGCACACTGTAAATACGGCAAATAAAATTTGAATTTTGACAGGCTGCAGAGCAGACGAGAGTTTTGTGCGCACGGTTAGACTAACTGATTTAATTATCATCAAAATTCACGTCCACTGAACGGTACCGTGATCTCCAAAGTGTTTTGTGAAAATAGTATCAATATCAGACCAGTAAAAGATTTCAGTAAAATGGTATCCTGTAAATTTTCAAGCAGTTTTATCAACTAGTCAGATGGGTTAATTTTTTGTGTCCATTTACAGTGTAATTACAATAACAGTCTGATACAGTGGTTGCTTCCAAGACTGTAAAGATTAGCGATGTTCAGGCCGAACATTTTAATCTGAGTTATTTGTTTTTCAGCCAGATATCATACGTAAGTTTCCTTGAAACCGAATTGTATTGTCGCAGGAGACTTGTTTGATGTACCGGATAGTCTGGATTTTACATAGTATAGCATGCGCCTCACATATTTCCTATCAAATTTTTACGTAGTTCTGTTGCCCTGCACCAAAGTTTACACACCTCTATATCAAAATAAGTTTTTCCAATTTTTAAGATACCAATATGAGACGAACAGGAGCTAAATTAAATCCGAACACTTTTCATACATGCAGTATTTTGAAATATGGACTGTGGGAAAAATGGAAAAGAAGAGTACCGCAGAATTTGAGATTTGGTGCTACAGACGAATGTTGAAAATTCGGTGGATTGATAAGGTAAGAAATGAGGTTCTCCGTAAAATCGGCGAGCAAAGGAATACGGAAAACGCTGACAAGAAGAAGGAACAGGATAATAGGACATCTTTTAAGAGTCAGGGATGAACATCTATGGTGCTATAGGGAACTGTAAAGGGTAAAAACTGTAGAGGAGAACAGAGGTTGGAATACATCCAGCAAATAATTGAGTAGGTAGGTTGCAAGTGCTACTCTGGGATGAAGAGGTTGGCACAGGACAGGAATTCGTGTCGCGCCGCATCAGGAGACCGATGAATTAAAACAAAACAAAATGTTCAGTACACTGCCTTCAGGTAGCAATAAAAATATATGCACTGTTGCAACTTACACCCTGTTTATGTGTACGAGAAACACAATCATATTGAAATACCAATCTTGTATTATATTACACGCAGAGATTAAAAGTATCAGAAAGCAACGCCCGAAACAGCACACCGAGTGAGTAATGGCACAGACTGCAATTTTACATGGAAAAAATAATTCATAACTTTGATAAACCAGCAAGAAAAGGTGGAGAGGGCAGAGGTGAGTTATGATTCAATAGAAAATTATCAAAAAGCATATTCACTTATGGTGAGAAAAATACTAACTGGCTGCTGTTACTGAGAAAGATTTAATCTTGTGCACAGACACTAAATTAATGTAATTATTAAATTAAATATTAAATGTGACACTCCGTAGAGCAGACAAACACAGAAAACTGCCGCTATTGGAAATTACGGTTGTAAATAACACCAGTCACAAAGTCCTGAGTTGCTGAGAAACCAATCGAAATTTTCTATTTATAGTCCTTGTGGTGGAACCAATTTTCAACATCATTGGTAAGTTAATAATGGGTGGAGATATGATGTACAAGTTCCTGACCACCAGATTGTGTCTCATCGTTGTGGGATAAATTCTGATCTTCTTCGCAGTGTCTCATTGATAGAGATAGCGCTTCACACGGTTGATGTTGATCGTCCTTTGCTTTTGTTGTTAATGGAGAGTAGCCGAAAGGTGTTGATACCAAGACTCACGCCGGCCCGTGTGGCCGAGCGGTCCTAGGCGCTTCAGTCTGGAACCGCGCGACCACTACGGTCGAAGGTTCGAATCCTGCCTGGGCATGGATGCGTGTAATGTCCTTAGGTTAGTTAGGTTTAAGTAGTTCTAAGTTATAGGGGACTGATGACCTCAGATGTTCAGTCCAATAGTGCTCAGAGCCATTTGAACCATTTTGGACCAAGATTCACACCGAAACAGAAACGGAACACTCCACGACAAAAGCTCTTGAATTAGTCATTCACGCAAAGGACGTACAGGGAGGCAAATGCAAACCACTGCCACTGGTTATAGTCCCAGGACAACAGTGAAGGAAAACCCATTGGCTGCGATCTTTAAATCACTTGGTGTGATGCTGACTTTTTCATCGGTTTCCATGTATCAAAAAAGAATACAAAAACAACGACAAATCATGAGAAAATGCATCTGAAAATGACACATGGAAACAAGAAGACAAAAAATTTATGTTAAAAGTCAGAACTTTTGACATGCGTAAGTCTATATGGTAGAAGCAGATTGTGATTATTGTTGACAATAGCGCAGCGCTATCACCGGTGACAGGCGTTGTTAGTTTTAAAGTGGATGGAATTTTTCTTGCAGGCCGGATCTCGAGAGGAAAGTGTTCGTGGATGACTGCAAGCTGCAAAGGAACTAACATGATACCAAACATGCTCTCTGATGGGATTCAGGTCGGAAGATGTTGTTTACTGCCCAGGATGTCCTTTCGCTTGCGTAAGAATATATGATGCTTAAACCTTGGCGTCATAGCTATTTTTGTTTGAATTGCTGCTGTGTTTTTATTGCCGGTTGCCTAATTTCTTATTGCCGATCGTTTAGATGTCTTACCCACTGCGCGTCACACTAAGGATTGAGGTTACGAAGGTGTGAGCCCAATGTCAAACTGCCTCGCACACCGCAGGTCTTCCCTGCCACTAGGTTGGGCGGGGCTTTTTTTTTCATTTTTTTTACTTATTACAGGAGATATAAGGAAATAATATGTTTGTTTACTCGTATTGTACCGTGGGCTCTCGAAAATTTAGTCTCACGGAGATAGCCAACTGTTTTCTTGTATGTTCTCCCAGTGTGCTATGTTGGAAATTCCTGTGACACTGCCGAGGTGACGAAACATAACCGTGACGAAGTGTGTAGCTCTTCTTTGAATCTTTTTTTTTTTCTTTGCTCTGTTAGTTCTACTTGATGAGCGTCCCAGATTGTCAAATCATACTCAAGCATTCCATGAACGACAACTTCTTTTTCTTCTTCGCTTCTCAGAATCTCTTCATGAATACGCTGCGTTGTTACTTGCACTCTCCTACCCATTATTTTGCAGTGTTTCTTTATCTTTGTCTAAGAAAGTGTGATTTGCAGATAAGTTCCATAGGTTTTACGTTCTCTGATGGGATCTTCTGTGGTGTTCGTTTCTCTTAAGTCCTGCTTAACTTCTAATCGCCGGCCGCGGTGGTCTCGCGGTAAAGGCCCTCAGTCCGGAACCGAACGAGTGCTACGGTCGCAGGTTCGAATCCTGCCTCGGGCATGGATGTGTGTGATGTCCTTAGGTTAGTTAGGTTTAAGTAGTTCTAAGATCTAGGGGACTGATGACCACAGATGTTAAGTCCCATAGTGCTCAGAGCCATTTGAACCATTTTTTTCTTCTAATCGAGTGATCTTTACACATTTTGAATTTAAGATCATTTGTTAGTTAATCTAATTTGTCCATTCTGCAGATGTGACAATAGAACTTCAGGAGCCTTCTACGTATTGTACCAATGAGCATTTCCACAGCTGTGTATAGCTCTGTAGTTTGTCTTATTTATTTACATAATTAACCTGACCTGATTTCAGCCATCAGGCCCTCTCATATATAGGGCCAGGATTTCACACCAACAGCACATTTTTTACATTATGGCTACCTAAGAAATAACAATTTTAATATGAGAAATAGTATTAAAATGACTTGTATGTCTACAGAAACAACGTCAGTATATAAAATTAATACTGTCAGCACTACTACTACTATTGCTGTTGCTGACACTAATAATAATAATAGTAATAATAATAATAATAGTAATAATGATAATGACAGATATAAAAATAACTTATCGGTGTACAAAATATGTTTTCTGATACAGGGACAGCGGGTGAAGGAAATTTTAAGGAGACTGCACCAGCTACGAAAACGGGGAAATGTGGAGGATGTGATTGGAAAGAACGTTGCACAGGGGTAACGAGTGCGTGCAGACACAATGGTAATCATTATTGTTGCTTTAGTAGATATTTCTTTAACTGTCTTATGAAGTTGGAAATGTTCTTCAATTCACTAATATAACGCGGGACCTATTAGTCGGGATCCTGTTACTGCAAAGGACGTTGAGAAAGTGGTTGAACGATGGAGAGGGACGGAAAGATTTTTGCCCTCATGGGAACGAGTGATTCTGCCATGTTGCTCATATAAGAACGTATGAGATGTGGGGGACAGTGTACGTTGATAAGACAGTAGAGAAGACGGAGGGCATGGAAATCACTTCGCTTGTCTGCTCGAAGCCAGAATAGCTGTGCGTGCGATGGTGAAATATGATCAAAGAGTCGAACATCACAGGTATATCGAACACAGACACTCATTTGTCCCATTTATGATTAAATATGGTAGGGATTTCCGATATTTCGGCCTAATGAGCCTTGAATGACCAACCAGTACCGTCTGGCTTTTGTATGGGTTGATATTTAAACCTATATTCTGGCCCATTTAATAGTGCGCACAGATCAGATTGAGATTGTCAACTTCATTGGTTTCACAGATACAGCTGAAGGTCATTAGTGCACATGTGGTATTTGCAATAGGACGAAACTGATGACACACGATTTACATAAAATTAAAAGAGAGATACCTGGTATTACATGACTGGATTATGACTTGATGGTGGCGAACATGACGTCATGTATGGGCCAAACCACTGCACTGCACTTGGCGATGAATTTAGCCTGCCGGCCGCGTGGTCGAGCGGTTCTAGGCGCTTCAGTCCGGAACCGCGAGACCGCTACGGTCGCAGGTTCGAATCCTGCCTGGGCATTGATGTGTGTGATGTCCTTAGGTTAGTTAGGTTTAAGTAGTTCTAAGTTCTAGGGGACTGATGACCTCAGATGTTAAGTCCCATAGTGCTCAGAGCCATTTGTTGAACACCGAATGGCTTAAAGAAGACACATTCGAAATTGTCCTGTTCTTCGTTGGTATTTGGGATCATCTGATATTCTGATGTAAATTATTCAGCAAATGACTTTGAGGCTATCCCATGTAACTTCTCTATAGCGTAGTTGGTTTCTTCAGTAGCCTTCGTGAAAATACCTAGGTTACAGCAAAAGCGTTTTCACGTGTTTTGTTAATACTGTAATTCTGTTGTTTATTTCTTTTTAATCATCTTTCTGTATAGTATGCAGTGAGTCGGTCCACGGCCAAGTATGCTCGCAGAATGCTACGGAACACAATGGGCAAATACAGTTTAAAAAATAAGATATACGACTAACTTCGATCATCATACTATTCTGCAATCGATCTGCGTAACACTGAAAAATAAGAAAAGAAAAGTTTTTGAGGCACAGTACAGCACGTACGAGAACATGGCAAACAAGTATAGTTGCTCAAAAACTCTTTTTACATATCGTATCTGGGCTGAAACGCATTTTCAACTGCAATCTAAGCACTCTCTGCAATATTACTGTAGTCGGCGAATAGTTAATAGCCGAAATTTATGTGCACCAATACTATTTCACATCTTTCGAAACGGAATAAAATTGTTTCACTGAGGGCACCTGGACAAGAAGTATGACCTTCACTTCCTATGGAGTTCATATACACCATTAACAGATCAATTCACAGGCCGATGATTGTACAGCTACAACTGCAAACGATAAGCGAGAGTAACGTGAATGGACTGATCGTGCACGGCTGGGCAGTGGAACGTGAGATTGAGAGATCTGGACGGGCGCTCTACTGTAGTTCTGATACTAAGTCGTAATCCGTTAGCATTCTGAAGACTGCCTTTCTACACGGACATTCTGCTGCCGTGTGGGATAGGAATCGCGCACCGTGGATCCGCATAGCACGGCCAGTATAGTGAGTATGCCATCAGCAGGGGGCAGGTGCGCTTTGGAGCTCGCCAGGAAACATCTTGTTTCCCAGTTCACACAAACAGCTCGCGCTCCCAACAGGCAAAATTTACGAATGTCTCCTCGTCCGAGCGCGGCTGAGAAATATTGATGTTAGAGGCCGTATCCGACCGGCGGCCGTAAAAAGTCCACAAAGAATGGCATGTTGGACGAACAGTGCTCGGCCCGCGAGTTGGATGACTGGACGCAGCGGCAGTAAACGCCGCGCGGCCAAAGCTCCATTTTGTACTAATTTTAACGACAGGGATGCGGATAGCGGCCAATACGACCCGGCATAACCGGGGGGAAGGACGTGATTTACGACGCGGACGCCGGAATGGGGGAGAAACATGCGTCCCCGTCGCAGAAAATAATCCCGTTTTAACGATCGGCTCTCGCTTTTAACTGCAAACCACCTTTCCGGTGAGGTATTGTGGTGGATTTTAGTGAGGCGTGTTGTTCGCAGCGGGAGGCGTGCTCCGCGGTGCGGCTAGGAGGCACAATGGGCTGCTCTGTGGTGGCGTTGCGCAGGTCAGGGCGCGACGGCTGTTGGCGGAGGACGCAGTCAGTCGCCGCCGTTTCTCTCCGTGACGGCTCCATCCCGCTGCTGGCCCCAGCGCCAGGTGTCGTGACTCGGCCAGCCGCTGTTAGTGTTTACTGACACGCACTGACGATCTCGTAAGACGTCTGCTCTTTTTCTAGTGATAATGTTACTATGCCGAGAAAAATCTAGCATGAAGAAACTATGCCTCGTAATACATCTGCACAGCCTACCCCACGCTGTGTGGCGCAGGCTATTTTGTCTGCAAGTGCCCAGTCACGTATGGCTCGAGGATAGAACGATTGCTGGTATGCCTCCGTGTGCGCTCGAGTCTCTCTAATTTTACATTCACGGTCTTTTCGTGAGCCTGCCGCGGTGGCCGAGCGGTTGTAGGCGCTTCAGTCAGCAACCACGCGGCTACCACAGTCACAGGTTCGAATCCTGCCTCGGGCATGGATGTAAGTGATGCCTTTAGGTTAGTTAGGTTTAAGTAGTTCTGAGTTCTAGGGGACTGATGACCTCAGATGTTAAGTCCCATAGTGCTTAGAGCCATTTGAATCTTTTCGTGAGATACACGTGGGACGAAGGAATATACCGGTTAACTCTTCTCTGTGATGGGCCCTTACTAAAAGACACGGTTACGAAACGTGCTGCTCTTTTTTGGATCTTCTCCACTTCCTCTCACTCCTGTCTGCTACGGATCGCATACTGACGAGCAACATTCAGGTATTGGTCGAACCAGTGTTTTCTAATCTACTCCCTTCGTATACACTATACATTTCTTGATAATCGCTCCAAGGAATCTCAGCGAGGCATTTGCGTTGTCCGTGATTAAATTTATGCGGTCGTTTCGTTTCAGATCGCTCCGTACGCGTCCTGGTAGATATCTCGTGGAAGTAAATCCTTCCAGTGATCAATATGCAATATTTTAATCTTACAATAAAGTCTCTTTTTGTCTACGAATTTGTAATAGATCACGTTTGTGTATGTTGTGGGGCAACTGGAGCGCCCTGCACCAAACGGCGATTCTCTGAGGGTATCCCTGCATTTCGCTACATTTTTCTAACGTCGCGACTTCTCTGTTTACAACAGCATCATCAGCGAGGAACGAATGAACTTCCGACTTTATCTACCAGATCAATTTAACATATGGTGAAAAGTAATGGCCCCATAACACTCCCTTGAGGTACGCCCGGGTTTACTTTTATGTCTAAAGTCTCCTCTCCGTTCATAATGGCATGTTGTATTCTGTTTGCTGGAAACTCTTCAGTCCAGACACACAGTCGGTCTGATGTTCCATATGCTCTTATTGTGTTCATTAGGCAGCAGTACGGAACCGTATCGAGTGACTTCCGGAAGCCAAGGAACACGCCATGTACCCGTAATCTTGTATCTACTGATTTCTGGAAAACCGTGGGCGAGCAGAGAGGGCTGCCCTCGCAACACAACTTCATTTTTACAGAGAAGGTTTTTCGGTCTCCAGAAACGCCATAATACACGACCTTGCCTTTTTCCACTCACCAGCAACTTCTCGCTCCTCTAGAGACCTACACTACATTGCTACTACCATGAGAGGGCACGCTCCTTCGCATCCTCTGTGGTATCCCATCATGTGCAGTGGCCTTTCCTCTCTTTAGACCCAGTAATTACCCGTGTAATTCATTAAAACAGTCGTTTAATGAACAAAGTAAGAGCATACGGACTATCAGACCAATTGTGTGATTGGATTGAGGAGTTCCTAGATAACAGAACGCAGCATGTCATTCTCAATGGAGAGAAGTCTTCCGAAGTAAGAGTGATTTCAGGTGTGCCGCAGGGGAGTGTCATAGGACAGTTGCTATTCACAATATACATAAATGACCTGGTGGATGACATCAGAAGTTCACTGAGGCTTTTTGCAGATGATCCTGTGGTGTATCGAGAGGGTGCAGAATGGAAAATTGTACTGAAATGCAGGAGGATCTGCAGCGAATTGACGTATGGTGCAGGGAATGGCAATTGAATCTCAATGTAGACAAGTGTAATGTGCTGCGAATACATAGAAAGATAGATCCCTTATCATTTAGCTACAAAATAGCAGGTCAGCAACTGGAAGCAGTTAATTCCATAAATTATCTGGGAGTACGCATTCGGAGTGATTTAAGATGGAATGATCATATTAAGTTGATCGTCGGTAAAGCATATGCCAGACTGAGATTCATTGGAAGAATCGTAAAGAAATGCAATCCGAAAACAAAGGAAGTAGGTTACACTACGCTTGTTCGCCCACTGCTTGAATACTGCTCAGCAGTGTGGGATCCTTACCAGGTAGGGTTGATAGAAGAGATAGAGAAGATCCAACGGAGAGCAGCGCACTTCGTTACAGGATCATTTAGTAATCGTGAAAGCGTTACGGAGATGATAGATAAACTCCAGTGGAAGACTCTGCAGGAGAGACGCTCAGTAGCTCGGTACGGGCTTTTGTTAAAGTTTCGAGAACATACCTTCACCGAAGAGTCAAGCAGTATATTGCTCCCTCCTACGTATATCTCGCGAAGAGACCATGAGGATAAAATCAGAGAGATTGGAGCTCACACAGAAGCATACCGACAATCCTTCTTTCCACGAGCAATACAAGACGGGAATAGAAGGGAGAACCGATAGAGGTACTCAGCGTATCCTCCGCCACACACCGTCAGGTGGCTTGCGGAGTATGGATATAGATGTAGATGTAGAGAAAAAATTCTATCTGACAGTACTGAAACTACTGAAAGCAGAGCACTCAATAATTAGTGAACGTAAAATAGCAAGCACAGTGCTGTAATTGAACGTAAGTGAGCCAGAAATATCGTCTATAAAGTTCTAGCATGGGTAAATATTCATGATTCATCAAAATACGCTAGAAAACAGAGCTAAAACATTGGGTTTGTTATTGGTTGTGAATTACTAGATAATTTGATCCCATATTTCTTCATTTCCAGAAGGCTTTTGACACAGTTGCTCAAAAGCAATTTATGATCTAGATGCCTGCCTTGGAGTATCGTCTGTTATGCAATGGGAATCGGGATTTCCTGCCACAAAGGTGACAGTTCGCAGTAAGTGACAGAAAGTCATCGAGTAACACCCAGGTCCCAGATATTATTACAGGGCCTTTGTTATTCCTAATCTACGTAAATAATTTAGAACTCACTCTGAGCAGCCCTCTTTGATAGTTTGAAGATCAAGTGATTTACCCTCAAGTAAAGCATAAGAAACTCAAAACCAATTGCAAGGTGATTTAGAAAGTATGGTACCAACGAAAGTGGTAATTGACCCTAAATCAAAAAAAAATTTAAGGCCATCCACATGACTACTAAAAGGAATCCGTTAAATTTCTGTTGCACAATAAATCACACAAATCTAAAGGCTATCAGTTCAACCAAATACCTAGCGATAAGAATTACTAACAAAAACTGCATAGTTCAAGTGGATAACGCTGTCGGGAAGGCGAATCAGAGACTGCGTTCTATTGGCGAACACTTAGAAGATGCCACAGCTCTACTAAAGAGATTAAGTACACTACTTTGGTCCGTCCTGTGCTAGAGTACTGCTGTATTATATGTGATCTTTACCAGCCAGGACTGACTGAGGGCGGCCCAAATGTTCAAAAAAGGGCAGGTGTTCTGCACTGTCTTGAAGTAGGAAAAGGAGTGTCTCTGGTATGATAGGCGAGTTGGGATGGCAACCTTTGAAAAAAAAATACTTATTTCGTTGAGGCGAGATATTTTGACGAATTTTTAATCACTACCTTTCTCCTCCGCATAAGAAAATATTTTGTTGGCTCTCGTGTACATCGAGAGAAATGATCGTCCAAATAAAATAAGAAAAATCAGGGTACGCACAGAAATATTTAACAGTTCCCTTTCCCCACGCGCTGTTGGACTGTGGAATGGTAGAGAAATAGTGAGAAAGTGGTTCGACGAACCCTCTGCCAGGCAGTGTGAACAACTACAGAGCAGTCACGTAGATGTAGACATGTGGAGGTGCAAATACACTTCTGTAGAAACCCGTGCTGTGTCTCTCCGAGGAGAAGCTGCCTCGAAACTTGTCTTGTTTGCTGTCCGATTCTTGGCAGCGCTACACATAGTTTTCTAAATGGGTTCTATAACGACGAAGGTGCATTCCAAGCAGAGAGCTGCCATTGAGATTCCCTTCTCGGAAAACCGCAGATATTCGCAGACGTTTGAAGAATTTCTATGCAGACCTGGCAACGAACAAAAGCACGACGAGTCTTTGGGCGGGACGTCTGTCATCGCAACCAAGTCGCACAAACCTGTCGAAACATCCGCGTGCCGACCGGCCGCACACAACTGTGATTCCTATGATGTTGAAGAAACGACTTGAGCGTGTTCGTCGCCATAAAAATGCAAGTGAACTTCCCCTTCTCCACAACAACGCAAGGTCTTACACAAGATTGGGCACCCAAGAGGAGCTCATAAGACTTACGTTGGACTGTTCTACCTCCTCCAACCTACAACCATGATCTTTCACCATCGGACTTCCATGTGTACGAGTGGAACCAGTACGTGGATGATGACGTTATTTCTGAAGCAAGATGTTAGCTCGAATGTCGCTCAGAAGACCATGGGAGCATACAAGCTCTGCCAATAAGGTAGTGTAAGGCCGTCGTATTGAACGAAGATTATGTTTCAAAATAGAGTGTTGTAGCCAACAGAGGTGAGGAATAATATGATCTATTGGAATCCTGAATAAAACAAACCTGCTTTCAGACACAAATGTGTTGCGTTACTTATTGATGGTCCCTCGTAGAATAACTAAAAACTGAAAATGCCTATTTGACTGGCAACTTTCAACTTTCCTTCATCACTCAAGGACTACAAGAACCAGTCTTAAAGTTTCAATTATCACCTAGAGAAAATGTAATCGCCATCATGAAAAACCACATGTTCACCCTGCAATGTAACACATTTTTCCAATGATGCACGACTTGACGGAGGCACGCAAGCAGAAGTTGTGTTGTGTCTGTCCGGGAAACGTACCACCTCAAAAATCACGTCGTCATCCCTGTGGGAATGCCTACCAAGCAATGGTTTCATCATCCATAGAGAGTAGGATTCGCTAGGTGCTGCGTTAGGAGAATACAGTGTGGAGGACGGCCGACTTCATCGAGGTTTCCTATGGGCCCAGTGTTGGCAGGTTGACGGTGGAGAACAAACGACTACACTGGAGTGATCTCGACCTAGTGGGCATGACATACACTTTGAGTGATGAAAGGCATGGCTCACCAATGCTGTAGCTGTGCCTGTGTTTTCGGCCATGTCGGGATGATTTGGCATGAACTGTACGTGAATATGAGTAGCTGTGCTAAGAAAGATGGTACTTCCAACAGTTATTGTGAGCTGATGTTTCGGTAACGGTCATAGAAATATTATGACTAACTGCGGATTTCCATAACTGATTGAGGTAACGTGATTGTCCAGAACGAACCTTTAGTTGGAGCAAAAAACACTCCCTGTGACAGCTTCTCACAGACTAACTGCTTACTGCGGAGTGCATTTCCTCATAGTGCCAAACGGATGGAAGTAGGAAGGCGTGTAGGCGGCGAGAAACCCAGTCGGCACACACCTCTGAGTGCATGACTTGACGGAGACACACGTGCAGAAGCTGTGTTGTGTCTGTTCGGGAAACGTACCATCTCGAAAATCACGTCGCCATCCCTGTGGAAATGCCTGCCAAGCAATGGTTTCTTCATCCATAGAAAGTAGGAGTCACTGGGTGCTGTGTTATGAGAATATAAAGGGTGAGGCAAAAACTTGATAGCCCAAAGTAACAGTGTACGTAGCTGTGTCGTCAAGGGTGTACGAGTGTATCAGCATTACCAACAGAGAAGTCGAGTTGATCACCGTTGTGTTTGACTGTGATCTATCGGTTACCTCGAATGGGAGCGTCCGTACATTCCACCGTTGCACGAGTTACAGGTGCGTGCGGCTGGCCGACACGTGAGACACCGCGACCTCGTTGCCATGGTAATAGATGCCCCACCCAAAGACTCCCTGCCAGGTCTCCGTAAACATTTTGTAAGCTTCTACGAATATCTGTAATGCCTCGGTTTTCTGCCAAAATAAACTCAGTGATAGCTCGCTGCTTAGACCATTTTGGAGAATACGTGTCGGAGCTTCATGAAACGTTAGGTGCTGAAGCGGGATTACTCCACTCCCACAGCAAATTTTGCACTTTTTCAACCGATTGTGACTGAGGGCAAAAAATCTTGCATTACTGATTTTGAACACGCCTCGCAGTTGTGTGCAGTCTAGGACCCACCGTCGGTAACATTTTCCGTTCAAATGTTCAAATGTGTGTGAAATCTTATGGGACTTAACTGCTAAGGTCATCAGTCCCTAAGCTTACACACTACTTAAATTATCCTAAGGACAAACACACACACCCATGCCCGAGGGAGGACTCAAACCTCCGACGGGACCATAACATTTTCCGTGTTCAGAATGTTGTGCAAGATGTTGATAGCCAATTCATGAGCGCTTTTCGCTCTTTTTCACTATCGCGCAGCTCCTCGAACATCAGGGCTGTCTCTTGCAATCCCCGGGTTTCCACAGAGTGATATTTTTCCACTGAAGAATTTGCGCCACCGATTCACTGTGTCAGATGATGATGCATAGTTGCCATTAAGTCTGGCCAGTATATATTGTTGCCAATTTATTCAAGACGGCGGCTCTTCTTGGGTGGCCCTCGCCTCCTATCTATGAGTGATAGATTTGGCAACGTCACACCCCCACTCCTCCCCCTCCACCACTTCCCATTCCTTCCCCCCTTCTATCCCCCTCCCCCAGTTTTCCTCTGCTCACTCACTTGTAAATTGGTGCGAAAAAGAAACAACCTCTGTTCAGCTGTTGGTGGGGAAGGACAAAAGAACTATCTTGGTAATTTATTTATATGTGTGTAACCTTCCTGGAATAATTTCCTATTTTTTTTCGGAGAAACCGAGCTGACAATTACTGTAAAGTGTTGATCCATAAATTCAAATAAACAATACTGCTTAAAATTGGTATAATTATAGAAAAACACTCTTGTTAAAAATAGATCTCTTGACACGAAATGGGCGGTAAATTAAAGCAATATAGTGTTTCCTTATTTAGACATTAATTAAACTAATTTATTAAACTGCTGGGAATCGTGCTCAATTGACGATATGTCGGTGATGGACAGAGAAGAGTTTAATAAATAAGCGCAAAGTTCAGGACTGTGCCCATAGCTTCCTACACAGTATTGGAAGGAGGTTATAATAGCTGAGTGCAGGGGGAATATTTTTCAGCAAATAATGGTGATGCAGAATGGACTGGAGGTGTTTCATAGCTCATAGACATTACTGCCTGTGCACGAGCTGTTCATGTTTATTTGAAATAGCTGGAGAATCCACAGTGCAGGAGACTACTTTGTCCTGTTCCACTAGTCTATGCTGAATGAACTGGAGGTGCTCGCCTTGGGGTATGGGGCTTGACTGACGACACTTGAAACAGGATTTGGTCTCCTTTCCAATCGCGTGTGTGTATATGTCGTCCTTGCTGTGTGCTCCAGTTCACAATCCCACTCAAAATTGGAGGGAAACTGTCCTACAGCCGCTGCTGGAAGAATTGCCTCCTTCCGATCTACAAGTGTGTGGCTGCTGAGGAACTTGTACACAGATACATGGTAAGAAGGGAAAGGACAGCGAAGTAGCATTGAAGTGCGCGAAGAGTTGCCTCATACCGATCTAAAAGTGAAATAGCTGCTGAGGAACTTGTACACAGACACATGGTTGTAAGGGACAGAACAGAAACTACCACTAAAGTGTAGGAAGACCAATACATGCAACCAAAATTGACGGAAAACCCTTCACTGCCCTAATTACGAATATAAATTGTTGCGAAAAAACCACCACTCGTAAACAATGGATCATAATACAATTCACGACACACGAACTGGAAACGGAGGAAAGAATCATTGTAATAACAAAACTAGCGCAAAGACCGACCCCAAAAGTTCTCTCTAGGAGAGAGTGGTAGTAGTTACACGTGTATTCAGCTCTTGTGTATCTAGACTAAGTAGCCTAGTCTTTCTTCCCCTCCTACCTGCCCTCCTTCTTCTCTCTCCTCTCCTCCCTCGTAGGTAGGGATACTAATTTCCAAGACTTTTCGAACCTGTCGCTGATAGTACACAAAGAGATCCAAGTGATGGCAGTGATATATTGTTTCCCATCTGCAGAAATTTGTCATAGATGGGTTGGGTTCTTTGGGGAAGGAGACCAGACGGCGAGGTCATCTGTCTCATCGGATTAGGGAAGGACGGGGAAGGAAGTCGGCCGTGCCCTTTCAAAGGAACTATCCCGGCATTTGCCTGGAGTGATTTAGGGAAATCACGGAAAACCTAAAACAGGATGGACGGACGCGGGATTGAACCGTCGTAGTCACAGATGGACAAAAGACTCAAGAACAGGATGTTTCCTGCAAGCCATTAAATATGTTTCTCGGAAAGTTTAGCCCCCTGAAACAATAGCGAAATGCCTGACTACTCGTCGTGGATGAAGAACTGAACGGTCGACAATGGTGTGCTTTCAGATGTTCTCGATGTGCCTGTAATGCCTGAAAGTGGTCATCAACTAAGTGAAATCAGTCTTGTGTAGGAATAATCGCAGATGAGATACACACAGATCTTTATACTAGTCGTCTTATATGGGATGGGGCCCCTCCACGCCCACACCAACGTGGTGACCAAACCAAAAGTTCTACTGTCACCTCCGTATAACTTGTTAGTTTTCAAATCTTGAGTCGCAGGATGTGGGCTGTGATGTTGTCCATGCGTCTGGGTAGGATTACTCATTGACATGGTACATCAAGAGACAGAAAGTGAACGAAAGCGATCGTAGGGTAGCGGTTTGTAAGGGCAGAGGGAAAAAAGTGCCAAGGCCAGCGCCAAGGGAAAAAAAAACCTCTGCGACAGTAGGACGGGTAGTAAGGGCAGTAGCGGCTTGTTAGCTGCGACAGTGCATGCAAGGTGTGGTTATGTTAGTGTGAGGCATCGTGAGCGCATCTTTGCGTTTGTCGTTGCGGGCCTGCTACAGTTGTTGCGTCCCTGTAACAGTTCAAGGTCGTCATACATTAATGGGAGATCAGCTCACAGTGTAAGGGGTTGTGTGGCTGGTTTGCGTACTGTGTGCAGTACCGTTTCCCTGCGATTTCCTGTTTTTCAACGGGTCGAGCATCTGGGGTTGCCAGTAGTAGCTGTGTTGCAGGGTCTCGCTAGTACTGTCGTGTTAGCACGCTATGGACCATAGATGTTCAGTTTTTTGATGTCTTTGGTCTATTATGTTTCCATCTATGGTTGTGGTCGTAATTACCCAGAGAAAGGATAAACGGGTTGCGTGAGTGTCTCGTGTTATTGTACAGTCGTGTGGAGAGTTTTTGGAATACCTGCAAGATGGTATCTAGCCGGTATTCCCGGTGTAGGTCCGCGGTGCGTGTGTAGCGCGGAGCGTTGCTTAAGATTCTGAGTACTTTGTTCTGTATGAGCTGCAGACGGCGAGGGCGTGTGGGCGCAGCGTATCCCCAAACGGGAGCAGCATACGTCATTAGAGGTCTGATAAGTGTGGTGTACATGGAATTGGACACCCTCCTATTCAGTTTGCTACGCCTGTTAAGCATAGGGGGGAGTTGTTCGAGCCGCATTTGCTTTGTTGGTCACGTGTTGTATGTCGTACCCCCAAAGTAGTTTCCGGTCCAGACAGACACCGAGGTATTTGACCTTCTCACGGAAACGTATTGCCCGTGCATGTAGTGTTATTGGGTTGCAGTGTTGATGTTTGCGCAGTAGTTTCGGTCTTCTAGTGAACAGAACGGCTTCGAACTTTTCGACGTTTTTTCTAACACGCCATTTGACCAGCCAAGGCTCTGCCGCTCTGAGTGCAAAGAAATGGCTCTGAGCACTATGGGACTTAACTTCTGAGGTCATCAATCAGGCCCTATAACTTAGATCTACTTAAACCTAACTAACCTAAGGACACCACACACATCCATGCCCGAGGCAGGGTTCGAACCTGCGACCGTAGCGGTCCCGCGGTTCCAGACTGTAGCGCCTAGAACAACTCGGTGAGTTGATGTTAGACGGGTTCCAATCATGCGCGAAGATGGCAGTGTCATCCGCGTAGATTTCCACCGTAGTATTGCGTGTAGCTGGGAGGTCATTAATATAGAGGTTAAACAGTAAGGGACCTAGGATGCTTCCTTGGGGTACTACAGCCTGGATACCTCGTCGTGTCGATTGTTTGCCCTGCACGTCCGTGTTGAAACTCCTTCCGTGAGTTATGAGTGTGAGAGACGTTCGAGCCCGTCGGGGAAACCTGCGTCGCAGAGTTTGCGTGTGAGGCTGTTGTGTCACAGACGATCGAAGGCCTTTTCTATGTCCAGGAATACTGCCCCATTTGCTTTGTTTATGTTGTATCCGTGTGTTATGATTTCAACGACGCGGAGTTGCCGAGTGGTGATTCCTGAAGCCCAACTGCTCCGGCGCCAGGGTGTCTTTTGTAATGCTAGGATTACCTTCTCAACGATCTTGCTGAGCACGCTCAGCAGACTGATGGGTCGGTAATTTTGTGGGAGGAAGCGGTCTTACCCCGGCTTCCTGAACATCAGGGCCTTGGCCGTATTCGAAAAGGCGGGGAAGTATCGGTGTTTAAGTATGGCATTCGTGATGTGTGTGATGTGTTCTATTGCCTCATCCGTGAACTCCTGGAGGACACGGTTTTGAATGCCATCGTGACCAGGGGCCTTCCTAGCTGTGGTATGCATGATGGCCCATTTGAATTCAGCTATGGTAGCCTGTCGGATGTCGGCCGATCTGGTCACGCTGCCCCAACAGGTGGCGAGCAGTGCCCGTACCTGCTAGCCTCCAACGCTACCTGCCCCATCACCGCTTGCGTTAATTCCACTTCCTCAGGTGAACAATCTGAAGCTTGTCTAGAAGAGGTTTCAGATGCTCCACTGTACTGAATGACAGCTTTGTGTCTGTGTGATGTGTGTGTTATTGTTGTTGTTGTATATTGTGGGATGATATTCCTACTCTACAATGGCAGAGGAATTGGAGATAGAGGAATTTTACACAGGTCACTTGCTCCTCGAGGAGCATCACACTACATGTCTGGCTAAAGCGTTGCCGTTCTTAATATCTCGACTGCTGTAATATCAGCTCATTTACTTTAAAAAAATGACAATAAACACAAATATTCATTGCTGCACGCAATATCAGCGTTGTGCTTACTGCAGGTGTGATTCTTATGCTTACTAGGACGAAAACTGTATCGACCTACCGTACTTCACATCGTGTAAAGGGTGCACTTTTACACTTTTAAAAATGAACACTGTGACACTGCCGATAGTGCATATAGTATTAAAACCAATGAAATTTCTAGCTAAACAAATGTAAATTCATTCTCGTGGTATGAACTTATGGATATTGAACTGAGAACATTGAATCATGTGTTGAATATAGTACAAAATAAGCACTTAACACCACCCAGCAGTTGTTAAACATACATTGAGCTGCAAGTTCCACATAATACGGTGAATAGAAGACTTCACCAATAACACAATGCTCGGAGTACCAAACAACAACATGATAACCAATATTGAGTGAATATTCTGGGATAGACAAATGCGTTTTTCTTGTAAGTGGTACCAGTGTGTCATAGGAGGACAGAGACATAATCTTCTTATAAGCAAGCAACTATTCAGAAAAACACAACAGCAATGACCATGTTACGCCACAAGCGCATCCCAGCCTTTGTTTACAGAGAGACAATACACTATAATCAGATAACGATTAAAAAAAAGGAAAAGAAAACAGAACAGCGCATGCATCTTCATCTCGATGTGTGGATACAGACTAAGCAGCTTCTAACAGTTCTTATCTCCCCTCCCGCCTCCCCTCCTCCATTCCTCTCCTCCCCCTCACATAAAGAATAATGGCTATCCAGGCCTGTTCTGATCCGTCGCTGGTGGTACACAAAGAGGACCATCCATTGCAGGTGCTATGTTTTGGTATGTGCCAAATAAAATGTTAAATAACAAATAAGTTTATAAATAGCTTTATTACAATAAAATAGTAAGTATATATCCCTAATTTGTTACTTAACTGTGTTCTCTGACCTGAAATTGCATTGTATGGACCTGTATTAAATTCGTCACATGGCTTCATGTTATGAATCACTGAAGAGAGCTGTGGCGTGTAATAGAAGATATTGATGCATAGTTTGCGAATCAGAAATAATTGTGCTACATCGGTCGTCTGTTTGCGTAGCAACGTGCTTCGCTAGCATTTCCGACGTCACACGCCAGACCGCCGTATGGTTCCTGTCAGACCTCTCCACATACAGCCGGCGCTGAGCAGAGGCGCGGGGTCGTGTTTTGTTTCCCGCTGCTGCAGCCGCCGTGCTGTGACTCCCGCCGTGTTGTAGGCTGCGGTAAGCCGCGGAGATCCCACCAGACAGGGCCCATGCTTCTGCCGCAGGATTAGCTCGCGTCCGACACGGACCGCCTGACGCAACACCCGCGTGTCGGAGCCACATGCCGCATCCAGCCCAGAAATTATTCTTCATCTCTTCCGTTCATATAGCTCCACTCGTGGCCAAAATTAAAGCAACAAACGGAAATTTTGCAAGCATGCGTTTATTTTTCCACAAAACAATACAAACAGGTGATAGCAAACTAGAAACAATGTAAAGAATGCAGGACGTAAACAGCTGCAACATGCATAACAGTAGACGAAAATGTTCTTCAACTTAACAGATATGCACCCATAGTCCGACAACTAGTTACTATGCTCACTACGGGGTGTGACTACCTCTGGTAGCAATAGACTACAGGCCTGACAACGACGGAGCATGCTGTGAACAACGTCATCAATGCCATAACACCCATTCTTCCTACGGAGCTGCTTGCAAGTCTTTGAGAGTGATTGCTGGGTGCTAACGTGATGCAACCCGTCTCCATAGTGCACCCCAGACATACTCTATGAGACTCAAATCGGCAGAGAGAGCAGGCCTCATTGTGCGTGCAGTATCCTCCGTTTCCAAGAAAACAACAGCCACCTGTGCTCTTTGCGGTGGGGCATTATCGTCTGTCTGTCCGCCCCCGGTATCTGAGTGGTCAGCGCGACAGACTGTCAATCCTAAGGGCCTGACTTCGATTCTCGGCTGGATCGGAGATTTTCTCCGCTCAGGGATTGGATGTTGTGCTGTCCTAATCATCATCATTTCATCCCCATCGACGTTCAAGTCGCCGAAGTGGCGTCATATCGAAAGACTTCCACCAGGCGAGCGGTCTACCCGACGGGAGGCTCTCGTCACACGCCATTATTATTATTATCGTCTGTCTGGGAGCACAGCACCTCGCAACAACCGCACACGAGGTTGCAAAGATCTGGTCACGATACCTGACAGCAGATAAACATTGCCAATTCACGAGTACAATTTCATGAAGAGCTGTCTGAGTGGTCAACATAATACCTGCCCACAGCACTAGCAATCCTCCTCTATATCGGTCTCCTTCCACAATGTTCCGGCCTCGAAATCGTGTTTCTCATTCCCTTCAGATGCGAATCCGTCGAGAACCAATCGCATGACCTAATCGGGACTCACCTGTGGGAAAACAAAAACAAAACAAAACATTAGCCCTGTTCGACAGTCCAAGTGGCATGTTGACGACTCCACTCTAGTCATTCCCTTTTGTGAAAACGCGTCAGAGACACACACGCAGCAGGTCTCCGACAATAAAGGCCACTCTGTGGATCGCATTCGTGAGGACGACGGTTCAATCCCGCGTCCGGCCATCCTGATTTAGGTTTTCCTTGATTTCCCTAAATCGCTTCAGGCAAGTGCCGGGATGGTTCCTTTCAAAGGGCACGGCTGACTTCCTTCCCCTTGCCTTCCCTAATACGATGAGACCGATGACCTCGTTGTGTGGTCTCCTTTGCCAAAACAACCCAACAGACTCTGTGGAGGCCTTCTCTACACCGGTTGCCTTGATACAGCGGATGCCGCGAGGCGCGAGGACAGATGCCAGTTGGCTGGCCGGAGTGGCCGAGCGGTTCTAGGAGCTTCAGTCTGGAACCGCGCGACCGTTACGGTCGCAGGTTTGAATCCTGCCTCGGGCATGGATGTGTGTGATGTCCTTAGGTTAGTTACGTTTAAGTAGTTCTAAGTTATCGGGGACTGATGACCTCAGAAGTTAAGTCCCATAGTGCTCAGAGCCAATTGAACCATTTTTGAACAGATGCCAGTTGCTGCGAGGTGCCAAGGCGGTACCGTCGTGCCCTTACAGCCAAATAACGGTCCTCTATTTCTGATGTGACACGTTGTCGGCTCTGCGCTGGACTTCGTGATACAGTTTCGGTGTCTTATAACCTGTCGCCACATCCGTGAGACAACAGAACGGTTCACGTTAAGCCATCGGACAAAATTGTAATTTTCGTTTTTAAAAAATAATCTTTACGATTACATTGAATTAATGTCTGAACTGTGGAATGAGCACTGAACTTACTGAACTCGGATTATCGTGTAGCCTGTTGTATGTGCAAGTGGTGTGCTTACACTGTGCTATTGTTAGCAAAACTTTACACGAACAGTTTGGGCAATGTAACTCCCAACACCAATAAAGAAATGCAGTCACTGCAAAATACATTTGACCCCTTAGGCACTGAATCCTCTGGCCCTGTTCAAAACTGACAACTTTGGACCCTGTGCACATAAAAATAAATTAGATTAACTTACCTCTAACGCAGCAACGGCAGAACGCGATATATTCTGGTCTCTTGCAACAATTATTAATATGCTAGCTACAAGCTCAGCGAAGTGAAATGCTGACTGTAGTAACTTGAAATGAAATTGTTTTGGCTGATAAATGAAAACATTTATGAAAAATCCAACTCTATGAAAAAATATATGACCTGGACAGTGAGGCGGTACTAATTACGGGTGAATTACTGACACTAAGATTTTTTAGCAACATTATATTGCAAGTTAAATTTGTCTTTTCAGAAACATCTGACAACTGAAGTTGCATTACTTACAATTGATTAATAAACAATGTCATTTAAACAGCAAGTGTTATCCAACCTCACTATACTAGCATAAATGCAAACCATCAAATTCCATATAGCTCTGTTGACGAATCATCGGAACATTACGAAAGCGAAATATCTAAAAAGCCTTTTTATCAAATCAGTTTATGTACATTCTGGGGTTACTCAACAATTATAAATTATCAGCCAACTAATCTATTCTAATGCGCTGGCAAAACAAAACTAATAATTATTTAACTTCTTTACCTTGCTTGTGAGAAGACTTCTGCTTACATGTTCTCGAAATTCCTACGTTAATCGAACACTTGGTGGCTTCACAAAGCACACCACAAAAACTGCCTACTCCATCGTCTTTCGCTCACAGACAGCTACCTAAAACTGTGTGCCCAGCACTCTCTTACTCCAACACTAAAATCTCAGACCAGAAGCAGTATCTTTGGCTCTGCGGTCGTGCACAGTCAGCGATCCGCATAATTAAACCTATAAGAGACATACATCGTTTAAAGAATACTAGTTTAATTTTTCCATTAATATTCATATCACATTCTGGTGTCACATACAAGTTGAAAGGTCTCTGTTGGATTCCTTTCATGTTAATTTCTTAAATCTGTTGCCATTTACGGCATAAATTCCTCTTCTAAATTTACTGTGGTGTTTCTCACTATCTGGGAGGAGACTGAGCAGTGGAATGTGTTACTTTTACACATAAACAAGAACGATCTGTCACACTACTACACTTTAAAACACAGTTTATATGTAATTCATGTCACACAGTCTCATACGGAACCTACATCCGCTTTCTTTTATATGCTGTATATGATAAGATACGGTCATCCCCCTTCCCTTCTGTGTGAGAGGATGAATGATCAAATGGATTTCTAGTTGCATGCTGGATGGTAGCAGACAAGCCTGTCTGCTAGAGAACAGTAGGACCGACGTCGGAACAGGTAGCTACGCTTTATAAAAGCAAAGAGGTTTCTATCCTTAGTATGGTTCTGTCCGTCCCTTGTCATGTTGGTATAGGAAGCTGCCCCTCTGGTCACTTCCGTTTTGTATACGGAAGCACCCTTGGTAGGAGCCCAGGTCAGTCTGTCCGTGTCGAGCGTCTGAAGTGGTAAGATCTCCGGCTAAGCACGTGTCTGCGAAGTCCGTAGGACAATGGATTTCTTAAGTTCAGCCTAACTGAAAATTTAATCACCTTTATTTCAGGTTTAGCTCTAAAATATCAAATGTTATCTTAAATTGCAACGCAGTGTAATTCGAGTGTGAAGTTCGAAATGTATTCCGGTAGTTGCTTTGTCACTACTTTGTGAGCAAAGTGGAACCACGTGTTGATCAGTAACTCTAAGATCATCAATATTAAATGCGAATGTGCCTGAGATTATAACGCCTCGTCTAGACAATGTTTTCCAATATAGCAAATTTTCTTTATGTTCAACCCACGTGGGGTGTACTTTGTGAGACCAGTACCACGTGCTTATACAATTGTTTGACCCATCAGGTTAATAGTAAGACGATAGTAACCAGCTCAAGGTTTTTCTTTTGTAAATTGCGTTTCGATGTAATTTATTTTAATTATCAGAATTATTGTGGAGTTACACTCTTTGTGTAAGCCAAGTTGACCACGTGAAGCACGTGGTGTAATCTTCAAAGTAGCCCTTAGCTATTCTTTTCGGGAAGATTCCACAGAGAGTTAGTATTAATTTAGTATACCAGTGTGTGATAATTACATGACGGACAGGATTGCGCTACGTACGTAACTTCTTTGGGTGAAAATTGAATCGGTTGGTTGTGGTTAATTTCCTCTTGCATATGTTTCAATGTTCTTCGTGTGTTATTTTATGAATGCAGTGTTATATGCAGTCTCCCAATCTTGGCTCCATATTTGATGTGTTCCGTAAGATTACAAACTCACATTTTCGCAATCCTAAATAAGGCACCAGCTTAGTTATGACTCAAGTTTAATATGCTGAAATTTCAATGGTCAATGTTAAAATAAATCTCCAAATATAAAATGATTTATTTCTTTTTATTTAAATTCTCTTTTTTTACATGTATATATCACCGGTTGTCGTATGACTATTAAAAGATTATAATTAATGTTAGTCTGGTTGGGAATTTGGTAAGCTAGACTGGATACCTGGTGAAACAGTTGCGCAGTAACGCGAGGTTAACTTCCTCAGACAGCTCACAGCTTTTAATCCACTTTTATGGTCTTGAATAGCAGCACTGCGTACATAAGAAATTAAAGCAACGACATTACAAAGTGTGCCCCAGTAGACTCCTTTCAGAATGAATTCGCGACTGTCCTGCTTTCATTCTTCCCAGGGCCCTCCATCGCAGAGCCTTGTAGGCGTCTTCTCTGTGCCATACTGCATTGCGTGTGATTGTGTATACAGCAATTATGGATGTGGGACTACCCAGCAAACACTACTCCGTTTGAGACGTGCCCTGAAGTGGTTTTCCGTTGACCGAAATGCTATCTGCCGTGCGGTAAACGAACGTACGGACATGTCTTGACAGTTTGTATAATTATGTCGTGAAATAGCGGCTTGTTGCTTTAAGTTTGGATACCAGTATAGGTTGGTAAATAGTGTTAGTTTGGTAACAGTGCTTCGTGTGAGAGAAATTTTGGTCATCAGTATTAGTGTCCTGCGTTATATTCCGAACAGACCGGCAAGCGTCCCATTGAATGAGGTTCTGCAACACTGAATACGCCTACGACCACAAGTAGCACCATAGTCTCTTGTTCAGATCCCACTTGTACGTTCATTAACTTATATCCGTCTTATTTCAGCCTTTCTGGCTAACTACATTCCGTGTAACAATCCATGACCCATTCGCGAATTTTCTATACAACCGCAGACATGCCGCGAGGGTTGAAATGGTTCAAATGGCTCTGAGCACTATGGGACTCAACTGCTGTGGTCATTAGTCCCCTAGAACTTAGGACTACTTAAACCTAACTAACCTAAGGACATCACACACATCCATGCCCGAGGCATGATTCGAACCTGCGACCGTGCCGCGAGGGTCAGTCATGTCACCGTAACTCACTCACTCCAATAAGCTGACAACATCGCCTTCTTTGCAAATTATTCCATCCTGCATTCATCGCAACGATTCCTCCAACACCACCTCCTGGCTTAACCAGAGGTACCTTTCCATCGATCCTATAATAATCCAACCTATTATTATCGGAAAAAGTACCTGAAAATTCTACCCCAGAGGCCCTCATCTGAAATCAACATAAATAAAATATAACATATTGCGAAAGCACAGAAAAAAAGACCCATTATTGTATGATTACACGGTTGGAGAACAATCGCTTGAAGCAGTTACTTCCTTAAAATTTAGGAATACGCGTGTACGGAGAGATTTCAAGTGGGGCCTACATATTAAATTAATTATGAGTAAGGCAGATGCCAGACTGAGGTGCATTGCAAGAATCCTTTGGAATTGTAGCCATCAATGAAGTTAGTACCTTGTAACACGCTAGTTCGACAAATACTTTAATATTGCTCGTCAATTTGATGTCCGTAACAGATAGTACTGATAGATGAAATAGAGAAATGCAAAGAAGAAAAATGTTTCGTTCGTTTAGTAAACGCAAAAGCGTCAAGGAGACGCTCACTCAACTCTCGTGGCAGTGCCTCAACAGGGACGTCATGCATTGCGGTATGATCTAATGTTAAAATTTCGACACCGTACATTCCTAGGAGTCAAAGAGTCAACGAACAGGTGGCTTCCTCCTACGAATATCTTGTGAAAAGTCCATTAATATAAAATTAGAAAAGTTCTAGCCCACACGGAGCCTTACCGCCGGCCGCTAATGTAAAATCGTCGTCTTTTTTTCCTTTATTTCTTTATCTATATCACTGACACCTCCCTCCATAGACCACTAACAATCTCATCAAACTCGGGAATGTTAAAAATGACACATTCTTGCCAACACATTTTCACACCCTAGAACTTATAGCTACTTAAGCCTAACTAACCTAAGGACATCACACACTTCCATGCCCGAGGCAGAATTCGAACCTGCGACTGTAGCACCTACGCGGTTCCGGACTGAAGCGCCTAGAACCGTTCGGCCACTGCTGCCGGCTCAAGATCATCCTATTGACATCGAAGTCAATAGAAGCAGGAAGGAAATCGACCGTGTCCTTTAGAAGGGAGCATTTCGGATTTGACTGAAGCGATTTATGGAGATCACGGAAAACATAAATCTGGATGGTCGGAAGCGGATTTCAACCGTCGACCTCCCAAATGTGACTTTAGTATGTTAAACCATGCGCCATCTCGCTTGGTAATTTTCGCATAAGGAATTTAGAATAATGTCACATGATGACCTACCCTAACTACCAACCTTAATAATTTGAGTTTCCTAGTTTATAGCAGGAAGTAGAAATCTCCATCTAATGTTATCCCTAAACTCACGAGGTGTGGTCTCTCAGACCGCACGAAAATGTTCGAACTTGTTGTCAAAGGCCAGTTGCGGTGAAATGCTTCTATACTCCCCCTATCCTCCTTAAATTGCCAAGTCTACGATGTTTTGTTGTCGGTTGCGTTATCGCCTTCTGTGTTTACTGTTGATACGTGTTATTGATAGGTGTTGAACTACGTACCTGATTTCTTCAGTACAGTAGGGTATAACTGAAAATGTGTTGGCAAAAATGGGTCATTTTTAACATTCCCGAGTTTGATGAGATTGTTAGTGGTGTATGGAGGGAGGTGTCAGTGATATAGATAAAGAAATAAAGGAAAAAAAGACGACGATTTTACATTAGCCAGTGATCACAGTTTTGCTGTTGAACAGGAGTATCATTCGGTGGAAGAACTTCAGGAAAATTGTGATGAGGTTCTGTCTGTTTCTTCAGTGAAATACTTAATGTGTCTGTTGAAATCGAATGTGTTCTGAGTGGCGACAAAAATGTAGTTCCCAGCAATGAATGTCAATTTGACAGACTTTCTTTTTGTAGCTATCGGTGGAATTTTTATGCGCAAATTTAAAATCTGGAATTTAGTTTTATTTGGAGATTTAATTGCTACAGAGATTGTATAATTTTTAGAATGTAAAATGTAGTAGTCTAGCAGTCTATTTACGTGTACTATTTAAAAGAACCACTCAAAATTATGTGCTTTTGTGTGATAAATAGTAAAATGCTGCAGGCTTTGTTTAGTGCAATAAAATAAACTGGTCGCATTTAAACAACACTTAAATGATTATAAAAATAAGGGTTATATAGCATGAATTAAAAATTTCAAATCTTTTTGTGCCTTGAATCTCGGTTTAAATATAGAGGTCCCAGAGACACCATCTGGTGGTATACGTTACAAGAAAGTCACCTCGCGAGTTAAGTGTTCTAACACGCCCGGGAAATTTACGCAAAACTTATCCAAGTTTTCTCTCAAATGTTGCGCCACTGCTGTTCCCGAGGCAGATGGGTCTATAAAAGTATTCGATGAACAAGTTAGACCCTCTCTCACCACTTATCACCAACATTATTTCACATTCGGAATCTGTAATAACCTCAGCAGATTTTATTGTAAAGACGCATCTATCAGTGGCGATCATCCAAGATATACATACGAGTCAGAATTAACAATTCCACTGCTGGTAACACCATACTTCAGCCAGCTTTCTGTCGGTAGTACTACGAGGGCAGAGCCGTGGCGGCTTTAATATTGGAGACATGGCACTCTGCTGGCGTCACTAACTACTTGGGTGGCCGGTATCGATCTGATCGTAAGTCGCGAGCTAGGGACCCTTGGTCGAGTTGGTTGTTGGTTTGGCGGGACCTGGTATACAGTCAGTTGGCTGGTGGGCACGCAGCTGGGAAGTGGTTGCTTTTGAGGGGCTCCGGCTGTCCTGTACGGGCCTCGAGAAGCCGCGAGGGGTTAAATCGGCCGGAAGCTAGCCCATCCGGCTCGCTTAAGGATTGGTAGCGGCGGGTTGCGGGAAGAGCAACGGACGACGCGTGCAACGTATCGTTAAAAGTTCCCGACCTACTCTGCAAGCTTAAATTTTGCAGCACCTCTAAGACCGCCTATACGGCGTTGGAGGAAATAACGTCCCCGGCTTGGAGTCCTGGAAGTCACGCCTCCTTATCGTCTGAGTGAAATTAAACCATGTTTTCTTATTTTTTGGGGACTCGGTATCTGTGTTAATGGGGAATTGGACATGTTATATTAACATGCCTCTGAGTGACTGTGTGTATGATACTTTACAGATCAGTATGCCTTAATCATTGCATCACCAGGTGGTGACATTTCGGCTTCTAACTTACCAGTAATTTTAAGGAGATTTAAGCTTGTAACTTATATGTGTATTCACTTGCACGAGAAGCTGTGATTTCTTACATGTTAGACATTCTCGTCTGCAGCCTTATTTGCGCAGATTACTGTCCTTTCTTTATGTGTGTTAACAGGGTAGCTTTAACAGCAGAAGGTGCGTTCCTGTTCGCTGGGTCCGGAGCAGAGATCTGTTTCTTTCCGCTGCGGCGGCACTTCCGTCGTCGCACGACGTCTGGGTTGACCGGCTATCTGGCGCCTTTACCAGCCGAGTCGCTGTGGCTCAAGTTAAGTAACGTTGATCCTTTGATGCGTGCCACGGTGAAGTGTCGCCACGTAATCGGGGACTAGTAATTTGTCCTACTGGTTGCATTCAGTAAGCTCACTAGGCTTAAAATGTGTTCTGTAGGCCCTAAGATCTTGCGTGCTATACGTGCTCTTAAACTACTCGTTTAAACCTTGCCCCGTGCTTAGCCTACTGGACTCGCATTCAGAAGGATGACGGTTCAATCCCGCGTCCGGCCATCCTCAAAAAAATGGTTCAAATGGCTCTGAGCACTATGGGACTTAACATCTGTGGTCATCAGTCCCCGAGAACTTAGAACTACTTAAACCTAACTAACCTAAGGACATCACACACATCCATGCCCGAGGCAGGATTCGAACCTGCGACCGTAGCAGTCACGCGGTTTCGGACTGAGCGCCTAGAACAGCTAGACCACCGCGGCCGGCGCCATCCTCTTTTAGGTTTTCCGTGATTTCCCTAAATCGCCCCAGGAAAATACCGGGATGCTTTCTTTGAAAGGGCACGGTAGATTTCCTTCCCTAATCCGATGGTACCGGAGACCTCGCTATTTGGTCTTCTCCCCAAAACAGCCCAGCCCCAGCAAACCTTACACCGTTATTTGCTACTTCTAGAACATGTTAAATTTTAAGGCTTTTTAGCTATCTGTATGAGCGGTTGACCCTTTCCTGTGATCCAAGTCATTAGCTAAGTCCACTAATTGCGAAACTTGCCTGCTCGTTGCTTGTTGGCTGTGATAGCCGTCTGCTGTAGTTCTCAGCTTACCTTGTATTTTGTGCAATTGTATATTAAAGGTTATTGTCAGCGTTTCTGCTGGTATGTACCAGTCGTGAGTCACATTTAAATTGCATATCCTCCCAGCTTATCTATCATTTTGGCAACTGTATATTTATTTAAGGCTCATTATCAATGTTTCAGCTTATCTTTCATTTTGGCAACTGTATATTTGTTTAAGGGTCATTATCAATGTTTCGGCAAGAATTGGGGAATGAAATACAGTAGAAGAATGGGTAGCTTTGAGGGATGAAGTAGTGAAGGCAGCAGAGGATAAAGTAGGTATAAAGACGAGGGTTGGTAGAAATCCTTGGGTAACAGAAGAAATATTGAATTTAATTTATGAAAGGAGAAAATATAAAAATGCAGTAAATGAAGCAGGCAAAAAGGAATACAAACGTCTCAAAAATGAGATCGACAGTAAGTGCAAAATGGCTAAGCAGGCATGGCTCGAGGACAAATGCAAGGATGTAGAGGCTTATCTCACTAGGGGTAAGATGGATACTGCCTACAGGAAAATTAGAAAGAGACCTTTGGAGAAAAGGGAACCACTTGTATGAATAACAAGAGCTCAGATGGAAACCCAGTTTTAAGCAAAGAAGGGAAAGCACAAAGGTGGAAGGAGTATATAGAAGGTCGATACAAGGGCGATGTACTTGAGGACAATATTATGGAAGAGGATGTAGGTGAAGATGAAATGGGAGATATGATACTGTGTGAAGAGTTTCACAGAGCACTGAAAGACCTGAGTCGAAACAAAGCTCCGGGAGTAGATAACATTCCATTAGAACTACTGACGGCCTTGGGAGAGCCACTCCTGACAAACCTCTACCATCTGGTGAGCAAGATGTATGAGACAGGCGAAATACCCTCAGACTTCAAGAAAAATATAATAATTCCAATCCATAAGAAAGCAGGTGTTGACAGATGTGAAAATTACCGAACTATCAGTTTAATAAGTCACAGCTGCAAAATACTAACGCGAATTCTTTACAGACGAATGGAAAAACTGGTAGAAGCCGACCTCGGGGAAGATCACTTTGGATTCCGTAGAAATGTTGGAACTCGTGAGGCCATACTGACCCTACGACTTATCTTAGAAGCCAGATTAAGGAAAGGCAAACCTACGTTCCTAGCAATTGTAGACTTAGAGAAAGCTTTTGACAATGTTGACTGGAATTCTCTCTTTCAAATTCTAAAGGTGGCAGGGGTAAAATACAGGGAGCGAAAAGCTATTTACAATTTGTACAGAAACCAGATGGGAGTTAGAAGAGTCGAGGGACATGAGAGGGAAACAGTGGTTGGGAAGGGAGTGACACAAGGTTGTAGCCTCTCCCCGATGTTATTCAATCTGTATATTGAGCAATCAGTGAAGGAAACAAAAGAAAAATTCGGAGTAGGTATTAAAATCCATGGAGAAGAAATAAAAACTTTGAGGTTCGCCGATGACATTGTAATTCTGTCAGAGACAGCAAAGGACTTGGAAGAGCAGTTGAACGGAATGGATAGTGTCTTCAAAGGAGGATATAAGATGCATATCAACAAGAGCAAAACGAGGATAATTGAATGTAGTCGAATTAAGTCGGGTGATGCTGAGGGAATTAGATTAGGAAATGAGACACTTAAAGTAGCAAAGGAATTTAGCTATTTGGGGAGCAAAATAACTGATGATGGTCGAAGTAGAGAGGATATAAAATGTAGACTGGCAATGGGAAGGAAAGCGTTCCCGAAGATGAGAAATTTGTTAATATCGGGTATAGATTTAAGTGTCACGAAGTCGTTTCTGAAAGTACGTGTATATAGCCATGTATGGAAGTGAAACATGGACGATAAATAGTTTGGAAAACAAGAGAATAGAAGCTTTCGGAATGTGGTGCTACAGAAGAATGCTGAAGATTAGATGGGTAGATCAGATAACTAATGAGGAGGTATTGAATAGAATTGGGAAGAAGAGGAGTCTGTGGCACAACTTGACAAGAAGAAGGGACCGGTTGGTAGGACATGTTCTGAGGCGTCAAGGGATCACAAATTTAGCATTGGTGGGCAGCGTGGAGGGTAAAAATCGTAGAGGGAGACCAAGAGATGAATACACTAAGCAGATTCAGAAGGATGTAGGTTTCAGTAAGTTCTGGGAGATGAAGAAACTTGCACAGGATAGAGTAGCATGGAAAGCTGCATCAAACCAGCTCAGGACTGAAGACCACAACAACAACAACAACAACAATGTTTCAGCTGGTATGTACAGATGGGAGTCACATTTAAATTGTATGCCTTCCAAGCTTTGTCCGTATTTAGAGGATTGTGTATTTTCTTGCTTAAGGGATATTTATTAAGGCTTATATATTGTGAGCGCTTTCGAATAGCCACAGTCAGTGGAGTGACTTGTTAGCCATTCTGTATTTTGGATGGGTGCTATCCACTTATATGTTGGGTTACTCATGCTTGGAAATTGTTAGTACATTTAGTGGCTGTATTTGTAATTCATTTTACTGATAATTGTCTTTAATCCGCTTGCAGCCACGCCTGTTTGTGCCTTCTTTCTCATATTTGGGAGCTCTATACGCCTTGTTTCAAGCCCTATTCTTAATGGTGCAAATCGTTTAACTACGTTATTACTGATTAGAACCTGCTCAAGTTTTTAAATCACTGTGAGCATTGTTATTCTTTTAATTCTTTTTTTAAATTGTGGTATTGTTGTTAAGCAATAAAGTGTATTCCATGGGAAATAAAATATCGAAATATGTGGATCCACCATCCATATGTATTTCCTTAAATTACCCTAAACCTAGTTGTGAGGTGTAGTAAGTGAGACTTGTTCTGGGACCTTACTTTAGCGCTTCTTCAGTTAACTAATACTGTCTCGACATTTTCTTTCTCCGATTTGCCATGACGTATGCTACTCTGTTTAATTAAAATGGTTAGTATTCTTCCGCGTCTGAAGCTAGAACGTAAGCTGTCGGGCCTGTGGAAAGACTTCTCTATGCTAAAATATCCACATGTGCATGTCCCACTTACTTCGTTACCCCAGTAGTCGTTTCCTGCGTCTGGTACACGATTGATCTATTAGGGAGGGGGGGGGGGGGGAGGAGGGTTCCACAATTCCCCGTCGCTAGTGGACGTTGAGGATTACCTCAGGTGTATCAACGCCACCAAAGCCCATGGCAGGATCCTGAAGCCCGTCGGCTATATGGACTTTCCGACCGAAGAGTTTCCAATTCTTTTGGAGGACCCGCATGTACTTCAGACTACCCAATTTTGCACAGTTTTTACTTCCGACTAGAGCCTTCCCCACGAATGCGGCTTCCTTTCGCACGGCAACGGAGACGTGTATCGTCATTGCTCCTCGTTTAATTCTTAGCTTTTTAAACTGTGCTCTGAAGTTCCTGCCTGTTAACTACACCTTTGGAAGTTGTGACATAGTAGGAAATAAACAGCCAGATTGAGATTTTCACTCTGCAGCGGAGTGTGCACCGATGTGAAACTTCCTGGCAAATTAAAACTCGTACTCGGGACCTTTGCCTTTCGCGGGCAAGTGCTCTACCAACTGAGCTACCGAAGCACGGCTCACGCCCCCGTCCTCACAAGATAGTGGCAGAAGTAAGGCTGTGAGGAGGGGGCGTGAGTCGTGCTTGGGTAGCTCAGTTGGTAGCGCACTTGCCCGCGAAAGGCATAGGTCCCGAGTTAGAGTCTCGGTCCGGCACACAGTTTTAATCTGCCAGGAAGTTTCAAACAGCCAGATAATTGTGACAAGTAAAAACAGAAAAGTTAGTGTTGCTTTTTTTCTCTTGCAGCAATTCAATTTTTCTTTTTTTTAGTCAGACAAAAAATTTTAAGACGTTCAAACTTGCCTTTGTACTACTTGCATAGGCAGTTCTAAGCCAGAATAAAAGATGAAAGGAACAGCCACAGCTAGCGCCAATCAGTCTTTCAAAGACCACAATCGAAAATTCCACATCAACCTGTCGACGGTGGCCAACGCAGCCGCCAGCTTCTTACAGACAGCTGCCAATTCCCTCAACATCTATACGCAACAACCCCTATCCCTCTGTAATCAATATTCGTCTATACCACGAGGAATATAGCACTACTATAAGTGTAGACATCTCAGGTGCCACAGCGTCAGATTTACTGAAGAACGATTGCATTTCTCACCTTGGCTGTTATATAATCACTGTTACATATGTCAGTGCCAGCTGATTTCGGCCATTATTGATTTTCCCTCTCGAGGTAAATTCGAATTAACCTAGTGAGGTGTATGTTCCGAGCGAGTAGGGTTGCCATATCTTGATGAGACTTCGTCGGGACACTGAGATGGGAGTGCAGGAATGAAGTAACATAAATTATTTAATATAATTACTTTTTATTCAGAGCTCAATTACATGGAACTTGTTGCGGCACAAGCATTTGGTACACCACATTTTTCGACATATTTCACCTTTTCAGCAAGTCGATTTTTCCCTGTTACGTACTTGGAAAGCTCCCTGCCAGTCAGCTTGTAATTAAACTGACGCTCAGTGCCTGACTGCAGTCGATTTCTTTCATTTCACTGAGCCGACATCAGTGAAAATACTCTTTCCACAGTACCGCTCTGTGCGGGATTAGAAAACAAATAATCGAGTAATTTCAGCTGCTTCAGGATTTTCGGTTTCCTTAAGAAAGTAAATCCACCTTTCTTCCACGGAGTGTTTAGACTTCCATTCTTCCGGGTTACGCTTTAGTTTCGTAAAAGCTCTTCATATACATACATTTATGAAAACAATTGTCGCCTGAAGTCTTAACACTATTTCTTAGTCAGGTATATAATAGTGTTTCAGTCATCACGCAATCTGGGTTTCAGATAGCGTCATCCAATCAAATACTTGATATTTATTAAAACAGCCCATTTCTCTACGTAATCAAATGCTATGGCATAGAAAGACGTTTGTCTCTTCGTCAAAATTTCGAAATCAAATTCATTGTAAATGATAACAAATAAAACTAATGGAGACTCCATTTACATGTCGTGCTAACAGATGGCGTTACTTCAGCACTTGAGCCAAAGCTCGTAACATGTTTTACAAAATCAGGAAAAAACTGAGTTTTGTCGGGATGTCGGGACAGGAAGGTCCATAACGGTGACGGTTCCGAGTATCGGGAGGGATGGAAGCCCTACATGCAAGTAGTGTGGTGAGTTTGACGCGGACATTGTTCTCATTCGTGTATTTAATAATATATGTATACTCCAAAGCGGCTAATGGCCGAAGTCATCTGACAGTGAGATAAATGACAGTGATTGTATAAGAGGCAAGGTGGGAAATGTAATTGGCCTTCAATGTGACCCAAAGAGTCGGTGGATGTAATCTAAGTATTTCTGCTACACTGCTTCTGGTTTATACTACACGACAAATGCACTGATATTTACGCACTTGGCCGGCCGCCGTGGTCTAGCGGTTCTAGACGCGCAGTCCGGAACCGCGCGACTGCTACGGTCGCAGGTTCGAATCCTGCCTCGGGCATGGATGTGTGTGATGTCCTTAGGTTAGTTAGGTTTAAGTAGTTCTAAGTTCTAGGGGACTGATGACCACAGATGTTAAGTCCCATAGTGCTCAGAGCCATTTGAACCATTAGCCATTTACGCATTTACAATACGTTAGTACACACAAGTCTACGCAGTAAAACACAGAGATAGCACTAATTTCTTTGCAGAAGCACGTGAAAATGGAAATTTAACAAAATCGTGTGTACGAACAAAAACTGCTGGTGCTCCTGGTACGTCCACTTGGTTCCCAAATTGCGGCTGTACATTGGCCACTATGACCGAGAGAGGAGACTTGTATTTGGATTTGGATTTGTAAATGAATAGAAGGTGTGAACTAGACAGATAAAATAAGACATGAAATTGTGTCACACAGTGAATGAGAAAACAAAAATACCGGAAACAAGAGAAGGAAAAGGAACTGGCAAGGACACTGGGTTAGAAGGACTGCATAATGAAGAACACATTGGGAGCATTAATTACGAAGAAGAGTAAAAGAGGAAGAAGAGAAGAGCTGAAACTTCCTGGAAGATTAAACCTGTGTGCCGGAGCGAGACTCGAACTCGGGACCTTTGCCTTTCGCGGGCAAGTGCTCTACCAACGGGTACTGGCAGAAGTAAAGCTGTGAGGACGGGGCGTGAGTCGTGCTTGGGTAGCTCAGTTAGTAGAGCTCTTGCCTGCGAAAGGCAAAGGTCCCGAGTTCGAGTCTCGGTCCGGCACACAGTTTTAATCTGCCAGGAAGTTTCATATCAGCGCTCACTCCGCTGCAGAGTGAAAATCTCATTCTGAAGAGAAGAGCTGACTGACCCCATCAAGACAAATAAATCATATGCGTCTATGGAAGGATGGAGAAAAACTGGGAGGGCTACACAATGCTGACTTGTGTTGGTGAACCTCCCTAACGGGCATATCGCACCATAATCGTCACGCAAAGTACGGAATTTATCCTAAAAATACAAAAAAGTTCTGAATGTATTAGGTTTTATGTACTGTGTGATTCGAAACGGTGGTTAACATCTGCTCTAGAGAAGTACTAGCTCGAGTGCAAGAGTGGCTCTGAAAGAAACGACTGGACTGGCGCTCTGGAAACAAGATGTGAGGGCGGCTACTACAGACACAGGACCGGAAGCTGACGCCTTTGTGTGGAGGGCGCGGCGGCGACATACAGTGGCCCGCGGGAGGCGTGAACAAAGTGAGCGAGCACGCGCCGACAAAGCGGCGGTCCAATTTGGCCGTCCTTGTAGTCGAGTCTGTACCAGTGCAGCCCGCGGGGCGCGCCTCAGAGGCCGGGCAGCTGCCGCCCGCGGCACCTGGACCGCGCGATTTACGACCGGAGCCCCGGCACGTCTGCGCACGCGCCGCCCACCTGTGAGCCTCAAAGCGCAGGCGTCGGCACGCCGGCAGCGGGTGCTCGCGCTGCTGCGT
This sequence comes from Schistocerca gregaria, assembly GCF_023897955.1. Classification (NCBI taxonomy): domain Eukaryota; kingdom Metazoa; phylum Arthropoda; class Insecta; order Orthoptera; family Acrididae; genus Schistocerca; species Schistocerca gregaria. The sequence goes on along the minus strand of NC_064925.1, from coordinate 328,739,200 downwards.
CACGCCCGGGAATCCCCGCCGACACGTGCCACCTGCGCGCTTCCACCCCGCTGGATACAGTACTGCTCGCCAGCATTTTGCCAGCAATGCGAGGGAAACTGCTCGTGTCCTATGCGGCAGAAAGCATTTTATGTTGTTGTTGCTATGGTTCGACGCCTGCTTTGACGCAGCCCGACACGCTAGTCTACCTTGTAACACTCCACCCGTCACTTATCTGGTTTTGGCGTGTGTTCACCCCATCTAATTGACTAACAGATCAACAGAGAGTGCAGAACTGCCGCAATATCGGACAACGCAAAGAAAGTAATAAGACCCTGTGACTCCTACTTGAACTGCGGTGGCAGTGTTGACATTAATTGATTCAGAATTGATCACTTTTAATTAAAAAGGGGTGTACACTGATGTTATATTGAGATATTGAACACCAGATGCAAATGTTGAACATAAAATTAATTAAGAAAGTGACTTGGGATTTCAACAACTTGATTGAAAATAGATGCAGTCGATTAGCACAAATTTATTTTAACTCCCGACCTTTAATCATCACATTACATGACTCTCCTAACAGGCAATGGTAATAAGTTGCGTTTACGTGGAGTAAAGCGCGATAAATCAAAATTAATTCCTATCGCCTGACCCAGGAGTAATGCGAAGTGCGAGAAGAGTTTCACAATATACGGCCCATGAAACCCTCGTGGAAACTTTGCCGACGTGATCCAACAAATTAATGAGTGCCTAACTCAAGCTGGAGCGGGTGCAATATCACTGGCAGGGCGTCGTCGTCGTGAGGACGTCAGCCGACCTCACGGTGCTGCAAGGCTGCGCTCGTCTATTCACTCCTAGCTATCTTGCTCAGTACATAGCTGAACCAAAAGTTCCTATCTCCAAGCTCAATCGTTCCATTTGCTAGGTCCTAAACTGCAGAGATGCTCACTCTTT